>NC_091763.1:91793386-93246636 GCF_029378745.1 Bos indicus
TATACATACAAAGAGAATATGAAATATATTAATTTGCCAACTAGGACTTTTCAGTTTTAATCAAATAGATCTAACTTATACAAAATAGGGCTTCCCTGGTAGCTCGGCTGGTAAAGAATCCGCCTGCAATGCAAGAGACCCTGGTTCGATTCCTGGGTCAGGAAGAACCCCTGGAGAAGGGACAGGCTACTCATTCTGGTATTCTTGGGCTTCCCTGGGAGCTCAGCTGGTAAAGAATCTGCCTGCAACGTGGGAGACCTGGGTTCGATTCCTGGGTTGAGAAGATCCCCTGGAGAAGGGAATGGCTACCTACTCCAGTATTCTGGCCTGGAGAATTCCATGGATTGTATAGTCCCTTGGGGTTGCATAGAGTCAGACACGACTGAGCAACTTTCACACTATACAAAATAAGGGAAAATAGGGTTTACCTCCTCCGTGGAACCACCAACCCCAAGAGTTGGCTGTGACTCCCTCTTTGCTCTTACTTTTTATACACAGCATGTAATATCAAGGGATGGTGGTGGACATGAAAGAAGCTTAGACAAGCCGGCTTCATTTGGGGAAAGCCTCATGAAGTGAGGGAATCTGAGATGTACAGATGTACAGGAATGCCTAGAGATCTGATGATTGCAGTGATGTCAACGCAAGACTCTGTAGTTGGTTTGCACAGTCACACACAACGAAGAGATATCAAGAGTTGCATAATTCAGTGAGGGCTCCCTTAATTCGTCTGTCTTTTCAGACAGTGAGATCAAGAGGAGAGTTTCCATCCTCTCTTTATCCCCTGTTCTAGGCCATTGCTCAATAAGCATTCACTGATTTCCTGCTCTAGTTAAGAACACACAATCAGGACACAATCAACATTTAATAATAAGCTCAGAACTACCTTCCAAGTCATGTTTCCTGACAAAGACAAGTGCAAGCTATTTACAAGAACATCATTTAATATGTCTAGGTTACAACAACCCCAATACCCTGTACCTTGAGAGGTAATACATACACACTTCTGTTTTTTTCCATCACCAAGACTAAACTATTCTGAGAGAGGATTTATTTTTAAAAGAAGGCTGCTCATGTCAAAGCAAACAGGAGTGGCTCTTTTCAACTCAGAGAGGCACTGCAGGTCTACCTGTAAAATCAAAGTGAGTCTCCAACCCTTGAACTCAGAATGCTAAATTTAGTGTTTCCATACAAATGGCAAATGGCAGTGCACCCAGATGACCTCCAAAGCCATCAGCTAATGGGCCATAACGGGCACCACTTCCCTGGTCATAAATCTGCATCTGATGTTCTCATCTTCTCTCTCCTGAATCGTGAATTACTGGACCCTCCACAGTGTGATTCTTGAGCACATTCCAACTTCACAGTCCCTTCTGGGTCAGGTCTCCCTGCCACAGTCTGAGGAACACACAGCTTCTGCTCCAACTTCCTTCATTTCCTTGACTCCTTTCAGCTCTACACCCAAACCCAATTTTCCATCTTCATACCAGTCTCCTGTATACCACATCCCAATGGCTCAGATTAACATGAATATACTAAGACCTGTTTTCTCATCTGTAAAAAACAATGATAGGATGAGACTAAGCACAGTGAGCAGGCTCAGTCCTCTCACGTCCATCTAACATTTCCTGAGTGGCTGCAATGGGAAGGGCACAGTGTTGGATTCTAGGAATAGAGTAAGCATCCCTGTTTTTGACATGTAAGAGCAGTTACCATGTCTGAGCATGTCTACATATGATATTCATATTTTTACTTTTATTTTTAACTTAATTTTATTTTAAATTTGGCTGCACTGAGTCCTCATTAATGGTACAAGGGCTTAGGTGCCCTGTGGCATGTGGGATCTTAGTTCCCCAACCAGGTATTTAACCCATTTCCCTTGCACTGGAAGGCAGATTCTTAACCACTGGACCACCAGGAAAGTCCCTATATGTGATGTTTAGACCTGTCTCTTTGTATCCTCATGATGACCCTATGACAAAGCACCATTTTACAGAAAAGAAAAACTAAGACACAGATGTTGATAATATGGCCCAAGTCACACAACTAGTAAATGGCAAAGCCAGTAATCAAACCTATGTAATTTGGCCCTCAACGATACTGCCTCTTAAATAATAACAGTAAAAAGTCCTTCTTTAAAGGCATGAATAAAACACTGGATAGGTGATCGTAGCTCTGCTAAGACTTCCAGGATGAGGGGCTACTTGAGCTCCAAGATGCTTTCTACCCCATATCCACGTCATGGCCCTGTCAGGAGTCTGCATCATGTACCCTTAGCCAAGTCACTTCCATCTTGAGCATTGCTCGAAGGCCCACTCACCTAAGTTACTTTCAATGAATGGACTCCTATCCCTGCTGTATTATTTTGTGCCTGATAAGACTGTTCACCTATACATATACCACATCTGACATCATCTTTCCTGACTTCTCCTCATTGCCATGTTTAATCTCCCAACCAATCTATCAAGGGCACCTCCAGACAAGTTTGGTACAGTGCTTATCAAATAGCAAGCAAACTCTGTTAATAAAGCAAATAATCGCTTTATCCAGGAAGTCAAATTGAAACCATCCAGACCAGTCTGAGGACACGCATTCACCTTGACCTGGCAGAGCCTCCCCCATCAATCCACCAGGGCTAAGCTGACAATTCTCCAATCAGCACTCCACACCCTCATCCCCTTGACTTGTATCTTGTCTTAAATGATAATATAAACTCTAAGCCTTTGAAGTAGTGAAAGAAACTTTTATTTTCTCATGGTTTCCACTGCCCAGGTTTTTATATTATATTGTAAATCCAAAACTGCCATGAAAGTTAGAAAGTTTGAAAGTGCCTTTGCAGGAATTTGGACGTTAGTCAAACATCTACCCTCAACATTTTCTCTCCAGTGGTAGAATGTCCTCCGCTAGACCTATCTCGAGTACACTGCGCGTGTTAAGAAGACTTTCACACATAAACTGGTTAGAGCTATTTTCCATCACTCCTCATTGTAAATGTATTTGTGTTCTAACTGCAGGGTATTCTTAAACCCTACTGTTGGTGATGGCTTCTGTAAACAACAGTAATTCTCAAGTGCCTTATCATGAATGCAGTGATTCATCTCTGCTGCAGAGAAGTGGCTTTATTTAGAAAGGCCGAGGTGGGGGGGGACGGGGCGGGGGGCCGGAGGAGCAGTGGCGGAGGGCAACATTACATTGCATTTGACAGGGGATCTGCAGAATTGTCTCCTTTGCCCCATGTAACAGGTCCAGTTTATTCCTTTTTCTTTCTTCTGCTGCAAGAATTGCATGTAAATATTTGGGCATATTAAGCAAATAGCCCCAAATTGATGCTTTACCTAAATTATTTCTTAATTGGTCTAAAGTGCACTTTGCACACCCTCCCTCAGTCTAGTCTGCACGGCCCCACGATGACATGTAGGAGACAGTAAACAAATGTTTAATTAATATTTGCTGAGCAATAAAAGGAAAAACAGAAGCAAAACAGGGAGGGAAGTAAAGTTGGTAACAGCAGGTGAAAAGAATTCAAGGTTATGAAGTACATCTTCATCTGGTTCCTGAGCTACTAACCTTACAGGGCTTAGCACCTTTCTGTGACCTCAGGTGCCAATCAATCTGCTCCTGAATTTTACTACTAGGAGAGAACCCTTAGGAAAAAAGTAACCAGCTTAGAGAAATACATCTCCACTACTGGAAATATACAAGCCAGCAGATTTTTACCTCTGAGAATAAATCAGCATAAATATTGTATCAGCTATCTACTGCCACATAGCACTGCATAACAAACAGCTATAAAAACCTCAGTAACAATCAGCAGTAAGCATTTATTGGTTAAGCCTGCGTCAGCTGGAGGTTGGCTAGATGGCTCTGCTGGTCTCAGCCAGGCTTGTTCACATGTCTGCAGTCACTGGCTGTTGGCTGATAACAGCTGGCTGTGGCTGGGACAACTGGAATTACTCAACTCTGCTCCATAGGTCTCTTCTTCTCCAGCAGGTGATTCCAGGGATGGTCTCATGGCAACAGAGAAATGGATTGCCATCAGAAATACACAAGATTCTTGAGGCCTGAACTCAGAGTTGACACCCTTCCTGCATCCTATTAGCCAAAACAAGTCATGTAGTTGAATCCAGGTACAAGGAATTACATCCCACTCTCAGTGGAAGTGGACTGTGTCATTAAATGACAGGGACCTCCCTGGTGGCTCAATGGTGAGGACTCCATGCTTCCAAAGCAGGAGACACAGGTTCAATACCTGACTGGGGAACAAAGATCCCACAAGCCGTGTGGCATGCCCCCAAAATTAAATAATTACTAAATTAATTTAAAATTTTAAAAAATATTAAATGACAAAGGGAGTGCTCTAGGGAAAGATGGAGAATTCAGGCCAATGATGCAGCATACCACAAGTATTTTACATAAAAATTAACACTATAGTATTTTTAATTACAAAGATGGAAACCAGATATATTGGCAAGTCAAACTAGGAAATGAATCTGAAAGAAAGTGCCTATTTTTTCTAATGCCTATTTCAAATGGTATTTTTTAACTTCAATCTGTTATTATAATTAGCTTAAACACTAACTTGAAGTAAATAACATTTATGCTGAGAATGAATTGCTCTCTTTCCTCTCTGGGTATTCTTTATTCCAGTGGCCTGGTAAAACATTTTTATGAGCGAATAAATGCTTTAATCACTTTTGTAAGTCTATGACAATGATATATTTTTCAAATTTTGGAGAAAAGGAGAATGGAAATAGCCTATCAAACAAAGATTATGAAAAAATTACAGAAATTCATTTCAGTATTTTAAATTTAGTAAATTTTTTTACGTGACAGTTTTGACAAAACAAAGGTGGAAAGGTATCTGATTCCTGGATTTGTAGTTCTCATCTGATTCAATTATGTATGTTTATATTTTAGAAATATCAACTCATTCACATGAGAACCAAGATTCACTCTGCAATATCAGAAGAAGTTTCAGATTAAAAGAAGGTTGAGATGAAATTATATCTCTATAGAAATCAGAATCTCTATTTCTGGGTTCAATGCCTTTGACAGTCTGACTACCTATATTGTTTTTATCATATGAAAAAAAAAGAGGCTACTTTCATTTCACATCCCTTAACCTTCTAGCAATGAAGAAGTTCTGGAGCAGCTAATGAATATAAAAGGGGTCAGTATTCAAATTACATTTGTTCATAGTTCATTGGAAAGTTTCTTTTATTATTGAAGACTGGGACCTGTTTGCCTATCGGTTAGCAGCTCTCACTCTAATGCCTTAATCTTTAAGTGGACACTGTCCTGATTAAATGCAATGATGGTAACCCTTATGTTAATATAGTCCCATAAGCGATATGCCATCATTACCGAGATTTATGGGCAGAACCACATCCATAAAATTTAGATAATTGCTTGTGTACTGCCAGCCTATTTTGCCTGTTAATATAAATAATATTCTCCACATTAGCTACAAGAGGACAAATTTCTCATAACTGACTTGGTACTTAATTCTGTCAGATAATCTCCTCTGCAATTTGGTGAAGAATACACTGTGAACCGTTTCTGACAACCTTCGTTTTTCTAGTGTGTTTTGCTGAAGAGGCCCAATCTGTTGTTTGTTTGGGGCTGCTACCACATTAAATTGATTTAGGGACACCATTTTCTATTCTTCTGTCTTCCATGCTCTGTTAACTTATGTCACATTTATTAAAACTCATGGCTGTGCATGTATGTTTCAATTTGCAGTAGCAAACTGATGAAACAGGTTTCTCCCCTCTTTCTGTAAAATAGTGTTTAACAACTGGTGCTACCATTATCATATGGCCACATCACAAGGAAGCTCAACATGAAAAGATCTGCACAAGATTCTGAATAAGAAATCCTACCTGGGGCATCGAATATATGTGAAGTAACTCTTCAAATAAAAACTTGGAGGAACAAGAACAAATGCATAAAGAGGAACATATGTTTTATGCTACCAAATTATGCATCATTATTTTGAATAGCTAACCAAAGTGTGTTATAGGTACTAAAGCTTCATTTAAATTTTAGTCTATTTGCAGCTTTTTCAAATTCTCAAGGCAGGGTAGGGGGTGGGGGTGGGGCGTGGCTCTTCTAAGGAGATGAACTCTAAAAATTTGTTTCTGGAAGATACTGCAAAAATCTGTGGTCACAGATTCCAGACTGTTCCAAACACAGCTCTCTGAGCTCCTGTTTGCTAATTTATGATGTATCTGCTTTTACCCACTAGGTTTGTGCTTTATCACCAGCCTCAGGGAGCCCATCAGGACTTACGAAGGAAAGGAAGTCTGAGAGACATAAAAAAAAAAAAGAAATTGACACCAAGCCAGGGAGCCTTTTATATGACATGCAGCATAGGGTGAACCCTTGGTTCTGAAGGGCATGGGTTCAGTTGCCATCTTTACATTCTTCATGTTATTTAAATAAAATGTCTAATCATACTTGAAGTTTCCCAAAGCCCTGTGTTGGAGAAGAGGTATCAGGCTAAAGCACAGGCAGTACACATTCCCACTTTCCTTCCCATCTCCCTCTGAAAACTCAACATTGTCCCCAAAATATCACTGCCCCTCCAAATATTCCCTGATATATCTTGTACTTCCCACCTTCCAGCCTCTCACAACTAAATATTGCCTGTATTTTAAGGTACAATTCATTTCCTACATCCTAGCCTTCCCTGAATATTTCGATCCAAAGTTAGTAGTCGGGAAGATCCGCTGGAGAAGGAATAGGCTACCCACTCCAGTATTCCTGAGCTTCCCTTGTGGTAAAGAATCCCAGCTGGTAAAGAATCCACCTGCAATGTGGGAGACCTGGGTTTGATCCCTGGGTTGGGGAGATCCCCTGGAGAAGGGAAAGCCTACCCACTCCAGTATTCTGGCCTGGAGAATTCCATGGACTGTATAGTCCGTGGGGTCACAAACAGTCAGACACAGCTGACTCACTTTTTTTCAGGGAAATTATAGCTTTCACTTTCTCTATCATTCATATATCTACCATATGACTTATGTCAGTAGTCACTGTTTCCTTAATACGTTATATATTTTGTAAGAATAAAGGCATGTCAGAATATTCAGCAGTACCCCTAAATGGCTAACACTGCCTTATTCAAAGTAAACTCATATACAAGTTGGTCTTTATGACTTTTATATTTTTCTTTTTAAGATTTTACTTCTTACAAAAATAATACCATGTTGTTATATACACAACATTCAAACATAAATGGTAATATAAAAGCCATATCTCTCAGTAATGTCCGTTCAGAAGTGTTGAGTTAACCAATTGAAGAGGAAGAATTTGCACCATTGACCCCAGCAGGGATTTCAGGCTGTACTGAAACTTGAAATTTTCATCATTTGTTGGACAATCAAAACCTACTCTGCCTTACCACTGGATCCCTAAGTGGGATCCTGACTCCTCACGATGAAATTTCAAAGTGAATATGAAAAACAGCAAATCCCCAAGTCAACTCTAATTTGAAACCATAATCTCAGGGCATTTCAAGGGGTTCTAAGTCTTACTGAGGCTTCTCAAGAGTGAGACAGTGGCTTTTCCTGAGCAGTTGTTAATATTATAGGTCAAGAATAGTGGTTGTGAATTATATATTAATAATCACCTACTCAAATATTACAGTGTCTTGCAACTTGCACAGAAGATGGGTGTGAAAACACTATCAAAGTTTAGGAGTTGCTTCTCTAAGCTTCTACATCTCCAAAACTTAGAGCCCAGTCATCCAAAAACCTCTTCCTGAAATATGTGTTCAGAAGACATTTCCATCATTGATCCAAGCAACAGAAAACAGGTATGGAGAAAGAACACAGCTTAAATAAAACCCCAAGAGCATTAGCATCCCATCCCTGGAATAACATGAATAATACTTGAAGCATGAACAAGACACATGAGCCCCATCTTGAAGGTATGAGAGGCAACCAGGGAGGAGCAAGACTATCTCTTCCCACTACCTGGCCCACAGGTTCAGAGTTCCTCCAACGGCTCTTAAAGGTGCAGTTTCTATACTCAGCTCTACAGGTGACTAGTCCTGTGCTTTAAGTCATGCAATTAGCTCCATGTATAATGCAGCAGTAGAGGATAATATTGAAGAATGTGGGCTTTGGAGTGTGAGTTCAACAGACCTAGGTTCAAATGTCACCTCTGACATTGACCTACTGTATGACCTTGAACAAGTTTATCAGTCTAAGCTTTAGTTCCTTCATCACTAAATGAGTAATGCTCATGAGATTATGGTAAAACTTAGGTTACTGTATGAGTGGCAGTAAACTGCAGTCACTAGCATCATTATTGAAGGGTATTATTCTTTTAAGGGAAGTGGATTAGGGTACCTTCTAAATGTCCATCCTACTTCTAAGACATTATGAAAGAACAGTAGAAGACTTTGAAGACAACCGCCATCCAACCTCTACCTTTCACTGCCATAGACATCAATTTGTTCCTTCTGCACCATAATGAAAAGGTCAGGCACCCTCGTTGGCTTTGGGGCATCCCTGCTCAAGAATCAGATACATTCTATTTTTAAAATTAAACATACAAATAACATTTGGAATAATGGCCCCATTTCAACAAACTTGATGGCTAATTATAACAAGTGATCCTAACTCCCTCATTTAACTAGCTTTCCTGGTAGACTGATTATATGAAATATAGAAAATGTGAGTACCAAGTAATGACATTGATTTTGGCAAGACATCCAGAAAAATCACCATAAACTACTCCTTATCACACTTATATGAAGAAAATCATTTTAAGAAACTATATCAAAAGGATTAATAAACACAAGTCAAGTCACTTTTTCCAGAGCCTTTCACACAACTTGGTGATTTATACACAGGTGTATAAATCTGGGTCCCTCCAAGATCCCAGCTGAAAGGATAAATGGAATATAAAAATGTCAAAATAAAGCTTTGATTCTGACTTCCCTAATACCATTAAGCATTGAGATCTAAGAGTGATCTCATTGTAGAGGGCGGCCAGTTTTGTCCTTGGCACATAACCCCCACATCAGCCTTGGTCCTTCTTGCTGAAATCTCCTTGCTGGTCTCCTCACAGAGAGTGCTTCAACCTCCACCCCATTCATTCATCTTTATCACTTCCCTTTTTTCAGCTTTACTGAGGTATATCTAATAAACAAAACGTTCCACATATTTAGTGTATACATTTTGATGAGTTTGGACACATGCATACACTGTGATACAATCAGCACAAACCAGGTAATAAACATATTTATCACCTCCAAAAAGTCTTATATCCTCTTGCATGTGTGTGTGTGTGTGTGTGTGTGTGTGTTAAGAACACTTAGCATGAGATGTATTAAGTGTATAATACGTTATTACTAACAGGCACTATGTGGTACAACAGATCTCTATAATTCACTCTGTGTAACTATCATTTTCTCCTGATTGAACAACTCCCCATTTCACCCTTCCCCCATTCCCCTGGAACCCCCCAGCTGTCTTCTGCTTCTACAAATGTGATTGTTTTAGATACGCATATAAGTGGAACCACGGAGTACTTGCCCTTTTGTAATACATTTCACTTAGCATAATGCTTTCCACGTCTATTCATGTTGTCACAAATGGCAAGACTTCTTTCTTTTTAAGGGCTGAATAATATTCCATTGTGTGTATACAGCACTTTTTCTTTATCCATTTGTCTGCTAATGGACATTTGGTTGTTTCCCAATCTTCGCTATTGTAATGCTGCAATTCACATGGGAGTGTAGCTATATCTTCCAGATACTAATTGCAATTCTGTGTGTATACCTAGAAGTTGCACTGCTGGATCATATGGCAGTTCTATTTTTAATTTTTTGAAGAATCTCCATACTGTTTCCATAGTGACTGTACCATTTTACAGTCTCACTGACAATATAAAAAAGTTTCTCTGTATTCTTGCAACACATGCCATCTCTTTTTATTTTGATAATTGTTTCAGTGAAAGTCACTCAGTCATGTCTGACTCTTTATGACCCCATGGACTGTACAGTCCATGGAATTTTCCAGGCCAGAATACTGGAGTGGATAGCCATTCCCTTCTCCAGGGGTTCTTCCCAACCCAGGGATCGAACCCAGGTCTCCTGCACTGCAGGCAGATTCTTTACCATCTGAGCCACTAGGGAATGGTGTGAGGTGATATCTAATTGTGGTTTTGGGTTTCAATTTTTCATGTACCTATTAGCCATTTGTATGTCTTCTTTGAAAAAATGTCTATTCAAGTCCTTTGCCTATTTCTTTATTTGGATTATTTGGGGGTTTTGCAACTGAGTTGTAGAAGATCATTATGTATTTTGGAGATTAGTCTTTATCAGGTATTGTGTGCAAATATTTCATCCATTCCATAGGCTGATTTTTCATTCTGTTGATTGTTTCCTTTGCTTGAATAAGTTAGTTTAGTTTGACATAACCCCATGTATCTATTTTCCTTGTGTAGCCTGTGCTTTTATTGTCATACCCACAAAATCATAACCAACACCAATACCATGAAGATTTTCCCCTATGTTTTCTTCTAGGAGTTTTACACTTTCAGGTTTTAAGTCTTTAATCCTGTTTCAATTGATTTCTGTGTATGTTGCAAGATCAGGGTCCAATTTGAACCTCTTGCATATGGATACCCAGTTTTCTCAATACCATTTGTTGCAGAGACTATCTTTCTCTAATTGTATATCTTTGCCATTCTGCTTATATATACATGGATTTACTTCTGGATTCTCTCTTCTATTCCATTTATCTATACATCTGTCTTCATACCAGTATCATACTGTTCTAATTACTATAGTTTGTAATATATTTCAAAATCAGGAAATGTAATGTACTTTCTGATTTCACAATACATGACTTTCTGTAAGACCTAATTCTAGACTTTCCCCCTATAAAAAGCCCGATTCAGCCTATTTAGCCTTACTGTCCTGGAATACTGTCCCCTTGTATTCAAATTTACAACAGTAAAATTTCAAATATCAGGGACTTTGTTCATAACATTCCTTCATTTATCTTCTGTTTCAGTGTGATTCCCTGTCACACACCAGAACTAAACTCTCTGTAGAATAAAAACTGCTTGCTACTGATTTTAAACCTTCATTCACAATGGTTTTGACTTTCCTTTGAGATCTTTCTGAACAGAGCTCTTCATTAATTAATTAATAAAGAATAGATGAGAGGGCTACATTTTTTCTTCTCAATAATGGGCAATTATGATGATGGTATTAATGACACAATTCTCCCCAAGAAGATTAATTTTGTAGTTCACATTATGTTAATTTTGCATGTCAAATTCCAAAAAGACACCATTATCCTCAGTATACTGTAGCAACAAAAATCAAAAATTCTGAAATAATTAAGACAAGCTTCAGGCAAAACAATGGTCTGTGGAAAAGAAAGTCCACAAAATCCCTTTATGAGGTTAATACCAGAATTCAGAATCAATACCTGCTTTGTAGCAGAGCACTGTTCAGCACAATCCTATCATGTGTGGTTGTTTCTGGGGAAAGAGACACTCTGACCTGCAGTAGGTCAGATTCCATGTAATAACTATAAGTCCAGAAGTGAAGTCAACTCTATGGTCATTGACTCTGCCATGTATCACATCCCAGCATCTGTATTAATCATGACTTCCCTAGTGCCAAAGCCATCAGAGAGGGTATCTGGGGTTCTAAGATGTGGTGAGTCCTAAAACCATCACTAAAGACCATGTGGTATCCAAAGTGCTGGCCAAAAAAGAGATGAGCCCTTTAGAGGTAGATGATGATTTTAATCTAATCTGGGTGGGCAAACACTCCGAAAATTGAAATAAGTATGGCAGAAAATAGCTTCTAAACCAACATAATCTTTTAAAGAAAAAAAAGGTTAAGTCAACAAAATAGTAAAAAATAGTCTTGTTTAGATTCACAAAGCAGTTAAAAAGAAGGCAAACTATTGCTTACAATGTTTTATCTCCTCCAAACTGGTATTGTGTAATTTCTCTATTAAGAATTGGGCAATACTGACACAGATAAATAGTCTGTTAATAATGTACAGTCCGGGTTTTGTTTTTTAGATGACTTCAAGAGACAAACTAGCAACTTTTTAATTAATATGTAAAGTACTAGAGCAAGAACATTGATTTATCTGCTTCATTGGTAAAATTAATTGTAAATAATGCAATCTGATCTACTATCACTAATAAGTGGAGGAGTACTCTTGAGAAAATAGGATTTCAAAAATATCTTCATATCATTATTCTTTGTCAGTATATGTATTAAGTTTCCTATTCTGCTATAACAGATTGTCACAAATTTAGTAGCTTAAAACAACATGAATGTATTATCTTACAGTTCTAGCGGTCTTACTGGGAATAAACCAAGATGCTAGCAAGGCTATGTTCCTTCCTGGAGCTGGGGAAGAATCAACTTTTTTGCCTCTTCCAGCTTCCAGAGGCTCACATTCTTTGGCTCATGTTCCTACTTCCTCCATCTTTACAGCTAGCAACACTGCATCTTAGTCCATCCTCAATCTCTCTCTGACCACAGTTAGGAATAGCTCTCTGCTTTTAAGGACTCATATGCTTGCATTGGGCCCACCAGGTAATCTCCCCACGTCAAGGTCCTTTACCTTGCTTCCCAGGTGGCTCAGATGGTAAAGAATCTGCCTGCACTGCAGGAGACCTGGATTCGATCCCTGGATTGCGACGATCCCCCAGAGAAAAGAACAGCTACCCACTCCGGTAATCTGGCCTGGAGAATTCCATGGACTCTACAGTCCATGGGGTTGCAAAGAGTCATACTCAACTGAGTGAATTTCACTTTTACAAAGTCCCTTTTACCATGTAAGGTGACATATTCACAGGTCCCAGGGATTACAGCATGGACATCACTGGTGGGGAGGGGGCGTTATTCTGCCTAGTACAATATTGAGTAACTAACACTTTCACTTTCACACACACAGTGTGTTCAGTCAGTTCAGTTGCTCATTCATGTCCGACTCTTTGCAACCCCATGGACTGCAGCACACCACGTTTCCCAGTCCATCACCAACTCCCAGAGCTTGCTCAAACTCCTGCCCATCAAGTCAGTGATGCAATCCAACCATCTCATCCTCTGTCATCCCCTTCTACTCCTGCCTTCAATCTTGCCCAGCATCAGGGTCTTTTCCAATGAGTCAGTTCTTCACATCAAGTGGCCAAAGCATTGGAGTTTCAGCTTCAGCATCAGTCCTTCCAGTGAATATTCAGGACTGATTTCCTTTAGGATTGACTGGTTTGATCTCCTTGCAGTCCAAGTGACTCTCAAGAGTCTTCTCTAACACCACAGTTCAAAAGCATCGATTCTTTGGCATGCTCAGCACATTATTGTTTATGAGTTCAAAATAAACTCAAAAAACAAATCTAATGAAAATCAGAAATAAAAATTTAGAAAAGACTTAACTTAGAGTAGGTAAAAAAAAAAAAAAGCATATACTTTGTAATAATGGCCTAGAAGCAAGAAGTAGACAGCAAATCAGAAGAAAAATAGGTTGTAACACAAACATTTTCTTAACTACATTAAGTCTTATCAGTTCAGTTCAGTTCAATTCAGTCGCTCAGTCGTGTCCAACTCTTTGTGACCCCATGAATCGCAGCACGCCAGGCCTCCCTGTCCATCACCAACTCCCGGAGTTCACCCAAACTCACATCCATCGAGTCAGTGATGCCATCCAGCCATCTCATCCTCTGTCGTCCCCTTCTCCTCCTGCCCCCAATCCCTCCCAGCATCAGAGTCTTTTCCAATGAGTCAACTCTTCGCATGAGGTGGCAAAGTACTGGAGTTTCAGCTTTAGCATCATTCCTTCCAAAGAACACCCAGGGCTGATCTCCTTCAGAATGGACTGGTTGGATCTCCTTGCAGTCCAAGGGACTCTCAAGAATCTTCTCCAACACCACAGTTCAAAAGCATCAATTCTTCGGCACTCAGCTTTCTTCACTGTCCAACTCTCACATCCATACATGACCACAGGAAAAACCATAGCCTTGACTAGATGGACCTTTGATGACAAAGTAATGTCTCTGCTTTTCAATATGCTATCTAGGTTGGTCATAACTTTCCTTCCAAGGAGTAAGCGTCATTTAATTTCATGGCTGCAGTCACCATCTGCAGTGATTTTGGAGCCCAAAAAAATAAAATCTGACACTGTTTCCCCATCTATTTCCCATGAAGTGATGGGACCAGATGCCATGATCTTCGTTTTCTGAATGTTGAGCTTTAAGCCAACTTTTTCACTCTCCTCTTTCACTTTCATCAAGAGGCCTTTTAGTTCCTCTTCACTTTCTGCCATAAGAGTGGTGTCATCTGCATATCTGAGGTTATTGATCACCAATATATTAATAAAGAACTGGGAAATAGATGGGGAAACAGTGGAAACAGTGTCAGACTTTATTTTGGGGGGCTCCAAATCACTGCAGACGATGACTGCAGCCATGAAATTAAAAGACACTTACTCCTTGGAAGAAAAGTTATGACCAACCTAGACAGCATGTTGAAAAGCAGAGACATTACTTTGCCAACAAAGGTCCATCTAATCAAAGCTATGGTTTTTCCAGTGGTCACGTATGGATGTGAGAGTTGGACAGTGAAGAAAGCTGAGTGCCGAAGAATTGATGCTTTTGAACTGTGGTGTTGGAGAAGATTCTTGAGAGTCCCTTGGACTGCAAGGAGATCCAACCAGTCCATTCTGAAGGAGATCAGCCCTGGGTGTTCTTTGGAAGAAATGATGCTAAAGCTGAAACTCCAGTACTTTGGCCACCTCATGCAAAGAGTTGGAAAAGACTCTGATGCTGGGAGGGATTGGGGGCAGGAGGAAAAGGGAACGGCAGAGGATGAGATGGCTGGATGGCATCACTGACTCAATGGATATGAGTTTGAGTGAACTCCGGGAGTTGGTGATGGACAGGGAGGCCTGGCGTGCTGTGATTCACGGGGTCGCAAAGAGTCAGACATGAATGAGCGACTGAACTGAACTGAGAAAGTGATGTCAAAACCTAATATATAATCCTTAAGTTTGATTTGTTTTCTGTTACTGTTTAAATATAGAGATAAATAGATAGATATAGTTGATAGATAGATTAAAGAAAAAAGCATATGTATGAAGTGTTATTTTATGTTTAGCTTTCTTAATGGAGCTTAAGATTAATGATGTGAAGCAAATGATTTTGTCATCTTCAGAATTCCAGAGACATGTTTAGAGGTTCCTGGTATAGTACTTTGTATATGGTCCACATTTTTACTTTCTTCATACTTAGCATCTTTAGTGTAACATAATAACCTGTCTGTTAATTTACCATAATTCAAAGGCAATAAAGTGAGTGCTTAAGAACACATCCTCAAGCAACACTGCCCGGGCTTGCATGCTAATTCTATCATTTTGTAGCTGTTTGACTTTGGACAAATCACTTAACTTCTTTGTGCCCCAGTTTCCTCATCTAACACAGAGATGATAATGACTATACCCATTTTATGAGCAAAACGGATATGATCATGGGTATGACCATAGACTAAATTAATGTCTAAAATAATTTAGAGTGCTTGATGTATGGTAAATACTACAAGTTTAGCTTTATAGTAATTATTATTGTAAATAGGAATTCATGTGCTACTATTGATCATTTAGGGATTTTTCTAGATTGTTTAGTTATATCACAATAGCATCTCTAAGGATATGGGATTTGAGAATGGTTGTTTCGTTAGTTGCTTTTACTTCCACAGGTTTACTTCCTTAGAACAAATCCCTAGGACTTCAGCCCATTTCCAAAAGGGTTTCTAGTTCAATTTCTAGATGCTCATATGTAAAATTACTTAATTTTATATGTTTATTTATAAACTAAAGATATTTTCACAAAACATCAACAACCTGTGCTGAGACAACTGGCAAAGAAATCAAAGGGCCCAAAGCTTTGGTTTTTATTTCAAGCTTTTCATCTCAGAGGATTCATTAATGAAACATTTCTACATATATCCTGGGGAGAGAGAGCTGTGACCAAAGAAAGAATCCTTATTTCTTATTGGCTTCACAACTCAAAATTCATTTATGTGTGCATTTTGTTTTGTTTTGTTTTTTTGCTTTTTTTGCCGTCACTAAAGAGAAAGAGTTTCTTTCATTTCCCTCAATGAGAAAGGCAATATATCTGTCAGAAAAAGAAAAAAGTAGAACAGAAAAATATCCCTCAGAAAAAGGAAGAAACAACAGAAAGGAAAACAATAAAACATGCCAGGAATGTCTTTGATATTGCCCATCTATTAGTGGGAAGCAAGCACTGAGTACAAAGAGAGCTAAAGAAAGAAGGCATAAGACAAAGGGGACTATATCACTTGTCACTGTTCTTATTTCAGTACCTCTAGTATTAAAAGCGGAGAAGGCAATGGCACCCCACTCCAGTACTCTTGCCTGGAAAATCCCATGGACGGAGGAGCCTGGTAGCCTGCAGTCCATGGGGTCACGAAGAGTCAGACATGACTGAGCGACTTCCCTTTCACTTTTCACTTTCATGCATTGGAGAAGGAAATGGCAACCCACTCCAGTGTTCTTGCCTAGAGAATCCCAGGGACGGGGGAGCCTGGTGGGCTGCCGTCTATGGGGTCGCACAGAGTCGGACACGACTGAAGTGACTTAGCAGCAGCAGCAGCAGCAGCAGTATTAAAAGATTTGGGGCACAGAGAGTAGCCAAAGGAAAGGTTTACACTCTGTAAACTTCTCTCTCTGGACATAACACATGTAGACTCAGTGCCATTTGTCTAGCAGAAAGACTTTGAAATCTAAATTCCAAATCATATGCATATTCTACAATTTTGCTTTCTAGAGATGAAATCAACCAAAGAGATTTTTTTGTTTATCTGGGCCTTATGAGGTTTTCCTTCATTCTTGACAACCAAATAGCTAATCTGTTTAAGCTATATTTATGCTATTTCAGGACTGGTCCGAACATGATACATGGAAACTAGACAAAGATCAGCAAACCTTTAAGTCATGATGAGCATAAATGTGTGCACCCAGACAGCACTGAACTGAAAACCCACATCTGCTCTGTGACCTTTAGTCAAGTTAGTGAACCGATCTGAGCAGCAGCAATTTTCTATGAAATGAAAAGGATAGCAATTGGGGTGCATTGAATATCCTTGAGTAGCTAAAGGAGCTCATTCATGTAAAGCACCCAGAGCGCAGGTGCACAGTAAGCCCCAAATAAATGTGAGCTATTGTTGTTATTATTTCCTTGAGATGCTATACGGAGTTGTTGTTGTTGTTATCCTAGTCTATGATTCAACCTCTGGCTTATGTTATCCTGTGCTCAAGAAATACGTAAATCTTTTATTTTGTACTCTCTGATGGACTTTCAACTTAACCTTGTTTAAAGATGATTGCTAATTTATCCAACTTACTTCACTTAGTATGATAATCTCTAAGTCCATCCATGGTGCTGCAAACAGCATTATTTTATTCTCTTTTATGGTTGAGTAATATCCCACTGTATATCTATACCACATCCTTATGCATTTATCTGTTGATGGACATTTAAGTTGCTTCCATGTCTTGGTTATTGTAAATCATGCTGCAATGAACGCTGAAGTGCATGTACCTTTTTGAATTATGGTTTTCTCCAGATATATGCTCAGAAGTAGCATCATTAGATCATATGGTAACTCTTTTTAGTTTTTTAAGGAACCTCCATACTGTTCTCCATATTGGCTGTACCAATTTACACTCATGCCTACTCTCTTCTCCTCACCCTCTCCAGCAGTTATTATCTGTAGACTTTTTGATGATTGTGATAAACAAAGAGTTTGGGATTAATACATACACTACAATATATAAAACAGGTATAGGACCTACTGTATAGCACAGAGAACTCTATTCAATATTTGTAATAACCAATATGGAGAAAGAATCTAAAAAAGAATATATGGCTATGTATAACTGAATCACTTTGCAGTATACCTGAAACACAACACTGTAAATCAATAATACTCCAATATAAAATAGAATTAAATTTTTAAAAAGATGATTACTAATGGATAACCTCTTCAATGCTTATTAAGTAGAAATTAAAATTGCTTTCAAATAAAAGGCAAACATGTGTCATGAATGAAGAAAGTTAAGTCTATTGCAAGTTTATGACAAAGGACCTTGAAACCACTGCTAGGAGTTAGTCCTTTCTTTGACAGGTTCCTCTCTGTAATGTGTAGAGATTGCATGTGATAAAAGTCAGGTTCCCCACCAGTTCAGATGCAGCTGTACTAAGATAACAATCACAGGCAGCTTCCGGCCTTGGCTTTTAAAATACTGTGCCACATTAGGAGAACAGAGGCCACAAACACCGGATTTCTCTCCACTCTGTCCTGAAATCATCAAATCATTCCTTCACCTTTCAGCACCCTTGTCTCAAACCATGCTGCCTAGTCTTACAAACGATGCAAATTTGTCCCTTCATGTAGAAAAGCACAAGCCATTCCTCGGATTACCCAGGTCCCAGCACTGCACAGGGATCTTAATTAGCCAAAGGACCACACTAACTATGGCAGTGCCTGTTTTAAACAGAAAGATCCTCTAAATGGAAAAACAAAAGTCTGCAGACAAAATACTGTGTGGTTCATTATACTATTGATTTTTGGAATATTTAACTTCAACTTTGCCTCTTTGTAGATGTAGGTCATAACCAGGAGTGCTTTAAGTTACACGGGGAAGTATTATAAAGCAAACTTTTTTTTTTGGAGAAGAGAAACAGCTTTCATACTAACCAGAGGCACTTGTGAGGCTGAGCTTGAGGAAATATGGAAAGACTACACAGATTTACACCTCACCAAACCCTACATGTTTCACTGGTCTTCTACAGTGAGTTAAAAGTAGAGCAGTAATTCAGGTGTTCTGGATGCTTGGTTCAATGTCCACAGGAAGAATCAATGCAATTTGGTTGCCCAGTCTCTATATCCAACCTCGCACTGACTCAACAAATGTTCACCAGAGGCCTGCAGGAGACCCTACACTTGGTGTGAGGGTGGAGGGTCCTCCAAAAAGAAAATAAAGTATTTTGCTAAAAACACTAACACAGGCACAGAGTAAGCTTGCCTGCCTTCTACAGCCTACATGCTGACCCAAAATTTTCTGGGAAGTAAAATACAACTCTCAGATCAGCTAAGTGGCCATGGTCAAGACCCCAACATAATTTTAATTCTAAAAATGAGAATTCCATTATGAAAATCTCTCAAGTTTCGTTAGTTTTCCCCCTTCCCCACTCCACCCTCCCCTTTTTGATCTATGTAATTTCACTTAATTAGCAAATCAATGAGACTGATTTTCACAAGAAGCTCAAAGCTCTGTCTCAACTCAGAGTTCTACCCAAAGGGGGGTTTCCAAAAACAGTCAGTACGTTGGGAGCTCTTAGATGTAGGCGATGTCAGATTTAATTCCACACATAACAGGATTTCCATCAAGTCCTAAGACCTCTCGCTGCTGCTGCTGCTGCTGCTAAGTCACTTCAGTCGTGTCGGATTCTGTGCAACTAATCTTTATTTTCAAGTGAAAACAACAAATTTACATCATTTACATTCTGAAAAATTTTAACCAATAAAAAGAATGAGGTATGGTGTACTGACTTCCTAGGGCACCTGTAACAAATATCACAAACTGAATGGCTTGAAACAACAGAAATTTATTCTCTGACAGTTCTGGAGGCTGAAAGTCTGAAATCAAGGTGTTAACAGGGCCATGCTCTAAAGAGAGCATCCTTCCTTTCTTCTTTCAGCTTCTATTGGTGGTGGTGTTGGTGGTGGACACTAAGTCATGTCTGACTCTTTGAGACCCCATGGACTGTAGCCCACTAGGCTCCTCTGTCCATGGGATTTCCCAGGCAAGAATACTGGAGTGTATGGAGTGGATTGCCATTTCCTTCTCCAGGAGATCTTCCCAACCCAGGGATTGAACCCACACCTCCTGCATTAGCAGGTGGATACTTTATCACTGAGCCACCCAGGAGGCCATCCAGCTTCTATCAGTTTCTGGCAATTCTTGGTACTCCTTAATTCTCAGGTGTATCTCCCCTAATCGCTGCCTCCTTATTCACATGGCTTTCTCCTCTATGTGTATCTGTATCTGTTTTCTCTTCTTATAAGAGTACAAGTCACTGGATTAGAAGCCATCCTAAATTAGTATGACTTCACTTTAACTAAAGTGAAGTGAAAGTCACACAGTCATGTCTGACTCTTCCCAACCCCATGGACTATACAGTCCATGGAATTCTCCAGGCCAGAATACTGGAGTGGGTAGCCTTTCCCTTGTGCAGGGGATCTTCCCAACCCAGGGATGGAACCAAGGTCTTCCACATTGCAGGCAGATTCTTTACCAGCTGAGCCATAAGGGAAGCCCTAGAATGCTGGAGTGGGTAGCCTATCCCATCTCCAGTGGATCTTCCTGACCCAGGAATCAAACTGGGGTCTCCTGCAATGCAGGCAGTTTCTTTACCAATTGAGCTATCAGGGCACATCTCTAAAGACCCTATTCCTCACATTCTGAGATTCCAGGAAGACAAGAATTTGAGAGAACACTATTGGACTCAGAATATATAAGGCACAAAAATTACTCACCTCTCCATGACTAGTGACTTTCAAAGGAAGTCAAAGTCAATTTGAAACCTTCATCAACTTCTCAATGTATAAACAAGCTTGTCATATCCTGGATCATAAAATCGGTTGTCTTCATTGTTTTATATTGTGCTTTATGTTTATAAAGTGCTTTCATATTGTTTCACTTGACAGTCACAAATGCAAATACTTACCCTAACATAAGTGGGCGAGATGACTCGTCTCTTTCTAAAAATAAAGTGAGGGAGACAGGAAGGAAGTTTACCTCTTGTCAAACACCTACTCTGAGCTAGATAAATATTGTTCTTACCACTTCATGGGCTGTCTCACCTGACCCATATAAAAACTTTAAGTGTAAGTAGTTTTAATCTCCATTATAAAGATGAAGTTACCCAAGGTCACATAGGTAATAAGAGGCAGATCTTTTCAAATGTACCTGTGTTCTAAGTCCACACTGCCTTTTCAGTTAAATCTTCCTAATAAATCTTTAACCTTATCCAGAGTCAGAATTTGCTAAAATGCATAATGATCTTATCACATGACTCCCTTGACAGTCAAGGCAGAGATTCCATGATCTGATTAAAGGACTGACACAGAGAACCCCCAGCCACTTCTCACAACATATGTAGAGGCGTGTGATTTTATTACTTATTGTTGTTATTCTTTAAGTTGCAATAAAATACGTATACTTTCCCAACTGTGAAAAAAAAGAGGAAGCTTTATGGTAGTAAGAACAGTCAAAAATGTACCCAAACACTTTTTGAATTGTTTCAAATACAGTAACCCTCCTGGACTTTCATTCTTTCTTTTCTGTGAGTTCCAAGAGAGTGAAATGGGGAAATGACTCCCTCGTGCCTGGAATAAAAGCGTGAGAATTCAGGGGGCCACCCACGAACCCATTTTCCCTCTCTTGCCCTGCCCAGTGTGTGTGTGAACAGGCCTGTGAAGAAAAATTGCTTCAGGCACATCTATTTTTGTACCCCAAGTCATAAAAAAAGGAAGGAAAAGAAATTATCATAACCTTAAGAAAGAAAGAGGGCTTCCCTGGTGGCTCAGATGGTAAAGAATCTGTCCGCAGTGCAGGAGACTTGGGTTCGATCCCTGGGTCAGGAAGGTTCCCTGGAGGAGGGCATGGCAACCCACTCCAATATTCTTGCCTGGAGAATCCCATGGACAGAGGAAACTCATGGGCTACAGTCCATGGGGTGACAAAGAGTCAGACACAACTGAGTGACTTTCACCATGAAATTAAAAGTAGGAATAAACATTGTCCCAAATAGAGGTTATTTGAGAGCATACTTCAATCTTTTAACACTTGTTTAGCATATGCTTTGTACTTGATGAAGCATTATATAAAATATAAGATAGCTGTACCTTCACTGGGAAGTAGGCTTGACTGGTGGCTCGGACGATAAAGAATCTGCTTCCAATGAAAGAGACCCGGTTTGACCCCTGGGTCAGGAAAATCCCCTGGAGAAAGGAATGGCTACCCACTCCAGTATTCTTGCTTGGAGAATTCCTTGGACAGAGGAGCCTGGTGGGCTACAGTCCATAGGGTCACAAACAGTCTGACATGACTAAGTGACTAACACCCTTTTTCACTGGGAAGCCAAAGGCTGAAAGGCTCAAAGAAGTTTTCTTGAATCTGACGTCTCAGGAACAAACTCTAGCTGAGAATGGGGACATGACTGAGTGACTAACAACACAAAAGCAGAACTTTCCAGATTCTTAATGCACTCCATTGTACTTGTTTACAAGTAGGTATTGCTGATAGCTACCATCTATTAATACCTACCGGGTGCCAGGCCACAAAGCAGTTTCTGTATACATTCCTAGTTCTTACAATAATTGTACAAGTTGCTTACTACTAATCTCCACCAACGTAGACTCTGAGAAACTTAAATAAAGTTATTCAAGACCTAGTAAATGGAAGAGCCAGAATTTGGACTGCAGTTCACATAGCTCCAAAGCCTGTCCCTACTCAAATAAAATGTTCGCTCATCCATTTATATAGACTAGACTCCTTAAAAAATAATCAGGGACTTCCCTGATGGTCTCGTGGCTGAGCCTCCATGCTCCCAATGCAGGGGGCCTAGGTGCAATCCCTGGTCAGGGAAGTAGATCCCACATGCTACAACTGAGACCCAGCACACCCAAATAAATAAATTAAAAAAAGAAAAACTTAACCAGCTACTCTCTTTTTCGAGATCCCTCTGACCCAATGGTGATTCAAAGAGGTAGGATCAAAAATCTTCATCTTCAGATATATTTGTCTTTGAAGTTCAATGAAGCCAAAGCTTTTAGGCTTCTACTATTTAGAAGTTAGAGGCAGAGCTGTCACTTGTCTTAGTGGCCAAATGCTCATATCAGGTTTTCACCATAAAGTATGTTTTATGAGCTATGGTTTGATCCATATAATAACTGGACACGTAGTATAGATTCATGTTATAAATGAAATTATTTTATAGATAGGTAAATACTATCAAATATATTTCTGCATTTTTTCAAGAAAACATTTTTTTGAGAAACATTTTAAAAATTGTTTTCAGATTAAATGTGGGATTTTAAAGGATTGAAATAAGCACAAATTGGTTTAACAGAGAAAGGAAACCAGAATAAGGGAGACAGAAGAGGAAGAGAAAGAAAAAGAAGGGAGATGCTCCTCACAGCTAGAAAAGAAATGCCTGGATTGTAGAAAATTTTTTTAATTTTATTTTCATAGGACTCTTGAAATGTAGATAATGCAAATAAATAGGGAACAATAAATATCTAAAAATATAACATATGCAAAACATAAGAGCATGTGTTGGAGTGCTAATTCATTATGGAGTTCATTAAATTGACTTGCATTTTCATGGCATAAAAAAAGTAGTAGCCAACCTGTGCAGTTAATATGAATTATATACACTGAATTGTCAACAGCAAGAGCCCAAACAATAAAAAGCAGCTGTAATATTCTACAGCAAGCTGTTTATGCAAGACTTTATGATTCCGAGAACATGACATAATAATCTCCAATGCATTCTTATAGAGATCTGACACTCTCCTGTTTGCCTTCAGACACTCTGGGCCAAGCACAAGGTCTTCCCAGTTTATTGTCCAGAAGCTATGTGGTCAGGAGGGCAGCTCCCCTGTCCTGCAGAGAAACACCAGAAGAGCTTCGGATCCAAGAGCCAAGTGTTCGGTGAGGTTTCCTCGAGTGCAGCCACTGCCATCTGAAACTGCCAAGCCCTCGACGTACACGTGACAGAGCATTCAGAGGGTGATAAACAGATCTTTCCCTCAATTTGCCATCTGTGGATTTGAAAGCTGTTAAGGCACTTTTCGGTCTTTATTTCCATGATGCTCCTGATCTCATTTTGCTAGTTAGATGCACTCCCTAATCTATTATCCAGTTCTATGGAGACAACTGTACAACTGCATCTCTGACTTGGCATTAGGGCAGCATTGCTCTTTTTTTTTTTACAATACATCAGGTAAAATAAACCAGCTTGAAACTCTGGCCTTCTAGAGTGCTTCAATAATTCCTTTCATTTCTTCCTGACTGATAGCTTACATTAAGAAAGCTGTTAATACATTTGAGTAGAATTTGGGTTCTCAATTCAACCCAGACTGGGAATGACAAGACATGGAGAAGAAACATGGCCTTCCTAGACAGCCTGAATCAATAAGTTGTTACCCTTTGCCAGATGCAGCTCCCATACGAATGGCTTCGTTTCCACTCACCTTTGCAGTCTGAGCCCAGATGACCACTGTCATAGGAGTTGTAGGATTACACTCACAGCTGTCACACCAGCAAGACCCACTCATGTTCAATAACCTTTGCCTTTTTTCATTTGTTGGTTTTCTGAAAGACAACACGGTGCTGATCCTGACTATATGAGACCCAAAGGAAAAGAGTCGCTCTGTTTTCCTTGGGGCTTTCACTTTGGTTTCTTTTATCAGTGAGAATCAGCTGGCCCTGTAAGTGATTTTTCCAGTGGTAGCGACAGACTCATCCAATCAATTCAATCCACATATACAGAGCAGAACTGTTCTCTTTGCCCAGAACTGTTTTGGAAGCCTCAATGATAATGAACCAAACCCAGTTCCTGGCTTTGTAGAGCTTTCATTCAAAGGGGTGGGATGGGAGGAGACAGACAGAAATGCACGTAAACAAGTAAGATTGTGGTACAATGTTTGCAATGGGTGAGAGCAGGGCTTCTCAATTTTGGCACCAGTGACATTTGGGGGTTTTTGTTTGTATTTTTAGTATTTATTTTTATTTATATATTTGGCTGCACCAGCTCTTCATTGTGGCTTGCAAGACCTTCCATCTTCATTGCAGCATGCAAACTCTTAGTTGAGGCATATGGGATCTAATTTCTAGGCTAGGGTTTGAGCTTGGGCTCCCTGCATTGGGAGCTTGGAGTCTTAGCCACTGGACCACTAGAGAAGTTCCACCAGTGACATATTGGATGAGGTGAGTCCTTGTTGTGGGGAGTGTGTACAACAGGCTATTTAGCATCAACATTGACTGTCATCCACTCCCACCCCAGACATGACAGTCAAAAATGTCTGCAGACATTGGTAAATATTTCTTGGGGGACAAAATTTGAGAGCCACTAGGATAGGGATCGGAGAAGGCAATGGCACCCCACTCTAGTACTCTTGCCTGGAAAATCCCATGGATGGAGGAGCCTGGTAGGCTGCAATCCATGGGGTGTCTAAGAGTTGGACGTGACTGAGCAACTTCACTTTTACTGTTCACTTTTCTGCATTGGAGAAGGAAATGGCAACCCACTCCAGGGTTCTTGCCTGGAGAATCCCAGGGACTGGGGAGCCTGGTGGGCTGCCGTCTATGGGGTCACACAGAGTCGGACACGACTGAAGTGACTTAGCAGCAGCAGCAGGATAGGGATGGAGAAGGCAATGGCACCCCACTCCAGTACTCTTGCCTGTAAAATCTCATGGATGGAGGAGCCTGGTGGGCTGCAGTCCATGGGGTCGCAAGGAGTCGGACACAACTGAAGTGACTTAGCAGCAGCAGGACAGGGATAGGGCTTCCTTGGTAGCTCAGACAGTAAAGAATCTGCCTACAGTGTGGGAGACCTAGGTTTGATAACTGGGTCAGAAAGATCCCCTGGAGAAGGGAATGGCAACCCACTCCAGTATTCTTGCCTGGGAAATCCCATGGACAGAGAAGCCTGGCAGGCTATGGTCCTTGGGGTCACAAAGATCTGCACAACTGAGCAACTAACACATTGACTTTTCACTTCACAGGTTAAAAAGATAGCCGGCCTGGAGAGGGGAGGGAGAGGAACAGCTGCTTCTCAAGACAGGAGATTCTTGAGCTGAGACTTAAAAGATGAGGAAGAGATAGTTTTAGAACGATTTAGAGGAAGAACACTTACAGTAGAGGAAACAGCCAGAGGCTCAGAGATAGGAGTGATCTGACTTGTTCCCTCCCACACCAAAGCCACCAGTAAACTTCTCCCATAATAAAACCTACAGGGAGGAGACACCAAAGACAGAGCAATCAGAGACACAATTCCTGTCCATACCTGATAGAACTGAAATTCCTGAGCCTTTTTCTTCAATGTACACATGTATTATTCACACGCCTAGAAAACTACTGGTGGATTTGGCACAACACTAGTGTTAAAATGTGACTTTCTGGGCATTCTAACTTGTAAACCCAAGTTGTCTGTGGCATGTCTTAGTGTTTGGGTTTGTTTTTCATTTTTTGTTTTTCTGTTTCACCCCTTCTGTTCTAAAATGGTTAAGTCTAGGACCTGGGAATCTAGATATAGTCCTAACTGCCAGCAACATGACCAACATCACAGAGCTGATACTTCCCAGTTTTGCCATCTGACTCTAAATCACGGGGGTTGCTGTAGATTTTTTTCCTCAAGATCCTTCCTGAGCAGAAAGTTCTAGGATTGATTTGTAAATTAGTGCTAAGTAGTGTTTTGGCCTTGCATGTGTGAATGCTGTTAAATATAATCATAGCAATTTTAGAATTAAAGGACTGTATGTATTCCAAATATTACAAGTTTCACCACCCCATGGATGCAAATACAGTCGTATTTCCATTCATGCCTGAATTACTAGGGCTCAAGACTCCTTTGAAGCCCCCCTCATATTATTTCAGGGGAACAATCAGATGTCACTCTTCACATCCAATAAGGACAAAAACCAACCACTTCAGTTCCTCACGCCAGCCTTTCTGCAAGGCCTGTCCTCGGAGCCAGGTGGAAACCTGACCGACCGCCATGTCTTCGGGGCCACCATGACATCACCAACTTTCTGGAGCCATCCTCTCCCCTGATGCTCTGCCCCTCTCCACTGTGCTTGGCTAGGGGCACCAGGAGGATCTGGGGTGTCAGTCTACCCTGCGGTCCACATAGTGAGGAGAGGAAGATGGATGCTCACCTGGCTTCTAATGTTACCTGGGCCCTATAGTTCTTTCCTGCCCAAACTTATAGTCTTTCACAGACAAACTAGACTCCATGTTTCCCTCGATTCTCATCTCTTTCTTCAGCTCTATCCAGGCACTTATGAACAAAAAAATCCTTCCTTTTCCTTCTGAAACAGAAGCATTGATGACCCTCATCTCAGGCAACAACATCCCCATAGGAGTGACCAGCCTGATGATGCTTGAGGCTGGACTTCACGAGGAAGACCTGCCAGGTTCTGATGGATGTGAGTCTTTGGTTTTAAGGACATCAGTACCAAAATCAGTTCTTTTTTGTTGCTATTTTTTTTTAACAGGGGAAAATCAAACAAAAGTTTAAAAACGTGTATATGGGAGTATGTGTGTGCTAAGTCATTTCAGTTGTGTCCAACTCTGTGCAACCCTATGGACTGTAGCTTGCCAGGCTCCTCTGTCCATGGGATTCTCCAGGCAAGAATACTGGAGTGGGCAGCCATTCCCTTCTCCAGGGGATTTCCCAACCCAGGGATTGAACCTGGGTCTCCAGCATTACAGACAGATTCTTTATCATCTGAGCCACCAGAGCCAGGGTAATCATTCTGGTAAGCTTGCCCAAATATGGTAAATATGCCTGTCCCTAGTCTGGTAAAGTCATCTCTTAGACAGCTGATTTGAAACTATTACTCCATTTAAACTTCAGTTTTCCTAATCAACGTAGAAACTTTTAGCCTGTGAATTCTGAAAGATTGATTCTATAATCCTATATGACTTCTACCACATAGGATATCAACTGCCCTAAGCAGGGTAGCCTCAGGATACATGTGGGCTTTGCCAAATAAATCTGGATTGAATAAGACATGCTTTTCTAATATACATAAAAATCTTTCTATGTTGGATTTTTTTCCACAACTAGATCTTCCGTAATCTTGAGAAGTTTTATTTCCTTGGAATTAATATGCCTCCATGATAACAGCAAACTTCAGAAAAACCTCACCTGAAAATGAATATCCAAGTAGCTTCAGCAGCAGTCTTCTGTACATAATTCAGTAGGAGAGAAAGAAAGCCTCAACATTCTGCAAGCCCATAGAAATCCAAGCTGCTTAAATCTTTCATAAATGCTATGTGCATGAGCACTGGAGTGCTTGCCAGCAGCAAGTTCAAACATTGGTTGCCTTGGACATTCCTAGAAGACTTTCCCTTAATTATCAGTCAGGGAACTGTGACATTAATTTAGGCAAGAGATGACAGTAGCTGGACTAATAAAATAATAGCAGAGAGAGGTACAAAGAACAGATTCGGAAGCTCATCAGGAGATGAAATGAACATGGCTCTATCCAGGAACACGAATGGGTGGGGAACAAAGGACAGAGAAGAGACGATGACAACGCCCAGATTTCTGGCTTCAATGTGAGAAAGAATGCTGCCATTTTTTATTAAACATAGGAAATGAAGCAGAGCTGGAGAGAAATATGGCTAATTGAACACTAAGCTACAGTTGCAAAATGATGAAATATATGGAAGGGAATATGTTTTTGATTTAAAAATGCTTATCATAGTCTGATTTAAGAGAAAATATTTGTATGTACCCTCTTACACATTTGATCCTGCATTATTTTCAGAACTCTTACTCCAAAGTTTTTCATATGTCTTTATAAGGCATCAAATAACATTATCAGCAAGGGAGGGAAGTTGTTAAATAAAAAGGAAACTTTTATTAAAACATCATAAATGTTCACTTAATCAACAAGCATTTATTGAATGAATGTCAGCCAAGAGCCAAGTACTGTTCTGGGTTACAGAAACCTAGATAATAATAGCTAACACGTAAGAAGCACTGCCCATCATGCTAGGGGCTTGGCCTGCCATGAACAGTCCCCACCTCACACCGCTGTGAGAACAGTGCTATGGGAACAGCTGTACTGACAGAGGCCAGGACAGAGGCAGTGGCATGTTGAGCAACTCAGACAAGTAGGGAGTGAGGGTCCAACACACTGAGTACAGAGCCACCCTGTGTGGCCTTCGGAGGACAGGTGCCTAAACACTTTTCAAGCTTATATAATTACCCCTTTGCTTGTCCACCTCAAATCTCACAGAACTGCCAGCCTCAGGCTTCCCACCTCCTGATTCAGGACTCCTGATACGCTGTGTTATCACCAGTCCTGTCCCTCACATGGCCTGTAATCGTAGCTGTCACCCGTTTTCAGTCATCTGATTAGAGAGCAACATTGAGTTTTCCAGCTTGGAAGCTGGGTTCCTTTTCTTTTCTTTTTTCCTGTTTCCTGAGTTTTTGCCTTCAATGCTTTCCTTGAAAACTGCCTTCAAAACTTTCCTTGGGGAAAAGTTCCCAACTCCATTCCTGGCACAAGTTAAACCCTATAATGTCTCAGAGTGTGTGTGTGTTTCAACATTAGGGAACCGAACATTGAAAGTGGAGGTTCTGCTTGGTACAGCTACACCGCAGTGATAAACCGAGAGTCATCCAACTCGAGGGGCTTCCCATCTTCACTTAAATATAGTCCAGGCTTCTCCCCTCTCACTACCCCAACAAGATTTAGCACTTAGCACAAAACAGCTGCACCTTCAGTTTGCACTCTGAGATTGCTGAGGAAATCAATTCACCTGCAAATTCCATGTGAGAAAGAGCAGAGATACAGAGCAGCTGTTGGGAAGAAATTACTTTAGAACCAAGCGCTGTGCTGTTCTTAGCCACTCAGTCATGTCCAACTCTTTGTGACCCCAAGGACTGTATCCTGCCAGGCTTCTCTGTCCATGGGGATTCTCCAGGCCAGAATACTGGAGTGGGTTTCCATGCCCTCCTCCAGGGGATCTTCCCAGGGATCTAACCCAGGTCTCCCACATTGCAGACAGATTCTTTATCATCTGAGCCACCAGGGAAGCCCACAAATACTGGAGTGGGTAGCCTATCTCTTCTCCAAGAGATCTTCCTGACTCATAAATCAAACCCGGGTCTCCTGCATTGCAGGTGGATTCTTTACCAGCTGAACTGGGCCAGGTGGTAAATCAAAAAGGAAGCTCCTTAAAATCCCACCACCTTTCCCAAAGCCCAGGATGCCCTGTCCTGTATGACAGGACAGCCAAGAGCTCAGAGTGTTCAGTGAAAGAGGATCACTGAGGTAGCAGAAGGGCATCCACCCCCAAAACTCTAAGAATTTAGCAGCCCCCGCCTGGCCCTACTGCTCTATCTGCCACTCTCTTCCCTGTCCAAGTCTGAATTGCAAACCTTCAGAGCTGTATTCATCGCTTCCTTGGTGATATAGGTACCGTGAACCAAGGGCATGCCAGCATCCTTCACAAGGCTCTTATAGGGATCAAGATCAGCATGGCAATCAGAGAGGTGGAGAGTAAAGTCACTGGGGATTCTAACCCAGGTGGGAAATCCCGCTGAGGTCCAGTCCAGGTCCTCTGAGCCTCCACAACTAGCCTGGAAAAACTCCACCTTCATTGAGGGTCCTCTGGCCATAACATATCAGACTGAAGAGGATATTTAGAGTTTCCCAAGGAAGAGTATAAGCACCAATCATGCACTTTCAACAAATACTAGCTGAGTAAATGAGAAATGAGTAACTATCCTATATGAACAGGAAATGAATCAGAGAGACACTATGACTGTAGGAGTCCCATGGACCTGTTGGCATGTGTGGGGATGCCGTGGACCATTGGCATCCCCACACATGTAATTCACCATCTCCACCCTGGAAAAAGCTACAAGGCTCTGGAGTCCTGGCAAGAAAACTCTTGAGTAGAATGGGAGAATCCCTAACCCTGTTAATTGTTAGACCCAAGATAAAAATAAAATCAGCTCTTAAAAAAATATATATGAGGGTTCTTGGTGGATCTAGAGAGGCAGAAGTACTTTCTCTGCTTTTGACACAAACCCATAGTAGCACAATGCCTGAATTTTGAAGCCACACCACAAAGACGCTGATCCTTGTGAAATTTGGAGAGTTGCAGGGGGAAAAAAAGCAAGAATTTAGGCATTATAATTAGACTAGATGCATTCATGAAGATCCAAACCTGTAAACATCTGATATAGATTGATATACTGTCCTTTTACTTTTTCTTAAAAAAAAAAATCCACATTTATAATGTTTTATCTCCCAAGCTCCTATGAGTAGGAAATTGGCTAAAAAAGATGTTGGCTCGATACAGGAGAGTGTTCTAACCCTGTGAAATATCATGGAGAGAATACTGTTGTAAAGGAGTAACCTCTGGTTCAGCATTCAGGCCAAAGTCTAATGGTGATTTGTCCCAGATGCTTTTCAGAGCTCTAGTAATTTGGGTGTGAAGTGAGAGTGAAAGTGAAGTCGTTCAGTTGTGTCCAATTCTTTGCAACTCCATGGATTGTAGCATTCCAGGCTCCTCCGTCCATGGAATTTTCCAGGCAAGAGTCCTGGAGTGGGTTGCCATTTCCTTCTCCAGGGGATCTTTCCAAGCCAGGGATCAAACCCAGGTCTCCCACAATGCAGGCAGACGCTTTACCATCTGAGCCACCAGGGAAGACCGTGAAGTGAGAATAATTGACTCCTAAGAGTCCAAGGGGGCAACCAAGGATGAGATGATTGGATAGCATCACCAATTCAATGGACATGACGACTCTGAGCAAACTCCGGGAGATAGTGAAGGACAGGGAAGCATGGCAAGCTGCAGTCCATGGGGGTCTCAAAGAGCTGGACACAACTTAGCAACTAAACAACTAAACAATTCCTTCCAATTCTAATGTACATGAGGAATAATTTTTATCACAAAAGCATCCAGAAGTAAAGTGATGAGTGACTTTTCCCTAGTCACACAGTCAACACCCCAACTCCTAGAATACAACCATCCCTGGTATCCACCAGGGACTGGTTCCAGGACCTTGCAGATACCAACATTCTCAGACACTCAAGTCCCTTAGACAAAATGGTGTAGGATTTGCAGGTAACCCAAGTACATCCTCCTATGCACTTTAAATCATCTCTAAATCACGTATAATACCTAATACAACATAAAAATTAAGCTGCCTGCAAGTTTTGGTTTTTGGAACTTTCGGAAATTTTTTTTTTCTAAATATTTTCAACCCAAGGAACCCACAGACACAGAGGACTGACTGTCCTTTCCACTGGCTGATTTTCACCAGTAAACTTGGTCTCATGATACCAGGAGGACTCTGGCACTGGCTTTGAGACATTCCCTTTGGTGTCACAGATAATAGGCACAAATAAAAAGTTCAATTTTATTTTCCCATAATTTTTCCCATAATTTGAGAAAATTTTTCCCATAATTTGAGAAAATTTTCCCATAATTTGAGAAAATGATCCATTTAATATAAGTTCTACATTAGACTGGGACTGTTTCATAAACTTCTCAAAGACAATATAAAGAGTATCTCAAAGTTAACATAGTAGAACACTCTAGATCTGCATGTTCCAGTATTTGGGATAATTGGATTAAACTAATAATTTCATTGCTGGCCTCATAATCAAACATAGTGGCTGCACTTATTTGCATGAGCAGGTCTCATACTTAAACCAAGGGATAAAGAAGAACTTTTTCCTGTCGTAAAGATCCCAACCTTACATAATGGTCTCTCTTGCATAATAGTCACACCCCTATTTTTGGAATGGCAGAGCCAGCATAAAAAAGTGTTATGATTACACAAATAAACACAGCACTTTAGAGGTGTTTTTAAGGGCAAAGAAACATTTTCAACTTCATTACTACTTTTCTGCTTTTTCATTTTTATTTTATATGGGAGTTGATTAACAATGTTTAGTTTCAGGTGTACAGCAAAGTGAGTCAATTACACATACATAACTAATCTTTTTCAAATTATTTTCCCATTTAGTTATCACAGAGTATTGAGCAGAGTTCCCTATGCTATACAGCAGGTCCTTGTTGGTTATTTATTTTAAATAGAGCAGTGCTATTACTACTTTTCAAATAGCAACACTAGACAGAGGTTCTAAAGGACTTGCTTCACTGCTTTTGAAGCTACTGCAACAGTGACCCAACAGACTGCAGTCACATATCTTACCTAAACATAGAATTTCCCAGGAAGTCTAAGGTTATTTGGGTCAAGTTCATAAGGTATTCGATTCCGAGCCAGATAATACAGCTTTTGGGTTATATGAGCACACTAGGACCTGGTGTTCTCTTTTAACTGAGACATAAAAACCAAGGCAACAACCTACTTATATTCATTGTCAAGTTTTCACATCATTGCAGCCAAAGCAATGAAAACCACTTCCAACCTGCCTGCTGCTATTAATAAACACAGTGAACTTTGATGTAAATGTCAGACATGTTCACTTTAGGCTGCTGGTCAAATTTGCATGAGGATAATTAAATTCTGAGTTTCCACATCCCCTCTGTAAATTCAACAGACATGATATATTTCTCTTCTGGTACTAAGCCATGGTTGACTATTGCTCTGATCAACTCAATGCCTGTAATTTTTCAACTCACTGGATGTTGAAGGGTATAATAAGTGTACAGAGGGACATGAATGCATGTAAACTCAAAGCTTGATGCCACCGCTGAGATGTTACACTAACCCACATTCCTCCCAACACCGCCCTCTGCTACCACTGGCCCATTTCTCCAAATACCTAGTGACCTTCTGTGAACTTCTCCTCCCTAAACACCTTCACTGGTTAGAGCTACACTAATATGGTAGTCACTAGCCACATGTGGCTGTTGAACACTTGAAATGTGACTAGTCTAAATTAAGATACTCTATAAATGTAAAGTTGTTGCATTTTAGTCACTCAGTCGTGTCAGACTCCTGTGACCCCACGGACTGTAGCCCACCAGGCTCCTCTGTCCATGGGATTCCCCAGGCAAGAACACTGGAGTGAGTTGCCATTTACTTCTTCAAGGGATCTTCCTGACCCAGGGATCGAACCCGAGTCTCTTGCACTGGCAGGTGGATTCTTTATCACTGAGCCATGAGGGAAGCCCAAAATGTAAAATTACACACCAGATTCTGAGGACTTAGTATTAAAAGAAATGTGAAATAGCTCATTATTAATTTTCATATTGATTACCTGTTGAAATAAAAATATCTTTTACATATTAGTGTTAGTCACTCGTCATGTCCAACTCTCTGTGGCCCCACAGATTGTAGCCCACCAGGCTCCTCTGTCCATGGAATTTTCCAGGCAAGAATACTGGAGTGGGTTGCCATTTCCTTCTCCAGAGGATCTTCCTGACCCAGGTATCTCCTGCAATGCAAGAAGATTCTTCACTGTATGAGCTACAGGGAAGTCCATTTTATATATTAAGTTAAATAAAACATATATACTAGAAACTTAAAATTTTCTGCATGTGTGGCTCACATTATATCTCTACTGGATAATGTTGTTAGATAATTTTAGGCTCTAACTCAGTTCCACTGAGCCTTCAATTAGACATAAGTTGCATCTTCTAATTTTATGTTTCAATTTCTCTCTTTTTCAATCCTTTTGTCTTTCTATACTGAATCTTGGATATTTATCTTTCAAATCACTGACTCTTCACTGGGTCTAATCTGTTAATCCATCCATTTCATTAGTTTGTTTCATTCTGACATTTTTTAATACAGTTTTATTTGTTGTATTTTCACACAAGATTTCACCTAGGTTAGAAAAGGCTGGGAACTGTTAGGCAGTGCTACTAATGCTTTCCGCATGCATACTCCAGGACCTAGCTATTCCACTCCTAGATACAAACTGATAGAAATGGATAAATAATAGCCCCAAACTGGAAATTACCCAAATACCCATCAGCAATAGAATGGATAAATAAAGAATGGTTTATTTATACAATAGAATTCTATATTAAATAACAAGAAGCAACTACAAAAAATATATATATAAATGAATTTCATATTTTTATTATTTTCATATTTTGAGAGTTAAAGATCATATGCAAAACAGCATGTACTATATAAATCCATTTATAATGTTTATAAAAACAGGCAACACTAAACATAGTGTTAGAATTCAGGACAGTGTTTGCCCTGGGAGTGGGGAGATTACCTGGAGAAGCACATGAAAGGGTTTCTAAGATGCTGATAATGTTCTGTTTCCTAAACTGAATACTGGTTATGTAGTACATTTAATTTGTGAAAATTCATAAGGTTATGCACTTATAATTTGTATACTTTGCTGTGTGTGCTACTTTAAGAATACTGTAAACTCAAACCTTTCATCCGATTATCAAAACAAGACATTTGTGGCTAAAATCCTTTGAGTTTCTAATTTCAGATAATAATCTCTATTTCCAGAATCTCACTATTTCTTTTTCAAATTCTGCCTAGTCCTTTTTAATAGCTTCTTGTCCCTTCTCCACACTTTTAATGAAAGTTTCTTTTATTCCTATAAACTCTGATCATTCTTATACCAAGGTCCTTGGGACATCTGATTCTATCGTTCTCTGTTTCTACTTAATGACTTGTGTACTCTGTGTATTTGGTAACTTTCTATTGTGAGCTCATATAGGGCTATTCACAACCTGTGAAGATTCTAAAGAACTTTGGCTCTGTGTGCATTCCCCCAAAGAGGATCTTCATCTGATCCTGCCTGGCATTCTGAGTCTCTACCACACTGGAATCATCTTAATCCCCTTGAGGTTTCCTGGACAGCATTTGTGTTAGAGATAATATGAATTTAAACCCTAAACCCTCATGAGGTCTAAATTCTCAAGAGAGAGACTTTCTGTTCCTCTGTTCCCAGCCCAGCCTGGAACAAACAACTTTTTGTAGCAACTTTCTCTGCCTGATGGGTGGTTCTGGTCCATCTTTTCATTGGGTGTGCAGATCGTCAAGACTCCTGGCTTTTTCAGGCTCTTAATAAATCCTAACTCCCCACCTTATAGTGCCCATGGCCTTATCTCCCATCCCACAACAGACGACACTCACTCACCCGCTGCTATACAGCACTATTTCATTCCCCCAAGGCTCTGGGTTTCTCTAATCTCCAGGTACCCACAAGGCAGCCTAGAGTTCTCACTTACCACCATGATGTCAGCTCTCTCTTCAATTTTCAGCGCTTATGAATTTACCTTAAATTTTGATGAGCTTGGCTACAACATTTGTATGCTATCCAACATTTTTCAGTGTATATAATTAGAAGTTTCTCAAAACAGTCTGTGATGATACCAGAGGCAGAAGTCCACCAGGCCTTCCGTATCTGATGCTTAAAGGCTGGTGAGAAAATACAGCTGTCACTTTGTCTCTCCGAAGCCCCCACTCTCCCGGCTTAACTATATTTGAATTTTATAGAACTAAAGAAATGTTTAAAGTTAACTGAAATAAGCTGGCATGTCAACCAACTCATTTCCAAAATACACTCCCACCTACCACATTGTGGACTTGCTCAAAGGCGACCCAACAGAGAGAACTTTGCTACTTTCTTATTTGAAAGAACAAAATAATTCAGAAACCATTCACTTATACAACAAACATTACCAAGAACCTACTCTTTGCCAGGTACAGTACCAAGGGCCAGACATACAAAAGTGACTGAAACATGAACGGGATCCTCAAATGGTTTAGCAAGAATGCCCAAGTTTTTTTTTTTTCCCCTTAAATGCAAACTGATCAATAAGTAGAGATTGTCTAGAGCAGGAGTTCACAACCCTGGACTGGTACCAGTTTATAGCCCGTTAGGAACCAGGTTGCATAGCAGGAGGTGAGCAGCAGGTGAGTGAGAGAAGACTCATCTGTACTTAGAACCACTCCCCACCGCTCAGATTACCACCTGAGCTCTGCCTCCCGTCAGATGAGCCTTGGCATTAGATTCTCATAGGAGTGTGAACATGACCGTGAACTGCACATATGACGAATCTAGCTTGGTCACTCCTTATGAAAATCATCCCAAAATCATCCCCTACTTCCCATCCATGGAAAATTGTCTTCCATGAACCTGGTCCCCGGTGCCAGAAAGGTTGGGGACTGCTGTTACTGTATTAAGAATCTGAGGACAAGTCAAAGTTCAGCAGGTAACAGTGCTCTGTGAACAATGTGCACGTCACCATGCCGTGTTCCTGCTTCAGCACCACTAACTGCCTCCCATCATCCCTAGACTAGGATCCAGACAGACATCTCCATGGTCACCAAGGCCATACAAGATGCTGCCCTGCCTGTCTTCATCTCACACCCTCCTCTTCTTACTCACTCTAGTCTCCGCACACGGCTTCCTTCTGTTCTCCAAAGACACCAGTTCATTCTCATCCTAAGCTCATTTGCATATACCCTTGCTTTCATCTAGAAAACTCTTTTCTCAGATCTTTATACGGATCCCACATCTCACCATCTGGGTCTCAGCTCACATGAGAGACCCTTTGAAAAGGCCCTTCCCTGACCATCCAGTCAAAAGAAATCCACCACCATTTCATTTATCTATCACATCACCCTTTCCTGTTTTCTTCACACTACATATCAGTAGCAAATTATCTAGTTTTTTTAAATGGATTTTCTCATCAAGGCTATATTTCGCTTTCCTTGTATTCTCTGAGTGTTCATAGTACAGGCAGTGGATGCTCCATTCACTTATGAGAATAAACAAATAAGTGGTTAAGGATGTCTGCAAGTGTGGAAAATAAGACAGTGGCTTTCACTTGTGCCACCTAATTGCATCCCAGGAAAGAAGACAAGTAGCAAAAAATTCCAATTAAGTGCAACACTTGCCATAAGGTTCAGTAATGGCCAGGGGAGACGGGGCGGGGAGGGCAGTAATGAATCTGGTGGGAGCAAGGGTGGGAGACAGGCAAAGAAACCATCCCAGAACACGCAGCTTACAGGAGACCCTAAAGAATGAGTGGGCAGTTGCCGGCTGCACAAGGTGGAGGAAAGCATCCAGACTGAAAGAAAGTAAATCCAGTGGCAGGCAGGTGAGGGGCGCCTGCTTCCTTTAGGCTGTCACCTTAAACTCAGGGAAGGCAGAGCCTCCCAAAGAGTGCAAGTCCAAAGGTGGCCAGGGTATCAAAACACCAAAGTCCTGTTGCAGACTTGCTGCCAGTTGACTGTATGATTTTTAAACCAGCCATTTCCCCTCTTATCCTCAGTTCAGCACCGGCTCTAAAAGTCTGTGATTTTTTTCCTATTGTTCACTCCAGCACACATTCTAAAATTGCCAATACTGAAACTGAAACTTTTACGTTCCAATGGCTGTTTTTTGCTGCTTTATTTTTGTTACTTTTGTTTTTTAATGATTAAGAGAGAGTCTGCAGACTACACGTGTGCCACATTATTGCTTGACTGTGACTCAATGTAGAAATCAATTATGGAAGGCAGCTCTGAACTAGTGGAAATTCTAAAGCCTTGTGCACACCATCTGTGGCCAGTCAGCCCAGCCAGGATAAGGACAGGACATTTCTGTGATTCCCACACCATTGAGCTTCTCAACGTGAGCTCCGCAGACCATCCATTCCGTATCACCTAAAGTCCTCGTGAAAACCTCAGGTTTCTGGGTCTGATTATCCACCACTCCCCCAGACGCTACTGAATTAGGATCTCTCATGAGTGGGGCTCAGAAATCTGCCCTGTTGATAATAAGAATGTCAAGGTAATTCTTTCTTTACACACCCTCAAGGAGAGAGCCCCTACCTCTCAGCTTCACTCTGTTCTGTGGCAAAATCAAAATGCTAACAACAGCAGCAGCTAGCATTTATGGCATGTGTATTCCGGGCCATGATCTGTAACAGACTTCTCCGGCTGATTTCTTTTCTTGCTTCAACAATGTTTAATAACTTGCTCATGTTCATAACACAGTCAGTTGGAAGAGTCAGAATTTGAGTCCATATTTCTCTGAGCCCAGATTCTGTGTTCTCAGTCACTCCCTAGACTGCAGCAGGATGCAAAGCTTAAGAGCTGCAGCCCTGGCATCAGCTTGCATGAGTTCAAATGCTAGCTGCACCATTTACTAGCTGTGTGCCCATGGGCAAGTTCTTTAGCCTAGTTTTTCCACTTGTGCTGCCTGTTAAGTCGCTTTTAGTCATGTCCAACGCTTTGCAACGCTATAGACTAGAGCCCGCCAGGCTTCCTCTGTCCACGGGATTTTCCAGGCAAGAATACTAGAGTGAGTTGCCATGCCCTCCTCCAGGGGGATCTTCCCGACCCAGGGATCAAACCCCCATTTCTTACGTCTCCTGCATTGGCAGGCAGGTTCTTTACCTCCAGCACCATCTGGGAAGCCCATCCCTATTTGTAATGGTGGGACTAATAAGCACTCCTGCTTCCTAAGGTGCTTGTTGGTGAAGAATAACTGAAGTGATCCATGTTTAGAAAGGAACCTAGCACAACACAAGCACTAGCCATTACAATCCAGCTTCCCCTTTCCCCTGCCTTCAGGCTCCTTAGTGGCTGTCACTGGTCTCCAGGGAGCTCTCTGGCAAGCATGAGGAGACACATCTGAAGACAATCTATCCCTTCTGCTGGAAAACAACCCATAGCACATGCTCCACTAACAGTGGGTCGGTAATGTGGTCTTTGGAGATAAAGGACTGCACATTATTTGAACTTAAACATTCAAAGGGCGTCAACTCCTTTCTACACAGAACACTTTCAGACCTGCCGCTGCTTTTTCTTTCATGCTTCCTAATGGTTCTGTCTGTCATTATGAACCTCTCAGTTCTGCTTCAACAAAGCACAAAGGGATTCCATCCTTTAATCCTCAAAATAGTTTGTCTTTATAGTTTGGCAGGTAAGAGTTGGTTGCAGCAGTAACTCCTGCAGCCCGGCTCTCATTATGCCAAGAACGGCAATGTGTTGCTGCATCAAAGCTGAGTGATAACAAATGCTTTCAGGTGGTGAGAACTGAGCTCTATCACCTGCCTTCTAAGTGCCCTCTCGACATGGAAGAACTTGTTTGACTACCATCAGTCATCATTAGGAGCAAACGGTGCTACCTGTCCGGGTGACATCTCAGTCAAGGAAGCAAGCCTCATCCTTAGACCGTCAGCTACTGCAAAACTGAAACAGAGAAATACATCCAAGACTTCCTTTCTTCCATGGCAAAAAATTATTCTATAAGTCATGTTTTTACTAAATCTCCTAAGGAGGTACTTAAAATTATTCATTTTTCTTTCTAAATGAAACTATTTTTATAGTCATGCATAGAATTTAAAATAAGCCACTATTTATGACCATAGATATTTCAAGAGCTCGGAGAAAGGAGAGTCAGCATAAAAAGCAGGCTTGCCACACTATCCTCATGGAAATCCAGGGATATTCATGTGAGCTTCCACACCCATCCCAAAAGCTCTGCCCAGAGATGAAGGAGATGAGGTATGTGAGGTGCACAAGGCACAAGCCCTTGCAGACCACAGAACACACAGCAAACTGACGCCCCCTTTGGAAAAGCCAATCCACTAAGCAACACCCAAACACGGCAGGACCAGGCAAACAGGCAGCTCACTCCTGGAAAGGATGCCTTGTGTTGTACCAAGCTGAGACCTCTCTCTCTCTGAAAGGGGCTAAAGCTTTCTCAGATGCAGAACTCTTTAAATAAATTGGGGAAAGATACAGGTCCCCTAAGAATCTGATCTTTAATCAGTAAATTAATCAAGTTTGAAAACTTCTTAGAAATATCCAACTCCAGACAGTAAATGCTTGGTTTTGGGCAATGGAATATTACTCTGCCTTTAAAAAGAATGAACTAAGGCCATTTGCAGCAACATGGTTAGACCGAGAGAGCATCATACTGAGTGAAGGCAGTCAGACAGAGAAAGAAAAACATCATATGACATCACTTACATGTGGAACCTCAAATTTAAAAATGATACAACTGAATTTAACAAAACAGAAAGAGATTCAGAAAACAAACCAATGGTTGCCAGGGGGAAGGGATAGTTAAGGACTTTGAGAAGGTCATGTACACGCTGCTATATTTAAAGTGGATAACCAACAAGGACCTATTATACAGCACATGGAACTCTGCTCAATGTCATGTGCCAGCCTGGATGGGAGGGATGTTTAAGGAGAATGGATACATGTATATGTATGGCTGAGTCCCTTCGTTGTTCACCTGAAATTATCACATTGTTCTTTGGCTATATCCCAATACAAAATGTTTTTAGTGTTAAAAATGTATAAAATTTTTTTTAAATGCTGAGTTTCAGTGAAAGCCAAGACAGGTAAGGTCAACTACAAATTGGCACTTGCCATCTACCTGTACAAGGACTAAATCATGTGCTTCAAGCTGCTGACTTTCAACTGTCCCTGAAAGGAGGTCAGAGTGCAGAGCAGAAGTGAGGCACTCTGTGCTCTGGGAAAAACTGGCAGGACAGGTCTTCAGATTGTTAGATAGTTCTAGGAACCGATTTTATGAGCCTAATTCTTGTATCTCCTCATAGCTAGAGAAGCATTAAAATCCTTCACAATGACTGCTCCTTGTGACTGGCAGAAACCTTCTGCAAAATATATATGTGTGTGTGTGTGTGTGTGTGTGTGTGTGTGCTTGATTGCATGTACTCCCCCTTCACGGAAATCACATATATACTGACCTTGCTCCATCTCTTTGGGACTTTTTCTCAGAGCTATCTGAGGTGCTCTCTCCCATGCTATAGTCTTCATTTTGCCCCAAATATAACGCAGTTCACAACTCTCACGTTTTTCTTTTTTTTTAAGTCAGCAGTAACTACACCCAAAAAAGATGTCTGCTCTAGCCGTCTTCCATAACCTGCTGTGAGGCCAGTCAATTTGACCTGAGATCCAATGCTATAGTGATGGTGTTTCTAGCCTGGGAGGGTGTCCAGTATAAGCCAAAGCTTGAGTGATAAAAACTCTGTAATCAAAAGACTTGCATAAAAGAAGGAAGCTCCTCAGAAGTTTATTTTGATGGATAATGACCTATAACTTTCTAAAACACCAAATCAGTTTCAAGGCCCAATGCTGAATCTATGCCACCATTTCAACAAGAGCAGCTGAGCAAAATATGACCCACATCATGTAACAAAATTTTTTCACTAGAAACCTCCATCCTAGAGAAGGAAATTGTCTGAATTAGAAGTTTTTTCTGCACAAACCAGTTACAAAGTTCAAAAGTGTTTCTTAAGCTTTAAGACTCAAGTTTTTTAACTTTGCAAACCACATCCAAGAGACATGGCACTTCCATATTACTGTTTAATTTTTATTCTATTTTGGTTAAGAGGACAATAGAAAAAGTTCTGGCATTCTTGTTCTCTTGGTTACATTTGTATAAAGTTCGGATTGCCAGTTGCTCAAATATGAAGTGACAAGGCAGAATTCTTTAACCCGCTAAATTTCCTTAAACCTAAGGCTAAATCTTGAATATATTATTGAATTCTCTAATATCTTGATGGCTAGCAAATTGATGGCTACACATGTGTCATGCTTTGTTTTTTTGTTTGGGGTTTCTTTTTTTTTTTTTTGCACTTTATTATTCACTGCAGGTTTACTTGGCAATGACAATGGCCAGTAAATTCTATAAACCTGCATCAAGTTTAAGCATAAAGAACCATTCGAAACATTTAATTTTTAGAATTAGAAGAGCTTTGCTATCCCACGAGCCCCTAGACCAACAGGACTGAGGTTCCCCTCTGTCCCCCAACGCCACGTGTTTCCACTGCTCCCCAGAGCCGCCCAGTTTCTGCACATCAAACACATGAAAATACAAGAATTTCTGCCTCTTCCCTAACCAGGACACAAACGGCAATAATGGGTCAAAGAATTATTGCAAAATATTATGAATAAAACAATCATATTACACAAAGGGCTCTTATGAGATGGATGGAATTAAAATATCACATTTACAGAATTGAAGAAACTGAAGTCCAGATGCTGAACTTCTAACTAGATCAGATTCCCACTGCAACCACTCAAACAAGGAGCAAAGATCATGGGTTCCTCCAAGAATCTGCTTTCTAGACGAAGTTCCTGATGTGAACCCTCTTGCTGTCCTCTTTGTCACCAAGCCACATAGCCCCTCGGCCCCAGCCATAGGTCTGTGTGGGTCTAATTCTAGTCCTCAGGCCCAAGGGAAGGAACCCTCTTCCCTTCCAGGCCCCTGGGTTTCAGGCCACGTGACAATAACCTCACAGTTACCTTCTTCTCTCTTGCTGAAGTTCTCCATGGGTCATAGGCTAGGAAGCCCAGGTCATAACTATGACCTCCAGAGAAGTACCACCTGCCTAAAGGGGCCTGGGAATTACCCCTAACTTAGGGCTAGGCTGTCCCTAGCTTACGATGCAAGGATACAAACCCCACTTCCTTGCCTCAAAACAGAAAAGACTCAGTGCAAAGGATACTACAGAGCAATCACAGGATCAGGCTGACACTAGGCTGCACCTTTAACTACATTCTTTCTCCTGAGAATGTGCTTCAATAAATCACTTGCCTAAGAATCCCCATCTGGGGAACTTGACCTGATGCTGTGCTTCTCCACTAGTGTTCAAGCTGGCCTCCTGGCTCAGACCCCAGAATGGTCCAAAGGCCTGCATGGACTGTCTTTATCCAGAGCCATGGAACCCAGTTCTCAGACAAGCCAGGAAGAGCCCCCTTGTCCCTTTCAGCTTAGAAGTCCACCTTTCCCCTAGGAAAAGCACTGATGTCCCTCCTTCCTTCCATCTCAGATCTCACCTAACTTATAAGCAGGAGCTGAAAGATGTATTCTGAAGTCAGTGTATGATCAAGCTGAATTTATCAGCAGCAGAACATTGCCTAAAATACAATCAATGATTCATACTTCTGGTTCTCCTTAGGGAGCAGAGAAGCCTCCCCCAAGGTCCCTTAACTTGCTTCCTGCAGTATGAAATCTTTTAAACAGAGAACAGGAGTCTAATCACAGCATTAACAAGCTACCCATTGCTCCAGAAATGACTCTACTCCACTTCTTTAGAGGAATCACCATACCTGCTCTGTGTTTTAGCTGATGCTCTCACTTGGATGCAGTATTTGGGATGGGAAGAGGTCATTTCTGGGGCTTCTTACTTAACTATGACTTGTTTACAGAAAAACAGCATCCTCACTGAGTTTGGACTTGTTTCTTTCCTGGCAAAGGTCAGATTATTGACAAAATATCTGGAGAATGTATAACCTTCTTTGTAACAATAAGAGCTGTTCTTTTTACAGCACCTAGTATGTGCTAGGTGGGAGAATGCAATGGCACCCCACTCCAGTACTCTTGCCTGGAAAATCCCATGGACGGAGGAGCCTGGTGGGCTGCAGTCCATGGGGTCGCTAAGAGTCGGACACGACTGAGTGACTTCACTTTCACTTTTCACTTTCATGCATTGGAGAAGGAAATGGCAACCCACTCCAGTGTTCTTGCCTGGAGAATCCCAGGGATGGGGAAGACTGGTGGGCTGCCATCTACGGGGTCACACAGAGTCGGACACGACTGAAGTGACTTAGCAGCAGTATGTGCTAGGCACCAGCAATATGCCACTTTTTTATTGGGGTATAGTTGATTTACTCAAATGTTAGTTTCACATGTACAGCAAAGTGAATTAGTTATACATATACATATACCCTTTCTTTTTTTTCTATTCTTTTCCCATATAGGCCATTACAGAGTAGTGAGTAGAGTTCCCTGTGCTATACGGTAGGTCCTTACTAGTTATCTGTAAATGGCAACCCAGTCCAGTGTTCTTGCCTGGAGAATCCCAGGGACGGGGGAGCCTGGTGGGCTTCCGTCTATGAGGTCGCACAGAGTCGGAAACGACTGTAGTGACTTAGCAGTGTGTATATAGCAACCCCAATCTCCCAATTTATCCCCCTCCCTCTACCCCTTAGTAGCCATAAGTTTGTTTTCTACATCCATGACTGTACCTCTGTTTTGTAAATAAGTACATTTGTACCCTTTTTCCTAGATTCCACATATAAGCAAGGCAATATCACGTGGTAGAAGTATGCCATTTCTAATCCTCATAACAGGTAGGGGAAATGAGGCCCAGGGTGCTTAAATAATATATCAGCATCACATAACAACTACGTGGTTAGAAAGAGGATTTGAACCCAGGTTGATCTAACCATGAAACTTGTGACCAGGCCACTCACCAAACTGTCCTTGCCACTGGCCCAGAGCTTGAGGCTGGCTCTGCCCTGCAGTGATGCCCGTTCTCAGCTAAGTTTCTTACAGAATTACTGGATGCCCTTGAAACCACACCATGTTCTCTGATCTTGAGAAAGTGAAGCAATATAAAGGGTGTCTGGTGTGGATAAGGATGAGGATAACAATGAGGAGCAAGGGGGGTTCAGACAGGAAGATGGAGTAAATACACTCTTCCATCTTGCTCCCACAGCTACAGCCAAAAACAGGGATATTATACCTGAAACAAACATAATAAGACTCCAAAAGGTAGAGAGAAGTCAAGAAAGTTAAGGATCTCAGGACCCAAGGAATGACATGGCAATGAGTTCCTAGTTGGCTTTTCTTTTTTTCTCCTTCATATATTCCAGACTAGATACTGGAGGAGTCAGCAACTTGGAAATGCCAACAGGCTTAGACAAAAATCCAGAACTCCTCTCTCTAACCCAAGAGTGAAGAATGAGGCATCCTAGCCCCTTGCAGATAGAAAACTTTTAGATATTAATAACAATCACCCTACTCCAACTAAACACTGCAGGGAAAAACTGGTCCCAAGCCCAACCCACCAGCAAAGACTCTACTGAGTTGTCCCTACAGCCCCACCAGGATGATTTCTGAGACACCTGAGTGGGGAGACAGGACTTTCACTTCCTCCAGGTGCAATCTCAGCTGAGGAGCTGTCAGAGGAACCTCATGGAGATTCAGGACTCTACCAAGTGCCCTCAGCCGTACCATCCCCAGGAGAATGGGCAGAACTCAGGTGGGGAGCAGTGTCCAAGCAGCCCTCCTTCTCACTGCCAGACCAGTATAGCTTCAATAAGTAATTACTTTCTTGAAATGAATGAAAAATTGGAAAGATGTGACAAAGTAGAAACTCTCAACAAAGAAAAGAACCACATGGAAATTTTGGAGCTAAAATATACCATAACTGAAATTTTAAACAAACAAATAAACAAAAAACCCTCAGTGGATAGGCTCACAGCAAAATGGAGGAGATAGAGAAAAGAATCCACAAATTTGAGGACAGAAAAATAGAAAATATCCAATCTAAAAAATAGAAAGTAGATTGAAAAAAATGAGCAGAGTCTCAGAGACCTGTGGGATTATAGTGAAAAATCTAAAACATAGGTCATTTGGCTCCCAGGAGGGGGAAAAGAGAGTGGGGCCAAAAAAAGGATATGAAGAAATAATGCCAAAAATTCTCGCAAAACTCCAGCAAAAAACAAACTTAAGACCTTCAGTGAACATCAAACAGGGTAAACTAATATGTCTTCAGGTCACAACCCATAGTCACATTTCTGAAAACTAAAAACAAAACCAAAGAAAAAAAAAAGAGCAGCCAGAGAGAAATGATGCATTCACTATAAGGAAAAACCAGTTTGAATAACAGAGGATTTCTCATAAGAAATCAAGGAGGAAGAGGCCCAATATTTTTCAAGTGCTAAAAGAAAAAGCTGTCAACCCAGGACTCTATATCCAGAGAAAATAGTCTTCAGGAATGACACTCTCAGAAGAATGAAAACTAAGACAATCTGTTGCCAGCAGACCTATCCTGAAAGCAAGGCTAAAGGAAGCTCTCTAAAGAGAAAATAAAAAATCAAAGGAGGAGTCTGAGAAGAAAAAAAAAAAAAAAAAGAGCAAAAACATGAAATACTACAGACTTGACTTCCCTTTAGTTTTCTAAATTTGGTTTATGATTAAAGCAAAAATCATAGCACTGTCTATTGTGGTTTGCAAGGTATGCAGAGGAAATATTTAAAACAATCATAAAAGGAGGAGGGGAAAGGAAGTTAAGTTTCTACACTTCAGTGGAACTGGTAAAATGTCAACACCAGGAGACGGTGATTAATCATCTGTATATAAATGTAATACATAGAGCAACCACTAAAAAAGCTACATAAAGAGATACACTCTAAAATACAACAGATAAATCAAAACAGAATACTATAAAATGTTCAAGCAGCCCATAGGGAAGCAGGAACAGGGCAGAGGAGAGACTGAAGAGGAGGGAGTGGGATGGGTGGAGGCATCTCCACTTCCTATATCAGGGTCGCTCCCCAGCTAACTAGACCCTTGTCACAGGGAGAAAATAGTCCCTTTGCTGCTCAGGTTTACCTTTAGGGCAGGGACAAGGGGAGGAACCCTTGTTTTCCTCTGTGGAATTTAGGCAATTTCAGAGCTTTCCTTTGGAAATTACAGAGGGTTGGTGATGCTCCTACGGACGATCATGGAAGACCCTTGTCAAAACCAGCAGGCTGACCTGCCAGCCCACCCAAAGGGGCTCCTTGCCAAGGCTTGGGTCTCTGCTAACCTTCAGAACAGTGGAGGCTCCCTCCAAGGGGAGGATGATAGTTACATGCCAATTACAAAAGCCAAAAGCCCCACTCTGCAACCTATACTTCTGGGGAAAAAAATTAATTAAGGTAGCTTTGGTGAAGGTTGGATGTAGCTTGGGCAAAGGAAAGAAACAAGTGTGATCTTCTGGAGCCATGCCCCAAATGCTTCAAGAAATGAGCTCAGTTCAAGATCAGCCAGCCTCGGGAAACTCTCCCTACCAGCTATAAAGACCTATTTTACAGGCATCTTCAGTCTTAGAAATACTAGGAAGAAAATGAATCCTGAGTTCTAGTGTAGTTCAAATTCTCTTCAATTATACCAGAGGCAGGAATTCTGAATCCCTCCGGGCAGGTGGGGAGCCCCCAGTGTTACAGTAAATCATTTCATGGGACCTGCCAGTCTGGTGTTTCTGCCCCACCCCCTCACAACCCTGTATCTCTTAGGATAATGCTTCTGAAAACTTACCATGACTGTTGTTTATCATTTTTAAGCTTTAAAAAAAGAAAAATGTACAAATATCCTGGGGATGATATTTGTATATTTCATGTCATTCGTTATTCCAAATGTAATTTTAATCAGTTCAACATAAAAGCATCTTAATATCCTCAATGATGGTACTGATCATTTTAAATATTAAAATCCACATTAGGAAAAAAAGGGGGGGGGGGGGCTGCTCTGATTCATTCTCTCCTTCCAAATAAGCAGTTTGGCACACACTTCCAGTCTTCCCTTCTCTCCTCTCCTCTCTCCTTCCTTCTCCTTTTCTCTTTCCTCTTGCTCTTCTTCCTTAGGACGCAGGTAACAAAGAGCAGGGTGGTAGGAACAGAGTCAGGGTTGACCCAGAAAAGCTAATTATTCTTCCACAAACTCAGAAACGTAAGGCTTTTTACAAAAGTGGTAGTTCTATTTTCCCCAGAAAAATTTCTGCTCTTCATGTTCACCATCTTTAACCAACTCTAATAGGTTTTTCCATCGAATTCTGGTCTGTATCCCAGTTTCCTAAAAGGTGTATTTGCAGACAGTACCAGGTAGGTTCTTTTGAGTTTTGCGACACAATCTTCCTTTCCTCAAAAGGCAAACAGCTCAAGGAAGGCTCTCCTGCACCTACGTCCTCCTTTGACTTTCCCAGAGCGGGCCTGGCACTTGGAAAACTGGGAGAGGTTGCTGAAAATTCAGAAACAGGGTTTCATGGCTTTTAACTACCGTTAAATTTGAAATTACTGCCTCAAGTTAATTTGGCTCTTTCTGCCTTGAGCTGATTAGTGAACACTAAATTTCATGCTAGTGCTCCCATACCGTTTGCCTGTAATGCAGGAGTCACTTTCCAAATTCCGCTGACTGCAATAAAAATACTTGTGCTCACATCATCTCACGACCATGGTTCTACAGTGTTTCTACCCTGCTTGTGCTCCTCATGCAGGTGAGCTGGTGTTTACTGTGTTAGACCGTCACACGCCAACTTTGCACTGGCACGTGAAGCTAGTGGTTTTCTAAGGTAGTCCCGGAATCCATTACCATGGAACCAAAGGTACAGAAAGCTGTTTTACCGAATAGGAAAACCTACAGGAACTCAAAAGAGATCAAACGTGTTTTCAAAACAAAGGTATGTAAGGTCATTCTAGTTTGGGTTAAAGAAGCCTTGGGGTGAAATATCAAGGCAGGTGAACAGAGGAAGAGTGGAGGGGGTGGAATGCCAACGAACACGCAGCAGCAGCACTGGGAGCTGCTGTGGCTGGACAACGGGTGGATATGCAGGCTGCTGACCAAGCATACTTCAGAAGGGGCTAAAAAACATCCAACTCTCTTCCTCTGCCAAAGTACAGGAAGTAGGGTCAGAACGCTGGTCTCTCCCCACGTATGTAAAAATGAATCATCTGTCCTTCTGATATTGATAATATTGTACACACTGTGGTCCCAATAGCTTCAGCCCACCACTGCATTCGACTAGACTCAACTCCATGTATTGAGGAAATGCTGTCAAGGATCATATTTTAGTTTGGGAACCACATGTGTTTGTTTAAGTGTCTCTGTGTTTTCCTGACCTCCAAGTTGTTTCACCACATCCTGCCATTAACTTAAAAGAATAATTGTGGATATGTTAGTTTTTCCATGGAAAACTTCCTGATCCATAAAGTGCTCTGACCATCTGTAATAATAAAAATTCTTCCCATCCAGCCTCCTCCTCAAAAACCATCTGTTGCAACCGGAAGCTCCCGTCCACAGTGTGCTGAAGGAGGACACATTTCCTAATGGTTCCCAGGAGCAAGAAAGACACACGGGGTCACAGCAGTCAGACTCCATCCTTGTATCCAGGCCTCTGCCCACTGAAGATGTGCTGGACAGACCACCTGCCATTCAGGCCACTTCCGCTCTGAGAGTATGAGGCTTAGAGAGTTGAAGTCCTCTATGCTAACTTCCTTGCTTAAAGGCCATCTTTTAGAATGGCAAGGAAAAACAAGTTTCACTTAGAACAGAGTTAAGCTAACAGCAGGCATGTGTTCAGAGGAAAGGAACCATAACAGAAAGGATTTGAAACCATAATGTATGAAAGACTGCAAAGCAGTGGTTGAAAGTATGAGTTTTTGCATCTGTTAGACCATGGTTTGACTATAGCTTGCCACTTCCTTTCTAAGTTATCTACTTTCTAAGCTAAGTAAGCCTCGTTTCTTCATCTGAAAACCACACTTATCTGATGGAACTGTAATGAGATCAAATAAGATCAGGCATGCTAAGTGTTTAGAGCAGTGCCTGGCATATAGGAGGCTCTCAGTAAATGTTACCATCAGGAGCAGGTGAAACAGTAGAAACTTTTAGCTTGGAGAACCCAAGGCTCTGGACAATCAGGACCTCTAGATATCTGAAGAACTGTCCCACGACAGAAAGAGATGCATCAGAAGACAAGAGCAGGGCTAATGGGTAGAAGTGATTGACTATGACCTCTGCTCCCATCTTGAGCACCAGGATTGCTTCACTGTCCAAATGGCTGGGTGGGCCTCCCCATCCCTTCTGGAATTAAAGCCATTCCTAAATCTACTCAAGAGGGAAGATTTCAGGTCAGAATAAAGGAAAAAAAAGAATGTCATTATAAAATGGAGTAAGCCAGTTTATGAGATTATTAGCATCCCACCACTGACAGTGTTTAAATGTCTCAGGATGCATTCTTTTGGGACCTCTCTGTACAAGGACCACATCAGATACTCTTAGGGACATAAAAATGAGTAAGACATGTTTCCTGCCCTCAAGAGCATCGAACTCTAGAGGAAGGTTGAGTGGAGATGTATGTTTAACACTAAAAGGAATAAAAGGCAGCATTGAATCACTAGGTATTAAGGATCTTAATAGATGAGATTCTGCTTTGGATGAAAGACTTTAAGATCTCAAAAATGCCTTTCATCCCCAAGGTACCATAAGGCCAAGTATTAGGGGAATGAGGGAAGACAACTTTTTTAAAAAGTAAATTATTTTTGTGCCAAGCTTCCTAAAACATTTTTTTAATATTTATCTATTTGGCTGCACCAGGTCCTTGTGGCAGCTTGTAAACTCCTACTGCAGCATGTGAGATCCGGCTCCCTGACCAAAGACCTAACCCAGGCCCCCTGCACTGGAAGCTCAGAGTTTCAGCCACTGGACCAACAGGGAAGTCCCCAAAGTATATTTTTTAATGGGCAAGGATAAAGACACAGGCATAGACAACAGACTTGGGGACATGGCAAGGGAAGGAAAGGGTGGGACGAGTGGAGAGAGGAGCACTGACACATACACACTGCTGCTGCTGCTGCTAAGTCGCTTCAGTCATGTCCAACTCTGTGCAGCCCCATAGACGGCAGCCCACCAGGCTACCCCATCCCTGGGATTCTCCAGGCAAGAACACTGGAGTGGGTTGCCATTTCCTCCTCCAATGCATGAAGGTGAAAAGTGAAAGTGAAGTCGCTCAGTCATGTCTGACTCTTAGCGACCCCATGGACTGCCGCCTACCAGGCTCCTCCGTCCATGGGATTTTCCAGGCAAGAGTACTGGAGTCGGGTGCCATTGCCTTCTCCGGACACATACACACTACCATGTGTCAAACAGACGGCGAGTGGGAAGCTGCTGTATAGCACGGGACGCTCAGCGCAGTGCTCTGTGATGACCTAGAGCGGTGGGATTGCTGGGAGGAGGCAAGAGGAAGGCTCAGGAGGGAGGGGATATGTGCATGTATGTAGCTGATTCATGTTGCTGCACAGCAGAAACTAATGCAACAATGTAAAGCAATTACTTTCCAATTACATTTAAAAAACAAATGTCCGTCAGTGGATGTGATATTTGAAAACAGTTGAAGTCTTCTACTGAGTTGAATTGTTATATAAAACAACTGTTGTTGTTGTTTAGTTGCTATGTTGTGTCCTACTCTTTGCGACCCTGTGGACTGTAGCCCACCAAGCTCCTCCATCCATGGGATTTTTCGGCAAGAATACTGGAGTGGGGTGCTATTTCCTTCTCCAGGAGATCTTTCTGACTCAGGGATCAAACTGCATCTCCCTGCTTGGGAGGCAGATTCTTTATCAGGGAGCCACCAGGGAAGCCCATATAAAACAAAGTACAATGCAGAACTGTGTACTTTCCCTTCATAAGATTCATTCTCTACCTGGGAATAGATTTTTAAGGGCAATTCTCATCATGTAGATGTGATCAGCATTATTTATAGGTTTTGCATTTCTTTCACTTCAATTTGCAAACTTGTACCACTTTACTAGAATGAAATATTAATGCTATTAAACACAATGAAATTTTTTAAATGAGATGCTAAAATAATATTTATTCACCAATCTTGGACCACTACAGTATTTTAGATTATTGATTTAACATCTAAATTTCTTATCACATGTCATGCCTAACCAGAGAAGGCAATGGCACCCCACTCCAGTACTCTTGCCTAGAAAATCCCACGGGCGGAGGAGCCTGGTAGGCTGCAGTCCGTGGGGTCGCAAAGAGTCGGACATGACTGAGAGACTTGACTTTCACTTTTCACTTTCATGCATTGGAGAAGGAAATGGCAACCCACTCCAGTGTTCTTGCCTGGAGAATCCCAGGGACGGGGTAGCCTGGTTGGCTGCCGTCTATGGGGTCGCACAGAGTTGGACACTACTGAAGCGACTTAGCAGCAGCAGCAGCAGCAGCCATGCCTAACACTGATCAGTAGAGGCTGAAATTTAACTGTAATGGCAGTCCAAAAAGACAAGTTTTCATTTTTAATTCCTCATAATTCAGAGAACTGCTTAAGGGTAAATATATTCCGATTCTTCCAGCCTGTGTTTAAACCCACCCTATTTCGCACGCACACCCTTGGCCCCATACAGCTCTCTCAGTCCATGTTGGCTCAGATTAGCATGGAGGTGACATATGGGGCATTCCGTTAAAGAGTGGTGCTGGGTTACTTCATTTCTGTTAGAGAAGGAAGCAGTGGGAAAATATTCTCCACTTAATCTATTTTACTTTCAGCAAGGTGTTGCCTCTAAATATTCATTTACACACACGCAAAACTCACTGGGTACTTTGAGCTGTCTGAATGTAAATGAAACAAAATAATCCAGACTAAAAAATGGAGTTTCCAGTATCTTTTCTCCTCAGGCAAAGGGTGAAAAAAAAAAAAAACCCAAGGATTTAAAATTCCACCCCAGTGGTTTCAAAGACAACAAAACATCTCCCATCAAGCCCCTATTTAAATAAGTGGGGTTAATGAGAGTAGAAATTACAACAGCATTAAGAAGAAAAATAAGCGTTTATGCCATTTTCATCCAGAACCTATTTCCAAGTCACTGTAATGCTTTATACTTAGAATACTGTAAATTCTTCAATTTTTTTTTAACCTTACTGAGATCTATGACCACTTGGTGAAACAGAGAAAGTGCAGATACTATTACTATCAGGTAACTTGAGAATCAGAAAGACAACAAGGAGAAGCTGTGCGCCTCAAGGATGGTGGCTTTCCTGAGTGGACTGAGGCAAATAAAACTGATTCACTGATAATGCATTTAATTTTTCTCTCAGCAACTAATTGTATATCTACACTTAATGAGAACACTAGAAATAATCAATATATGCATGTGTCAAATGACAAAAAAAAATGTTTTTGATCTTAAAACATTTGATCTTTTGATCTTTGATCTTTTGTAGTTTTGGATTTCCAAAGTACAAAAATGGGAGGTGGGGACTGGGCTTCTCTTGGGTCCACTGGGCCCTTGCTTGAATCGCACAGCAATTCACCTCCTGTATCCACTCCTACCCCAATCTAGAGGGCTTAGAGTTCTGCCCTCTGGATGCCTGGTACTCACTTGCTTGAATTTTAACTGAAGTCCCAACATCCGCATTCAGTGGGAGCTGGGGGCCTAGACCTCCAACCCTCCTCTGTCCTCCTGTGGCGTGTGATTAGTCACTCAGTCGCGTCTGACTCCTTGAGACCCCATGGACTGTAGCCCACCAGGCTTCTCTGAGCATGGGATTTTCCAGGAGAGAATACTGGAGTGGGTTGTTTCTTTCTCCAGGGGATCTTCCCGACCCAGAGATTGAACCCGCATCTCCTGCATTCCTCAGTCCTTCTAGGAAACACTTAAAGGGACTCTTTGAAGTTCTGTCATCGCAGAGATAAAACAAGCAGAAGCGAAGCACAAGAAACAAGCCCTCCACTTGCTTCCATCTTCACAGAGCTGAAGGCATCAGATCAAAGGTTGGATCTGAGATTCCCTACACTTGAAGAGCTCTTCTCCTCGCCTGGCCTCGGGTTTCTACACTCCTACCCTCCCCCTTGGCCCAGCCCTGTCCCACATGGCCACGAGCAGCTGGCTGATAGCTGCAGCTTTCTCAGGCAAAGTCAGCCTCTCCTCTAAACCCTAGCAGCACATCACAGCCTCATCACATTGTTTTATACCATTTGTTGTTACTGTATTCTTAGTTAGTTGTTAAGTCATGTCCGAGTCTTTTGTAACCCCGTGGACTATAGCTCCTCAGGCTCCTCTTTTCACAGAATTCTCCTGGCTAGAATACTGAAGTGGGTTGCCATTTCCTTCTCCAAAGGATCTTCCTGATCCAGGGATCTAACGCAGGTCTCCTGCATTGCAGGCAGGTTCTTTACCATCTGAGCCACCAGGGAAGAATTATTATTGTATACATGTTAGTAATTTCTCCCCACCTAGGTTCTAAGCAATGTAAAACTTAGAATCTTCTACTTCTTTCATAATTATCCCCAGGAGTGTCAAACACTATGTATATACTTCCAAGATGCTGAATAAGTCCAAACACCTGCTGGGGACTGACTGGCTGTTACCTATTTCACCTGTTAAGAATGCAAATAAGTGGATAATATGCTGGCATTTCTTCACCCTATTCTGCTTCTCTTGATGGAAAATAAGAGCTTTCACACTTACTGAGTTTAAAGAGCACCACCAAGAACTATTTAGCAAGTAACACTCAGGTAGGATTCTGTCCTTTCTACAGAGACGGTACAATTCTGCATTACAAAAAATATCACTTCTCTTTCCCTGTGAAGTCTTTTCACATTTAAGTCAACTATCCATGTTTGATTAACAGGAAAATTTACCGGGCCACAATTAATATGAGTGATTCACAGTTTAAACAGGTGGAACAAAAGAGGTCAGCGTGGGAGTCAAAGTTTTATATATTTAGTTCCGTTGTTTTTCTGGTTGTCCAAAAATGAATGTGACTTCTAGAGAAAGTACTTCTGAACCTTTTCATGCTTCCATTTCTGACATTTGTATCAGAAGGTGACAGGTATACATGTTATATAGTCCATGAGAGTATTCCCTCAATAAAGGGATACTGCTTTTGGCCCAGAGTGGGCCTGTGATTCCAACTATATTAGATCACTGTACCACACATGACAAAGAGAGGGAATTCCAACCCAAAAGAAAGCCTTAAAGCCTGCCTCCAGCCTTGCGGTTAGTCAACTGCTCGTCCTCAACCGCAGCTCCACCTCTTAAACCATCAAACCAGGGCTACTGGGAAAGAGTCCAGTGGAGCCAGAATGTTATTTTTTCAAAACTGAACCCTAGTGGCACTTGTTTGGGTGCTGGAATAACCTTAAAATTCAGCACAGCTTATCTTTGAATCATCCACTCTTTCCCTGAGTCCTGAGTTGCTTGTTAATTCAATAAAACTGACTCTAACCACCTAAGACATGGATTTGTAAATAGAACTCCTTATTGCCAAATTCAGACTTAAATTGAAGAAAGTAGGGAAAACTAATAGACCATTCAGGTATGACCTAAATCAAATCCCTTATGATTGCACAGTGGAAGTGAGAAATAAATTTAAGGGACTAGATCTGATAGACAGAGTGCCTGATGAACTATGGATGGAGGTTCATGACATTGTACAGGAGACAGGGATCAAGACCATCCCCATGGAAAAGAAATGCAAAAAAGCAAAATGGCTATCTGGGGAGGCCTTACAAATAGCCGTGAAAAGAAGAGAAGCGAAAAGCAAAGGAGAAAAGAAAAGATATAAACATCTGAATGCAGAGTTCCAAAGAATAGCAATGAGAGATAAGAAAGCCTTCCTCAGTGATCAATGCAAAGAAATAGAGGAAAACAATAGAATGAGAAAGACTAGAGATCTCTTCAAGAAAATTAGAGATACCAAGGGGACATTTCACACAAACACAGGCTCAATAAAGGACAGAAATGGTAGGGACCTAACAGAAGCAGAAGTTATTAAGAAGAGGTAGCAAGAATACACAGAAGAACTGTATAAAAAAGGTCTTCACGACCTAGATAATCACAATGGTGTGATCACTCACCTAGAGCCAGACATCCTGGAATGTTAAGTCAAGTGGGCCTTAGGAAGCATCACTACAAACAAAGCTAGTGGAGGTGATGGAACTTCAGTTGAGCTATTCCAAATCCTGAAAGATGATGCTGTGAAAGTGCTGCACTCAATATGCCAGCAAATTTGGAAAACTCTGCAGTGGCCACAGGACTAGAAAAGGTCAGTTTTCATTCCAATCCCAAAGAAAGGCAATGCCAAAGAATGCTCAAATTACCACACAACTGCACTCATCTCATACGCTAGCAAATTAATGTTAAAAATTCTCCGAATTAGGCTTCAACAGTACGTGAACCATGAACTTCCAGATGTTCAAGCTGGTTTTAGAAAAGGCAGAGGAACCAGAGATCAAATTGCCAACATCCGTTGGATCATCAAAAATCCAAGAGTTCCAGAGAAAACATCTGTTTCTGCTTTATTGACTATGCTAAAGCCTTTGACTGTGTTGATCACAATAAACTGTGGAAAATTCTGAAAGAGACGGGAACCAGACTACCTGACCTGCATTCTGAGAAATCTATATGCAGGTCAGGAAGCAACAGTTAGAACTGGACATGGAACAACAGACTGGTTCCAAATAGGAAAAGGACCATATCAAGGCTGTATTTTGTCACCCTGCTTATTTAACATATATACAGAGTACATTATGAGAAACACTGGGCTGGAAGAAGCACAGGCTGGAATCAAGATTGCCAGGAGAAATATCAATAACCTCAGATATGCAGATAATACCACCATTATGGCAGAAAGTGAAGAAGACCTAAAGAGCCTCTTGATGAAAGTGAAATAGGAGAGTGAAAAAGCTGGCTTAAAGCTCAACATTCAGAAAACGAAGATCATGGCATCTGGTCCCATCACTTCATGGCAATAGATGGGGAAAGAGTGGTAGACTTGGGCTCTAAAATCACTGCAGATGGTGATTGCAACCATGAAATTAAAAGACGCTTACTCCTTAGAAGGAAAGTTATGACCAACCTAGACAGCATATTAAAAAGCAGAGATATTACTTTGCCAACAAAGGTCCATCTAATCAAAGCTATGGTTTTTCCAGTAGTCATGTGAGAGTTGGACTATAAAGAAAGCTGAGTGCTGAAGAATTGATGCTTTTGAACTGTGGTGTTGGAGAAGACTCTTGAGAGTCCCCTGGACTGCAAGGAGATCAAACCAGTCCATCCTAAAGGAGATCAGTCCTGGGTGTTCATTGGAAGGACTGATGTTGAAGCTGAAACTCCAATACTTTGGCCACCTGATGCGAAGAGCTGACTCATTTGAAAAGACCCTGATGCTGGGAAAGATTGAGGGCAGGAGGAGAAGGGGATGACAGAGGATGAGATGGTTGGATGGCATCAACCACTCAGTGGACATGAGCTTGGGAAACTCCAGGAGTTGGTGATGGACAGGGAGGCCTGGTGTGCTGCAGTCCATAGGGTCGCAAAGAGTCAGAGACAGCTGAGCAACTGAACTGAACTGCTTTTTTAGCTCCGCTGGCTAGAGTGGGGTTGGTGAGGTCCCAGTCTCACATTTGGCCTTCAGGCAAATTAGCTCCATGCCAGAGCCTATTTAGAACCATTGATTGCATTGTTTCCTGGCCAATGACACCATCTTTCATTCTAACCTGCCATTGTTCACAAAATAAGGCAAGTCAGGTAGGATGCTTGAGTGCTGGAGGACAGGGTTAACTCAAGATGAATATTCAACTAACAGTGGACATCAATTATCTCCCTCCTCACTACGGTCAGCATAACTGTGTATCAGGGATTCTGAGGACTTCCATGCACATCATCTAATTTATCTTAAAACCTTATGAAGGAAGTACTATTATTATCTACTTTTTGATCCAAGAAAGCTAAGATTTAGATCCCTTTGCTATACACCTGTCTTCCCAGGTGATGCTAGTGGTAAAGAACCTGCCTGCCAATGCAGGAGATGCAGGAGGCATGAGTTCGATCCCTGGGTGGGGAAGATCTCCTGGAGGAGGGCATAGCAACACACTTCATTATTCTTGTCTAGAGAATCCCAAGGACCGAAGAACCTAAGGTTAAGGTCCATGGGGTCACAAAGAGTCAGACATGACTGAAGCAACTTATCACGCTGTACCCCTAAAATGAACACAACATTGTAAATCAACTATACTCCAATAAAATTTTTTTAATTTTAAAAAATAAAATAAACACACACACATAACAAAAAGAAAGCTAAGATTTAGAAATTAACTAGCATGCTTAAAATTTGTTATTGTTGTTTAAGTCCTGTGCAACTCTTGGTGACCCCATGGACTACAGCACACCAGGCTCCTCTGTCCTTCACTAACTCCTGGAGTTTGCTCAAATTCATGTCCATTGAGTAGGTGATACTAAATAACCATCTCATCCTCTGCCATCTCCTTCTCCTTTTGCCTTCAATCTTTCCCAGCACCAGGGTTATTTCCAATGAGTAGTCATGCCTAAGGTAGTACAGCTAAAAAGTGTTACATCAGAATTTGAACCCAGGAAGTCTGACTATGAAACCTGACCTATTTCATATAGTTCACATTAATCTGCTTTACTCAAAACAGTACCAAGCACCACTAGACAAGTACATTACCGTAATCTATAATTTGAAGAGACAGCTCCTGAGGATAAATATCTATAGGACACAAATATCACTGCAACAAATCTGCATAGGAATGATATGTCTTTTGTTCTCTAAACAATATAAACCCAAACATTCTCAGAACTGAAATGATAAATCACTTTGAGAACTCTAATACATAGAATTGTCACAATGTTAATACTTAAATTTAAAATGTAAGAAATAGTGCAAACACTAATGAAACTTAGAATTCACTCTAAATCCATGTAAAAAGAAGCAAGGGTGAGCTGGAGCAAGAATATGTCACCATCCCTACTTCCCAAAGGAGCCCAGGGTGGCAGGTGGGGGACACAGAACAGATACCTGACTCCAAAGTTGAGCCTCAGCAGTAGACCTGGGGCTAAACCAGTCTCCCCAAGCAGAGAGGGAGCCTGGGAGAGTTTTGGAAGGAGACAAATGGCCAACATTGAAAACACGTGCCTGTCAGCTTACTGGGCCAAAGGGAATAAAGCAGCAGAAATTGGCTTCATTCTGAAAACAGACAAAGGTAGCTTAGTGAAAAGTGAAAGTCACTCAGTCGTGTCCAACTCTTTGCAACCCCATGGACTATACAGTCCATGGAATTCTCCAGACCAGAATATTGGAGTGGGTAGCCTTTCCCTTCTCCAGGGGATCTTTCCAACCCAGGGATCAAACCCAGGTCTCCCACACTGCAGGCTGATTCTTTACCCCCTGAGCCACAGGGGAAGCCCAAATTGATGTTATACCTGGATCCCTTCCCAACCCACCAGCCTGGTACTCATTATATGTTTAAAATATATAAATATTGTGCTAAGTCACTTCAGTTGTCTCTGACTCTCTGCGACCCCATGGACCATAGCCTTCCAGGGTCCTCTGTCCATAGGATTTTCCAGGAAAGAATACTGGAGTGGGTTGCCATGCCCTCCTCCAGGGGATCTTCTCAACCCAAAAATGGAGCCCTCATCCTCTATATCTCCTGCATTGGCAGGCAGGTTCTTTACCACTAGTGCCACCTAGAAGCCCAACAGGAAGATTACACGTATATTTTTATGTTAAGAGTGCTTAGACATAGGGAGAGTCCCTTAATACAGCTGAAAGAGATGTCTCTGTCTTTTGCCAGAGAACGCTTTCTATCAATTTAATGGGTAAATAAGCCCTTTCTCCCCACTGTTGGGAAAGGAGGGCCTCTTGTGACCCTCTATTGATTAAGACTGCTGTGGAATGTTATTTGCAATCTCATCGCATAATGGAAATCAGGAGGTAGCTGTCATGGTTTCTGAAGACAAATTGCTGGTAGCTGAGTCAAACCATAGCCTCTTTTCGTCTCTTACTGTTCTCAATTCCTTGTTAATGTGTACCTCACAGTCTAGGCTTCTTAAATCGGTCTGCTCCACTGTCATAGGTAGTAAAAATGAGGAAACGTGGTCATCTAAGTGACCCTGCTCTAGGAACTGTGTTCAAGAGGCCATTCCACTGATCAGGACTCCTGAGCCATGCATTATTTAATAAGGAACACAACTTCCAAAAGGGCACACAATTAAAAATAGATCCATACAGCAGCTGCTGTGATTATGACCAATAGGAACAGAAATTCAACCAGGCATGAGTCAAAAGAATAAAAGGCCGCTACCAGACAGAACATTGTTCAACCTCATTTTTGTCTTGTGTACTTTGACTTGCTAAGTCAGCCAGCAAGCGATTTGCAGGGAGCAGAGGTTCTCAAAGCGTGATCGGCAAAACGGCAGCATCAGCATCACCTGGGAACCACTGGAAATACCAGGTCTCAGACCCCAACCCAGACTTTCTGACTCAGAAGCTCTGCCAGGGGCTCAGCTATGCTGCTTTCACAAGCCCTCTGGGTGATTCAGATGCAGACTAAAGTTTCAGAGCTACTGGGCAGGAGCCAGGGGCAGCCCCCAGAGGTGAAGTTTCCCCAGAAGGTACAACCTTTGGCTGTTTTATAGCTTTCTAGCTAGCTTCTGAAGAGTCTGGGAAGAAACCTGTCCTGAAACCAAATAAAAGCACTGCCACCTTCAATTTGGCTGTATGCTAAAACTTCTCTTTAAAAAAAAAAACAAGTCTCTAAATGTCTTTAAAAAACTAACCACTGCGATCTTCGGGGTGAAAGAGTTAACAGAAGAGCATAGGCCTTTCCTTGCACAAATTTATTTATCTACATAGTCGGTAAAGAATCTCCCTGCAATGCAGGAAACCTGCGTTCAATTCCTAGGTCGGGAAGATCCCCTGGAAAAGGAAATGGCAACCCACTCCAGTATTCTTATCTGGAGAATCCCAAGGACATAGGAGCCTGGTGGGCTACAGTCCATGGGGTCGAAAGTTGGACATGACTTAGCAACAAAACCACCACCACCACATATACCCTGACTTGTTCTAGAAAGGCTTTTCAGACAACTTCTTATGCAAAAAAAAAGAAAAAAATGCATAGTACTGTCACAATTCTCTTGGAAAAACTCACTACTTTCCAAACAACCTCGTTATTATTTACTTAAATTTTTAATTTTGGCTGTGCTGGGTCTTCATTGCCATGCAGCCTTTTTCTCTAGTTGCGGTATGCAGGCTTCTCACTGCGGTGGCTTCTCTTGTTACAGAGCATAGGCTCTAAGGTGTGTGGGCTGTAGTTGTTGGCTCCGAGGCTCTAGAGCTCAGACTCAAGAGCTGTGGCACCGGGGCTTAGTTGCTTTGTGACATGTGGGATCTTCCCCAACCAGGGATCAAACCCATGTCTCCTGCATTGACAGGTAGATTCTTTGCCACTGAGCCACCAGGGAAGCCCTTATTTACTTTTAACTGAATGAAAGATTCTTTAAATTCTATAGGCTTGTTTTATAGCTTTCTAGCTATCTTCTGAAGAGTCTGGGAAGAAACCTGTCCTGAAACAATTTTCAAAAGTTTCACACACATGATTTCATATAATCCCATAATAATCCTTCTTTCCCCTACTCCTTTATTGCCCCTCTCCTCTTCCCTCTCCTCACTCACGCATGTGTGCATGCTAAGTTGCTTCAGTCATATCCAACTCTTTGCAACCCTATGGACAATAACCAGCCAGGCTCCTCTGTCGAAGGGTTTCTCCAGGCAAGGATACAAGTGCATTGCCATGCCCTCTTCCAGGGGATCTTCCCAACCCAGGGATCAAACCCGCATCTCTTTATGTCTCCTGCATTGGCAAGCGTGTTCTTTACCACTAGCGCCACCTGGGGAGCCCGTCCTCACTCACAATCACTAGTTAAAGCAATTTTTTTTTTTTTTGGCTGCACCATGGCTGGCACTTGGGATCTTAATTTCCTGACCAAGGATCAAACCCAGGCCCCCTGAAGTGGAAACTTGGAGTGTTAACCACTGAACTGCCAGGGAAGTCCCTGCCTTATTAAACACTGAAAAGACAGGCATTAATCACTGTCAGGTCTTAAGATATCTTCAATATTCACTTTAAGATGTTAAAACTTTTGAGGCTAGAAAAAGGGAAAGTAAGAAACATTTAATTTAAATTCACCAAGTTTAAAATCTGCTCCACCCAACAAGTCATGATGCTGCTTTAACGGTCTGAGCACACAACCACAACACTAACACTGGTTCTAAGTTACTCAACGTCATAAAGAGCCATGGCCTGTGATGCGGGCCTATGTCATGTCAGTCTAACTTATAGCAAAGTGTTTTGGGGGAATTCGTTAATTCAGCCCCTCTGTTGGTCCAAGAAGGGGCACTATGACATCAAAATTCACTTGAGAGCTAACAGTGCTCAGGCATCTAACAATGCCTCTGGCATTGTTTTTACTTTTTTTTTTTTAAAATGATTAAGTGACCTTAAGAAATCAAAGTCAAATAACTTAAAGGATTTATTGAATAAATGATGCTCTATTCATAAAATTAAAGTTTTATAGCTCTCAGTCCTGGACAAATAACAGAATCACCTGGTGATTATAATATACCAAAGCCAGGGCTCCACCCCAGTTTTGTTGGTCTTCTGTAGGATTTGGGCTTTTTAAAAAACTATCCAGGTGATGGTAACATGCAGCCAGGGTTGAGAATTACTGAGGTGAATCTATACTAACCAATATGGAAATCTCTCCCAGTCACATTGTTACATGAAAAAAAAAAAAATGTCATAAGGCATATCTGTTAATAAAATTCTATGTATGTAACTTTACTGAGAGTTATATGTGTTTGAATATAGCTTCTTTCCATTTTACACTATTTACTTATTCATTGCTTGGACTTTCAAAATGAGAATGTGCTCATGTCTTTCACTTAATTTTTAATTTTAAAAATCTGTTTGGAGAAAACATGCATTGGTAGGAAAATGAGGCAGCACAAGAAAATATAGGAATTCCCCAAATATACCATCTCTCCTTCTTTCTCCTCCTTTCCCTCCTTTTGCTCCTTTTTCTCAAACAGTACAAAAGTACAACACAAAAAATCCCATATCTGTTCTATGTACCCAACACCTATTATTTCCAATATCTGGAATTGGGGTGAGGGAGGTGGAAGTGGGTGGAGAGATATGGTTCATTCATTCATTCAGCAAACATTTATTGGGTTTCCAGATAGGTCCATACTAGGTATGGGAAATACAACCACAAATAAGACATATATGCCCTATGCTTATCATGGGTATCATCCTGCCCTCATGGAGCTTCGTTACATGTAACAGAGAAACTTAATGTAGTGGAGAGAAGTGAGAAAAGACTTGCCCAAGTGGAAGTAGACCTTCATCATGGAAGTAATGACGGCCATGAGAGCTTTAAGAAGAGTGGCATGACCACATCTGGACATTTATGTATCCCTATTGCCGAGTTGTGTCAGCGACAACAGGCAGTGCCCATTTCCCCCATCTCACCCACTTAGAGGCACTAAGAGAGAACACCCGTCATCTCTCATCTGAAGTGAATAGGCTCTTTACAAAACTCAATTAGAGCTTGCCACAGAAGCAAAGGATTGACTGAGGAGTCTATCTTTCAATTTTCCATTATCTATTTGCCATCAAATAAGATTTAACATAAAATGTTGCCTCCTGCTGAGTTTATTGATTGGGCTCATTTTTCTGTCCATCTAACTAGATAAGCCTGGATAGGCAGATTTACCTGTTCAGAGTTTAGAGTGAAGAAAGCCCACTGTAAGCAATAAATAACTTGCAAAATGCTTGGCTTTATGGGAGTGGTTGCTGCAATTAGTGGAGTCTCTTGGAAGAAAATACATCTTTGTAAACACAGAAGGGTTGGCGAGCACATCTAGGGCAATGGGATGCTTCACTGTACTTCACCAACTTAACATGAAGGTCAATTTTAGCCATTTAGAGCCAGGACGCTTCCACACGGGGAGAAATTATCTAGCCCACAAGTGGATTTCTATTCAAAAGTCCCATTTGATTACTTTGGAAAGCATACACTATAGACTAACCTCCCATCCTTCAATAGTCGAAAATTAACTCTAGGTAAAGTTCACCAGAAAAACAGGAGAAAGAGAATTACATCTGACACTGTCCTTTCTTAACCTCGATGCATCTATGTGGACATTAACATGCATTACCTCCAAGCGCCAATGTGCTATTTTTAACTTAGAATGTTCAATCTTTGCCCACAGTAAGACATGATTAGTGTTTTGAGGAGCAGATTTGCTCTAATTTAAAGGAGAGGGGTGGAAATTTCTAGAAAAGGAAAAAAATCCCAGCTCTTTATAAAACATATGCAAATTCCTCGAAACTGCTTTATAAAACAAATTTAAATGATGGGCTCCCTGGCCAACATACCCAAAAGACTCTCTCGTTCTTTTTAATTCTTTTCAAACTACACAATCTCTATCTGAGAGTTAGACTCCTCTTTTCTTTGGTCTCTCTGCAACGCAGGAGCCACTGAAATGGCAGATCTGCTTTCATGCAGGTTGGAGCAGTTCCGAGTTTTCTGAGTTTGCCACTTTGCAGTTATCCTAATTGATCCTACTATTATCTACAAATATTAACATTGCTGTTGTTTTTGTTCAATTGCTCAGTCGTGTCCAACTCTTTGCAGCCTCATGGACTGCAGCATGCCAGGCTTCCCTGTCCTCCACTATCTCCTGGAGTCTGCCCAAGTTCATGTCCATTTGAAGAGGAAAAGTTAAAATTTTACATAACCTCCTGCTCCTTCTGCCTCTGTAACTCAGCTTGCTCCTTGCAAAGTCTGGATCACGTAGGTCTCAGAAAATGGGGACTCACAATACTAGGAACTGGAGCTTATCTCACTCACCCTTGTCCTGCTCTTTGCAATCACCCAGCCTCTGCAAACCCACAAACATGCTTAATCATGCCTCAGTTCTGTTCAGTTCAGTCACTCAGTCATGTCCGACTCTTTGTGACCCCATGATTTGCAGCACGCCAGGCCTCCCTGTCCATCACCAACTCCCAGAGTTCACTCAGACTCACGTCCATCAGAGTCAGTGATGCCATCCAGCCATCTCATCCTCTGTCGTCCCCTTCTCCTCCTGCCCCCAATCCCTCCCAGCATCAGTCTTTTCCAATGAGTCAACTCTTCGCATGAGGTGGCCAAAGTACTGGAGTTTCAGCTTTAGCATCATTCCTTCCAAAGAAATCCCAGGGCTGATCTTCAGAATGGAGTGGTTGGATCTCCTTGCCAATGTATAAAAACTACGTAACCCCTTTGTTCAGGGCTCAGAGCTTGGAGTGTTAACTCCTCCAACAGCTGAGCTAATAAGCCAGAATTCTCCAACTCTACCAGTGTGGTGCTTGGTTTCTCAATTACTGATTTCTGCAACACTTTGAGTCAGTGTTGCCATCAACCATCTCATTCTCTGTAGTCCTCTTCTTCTCCTGCCCTCAATCTTTCCCAGCACTTGGTTAGACATAAAACAGTCACCGAGGTGACTGCTCTGCCCCTCTGTTAACCCAAATATGACGTGTGTGTGTGTGTGTGCTAAGGCTGTGTGTAGCACTTCTAAAAAGTTCAGATCATTAACGTTCTGTCTGTGACTCTCAAACTTGTTTTCACTCCCAGTGCTCCTGAGAAACAGGAGACAGTGCAATCAGTAAAAATGGTTCTCAGGCGGGAGTTGGCAGGCTCGCACTCACTGGGTCCTGTCACAGGAAAAGCCTCTGAGGTAGTTCTGACCGCTGATACCCCATCCCCCGGGCAGGAGGAGACAGTGCACGCCCCTTGACCCGGGTAGACAATCACTGGTTTAGTGTGGCATTCAGTGCCCCAGGGGCGGGGCCACAGGGCAGCTTCTGCCCGTCCCCCTCACCAGTAGTCTGGCTCCACTCCCTGTCCAATTCACCTCTTAAATTAAAGGACTGATTTTTTCATTTGCCCCTGAGCTTTGACAGGAAGAGAAACAAAGGGCAACATTCCTTCACTCTAGAAAGGAGCAGGACCAGCTGTATTCCAGGGCAGAGGAGATGCATAGGTGCATGGTGGTGGGCTGCCAGCATGCTCAGTCATGTCCCACTTTCTGTGACCACACAGACTGCAGCCCACCAGGCTCTTCTGTCCATGGGATTTCCCAGGCAAGAATCCTGGAGTGGGTAGCCATTTCCTTCTCCAGGAGATCTTCCCCACCAAGGGATGGAACTCGTGTCTCTTGAGTCTCCCGCCCACTGTTCTCCACCCCCAAAAGTGCTGTCTCTGGGGGGCTAAATGAACCTCCCTCCGTGTCTGAATTCCCTTTACAAAGATACACCATTTCATCAAACCACAATTCGTGATCCCACGAAAAACAGAATCTTCCTCTGACTTAAACAGACATGCTATATGCAGATGGCATATACCTCCTTTCCTGAAACAAGACTGCAGTTAGGAGAACACAGAGGGACATGAAGCCAGGAAAGACTGCCAAGGTAGGTCAGACTGAAGGAAGAGGAAGCTGGGGGTGCCCGAAGGACTTTGTCTCCTTCACAACGTAGTCCAGGCAGATACTACATGGCTTTACCCGGACTCTCCATAAAAAAGAGAACTGAGACATTCGGAGTTACTTCTTATTTCAGCCCAGATATTTTCCATATAATTTTAAACAGATTCTAAAAAACCCAACTAATGCTTATTGTTGAGCAGGACAGTGATAAATTCGTTAATCAAGACCTTGTTTACATCCCTCACGGTCAGGGTTAATCGTTTGTGGGTTTCCAAACCAAGATGCTCAACCTTCTGTAACTCCATTAATCCAGGAATAAGTGGCACAATGTTGATATCCAGGAGTTTTTTTAGATACTGTGGGTCATATGCTGTTCTGGAGGGTCCCAAGCTCCATAAAATTGTCCTAAATGTTTAATTTTATTCACAGTCACAGCATTTGGTTAATCAAAGTATTAATCTTTCAAAAGGAAGTATAAGCCCTTCCCCAATGCATTAATTTGCCAATCATTCCTTTGATAACTATTCTAATATTTCATGTCAGTCCTAGCATACATGTTTAAACAGAATATATTTTCACACATAAAGTGAAACATTTTCTATTCCAAAAGTGACCATCATCATTTCATAATTAATATCAGTGTGGAGCGCTGGCTGGAGGTCTCATATAAATCATCAAAATAAATGAAAATGGCACAACGATGAAACTGCAATTATCAATTCAGTCACGTGATTCCAGGTTCAGCTAGAAGACAGGCTGATCACTTACATCTTCTCACTTGCTTATAAAAGACAAATTTTTCAAGCCCCAGTTATTTGGTTAAAAAATATATCTGCTTCCAGATATTAAATGCTCACTCTGGACCAGCATAGTGGTCTTAGTTATGACACCTAGCATAACCCCACGCCACTACTCTTGCCTGGGAAATCCCATGGATGGAAGAGCCTAGTAGGCTACAGTCCATGGGGTTGCGAAGAGTCGGACAGGACTGAGGGACTTCACTTTCACTTTTCACTTTCATGCATTGGAGAAGGAAATGGCAACCCACTCCAGTGTTCTTGCCTAGAGAATCCCAGAGACAGGGGAGCCTGGTGGGCTGCCGTCTATGGGGTCCAACGGGGTCGCACAGAGTCGGACACGACTGACGCGACTTAGCATAACCAAGATCTCCTCCTGGCTAAAAGGCAGGAATGGCAGCCCCTTCATCTGCTGATGGATGGTTTCCAGAATTGGCCTACAGCACTGGACTCTGCCCAGAGTCAATGGTAGTTCTCCCACCTGGTTGAATAAGGTCCCTCAGAGTCACCCAAGAGGGTAAGGAGAGAATTGGCCTCTCAGTGAGAGAAGAACAAAGCAGAGAGAAGCCAGGTCTAGAAGGCATTAAAACAAAACCTGCCCTTTGGGTAGCCCGAAGTTTCCTTTGGCAGCCCAAGCAGACAAAGGACAGTCAGGTCCTGGTGGAATCCTTCACCTGCATTTTCTCATTAAATAATCCAATAGACTAACACAGGTAAGGGGTTACCTTGGCTCCAGGTAAGGGGTCAGTTGGCCCAAAAGAAGTTGCTAACAACTTTATCCAGTTTCCTTTGAAAGTTTCCAGAGATGGAGAACTAGAGCACCTTTGGCCACCTATTTCAATTTGGCATCCTTCTTGCCAAGGAGGCTCTTCCTAACGTCTGGCTCAAATATCTCAGGCATTCCCTGATGCCTTTGTGTGACTCTTCAGTACTCCTTAGACACAGAGCACTTCTGCTCAGCAGCATCCTCATTTGAGAAAATGTCATCAATCCGAAAATAGTCATTAAGCTGTCTCTTACCATTCTCTCCTCTAAACTAAGGGAATTCATACAGAAGCTAGGGGGATGTTGTAGACATGAACCAGACTAGATGGTCCTCCAAGACAGCTTCCAAACCAGAAAGACTTTGATTTGAACACTTCTATTTTTTTTTAAGTTTTCCATCACTTTGTTCATTTTCGTCATTATATCTGTCATCTATCCGACTTCTCCATATTCTTTTAATATTTTTAAATCTAATACACACAGAAACAGTTTCTCATAATATTAAATGAAGACTCATTAATTCAGAATAAGTTGGAAAAGTCATGTCCCACTAAGTAAAAAAATCAGAGTGACAAATATTTTCAGTTTTTAAAATGTTGCCTATTACCAAAGACTACATAACAAATATTAATAAATAAAATGAGAATGTTAATGAAAAATAAGTTACAATAACTTTATGGGACTTTATGCCTTCAAACTATTGTTTCATATTTATATTCTTTTGCCAATTTTATCTGATATGTAAATGCAATCTGTAGGTAATAGATCATCCTAAACCAAAACGTTTCACATTATCCTGCTAAATCTGAGCTTTTAATGCAATAAGAATTGTCTGAATTAATGAGATGCTGCTCCATTGTAGCTAGAATAAACCTGACAACTTCATGGCCATCTTCTAGTCCAGAGTGTCACTCCCATCTACACATTAGTGATAAATACAATTTCCTCACACAGCAACTTTTGTCATAACAGAGCATCCCACATTAAGGAGGTTTCACCAAGTAAATTATCTTATACCTCAAATACCATAGAAACGTTTGATCTGATAAATGAGCTAAAAATTCATTAGACTCTCAAAAACTACTTGCTTTGCTTTAAAATCAGCCCAGTTATGTACACGCTGCTATATTTAAATGGATAACCAACAAAAACTTATTGTATAGTACATGGAACTCTGCTCAATGTTATGTGCCAGCCTGGACGGGAGAGGGGACTAGGGGAGAAAGGGTACATGTATATGTACGGCTGAGCCCCTTCAATGTTCACCTGAAACTACCACAATATTGTTAACAGACTATACCCCAATACAAAATGCTTTCAGTGTTAAATAAAAATTAAATTAAAAGAGAATATCACAAGATACTGAGGATTCAACATGTCATGGGAATTATCACCTGTTTGTTCAGAAAAAAAAAAGTCACAATCAATCCAATTAATTGCTTTAAAAACGTGGAACCAAATCAACACTTGTAGAAACCTAGACACAAACTCCTCTCTTTGGGGAAACTGTGGCCCTGAAAGAGTCTATGAGCATCTTTACTGGGTTCACTTTCTTCTTAAACCTGCAGCTGGAATTAGGACTACTTATTATCTTTTCACAATGGTCAGAATTGTCTAGTGCCTTTACCTACCTTAAAAAGTCTTAAAATGTTAGCCACCATGATGGACACGGAGCTCGCGGCAGCACCGATAACACCAGAAATCTTGTCAGGCTTGGTGAAAATGGGCGGATCTCCATTAGCACATTTCACATCGGAAGCATCCTTCTCTATCAAAGCCTGCACAAACGTTAGGGACTGCTCCAAAGCATAGGTGTCCCTGGAACAGGTGTCGAGGATCCGGACACCCAGAGTGATATTGGAGAGGAGATCAGGGTCCTTATTAATCTGGTCAATTGCATAAAGCATGGCCTCCAATCTGTGGATCCCCTTCTCTTTCTTCAGCTCCCCACAAGGCACCCCTCTCTCTCCCTTTGCATGGACAGGAAAGAGACCTCCCAAAATGATGTCCCCATCCACTCGAATGGAATGGGCATACTCTTGGCTGTGAGTTCTTTGCATCATCGTGAGGATCCAGTAGAACTTGGCCGTCAGGAGAAAGAAACAAGGGCAAGAGGCTGATCGCTTTCCCTCGCATACCATTTTCTCCACGGGCGGTGTTGCAATCCAATACCCAAAGTTTATTCTTGCCACAGAAGAAGGGGGACCACCTGAGGCTGCACCTTCTGGAGGCTACCATCAGGGCCCATGGGGAAAAGGCTCTGTGGGTTTCAGCAAGTGTTCTTGATTTGAATGTCACAGTGAATTTCCATCAGACCCCAAGGTTCTATTTTATTTCCACATAAAGTCAACTTGCCTGGAATGATGCAAAAATCAGAGAAACAGCTGAGGTTCTGATGTTGGGATGAGGTCACCAATTCACGTTCTTGAAGTCAGCCCTGTAGCAGAATTATTCCTGGAGGGCAGAAGGAAGAAAAGAAAGGGTTCCATTCAATGGGCCTACATTTTTCATTTCTTAAGCCCTGTTTGCACCGACCTCTTTTTTTGTTGTTTCATTTTCACTATTCAGTAAGAAACTAATTCCTTCTGTCCCCTTATGATTCTGAACACCTGGCTGCACTGCATCTAAACAGAGATGGATGACACTTTTGGAGCAAGAGAAACAGAAAAGTTATCAGTAACTAGGTTGACTCTTCCAAATCAGAAAGTACTTTTATTTACCATTTTATTTCAACAAATCCAGTTTCCACGAAGGTAAAAATCCTGTGATTGATGGTATTATTTCTTTTCAAATCTGTTTTTGCTTTTTACAGCTGTCTGAATTTAGCATTTAAATTTTGTCCACAAAATCAGAATGAACGGCTATTTTCTGTGATGTATTCAACAAGCCAGTTATCTGTTAATGACATTTTTTGGTGCCTCGGATTTCCCAAGGGAAAAAGTGATTATTCAATCACAAAAAAAAAAAAGAGAGAGAGAGAGAAAATCCACCCAAGGAGCCCAAAATGTGTAAGTTTTAGAGCTTGTGAAAAGATTAAACATAGAATGTCAGCGATTTCATGTAAATTATCTTATTGTTCTCTGGTAATAAAAAATGACATGAAAATCAAACATATAGGGTGGGTTATGTGAAAAATATTCCTATCACCTTTGTCTGTTTCCCATTAATTTGTCAGAATGGAAGCAATCGGTATGCTTGCAGTTCTGAAGTAAACACTCCTTGATCCTAGAATCACTATGACCAAATCAGAGCTGGAGATGAACTAGAGTTTCTCAATTTTGTCTGACTCAGTGGGAAAAACAGTCATTTCATCAAGATGAGAAATAACCAAGAGTGAAAACAACTACAAGCAAATCTGTAGAAGTTTATTCTAAGACCTTCACTCTTAAATAATTCCATGAGATTTTTTCAAAGGACTTTAGTGGAGGTTTAACTGAAAATGGGAACTGACTTCATGGAAGGGAATTTGATGTTTGAAATGTACATGCAATTAACAGGGTAAACACACCAACATATTTTGCTAGAATGGGTAATCTAATGTTCATTTCTAACCTACTTATACAAACAAATTTGAAACCTGAAATGTGGATAATTCTCCTCTACCCTAGTCAACCAACATCTGGTTGTATTTTCCATTCACTTGTTCAATTTCCAGTTCATAAAATTTTCATCCTGTCCTCACTATCCCAAAGGAGAGGATGGTGCCTCCCTAGAGAACAACTGAACATATGTCCAAAACCCTTCAGAGAAGGCTGCACTTTTTTCAATTTCAGATGAAGAGAGGGGACTCGTCAGAGCCCACTGCCTGGAATTTCAGAGTACACACCTGGAACACACTCAGAAATACAGCCAATGACCCAGTCTGTTGAGACAGTTCTTGTCTGCCCATGATAAGCATTTCTGGACTCTTGACACTTGCCAAGCTCTGGATTTTCCCAATTCTGCCCCAAAATACTTAGTCCTTTTCCTTTTTTCTCTCCACTTGTCAGATGTTCTATCACATGTAATTTTCCTAGCAGCTGCTTGTCCCACAGAAAATCTGATTTGGCAACAGCCTGACCTCAGGCATTCCACAAGAGGAAAACACTTAGAAAGTCAAGTTGACTTTCTGGATGACGCCATTGAAGTGATGGACCATAAATTACACCAACCACCCATTAAGAGAAAGAGTATTGTGTTTTACAGTTTCACAAGGAAGACCAGTTAGAAGACAATAAAACTTTAACTCTGACCACTAATTCAGGGCTTGAGACCAAGTCCACAGGGCTGGGCTGACTCTGAGTGTATCCTTTCTGGCAGAGCACAGAATGAATGGATACTCAAAGAAGAGATGATGAAGGGGAAAAGGGAATGTGCTGTTCTTCAATGACCAGCCTTTCTTCGTTACTCCAAGCCACCTCCCAAGTACTTAAAACACTTCAGAGAATAAATGGTTATCAATTATAGATGACCATAAACACAGTTCATCTGTTAATTACAAGTCATCCTTACCTCTGCCACTCACATAACACTAACCTAGTTCCCCTTGCTGTACAGCCCTGGAAATAGTAAAATAGAGTTTCTTTTAAAGGTATGCATCCCATAGGTCTGTTTAGAGCTTTAAGTTAAGGAAAAGTTGGGGAGCGAGTAACAGAGAGACAAAAATTAGTTTTGTTTAGTGGATGTGCGTGTAAGTCCTTCAGGCGTGTCCAATTCTTTTCGACCCCATGCACTGTTGCCAGCCAGGCTCCTCTGTCCATGGAATTCTCCAGGCAAGAATACTGGGGTGGGTAGCCATTCCCTTCTCCAGGGGATCTTCCCAACCCAGGGATTGAACCCAGGTTTCCCACACTGTGGGCAGAATCTTTACCGTCTTAGCCACCAGGGAAGCCCTTGTTTACTGGATGAATGCTCTTAAATGGAAAATGAGAAGTTCTATTTTGGTTGTTATTTATTGGGCAGTTTACTTGTAATTTTGCTTAAGTTTCCTCCTTTGCAACATAGAATTAATGGCACATAACCTCTCCGAAGCTCAGTTTCTGGTCTGTAAAGGGGTGTCAGAACCCACCACATGGCACAGGTTATGTGCTGGCCAAGGTAAGATCTCAGTAAACAGGACCTATCATTGCTAATTTAGTCTGTGGTTCATTTTTCACTGAAGCAGAGCAACTGTTTCCATATTTGCCCAGTTGGTGAGGCTGTAACTGAAAATTTCCGTCACTTTAAAAGTAAAATCAGAGCTACTCATAAAATATTGAAATACAGCAGTTATTTCAAAATCTGATACATTGTCATAAGAATCAGACTCCTGATGGCTAGAAGGCTTAGTTTTCCTTTTAAATTCTAAGGGAAAATATATTTGAAAGTTTGTGGAAAACGACATAAATCTGGTGGCATCGTATAATCTTGCATTGCCTAATCTTGCTCTTGGGCAATTCTTGGGAGCTTTCATCTAAACTCATCCTAGTCAGAGTCAATGAATTTTAATGAAATAATGACCTTTTTATGTTACCGAGCCAAATAGCTCTACTTCAGGTTCTGGGCTTGATTTAAAATCAGGTTTTCTCTGAAACTGACCTTCCTCTAGGGCTCGATACAAACCAGCCTGAGCTGATGGACTTCTTCAAAGAGGTGTGAGGTCCACACTCCTGAAAACATCCTCTGAGAGGAGCTTCTAAGCCCTCAGAAGGGCCTTCCAGGAGGCTTACCCATTAAATGCCCATGCAGCCCTGTTCATTACCTCCCAGCCAGTCCTAAGTACATCGTATATGGGTACCCTGCAGATCGTTAGCACTTCCATTAGCCAACGCATTGGCCCAAGTCTGCTGGGGAGCAGGCCCCCTGATCTGAGTCTGTGGCTCCAGCTGTTTCCTGAAAGTATGGACAACTCCTCCAGGGCCAAGACCGTGAATTCTGCTTCTTTTTATTTTCTAGGTACCTTCTCAGTGCATGCTTACTAAATTACTTCAGTCATCTCCAACTCTTTGCAACCCTATAGACTGTAGCCTGCCAGGCTCCTCTGTCCATGGGATTCTGCAGGCAAAGAATACTGGGGTGGGCTGCCATTTCTTCCTCCAGGGGATATTCCCAGCCCAGGGATTGAACCCACGTCTCTTATGTCTCCTGCACTGGCAGGTGGGTTCTTTACCACTAGCACAACCCAGGAAGCCCTACCTTCTCTGTATCAAAGACTCACCTAACAGAGTATCCATTGAATTTTCGTACACCAAGCTCTTACGTAAATGAGAGGGAAAAAAGGCTCAAAGAGGTTGAAGATGGCCCAAAGACCTGAATGGCACCACAGGCAAAGTCCTCCAGGCGGGGGGTGGGGGGGGGGTCCTGCCCTTTGAGGAAACCCCGCAGAGCTGCAGAGATTGACTGGGACAACACAAGGAGAAGGCGCTGCCCCTCCACCGAAGTCTTTCAGAAACAGGCACAGCTTTGTTGACCAGCTCTTTAAGAAAAACAATGCACTCATTAGGAGGGGTTACTGGGGACATTTCCAGGGCAGGGTGATTTCTGAATCTTTCAAAGGACTGAGAATATCAAATGCAGTTTGTCCAAACACCTGGGCTTCAAATCAGGTTTCCCAGGCAGCCTGATAACAGTGAGAACAAAACCACCAAGCCTTGTGGTGGGGGGTTAGTGAGGAGTCAGTGGGGGGGGATCTATCAGGAGCTGTCACCAGGTCACCAGGTCTTCCTCCAGCACTTGGCTAGTGCTTTTGAGACATGACAGGATAAAATCCTTACAGGAACAGAAATAGCCAAGGATTGTAATCATTTTCTCATAAAAAGGCCAAACAGCCTCCCTCTGCTGGATTCTATTCAGCTCTTTAACAAAAAGGTTAAACCAAATATTGTCATCAATTCACAAAATTGCAAATTTGGCAGTTTCTCCCCATACTTGCAGCCCTTTTTCGGCTGCTGTAGAAAATGCATCAGATTTGTTTGTCACCTCCTCTGCCACCATAGGTGTGCACAGCCCTGGAATTCTGGTTGGGGCAGAGTGAGGATGGGCTAGACAGAGCCTTCCCTGGTAAGAGAGTCCCAGATTTGGATCCTTGTCTGACAATCCCTGGCTGGTGACACTCAACATGTCACGTCACCTCTATGTGCTTCCATTTCCTCATCTGTGAGATGAGTGAGATGGACCATATAATCTCTAAGGTGTCTTCCAGCTTCCCGTTCTGAGGTTCTATTATTTAATAATAAAGGAATATGAGATTATGCTCAAAACACCAGAGCAAGGCTTTGCCAACAGAACACAATAACTGATTTTGTTTGCAAGCTGAGTGGCTTTTTCCCATCAGTAAAAGAGGATTGTGAAAGCTCTTCTCTAGGAGCAGGCCCCACATTAAGAAAATCTGATACAAGAGAAGCTCAACTGACTAAACAGATAAATTAGAAGGTGATTATTTGCATTACAAAAGAATTCACCACGGGTTTCCTTTAAATAGCTAAATCCCCCCATGCATCTAAAATGCAATCTGATTTAGTAGAATTCAATTTGTGCCATTTTTTTTTATTTTTAATAACACAGCCATTGCATAAAAAGACCACATTTAAAGTAATGAGAAGCCACTTTTATAATATGTGTCATATAAGGAGAGGGGAAGGGGTGAAACCAACATTTATTGAGTGCTACAATGTGCCTGCAACCCACTCCAGTATTCTTGCCTGGGAAATCCCAGGGACAGAGGAGCCTGGTAGGCTACAGTCCATGGGATTGCAAAGAGTCAGACACAACTGACCGACTGAACAACAAACACAACACGCCTGGACCCTCGCACATGTTATCTCACTTCCACTGCACGATACTCCCAATGAGGTTGGTGTCACAGCCTCCACTGGGGATGTAAGGAATCTAAAAACAGAAGGATTATACGAATATGTCTAAAATCTTGGGCACGAATTCACATAGACTGATTGTACCTTCTTTCCCTTACCTCACACTCTTGGGTGCAGCAGACCATGATGGATGGCCAGCTGACCTTGATTTGAAGGTTTGAACTGTGAGTGTGGCATCCTAGGGTCTGAGAAGTGCCCCCAGCACTCACTCCACTCACTCCACGGCACAGGGTAAGTCACTAACCTGGGACCAGTTTGTTTCTAAACTGAGGGATGATTTCTGGCCACCTCCCAGGGTTTTGAAGTCAAATGATACAATGTATATCAAAGTACTTCATAAACTGCCAAGTGCTATAAGAATGCACAGGGACACTATTCTTTAACAATTGGTCCTACAATTCAAATAGTTTACTGATATGTTGTGCTTAGAAGACTTGGAAGACCTGAAGAAAAAACACTTTTCCATCATACACAGGGCTGGTCAGACCTTAATAAGTCATGTGTCCAATGAATCAAAAGAAAACTGGAAAGAAGGACATAAGAGGAAAGTCAATGGAGATCAACATCTGGCTGGAGAGCTGAAGTTCATGGACACTTGGAGCATCCAAGAGGGTTATTCTGGAGAAAGTGGTGACAAGATATTCTTCTGTAGGGAGAAGAGGACAAGAGGAAGCCTTCCTAAGTTGTATGCAGGATATGATGCAGAGCTTCTACCACTAAGGCTTTTACCACAGATACACCTTTACCTGGAAAAGTATGTGCCCAGTAATTTGCACACACTCCTCTTTAGCCTCTTCTACATCTTCCCACTTCTGCACACCTGCTCCCTCCTCCCCCAGACCTGGATCTTCCCTCCGTCAGTGCTGATGTGTGTGTTCTGCAGGTCAAAATCTTAAGACTTGGTTCTCTTGTTACTTTGGCCCTCCCCGGGCAAGGAGCAAATTCATCAACAGGGATCAAAACCTGAAGATGCATTACTTGTCACCCCCAACTGGAACATCTGCATTTTATAACACTGTTTCCAGGAGATCCACAATTTCTTTACCAAAGAAATGTCTCTAATAGTGATTAGGACTGACATTGTAACAAGTCAAAGTGGGGAGTGACCCTGAGTCTGGAGCCTCTCAAATCCCTCCCACAGCAATGCCCACCACTTGGAAGGCAGGTCCTGGGAGAAGAATGCACCGTGCTCAAGGTCCTTAGTCAGGGAGTGAGTTATCACAACTTGAATTCAAGTACTAAGTAGAAATGAAAATCAAAGAACTCTCTGAGCTAAGAAAGAAAAGAGGAAGAAGGGGAGAGGGGAAAGCAGGAAAGGAAGGGAGAAAGGGCGGGAGGAGGAAAGAAAGAAAAGAAAGGGAGGGAGGGAGGGAAGAAGGAGGGAACGGAAAAAGATAGTTCAAATCTAAATTTCTAAATCTAAATCCAAACCTAAATTTAGCAAACAGAACTCCGCCCACCTTGGGATGGAAACATTATAATCCAGCTGATTCTCCATTTATATCCATTTCTCCCAGAACATCATGGGGTGACCGTGCCCCCACCAGAGCAAACTACATGAGTGAGTCTGGTGATGTCCAGTCAGGTCCTGTCAAGAAAACATCAGCAATTACCTGAACCTTAAAACACCAGCCTATTCAACAGGCATGGAGATGTGGCCAGATCTTTGTTGTGGGTCCAGTTAAGAGATAAGTCCATGCAACCATTTCTTTTTAAGATATTGGGACAGCACAACCCCACTCCCCAGATGAAAGCAAAGTCCTCTTTCTGTTGGGCATCCTAACTACAGGAGGAAGAGGACAAGAAGGAAGTTGGAGGGGGAGAAAATCGTTGCTACCCTGTGCACATGTGTACAGTGTCCTGTGTCTCATGCCCTGAAGATAGTGGAACGGTTCTTCCACAATGATTGGCATGAGATGTTGCCAGTGTGAATGTCAGCGGGTTGTTGCTGCACAAATACCAATGAAACAAGCCCCACAGCAGCTGCAACCTGCCCAGCCGACTCTGAAAAGAGCACATCTCTCCAGACCTCTAACTTTCTCCCGCACTCACTGGAGCTCAACTCTTCCTTTTATTATTCCTTTTGGCATTAGATGTTTTTAGAATTATTCAAGTAGTAATAATTTGTAAAAGGAGCAGGAGGGCAGAACTAGTTAGTACCAACCAAATAGAACAAATGAAGCCTAAATAACAGTAAAGAGCTGTGTTCTCAGCATCTTTTTCTTTAGTCTAGATAAATCCTCTGCTGGGAGCCTCCTCTTATCTATTCCTCCCCAGATCCCTGGTTTAAAAGCAAAAATGACAATTTCTTTGTCTTTATCCCAAGTATGATACAACCTGTAAGTTGACTCTGAAATGAGAAAACTGCATTTAAAAAAATCTTACTTCATTTTCCCTGATGGGTAAAGCTTTTCTCTTCAAAATCATCAAACTACATATTTTCAAGAACCAGGCAATGAATTTCATATAGCTGATTCTGTCTCTGACAGAGATCTTTCAGGACATTAGTCACAAGTAAAGTGGTTTCTGTAGCCATTTGCAATTATTGACAAACAATTTCATAACGGAAAATGGAAATTACAGTCGAGTGCAATAAGCTGTTTATCCAAGATCTACCTGCTGGTGGCTCTTTTTCTCTCTTTTTTATTTTTTTTCTTTCAAGCGAAACAGCAGCTATCATCGAACTCATTTCTCCCGTTTAAGATGTGTCTTAGTATCTCCACCACCAACCCGGTTTTCCAGTTCGTCTGTTGGCAGAATTTGTATTCAAGCGCGGTGGTGGCCGAGACGGTAGCTTATTCTTGGGTGTTTGCGAGACTCCAACGCCGTCAGGTCTATGGGAAGGGATCACCCCCAAATGGCAAATAGGGCATTTACTCCTTCTTGAGCAGGACTCGCTTCGGGGTCTGAGGGTTTGGGGCTTCTGCAGCTGGCGGGTGGGTCTGTTTTCATCCCCACCCTCCTAGGCGCTCACATACTCTCTGATCCTGGGCTCCGTAATTTGGGCCACCAGGGAAACAAGTCTTCAGGGCAGCCTGGATGGCGGGGGGTGTGGGGGGTGGGGTCTTGCGCAGTTGGGTGACTCGCACACCCTTCTGCATTTCATTTGCACCAAGAGAGCGAGTTCGACAGACGTTGGGGGTGGAAAAGAGGGGGTCTGTTATATTTTCACCAACTGTACGAACCTCAAGGGATCTCCAAGCTGTTTAGCTGAGCAGCTGGGCTTGCTCTCGGTGCGGCTCAGAGGATTCTCTACCTCTGCCGAGATATCAGCCCGCAGCCACTCACCCCACCCCCGCTCCCCTCTTCCCTGCCGCATCTTCCTTTTTCTTCTCAGTTCCTTCGACTGTTGAACCCAGGCTCCCGGTAGAGCCAGGGCCTTAGGAGAACTACCCTGTCCTCTGGCTTTCCCGCGCCGGGTATTGCGGCGCCGCCCCAGTCCCCCCGCGCGCCTGGGGAATTTAGGTTCCGCGCGCGACCGGGCAGGGAGCGCCTCCGCCCCCGCCGCACCTGGCACCCAGAGTACCCACGCCCCGCGCGGGTCGGTGCCAAACTGGGGCCACACTGGCCGCAGGTGCTTCGGGGGAGCTGCCCGGTGCCTCGCCTTTGCTTTTTAAACTCAAGATTCCTGAGACCATTCCTTCCGCCTTCCCGCCCCCCACCCCCCGCCGCCCCCCGCCATCCCCAGTAGGACACGGAACTCCGATGTTTTCCCGAAAGCTGAAAAAGGGGGGTCGGGGTGGGAGGGGGGGTGGGAATCCCAGTCTCACAGAGCTAACTCAGTGAATGCAAACTCGAGGCAGACGTATCCTATGTCGCGATGTGGGGTCCCGCGAACGCCTCAAGTACCCGGCTTCTCCCGCGACCCCTCATCTTTCCTAGATTCTGGTTAGATTCATCCAGCCCCACGCTCAAGAAGGCGGGGGGCTGGGGTTACCCCAACTCATCCTGGAAGCCTGTAACTTCGGAAATCCCTCCCGTTACATTCGCAGAACGGAGGTACCTCGTCATCTCGGCGGGGCAAGTCCGGATTCCTCCAGGAGTAGGTCCGGGAGGTCACCCGGGCAGGCAGTCCGAGGAAGAACGCTTTACAATCCTGCCGCCGCGCGCCCCATCCGAGCACTCTAGGCGCGCCTGCCCCTTCCCGTCACCCTTCAGTCTCCCATTCGCCGACTAAACTTTTGGGGGACCACATCTCCAAGCCTCAGGAGTTCCATGCTAAAGCCTCCCTCTTTTCCGAACCTCTTCACTGGAATGTAATCACGGGAAGATAAGAGGGGTGGCTGCCTTGTTCTTTGCAACGTAAAATCAACAGACACCCAATCAAGCTCCAATGCCCGGCCAGCCCCTCGCCCCCTGGTGCCCACTCTCCCTCACCTCCCCCCCATTCCCGTCACCTCCGCCCACTAGTTCTCTCCCAGATTCCGGGTGAGCAAGGCCATCTACTTGCACGCCAGAAAAGCAGATCACTAAAGTGATCTGAAAGAGACGGTGCACCTGCCTGGCCACTGGATGGTTTGGCGGAAGAAAACGTAAAGAGGAATTTAAACGGGGCAATTTTCTTTTTTTCCGCAAGCACAGCCTTTGGGGAGAGTTGCGGGGGGCGGGGGGGGGGGGGCTTTTTTTTTTTCTTCTTCCTGTGGTTGGGCACTTGCTTTCCTCTTTTCCTCCTTCCACTGCTCGGCGAGTCTTACCCTGCTCCCCGCAGAGGGCGCGGTGAGAAAGCCCGCTGGGGGCCCGCCGCTCCATGTCAGCGCCGCTGCCGCGCGAGGCGAGCACCGCGGCCGCACTTGTGGCTGGTCTCGGGGCTGAGGGGGCTGAGCTGGCCGTGCCGGCGCCAAGTCTCTTCCATGTGAATAACAAATACTCCCACCCGCGGCCGCGATTGGTCTGCGCGCCGCGCCTCCCGATCCTCCGCCTGCGGCCATTCACCCCGCGCGGCGCGCGGAGCCGCGGCCGGGATCGCGCCCGGGATCGCCAATCGCTTCGCGCCAACCAGTCATCCCGGGAAGCGGGAGGAGGAACTCCGAGGGGTGGGAGCCCCTGGATTTCGGTGTCTCAGAGCTGCCCGGGTGCGGGCAGGGAGAGGGTCACTCAGCCGGCGGATTCCCTCTCTGCGCTACATCATCTCAGTCCTCAGCGATGCGGGGAACAGAAATGTCAATAGTTCTGATTTTTAAAAATCACCCCATCCGCCCCGCCCCCAACAAAAAAGGGAGGACCCAAAGACGCGGGGCGGGGCAGGGGAGAAGGAGGATAGTGGCGGGGAGGGTAGGAAGAAGTGCGGGCGGCTGGAAGGAGGAATATGGCTGGGAAGCAGCTGAGTGCCTCTGAATGCCAGGATAGTCCGGGACCCGCGCGGTAAGCGCCGCACCAAGGCCACCCGGAGCCCGAAGTCGGGACCGCGAGCCCGGGGCTCGCCTTCATCAACGCCGCTCAGAAAAGGGTCCCGGTGAAGAATACATGGTGGACCGCACCTGTCCCGCCCCACGCTTTCCTGTCGGGGATGCTCAACGTAAAGCCTCCAGCCGCGCGCTCCCCCTGCAAAGTTTGCTCGCGCCGCGCTGCCGCTCAGCCATTTGTCCTGCACGGCGGCTCGGGAGATCATCTCCCTGCCCTTGACTCCCACGGCGCAGTCTATCGAGCCCCCGCAGCCCAAGCCCTGACACAAGACCCGCCGGCTGCCGGCCCTGCGCATAAGGGGGTGAGGGCCGGCACGATGGCCGGCGTCTTATTGAGGTGATTCTAGCAGCTGCAGATGCGGGCCTGCAAAATCCTGGAGACCCATGCCCGCAGCTCCTGGGTTCCCGAGGGGAAATCGGGAGTCCCTTCGCCTCCAGCTGATGCAAGCCCACCGGACTCTACGACCACGGCCCAGCGGCCCTCCCGCACGCGTTACCGCCCAGGCACCTCGCACTTGTTTGAAAAAAGAAGTGAGAGAGCCCCCTCGCCGCCCAGCGCCTGGGGGATCTGCGGCCCACCCGACCTTGTGTTGGTGAGAAAGTTCCATCTAGAGGCGGCCGCGCGCAACTGCAGCCCGCGCCCCAGGCCCGACCTCCTGCCCTGGCCGCCGAGTGAGCCCAGGACAGAGCGTCTCCTCTCCCCACTGTCCAGACCGCGTAGGAACGTGGAGGAGAAAGGAACCGCCAGTGGAAGATGGGGAGGATGGAGGAGGGGAGGACAGGCCCGGTGCAAGGCAGGCCCTCTCTCCCCAGTCGGCATCTCTGCAATGAATTACACCTTTCAAAGCATCATGAACTTCGTAAGCATGATGACAGGTACCTTGCATTAATCTCTGTATATTGCTTATCCTGTGTGGGCTTCTTTCGTTCCCACATCAACTGTCAGGTGATCAAAATTATTAAGTCCACTCTACAGGTGAAGAAGGAAACCGAGGCTTAGAGACACAACTGGAAGGCCCTCGAGCTAGAAATCAGAGCTGCCCGGCTTCCAAGCCCCATACACACTTCTTATCTGGGGCTGTTGCTTTTCCCAAGGCTGGCATTAATGTACCAAGTTTCCTCTTTCATAAAGCCACATTCACCCTTTGTCACTTAGAAAAGTCTACAGGTTTCCAGCTCAGCAGACCTCTTCTCTGTTCATTTCCATCTCTTCCTGTTCCTTTTCTCTCCCATCACATGAGGGGCTGTTCAGACATAGAATCATCCACCTGGCGGGAGGATGGAGAGTTTGGAGAGAGAAAATGGGCTGGATCCCCTGTCCTCAAGTTTCTACCCGGGAATCCCAATTCACTGTGAATGCACAGCATAGCCTTGAAGGGAGTGACCAGCAGACAGTGCAGCCTGGGGCAGTGCAGAGAGAAGAAGCCTTCACTGATACAGAGATGGGGCTGGGAGGGCTCGTGGGCCACATGTCTGCACATGAAGTTTGGGGGACTTTCTTACCCACTGAAAGGGATCCCTCCTCCCCCAGGTGTGGGAAGGTAAACTCAGAAGCCTGATTCCGTAGTCAACAGCCCACCCCACCCCACACTGTAGACTGGCGATATCTGTCTCAGCTTTACTATGTGAGCATTAATACGTTTGGGGGGGGCAGGGGGGAGAGAGATGAAGGGGAAGACAGGCAGAGTCAGCCCAAAGGTACATGTGCCCACAGAGCTACTGACTGCACGGTAGCCTTCAGGATCTGCTAGAGACCAGCCATGGGGCCAGCAGGGCTGTCGCCCAGGAGAGCACAGAGGGCAGTGCCCTGGCAATCCGGTGGGCCTGTGTCAGAAACAAGGACAGCACAGCTGGTTGTGGTTTCGGAGGGCTGGCCAGGCAGAGTGAGCTGCTCAGGGAGAAATGCCTAGCGAGCCTGCTTTTCTTCTTCCTCTATTGATCACTGCCTGTGGAGAACTGGCGCCCTGCACACATGTACATCACGGTCTCTTCCGGTGCAGCCCTCGCAAAGATGAGCAGAATTGACCTCTCCAGGGAGAGTATTGGGCTTCCCTGGTTACTCGGACGGTAAAGATCTGCCTGCACTGTGGGAGACCTAGGTTTGATCTCTGAGTCAGGAAGACCCCCCTGGAGAAGGATATGGCAACGCACTCCAGTATTATTGCCTGCAGAATCCCATGGTCAGAGGAGCCTGGCGGGCTACAGTTCACGCCATCGCAGAGTCAGACACAACTGAGCAACTAACACATACAGGGGAAAGTATAATTCTGATGTTCAGTTCTGCATCCTCTTTAACTCTCGAAAGTCAGAACAGGGCTATCATCCCAGTCCTACATGAAATCTGGTCCATAGAGAACAGATTCATTCTACATTTCTAAGAGTGTTTCTAGTGACTTTATCTGGTGGCCCCTGAGCAAGTGACAAGCTTATACACAGGTTAGAATCCAGACAGACTGATAGCCACGTCAGGGCACAGGAAGAGAGACCATCTCCAGGAGTCACTGGTCCCTGTCAGTGACAGTCACATGGAAAAGGCAGTCAGCAGTCCCAGCTGGACTCATCCTGCTCTCATCATATGGCTCCTCTCACCTTTTGCTGCAGCCCACGTCAGCAGCTCATTCCAGAACCACCAGCCTGGTCCCGCCTTGGGCTACCATACCACAGTAGGAAATGTGTCTTTGGAAAGTGTCTGACCTCATCATCCATCCCACCCCCAAATATTTATGCCAGCCAAATCTATCTCCTGATGGTTAATCCTCCAAGAAGATTTGCCTGTAATCTCTTCACTTTTCCATTGATTTAAAATGTGAAAAACTGCCCATGTGTTAGAAAATGCAAAAAACAATGCCATATGTTTGGGGTCCATTTAACTCAAGCTGTGATATGTATTTCACACATGGAGATTTATGCCACAATTCCTGCTTTGGGGTAATCACTGAGACTCAGAACCTTGCAGGCTACTCACCCAGAAGGAATATTGATGGCAGGAAGCTCCCACATGGGACAAAGCTGACAGAGCAAAGTGGGAATAAAATTTATTTCTTCCGGAAACTCAGACTATATATGTATATATATATATGTATATATATATATACACATACATATATAAAAAATTTTTTTTAACTAGACTGTCTGCAAGTGGTGGTGAGTGTACCAATGTGGATTTTGCTCACTTTATGAAAGCACTGGCTCCTGGAAGCAAGATTAGACATGTGAGATTGACAGACAGGGCCAATGAAGTTCAAGTGTGCCCCTCCCCTACCTGGAGGCACCAGGGAAGGGATTTCCTGAGAGGATTGATATCATTGTGTATGTGCATCCCTGCTGGCTTCAGCTGGGCTCCTCCAGAAGCACAACCTGAGATTTAAGGGCAGGCAGTTTAAGAAGGGGCTTTCCTAGTAGCTCAGATGGTAAAGAATCTGCCTGCAATGCCAAAGACCCAGGTTCAATCTCTGGGTCAGGAAGATCCCCTGGAGAAGGGAATGGCAACTCACTCCAGTATAGTTTATTTAAGAGGTAAAGGAAAGGAACTTCCCCAGTGGTCCTGTGGTTAAGACTTTGCCTCCCAATGCAGGGGATGTGGGGTTGATTCCCGGTTGGGGAGCTAAGATCCCATGTGCCTCTTAGCCAAAAAACAGAAGTAATATTGTAACAGATTCAATACTCTTTAAAAAAAATGATCCTCCTTAAAAAAAAAAAAAAAAATAGGTGAAGAAGGGCCCAGAAGTGGAGTGAGCAATTGAGTCACAATACAGTACATTATCAAGCCAGCTGCCCCTGTGGGGCCTGGGGGATTTTCATGTTTTGCAAACATTCCAGGTGACTCTGATGACTTTCCCTAAAATGGGAAACCCACTGCTTTCAGGAAATCATTCTCCTCACAATCAACAGGCAGCACATTTAAATACATAAAAACTTAACTTGCAGAGCCTAGGGAAACAGACCTTAGAACTCAGGAATCCCTGGAGGAGAGAGGCCCGTGCCAAGTCTGTGGTCACAGAAGCTCCTCGTTTCCACTCTTTTTAAACCAAGAAAGTTCCACCTAGTGTTTTCTGAGGGGAAAAAGGGCTGAGTCTCTGCTGCCCTAACTTTGTCACTAACAAGTCCTTTCATTTTCACCTTTTAACATTTCTACACCTCAATTTCTTACCTGTTATATGGGTGTGGCAGAGACCTGTCCAACCGAGATTCATCAGTAGTGTGAAGTTGCCACAAGAAAGTGATATGCGTGTGCGTGCGCCCACACACACACACACAGAGGGGCTACATTTCCCTACCTTCCTTCCATCTAAGATCCAGCCAGAGCCATGTGTCTACTCTTTGTAGAATGAATGAACAGAAATGATACAGATCACTTCTGGCCCAAGGAAATCAAGAAGAAAATGCTTCCTCACCCTCTCTTTCCCCTTCTTCCAGTGGGAAGCAAAGATTTCCATGGTCCTAGGATTGGCAGCTTAAGATGGAAGGGCCCTGGGTCCTCCAATTGCCAAGCTGAGGAATGCACCCTGCTTGCCAGAACATCCATATTGAATTGTTGGGAGAGCAAGAAACTCTCATGTGTTGTCACTGAAATTTAAGGATTCAATTGTTATAGCACCTAATTGTTACTCCGATAAGGCGGTGTTGGAGGAGGTCATCAAGAAGCCGTGACCTCTTGACCAGCAAGCTGACCCCGAACAATCAGGGGTCTCTCACTCCCCTCACCTGTCCCTGGAGTGTACAGCTGCCTCCCGTTCCCATGTTAGCAGCTGTTTCAAGGTCATGGCCGCAACTGTGAGAGAGTGAGGTGCTGTTGAGCTTGTTGGACTGAATATGTAACTGAACCCAGTTAAGGCTTCTATATAAACTTTTAAGATTCTGGTGAGTCAATGTGAACATCTACTCCTCTCACAGTCGCCTTAGATAAGCCTCAGATGTTGCCTTGCTTATTATTAAACCCATCTGGAGTGGTCCGCCTCATTCTCCAGTCTCTCCTTCCCTTCATGTTCAGGGTCAGTTTCAGATCTCACCCAGGGAGTTCCCAAGGTTGCAAGCCAGCAAATGGACATGGTAACATCTGTCCCCACTTGAGATCAAGCTGAGCAGGTCACATACCCTCCCGCAGCACCATTGATGCACCCAGTGGCATGGAGCCATGTCCACATCCTTCACAAGCCCAGTCCTCCCTACCCCTCACATAGTTGGGCCTGAGAGAAGGAAACGATGACTAATGCAGCTCCTCTACATCACTGGTGTTTGCCTCCTCCCAAAATAGCCACTTGATGTAACATCTTCAAGCCCAGGGGACTGTACTTGTGAGGAAGAAATTGCTTTTCACTTCTTATATGAAAGAAAGAAGAAAGTGAAGTCGCTCAGTTGTGTCCGATTCTTTGCAACCCCATGGACTGTAGCCTGCCAGGCTCTTCTGTCCATGGGGATTCTCCAACCAAGAATACTAAAGTGGGTTGCCATGCCCTCCACCAGAGGATCTTCTGAACCCAGGGATCAAACCCAGGTCTCCCACATTGCAGGCAGATTCTTTACCATCTGAGGGACCAGGGAAGCCCTAGTACAGAGCTCTAATCATGCATGTCTATAGCTTGTCGGGCACTCAGAGCATTTGTTATGCAAGGAAAAGCATCCTCCATTTGTAAAACACTCTTCAACTGACAGAGAATTAGATATTGTTGCATTGAAAAAGGAAAAACATAAGGGTTTAAGGTAGAGAACCAACAATAGGAAGGGATTTCAATGCTTTTTAATAGCTTTTTTTTTTTTGTATTGTGAATTGCACTCATTTCACATGCTAGCAAAGTAATACTTGAAATTCTTCAAAATAGGTTTCAACAGTACATGAACCAAGAACTTCCAGATGTTCAAGCTGAATTTAGAAAAGACAGAGGAACCAGAGAGGAAATTGCCAACATCCATTGGATCATAGAAAACGCAAGAGAGTTCCAGAAAAACATCTACTTCTGCTTTATTGATTATGCCAAAGCCTTTGACTATGCAGATCACAACAAACTGTGGAAAATTCTGAAAGAGATGGGAATACCAGAACATTTTACCTGCCTCCTACAAAACCTGTATGCAGGTCAAGAAGCAACAGTTAGAACTGGACATGGAACAACAGACTGGTTCCAAATAGGAAAAGTAGTATGTCAAGGCTGTATATTGTCACCCTGCTTATTTAACTTATATGCAGAGTACCTCATGCAAAATGTGGGCTGGATGAAGCACAAGTGGGAATCAAGATTTCTGGGAGAAATATCAATAACTTCAGATATGCAGATAACACCACTCTTACAGCAGAAAACGAAGAGAAACTAAAGAACCTCTTGATGAAGGTGAAAGAAGAGAGTGAAAAAGCTGGCTTAAAACTCAACATTCAGAAAACTAAGATCATAGCATCCGGTCCCATCACTTCATGGGAAATAGATGGGGAGACAGTTGAAACAGTGAAGGGCTTGACTTTCTTGGCCTCCAAAATCACTGCAGAGGGTGACAGCAGCCAGGAAATTAAAAGACGCTTGCTTCTTGGAAGAAAAGCTATGACAAACCTAGACAGCATATTAAAAAGCAGAGACATTGCCAACACAGGTCCATCTAGTCAAAGGTATGGTTTTTCCATGGTCATGTATGGATGTGAGAGTTGGACCATAAAGAAGGCTGAGTGCCAAAGAACTGATGCTTTTGAACTGTGGTGTTGGAGAAGGCTCTTAAGAGTCCTTAGACTGCAAGGAGATCAAACTAGTCAACCCTAAAGGAAATCAATCCTAAATATTTGTTGGAAGGACTGATGCTGAAGCTGGAGCTTCAATACTTTGACCACCTGATGCTGGGAAAGACTGAGGGCAGGACAAGGGGAAAACAGAGGATGAGATGGTTGGATGGCATCACTGACTCAATGGACATGAATTCGAGCAAGCTCCAGGAGATGGTGAAGGACAGGGAAGCTTGGAGTCCATGGAAGCTGCAGTCCATGGAATCTCAAAGAGTTGGACACGACTGAATGACTGAACAACAACAGTAGTTTGTGTACAATATTATATTGTAAAGATCTTTAAAGATTATATTCCACTTACTATAAAACATTGGCTATATGCCCCATGTTGTATAATATATCCTTATATCTTATTTTAGACTTAATATTTTGTACCTCTTAATCCCCTACCTCTATATTGCCCCTCCCTGCTTCCCTCTCTCCCACTGATAACCACTAGTTTGTTCTCTGTATCTTTGGGTCAGCTTCTTTTTTTATATATTCACTACCATGTGACCCAGCAACCGCACTCCTGGGTATATATCTGAAAGAAACAAAAACACTAATTTGAAATGATACATGCACCGCAGTGTTCATAGCAACAGTATTTATAGTAGCCAAGATATGGAAACAAGCTAAAGGTCAATAAACAGATGAATGGATGAAGAAGATGTTTTATATATATATACATATGTCTTTTGGGTCTTTGCGTGTGTGCTTGGTCATGTCTGACTCTTTGCCACCCCGTGGACTTTAGCCACTAGGCTCCTCTGTCCATGGGCTTTTCCAGGCAAAAATACTGGAGTGGGATGCCATGTCCTACTCCAGGGATCTTTCCAACCCAGGAATGGAACCCAGGACTCCTGTGCCTCCTGCATCGGCAGGCAGATCCTTTACCACTAGCGCCACCTGGGAAGCCCATGTACATGTATGCACACACACTGTAGAGTACGACTCATCCATTAAAAAGAATGGAATTTTGCCAATTGCAGCACCATGCATGGACCTGGGGGTATTATGCCAAGTGAAATCAGCAGCCTAAGACAGATACTGTATGATGTCACTTATTTGTGGAGTCTAAAAAATACAGCAAGCTAGTGAATATAACAAAAAAGAAGCAGACTAGTGGTTACAGCTTTCATTTTATTCTTTTACTTCCGGATGATCACATAGCAGTCTAGAGGATTTCTCCTGCTGGTACCTGACTGCTGTACTGCTGACTGCTTCCCCCTTTTTCTGCTTTTCCTCTTCCCTTCTTCCATATTCAGATACTTAGTGACTTTATTAGGAGGAAGAAAAGTGAAAAAGATGATCGTTGTTTGGAAGCATTATTGCGCTTCTTAATTTTTTTCCCATTTCAAGTTGAGGAAAGGAGAAAGGGAAGCAGAAAAGGAACCAAAGAAGGAAGGAGAGAAGGAGAGAGGAGGGGAAATGAAGGTTCCAGGAAAGACTCTAGCCCTCTGGGGTCTTAAACTGCCTTAAATTAGAAGTCAGGGAGGAATTCCCAGTTCACTTTTCTGAGAAGCAGAATCCGAGAGGATGTCCAGGGGCAAGTTGTGGGGACAGTTTTCTGAGCAGGAAAGTAAGTGGTGGTAGAGGGAGGTGTGCAGGCTGGTGGGAACACTCGAACTGCACCCTGCAGAGGAGAGGGCACCCGCACAGCTCCTGGGAGTGGTAGGACCTCGAAGAGGAGGGAACCTGCCCAGAACAGTAGCTGGTGGGAGGGGCCAGGGTCAGATAAGAGGATGTGAAAATCGAGAATTTAAACAAGAGGTGGAAGAGTAGTCTTTTTTCCCCAAGGACGAGTTAATGGTTGCTCAGAACTGGAAGGGTGTTTAAAAAGGTCCATGCAAAGTCCCCATCGCTAACTCCTGGACCTGCTCACTTCTCTCTCCTTTCCTCCCCTGCCTTCTCTACCTTTGACTCCTAAATCTACCCTCTGTCTGTCCACCTTCCTTCCTTCCCATCTTTCTTTCCCCTTTCTTTCAGTCCTTACTTCCTAAATGAACTTATTATGGAGCAGAAGGGTATTTATTATATGTTATACTTTCAGAGGGCTTCCCTGGTGGCTCAACAGTAAAGAATCTACCTGCCAGTGCAGAAGCCGCTTCACTTGTGTTCGACTCTTTGGGACCCTCTGCACTGTAGCCCATCAGGCTACTCTGTCCATGGGATTCTCCAGGCAAGAATACTGGAGTGGGTTGCCATGCCCTTCTCCAGGGGATCTTCCTGACCCAAGGATCGAACCTGTGTCTCTTGCATCTCCTGCATTGGCAGCTGGGTTCCTTACCATTACCGCCACCAGAGAAACCCTATAAAATAGTATGTGAAAGTGAAAGTGGCTCAATCGTGTCCGACTCTTTGGACTCCATGGACTGTCCATGGAATTCTCCAGGCCAGAATACTGGAGGGGATAGCCTTTCCCTTCTCCAGGGGATATTCCCAACCCAGGAATCGAACTGGGGTCTCCTGCGTTGCAGGCGGATTCTTTACCAACTGAGCTATCAGGGAAGCCCATAAAATAGTACACTTATTGGTAAATTCTCCCTTGACGAGAGGGCCATTTTTTTGTAAGTCCAAGGTTTCCAACTGAAAATAAGAATGACCTGTCAAATCTGAACTAAATTAAAAATTTCTGCATATGACCTGGGGATTAAGGATTCCTTCCAATATGAAGTCAGTACAAAGAGGACATGTTAAACTGGTTTCAGTAATCTATATTGCAAATATAGTACATCATGACAAAGGACAATAAAAGTTTTATTGGCAGCTGTTGGAAGGGTGGGCAGGTGGGTGAGGAAAGGATGATAAGCAACAACAGACTTTGCAAAAAAAAAAAAAGGGCCTAACTCTCAAAGTGGAGAAGGCAATGGCACCCCACTCCAGTACTCTTGCCTGGAAAATCCCATGGACGGAAGAGCCTGGTAGCTGCAGTCTATGGGGTCGCTCAGAGCCGGACACGACTGAGTGACTTCACTTTCACTTTTCACTTTCATGCATTGGAGAAGGAAATGGCAACCCACTCCAGTGTTCTTGCCTGGAGAATCCCAGGGAGGGGGAGCCTGGTGGGCTGCTGTTTCATGGGTCGCAGAGTTGGACACGCCTGAAGCGACTTAGCAGCAGCAGCAGCAACTCTCAAAGCCTATAATTAAACCTTTCACCTAATTCCGATACAATTTTAGATGCCTGAGTAGGGCCTCCAGCTGCTGCATGCTGAGGTGTGATCTTGTCACTGCCATGTTCAAGGAGGACTTGTCACAGCTGCGCCTTGACTAAAAGAACTCTCAGAGGTACTTGACTGTCGCTGGATTGTGCTCCAACTGCCACAGCGAGGAGGCATCTCATCCGTCCCCACACCAGGCAAGGCCAAAACATCCCCTCAAGTCAGCAGACATCCAGGCACACCCAGTGCCCCACCATAAAGACAATTAGACAGTTCACCATGCTCAAGTTCAAATTAATCAGGTGAGGATTTTGTAAACTCACCAAGAAACAGACAAACAATATAAACCTGTCTTCATGTCCAAACAGAAGCGTGTAGAGGCAGCCAGCTCACCATCTGACAAGACCAGCCATCTACCCAGGTGTCCCCTTCCAAGGAACTGTTTTCAGAAAAATGCATTCTCACACGTTCATCTCGGAAGCTCAAAACAAGTGTGTTAGGCCTAAGATTTTCTTTTGTAAATTCTCATAGGTGTAGCAGGAGGAAAGTGAGTCTGTTCTCTATCAGTGAGGACCACCACCCTTATCTGGGCTTGGAGAGGAGACAAAGAAATAAGAAAACAGAAAGCAAAGAGGAAAAAGAGGGAATGAAACAAGAAGGGAAGCCAGAAGTTTGCTTCAGAATTTTGTGTGTGTGTACTCAGTCATGTCCGACTATTTGCAACCCCATGGACTCCTGCAGCCCACCAGGCTCCTCTGTTCATGGGATTGTCCAGGCAAGAATACTGGAGTGGGTTGCCATTTCCTTCTCCAGGGGATATTCCTGACGCAGGGATCAAACCCTTGCTTCTTGAGTCTCTTGCAGGCAGACTCTTTACCACCTGGAACAGAATTAAAGTTACCCCAAAACCAGGAGCACTAGTTTCTAAGGAACTCAAATTTTGACCAAACCTAGAATAACTGATCTGGAAAAAACTATTGAGATGATCTTTCCAAACCCCTCAAATTCTGGTGAGGAAACTGATGGCCAGAGTCCCTGACAAGTTAGAGGAAGAGATGGGAATAGAAGCTGGCTTGCTGACCCCAGTCTAGTCCTTGGCACACTACCCTGACCTTGAATGGGGAGTGTTTAGTTTTACATTTTTAGTTATGTATATATGGTATATATGTTTGCAGCATTACAGGTTTATTTTCTCTGTGTTTGACTATTCTATGTAATATATTTTCAAATTAAGTTAATATGTTTTATACTAAATCACACTCTAACATTGACTGGGTGTTTAAATTTACATGACCAAATGTCTTAACCTCATTCAAAATGAAGTGTATTCAAATAAAGGAGACAAAGAAAGTGAATATTGCAATTTATTTACATTTCCCAAAAGCATGATTTAAGGATTAGCTACTCTTGAGCATAGCAGTATCATACTTACAAGCTTTCTATATTCAACCTCATGAGATTGAATATGGAAATGAGATTCAATCTCATTTTCAAGACATATGGATAAAAGGTGTGGCATCTGTAACAGTTTAGACTCCTCCCTGAGACTAGGATGAGTTCTGGGCAATGGCAACACACTGGCAAAGATAGCTGACACTCATCTCTCCAAGCAAACCTGACCTGAGTCCCCAGCTTTCTTCCTCCCAGCCCACCAGCCCCTCTCCTTCAGGAGCAAAATTATCAACATTTAAACAAAGGGACAATAGTAGAAACTTCATGTTTAGCACATGTAAGATGTTTCTTTATTAATGAGGACTATTCAGATCACTAAACTGTGTCAAACGAAATAAGCCAGTGCTGAAAGCAACTGTATGTTAATCACGTAGACAAGGAAATAAGACTTCTAACAGTTTTGTCGTCAGCTAGGGTTAAGTTACCTGGTTTCTCAAGGATGGCTGCTACGTGACTTATTTTGCAACCTCTGTGGCATGTTTAAAGTGAAAGTGTAAGTCTTGCAGTCATGTCCAACTCTTTGCGACCCCATGGACTGCAGCCCACCAGGCTCCTCTGTCCATGGGATTCTCCAGGCAAGAGTACTGGAATAGGTTGCTATTTCCTTCTCCTGAGGATCTTCCTTACCCAGGGATTGAACCTGGATCTCCTGCATTGCAGGCAGATTCTTTACCATCTGAGCCACTGCAGAAGGTGGCTGCAGCGTTTAAACTAGTGTCTATTTATAGTAAGACAATAAGACCCTCTGCATTTCTAGAATAGGTTTCCTTTCCCCATTCATGGCCCATATAGCTATGGCAAAGTAATTGGGAATTTCTGTAATGTTCTTCCCTCCCTTCTATTTCTTTCTCTTTCTTCTCAACCAACTACCAACCAACCAATAAATAATTAAGCAATCCTCTTATCTCCAAAAAACAACCATAACTAACTAACTAACTCCCTCGAAACCAGTCCCTGGGACTTCCCTGGTGGTCCAGTTGTTGAGAATCCCCTTGCCAGTGCAGGAGACACAGATTCAATCCCTGGTCCTGGAAGATCCCACATTCCCTGGGGCAAATGAGCCCCATGCACCACAGCCACTGAGCCCACCCTCCGGGGCCCAAGGGCTGCAACAACTGAGCCCACACCCTATACACTGCTCTCTGCAACAAGAGAAGCCGCCGCAGTGAGGAGCCTGCACACCGCGACTAGAGAAAGCCTGAGTGCAGCAAGAAAGACTCAGTGCAGCCAAAATCAAATAATAAATGTATTTTTTTTAAAAACCACCCCCCAGTCTTAAAAAATGACTAAAGTGCCATCATCCATTTTCTTCATTCTATTTTTTCAGGGGAGGTCTCTTTTTATTTTTTGGCGACTCAAATACCCTCACATTCTCTAGCTCAATCAAAATCTACTCTCAAGAAAAAAGTACGCTACACTAAAATTGAAATGACTACCAGCAGCTTAAAAAAGATACATCTCCCTGGAAAGGATTTGCCTTTTAGCAAAATTCTGTGGAGATGTATACCCAGTGCCTATTCAGTTCCCAGGACCTAACAGACTCGCTAACTTTGTATTTAACTGAATTGACAGCTCAGTGGGCAAAATTAAAGACTGCAAAATCAAACTGTTTTCATTGGAGCACTCTTTGCAGAGTGACAACTGTTTCTACTGGTAAGTTATGGTTATCAGTATAACAATATATTGGTTCATATAAGAGTGCTAGCATTCAGATACCATTTGGAAAAATCTTTGACTGATATATTACTATTTTAGTCCAGGCAAACCAAATAACTCTTGTAACATAGTTTTCATGGATAGCTTGTCTCACCAACTAGTTAATAAACTTGAATTCAAAGGAGATATAGATATGGTGTCTTATTTTACACGGCTCTTAACATATGCCTCACCTGTAATCAGAACTCAGCAGTGCTGGTTGAATAAATGTGAGGACAAATGAATAAAAATGGGATGGAAAAATGGAAGCACGGAAGGGTGGATGATTGGATAGATAGATGATAAGATGGATGAAAGAAAAGAGAGTATCAGTGAGCTAGAAGGGAAGTCACAGGTTAAATGCCACAATTCACTTTCACTCAAGACAAAACTTTGAGTTTCAATTAGAAGGGAATCCATATATGTTAGAGACAGTAAAGGGGAAGAAAAGGAAGAATAAAAGATCAGTGTAAGAAACAGCCTGGGCAGTAAGAAAGTGGTGATGATAAGAAAGCCTTAACATACCAGGGTGTCAGAAAATTGTCTAAAACTTGGAAAGAGGCAAAAAAAGATTACTGGAAATGCTTTCACTGCAGTGCTGGGCTTGGCTTTTTATTGTCTGAGCCAGTTTACAACTCTGCAGAACAGAGATTAACTTGCAGATGTTTGTTTGGTGGAAGAGATAACCAGAGAGGTTACGGTTTATGACTCAGTTGGAATATTAACCAGTTTTTTATCTATCCCCTCACTCTTATCTTAGTATTGCCTATAAAGGCATAGGGATGCCTCAAATATTCTTTGAACCAGTTTTTTAACATCTTATTGGTTTCCTCATTAAATTAATGATTTAAATAAAATATTTGATAAATGTTCATTTCACATTTGTGTGAAGGTCATGACTTTCCTTTTACAGAAATTATCAAAGATCTTCATGACACATCATTAGGGAAAGATTAGGTGACTTAGGAACCAGAACATCTAGCCTGGTTCTCAGGCTCCACCACACAACCAGCCACTTGGCTGGTCCTTTGAGGTCTGGTTTTGCGTCTGTGAGAGTCTTATTTTCATCCAGTGCTACCAAAGGAATGATAGTATAAATATAACTTCATATACTTGGATGACAAAAGTAAATATTTATTAATTCATTCCACAATAATGTTCCTATATTACAGACTCTCTGTACTAGGAAATACGGTGGAATGTCCTGGACTGATGCTGAAGCTGAATGTCCTGGACTGACTCATTAGAAAAGACCCTGATGCTGGGAAAGATTGGAGGCAGGAGGAGAAGGGGACAACAGAGGATGAGGTGGTTGGATGGCATACCAACTGATGGACATGAGTTTGAGCAAGCTCTGGGAGCCGGTGATGGAGAGGGAAGCCTGGCGTGCTGCAGTCCATGGGGTCGCAAAGAGTCAGACAAAACTGAGCAGCTGAACTGATTATTTTGAAATTATAGGGCCATGGAAAACCATTTTACAGCTTTTACCAATTAAAAAGAAATTCAATGATTCTCTTTCTGTTTGAAGGGAATTCTATACCCACACTAGAAATACAGATTCAAAGGCCAAATGCTTTACAAAGATGGAAGAGAGAAGTAACTTCAATACTGAATCTAATTACTAATATTTGAAATTGTCAAGAAAACGGGGCAATGAAAGTTTTGACCAATCTTAGACAAACCTATCTAGCTGTAGTAATTAGATTGAGGTCTACACAAAGCAGATACTCTCCCTCATCCATTTCATAGTTATAGTGAGCTGGGATAGCCACTCTTGATGGTTAGTTTGGTTAGGATGCTGTGTTAAAGAGATCACAGTGGTAGGTCCTCTTCCTAGGTGAGCTAGTTAGTTGCATTCAATTCTACAGCTGAAAACTGTCCCATGTCTCCAGTTAGCCATAGGAACATGAAAGTGAGAGAAAGTATTAGTTGCTCGGTTATGTCCGACACATTGCAACCCCATGGACTTGTAGCCCACCAGGCTCCTCTGTCGATGGAATTCTTTAGGCAAGAATACTGGAGTGGGTACCCATTCCCTTCTCCAGGGGATCACCCCAACCCAGAGATCTAGTCCAGGTCTCCTGCGTTGCAGGCAGAGTTTTTACCATCTGAGCCACAAGAGAAGCTCATGAGGTTGTATGAATTAAAATAATGAGTCCATAACTAGGAGTCAGAGGACTGGGTTTTAATCTAGATTCTACCAGTAATGGGCAAGATGACCTTTGGTGAGTCACAATCCAGCCTGATCCTCAGGATCATCCTCAAGATGAGGTCTCTTGGACTTCCCTGGTGTTACAGTGGATAAGAATCTCCTGTCACTGCAGGGGATACAGGTTCAATCTCTGGTCCAGGAAGATTCCACATGCCATGGAGCCACTAAGCCCATGAGCCGCAACTACTGAAGCCCATGCGACTAGAACCTATGCTTTGCAACAAGAGAAGTCACCGAATTGAAAAGCCTGTAAACAGGGAAACATTATTAGCAAACTCATTAATCAGGCTTCATTTTAATCATAACTTCACTGTGGCGCAGCTCCCAACCACATGGCAACAACAGAGAGATTTCAAGAAAAGGGAGGGGTTTTCCATACAGTAAAAGGCATTGAACCAATGTCCCAGCCTTCATAAGTCATGGGACTTTGGGAGAGCAGCCTAGAGGTATAGATGTTTTAGACATTAGCAAGGGAACTTTACTACAGGAGTGAGAATAACTGTTACATTTCATTATAGAGAGCTGTTCAAGAGAGGCTGTGGCACTCGCATTTCACGTCAGTGAGTATTTTCGGAAGGCATGTTGCACCCAAGAACTGTGTATTTCAGTCACCACCCCTGTCAGTAGGTTCCAATCACTAACCAGCCAAATGGCAAAGGCTCCTTAAGGGAGTAACTGTTAAGCCCATTTGAATGTCTTAATATGACAGACTCCTCCGTTTTTTAGATGAAAGAGACTTAAACTGAGACAGTGGATATTTTAGGGACTTGACAAGTCTCAATGAAGTCACTTTTTTTTTCCCTTATACGTCTTCAGGACAGATTTCTGACTGTGATCTCTAGGTCACCTGCTTTGAAACCATAGAAGAGCTTATTAAGAATGCAGATTTGGGTCCACAGATTTACAAAACTACTGCTTCTGGGATGTAGCCTAGGAACATGCATTTTTATATTTGTTGTTGCTGTTGTTCAGTTGTTAAATAATATCTGATCTGTGACCCCATGGACTATAGCCCAACAGGCTCCTCTATCCTCCACAGTCTCCCAGAGTCTGCTAAAATTCATGTCCATTGAGTTGGTGATCTACCTAACCATCTCATTCTCTGCCACTCCCTTGTTCTTTTGCCTTCAGTCTTTCCTATCATCAGGGTCTTTTCCAATGAGTAGGCTCTTTGTATCAGGTGGCCAAAGTATAGGAGAAATGGCATTTTTATATAATCCGCAGGAAATTTCTCAGCACACTCAAGTTTGAAAGACAGTATCTTAAGAGATGTTGGATTAACAGGAATATAACAATAAAACTAAAATGGAAAACATATGGCTCACTACAGAGCTTTCTGACGCAAATTTATTTATCCTCTCTCCCTTTCTCTCTAGGTTAGTTTATGTCACATGTAAATTCAAGGATGTTGTCATTCAGCTTTCTGTGATTATCTCCTCTCTCTGATCCTCAACTTCACCCCACCACCACAAGACCTTAAAACTACATGAAAGGTTAGATCCTAGCCTAGAATCACACACACACACACACACACACAACATACAAGCTTCTCTTGGTTGCTGTAGGGTTGCCTCCATTGTCGTTCAGTCACTCAGTTGTGTCTGACTCTTTGCAACCCCATGGACTGCAGTATGCCAGGCTTTCCTGTCCTTCACTATGTCCCGGAGTTTGCTCAAACTCATGTGCACTGAATCAGTGATGGCATCCAACCATCTCATCCTGTTTCATCCCCTTCTCCTCCTGCCTTCAATCTTTCCCAGCATCAGGGTCCTTTCTAATAAGTCAGTTCTTCACATCAGGTGGCCAAAGTATTGGAGCTTCACCTTCAGCATCAGTCCTTCCAATGAATATTCAGGGTTGATTTCCTTTAGAATTGACTGATTTTATCTCCTTGCAATCCAAGGGACTCTCAAGAGTCTTCTCCAAGACCACAGTTCAAAAGCATCAATTCTTTGGCACTCAGCCTTCTTTTTGATTCAACTCTCACATCCATACATGACTACAGGAAAAACCATAGCTTTGACTAGATGGAACTTTGTCTCAAAGTAATGTCTTTGAGTAAAGCTTTTTAATACGCAGAGATATCACTTTTCCTTTAGAAAGAGGAGCTAAATGGTAAACAACAAATAAAATAAAGAGGGTAGAAGTGCTAAATATAACAGAAAAAAAAAAAAAAAAAACGGAAAAGTAAGGGCAGTGTAAGTGGGATCAGAATAGCACAGGTGGGCCCACAAGTCATGGCAGGCTTCTTTGACAAAGTGAGATTTGAGCTGATTTGATGGTGGGGGAGAGAGGAAAGGAGTTGGGGGAAGAATGTTCCAGGCAGGGAATAGCTGGTGCAAAGGACCTAAGACATTAACTTGTGAGCCTCTGTGAGGACTTCAGCTTCTCCTCTGGGTGACATGGAGAATGGCCACAGGGTTTTGGACAGAGGATGACACAAGCATCATGACTCCTTACTTATCCTGAGCGATGATATGCTTCAGTCATACATCCTAAGATATAAATCCAAAACATATTAACATATGGTTCCCTTTGCTACTGCTGCTGCTGCTGCTAAGTCACTTCAGTCATGTCCAACTCTGTGCGACCCATAGATGGCAGCCCACCAGGCTCCCCCGTCCCTGGGATTCTCCAGGCAAGAACACTGGAGTGGGTTGCCATTTCCTTCTCCAATGCATGAAAGTGAAAAGTGAAAGTGAAGTTGCTCAGTCATGTCCAACCCTCAGCGACCCCATGGACTGCAGCCTACCAGGCTCCTCCATCCATTGGATTTTCCAGTCAAGAGTACTGGAGTGGGGTGCCATTGCCTTCTCTGATGTTTCCCTTTAGAGGAATAGATTGTGGGGATTTCCCTCGTGATCCAACGGTTAAGAATCTGCCTTGCAATGCAGGTGACATGGGTTCAATCCCTGGTCAGGGAACTAAGATCCCACACACAGTGGAGCAACTAAGCCTGAGCGTCACAACTACTGAGCCTGAGTCCCGCAACTACTGAAGTCCATGTGCTCTGGAGCCCATGCAACAACTACTGACCCTGCATTCACAACTAGAGAGTCTGTGGGCTGCAACGAAAGGCCCCGCATGAAGCAATGAGGATCCCAAGTGCGGCAGCTAAGACCCAACACAACCAAATAAATAAATAAACCAACAAAAAGGAATAGATTCTACTTGGGCTTACAGTGATTCTTCTTTGCAACAGAGCTATAAAATTGGACTAATTTACCACATTTCTCTCCTGCATTTGCTTAATCAATTGTAGACATAATGTCTCTGGAGAGCAATGTGTGTGTGAGACAGAGTTATGTATGTCTACAAGTGTGTGAATGGGTGCATGTGTATTCCCTAAATGTCTCTGCCAACTCTACCTGGATCTCAGGCCAAATCCTATCCTGCTCTGGTGTTGAGGTGCAAGCCTGTGTTCCTGGATGTGGAGCAAGGTCTGGGGAGGAAGCAATGGCTAGTCATGGGCCATTACACTGATGCAAGAGACCAAAGTTAAACCCTAAATATATGCAGCTCAAGCCCCTTGACACCCTAGTGAAAGATTTTATGAGTGATGCACTTGCTCGACTCTGCATAGTTAAATGAGAGATGGTGTAGTGTTAGATCTATGCTAGAAGGAAGTGGACAAGCATTTAGGAGGTACCATACAGTCTTCTGGAGAAGGCAATGGCACCCCACTCCAGTACCCTTGCCTGGAAAATCCCATGGACGGAGGAGCCTGGTAGGCTGCAGTCCATGGGGTCGCTAAGAGTCAGATACGACTGAGCGACTTCACTTTCAATTTTCACTTTCGTGCATTGGAGAAGGAAATGGCAACCCACTCCAATGTTCTTGCCTGGAGAATCCCAGGGATGGGGGAGCCTGGTGGGCTGTCATCTCTGGGGTCGCACAGAGTCAGACATGACTGAAGGGACTTAGCAGCAGCAGCATACAGTCTTCATAGGTGTGGAAACAGCTGGCAAGGGCAAAGGGTACACTTCCCCATTTTATTATCCTCCGAAAGTGCTTTCATGGAGCGTCATGTAGTTCAAAGAAATTTTACTGCAAGAACTTTGGGGTCCATTTTAGGGATCTCAGCAGCAGCAGCATGAACTTCCCATATTTTACTTCATTCCTGATATCTTTATTGAAAGCTAATTTTTCTTTACAGGCCATCATACAGGCTAATTGCACCCAAATAAAGTGTAATGGCTCCATAAGGTAAAATGTGTCCCATGGAATGAACAAGCGCCAGGCTACTGAATGGGGACCTTGAGCTCTTCACCTTTTCTTTGCTATTCCATGACAACTGTATGAACTTCATGGATGTTTTTCCTATTAAAACTTCATATCCAAGAGCGAGAACACTGCACTCCATTAACATCTTTACCTAATAAGAGATGAGTTCAACCAAGTACTACCCTGTGTTAATTTCCTTTCTTTGAGTCATCTGGAAAATTGAATTAAGCCAGGTCAAATCTTCTGACTGAACATGCAAGCTAATAAACTTTCTTCTCTATCTCCCTTCTAATCGTAATGTAATCTAAACCCTGTCACTCGCTATTGTCAAATTATTTTCTAAGGATGTTTGCATCCATATTCAAATTGAATGGAAATCCTTTGAGATGGAAAATAAAGAAGTTTAAATGTATTCCTTTGCCAATACATTTAATTGCCGATACATACAATTCCTTGCCCTTATTAAGGGCAAGACTCTGGAGTCAACGTGCCTGAATTTGAAACCCAGCTCTGTACCTCCTAGCTATATAATCAAGGGCAAATTATCTAACTTCTGTGACTCAGTTTCATTGTCAGTTAAGTGGGACTAGCAACAAGGCTGTTAAGAGGATGAAATGAATTAATAAATGAAAGCATTTAGAGCAGTACCTGACATATTATGATATGTTAAAAAAAAAACAGAAAAATATTAAAAATCAAATTACTTTCTTTATGACCTACTCTAAAGGAAAGAAAATATTGTTAGGGGGACAATAAAATCACTACCTCAAGCATTATTTTATTAAAGATATAGGAATAGCAGACCACCTTACCTGCCTCCTGAGAAGTTTGTGTGCAGGTCAAGAAGCAACAGTGAGAACCGGACGTAGAACAATGGGCTGGTTCCAAATTGAGGAAAGAGGACGTCAAAGCGATACACTGTGCTTATTTAACTCACATGGAGAGTATATCATGGGAAACGTGAGGCTGGACAAATCACAAGCTGGAATCAAGATGGCTAGGAGAAATATCAACAACTTCAGATGCGGAAATGATACCACTCTAATGGCAGAAAATGAAGAGGAACTAAAGAGTCCCTGGATGAGGGTGAAAGAAGAGAATGAAGAGAGCTGGCTTAAAACTCAACATTGAGAAAACTAAGATCATGGCATCTGGTCCCATCACTTCGTGGAAAATAGAAGGGGAAAGCAGGGAAGCAGTGACGGATTTTATTTTCCTGGGCTCCAAAATCACTGTGGGCTGTGACTGCAGCCATGAAATTAAAAGACTCTTGCTCCTTGGAAGGAAAGCTATGACAAATCTAGACAGCATATTAAAAAGCAGAGACATCACTTGGCTGACAGAGGTCCATCTAATCAAAGCTATGGTTTTTCCAGTAGTCATGATGGGCTTCCCTGGTGGCTCAGATGGTAAAGAATCTTCCTGCAATCCAGGAGACCAAGGCTCACTCCCTGAGTCAGGAAGATCCCCTGAGAGGTAAATGGCACCCGACTCCAGTATCCTTGCCTGGGGAATTCCATGGGCTGAGGAACCTGACAGGCTACAGTTCATGGGGTCACAAAGAGTCAGACATGACTGAGTGACTAACACTTCACTACTTTCATGAATGGATGTGAGGGTTGGACCATAAAGAAGGCTAAGCACCAAAGAATTGATGCTTTTGAACTGTGGTGCTGTAGAAGACTCTTGAGAGACCCTTGGACTGTAAGATCAAACAAATCAATCCTAAAGGAAATCAACCCTGAATATTCATTGGAAGGACTGATGCTGAAGCTAAAGCTCCAATACTCTGGCCACGTGATGTGAAAAGCCAGCTCATTAGAAAAAACCCTGATGCCGGGAAAGATTGAGGGCAGGAGGAGAAGGGGGCGACAGAGGACGAAATGCTTGGATGGCATCACAGACTCAATGGACATGAGTTTGAGCAAGCTCCAGGAGATAGTGAAGGACAGGGAAACCTTATGTGCTGCAGTCCATGGGGTTGCAAGGAGTCGTGCATGACTTAGCAACTGAACAGCAGCAACAAGCATTATCTTACCAGCTACTTTTACAGTTCACCTGATCTCCCTGAATTTCTCCAAAATCCTATTTGGGGGACCATACCCTCCCCCTCCATATAGTCAAAGCTATGGTTTTTCTAGTGGTCACGTGTAGATGTAACAGTTGGACCATAAAGAAAACTGAGCACTGAAGAATTGATGCTTTTAAACTGTGGTGTTGGAGAAGACTCTTGAGAGTCCCTTGGATTGCAAGGAGATCAAACCAGTCCATCCTAAAGGAAATCAGTCCTGAATATTCATTGGAGGGACTAACGGTGAAGGTGAAGCTCCAATACTTTGGCCACCTGATGTGCAGAGCCGACTCATTAGAAAGGACTCTCATGATGGGAAAAATTGAAGGCAGGAAAAGAAGAGGACAACAGAGGATGAGATGGTTGGATGGCATCACCAGCTTGATGGACATGAGCTTGAGTAAGCTCTAAGAGTTGGTGATGGACAGGGAGGCCTGGTGTGCTGCAGTCCATGGGGTCACAAAGAGCTGGACATGACTGACTGAATTGAACTGAAATGAACCCTCCCCATGCAAAGGCAGCATCTGTACAGGGGATTCTGGGCATGAGGCCAAAACTCTCATCTCTTCTTTTGCTTTTTGACATTCTCTTTGATTATGGCGGAAGAATACCTCAGGCTTGCCTCTGTGAGAGGAAACTTAATGCAATCCTTCCGAGTGTTATCTGTGGTATGTATGGGAGTTACAGGGCTTCCCAGAAACCTCAGTGGTAAAGAATCTTCCTGCAGTGCAGGAGACACGGGTTCAATCTCTGGGTCAGGAAGATCCCTTGGAGAAGAAAATGACAACCTGCTCCGGTATTCTTGCCTGGGAAATCCCATGGACAGAGGAGCCTGGCAGACGACAGTCCATGGGATCACAAAGGAAATGGACATGACTGAGTGACTAAACAATAACACCAATGGGAGCTACAGGTAAACCCTGGGGGCATAAAAAATGGAATCCAGGCTCAAGAGGGAGGGGATATATATGTATATTTATGGTTGATTCACATTGTTGTGCGGCAGAAACCAATACAACATTGCAAAGCAATTATTTTCCAATTAAAAAGAAATTTAAAAAATAGAATCCAAAAGTGGTTTCCCAGCGCCATAGCTTTCTGGCACCCTGGTGAAATCCTGATCCTGCCATCCCCAGGGATGAGGGTCAGTGATGAAGTGAACCAAAGTTAGAGTGATGCACACTTGTGCACACATGTGCGTATAAACACACACACAGCGGCTACTCACTCCAAATGGTTTGTCCTTCCAGCCTTTCCCCCCTGGAGGTGCTGCACATATTCCCTTTGCCTGGCACAGTCTGGTCCAATTCACAAGTTCCAGCCTCAGAAAGATTTTTTGTGATCAAACTAATGCTCAGAACAGTGGCTGGCACATGATAGACACCTAAATCATACAGAGAGGAAAGAATGATCTGTTTTTTCACAAGCCAAAAAGACAGACTTGATTCTTTTCTTGAGAGGAGGTAACATGCCTATGTGGTTCAAAATTCAAGTAATACAAAAGGATTTACAGGGAAAATTTTTTGCATCCTTAACCCCCTATTTGTCCTATTCTCTTCTCGTTGTGCTTAATTCCCCGTCTATTCTACAGATATATATATTTGCATTTGCTGACCAGTATGTGTATGGATATAGTCAGTCCTCCCTGCCTCATTTGTGAATATTTTTAATATTGTTTAATTTAATAAACAATATTATTGTAAATTTAATAAAAAATTTTAATTTTTATTTATTTGTTCATATTTGACCAAGCCACACAGCATGTGGGATCTTAGTTCCCCAACCAGGGATCAAACCCATGCCCACTACACTGGAAGCAGAGTCTTAACCACTGGACCACCAGGGAAGTCCCTCATTTGTGACCATTTTAAACAACCTCTGTTGTCTTGCCCTGTTTTCTCAGAGCTCTTATAACTTTGCTTTGTGTTTTGCCTGTTTTTAAAACCTAGTTTCTAGTTGAACCTAGTTGGGCGTACAGAATTTCCACATCAAAGAATAATTGAGTTCTTTTAAATTGAAAGCTCCTCTGATGTTTCTTTAAAAAAAAGTTTTTGCTTATAAGAATTTATTTAGCAACTCATTTTTCAGGAAAGCCTTTGTTGTATAAAGCAAATAAATGTAAAATGTGCAGATAAGTTTAAGGCTCAGAAACACACCAATGTTGAGCCGAGGTGTATTTAATATTTAACATTAATGTGAAAGTGAATTTTAAGCACAGAGGGCTTCTTGTAACAATTACCCACTTTAAACCTTTGATTGTTTTCTGGAACTATTGATATGAGTTAAAAATCTCAATGTCGTAAGTAATTCAGATGTAATTATGCTGTTGTAATGCCAACAATCTTTTATTTTCTACCTACTCATTGACAGGAAGCCCTGACTTCTCCCTCTCCTCCTTCCCAGAACACTTTTTTATTTGTCCAATTCTCTGCCCAGTGGGATACCAATCTCTACCCTGTTTCTTTATCCCCATTTTCAGATTTCCGGTTCTTACAAAATTTCTTTGAGGCTTACCCATGCTTAAAAGTGATGAGCCACAGAACAGGTTAAGACCAGTGCTGTGTCTTAGAAATAGAAATCACTTCTAAATTAATTGACTTAAAGTCAATACTTCCCCACCATGAGCCCTATTACAGAAATGAATAAAACTAGAGTAACGAATTGAAAGATAATTTTGCATTTTACACCATTTGCCATATTTGACTCACAAATTTCACATTTAAGTAAAAGAAGTTTGGTTGAAATAGAAAACCATTACACAAGGCAAAAAGAAAAGTACTTAATAGAAATTTGATTATCAAGGGCAGATAAATTTCTCTTGAAAGGAAAATAAATTAACTTTTGACAAGTGTTCAAACAAGTGACTTAAGACAATATTAGTTACGCATTAAAATATCAATAGGGTTTTTCTGCTCAATTAGCAAATTGCCTTGGAAATATTGGGTTTTCCCCAACCTGTGACCAATGAACTGAATGGTATCCTTTGTACTTGGTCTCTCACCACAAGGAGCCGGTGTTTCTGATAATCTGGATAGAAGAATCAGAAAGTATAACTGTATAATTTTTAAAATTTTATTCAATATTATATACAATTATAGAAACTGTATATATTATTCAAATGTAAATATATGTGCATGTGTATATTTTTATAATAGAAACAACAGAAAGCCAATCAATGCTTGACAACATTTCCTTGGCTGGAAGAAATATGCAGAATAAACGGTGATTCTCAAATAGAGATTCACTCTTAGGGGGTATTCCAACTTCAGAAAAAAAAGGTGGGGGAAGAGGAAGATGTAAATGTAATCAACAGTAGACACGAATTTTAAAGAGTTGCTTAACATTGGTGTAAGGGGGATATACTGAGTAAGTAAGCCTCAGGCCTGTTTGGACTAAAGAAGGGACCTGTCTCGGGGCTCTCATCCTGTGCTCATGATGGTAACACTCAACATTTTGACCATCACTCTGTGCCAGGCCCTGGCTTTGACACCACCTCATTTAACCCTCAATGTACATACTATTAATACTTCATTTTACAGATGAAGGAATGGATGCTTCAAGGGCTCAAATGACTTACCCAAGATCATGCAGAGAGGAAACTCAAAGCCAAGATTTGAAAAAAAAAGATATCCATGCTCTTAATCATCATACTCTATGCTATTCTACTGGAAAGGGTTGATTTTTGCCTCTCATTAAAAAATTCCCGTTAATATTGTTTCTATATTTAACCAGAATTACCTTATATAGTCTCTTCTCTTGAACCATATCATTTCTTAGGAGGTATGTTCCAGAATTATTTGGATATTCAGCATAAACTAGTAGTCATGGATTATATTGGGTATGCTTAGTTGCTCAGTCATGTCCAACTCTTTGCAACCCCATGGATTGTAGCCCACCAGGCTCCTCTGTCCACGGGATTTTCCAAGCAAGAATACTAGAGTAGGTTGCCATTTCCTTTTCCAGGGGATCTTTCTGACCCAGGAATCGAACCCTGGACTCCTGCATTGCAAGCACATTCTTTACCATCTGAGCCACCAGGGATGCTCATGGATTATATTAGGATTCACATTGTCAAATTACTGGCTACCTAAAATCTGTTCTGTTGTGAGGTGTATAATGAAAGCTCTTTCACCTAATAGGAAAATAATACAAACTAATCGTTATGGAGTATGATGTGCTATATATTGTTCTAAGAGCTTTAAGTTTATTAATTGAAATTGATTTAATCTTCATAACAACTCTATAAGGCAGTTGCTATTGTTATATCCAATTTATGGATAAGAAAACTGAAAATGTGCTCTTTGAAGACCTATGAAAATGCATCATCCCTTAAAATATATGAATAAAATTTTACAAAATAAAAACAAATGCTAAATAAAATGTCTAGAATATATAGCCTTATATAAGTCTTATTAATTATTGAATCTAATATATTGGGTTAGCCAAAAAGCTCATTGGGGATAACATGCAGAACCCAAAGGAATTTTTAGCCAACCAAATACTTTATTATATCTGAAAACAACTTGCAGGATAGATTTTTTTCTCACTTGCAGGAATCCCTGAGTATATTCACTGTGATTGCTAAGATACCACTGCCAACTTTTAAATTAAATGAGTTGCTCATAGCCAAATAACTCAAAAACAAAATTATAAAAATCTCGCGAAATTTTCACAGAAAAAAAAGAAAAAAAAAAAAAGAGAAAGATATTGGGGCATTTTCCAAAGAAAAGGAAAGGCCTGTGAAGGGCCTAAAGCTACCACAATTGGCAGTGGGATAAATTAAGGAACCTGGAAGAGTTAAGGACTTCACATTCATCTTGTTCAAGTTCATTCTAAGTTTAAAATCCACCAAAGAACCATGAAATAAGATTTGAAAGCTCGTGAACGTATTATGCTCCCTGCTGGCTGTGTAACCCTAGTCAAAGCCCTTGGCAGCCCTGTCCTCATCATCAGACAGGGCTGCTGTAAAATTTAAACAAGATGGGGTATTGGAAAGTGCTTTGCCAACTATACTTTTCTGAAGATGTTCCAGTACAGCCATTAAGTCCAGCAACACCATTTTTCTTTTACTGAGGGAAAGACAGTAAAAATTCCAAGATACTTTTGGAAGAAATTTTGTTTTCTTACCATTTCATAAATGCAGTAATCCAACAAAATGCTGTCAAGTATATACCTGCCCTTGGGAGTCTATCTATAAGCGGCAAAAATAATGAGCCTATTGACCTTCCATAAATGAGCATTTCCTTGATGCCAGAGTAGTTTAAGCAGTTTCAATATACTCGCTGAGATATTTGCACCCGCCAGGTCTCATCAAGGTGTTTTGGACAGCGTGATATCCACCAGACATGGGGAAGGTGCTGCCAAAGACCTGAAGACAATTGTCTGCTCTGTTTTTCTCCAAAGCCCAGGTTTAGGAACTGCCTGTTGGGTGGCCCTGGACTGTGTGAACCTTAGAGATGCTACACAAGACCCATCACTCAAGGCCTGGGCCTGAGCAGAAGAGACACAGATTTTCTTTCTGCAGGTCTAGTGAGGAGATGGCACCAGCCAAAGACTTTCCCTGATTTCCCTCAGCCTCAAAAACTTAAGGGGACGAGGGGACTTCCCTGATGGTCCAGTGGTTAAAAATCCACCCTGCAATGCAGAGGACATGGGTTTGATCCCTGATCAGCAAACGAAGATCCCATGTGCCACGGGGTAACTAGGCCTCTGTGCCTGAGCCCACTCACCACCACTAGAGAGTCTGTGCACTGCAACGAAAGATCCTGCATGATACAATGAAGATTCCAAGTATTGCAACTAAGATTCAATGCAGCCAAACAAATAATTTTTTTTTAATTTAATTTAAGGGGATCAAAGCAAGGGGCGCCTGCAGGCCCATTCTAACCCAGAGGTCACAAGAGATAAAGTAAGGAGAAGCAGAGAGAAAGATGGAGAAGGGAATGGCAATCCACTCCAGTATTCTTGCTTGGAGAATCCTATAGACAGAGAAGCCTGGAGGGCTATAGTTCATGGGGTCACAGAGAGTCAGACATGACTGAGAGACTAACACTAGAGAGAGAGAGGAGGATGGAACCCAGAGGTTCTCCATCTACGTGCCTATTAATTTTGGCCATATTTTCACCTGGCTGATTGGAGCCTCAAACACTGAATGCAGCCAAACTTCAACTCTCCCTTCTCTGAGTTAAACTATCTTCCCACCCCAATACCTGTTTTCTGCCATTCGTATGCATTAGGCTTAACATTAATGTCTTCTACCTGGGAGAGACTGGAGATGCTGAGAGGGGAGGAGGATTAAGAAGAGAAAAGGAGCAAAGGGTAAAATATCTGTTCTGTCTCCGCCTCCTGCTCTTCCTCCCAGTGCTAGGAGGGAGAAAAGGCCAGAACCTGGCAGAAGAGTTCTAGAGAGAGCTGGTGCCACTCCAGACCAGCAGAGCAACTACCTGGCTCAAGACATAGAGCCGTGGGGGCCATTCTCCCGATCCCTTTAAGACAGCAGGAACACCTCAAGCCCAGAAGCAATGGAAAGATATGAGAGATGGAATAGAAATGAGCCAAATGGAAGGTGCAGAGACCACCGCCCAGCTAGTCCGAAGACATGTCTAAAACCGCAGAAATAACACGTGACCTGGAAAGACCACCAGAGTCAGGCAGGTTGGGGGCTCCAGCTACCATAGCTATCCTTCAATGACAAACGTAGCCTGAGACATCTCGGTGACCTTGATGACATTCCGCCTCCCATGGATCAATATCCGTGCCTTACAGTCCTGACCCACATCACAGCTCCCATCCTCTCATGGACCTGAGGAAGGAGGCCTTCTGCTCCCACTGGAGATTCATTCACTTGTGGCTCCACAAAACCCTTCCTGTATGTGGTACAGAACTCAGTGCAATTAGGTTCCTGGCTCTTCATCAGAAATTCAAAACAGGGGAATGTGTTAATAAAGGTTTTTATCTTTCCAATGAGACAACAAGAGGGTAGAAATTAACACAACAACTAACTCACCTCATCCAACTCTGGCTCCTAGCGTGCGTTTTGTAACAAGGACTCTGAACTTGCCATCTAGCACACCTTTGTATAGACAAGCATCGGTAGAGACTCCCCAATGAACCTAATTAGCTACCCTGGAGATCTTCTCAAGCTTGAAACATCTCATTCCTTCTTTCCAGGGCTGAAATTGTTATGAATCACTATTTATATATTTAAATGTTTTGTTTTCTTATGATATGAAAATATAAACATTACTGCTTTTAGCTTCTCACAGATTTAGAAAAGCAAGGATAAATACCTAAAATTTGTGACTATGTTACATAGTAATACAATATCCTTTCACAAAATCTTGGCTACCAAATTACTTGCAAAAAGATTCCTTTTTCCAGTTGTATGGCAGAGACTGGGAGGAAATAGCACTTGGTAAGAAAATGTCAACTTTTAACAAAACAAAAAGTGGAAATGGAGAGACCATCACTCAAGTAAAAGAAGATAGTATTGTCCACATGTTGCCTCAATGATTTTCACTGTTTCCTTTTTTTTTTTAATGAGAAGAAATGAAAAAAAAAAAAATTCAACTCAGGCCAAAGAAAAGACTCCTATAGTACTCTGATTCCTACCTCTGTCCAGGACCCAAACTATTCTAGGGGAAACTGTTCTAAGTGATAACAGAAAGAGGGGAAAGGGTGGGGGAAATGGAGAAGATGTATAAAACCATCCTCCAAGAATCTCAGAAGGAAAAGGATTCAGACCCTCAGATGAACGGGCAGGATAGAATCCCTTGTTTCTGACCCAACTCCGACTATTATTCTCACTCATATTAATATAAGACATTATTTAATGGGCCTTTGTCTGCCACTTGAAATCCTCCAGGCAGAGTTGCTCTCTCTGGTTTTACAAATTTCAAATAATGTTTTCACCTTTACTCCTCAATCTGAGGCAGCTTCAAAAAGGGTGGTGTCTAAAACCTCAAAAATAATAGAAATGTTACTCTGATTAGTCATTTAATCTAAATTCTACACTTGGTTCATTTGGCTCAATTATAGAGTTGTAACCAATAGCAGCAACCTGATGGTTTAGTGTGTATTAAGTGTAGGTTATTTCATAGAACAAAGGAGGTGACAGTTTCAAGCTATTTTATCTTAGAAATGGCATCTAAGAACCAGTCCAAGAGACCATGCTTCCTTCTTGCATGTACTGGGGGAACCTAGAATGCTAAGTCTCCATTCATAGGAACACTCCCAGCTACATATGCAAAGGACTCATGGGCTGGAATTGCACATCCTTGAGGTTGTTTTCATCTGCCTTCTTTTTTGAACTGTAGAGCAGAGGACTGAATTCATCATACTCCATAGTTGATAGCACACTGTTTTCCTTGGCTTCAGTAAAGGTCTCTCTTTTATTTTACTTCTGAATTTACTTCCTGTCCCCTATCCCTGTTTCTGTCTTCCTCTCCCACCACTGGCTGCATCTCTAATGCGTTTGATGTCTATGTCTCTCATTGGACCATTTCCAATCTGTACCCATGCCTCCCCCAAGTCTTGGCACTCAGTCTGCAGGGTGTTCTCCCTATCTTCACATTTGGTCACATCTTGAGGTCAGCATTCGCTCCCCAGTTTACCTGCCCCTCTGCCTCCTCACTCACCCATTGCCTTTCCTTCACCCCTTACTGGTTGATGTTGCCATGACTGACTGATAAGTAACTTACCTCCGAGGCTCAGGGCTGGAGTTCTCCTATAAGGACAACCCAGGCAGGAATGGCCTGAACCTTCCAGGGAGGACTTTGGCCTCCCGGAGTCTGCTGTCAGGGAATCTCCATCTAACACTAACCCAAAAATTACCTCTTTTTGGAACTCAAATGATGTGTCAGACAGACACACTCCTACTTAGGGAAGAAAAATACCTTCATCGATTATGTCAGGCTTTACTGGAGGAGAGCTTGGAAGTGCCACAGGAAGGAAACACCTGTTTGTGCCTACTCTTTATCCAGGTGGTGTGAGCTTAGGGATGTACTAGGTAACCATAACATTCACGTATTGATTAGCTCCCCAGGCTGCAGACAATGCGACTCTTAAGAAAAACAATGGAGAAAATATTACTGCAATTATAACCCCAAAAAGGGATTGAGAATGAGCCACTGTCTAGCAAACTCACAGTGTTCAGATTTGTGCTGCCCTTGGGGGCCTGTTGCTGCTCTGGGACCACAGTGGTTGCTCCTGTCGACTGAAGGCATCCTCACATGTCTAGGGGACCTCTGCTCACCCACTGAACACACTTCTTTTGGTAGCGTCTTCCATGGCAGGTGTGTCATAGAGGTGGCTTGGCAAAATAGATTAGTAATAATTGTGTCCTTTCTGAAAAAGACTTCAAAGTATGCAATATCATGAAAATTCTTTGGAACTCATTTTAGATCTTCAATCTGGCAGTGTCAAGCAGACAAAATGTGGAGCAGCATATGTTTTTAAGCATCTCACAGCTGTCGTCTTAAGAGCTGTAGACGGCTTTCCTTCAGCCAACATACTCATTTCTTGCAAATAAAGGGTTGAGCAAACAAATACCCATATCTCTACATTCAAAATGCATGTGCTTGACTATTAGTCTGTACTTAAATATGCCCTTTTATTTGCCAAGGGCTTCATTTTTTATTGGCATGAGGCTTGGCAAGCACCTGGTTACTCACTCCATATGGCAATCCCATGAATTACCTTTGCTAAATTGACAGAAAAGAAAACTAAAACACTGCAATTCTGTCACAGGCTGAGGGCTGGCACCTCCTGGATCCTGCAGCTTCAGGCCTTAGGACAAGGAGATGGTGAAAAATGGGAGCTGTGTTCGGAGACCTATGAATCACCACTTCGTGTCCTATGTGGATGTTCCCAGGGAGGCCTGTTAGATGGAGAAATCTCTCCTAGTTGAAAGTGGGAAAGTAATGCTGGCCTACATTTTATGATTCTTTTCTCCTAAGACACTTGAAGTACTTTTCAGATAATAACTCACAAATTACCCTAACTTCTCTCTGATATGTGTCTGTGGCGGAGATTATCCCCATTTTAGCAATGAGGAGGAAATTGAAGCACAGAATCACAGAACAACTTGAAGCTTCACCTTGCTCCCAGCAGGTTGATTTAGCAAAAGACCAGGCATGCACTGGTAAGTTCCACGAAGAGCATTTTGACAGAAAAGACTTCAAACACACTTCCTTATTAGCAACAAAACTAAGACATGTGTTAAATCCAAAACCAAAGTATTTGCATTGATGAGTCTTAGTAATATCAAATGACCATAGAAGTGATAAGAATCTGATTGTTCTCTGCTTAGGAACTACTCTCAAACCCATTTGGTCACTTAAATTTCTTTTCAAGGCCAATTAGTTCTTATGGAGGTAGTTTGTTGCCCTCTATTCAGAAAATACAAGCCCTTTTTGATTCTCTACAAAAATTCAACCCAAAAAACTTATGAAAGAAACAAAAAAAAAAAAAACACGGAGTATGTCTGGTTCCTGCGACGCATAATTAACCAAGTACCTCTTTGCTCCTGCGCACATTTATTCATTCGATGTTCCAGCTCTCTCAGGGATCCTAATGTAAAATAGAGCACTTGGAAACAACTCACAGATTTACAAGGTCCGCTAGGGGATCCAAGTCTATCAACGAACACGTTAGCCTCATCCATAGATGGGGTGCGAAGCACTTTTACTGCCGCAATATAGACATAGTGTTTCTAATCCAGAAATAATTTGGTATTGGTAACCTATATAACACTGGCACCAAAACGTCCTTCATTTCCCTTAATTGCCTCCAACCCATGGAAAATTAAATGCAATTGAGTGGAAATGGCTTTTCAAAGAGCTGTGTGTGCACTGGAAATGTGAAGCAAGGGATGGAGAATCCAGCTCAACAACCCAAGCCCAAGACAGAGCACGTCCCATTTGAAAACATGACCAAAAGTCTATAAGGTGGCTTCCTGTGTTGAATGTACATGATTTCAATAGAATGATGTACTGAGTATGGTTTTACAAGCCAATAAGCAGGGGTGCAAAAAATACAGCCCTTATGTTTCCAGTAATTAAATTTAACTTCGGTCTCAAGCTCTCAGTCTTCTCTGTAGCAGAAAAGTTGATCTCCTTAATTTAATTCAAATTAGTGATTCCTCAATCATTTCATGGATAAAACAAGACAATTTCAGGGTTTCACACTTCCCTTTCATTCTCTTGAGATGGCAGTGAAGGTCTGCAGGTTTGCTTGGATCATGGCACTGGAGAGTAAGGGAGCTTCTCCACTGGAACCCAACAAGGGCACCTCCACCTGCTGGTCTCTATCTCCACAGCATCCCTTGGCTTTTCAGTACTGCTGGTGTTGACAGTAAACTGTCACCATAACTTCTCTCAATTATGTCCACAGTCTTCTCAGGGACAATAAAAGTTCATATGGGCTCTCCTCTGGGCTTCAGGAGACTCAAAGCTGTCAGATCCATTCTTGCCTAGGCTGGCCCAGCTTTGCTGCTTTGCTGCTGTTCCAGTGTGTCCATGAGGTTTTCTGCACATTCAGCCTTCATCCTGGAAGCAAGGCTCAGATCTTCCCTGCTGTTAGAAACTTCCAAACCAAGCTGAGCTTTCTATCATCCTCACCCAGGGCTTGGCCACTGCTAAACAAGGACTCCAGATCCATCCTTGTGCTGTGCTCAGTCACTTCAGACACATCCAACTCTTTGTAACCTCATGGACTGTAGCCCACCAGGCTTCTCTGTCCATGGGATTCTCCAGGCAAGAATACTGGAGTGAGTTGCCATGCCCTCCTTCAGGGGATCTTCAAAACCCAGAGATCAAACCCTTGTCTCCTGTGGCTCCTGCATTGCAGGTGGATTCTTTACCACTGAGCCACCAAGGAAGCCCTTAGATCCACACTGCATGTATGCAAACATTGGCTGTTCTAATCACTAGCTGTGTGACTTTGGGCCCATCACTTGCCCCTCTGTGACTGTTTCCTTATCTGCAAAATGAGATCTGATAAGGTTGTTGAGAGGGGTCAATGAATCAAAGTTTGTAATGGACTCGGAATAATGCTGGGCACATAGGAAGTACTACGTGTGTTGGGTAGTGTTATTGCTACTAGTCCATGATGGAGGCTGGGATGGGGCATCTCTTACCCCAGAATCATGTTAGCATCTTCCACTCAGCCTTTTAGGAGAAGAACTAGCTCCTCCTCTCACACTATCTTTTTTAAAACTATTGTCTATTGTATGAACTATGTGCTCTGAATCATTCTGTCTCTTAGCCTTCTGGAACTCAAAATACCTTTTCTCTTTCAAAAACCTGGACTTCTGCAATTTACTGAAGTCATTGACTTTGCCATCAACATTAAGAAATTACTGAACTATTGGAAGTCAAAGTCAAGAATTTGTCTTCAGCACCTGTTTCTCCCCTAAGGTGAGAATCCTGAGCCCTCCTCCAGGGGATCTTCCCAACCCAGGGCTTGAACTTTGTCTCCTGTGGCTCCTGCATTGAAGACGGATTCTTTACCACTGAGCCACTGGGGAAGTCCTTAGATCTACACCGCATGTATGGATTTACTTCCTCTGATCAGGTATATATAATGGAAAAATTGTGAGTTGAAAAGTTAGCATTCCTCTCAATTGACCTGCTAGTCTGAGCCTTTTGTGAGAAGAGTAACAAGGTGGCTTGGCTGGCCATACCTGTCCCATGCCTTGAATATTTCTGGGAATCATGAGAGCAGTTAAATACTAGCCAAGAACAATAGCTTGCTAGACTAATTACTTGTGGCAAGTCATGGAAAAAATGCAGAAACACCTTAAAACAGGTGTGCCATAGTCATCTGCAACAACACAAAAACAGTTCATACCACCAGGACTTGACTGCTATTGCTACTATTAGAACAAAGATGTTAATGCCTTTTCTGAAAAGTTTAAATTAGTAGTAATTTCATTCCCACACGAGCATGTTCTGAGCACAAATGGCATCAACACCGTGGGAGCTGACAACTGATTTGAGGAAGATACTCCAGAAATGTATTTAAATCATGAATTTCCCATTGGGATTTTTATTTTAAGCTCTAAATATGTTTTTGGTTACTGAACTAGATCCTCTGGCATTAAAGTACATCCTCTGTGCATACTCAGAAATATATTGCCTCTTTCAGGCCACTAGAGCAATATCTGATGAGTTATGACCCTGGCTACAGGAGGACATTATTCACACCGAGTCTCCGAAAGCATCAGTTTGGCTCCACAAGATCTAAAGTTGGAGCTTAAAGTAAAGTCCTCAAAAGCCTTCTTAAGATACAGCTAAATGACACCACTAGGCATTTTAAATCAACCCACATCCATTTGAACTTCAAGTGGTCAAATTTCGTGTGAGAAAAGGTAACACTGTTTTCTCAATGGTTCTACTCTACCTCACTACAATATCCTTCCCTCCTCTAAATACCTTCAGGCAAGTATTTTATGTGTCAACTTTTCAGCCACTAGCAAATCCACAGATTCAACACAGTGGATACAGCTGAGTTCATTATGATTGATGAGGGGCAGGATCCTTGCAAATACCCCAGGTAGGAAGCTTTCAAAACCTCAGATTCATCTGTGTATGTAAATAGAGCCTGTTCCACATTTCTATAAAACCACAAAACTATTGATCACTTTTATTGGCATCATTCCATTCTAATTGTCTCAGGCTGATCTTAAATGTATAATTAAATGACTGCCCTGTTGCTTGGTGTCAGTAACAGCTCACACTTACTGAGGGTTCATTATGGCCCACTCATCGTGCTAAGCTATTTATGAAGCTAAGTCGCTTCAGTCATGTCTGACTCTTTGAGACCCCATGGACTGTAACCCACTAGGCTCCTCTGTCCATGGGATTCTCTAGGCAAGAATACTGGAGTGGGTAGCCATTTCTTCCTCCAGGGCATCTTCCCAACCCAGGGATTGAACCAGAGTCTTTTATGTCTCCTGCATTGGCAGGTGGGTTCTTTACCACTAGCTAGCTATGAGTATTATGCAGTTTGGTGCTACAAACATTGCCATTTCACATAAACTTGATGAAGGTTTGAAGTTTGTCTGAGGTCCCATAACCAGGACTCAACTCAGGTCTGCTTGATCTCATAGCCTCAGCTCACCCCTGCCAGGCCACACCACCACATGCAGTACAACTCAGGGGTCCCCAGCCTTCAGGCCACTGGCCGGTACCTCCTCTCAGGTCAGTGGCAGCAGGAGGTTAGAAATACAGCATATGATAAATGTAATGTTCCTGAATCATCCAGAAACCATCTCCCCAACCCCACTCCATGGAAAAATTGTCTTCCATGAAATTTCTCCCTGGAGCCCAAAAGGTTGGAGATTACATAATCTAATCAAAATGAGACTGCATTCTCTACTTTCAGCCCTGTTTTTGTACAGTTGCTTAGTCATGTCCAACTGTTTGTGACCCCATGGACTGCAGCATGCCAGGCTTCCCTGTCCTTCACCATCTCCCAGAGTTTGCTCAAACTCATGTCCATTTAGTTGGTGATGCCATCCAAGCATCTCATCCTCTGTAGCTCCCTTCTCTTCCTGCCTTCAATCCTTCCCAGCATAAGGGTCTTTTCCAATGAGTCAGCTCTTCACATCAGGTGGCCCTGATAGAACCAAAAATGAATTTGACCCTGAATAGATGTTAAACTTACCTCCTTGAAATATTGTTCCTTCTTTTACTCCTTTCCCTCATAGAATATCTCTTTGTCTCTGTTCACCTTACAAAACCTCTGACTCCTTTAAATGCCAAGGGTCTCAAGCTCTCCCTTCACACAACACCTCCACAATAATATAACACATTCATTACAGTCTATAAGGCACTTGAAAAACTAAAGCAAGTATTTACAAAATATGAAAATTCTTATAGAGAAAGAATTTGCTACTGTGATCTTTTTCAGTTCTTAAAAAAAAATTTAAGTGAAGCTTTAATAAATGAACAATGAAAAATTAAAAGCAATTAAATTGACCAAAACATTTTATCATAAAACTTGTAAATTTGTATTGATATTTGCTTCTTAATAGGCCATGCTTGAAATAATCTAATTTAAAGTTCTCGAAAACTTAATTTGGACTGGGTGATTTTTCATTGTACGTTGTACTTAGATTAATTGTTGACTCACTATCACTTTCATCCATTTTTCACTCGTTCATAATATTATGCTTGAGTAGTTGTTCATTTTATGCCATTAAAATGTAGAAATACTCTAAATCAGTATAGAAGGTTGCATATAATATTGTTAAAACTTTCACAGCTTAAGTCTAGTGAGACACTTATAATAATTTCATCATGAGGCAACTTTTAATACTCCTTAAAATTATTACAGGGATACATCTAAATGACAGGGTTGCACTGGGGATCAGAGGATGGACAGTACATGATCTAAGCGCAAAGTGAGGTTTTTTGGGAAACAGTGGTGGTACTGTGCTCACTCGGGTCCGACTCTTTTGCAACCCCCTGGACTATAGTCTGCCAGGCTTCTCTGTATAAAACCATGGAAACTGTTTGGTACATGAGACAGTCTTGTTAGAAAGGGTCCAAATGTCAACTTCTGGGGTGGCCTCCTCCTCTGTGGAGCTGTCTTGGATCCAAGGAGCCCACTTCTTTCTAAGCTATTAAAAAAGGACAGGAAAGAGCCTCCAGAAATCTCCAGATTTATATCTTTACAGGATCTGAACAAATATTTTTAGCATGCTCTTTTTTCAAATAGGAACATCTTCAAATATGTTAAAAGGACACAGTAGCCAACTGAAAAGGGCTCCCGGGGTCAGATCTGAGACAATTGGAGCAAGAACAACAACAACAAAATGATAGAAATAGATTATAGCCATGGAGTCAAATAAGAATCCAGGAGTCCATAGTGGCATAAATAAACTGTCTTCATTACCATAGATTTCCAACAAATAAATGTTGGATGAAGTCTATTTGGTAGATCCCACAGTAATAATTGTTTCAGATAAGAATCATTGATAAATCTATGGCTGAAAAATCTGATGAGATTGACTCCCCTGATGGTCCAGTGGAGTTTGATCCCTGGTCCAGAAAGATTCCACATGCCACAGGGCAACTAAACCTCATGCGCCACAACTACTAAGCCTGTGCCCTAGAGCCCAAGAGCCACAAGTCCTGAGCCTGTGCACTCTAGAGCCTGTGGTCCACAGCAAGAGAAGCCGCCGTGACGAGAAGCCAGGGCACTGCAACAAACAGTAGTTGCTGTTGCAACTACCCCCCTCACCACAACTAGAGAAAGCCCATGCACAGCAACAAAGACCCAGCATAGCCAAAAATAAATTAATTAATTAATTTTTAAAGATCTGATGAAAGACAGGATCATTACAATCAGCCCTCCGTATCCTTGGGTTCTACATGTGTGGATTCAACCAACCACAGATTAAAAGTACTTGGGGAAAAAAAAATTCCAGAAAGCAAAACTTGGATTTGCTGCACTCTGGCAACTATTTACATTGTACTTACAACTATTTACATGGCATTTACATTGTTTAAAGTATCATAGGTAATCTAGAGACAATTCAAAGTATATGGAAGGATGTGCATTGATTATATGCAAATACTACATCATTCTTCATAAAGGACCCGAGTATCCGCGAAATTCAGTGTCTGCAGGAGTCTTGTAACCAGTCAATACCCATGGATACCAGGGAATGGCTGAACAGAGTCCAAAAGTATCTCTCCATAAGATAACAAATAGTTTACTTGCTAATATGAAGGAAAGAAGACAGGTCAATACTCCATTTCAAATTAAACATGAAGTTAAAATGTGCCTTCCAAGTTCTCAGCTCAATACTGTATTCTAAGAGACTTTCAGAAAAGTTTAACCACACTCTCTAATTGTTATTTGGGTAGGGAATGGAGAGTGATAAGAAGATTGAAGATGTTTCTGTCCAGAACATTACAAATTCAGAGCCAATTGGTTCCATAATTCTACTACCAAGCAGATGGACAGGAAGAGCAAGAACCTTGGGTTCTTTCTGAATTTTTATTTCCTGTTGTGGAGGCAGCTACAGAAGGAAGCCTCTGTGTTATGGGGCTTTGCTAGTGAAGCGTCAGAGGATAGAGTGGGGGAAAATGTGGAGAAACATGTGAGGGGACTTGGCCCTGCTTTAGGTCTTCATGTTTATGCAACCTAAGAGCAGACGTTCTTTCCTTCTGTTGCAAGAAAAAAGCATGAATAGTAATGTGCTAAAATTACTTCCCATCCATGTGTTCAAGACGGACTATAGCCATATGTTGTTATTTAAATTAAGCAACAGGCAATGCAAGTATTTCACATTTTTTAATGAAATGGTTTATTATAGATACCCTATTGCTCTGTGGAACACTGTGTAGGGATTGGCCTTTTTGTCAGAAAACAAGACTTTCACTCCCTAATATATTCTTTAAGAAGCATGTTAGTCATTCAGTGCATTAAACATGCAATTTTCAGTTTTAAAAATAGCTTTTAGGAGTTTCCCTGGTGACTCAGTGGTAAAGTATTTGCCTTTCAATGCAGGAGACACAGGTTCTATCCCTGGTCTGGGAAGATCCCACATGCGGTGGAACAGCTAAGCCCATGGGCCACAACCACTGAGCCTGCACTCTTGAGTGCAGTGGTTAGGACTCCATGCTTGCACATGGGGACCTGGGTTTGATCCCTGGTCAAGGAAAAAAATAGAAAAGCCCTAACATTTTGCTTGATCTCCTAACTAAAGTTTGCATTATATTGCTGGACAATATTCCAGACCATGATTGCCTCTTGAAAACAAAATAACTAACTGAATGAATGAAATGATGAATGAACAAATAAATTTACAGATCATGCATCAAAAAACTAACAATTTACCATTTGCTTTAACAAATACCTCTAGAGGCACTGCCCCCTACAACCACCTATGTTAAAAGATATTAACACGTTCATTTACATAGATAGCCCAAAAATGTGATCAAAGTTTACTTACTTTTTGATAATATTATTATCAAATGATAAACAAGTAATTATCAATCTATTTCAAAAGAGATTATCAAAGAAAATAATAAACAAGATATCATCAGAGTTTCTTTTTGTGGATAGCATTTGTTCTCTGAGTAATCTAAGTATGTGTCCTTTATGATGTAATATTTCAGACCCAACCATTTGCTGGTGATAAAAATTGACAAGAATGAAAAGTTAGTAGAGGGGGATTAATAAATGCTTCCCTGAAGAAACAGGGAAAATGACAAATAGATTCAAGGGATTAAATCTGATAGACAAAGTGCCTGAAGAACTATGGATGGAGGTTCCTGACATTGTACAGGAGGCAGTGATCAAGACCATCCCCAAGAAAAATAAATGCAAAAAGGCAAAATGCTTGTCTGAGGAGGCCTTACAAATAGCTGTGAAAAGAAGAGAAACAAAAAGCAAAAGAGAAAAGGAAAGATACACCCATTTGAATGCAGAGTTCCAAAGAATATCAAGGAGAGATAAGAAAGCCTTCCTCAGCGATCAATGCAAAGAAATAGAGGAAAACAATAGAATGGGAAAGACTAGAGATCTCTTCAAGAAAATTAGAGATACCAGTGGAACATTTCATGCAAAGATGGGCTCAATAAAGGACAGAAATGGTATGGACCTAATAGAAGCAGAAGGTATTAACAAGAGGTGGCAAGAATACACAGAAAAACTATACAAAAAAGATCTTCATGACCCAGATAACCATGATGATGTGATCACTCACCTAGAACCAGACATCCTGGAATGTGAAGTCAAGTAGGCCTTAGGAAGCATCACTACAAACAAAGCTAATGGAGGTGATGGAATTCCAGTTGAGCTATTTCAAATCCTAAAAGATGATGCTGTGAAAGTACTGCACTCAATAGGCCTGCAAATTTGCAAAACTCAGCAGTGGCCATAGGACTGGAAAAGGTCAGTTTTCTTTGGGCCAATCCCAAAGAAAGGCAATGCCAAAGAATGTTTAAACTACTGCACAATTGCACTCATCTCACACCCTAGCAAAGTAATGCTCAAAATTCTCCAAGCCAGGCTTCAACAGTATATGAACCAAGAACTTCCAGATGTTCAAACTGGATTTAGAAAAGGCAGAGGAACCAGAGATCAAATTGTCAACATCCGTTGGATCATAGAAAAAGCATGAGAATTCCAGAGAAACATCTACTTCTGCTTTATTGATTACACCAAAGCCTTAGACTGTGTTGATCACAACAAACTAGAAAATTCTTCAAGAGGTGGGAATACCAGATCCCCTGAACTGCCTCCTGAAAAATCAGTATGCAGGTCAACAAGCAACAGTTAGAACTGGACATGGAACAACAGACTGGTTCCAAATCAGGAAAGGAGTATGGCAAGGCTGTATATTGTCACCCTGCTTATTTAACTTATATGCAGAGTACATCATTCGAAATGACACCACCCTTATGGCAGAAAGCAAAGAGGAACTAAAGAGCTTCTTGATAAAAGTGAAAGAGGAGAGTGGAAAAGTTGGCTTAAAACTCAACATTCAGAAAACTAAGACCATGGCATCCGGTCCCATCACTTCATGGCAAATAGATGGGGAAACAATGAAAACAGTGGAAGACTTTATTTTCTTGGGTTCCAAAATCACTGCAGATGGTGACTGCAGCCACCAAAGATGCTTGCTCCTTTGAAGAAAAGCTATGGCCAACCTAGACGCATATTAGAAAGCAGAGACATTGCTTTGCTGACAAACGTCCACCTAATCAAATGTATGCTTTTTCCAGTAGTCGTGTATGCATGAGAGAGTTGGACTATAAAGAAAGCTGAGCACCAAAGAACTGATGCTTTTGAACTGGTGTTGAAGAAGATTCTTGAGAGTCCCTTTTACTGCAAGCAGATCCAACCAGGCAATCCTAAAGGAAATCAGTCCTGAATATTTGTTGAAAGGACTGATGCTGAAGCTAAAACTCTAATACTTTGGCCACCTGATGTGAAGAACTGACTCATTGGAAAAGACCCTGATGCTGGGAAAGATTGAGGGCAAGAGGAGAAGGGGACGACAGAGGATGAGATGGTTGCATGACATCACTGATCAATGGACATGTGTTGAGTAAGCTCTGATAGTTGGTGATGGACAGGAAAGCCTGGCGTGCTGCAGTCACGAAGAGTCATACACGACTGAGCGACTGAAATGAATGAAGTAACTAAAAATGTCATTAGGTATTGTTCTGCAATAGGTATTGTGTAATAGGTACTGTTATATAATAGGCATTATTGTGTAAGAGGTATTATTGAAGGAAATCTGGCCATTAATAAAGAAACATAAGTGGCCTAATTAAAAACCAAACCCAAAAAGAAGTGTTACTAGATTTCTTGGGTGAAGTTTCTAGAAGATCCCTTAGACCTGTTTGGTGTGACGGTTTGCTGTAAATGGAGGCTAGATTAGTATTTAAAAGATAAGAGTTCATGAGAAGGCCTAGGAGGATGAGCAGGCAATAGCACTGACGTTGCTGTTGTTTAGTCGCTCAGCAGTGTCCAACTCTATGCAGGCCCATGGACTGTAGCCTGCCAGACTCCCCTGTCCATGGGATTTCCCAGGTAAGAATACTAGAGTGGGTTGCCATTTCCTTCTCCAGGGGATCTTCCCCACCCAGGGACTGAACCCAGGTCTGCTGCACTGGCAGACAGATTTTTTATCACTGAGCCACCTGGAAGCCCAATACCACTGACAGAAAGAACACAACTAACATGAATTTTGTGAACCAAGTAGAAACGGGGAAACCTATGTTTTTCCAAAGTTGTGCTAAAATATCACTGTGCACTGGAATCTGGAATAAGGTTGGCCCATCTGGGTCATTCAAGGCCACATAAATAGTGAAATGATCACAGGCTTTGGAAGCAGACAGCCCTGGATTCAAACCCTACTTGCTGACTGTGTTGCCTTGGGCCAGCCGTGTAAGTTCACAGAGCCTCATTTTCCTAACCTATAAAATGAAATAATAATACAGCCTTAAAAACTGTTGGGCATAATGATAGCTTACAGTGAACGTGATCTCTAAAGAAGAAGATTTAGCTTCGGGATCAGGGACCAGTCTTGATCACTCAAGAACTTTGGGATAGAAGTTTTATTACAGTGAAGAGGGGACAGAGAAAGCTTCTGACATCAGAAGAGGGATGGAGAGTGCCCCACTCACTAGTCTTAGCAAGAGAGCTATATACTTTTTCAGTTGGTTATTACAGTAAATCAAAAGAGTATCTCAAGGTTGTAAGGGCTTACCAGACCCACTCCCACAGTTTACATTTTAAGATGATAGGATTAAAACTAACAATGGAAAGATCTTACCAGACCCACTCCTAAACTTTAAGATGACAGGATTATTCAAAAGATTCTTAAGAAGTAAAAACATCAAGCAGGATACATTGTTGTTATATAATCCTTAGTACTGAGTTCAAGATGAGTTGTTTTGTTGTATAAACACCAGCTCTGGGCTAAAAGAAAAGATCCTTTTATGTGACTAAGACTAAGGAATGTAGAAGAAGAAAAAAAAAAGTTTGTCCTTTTCTCCTTCTTGAGAACTCCAGACCCATATCTCCTCCTTGGAAGCCCCAGACTTCTTATCAACCTACCTAAGAATTGACTTTCTCCATAACAAATGAGAAAACAAACATGAGCAGAGAAGCTCACACATACTAGGCCCTCGATGCATATGGTTCTCTTCCCTTGTCTCCTTTCCATGGAAATAGCTCCAGTTACCAGAATAATAAAATTAGGCCCACCTGAGGGCATCTCACCAGAAAGGGACTCCACTGACATGAACTCAGAGGACTGCAATATATGGAAGTTGTACTTGCAAAGATTCATTACACACTTGGTGTTCCTAAATAAGACAGAAGAAGTTAACCTTGACCTTCTTCTGGCTATACCTTTTAAGTCTTATTATTGTTTGTATCCAAAGATTATGGAAGTAAAAATTGCTATTAAAAAAATCATTAAAATATTATGGGCTTCCCTTGTGGCTTGGCTGGTAAAGAATCCTCCTGCAATGCGGGAGACCTGGGTTGGATCCGTGGGTTGGGAAGATCCCCTGGACAAGGGAAAGGCTACCCACTCCAGTATTCTGGCCTGGAGAATTCCATGGACTCTATAGTCCATGGGGTTGCAAAGAGTCAGACACAACTGAGCGACTTTCACTTCACCTTCAAAATATTACAGATTTTCTGTTGTTTTCATTTTTTAAAAATCTTACCTTCCTAAAAAGGCTGTTAATTAATGGCCATGCAGCAAAACTTAGTGGCAGTATAGCAGGATTTTTGTAGTTCTCAGGGATTATTGGTAATAATGAAGCTCTTATTCTTGCCTGGAGAATCCCAGGGACGGGGGAACCTGGTGGGCTGCCGTCTATGGGGTCGCATAGAGTCAGACACGACTGAAGCAACTTAGCAGCAGCAGCAGCAGCAGACTTCACTTCCCTCCCAGGCCGGCATAGAGGTGGTAGGGCCAGAAAATACAGCTCAGCTGTGCACACTGGTGGTTCCATAGGAACAAAGAAGGGAGAGCAAAGGTAAAGGAAGCCAGATCATGCTTTTCACAAACCTAGGTGGCAAGCTGAGCAGCACGGAGCTGGGATGCTTTTGCAGAGGTCTTGTAGAGAGGTGATTATGGCTTGTCTTAACATAATCCAGGGAAAGAAACTTCTGGCAAGGCGGTTTCTGAAAGGCAAGGAGATCAAAGGTCACAAGCAGCCTGCTGCCTGTTCTATCCTGTGTGCACATTTAATGCGTCCCTTAGTGAGCTTCTGAAGCGGTAACAAGCTCCATCTGCTTTCTGCTCACAGCTGCTCCTTCCTGTGTCCCACACTGCTCATCCCTGTGCTGAGAAAGAGCCAGTATCTATGGCCTTGTCTGCCATGTGGGGCTGTTTCCCAGAAGCCGGTTGTCACGTGTCAAGGCCTGATGGGTGTAAACAGAACTTGAACTGAGATGGGGTCATTGTGGTGGTCCTCAATTCTTGGTCCAAACTTGCCCTGCTCTGAATGAACTGTGATGAGACATAGCATGAAAGACCCCTCCTGCCGCCCTACCAGCCAATGGCACCTTGCCTTTATTATTGGTCAGTGTCCCTCTTCCAGCCTTGTTAGCTCAAATGTGAAGAATGGATTCTTTCTGTCTTCTTTTTTTTATTATTATTTATTTTATTGAAATATGCTTGATTTACAATGTTGTGTTAATTCCAGTTGTAAAGCAAAGTGATTTAGTTATACATATGCGTGTGTGTGTGTATATATATATATATATACTTTATCATATTTTTTTCCATTATGGTTTATCACAGGATATTGAATAGTTTCCTATGCTATACTGTAGGACCTTGCTGTTTATCTAAGAATGAGTTCTTTAATCTATCTCCTCTGGGCTTCGTCTTTTCATCACCAAGAATCTTTACTCTTTATATCCATCATTAAGTCCAGCATGAACAGAGTCAAGTCCCCAGTTTTCAATTGCAAATTAGAACCTTGAAAGCTCTGACTTTTCATTTTAAGAACCAGGTATTTGTGAGAGAAGAGGGAAAGAGTTGATGGAGGTAGATTTCAAGACCTTAGCTTGAATACTAAGAGCTTGGTTTTTAATAAGAGTTGATGGAGGTAGATTTCAAGACCTTAGCTTGAATACTAAGAGCTTGGTTTTTAATAAGCTTTAAAACCTGAATGTCCATCAACATAAGAATGGATAAACAAGATGTGGTACATACCATGGATGGACCTAGGGATTATCATACTACATAAAGTAAGACAAAGACAAATATCACATGATACCACTTATATGTGGAATCCACAAAAGATGATACAAATGGACATATTTAAAAAACAGAAATAGACTCACAGACAAACAGACTTATGGTTACCAAAGGAGAAAGGTCAGGGACAGAGGGAGGTGGGGATAAATTAGGAGTTTAGGATTAACATACATATACTACTATATGAAAAATATATAATCAACCAGGACCTACTGCACAGTAGCACAGGGAATGCTACTCAATATTCTATAATAACCTACATGGAAAAAGACTCTGAAAATGAATGGATATACGTGTATGAAAACGGAAACACTTTGCTGTACACCTGAAGCTAACACAACAATGTGCATCAACTATACCCCAATAAAAAATAACCATTAAATTTTTAAAAAGCTCTTTGAAATTAGGGATTGTCTTACATTCCCTACTATCTAGCATAATGGGCAGGAGATAAACAACAAATAAATGATTATTCACTTAACTGATGTACACAAAATGACCTGAGACTTAGAAATGAGCCCAAGGGAAAGAGTTGTCTTGCAGCCAGCTTGGTACCAGATGCATGGCTGCCTCTAGTGGCAGCCGAAGGAATCCTGCCCTTTTTTAGGATGTAATGTAAGGTTTTATATTAGGGTTTGTCACCCAAGTTGTAACAAGTGTACATTTGCAGACATCTATCTTCAGTGCCCATATTTCCCACAACTTCCCTGAAGAGATGGCAGACTGCTTCAAGACAAAGATTATACATATCATGGACTTCTGATCAAATACTGGTATCTTATTTTCACTGGGGCTTCCCTGGTGGTGCAGTGGTAAAGAATCTGCCTGCCAATGCAGGAGGTGGAGGAGACGTGGATTCGATCCCTGGGTCAGGAAATTCCCCTGAAGGAGGGCATGGCAACCCAATCTAGTATTCTTTCCTGGAGAATCCTATGGACAGAGGAGCCTGGCAAGCTACAGTCATGGGGTCGCAGAGTCAGACACGACTGAGCACTCACATGCACGCACTATTTTCACTCATTATTCTAGGTCCCTAACTTTCTGGGGAAATTTTTGCATTATAAATCTAATTCATCTTTTGGGTTGAAAGTTGTACTCTCTAGCTTCTAAAAGTTATAGCTGCATGTCTCTAATTAGTATACAATATTGGATAACTAAAAGCAGTTCGTGTCTTACGCTGGAATTATTTTCAATTGCATTTACCTAACTAGATTAATCCTGTCAATTTTTTTTTTTAAGTAAAAGGCTGAGAGATCTGAAGAGCTGAGGGTGATGGGTACTTGCCTGTATTTCCGTGGATTGATTCCAGTGGCAGCAGACATTCTTCAGCAACAGCCTGAGGTGATGGTTTAGCTTTCAATATCTAACTAACAATATCTCCGATAGTTCCATTGATCTGCTCACGCCATCCTGAGACTATTCTTTACTTCTTAATAACAGTTCTTTTTCTCCTTTCTTAGGAAGAATTGACTTTTTGGTTTAGCCCTTATGATTCAGAGAAGAAACAATATGAAGATTTTTGCTTTTAGAAGATGAAAAATTAGAAGAGAATGTAGAATTAAAATGGATCCTTATTTTTCCTATGATATCCTTTCTGAAAATCAATATGATTAAGAAATAAAAGGGCACACCCCTGAAGTTACTGCAAATATATCTAGAAAATCTAAATCAGAGAGAAAATATTTAAGCTAACTTTAAGTTGAAGAGAAATAACAATAAAATTCTAAGAGAGAAAAAGAAACGTGAAGGCTTTGGAGGACTTGTATAGCTAAATATATTTGTGGTAGCTTCCAGCCCATGCTGGTGGTGGAAAAGGAGGAGGGGCAGGAGGGGAAGTAGTAACTGTAGTTGAGTAGTTACTAACAGTAGTAGCTAACATTGGACTGCTTGCTATGAGCCGACACCTGTGCAGGGTCTGTACATACTTAATTTAATTTAATCCTTAAGGAAGTTCCTAAGGGATAAGTAACTGTTGTTATTACTACTCCCATTTTACAGATAAAAAAACTAAAGTTGCCCCCAGATGTAAGTAACTTGCCTGTGTTGTGTGTGCTCAGTCTCTCAGTTGTGTCCAACTCTTTGTGACCCCATGGGCTGTAGCCTGCCAGGCTCCTCTGTCCAGGGAATTTTCCAGGCAGGAATACTGGAGGGGGTTGCCATTTCCTTCTCCAGGGGATCTTCTCCACCCAGGAATTCTTCTCTGAATCACATCTCTGGCATCTCGTGCATGGGCAGGTGGATTCTTTTTTACTGAGCCACCTGGGAAGCCCCAAGTAACTTGCCTAAGATCACATAATGAGTAAGTGGTAAGGCAGGATTTGAGCCCAGTCATTGATTGAAATGCTTGGACTGGGAATTTTAGAACTGAAGCAATCCCTACACAGTGTCTAATCCAACCCCTCATTCTATATTATAGATTAAGGGGGCTGAGTCATTAATTCGGAGTTGTATGGCCAGCGTTGCTGCTGCTGCTAAGTCGCTTCAGTCGTGTCCAACTCTGTGTGACCCCATAGATGGCAGCCCACCAGGCTCTGCCATCCCTGGGATTCTCCAGGCAAGAACACTGGAGTGGGTTGCCATTTCTTTCTCCAATGCATGAAAGTGAAAACTGAAAGTGAAGTCGCTCAGTCGTGTCCGACTCTTCGCGATCCCATGGACTGCAGCCTACCAGGCTCCTCCGTCCATGGGATTTTCCAGGCAAGAGTACTGGAGTGGCGTTGCCAATGCCTTCTCCGATGGCCAGTGTTAGAGGGAGAAAAAGCAGGGCCAGAAGTCAGGTCACCTCCTTTCCAGATCAATGTTCTTTATACTATACAAAGTCAGTATAACAGCCCAGCCCATAACCCTTGTGAGATTAATCTCATATTCCAATTCCTAGAGTAAAAATAGAGATGCCACCATGGATAAAAGCATCAAGTACTCCCACACATTCACTGAGAAGCAGCACTAAATAGACTAAGCAAGCAGGGCATACCAGCTTCTCCCCTCCACCTGCCCTCTTAGGCAATGTCTGTGGGCAGGGAAGACAGAAGCATCCATGCAGGGCAGCTCTGGGAGAAGTCAGGAGAGTCAAGGAGACACAGATGAGATCGGCTGAGGATAGGAATGTGAGTGATCCAAAGAGCTGCCCTCAGTTCCTGAGAAGCTAAACCATCCAGAGCATTCACATGCCCTCCAGGGCACAGGAAATACTAAAACTCAAACCTCAAAAGCAGAAAACTGGAAGCGAAATAGAACTTTATGGGAAGAAGGAAAACAGAAGAGTAGCAGGCCTCACTGGGGGCCGGATGCCTTGCTCTGCCAGCTCCAGGAAAAGGATGTACTGTAAACACGCAGTATTTTCCTGTCATTTTATTACAAGACTTTCCAAACATACAGAAAAGGTGAAATGTACACCAGTATACTCTCACCTAAATTTGACAATTAATATTTTACTACACTTTTATCATGACACAGATATCCATCTCTTCATCTTTCCATCCCAGCCATCAATCTATCTTATTTCTGATGCATTTCAAAGTAAGTTGCAGACATCAGCACACTTCACTCCTTAACACATCAGCATGCATATTGTCACCTAGAGTTCAAATCTTATAATTCTTTTCTCTTTTGGACATAAAGTTAACATTCAGTGAAATGCACACATTTTAATTCATTTATTGTATGTTGACAAATGCACACACCTGTCTAACCCAAACGCTTATCAAGGCGCAGGACACTACCATCATCCCAGAAAGTTGTCTCAGGCTCTTCTCCAGTCAAAACCCATCCCCTGCACTAGAGGCAACCACCGTTCTAATTTTTTTTTTTTTCCACCATCGATCAGTTTTTACCTGTTCTAAAAACTTTTTAAAGATGGAATCATACTTTGTGTGTTCTTTCATGTAAGACTTCTTCTACTCATTAGTGTCTTTGAGATTTGTGCATGTTTTTGTGAGTACCAGACATTCATTCCTTTATGTATCTTGCATGTTAGTTGCCGCAGTTGTGTCCAACTCTTTGCGACCTAATGAACTACAGTCCACCAGGCTCCTCTGTCCATAGGACTTCCCAGGCAAGAATAATGGAATGGATTGCCATTTCCTTCTCCAAGGGATCTTCCAGACCCAGAGATTGAACCTGGGTCTCCTGCTTTGCAGGCAGATTCTTTACCATCTGAGCCATGGTTGATTTAAGTAGCCACTTCCCTTTATATTGCTGAGTAGTACTCTATTGTTTGTTATAGACCGCAGTTTAACCACTCTTCTCTTAGAGAACACCTTAGATGTTTCCAGCATTCAGCTATTATGCGTAAAGCTGTTATGAAGATACTTGAGCAAGATACATGTCTTTGGATAGATATATTTATTTCCCTTAGGTAAATAACTAGGAATGAAATTTCTGGGTCATTGGGTAGATGTATGTTTAATTTTATAAGAAACTGCTAGATTTTTTTTTCCAAAGTAACTGAACCACTTCACACTCCCAACAACAATGAACTTAAGAAATTTCTTGTTGCTTGATATGCTCACTGACCTTTGGTGTTACAGGTTTTATGGTTTTAGCCTTTCTGGTGATCAAACTTAATTTACATGGTTTTCCATCCACTTTCCTCTCCTATAAGGAAGGGCAACAGTCATTTCTTTCTGTCTTTAACATCACAATAGCACTATTCACTGGACATCTATTAGGTGCCAGATGCTGTGCTAAGCTCATGACCCCATAGTATAGAAATTCCTTTATTATTATCATTTTATAGATGAAACAACTGAGAAAAAGACAGTCACTCCATCAAGGCCACGTACCATCATTGGCACGCCCATACTGTCTGACTCTGATGCCCATTTTTTTTTTTCACTTTTCTTTTTTTTTCTTGTGCCCATGGTTTTAACCTCTCTGCTGTGCCACGTCCCAAGGCTGGCTGTGGGATGGAAAAAGATTTCACAATAGGAGTTACTGCCTCTCCTTCTTCTGCTTAACTATGTCTCCTCCCATGAGATGCACAAGTCCTCTTAGGTTAGCATGTGAAATAACTGGAGCAAATTCAAAGCTTCATAGGAATCCACAGAGTCCCAGGGAACCCACCTGAGTGCCCGTGAAAAGCGTATCCAGTTCTGGAGGCCACTGCACCATTCATTCTTCCAGTCAGTCAACACCTCTCACTGGGTGCCTGATACTGTGTGAGACTCCGATTCCAGAAAAATGAGCGCATTTCTCAGAACCTAAGGTGCCACTCTTATATGTATTACCAAGAAGGAAATGGTAACCTACTCCAGTATTCTTTTCTGGGAAACCTCATGGACAGAGGAGCCTGGCGGGCTACTCTGTGGGGTCACAAACAGTTGGACGTGACTTAGCAACTCAGTAACAACAAGAAACAAATAATGCTGCTTTCTTATCATTTGGAATTGTTATCTTACACTTACTAAAAGAATTATTTTTATACTTAGAGGCAGGTGCCAAGTAAGCTGTGGTCACTGGATCTTGATATTTTATAGCACACTTGCTTTGACAATATAATTTTGAGATGGATCAAAGAACACCTGCATTTTATTAGCATTACCACTTTGACTAAACTAGTAGTTTAATTATTCTCACTTGACAAAAATCACATGTTGCTGGACGTTAAGGCGTTTCAGTTCAAAGACAGGAAGAAGTTTCTAATAAACTTATGTTTGATGCCTTAACGATAGGACCACACCAGGCATGACTGACCTCACCAGCTTCACTCATTGCTTTCAAATTCTATCACTCATCTGAAATGCTGGGATTCTTCTGCCTTCAGGAGTTTTGCTTGGCCTGTAGTACATAGTCCTTCTGCACGTATCTGAGGAAGAAAGATACCATAGCTTCATCTGCTTAGTCCTCTCCTAAGGGACTTCCTCTCTTAGGTACACTAGATTTTGCTTTGCAAGAAAATACAGAATTGCAGTTATTCCTCCAACAATGACTACCTGGTTGACTGATATCAAACATATGTCCTATTGCTCTGAGTCTGTGCCTTTCTCTGTACATAATGACTTTACCATGCTAAATCATAGAGTAACATTTTTTTTTCTTGATCAGAAAATGTTTCATCTTAACACAAAAAAATTTTATGGAGAATTGAGTGTGTACTGTTGCATTTAGTTCTGTTCCTGAGTCCCAAGGAAGCTGAGCAACCTTATCTCTCTTCTAGATGAGACAGATTTTAGGACAATCCTACCTTTTCTTTCAAACTCTAAGTTTCTTTGTTATAGGCTGGATTCTCTGTGTAGCAGCATGAGCTTTCCAATATACCTCTTCCATCAAGCCTGGGAGTTTCATTTTTCTTTAACTATTGAAATAATTATTTCTTATAAGCATCCAACCCATACGATGTTTATCATGTACCTCCACATGGAATTTATTGCTTTCTGAATTGTAAGCAAGGAATCATTTGGTACCTGTGAGAGATAGAATATCCCCTCCGCCAGTCCTCAGCTTCCTTGGAGCCCCAAAAGCTTTGTTCCCAAAGGAGTCTGGCAAGGTCCATATGTGAAGGGCACAGGCTGACCATGAGTGCTCTCCTCTCCTCTCCACTTTCCATTCCTCTCCACTCACCTGTGCTTCACTGGGCCTTCACAGAGCTGGTCCATGCCAATGAACTCTGCTCTAGTGTGACTTGGAAGCCAGCCTTCATGAGCACAGAAGTTTGTCAGCAGATACTGCACAGGCTGCTATATCCTCTCTGATTCAGATGTAAGCAGTCTGGCAGAGTAAGCCTCTGATGAAAACACCTATGTCATCCTGCATTTGGGTGAAGCATACTTGTGTTTATCCTGGACTCCCAAGGGCTCCAAGCATGGAAATCATACTTTTCCCTTCCTCTTCCTTCTAAATTTCATGTTGTATCTCTTGACAACCATCATAAGCCTATCCTTCCACCTTCATTGGTTGTTATAGACCTGATGGCTTTGCAATGCTATAGAGGACAAGGTTTTTGAAGATAATTTTAACCATTTTTTTGTTTAAATTAAACTCAACATGTAGTGCCAACAAAGCACATCACAAGATTGATGAGGGGAGTGCATGAAAAGCAGTGATCCTGTGTGTGCTGCAAAGTCAAGGACACTACATCACTACAGCCACCAATGCCAGGGTGTAACATGTAACATAAAAACAGAACACACACATAAAAAGGAACGAACTGTGGAAGAAACGGTGCTGATTTCAGGAAGTATCAGGGATCATCTCCTCTGAGTCTACATACCCTCTGAAAAGAGCAGACTCAGCTGTCATTTCAAGGGTCATTTTTACACATAAGTGAAAATTATCTTTAAAATTTTCTCTTTCCTGTTATACAACTAAAATGGGGATAAATTTAATGTAAGTTGAAGCTTAAAGACTAATTTACGTTGATATTAATTAAACTGCTGGAAATTACAGTGGGCCCTAATAGAGTTATATTTATTCTTCTAATAAGAAAGAAAATTATTTTAAATTCAAGGAACAATTTAAAAATGTGGTTTCTGGTGGCAGCCTAGAAAAGTATTAATGATGTGCATTTCTGCAATAAAAAGATGTGAAATACAAATCTACTAGTAGATATTTAGATATGTTAGCAAGTAATTTCGGAAAAGGCAATGGCACCCCACTCCAGTACTCTTGCCTGGAAAATCTCATGGACGAAGGAGCCTGGTAGGCCGAAGTCCATGGAGTCGCTAGAGTCGGATGCGACTGAGAGACTTCACTTTCAGTTTTCATTTTCATGCATTGGAGAAGGAAATGGCAACCCACTCCAGTGTTCTTGCCTGGAGAATCCCAGGGACGGGGAAGCCTGGTGGGCTGCCGTCTATGGGGTCGCACAGAGTTGGACACGACTGAAGCAACGTAGCAGCAGCAGCAGCAGCAAGTAATTTTAGAAAAAATATTACCTAAAACAAATAAAAGATTAGTCTTGAAAACAGGAATATAAACAGTACCCTAGCTGATGGATTCAAGGTTTCATTTTGTTTTTCCCAGTTGTTAGCATCAGCCTTCTTTCCATCTTCAACCATAATACCATGGATTCTGCTTTATGCACAACCAAGAAGTCAGCATTAACAGATAAAATTAGTGTCAGTAGCCAAAAACTATTAGGTATCCAATCCATTTCCCAGTCTTTTGCTTATCCCATTAAACCACACTCTCTTTTCATTTGTACTTCAGTTCTTTTCATTCATTTATGTTAACTTATTCAATCAAAATGAACTGAGTTTGTTTTTTTTTTTTTTAATGGGGGCCCTGGAACAGTGACAGCTCAAAAGCAAACCATTTCTCTTCTTTGAGTTCTTTTATCATCTCTTCAACTTACATGAGAACCCAGAGGACTAAAACAAAAAATTTTAAAGAAAGCATGACATTTTTTTTTAAGTTTGACTATGCTAAACCATTCATTTCAGCCATAAAATCAGTCCTTTCATCATGGATTTTCTCAAGTTACATATCTTTCATTCTTCATTCGTCTTCTTTGATATTTTGTGTATGATATGGTGCTGATGTGGGCAACTACTGGGAATAGTTATATTCAAGAGGATGATCACCCAGTTACTTAAGAGATATTTCCAGGGCAATTAATCAAGAGAAATAATTTCTGGCATTCCATGGAATTTAATGTGCCATTTACATTTTAATTAGTCTGCAAATATCTACGTTATAAAGGATAAATAGGAACATTTGAGGGCTGTAAACTTTGTCTTGCCTTCACTGTCCTTTCTTTCTGAACGTCAGTCTACCTTCATTAAATAACAGAGCTCTTACTGATGAAAAAAAAACAGAACCATATAATAACTGAAGTACTTTCAGAAGATTAGCATTAGGCCAAGGTGTTTGATTTATTATGCACAATGATAAACAATCACATACCACAGAATATGGAAAAGCCAGATAAGTTAAACAATGGCAGACTGCTTGTTTTATCCTAAGAAACTTGGGTTTGCATATATCATTTTCAGATTTCTGCTAACACTACGAGCAAAAGCCTACAAAGGAGGATTAATGATACTATTTGCATGAAATCTAATTTCTACAAAGCACTTTAGAGTATTTGGATGAAAGAAAAGTGTCAGAGAAAATTATCAAAGCAATCAAATAAATTAAATTGCTAATTGCACAGACCTTTTAGTTAGGAATAATTCACTCTGTTAAAGAATGGCATAGAAGTAACATTATGAAATTTAAGGTTTGTAATTTGGGGAATGTTTTTCATTCAGCTCAAAATAGATAAACTGGTCATTAAACACTACCATTCAAGTTGAGGCTTTAGTCCTTTTCTTTCCTCCACAAACAAGCAATGAAGACGCTGAAAAGGGAATTATGCCAAGCGCTTAAGCACCATGCTGTTTTAAAAATGAAACAGAAATCTGACTTATGACAAGTCAAAGCAGAGGGACTTGAAAGAGAGCATCCAGTTATGTGCCTCTTCAAGTTTCAGGCTGCACTGAGTTGGGGCCTGACTTGCTTGCTTTAGTTTCTAGTACTGCTGTTAACAGTCACAAACTTAGTGGCTTAAAACAGCACAAATTGGGACTTCCCTGGTGGTTCAGTGATTAAGGATCCGCCTTGCGATGCAGGGGACGTGGGTTTGATCCCTGGTCAGGGAACTGAGATCCCACACGCCCAGGAGCAACTGAGCCCCTGCACCGGAACTACTGAGCCTTCACACCACAACTAGAGAGTCCGGGCGCCACCAGGAAAGACACAGTGAAGATTCAGCATGCCACAACTGAGACCCGATGCAGCCAAGTACATACTATTAAAGAACAAAATCAAAAATAAATAAAACAGCACCAATTCATTATCTTACCATTCTGGAGGGATGTGGTCTCAATAGGACTGTGTTCTTTCTGGAGACGCTAAAGGAGAACCAACTTCCTTGTCAGTTCCAGCTTCTAAAGGCTTCCCATATTCTTTGGTTCATCACGCCAACCTCTGTCTGTCATCCCACCTACTAGGCACTCCTGTCTCCTCTTTTACTTATAAGGACCCCTCTGACAACACTGGGCCCACCTGGAGAATGCAAAATAATCTTCCCATGAGAAGATCCTTAATTTAATCATCCCCCTTGACATGGTCCTTTTTGCCACATAAAGCAATTATACTCACGAGTTCTGGGGATCAGGTCTGTATATCTTATAGGGGGTTGGGGATGGAGGGCTCTCAATTTTGTTGACCCCACCTGGGGAGTGCCTGTGGGCTAGTGGCCAGGAGGTGAGCAGGCAGAGGCAGCCCCACTAAGCAATCTGTGCTCCAAGACCAAGTCAGAGCAGTTGATGCCTCGTGTCTTCCATTGGCCGGATGACTGAGCAAAGTGAGTGAGAGAGAGAGAATATTCAGGTAGCATGAGGGGAGGAAGCCTCAGAAGGAAGAAGTCAAATGTCGCATTTCCCAGGCACAATGGAAGGAACAAGAAATAAGTTAGATTAGTGCTCTTCGGTCTGAGGACTGGTGCTGGAACCCAGTCTGTAATGTTGAAAAAGGACAGAAATTGAAAGTAAGCTTTAAGGAAAATTTTGTAGCAGTTTGACAGAGTAATTTTGTGTTGAAGAATGTGATTATTTAAAATGCAGCTTTATATTTTGCATGTTTTTTTTTCATTTTACTACCAATTCATGTTTATCATATATTTCAAAACTATTACGTCTATTCAGTTCAGTTCAGTTCAGTCGCTCAGTTGTGTCTGACTCTTTGCGACCCCATGAGTCGCAGCACACCAGGCCTCCCTGTCCATCACCAACTCCCGGAGTTCACTCAGACTAGAAGATGGGAAATAATTGAAAATTGCTGTTTCTGTTCTCTTTCTCTTTCACATACACACAAAATCCTAGTTCTTCATCACAGATTTTTCAAAAAGCCATGACCAGAGGAAAGTGCATGACTTACAGAGGGGAATTCCAAATGAAAGGGACCCTGGAAATCTCCAAGGAGCTAGAATCAGCTGTAAACACTTGCCAGGCACTCCAGTGAGCACCACACCAGTTTACAGCACTATTAGTTCACTAAGAACTGTCCCAGTCCCGTCTCCCTTTGTCTACCCCATATTCCAACCCCAAGGCTATACAAGCTTTGGGGTGGGGGGTAGGACCACTAACAGGAAAGGGGACAGAAGCCTGCCACATCCTCGTCCTTTTAAATCAAGCTTGAAATTTTGATTATTACAAGGGACTAGACATTCTAATTAGACATTACTTTGCCAACAAAGGCCCATCTAGTCAAGGCTATGGTTTTTCCAGTAGTCATGTATGGATGTGAGAGTTGGACTGTGAAGAAAGCTGAGCGCCAAAGAATTGATGCTTTTGAACTGTGGTGTTGGAGAAGATGCTTGAGAGTCCCTTGGAGTGCAAGGAGATCCAACCAGTCCATTCTAAAGGAGATCAGTCCTGGGTGTTCTTTGGAAGGAATGATGCTAAAGCTGAAACTCCAGTACTTTGGCCACCTCATGCAAAGAGTTGACTCATTTGAAAAGACCCTGATGCTGGGAGGGATTGGGGGCAGGAGGAGAAGGGGATGACAGAGGATGAGATGACTGGATGGCATCACTGACTCGATGGACGTGAGTTTGAGTGAACTCCAGGAGATGGTGATGGACAGGGAGGCCTGGCATGCTGCGATTCATGGGGTCGCAAAGAGTCGGACATGACTGAGCGACTAAACTGAGACATTGTAATTACTAAATTTAGAATATACTCTGTGGTTTAAAGTGAATAAAAGACATTTTTCATTGTATGCCAGTGACCAGAAAATTCATGAGATGGGCCCAAGTTTTCATTCAAGGCCAAGGCCAGGACAAGCCCCATGGAACCATTTTAAAGGAAGAGTTGACAAGAATAGAAGCCACTTTATGGTTTCATCCCTGGAGTCATGATTGTTCAATCTAATAATTATGTAACTCAGAGATAGAGCAAGTCTTAATATAGAGTCACTCATGTCATGGTTTAAGGCAAGGTTTCTCAACCCTGGCTACATTGCCTATTGAGCTGGGTAATTTTTTGTTTTAGGGTGGGGAGGGGAATTCTCCTGTGTATTTTAGCAACATTTCTACCTCATCTCTAATCCCTAGCACTCCCACCCAAATTGTGACAGCCAAAAATGTCTCCAGACACAGCCAAATGTCTGCTGAAAGGGCAAAATTGTCCCTAGTTGAGAACCACTGTGGTAAGAGAAGCAAGGAAATTCTTTTTCCTTTTCCCACCCAGTAAATACCTCCCTGCCAAGATCCAAAGCATCTGAAGTCCATCATTCCACATCCATTGCCATTCCAGAGTATTCTTTTTTTTTAATTTATTGGGCCATAGTTGATTAACAATATTGTGCTAGTTTCACATGTACAGCAAACTGATTCAGTTATACACATATATATTCATTCTTTTTCAGATTTTTTTTTCCCCACACTGTTTGCAGGATCTCAGTTCCCTAACCAGGGATTGAACTTGGGCCATAGCAGTAAAAGTACCAGATCCTAACCACTAGACCACCAGGGAACTCTCATACATATTCTTTTAAATTCAAAGTCCTCTGAGAAGGGATACCCAGCTGTTATCAGTCATTGATACATTACTGTAATTGAGTCATCAGATTCCTTTCTTTCATAGATTGGCCCATTTTTAACATACTGGTGGTGAAGCTAAGGTGAGAGTAAGGCACAAAGATCTGGGAAAACCAGTTGGTTCCTTCCACGTCCAAAACATCCCTTGATCTTCCCCCGACCCCACCACAAATTCTCTTTTTCAGGAGTTCTACTTCTCTCCTGTATTATGGCAACAAATTTTTACCACGTCCCCCGTACCAGTTTCATGTCCCTCAAACTCATCCTCCTCATCGTCCTTGGACTGATCTTTCTAATCATGCCCAGTCTTAACTCATAAGTCTTTAAAGACTTGACATCATACAGAGGAAAACATCCAAGCTCTTAATGAGGCATGCAGCCTAATTCCGTCCATATGAATGGTTCCTAACCCCATGTCTTCGCCCTTGCTGTTCGATTTCTCTTCCTTTCCCTTCCCTTTGTTTACCAGGAAAGCTTCCAAACTTTCAGTTGCAACTCACTCACTCACAGCCTTGAAAACTCCTTCTCTGATTCACTCAGCAATAATTAAGATGCTCCTTTTCTGAGGATGCCAGGTAACAGTGAGTGTATCTTTAGTGTAGCACTTACCTCTTTTTAAGTAAGCTTCCCTGGTGGCTCAGATGGTAAAAGAATCCTCCTGCAATGCGGGAGACTTGGGTTCAATCCTTGGATCAGGAAGATCCCTTGGAGAAGGGAATGGCAGTCCACTCCAGTATTCTTGCCTGCAGAATCCCATGGACTGAAGAACCTGGTGGGCTACAGTCCATGGGGTCCCGAAGATTTGAACACCACTAAGTGATGAACACCTTCACACTACCTCTTTGTTTTTAATTATTGTTTTACTAGACTTTTTTCTTCACTAGACCTTGAGTTCATTGAAGATAGAAACCATGGTCTGCTGTTTTCCTGAAGTTCACAACATGGTTTAGAGAGCCCTGTGTGATCAGGCCTCGGAATTCCTCTCCTGTCTTATCTGATTACAGTGTCCTTCTTGCTTTCAACTCCCACACCATACAGACCTTTATTCAATGCTAATTCATCGTGTCCTCTCCAACTTCCAACCTCCCCATACAGCCTTCCCTCCTGCTTCCAATGCCCTTTTTCCCTCTCCCTTGAATGCTGTCCCTGAAAACTCTGCTCACTGTCCATTGCTCAGCTAAATGTTACTGCTTCCAAGAACTTAATCTGAACTTCCAGACCAAGGGAGGTTCCTCTGTTTTACACTTCCAAGACAGTCTATGCTTCTTTCTGTACCATTTTGCACATACTGCAGTAGTGTGACTCATACCACCACATTCGGGTATAAGAGATGGTACTATTACTTTAATTTTCTAAGTAAAATTCAATCTGATTCTGAACTTTTCACTCACTAGTGTGAGGGGGAAAAAATCAGTCATGTTTTTGCAAGGCTGTTAGAGTACAAAATTCTGGAGGCCTCTGGAAAGCCTAGGACTTAGACTCTAGTCTTTAACTCACTGTGACCCATGGCCACTGCTAAGACACTCATCATCTAATTTGTATTTCATTCAAATACAGAAGGCTCTGTTGCTTCATGCTAAACTTTCAGGCTCCATGAGGTCCTAGTGAAAAGTGAAACTCATTCAGTTGTGTCCAACTCTTTGCCATCCCATGGACTGAAGCCCACCAGACTCTTCTGTCCATGGGATTTCCCAGGCAAGAATACTGGAGTGGGCTGCCATTCCCTTCTCCAGGGGATCTTTCCAACCCAGTGATCAAATCCAGGTCTCTTGCCCAAGAGGCAGATTCTTTATCATCTGAGCCACCAGGGAAGCCAGGTTTTATCTATCAACCTAACTATCTATCTACCTATCATCTAACTATATATATAGATAGATAATGCTTGCATTTATCTATCTATCTATCTATATCTACCTACCATCTAACTATATATATATATATATATATAGTTACTTCCCTGGGTTCTATCACCAAGTGTCACCCTCCTGCCACTTTCCTCTGAGGCCTCAAGACTTTCCAAGTGCCACTGCCCCCAGGATTGTAACTTTTGCTTGTAGCCATCTGAGCACCAATCTCACTCCTAATATTCACAGGGCCAGGACAAGAGAAAAGTAGAAGTATCCTACATCCAAATATTTTCAAAGTTACAAACCAAGCCAACAAACTATTAAAAGACTTCTGTTGCTCTATGCCCACATATATATGCCCTCATAATTTCCTGGAAGGCTACATTCAAGTTAAGAATCCTTGGATTCCTCAGTGTCCCATACTGGAACATGGTAGCCTAATCATAACTGGTCCTTATACCATACCCCAGCTGCATCCCACACTGTGAGGGGCCCCACATACACTGATGTGGACTCCTGTCTGCAGAACCAAGCTGTCACACCCTTCAAATAGCCACCCTTTCACCATCCTTTAGGCCTAAGAGAACTCAAGTGGCATGATAGGATGGACTAGAAGAGGCTCCAGAAGGTGAGGCTGTTTAGATTGAGAATCCTGGGTCCCAGGCACCCAGAATGCAGTCTAAAGAAGAGTGCTCAAGGTTCAGTGGGCATATTCCCTTAGATCCACAGACTCTTCAAAAGTGACTGAAAGAGGGCCAGAGCAGGGCCATGTAAAGAGTGGGTCCCAAAGCAAGGGTCTCTCTTACCTGGGTCTGATGGTAATCTTAAAATCAAATTGTTAGGTATTGCTGGAACTAACTTCTCAGCACACAAGAAGAGGCTCCAGAAAAGAAACTTATTCGATATGCTCAATCAGTATTAATTCAACTAATACTGACAAATGGAAACCAAGAGAAAGGGCCATCAAGCTGCTGCTAAGTTAATAAACAAAATCAGTGCTTCCTGAAGTTCTATTTTAAGAAATTACCAGTTCTACTAGAAAAAAGTACAGTATTCTGTAATGAAATGTCTGAAAGGCAGATTCTTAAAGCAAATTTTTAATGCAGAACTTCTCAGAAGCTTTAATATAAGAATGTGGTCTGTGAATACAAAATAAGCAAGTAAACTTATATAGGTGTGTGTGTGCCTAGGTGTGTGTGCATTTGTGTGCACACCTGTACACAAACGCATAATATATTTCTTGGCACTAGAATTCTGAAAATGCTATGAATCAAATAAAAGAAAATCACCATATCAGTCAGAGTTCTTGAGTGCCAATGACAGAAATAAAAGAATTAAATGGAAGATTATTAGATGACTCTTTAAGAACCAGGCTTAGAAAGCAAGTAGTCTTGGGCAGTAGAAACCACAGCAAGAAGAGTCCAATCCTTATGTTACTAATACTGAAATAAATTAATTCCTAACCATTTCCACTTCCTTAAAGCACTGGGAAATGCTAACAAATAATAACTAAAAAACAAAACCAGGATGCAAAAGAATATGAGCCCAATTCTATCCAATGGAAGATAGAATGAAAGAGGGATATACAGAAACAATCCTAGAAGAAAATATAACAAAATGTTAGCAGTGTTTTACTGAGTGACAGAGTTATAAGTGATCTTTATTTTATTTAATGTATATGAATTACATTTGTAAGTATAAAAATAAATATTTTTAAAACCAATCTTTCCAAATCTAAAAGAAAACTTGTTCCAATGCCAAAATTTTCAAACTCCTTGTTCACAATTCTCAGATCCTTCCTGATTTCATAAACTTTGATAGTGAGTTTTTCTAATTTTTAGATGATCATTTAAGTTTCATATTACCTGAGGATTTTTGAGGCAATAAACATGATTAAAGCTCTTTTTTGCCTTTATGAATAAATAGGATATTATATATAAATCACAGTCCCAGTAAATTATTGACTCTAATGGCATACCAAATCCCTGTTGTCAGTAGCTAGTATAGTCACCACTAGTCAGTGCAATTAGTAGGATCTCATAACAAAGAACTCTAGATAATGCTTGCGTATAACTTGAGGTAACTCAACTTCAAGGGTAATTTCACTTTTTTGAAACAAAATTGCCTCTTTATTGAATTAGCAACATAAATATTAATAAATTTATTCTTTATTTAAAAAAATCAGGGTTAACAATAACAAAACCTCACAATACTATCCTAAATAACACCAGTCAAAACAAAATAAAAACAATTATAATCTATTATTTTTAAAATAGCAACAATTAAGAACTATTACCAAAACCTTTAGGATGCAGTCAAAGCTCTGTTCAGAGGTGTATAACCTTATATGTCCTATTATTAAATAAGAAAGAAATAAAAATCAATGAACTAAGTCATTAATTAAAAAGAAACATTCTGAAAACAACAAAATAAACTTAAGAATAAAGAAGGAATTTTAAAAGATTAAAGTTATATTAATGATGTAGAAAATAGAAAAAATAATTAAATGTTGGTTCCTTTAGAAGACCATCAAGTCTAATAAAAGAAAGAAAATGCAACTAAAAAGATTAGAAATGAGAAAAGAGCTATAACTATAAACATAGAGAAAAATATTTTCAAGTGTAAGATTATATGTAGAAGACTGATAAACTGTTAAATTCTATAAAAATGCATGATTTGCTTTAAAGTTGCTATTTTTTAAATTTGATAAGAAATAGTAGTTAACCTGTCTAAACCTAAACCATAGAAGAAAACTTAAAATTTTTAAGAGAGTTATCTTCCACTCACTTACCCTGAAAAAATTTTGGGGCCTAAACAGTGTGGTAGGTAAATTCCTCCAAATCGTCAAAGAATAGATTCCTACACTCTATACTAATCTAGAGCACGGAACAAGACTTTTCTGAGGCTATTTAAGACACAATTTAAAAATGCAAAGCTCCCCATCCTGAACCTGTGTATACCTGAAATTTTTTTAATTAAAAAAAAAAATAATAATAATAATAAAATAAAATCATAAAAAAAAAGAACTAGCCAATGAAATCTAAAAAAAAAAAGAAAAGAAAAATGCAAAGCTTTAGTCCAAACATATTCATGAATATAAATGCAATTATTCTAATTAAAATTTAAGGAGCTGAATTCAACAGTATTATACTGAAAGAAGAAAACAAACCCACTGTAATGAAACAGGATACATCTCATACAGAAATAATCCAATATTAAGAAAGTCTATTAATGTAATTTATTATAACAATAGGCCACATGATCATCTCTTGTTGCCCAGAATACATTTAATATAATTCAGCAACAACTTCCAACAAAATGCTTAGAGTGCTTGAACCAGGAAACCACTTCTTTAGCCTGATAAAGACCTTTATTTCAATCAAACAGCTAACATTAAAAGCTGGTAAAATATTACTGGTATTCCTAAAAAGTCAGGAATAAGAACAAAATTAACATTAATACCATCATATAACATGTGAGGTATTAATATTATAAAGAGAGAAAATCACTATTAAGTATACTTCAAGTGATTGTCTACTTAGAAGAGAATCAACTAGAAAAATTAATGAAAGAGTACAGAAAATTTACCAATTACAGAAATCAATAGCCTGACCCAACAAGGAGCAACCAGTTATAAAACATAACAGGAAAATGATCCAAACTAAGACATAAAATATCTAATGATACAATTAACAGGAAACACGCACCACCTACAAAATTGCTGAAAAAATATATAGGAAGCTTTCAATAATCCTGACATGTGACAAGTTCCTGAATGGCAAAATAACTATTACAACAATGGGCATTTTCCCCTAATTAATCTATGAGGTTAAAGCAATTCTAAATAAAATGCCAGTTTCTTTTGGAAACCGAGCAAACTATAACTAAAGTTTATCTGGAAGAATAAAAGCACAAATATAGCTGAAACTATTTTGAATAAGAAGAATAATGCTTACTCCATTAAAAAGTTAATCACACAATAAAGCAAATTACAAAATGACAATAATTAAAACATAGTTCAGGAATATAGAAGGATACCCCTCCCCCAAAAAAACAAGCAGATAAATAATAAATCCAGAACCCACTCAAAGTATATGTAAGAATTTAATTTTTGATAAATGTAGAATTTTCAAAACAGTAGAAGAGGGAGTTTTCAATAAGTGATGATGCAACAACAAAATAAATATTTAGAGCCTTAATCACATCTATATCAAAAAATAAATTCCATTTGGAATAAAGATTTAAATCTAAAAAAAATGAAGAAAAAATAGACAAATATTTATATAACATTGAGCTGGAAGAAAACTTTTTCAAACATATCACCAAAAGCAGAAATCTTGAAAGGACAAATAGATTTACCTAAATAAAAAATGTAACATTTCTGTATATCAAAGATACTACAAACTAAATTGGTACACATAAGACAAGGGGCAAAATATCGGCAACATATTGAATAAACAAATGGTTAGTGATTTAAATATATAGAGTTCTTACAAATCAATAAAAAATGAACTCCCAACAGAAAAACTGGCAAATGTGTTCATTTATTCCTTTAACAGATATTTATTGTTCACCTAATGTGTGCCAGGTATTGTGCTTCAGGCTAGAAACACAATGTTGAAGAATCTAGACATCCAGACACAGCCTCTTTCATTCATTCCAGTATGGGAAACATAGACACAATAAGTAAATAAACAAATAATTGTACAAATCGAGATAGGAATTCAAAGAAACAAAGAAGTGAGAAAACAAATGGGAGGAGAGAGGTGAGCACTATTTGCAAACAATGCTCTGGGCAAGCCTTTTTAAAGATTTTTTATTTAAGCAGTTATCTAAGGGTTGTTGTTGGGGAGAGACTAACCAAGGAGAGCAGGTTGGCAGAGATAACAGCATTTACTAAGCCCCTGGGGCTTCCCTTGTGGCTCAGCTGGTAAAGAAACCACCTGCAATACAGGAGACCTGGGTTTGATCCCTTGGCTGGGAAGATAGTCTGGAGAAGGGAAAGGCTACGCATTCCAGTATTCTGGCCTGGAGAATTCCATGGACTTTATAGTCCATGGGATCACAAAGAGTCAGACACAACAGAGAGACTTTCACTTTCACTAAGCCCCTGCAGGGCAGAAAAGCATGTTGGAGGAACCAGCGTGGCTACATCATGGTGGGCAATGAGAGAGAGGAGCACAGATAGGGTTGGAGAGATAGGTAGGGGTCAGATTGTGCAGGACTCTGTGAGTCATGATTAAGGGTTTAGATTTTATCTTACAATTTACTCAATTCAATTGAGGAGTAAGGTCATTGTCACCACTCTATGAAGAATGTATTTAAGTGGGTCATGGGTCATGAGTGAAAGTAGAGACAACAGGTAGGCTGGCTGTCACAATAATCAAGTGAGAACAAACAGTGATTAGATTTAAGTGATGGCACTGAAAATGAAAAGAAGAAGACATTAAAGTACATTTGGGGGACAAAATGGTTGTATTATGCTGGTCTACTTGATGTATGGGAGAGATGAAAAGAATCAAACAGGACACATAGGTTTCTGGCTTGAGAAATTGGTTTTATGGTGACGCTCTTTACTGTAACAGGGGAAACAGGTTTGGGGTGAGAATGAGGAATTAGATTTGGGACATGTTAAGTTTGAAAGATCTGAGTCAATCAAAGGAAGATATTAATTAAGCAAGCAATTAGATATGTGAGTCTAAAACTTAGAGGAAAGATCAAAGTAGGAATCATAAATTTGTAACTTATTAGCATAAAGCCAGTACTTAAGTCCATGGCAATTGATAAGATCCTCCTGGGAAAGAACATAGAAAGAAAAAAGGGACCCAGTGGAGGTTTTAAAAAAACAAAAACCGTCAACATTTCCAAGTTAGGCAGGAGATAGAGCATAACATTAGGAGCAAACAGTGAAGCAGGAAGAAAATCTGGACGGAATAGTCTTGAATATGAAGAGAGAATCTTTAAAGAAGCAGGGAGTGGTCAAGGTGAAGACAGGAAAATATCCTTTTGGATAGGGTAATATGGAAACTCCAGGAGATGGTGAAGGACAGGGAAGCCTGGCTGCTGCAGTCCATAGGGTCACAAAGAGTCAGACATGACTTAACGACTGAACAACAACACGGAGGTGGGTAGTGGCTTTAACTGGGCACTTTCAGGAGTGGGGGTGAGGGTGTCACACTGTGAACGTGAACAGAAGATCAGAAAATGAAGACAATCTATAGGATAATTCCTTAAAGAAGCTTGGTCATGAAGGAGAGCTGAGAAATGGCTAATAGATGGAAAAGATGTGCCTGAGGGAAGGTTTGGTTAAGAATACTGGAGCGTGTTTGCAGGCTCATGAGAATGATTCATTCAAGACAGAAATTGACATCACGGAAGAAAAGGGAACGCCTAAGGAAAAAAGTCCTTGTAAAGGCAAGAAGGGTTGAGATCCAAAGTCCAAGAGGAGGAGGTGGCCTTTGAAACTTCCTCCATAGTCACAAAAAGGAAGTTGGTGGTTACCAAGGCAGCTGGGTTGGGAGTGGAGGGTCTTGTGCTGGGAAGATAGACTTTGTATGTAACATCTATTTTTCAAGGGAAATTTAAAGTAAACAGGGAGGAGGAGATTGGGAAATTCTGAGCAGAGATGAAAAGGTATAAACAGAAGTGGGAAACTGAGGCTATAGTAGGAACAATAGCACCAATCTGAGGTTTGAGATAAAGGATTCAAAGTAAAACTGTGATTTCCTTAAAGAAAATGTCCAGCTGTCGCAGTCAGGCCAATGGAAGGCAGACAGTAAGGTTCATTCAGAGTTGAGATTTTACCAGGAAAGTAAACTGAAAAAAATTGAAGTTCAAGACTGCTGAGAGGACTTTATTTCAAGGATGATAATAGTGATGGGTCACAGGATCTAGGCTAGACAAATAAGTGACAAGGGCTGATAAATAGTGGGAAAAATGAAGTTAATGAATTGTCAGTGAACAAGGGATCCAGGCTGATAGGAAGATGGTGATCAGAGTGGAATGACGGATAAGGTGTTAGCTCAGGTCCTCCTTCAGGTCCTCCTAGAAGCTGGGAAAGATTGAGGGCAGGAGGAGAAGGGTGACAGAGGATGAGATGGTTGGATGGCATCACAGACTCAATGGACATGAGTTTGAGCAAACTCTGGGAGACAGTGAAGGACACAGAAGCCTGACATGCTGCAGTCCCTGGGGTCACAGAGAGTCAGACACGACCTGAATAACAACAACCACTTCTAGAAGCAGACACGGAGGCAGGGTTTAACTTAGAAGACTTTTATTGAGGGGACATCTGTGAAGCAAAGAGGGAAAGAATCAGGAGCAGGGCGCAGTCTTCATACCATAACGCAAGTCTGACACCTAGAAAAGGAGAGGGAGGTTGGGCAAGAAGAGCCTTAGGCTCATGTGGCACGGTTCTAAGAAAGTTTCAGTCAGGTTGCTGAGGAGTACGCAGACCGAAGTTGCTCGTTGGAGGAGTCTGGTATCTCACCCCGACTCCGCTCAGTCACAGACTAAGCAGCCCAGGAGACGCACTAACCTCGGTGCAAACCCAGTAGAGGATGCCCTGGGATGGCAAATTAGAACCCGGGAGCAAGGGCTGATTCGGAGAGGAACAAATGGTCATTGGGTATGAAGTTACAAGGAGGGAACTGGAGGTTGGAATTCAAGTTTAACCACAGTATGGGTCACAAGACTCTGGACAGCGCGGGTCACCAGCCTGTGATGATGGGATTTGAGGTGAAGAAGATTAAAATGGGAACTAGGCTTTGAAGAACTAATGATGAAGGGAAATGACTAGGAACTCGACAAATTAGGAGGGAAGAGGATGGTACTCTCCGGTGGCAAGATTCTCAAAGAAGCCGGGATTATGGCAGACGGGATGAGGAAGTCCTCGCACCCGCCAGCCCTAAGGCACACGGTCCTCCTGAGGGGCTGCGTGGGACAGAGGTCGGTAAAGCGCGGGGTGACGGCAGGGCGCCGGCAGCTGAGGCCCCCGGGGAGATCGCCGACGCCCGAGTGGACTTGAGAGCTCCGGCGGGTGCGGCGGGAGGAGAGGCGCGACGGGCGAGGCCTGAGGTACTGGGCTGCGCGGGGCGCGGCGGCGTCCGGGCGCGGCCGGGCGGCGGCGCTCACGGGGCCGCCGGCTTCCCGAGGCCGCGGGCGGCGTGCTGGCGCTCCCGGGCGGCGCCGCCACGGAGCTTGGCGCGGCAGCTGGCGGCGGCCTGGCGCGTGGTGACGGCGCCCGCGGGCGGGCAGCGGCTCCCCGGGGCGGCCGGGCGCAGGGCGGCGGCGCTGCGGGGCGATGGCTTCCCGAGGCTTCGGCCCGCACGGGCGGCAGCGATCCCCAGGGAGAGAGACAAAGACACGCCGGTTAGAAACAGGCCGAACGCGCCGGCGCCTCCCCGTAATACAAGGAGCCGCCAACCCCAACTCAGCGCGATGCCATTTCCGCCCAACAGGTTGTTTGTCGTAGACACAGGAGATAAACCTGTGTTCATCAGGGGAAGACAGCATCCAACTGAAGTGTCATTAAACATGTTCTTAGCCATTTAGGAAAAGGTATCAAAACCCTTAAATTCTTTTGACCCAGAAAAATGAAAACATGCAAAATTTTCATACGGGGTATTCACTGCAATATCTACAACAGCAAAAAACAGGCAAAATGAAACAGCAATTTAAAGAAAAACTGGGACTATCCTATAACCAACAGTAAGATTAAAGTCTAAAGAGTTGATTCAGTTCAGTTCAGTCGCTAAGTTGTGTCTGACTCTTTATGACCCCATGAATTGCAGCCCGCCAGGCCTCCCTGTCCATCACCAACTCCCGGAGTTCACTCAAACTCACACCTATCGAGTCGGTGATGCCATCCAGCCATCTCTAAGAGTTGATACTAACCTGTTATTAAAAGAATACCAGGATATACTATCTATTCATATGGAAAGGTATACTAGATAGAATTAAAAAAATAGCTTAATCCTCATTTGTGGTGTGTGGGAATGGGTGTATACATGTGTGTACATGTGGATACATACACGACACACCATGCATGTATAAAATAATGGAAACACTCCAAACTGTTAAGTGGTTATCTTCAGGTGATGAGGCTGCAGGTAATCTTTACATATTTCCCAAATTATATCTTTATAATAAAAAATTCAAGTAACCTAATAAATGGCACTTAGTCTATTCTTATGTACCCATTCTTTCTACCAATTCAAAATTATGTTTTACATTGTGTAGCAAAGTGATGGACATCAAAAATTTTAAGAATGAATGAATGATTTCCACAGAAGTAATTTATCCTCCTCAAAAGTTCTGAGTAAATCACAATATTTCAGAGCAGTTTATGCCTTAAACATTATGCAGTGAATCAAAACCACTGTCTTCTATGAAGTTAGACCTTTATTAAGTATTCCTACTTCAGGTGAAAAAAAAGACTTTCTGAGCTTCTAATGAACCTAATTTGATTTGTAATCTCCACAGACTTGGGAACACAAGGTTTGCTGGAAAAAAAAAAAAGTTACCACACTTTTGGAACAAATGTTTTAGATAATACCAATTTTTAAACAATGTATTCAATAACTTGCTCTTCAACTTGAAGGAACTTAGTGGGAGCAAAACTAAAGTATTACAATAAACTAGTCAAAACCTTATATCTTGGTTTTCCAGTCATAACAAATTTAAGTTTTTAGCTCTTATTAACTAACATCAAGGGAATCTTTTGGGTGATAATAAAATTTTATACCACCATAACAAATGGAAGGAATTATAAGGCTTTGTTATTGAACTGATAGAAGATCCATTAATACATAAATTCCAATGATATTTTAGGCCAAAGGGACCTCAGATTTTTGAGATTTTCCTTAATTTTTCCATAATTTTGGATTTTCATAAATCCAAGCTGTTTATTGGAATGTTGCTTAACCAGAGGATGATCTAATCAACCACACCACCCTGCAAGTTTTTCCTTCCCTCTGTAGGTAGGTATGGGATAAAACAATCATGTCTAGAGACACTCATTTTTGTAGAATTTTAAAAAATTATCAGAAATAAAACATACAGAAAGAACAAATACTAAGTGGCCAAAAATTTGTGTTAACCAACTGCTGAACAAAAAGTGTGTATGAACTTTTTATAAAGCAGTGTCTCTCCAAAATCCTTATTTTACACCAAATGATTTAACATAGCAGGATTAAATGCAGGTAAGACAGAAGAACATTTATTTTTGATGCTATCATCCAACTTTCATCTGGTGTGTTGTACAGCAATTTCAATTCAAAATTTTTGAGTGTCTGTTATGTCTCAAGCACTGTGCTCAGACAAAAAAAAAAAAAAAGATAATTTGAGATTCCTTCCTTTGAAAAGCTCTATCTAGAAAATTACCTTCAGATTATTCAGATAACTCCAACCCTAAGGCTAACCTGAATCCCTAAATCACCCTTCAGTCCTGCCAAAGCTTTTCATCTCATTATTCTTCAGATGAGCTTTCTAATTTCCTGTCATTCCTTTGCTCAGATTCATCCAGAGCATCCCATTGTTTCCACACTAGCCAAGTTATTAGTTCTTAATCTTTCAGGGGAGTCAAAGACTAGTGAGATTCTGATTAGACATGGACTTTGTCTTCCAGAAGCATGCACAGAAATGCATACATACACCATATACTTCACTGCACTAGAAACTGATTTCCTGAACATAAGCAATATAGAAAAAGCAATATTTACAAAGAAAGGAATCCCTCCTTCATCCTTTCTTGCAGGAAAAATAGTGACTTCCTGAAAGAAATTTTTAAATTTTAACAGCTCAATAGTAAATCTCAGTAAAAACCTGGCTTGATTTGAAATTCTAATATGGTCTTTGATATAGTAACACATAGATAACCTTTGATAATCAATTGTAACTTTATTCTCCATGGCCATAAGTGTTGAATTCCTTGACTCACAAAGGTACACAGAACCAAAGCCGAATTCCATAGAATGCTTTGTCAGATTAAGGCAGCCTGTGTACTAGAACACTAAATTCCTCCCAGAGTTTCAAGCCAAAGTCAAGTCCCATTATTTCCTCTGCCTTCAATTTCAATTAAGACCTCTGGAAAGGCAGCAAATTTCTGTCTAGTAGAGAAAAACATCATATTCTGTTCCCATCTCTTGGCAATACCTCTTGGAAAGGTGGTAACAGCTGCTGACATGGAAAGTAATGAGGCATGGCTATCCCTTCCAATGACACGTGGCTATCCCCTCCTCATCAGAGAAGGAAAACCATGATGCATGCCTGATGTCACAGGTGCACATCTGACCTCTGAGTGCTATCAAACTTTTTCTGCCATTTGAGTAATTATCAGACAGTAGGGGAGAGAGATTATTTTGAAGATGTTGACAGCCTTTCCAATTTCCAAAGAGTCCTAAAATGAAATTTGTGATGACATGAGAGAGCACATGAAAATGTGAAGCCTGATGTACCAAGAGACTTCAGTAGTTTTATCCAGTTACATGATGAATGGAAATGGCGTGGGGCTCATTTTTTTCCAACTCTGGAGTAAATGATATCATTTGACAAGCAGTGCCCCAATTCACCATGAGGTCACTAGGCATCAGACACGACTGAGCGACTTCACTTTCACTTTTCACTTTCATGCATTGGAGAAGGAAATGGCAACCCACTCCAGCGTTCTTGCCTGGAGAGTCCCAGGGATGGGGAAGCCTGGTGGGCTGCCATCTATGGGGTTGCACAGAGTCAGACACGACTGAAGCAACTTGGCGGCAGCAGCAGCCTCAATTCTCTTTCATGGACCATATTTAACAAACTTCACATCAAACCACTTGACTCTCCACTTCCCTAACATACAATGTTCTCTCCCTCCTCTCATGTATTCAAATGCTCGAGACCCTCAGCCATTGTAATAAGCTTTCCCTGATTAACTGCAGTCTGAAATGACCTCTCCATTTTTTTTAATGAATTCCTGCAATTTTTTCTATTTATGACTGTCCTAAAATGTGTATTATCATGAGACCACCAGTTTCAAAAATGCATTATAATCTGTATTTTTACAAACATTAGAAAGAGCTGTGGCAATTTCTCCAATTTCCCTAAACCTATTTTGCCATTTTTAAAAGAATAACTTATCCCCAGAATGATGGAGAGGAAAAAGCTGACAACAATTGTTGCTGGAGTGACAGATCAACTGACCTCAATTATTCCTTTCTGTACTCATTTTCACACACAAAATTTGATTTTTCAAGTCTGTATTTGCCAGATCCGTAACGTCAATGTTGACTGTTGAGTTTACCGCCATTGTTCCCCTACCCCTAGATTGTCCAACCATGCCTCCCAACTCCCATGGTCATCCTACTATTCTAAGAATTCAGACCACTTTCAAAATAACTTTATGAAAAAGAATTTAAGCAGATCTGAAATGAAGATAAACTGATTAGATGGAAAGGCCTACAACTGACATCACCTATTCAAACAAGATACAAAATTATGCTGAGCAGTAACTTGAAGACTATCTCTTTCAATAGATTCACATTATAAACAGAAGAACTGTGGGGAATGGGGTATTTTGGAATAAGAAACTTAAATTTTAAAAGTATCAGTATGTCAACAACAAAACGATAGCAGAATCATACAGAGCCAAAAGGGATTGGCCTAATTCATTAGCTCATGGATTCAACACTAATGATAAATGCAATTAAGGAGTTAAAAGAAAAAGAAATTAAACAATGAAAGTAACTTAAAATGTGAAAGATGAGATTAATTAGTAACCCAAAGAAATGGCCCAAAAGATGGTCTTTGACATTAAAAGTATACCAAGGTAACCTGAACTTAACAACAGTTACACTTATTATCGTTTATTGTATGCCAGGCATTGGGCTGTTTGACATAATTAGTGCAATTTTATTAAACTCTGATGCAGAAAAACTTTGCTAAAGGAGAAAGAAATCAAGAAAGCAAAAGCTGGCCATCTGTCTGCATTGTGGTCTACTAGAAATTTGCTCTGAGAATTGATGAATATCTAGTCTGAGTGGCAAGTATATTCCTATGGGAAAACTGAACATATCCTACTACCAGAGCTTACAGATAAGGGTCACTAAGAGCTGATTCAATGTTCTTCATCAAGAAATCTTAAGATTAGTTTTCCATGTACATTTGTCTATTGGGGGAAATTACACTGAACCATAAACAGAAGTCAGTGTCCCTGATATATCTCACGACAAACTTAAAAACTAGTATTTTGGGCTTCCCAGGAGACAAAGGTTCATGTAGTCAAAGCTATGGTTTTTCCAGTAGTCATGTAAGGATGTGAGAGTTGGACCATAAAGAAGGCTGAGCTCCAAAGAATTGAGGCTTTCCAACTGTGGTGCTGGAGAACTCCTGAGAGTCCCTTGGACAGCAAGAAGATCAAAGCAGTCAATGCTAAAGGAAATAAATCCTGAATATTCACTGGAAGGACTGGTGCTGAAGCTCCAATACTTTGGCCACCTGATGCGAAGAGCTAACTCATTGGAAAAGACACTGATACTGGGAAAGAGGGTAAGAGGAGAAGGGGGCAACAGAGGATGAGATAGTTGGATGGCACCAATGAACAGGAGTTTGAGCAAACCCTGAAAGATAGTGAAGGACAAGGAAGCCTGGCCTGCTGCAACCCATGGAGTTGCAAAGAGTCAGACACGACTGAGCAACTGAACAACAAAGGTGGCTCAGTGGTAAAGAACCCACCGGCCAACAAGGAGATAAAGTTTGATCCCTGGGGCAGGAAGATCTCCTGGGGAAGGAAATGGCAACCCACTCCAGTAGTCTTACGTGGGAAATGCCACGGACAGAGGAGCCTGGCAGGCTATAGTATAGGCAGTCACTAAGATATGACTTAGCAACTAAACAACAACATCATTGTGGTATTTATACTTAAATATTTATCTATAAGACTGGCTAGAATGACACAGTCCTTAAGCACCTAGTCATCTTGCTAGTTGAATCAATAATGGCCCTAGATGAACCAATAGGACCAGCTTTAGAAAGCAGTGACCATGTCAAAGGTAAGTGTGAGGTCTAACAGGGAAGCTAGCCTGCCCTCTGTCTTGCTGTTCACCATCTTCAAATTACGATGCCATGTGATTTCAAACACATGCATACAAGAACAATTTAATTCGAAATGGGAATAACGGAAAAAGGAGGAACAAAATATAGCATTGTTTCTCCATGTTCCAGTGAACCTTGTGAATTTAGAGTTTAGTTTCTACAGCAGAGAAGGCTGAAGATTTATTTTTGTTTTTCTGGCACCAATAAGTAACTGTTTCATCTATTAAAAGAACTAGTCACCTAAGCAAAAAGTAAATGTTCAAGAACTTGGACATACAAACTTTTACTGAAGAATAAATACCAAAACATTTCTCATGTCCACAAATATATGCAATAGGCAGTTACGTATGGGCTTTGTTCTGTTTGGGGTGTTTTGTCAGTTTTTGTTTTCTGATAACATCTCCAGAGGCGAAAGATCTAATAATAAATACAGCCAGGTCCTAACATGATTTATCACAATTTTTGACAAGATGTTCACAGCATCACATCAAGAATTCCAAAGTCAGAATGCAGTTAGGACCCTGTGTCCATGGTCAAGGATAACACACACAGAAGTTGAACCAATGCTGTGAACCTCATGGATACAATTTTATTTGTACTACTACTGAATTTTAACTACTGTGGTATCATTATGAAAATACACTTTTAGTCTGATTAACTTTTTTCCAGTCAATAATGGAGTTATAATTAATACTATTTTCAAACAGCATTAGTGAATGATATGTGGAGAAGTACTGCCATCTTTAGGGAGAACGCAGGATTACTAGTAATCGAATATAAACACTTGGCCTCTGAACCCTATCATGGACACTTGGTATGGTACACTTTTTTTTTCAATGGATTTGTCTTCTGTGATACAGTTTGGTCCAAAGGATCTAAAATCAAGCAGTTTTAACAGGCCCCATTAATGTATGAAAAATAAAGCAATAATTGCACTGACAGATAAGCTAGCCAAAATAAAACCGTGAATGATCAAAATTAAGGATATATTTTTATACAGATGACATATAAACTGTTTTAAGAAACAAATGAAAAACTATATTTCTGTGATTAGCATATGAAGTTAGAGATTTTTAAATTTAGAAAATGAATATTTGTGGTTTAATATTTATAGCACCACTGCTTATCACTGGCACTGAGATATAAAACTGTTTGGAACATACCATACACGTTTTTACACAAGTTTAAAAGTAAATGGTTTCCCTGAAAATTTCACCTACCATTTCTTTCTCATATAGAAAAGAAAATATCCCAATAAGCTCTTTTTGGTAACTAGCAGTAATAATTATTATGCACATCTCACTAATTTTTTAACTTTAATATTTATCATAAAATAAATCAATGACCATGATCTCTCTGAAAGAAATGTGAAACACCACATTATGTTGCACATGAGGTACTCAATCTGATATGCTAAAAGTAACGAATAATACTTTGTTCACAGTAACTAAAGTTAGTTGTCTGATAGGCTATATAAGAAAGTTCATGGACCAAGGCATAAAAATATATGGGTTCTACAATTTTCAGACTTAATGCTAAAAAGTGGGGGAAAAAAAAAACCACCAGGAACAGAAAAGTGTGTATAGTATGCTTCCATTTGGTAAAGGTGAATATATACATTTGTATGATTATATACACATAAAACATCATGAAAGCCCAAGAAAACTGGACTGGAAACTAACTTCTTAACTCATGGGAAGAGAATTCGAGAACCAAGAGATAGGGTAGGAAAAAAACTTACCTTTCACAGTACATCTCTTTGTACTGTTTAACTTTGTTAACATGTATACGTTATTATCTACTAAAATCATCTTTAAGAGATGTCTGGTCTCTATTCCTGACTGCTTCATTGACTTCATGCAATCACTTACCTCAGTTTTCTCCATTTAAAATGAGGTTAAACTACATCTCTAGAGTTCCCATCTACAATTCAAGAGAATTCTGGCTCAAAAGAAGGTGTATACAAAATGTAAATACCAGATAGCTAAATAAAATAACTATGAGCCTTACTTTGCAGCCTGCTCTGTTCCCATTAGGCTACAAAAGCAGCATAGTAAGGAAGTCTGGGAAGAAAATTTATGTTTGTGAACTTGATAAAAGTTTGTCTTCTTTCTTTTTATTCTGTTCCAAAAGTAAAAATCTGGTTAGTCCTGGGAGTTTCTTGATGGCCTAGTGGTTAGGATTCCGGATTTTTTACTGCTGTTGGCTTGGGTTCAATCCCTGGTGAGGGAAATGAGATCCCACAAACTACACCCAACAAATACATAATCTGGCTAGTCCTCCGTTTATATACATGCACACACACATACTCACAACTCTCAAAACATTTTGATACATGAGTAAACATTTAAAAATAATTATAAAGAGGTAGAATCTTTGTGGAAGCTTTTTAATAGGATTCTGAGGCAGGAAAAAGCTGAAAAATCACCCCTGTATTTCCCTAAAATTGGCCCAAAAACCTCCTAAAAATCCTTCATAATCTTCATAAACACAAGATACCAGCAGACCCAGGATAGCCAAGGGTAGAGCAATAGAAGCTTTAGACCAGTAAAAACAGGACATGAAGAGAGGACACTGACATCTGAAGAACAGAAAATGGGGACAGGCCTGATGATCCATTCATTCATAACCTTACATGCTGCAGAGCAAAACTGTTAGTCTTGAGTCTCAGTAGGTTTAGAGTATAATCATGGGAACCCTGTAGTTAAATAATAATGCACTAATAACAAAGGATAAAGAGGGGAAAAAAAGATAAATGTTGCGAGTTCAACAAAGAAAGAGGTCACCATGGGCTGGAGCTACGAGGAACAGATTCACAGAAGAAAAAGAACTTAAAATCTGTGTGATAAGCAAAATGATGATGGAAACATGAACAAAATAAAGTTAGTTTAGTTTTAGTCATAGTCTGATTTTAAATAGTAACTTGGCAAAAAAAAAAATTATGTTGCCACATTTTCTTGATAGAATACTTTACAGGAGTGATGACATGCTAAAGATTTATCAAAAGTGACAAACAGGCTCAAATATAAGATTAATATGCATCTAGATACAATTTTCAACAGGGCAGGGTTCTAAAGTATGAGAAAACCATACCTATTCCAGGACATTTGGCCACCCTCTTCCAGTATTTTCTTGCAAGTAACTGGTATTATTTCCTATCACAACCTTCACACTCAAGAGTCAGCTCCACCCAAAATGCACAAAATGAGGAAGTCAGGTGGTGCCAGTTCTACTTTTCCATTGATTAAAACTGAGTTGGATCTGGGTAATTGAAAGTGATGTGCGCTTTACTACATGAAAAAATGTCAAAACAAAACAAAAACTATCCTCTTAAGAGATTCTGTAACCATATGAACTAAGGAACTAATACAGAACTACATAATAACTTTAGGCAAAATATATAAATTCAAGGTATTATTTATGAATACAGTGTATGTGGCTTCTGCTTGATTTCCTCACCATAAGTCTTACCCTTATCCTGTCTCCAATTTAGTCTCCTCAATGCTATCAGATGCTCCTGGTTTTTAAAATCCTTCAGCAGCTACCCCTAATTTTAAAAGTATGATTCAAACTACTCGGTATGTAAGACCTTTCTTGATTTGGCTGTAATTCCTTTCCTTGGTTTATATGGGGTCTCATGTCCTCTGTACCTACCTGGAAAGTTTGCCTAGCTAACTCTTCCAAAACTCAACTTAAAAATGGATGGATGAATTATGAAAAGCCTCACCAATCCCAGTGTGCCTTACAATTCCACTTCTGTGTATCCTTATAATGTGTTCTTCTTTCATAGTACTTGAGAAAAGGAACTGCACTTCTTCTCTCTGTAGTCCTAGCACCTAACTCAGTGCCTCACACAAGCAGGAGCTCAAAATGTCTATGAAATGGATACAGTCAGCCTAAGACAGTGAAATCTGAAGAATACTTATGAAATTCTTTGACTTTTGAAACCTGAACAGGCTCCATGGGGAAGGGGAGTTTAATTTGCTTATTGTTTCTGGATATTTTAAAATAATTTTTTCATTTTCCATTCAATAGAAGTTTGCTAAATTAAAATCTTTAGTCTTTAACAGGCAAATAAATACCTCATGTAAAATACAACTAGTCCTTCAAGTAACAAACACTTTAATTAACATGTGGTACAAAGGCCTGAATCACTCAAGAGGCTAAAAAAGAATCTGGGTTAACTCAACTTAGCAAATACCTGTTTGCCTGCATGGCTAGGGCACCACCTATGCATTTATAACAGGTAAACAAAGCTTAGCTGCCACCACCCTACAGTCCCCAAATCAACTATAGTCATATCAGCATTAGCGTGAGTGTGGGGTAATGCAACTGTTGACTCATATCCTTAGTGAAATAAATGCAAATGGCAGAAGGGAGAAGCCCATTATTTCAGAAAGGGCAGAACTACAGACCAAGGTCCGGGAAAATGTAGGAAGCTTCTAAAGCTTTTCTGCCTTTGCTATCTCCTGTTTTCCTATACTGATAAGCTATCTATTATTCATCCATTCAACAAAGATTTTTTTAATGTCCCAAGCATTGTGCTAGGCACAGGCTCTATACAACTCTCCCAGTCTCTTACATAAATCTCTCCAGTGGGAAGACACACACTAAACAAACTAATGCACAAATATAAACATAACTAAAAATTGTATTAGCTGACAATATGGGAAGGCATGTAAAACAGAACTACAAGGGACATAATTTTAGACTGTCTTTATTTAGAAATGAAATTTAAGCTGAGACCTGACAATGAGTAACTTAGTTGAGCAGTGAACATATAGTAACAACAGAGCTGTCTGTGTTTTACGAAGATAGTTCTGACAGCAGCGTGGAAGACAGATTAGAGGTCAGTTAAGAGATTACTGCAGCAGTGTAGGTAAGAGATAGGAGTCCTAACTAAACTATTAATACCAAAGGTGGAGATGGCAAGGAAAAGCCAAGTATGAGACACATCCAAAGGCAGGACGGACAGACACTGACCACTAATCAGGTAAAGTATGTAAGAGACAGAAAGAAGTCAAGGTAATTCCTAGGATTCTAATTAGTCCAGGTTACCAGGAAGGTAGGAGTGTAAATAACTGAAACAGGGAACACATAAAGGAGGAACAAGCTTAAAAAGAAGGTAAGTTTGGTTTACTGAGTTTCTGTTGCTTTTAAGTAAGATATGGAGAAATATCCAGGTGGAGATGCCTGACATGTAATTTTGAAAACAAATGGTCTAATTATCAGAATCACTAGACTAGAAAATAGGTCTGGGGTCATCTCCACAGAAGTAATAAGTGATACTTTAGGAGAGAGGAATCAGCAAAGGAGTATTAAAAAAAAAAAAAAGAAAAAAACAAAGAAAAAGGAGTAAGGAAAGTCTGATCATGTTTAAAGGCCTAGAAACAAAATAAAAAGTCAGTACCAAGAGAGGAAGAATCAGAACTCACAGAAGTGTTAGTTCAATAAATATTTATCAGCATCCACCATGTTCCAGGGCTTCCCTGATGGCTCAGATGGTGAAGAAATCTGCCTGCAATGCAAGACACTCAGATTCGATTCCTGGGTCAGGAAGACCCCTTGGAGAAGGGAATGGTTACCCACTCTAGTATTCTTGCCTGGAGAATTCCATGGACAGAGGAGTCTACAGTCCATGATGTTGCAGAGTCAGACACAAATGAGCAACACACACACACACACACACACACACACACACACACACACACACACACACACATTCCAGAGTCCTTAAGATGCTTAAAGACACAAATAGATAACTTCAATTTAGTTATATATGGGGCACTATAGGCACACACAAGAGGGACCCAGCCAAACCCAGATCAGGATACACTCAACGAAAAAAACGGTGTCTGAGCTAAAGTTTAAATTAAGTGAAATCATGCAAAGAAAACTGGTAAGGACAAAAAAAAAATGAAATCAAGAGAATGCCTCTAGATTTCTGAAATGCTGAACAAGATAAAAGGTTATAGAAAAGAGTAGGAAGAAGCTGAGAGGCTAACGTGAGTAAACTGGTAAGTGATTTAAATTGGTAAGAATAGAGTCATTCTTAGAAAAAAGAGGAGAACCAGATGGTGAAAAAAGTGGACAAGAGATTTTGGTAGGGGGATTCCCTGGTGGTTCAGTGAATAGGAATCCACCTGCTCATGCAGGGGACATGGCTTGATCCCTAGTCCTGGAAGATTCCACAAGCATCTAGCAACTAAAGTGTGGGCGCCACAACCATTGAGCCCAAGTGCTACAACCACTGAAGCCCATGCACCCAGGGCCTGTGCTCCACAATGAGAGAAGCAACTGTGGTGAGAAGTCCAAGCACTGCGATGAAGACCCAGTGCAAGCAAAAATAAATAATAAATAATTTCTAAAAAGAGATTATACCTATATTTTAAAAAAAGGTTTTGGTAGGAAATTTACAGAAGATTTTGGGGCAAATGTTACAGAAGGGAGGTTGAGTGAAGCTGCCAAGCTATATGAGGATTTGGGAAGAGATGGGAGAAAACTTAAATGAAGTCTGCTGAGTTTAATGTAACTGTACCTTTCTATCTTCTTAGAAGATTTCTGTAAAACTGTAAAAGGTTCATCATTTTCCAAAGCTTTGGAAGTCTGTCTGTTTCTTTTGGATGCAATACCATGCTGAGACCAGCCCAAAGTGATCCAGTTATAAGTGACCATGAAAATGTTGGAATCGTAAATTTTTCTAAGCATTAATGGTCATAGGGGCTTTCCTTGTGGCTTAGCTGGTAAAGAATCTGTCTGCAGTGCAGGAGACCTGGGTTTTATCCCTGGGTTGGGGATCCCCTGGAGAGGAGAAAGGCTCCCCACTCCAGTATCCTGGCCTGGAGAATTCCATGAACTATACAGTCCATGGGGTCACAAAGACTCGGACACTATTGAACAACTTTCACTTTTCACAACGGTCATAGAGGGATCAAGTACAACGGGAAGCAAGAAGGCATTAGGTTTAGCATTTATGTGGTCACTGATGCCCTTCAAGTGAACTTTCAACAGAAATGTAGGGGTAGGAAAAAACTACAGATGATTCACACGTGAAGGGTATAGGTATGGCTCAATATTGTCATTCATTCAATAAATATTTGCTGAATGCCTACTATGTACCAGGAACTGCCCTAGGCGCTGGAGAATCAATGATGACCAAGGCACAGGTCTCCTGAGAGTTTGACAGAGAGGGGAGACAACAAAATAGGCAACTACAGTAGTGAAATTAGTGCTAAAGTATTCTGAGAGCCTAATCGAAGTTTAAGAAAACCAAACTACCGGACAACTGCACTCATCTCACACGCTAGTAAAGTAACGCTCAAAATTCTCCAGGCCAGGCTTCAACAGTACGTGAATTGTTAACTTCTAGATGTTCAAGCTAGATTTAGAAAAGGCAGAGGAAAACCAAGAGAGTTCCAGAAAAACATCTACTTCTGCTTACTGACTATGCCAAAGCCTTTGACTGTGTGGATCACAACAAACTGTGGAAAATTCTTCAAGAGATGGAAATACCAGACCACCTGACCTGCTTCTTGAGAAATCTGTACGCAGGTCAAGAAGTAACAGTTAGAACTAGACATGGAACAACAGACTGATTCCAAATCAGGAAAGGAGTATGTCAAGGCTATATATTGTCACCCTGCTTATTTAACTTATATGCAGAGTACATCATTCGAAACACCAGGCTGGATGAAGCACAAGCTGGAATCAAGATTGCTGGGAGAAATATCAATAACTTTAGATATGCAGATGACACCATTGTTATGGCAGAAAGTGAAGAAGAACTAAGGAGCCTCTTGATGAAAGTAAAAGAGGAGAGTGAAAAATTTGGCTTAAAACTCAACATTCAGAAAACTAAGATCATGGCATCCAATCCCATCACTTCATGGAAAATAGATGGGGAAACAATGGAAAGTGGCTGACTTTATTTTTCTGGGCTCTAAAATCACTGCAGATGGTGACTTTAGCCATGAAATTAAAAGATGCTTGCTCCTTGGAAGAAAAGCTATGACCAACATAGATAGCATATTAAAAAGAAGAGACATTGCTTTGCCAACAAAGGTTCGTCTAATCAAAGCTATGGTTTTTCCAGTAGTCACATATGGATGAGTGTTGGGCTCTAAAGAAAGCTGAGTGACAAAGAATTGATGCTTTTGAACTGGTGTTGAGAAAGATACTTTAGAGTCCCTTTTACTGCAAGCAGATCCAACCAGGCAATCCTAAAGGTAATCAGTCCTGAATATTTGTTGAAAGGACTGATGCTGAAGCTGAAACTCTAATACTTTGGCCACCTGATGTGAAGAAATGACTCATTTGAAAAGACTGATGCTGGGAAAGATTGAAGGCAGGAGGAGAAGGGGATGACAGAGGATGAGATGGTTGGATAGCATCACCGACTCGAGGGACAGGAGTTTGAGTAAACTCCGGGAGTTGGTGATGGACAGGGAAGCTTGGTGTGCTGCAGTCCATGGGGTTGCAAAGAGTTGGACACGACTGAGAGACTGAACTGAATTTAATGGAAGTTTGACAGTGAAAGTAAAGAGGAACAGATGGCAGTAACTAGACTGAAGATAGTCTGGAGGGGAAGTTCACTTACTGACTAAAAGGGATTTGGGCCATGTTTGTAGGTCAAGGGGGAGAAGTTTGGGGAAAGGAAGATAGAAGTGGAGAGGAGGACAGAGAGAAGGATTGCTGGAGAAAGGTTTGAGGAAGACTGACTGGCAAAGGTAGAAGTGTTAAGTTTGGAAAAGAAGAACACGTCTTCCTTCAAAGAACCAAAGACAGAAGACAAAAAAAAATTGTGATGCCAAAGGGGAGAGTAAAGAAATGTTTCCTACTTTTGCCATGATATAGGCAAGGCTGCCTCTTATTAAGGAAGAAAAATAGGGCTGAAGGCTTTAAGAACAAGGTAAAAGTTCTGAAGAAGAGATGTGAGAATCTGATAACTGAAATAACTAATTCTAATTCCTAAGATAACATAAATAAAAGGAGAGGCGATCAACAACTGTATACTTTGTTTACATTTGGGAGTGGAATCTAAAAGTGAAATGTGAACTGCATTTCACAGAATTCCATAGACATGAATTAAACCAAGGCAAATCTTTAAAAAAATTATCAAAAAGTCACTAAATGTACATCCATACAGTGTGGAATTGATTATAGACCATTTGTTAGGGTACACAGTCAATACAGCACTCCCATGAAACTGAACCTGTCACCATTACTTAGTAGCAACGGCAGAAGTTGCTGCTGCTGCTGCTAAGTCGCTTCAGTCGTGTCCGATTCTGTGCGACCCCATAGACAGCAGCCCATCAGGCTCCCCCATCCCTGGGATTCTTGCTGCTGCTGCTGCTAAGTCGCTTCAGTCGTGTCCGACTCTGTGCGACCCCATAGACAGCAGCCCATCAGGCTCCCCCATCCCTGGGATTCTCCAGGCAAGAATACTGCAGTGGGTTGCCATTTCCTTCTCCAGTGCATGCAAGTGAAAAGTCAAAATGAAGTCGCTTAGTCGTTCCCTACTCTTAGCTACCCCATGGACTGGAGCCTACCAGGCTTCTCCGTCCATGGGATTTTCCAGGCAAGAGTACTGTAGTGGAGTGCCACTACCTTCTCCGAATAGCAGAAGTTAGGAGGGTCAAATAAAAAAGTCAGGAAACAGAAGCCATCAGTAACAGAAACAAAGAGAAATACACAGGTAGAGAAGCTATACAGATTAGAAGATGAGGTAACAGGAAAATAAACTTATAAGCAAAGACATATTGTGGACTAAAATAAGCCTGAAAATAACTGATGTAATGTTCCTGCTTTCCTTCTTTCCTTCCTTCAACATTCTCTTAGCACCAATTATATGCCAGGCACACTGGGAGGCATCAGTGAATCAAAGACAAGATGTAATTCTTACTTGTAAACTCAGAATATGTTCTTGTACCCATAGCCTAATGTTTACAATAAATAATAAAACTGAAAGCTGTTCTGAGTTTTGCTACTAAAAATTATGCTTTGTTCTATAAGATATTAATCACAAAGAAGCAAAATTATATCAAAAAGTTTAACAATTTCTTGAACAATTAGCAAAAGGTGCTGCCAAAAATAAGCCACCCATAAAATAATATGCTCTAACTTAATAAACCGCTGTCCATCTTGACTTTATCACAGATTTTACATCTGACTTTTTCTTAAACGGTTGGATTAATACCAACGAAAAGGCAACAAATATCAAATGGCAAAGCAAGATAACAGGAACTATTTGCCAAGTGCTGGAAAGTATTTTGGCAGCCAACTCACAGCAATTGTAGTGATCACTGTAACCGAATTAACATATATTTATTGAACTCATGAGCCAGGCATTGTGCTAAGTATACTACATACATCATTAAACTTTTATAAATTCCCACAACAAACCTATATATACTATAGTTTCTAATACCGTCATTTTACAGACAAAAAAACTGAAGCTTAGGAAAACTAAGTAACTTGCCCAAACTACAGTTAGTAAGCAAAGGAGACATGGCTTGAACTCCAGTATGCCTGATTCTTGAAAATCCATGCTTTAACCACTGTGCGATTCTGTTTTCCCAGAAGGAAATGGTGCCAGACACATGATGACACTCAGTAGTGCCTGTCGTTGAAGGAATGAATGAGACGATATAAAGCAGCTATTGCAGAGTATGCCCAAATGTGGAAAATACAAGAGCAGAAGCAGTACTTTAAGGATTCACTAAATCACCAACTCAAATTGTGCAGCATAATTGTGGGTGTCTGGAAAATCACAGCAACTGACAGAACGGCCTAATATGCTGTTACAGGAAATGGAATGGCTCTTTTTGAGTGGAAACTCCAGGCTGTCTCTGAATCCACAAAGCCAAAGATGGCAACAGCACCAGTTCAGGAAAGGAACTGCAGGTGCTGATCAGAGAACTCTTCTCACATTTTTCTCACATTTTTCTCAGCATGGAAAGGATTGTTGATGCTATATTAACAAATCATCAAGCCCACAGGTTACCTTTAATTCTATAACCTTTAAAGTGGAAGAAAATCACGTAGACTGGAAAGGTTATAACATTCCGAAAGTGAAATACTGATCCCTCTTTTAGAAGACTGGCACCAAAAACTCCCCTTTACTGGGTCCAGGGCCATGTTTTATGGCACTGACTCTGCTATCACAATCACCATCAGCAGGACCAATGTTCCCAGGAACAGCAAAAGTATGGCCAGCAACCCACAAAGAGGCCTGGCATGGGAGATCTGCCCAACAAAAATGCAGCTAATGGAACCAGATCGTCTCTTTTAGCAGGCTAAATTCAAGCTATATGGAGAGGGAAAGTAGCTGAAAAACAGAGAAGACAAGCAGCAGAAGTAATGAGGCAGTTATGTACTACACTAAGATACCAAATGAGGTAAAAGGTTTTTTTTTTTTTTTAAGGTAAAAGCAGAGTCTGAGAAGGGCTAATAGCAGCCGAGAAGCCATACTCCTGCTGCTAAGAGGGTAACACCCAGTCATTAGAGTTGCATTACTTTTTCCTGGTTTCTCTAGTACTTAGTTGAAATCTACATGGTGAAGCCAGTCTATACGATTATTCCTAGACTCTCTTAAGGCCGAGCCATTTCTCTCTTATCCCCACAATGCTCTCAAAGAAACCTCTCTTTACCAGCTATGGATCAATTTTAAAACTCTGTGCTTGCAACAATAAAAAGAGTAGCATGATGCTTTATAAAGGGTCACACATGTGCAATCAGATGACCTGGCAAATTGAGTGGTGGCTGGGTCTCACTTCCATCTTGCAGAATCTGTGGTTTGAAGACATTGTGTTCTTTAGCTCCAGTTAACTGTCTCCGAAAGAAATGACCTTCAAAGAAGTATCTTAAACCTTACAAATTAACAATTCATATCATTATAATTATACACTTAGAACCGAAGAGATTCAGGGCAGATAAAGGCAACAAAACCATCTCCTTTAAAAGTTTCTTCCTCTGGTGTATTTTTTTATGTATCCAAATTTCAAGGCAAATAAGTGATTTTGTCCACTTACAATCATAAGGAACAACAGGTAGCTAGTCAGGCAAAGAAAGGATAGGCAGGCAAAGAAAGGATAAATTGGAAAATCATGAAAACGTGGTGAGGAAAGTTTAACTTGGGGATATAAATATCGAAGATGACTCACAAATTTCACTAAGTGAGTTCGTGCGTAACTCTATGACAATCCCATTAGCCTATCTTATGTCCTCAGAGCTTGCCCATTCAAAGGAAAGGAGAATGAAGCTCAAAAGTCTCAAACATCTACAACTGTCCAAATGTTGGATTCCAAGGAACTCAGTAAATAATCTAATGAGCAAAAGGCATGAAAATGGCATGGCCACTCTCCTACAGAAGCTTATACAGAATGATCCCAACAATTTATATGTCAAAAACCCAAGAACACTACAAACAACTCTTCTCCCCGAAAGTTATTTTCTTCATATAATTCAATCACTTGTACACACAATGTTTCTAGTATTTAGCTTTTTTTTTTTTTTCTTAGAAGTATTCCTCACTTTTTCTTCTCATCCAAAATAAAAACTACCAGACACAACCAGGTACTTTGGAATTTAGGTCTACCAAAGCATCCGTATAGCCAAGAAGAGTCTCAACTTTTTAAAAATATTTTTGCACAGCTTAGAAAGAAACTCTGTCTAAAAGCCACAGTTCCATTTCTCAGAGCTAATTTCTTTTCAAGATAATTCCACAGATAGAAGGAATTAACTAATATTCAAAACCTGAGTTATAGTTCTATGCATTTAGGCTTCACCCTGGTAATTTCTCCTCTGAAAATAACATTAGTACACACTCTTACACAGAAAGTGTTACCAGATTAATATAGAGCAGGACACCCAGATAGGCTGCAAGTTATTCAAGCATTCAAAGTGGGATTATTCGTTTGTTTGGGTTTGGCTATTTTTTTCAACCACATCATTCTATTGCTTAAACATTACAATGTTTTGTATATCAGGAATATGCTCAGATACCTGACGTAAGAATTTGACTGTCAGAGTCATGAAGCCAGACAACCCAAGAATGGTAACCCTAGCACTTGATCTGCAGTTCAAGATATGAGTTTATCCAAACTGAGGGACAAAGGTTCTCTGGTATTGCAATTATCCCCATACACAAACATTTCTAAAATTGTCATTTTATGGTTAAAAAATCCATGATCAGTAACAGGCAGGTATGCCACTGAAATCTCTCAGCAGATAATATAACACTTCTTGGGCCTCAGGTGAAACGTGGAATACTGCCACTAATGACTACCACTGGCAAGACCTGTGAAAAGTACCGTTACTTTTCTCTTCACGACACATTCACCAAAGCAATTCCCGACCTGGCCCAAATCATGCTCTCCTGAAGAATCCACTTTCTACAACTAAATACTTGCTTTTAAATAATTAGTTCATAGTCTTTCAACTATGTTACTCAATATTTGCTCCATGTCAGTACTTCACACATGCCCAAAACCAAAATATTGTGTGATATAACAGATATTAATGAGAATTTTAGGACAGATGGGTTGTTATAAAAACAAGCCTAACTTACAATGAATGTGTTTAAGACTACCAATACCTTTTTCAAGATAAATGAAAAACATAGAAGTAGGAATGATAAGCCAATAACATCAGATTAGAAAAAAACTGGTAACAAGTAATAATATAGTTGGTCGTCATTTCCCAATTAAACACAAAAGCGGCAGCTAAAATCTAATATACAGCAATGAACTCTCTTCTAAGGAAACATTTTCATTTAAACTTAACTTTACAAGGTGATGAAAAAAATCCCACATTTATACTATGAAATCTCACATTATAGCAATCATATCTAACAATTACTGTAACATGACAAGGACCTTCTCTAAGCTTCTATTTTTCTGTTCTGTAAAGTGATGTTAATAAAGGAACAGTTCTTACTTCATAGAGTTGTTGGTGGATTACAGGCATCAGGCATGTAAAAGATTAACAAAGTACTTGGTATATAGTAAGCACTCCATGAATGCTAATTACTATTGGCTAATACTAAGAAATTCTCCTTATTACTATGAACTCTCATTTTAGTGCTGGTGGCACTTTCTAAAATAAATTAAATCTATCAATACTGAGATAACAGAAGTTTAGGAGATTAAGACCCAAACGTCTCAAAGTATATGACAGCACAATTTAGATGGAAAAGGTTTTACTACTACTAAAAAGTAGTAACTTATTGTAACATCAAACATGTACTTATAGTGCCTGGGTATATATATAAAACGTACAAGACACTAAACAAAATTATCAAGATGTAGTTAAAAATACACAATCAAGCAAATTAATTCTGCTGAGTGTGCACAGGCAGTAAAACCTCCAAGTCTGAAGCAGATGCACCTTCGGTATTCAATAAATTCCCCTCCGTTTGCGGCATGACAGTGGTGATTATATGCAGATAAAGAAGCTTGAAAAATAATAAACCTGACAAATTGAGTATAGATTAATAAAAATTCAGGAAGAAATGAGCTTTCCACCCTCTTACCTTCTTAAAAAAATGTTTTAGCGATCTTAGTACTAATGATCTGTTAATTAACCAGAAGAGAAAAAAGAAAAGAGCTAGAAGCTCAGCTCAGTCTATACCCCGACCAGTAATGCTGAAGAAGCTGAACAGTTATATGAAGACCTACAAGACCTTCTAGGACTAACATCCAAAAAAGATGCTTTTCTCATTATAGGGGATTAGAATGCAAAAGTAGGAAGTCGAGAAATACTTGGAGTAACAGGCAAATTTGGCCTTGGAGTACAGAATGAAGTAGGAAAGGCTAATAGAGTTTTGCCAAGAGAATGCACTGGTCGTAGCAAACACCGTCTTCCAACAACGTAAGAAAAGACTCTACACATGGACATCACCAGATGGTCAACACCAAAATCAGATTGATTATATTCTTTGCAGCCAAAGATGGAGATGCTCCATACAATCAGCAAAAACAAGATCAGGAGCAGACTGTGGCTCAGATCATGAACTCCTTATTGCCAAATTCAGATTTAAATTGAAGAAAGTAGAGAAAATCACTAGACCATTCAGGTATGACCTAAATCAAATCCCTTATGATAATACAGTGGAAGTGAAAAACAGATTAAGGGATTAGATCTGATAGAGCGCCTGAAGAACTGTGGACAGAGGTTCGAACATAGTTTAGGAGGCAGTGATCAAGACCACCCCCAAGCAAAAGAAATGCAAAATGGCAAAACAGTTGTCTGAGGAGGCCTTACAAATAGCTGAAAAGAGAAGCTAAAGGCAAAGGGGAAAAGGAAAGATATACCCATTTGAATGCAGAGTTCCAAAGAATAGCAAGGAGAGATAAAGAAAGCCTTCCTCAGTGCTCAATGCAAAGAAATAGAGGAAAACAATAGAATGGGAAAGACTAGAGATCTCTTCAAGAATATTAGAGATACAAACGGAAAACTTCATGCAAAGATGGGCACAATAAAGGACAGAAATGGCATGGACCTAACAGAAGCAGAAGATATTAAGAGGTGGCAAGAATACACAGAAGAACTATACAAAAAAGATCTTCATGACCCAGATAACCATGATCGTGTGATCACTCACCTAGAGCCAGACATCCTGGAATGCAAAGCCAAGTGGGCCTTAGGAAGCGTCACTTTGAACAAAGCTAGTGGAGGTGATGGAATTCCAGTTGAGCTATTTCAAATCCTAAAAGATGATGCTGTGAAAGTGCTGCACTCAATATGCAAGCAAATTTGGAAAATTCAGTAGTGGCCACAGGACTGGAAAAGGTCAGTTTTCATTCCAATCCCAAAGAAAGGCAATGCCAAAGAATGCTCAAACTACCACACAATTGCACTCATCTCACACACTAGCAAAGTAATGCTCAAAATTCTCCAAACCAGGCATCAACGGTACATGAACCACAAATTTCCAGATGTTCAAGCTGGATTTAGAAAAGGCAGAGGAACTAGAGATCAAATTGCCAACATCTGCTGGATCATCGAAAAAGCAAGAGAGTTTCAGAAAACCATCTGCTGCTGCTGCTGCTAAGTCACTTCAGTTGTGTCCGACTCTGTGCGACCCCATAGACGGCAGCCCACCAGGCTCCCCCATCCCTGGGATTCTCCAGGCAAGAACACTGGAGTGGGTTGCCATTTCTTTCTCCAGTGCATGAAAGTGAAAAGTCAAAGTGAAGTCACTCAGTTGTGTCTGACCCTCAGCCTTCCAGGCTCCTCCGTCCATGAGATTTTCCAGGCAAGAGTACTGGAGTGGGGTGCCATTGCCTTCTCCAAGAAAACCGTCTACTTCTGCTTTATTGACTATGCCAAAGCCTTTAACTGTGTGGATCACAACAAACTATGGAAAATTCTTCAAGAGATGGGAATACCAGACCAACTGACCTGCCTCCTGAGAAATCTGTATGCAGGTCAAGAAAACACAGTTAGAAATGGAAATGGAACCAAAGACCGGTTCCAAACTGGGAAAGGAGTACGTCAAGGCTGTATTTTGTCACCCTGCTTATTTAACTTATATGCAGAGTACATCATGTGAAATGCCAGGCTGGATGAAGCATAACCTGGAATCAGACTGCCGGGAGAAATATCATTAACTTCAGATATGCAGATGACACCACCCTTATGGCAGAAAGTGAACAAGAACTAAAGAGCCTCTTGATGAAGGTAAAAGAAGAGTGAAAAAGTTGGCTTAAAACTCAACATTCAAAAAACAAAGATCATGGCATCTGGTCCCATCACTTCATGGGAAACAGTCAGACTTTTATTTTTCATGTGGAAACAGTGTCAGACTTTATTTTTTGGGGCTCCAAAATCACTGCAGATGGTGACTCCACCCATGAAATTAAAAGATGTTTCCTCCTTCGAAGAAAAGTTATGACCAACGTAGACAGCATTAAAAAGCAGAGACATTACTTTGCCGAAGAAGGTCCATCTAAGTCAAGGCTATGGTTTTTCCAACAGTCTCGTATGAACGTGAGAGTTGAAAAGAAAGCTAAGCACCGAAGAATGGATGCTTTTAAACTGTGGTGTTGGAGAAGACTCTTGAAAGTCCCTTGGAATGCAAGGAGATCCAACCAATCCATTCTAAAGGAGATTAATCCTGAATATTCATGGGAAGGACTGATGTTGAAGCTGAAACTCCCATACTTTGGCCACCTGATGCAAAGAACTGACTCACTGGAAAAGACCCTGATGCTGGGGAAGATTGAAGGTGGGAGGAGAAGGGGACGACAGAGGATGATATGGTTGCATGGCATCACTGATGCGATGGATGTGAGTTTGAGTAGGTTCTGGGAGTCGGTGATGGAAAACAGGGAAACCTGGCGTGCTGCAGTAGTTCATGGGGTTGCAAAGAGTTGGACATGACTGAGCAACTGAACTCAACTGAACTGAGAAGCTCACAAGAGGTCAAAGGAAAAGAGTGCAGAAACAAATTATAAGGGAGAAGAGGAAAGAATCTGGAAGTTAGAAAAGCCAAAGTTCTTGTTTAGTTGCTAAGTCATGTCCAACTCTTTGTGACTCCACAGACTGTAGTCCATGGATTTCCCAGGCAAGAATACTGCTGGGTTTGTAATTTCCTCCTCCAATCTCTGGCACTGGCAGGTAGATACTTTACTGCTGAGACACCACGGAAGCCCAGTTTAAATGAAACACTTTTTCCTACAATTCTGTCATGGGCCAAATGCCTTAGAAACGAAACAACTACTAGCCAATCTTAAGACTGCTGATACTTACTCCTCTTCCATCTTGAGGTTTCCATTAGCTTTTAAAGTCAGAGAAGAGGGAAAGAATACCACAGAATAGAAAAGGATTTTGCCTAACAGCACAGCCAACTTCATGCTGCCCATATCTTACAGCTCAGCAAGAGGTCAACTATAAGACCCTGTCTGAATCATAATCCTGGTAATCTAAAGATTCCGCTAGAAAAGTAAATTCTAGAACTCCTAAGGATCTAGAGTATTTCTCTAGGCCACTACAGGAAATCTGGAGACCTAATTTCTGCAGTTACAGAAGCATTTCAAATTTTTCTCAGTGGTCATGCCATTTGAAGACATCTTTTGTAACTTCACAGGAGGAAATGATACTTACTTGGGCCTGTATCTCCATATCTACTTGCCATAACAACTACTGGGAAAGTTCTCTCTCTATACCCACAAGTTCAAACCCATAGCAAAACCATAAAACTTCCCCACTACTGCATCCATGGAGAAGGAAACGGCAATCCACTCCAGTGCTAATGCCTGGAAAATCCCATGGACAGAGGAGCTTGGTAGGCTACAAGTCCATGGGGTCACAAAGAGTCGGACACGACTGAGCGACTTCACTTCAATTCACTGCATCCATAGGCTCTCTAAAGCAAACTGAATAGAACAGCCTACTGACCACAAAGCAATGTAACAAATACACATTCCTAAAGTGAAGATACTTTTCAACAATACAAGCAAGGTGTCAACTGAAAATGTGGTGTGTGTATATATACATAAGCCAAATTTTATATATATGGGGATATATATATATATGAGCCAAAATTTATATACATGTCTGTGTGTGTGTGTGTGTGTGTGTGTGTGTGTATATATATATATATGAGCAAAATCCTATCTTTATGTGTGTATATAAATAAAACTAGGCTAAAAATTAAGGATGGATAATTTATTATTATTTAAGAATGTACACACTGTTTAAAAAGGTTTTGTTCTTGAAGCAGGGAGAAAGGGTGGGGGTGGCAGGGGGAGGGACATGAACCGCAAAAATGGTTACTGTGCATTCAAAGTGTATCTGCAATGTTAAACAATCAACACCTGCTTAGGGAATTCCACAGCAGTCTAATGGTTAGGACTCCACACTCTCACTGCTAAGGGCCCAGGTTTGAAACCTGGTCAGGGAACTAAAATCCCACAGGTAGCACATCGTGGTCAAATAAAAAAATAAACAAAAAAACCACCTGCTTAGTGTCAGCCATACTCATCCAGTTCTCACTTGCACTATACAAACTTAAAAAGTTGAAGTGCAAGCCATACCTTTTATTGTTTTTCCTCTTCCAGCAATATAATTTAGGAGTAAAAGATATCTTCAGGGAAGAAGTAAGTTGAATTCTATAGAAAAACTGTTGATCAAACAGCAGCAAAGGTAGATAATTTGTACCCATAGATAGATCTTAAAGTAAGGCATTCTTGATAGTTCTTTACCTGATTAACCACTACTCCCCCTCACTCCACAACAAAAAGTGCCACAAATACTTGCTTATTCAGCCTACATGCAAAAAGCTTCCGGCACAAATTTCTTAGGCCTTTTCTCAAAAGCCTCAAGCCTGATCCTCTTGAGATGACAAAGCCCAAGAGTCAAAATAAAATCAAAAAGTTAAGGATGAAGACCAGAAAGGAATACGAAGAACAAAGAATTTCTAATCACTTCTTACATGTTCATTCTACTCTTCTTAACTGGTCTGAGTTCTCTAACTCCTATGTCGCCCATGATCCATTAATTTAGCTACTATGATAAAATATTCTTAATCTCTCCAGGCCCTTCTAATTTGGACAAGTCCTGACATAGTGGTGTTTTGTTTTGTTTTGTTTTAACTCTATGACCCAGATGAAATCTTTTTATAGTCCTTGGAACCCTTGATGCTCCCTCCTAAATTCCTGCTCTGTGGCCCTAATGTTATGACTGAGGAGACAAACTATGTGAATGGTCCTGTGAAAACGAGTGAGTGGAGGAAGGGAATTGCTGCAATTGGGCTCCACAAGCATCAGGCTATTTCTCTTTCTTCCCTACAGGATTTAACAAGTAAAGTAGAAAGGAAAAGGCTGGCATACACATGGGAAGCTGCAGCAAAGAGCTACCCCAAGGTTTTTAGGAATCCTCATTATCTTTCCATTTGTTATAGGCAGTTAAGTCTGGAAAAATATCTTTGGAATATGTCTTGTGTGTGTAGGAATGCATAAAAGATAACACCTTGCAAAAGTCAAACATACAGGTTTAATAATGTGCCACTAATGAAGATGGTTTATAAATGAAATAACACCTACACATTTAGTTCCCTAAATATATTATGCTATTAATCATTAAAGTTAGACCTATAAGTACAAGTTTTCCATATGTGGAAAAGTAAATCTGTTTTTAAATTAAAGAGAAATTATCACTCTAACTCTTAAAAATAAAACGATCAGGATAAATTTCAAGTGTAGCCGCTCAGTCACTGAATAAATTTAAATTTGATAATAAAACATTTAAGTTTCAACCAATGCACCTTCGCTGAAGCACATTTAGCTGAAATAACTTCGAGTCTTGTTTATTTCCATCACATATAGTACATTTTTCCAACAAGAGCACGTGTACATTCAATATAGAACATTTCCAGCAAGTTACAGTCTTTCTACTTTCCTTTCACAGTATATTTTAGTGCAAAGCACTGGGAAGGGTAAATGCTTTTCTAGCTATAAAATCATTTTATTATGACCTTGTGGATCTTCAACATTTTAAATTTTATATAAAAAGTATATAGATGGACAGGGTCCCTCCTAAGTTCACATGTGAACCTATATAAAAACATGGTATATTCTCCTGCTGTACCTTTTAAAATTATAATTTGACAAAAATTACTAAAAATTATTTAAAAATAAAGTATTCCCTAAAAAATACAGAATATTGATACACAAAAACCTGCCCAATATTTCATTAAAGATAGATGTACTTCTGTTTTCCCTAAAATCTTGATTACAAAAATGGACAAAAATTTATTATTTTTTAAATTTTTCAGTAGGAATCAAATATTATCTAAAGTAGTCATCTAAGATTTTACTTGGGAGAGGGGGAAAAAGCAGGGTTTACACCCCAATCTTCCTTTTTTAGCAGTATTTAAAGAAATAAACTAATATTGTAAGAAGTGGTTGTGCAGGGATTGTCTGCATCCATAAAATTTCAGCAAGCTATTTACTACTGCCTTCATATTAACATCAGTAAATGTGCGGTCTTTAAAAAAAAAAACTGAAAATTTAAGTTGCATCTATCATTAAAGTGCTTTGAACGAAATTTAAAGAAATACAGGGGAATGTTTAATTTTCATAAAAACCTCAGATGTTTACAAATGAAGAATGTGATGATCCATGGGTGAAAATGAGCTGCAACTTTCCTGTAGTATAAATTTTAGAATGAAACTTGCAAACATTTAAGTGCTGTAGAACAAGTTAGAAATAAATGGATGTAAAAATAATTACAAATATTTAGCAGGCTAAATATTTATAATGTGCTGATATTAATTTATCTTTTGGTCCTAACATACACTCACTAGGAAATTATGTATCTGTACAATCCAGATAAAAATTCTGCCAAATGAAATGGAACAAAACTAAAATCACTAAGATAAAGTCTTTGTTAATTAAAAATCACCAGTGGTGATATTTTGTTCAGGTTGTTGATCACTTTAATCAACAAACTGTTGGAAAACAAAATTTGCACCATTTGTGTAGAAAACGTAGACCAAATGCACAAGGGTGGTTAGTTGATGGATTGTGATGACAGTACTTAATGTCACAGCTACTTGAAAGTGCTGGAAGAGGCAGTGCCTTAGAAACAAGTGGTTAGATGGTTATTATTTTAGTCAGAAACAGCAGTTACAGTCATATATTTATCAAAACTTTTTCTTTTTTTCCTCATAGTACCATCTGAAGATGTTTAGTGGTTCTAACACCAATTTAAAGTCTTTCCACAAAAATGAACTCCAAACCTTTTCGTACATCACTTGAAGTTATCTGAGGAGAAATGGGAATAAATGAACACTTTTGAGTTTACCGATAAAACCTTATTTTTAGAATTTTACAATAAATGACTTCTAAAGAATGGTTTCGTCTCAAGTTTTCCACACAAAAAAAATGTGTGATAGTCAAACCACAACATTTAACCTACTCAGCACTCAAACTAAGTATACTGCTTTAGAACCTGAATCCAAAACTACCTTAATACTAATTAAATATATTAAATGCCTTAATACGAGGGACACAGGTACTAAAGGTAAACTTTAAAAATACAGGGAGATTTACAAAAACAAGTACAGGGAGTCTACGCCTTATTTTATATTGCTTTTTAAAAATCTACATTTGTTCCAAAACCCTCTAAAAAAGTAATATTATTTTCTTTTTTCCCAATAGGGATTTTACTTTTCAACACAAAACCATAAAAAAAAGAAAAAAAACCTACTTAATAATATTAACTATGCTGAAATGATCACCAAAAGTTTATTTAAACAAAAAGGTAAAAATAAAGAGGATCTGGGACCTAAACAATCACTTTCCATAGATCAAAACTAAAACACGGTAACTAATACATACTTCCAAGGAAAAGGAAAAATAATCCAAACTTTTGTTTATCGAGTTTTCCCCTTTGCCTGGAAGCACTATGTTAAACGTAAATAATAAATGCTAATTGTTCTAAATTCAATTTGGGGGTTGTATTTTTTCTGAGTGCAGCACTTTATTTAGCCATCACAGATTAATTTTTACAATAATTACAGTGCCTCAAAAGACGTTTTTCCTATAATTATCGCCTTCACAAATTCATTCTAATATACTTAACTTTCCCACAATGTATTAATTAGTAGACTAAGTCACTGAATCAAATTAAACCTGTGCAAAGTTAGTTAAACAGAAGACTTCTATTGTAAACATAAGCCAATATTAATGTATATATTTTACAACATTGAGAGGAAATCACTGACCCTGTGCCATCTATCTATAACTATATTGCATTGTCCTGTGGAAGATTAAGTTCTGAAGTTAACTTTTGTTCCCAAGCCATTGGAATAAAGGTCACTGAAGAGGTAAATGCAATATGCACATTACTCTTGCAGTTCCCATTGCCATAAGATATATGGAAGCAAACGTGTTAAAATGGAACCAGCTATAAATTATGGTCAAATGATTGTTTTAGTTCGATGGGGGGAAATAAAGCAAAACTCTGTTAACTGTTCCTCACCAGACAAGAGCCTTAGATCTTGTACTTCGGCCTTTGGTTTTGTTTCCTTCAGGTGAATTGGAAGCATTTGCCTTATGAGTTTTCTTATGATGCTCAAGATAAGTCTTTTTGGCAAATGCCTTTCCACATTTATTGCATCTGTGAAGAGAGAAGTTTTTTGTGACTTTTACTTCAATACCAACATCAGCTACTTCGTACTTTTTACTAGGAGAGTTAGAAGTGCCATCATGTTTTGCATCACTATGTTTTGCTTCGTCTCTCGAAGGGCCTCTTTTTGTCACTTTATTTAGAACAAAATCAATGGGCTTTTTTATAGCTCTGATCTCTAAACTGGCTGTTATTTTCCCAAGATAACGGGATGACTTTTTATGAACCACAGTTATATGTCGTATCACATCACGCTTCCGACGAGTTTCATAAGTGCAAAGAGGACACTTGTAGAATTTAACATAAATGTTATTCCCATCTGTGTGCAATTCAATGTGTTTAGTCAAGTTCTGTTTCGAAGTAAACTGACGTTTACAAAGTTTACAGTAAAGTTGCTTAAAATCAAAGCCAGCTGAAAGTTTTGGTTTCCTGGTTTTTTGCTGGCCACCTGCAGCAGACAGACTAGTTGATTTAGGGCTTTCAGAGTCTTGTTTAACTTTATTTTTCTGTGCTGCCGGTGTGTTCTTTTTTTCATTTGAATGATTTGTTCCCTTTAATTCATTCTGTGGAGAATGGGTAATGGAAGGGGGTGAAGATTCTACAGAATCTGCTGGTTCAACTTTAACTTTTATTTCTGAACTGCTGGCAGTATTATTGGGGCCTTTCTCTCTTTTAGAGTTTGTTCCAGAAAGAGTTATCTTGTGGACAATTTGCATATGTCTTTTAAGCATTATTTGTGAACTATATTTCCTCTTGCAAAGAAGGCATTTGCATGCAGTTAAATTGTATTCAGCCTTTGAAGACGACTTTTGTTTTCGAGTCTTAAAAGATTTTTTAGGAGAAACAGAATCCAGGAACAAAGGTTGCCCAGGCTTTGTTGCTATATCAGGAGTAATTGAATCCCTCCTTAGTCCTCTATGAACTTCATCAAAATGCCTCCTTACATTCGCTTTTGTAGCAAATGATTTATAACATACTGGACAACTCCTACTTAATGGAACTAGAACATTCTTACTGCGTCCTTTAGTGGACTGGTTTGGATTCTTTCGTGTTTCAATGTACTTTTTTAGTTCTTCCATCTTTTTCTTGTGTACTTTTCGAATGTGACGACGAACACCTCGTCTGGAATTGAAATCTTTTCTACAAAGACAACATATCAACTGGTGACCAAAATCAGAATTGTCAGAAGTTTCCAAGTCAGCCTGTGATTCCTGCGGTTGTTCATCAGATGGAGGTGCAACGTCATCTGCAACAATTTCAACAGGAGGGGGCTCTACAGTTTCCACCTCTGTGTCTGTAACTGGAACTGTTTTAGACTGTTCAGTGCTAGTTTCCTGTATTTGAACTTCAGGCTGTTCAGGAGTACTGCTTGACTCTGTGACTTCAGTGGGATTATCGGTCCTTGAAATATATTGAAACACTGCATTCTGATTAGTTTCTATAGGTTCTAGCTTAATAATGTATTCTCGCTTGTCCACACTTGGATATATGGCTTCTAGGAGGTCGTTTATGGCTTGGCTTTGTTTATCATTTACATCAGGAAGGTCTGTTAAGGAAAAAACAACATTTTAATCTGAAATAATTAGCCTGCTCTAGTCCTCCAATATTTTTACATGTATTATTAACCTGTCTTAAAATTTATTATTAATTTGTATTTATTTTTACAAGAGTATTATCTACTTCTCAGTATTTTATGAGGCTAAAAAACTAGTAGATTAAATTAAAATTTGCTTTAATTTAAAATCTCATCATGGTACACAAATGTTAAGGAATAGATACAATCTGAAGAGCTACTTCTAATATAATTTTATATTAAGGGCCCTTAATATAAAATATTTAAGCAGATGGGTATCCCAAACAATAAAAATAATACTTCATATTTTTAGGCTAGCAAAGGAAAGTCAAAAGTTCTCATAACCCAAGATGGATAAAATACCATGAAGTATGTTAGTATAAAAATCATTTTTTTTTTTTTAGAAAACATAACAGCATTCCTATTAACTTAATCCATAATAATCTAATCTAATTGTATGGGGACATTTGAACATCCTATGGAAAATGAAAAAGATTTTATAGGAAAACTTAGAAACATAAATGATGATGTATAGAAGTGTTTGTTAAATTCAGTCCTATTACATGTCTTAACATGGCACAATTCTATTAAACCAATGATTAAAAACTACAAATTAATTCCAAAAACAGAGCTAGTTTTATTTTATTGTGCAATATAATTACTCTGCCTGTAGGCAACCTAACATTTCTATTGTAACAGAGTTGACTAATATTGGTTATGTTCCTACATACAATGCTAAAATCTAGCTACAAATACAGTATCAAATCTGATGACAACTTAGAAATCAAAAAATGACTTATCATTCTTCTAGTCTACTAATCTTTCTTTTTAAAATGGATAAAGTAGTGTCTGTAAGAAGAATACTTTCACAGAAGTATTTCTAGAATAAGTATTACAGAAGAATATACAGTAATCAGCAAATCCATTTATCTATTTCCCTCTAAAATTCAACTAAACTTTAGTCCACACCAAAGACTAACACAGAATAACTACCAGAAAGTTAATTAAATTCCTACTAGTTCCTTAATTGCAAGGTTAGATTTGAAACTAATTTCTAGACTGCCTTTTCATTTACATCTCAAGGATAAAAGAAGTATAGTAAAATCTAACAGGGGCAAGAAAAACTTCAAGACAAATATGAAATTTTTGTTTCATCTATTTCCTATATTTTAAATCACTTCATGCTAATAATTAAAGTGGTACTTTTGCTATTTGCAGTTTTGCACTCCATTCCCATCCCCAAAAGGTAAAGTTGAAAAATGCACAAAGTCCACAATGTAACTGAAATATCAAACTGACAAAATAACTTCTATGTTTTGTTAAGTCCACAAGAGTTAAATCCCTGAACAAAAAACAATGAAAGTAATCTATGACTTAATAAAATACTTTACGGAATTTATGTTAGCTCTTTAAAGCAAGAAAATAGTATCATTACATATACTGCAACTTAATCATACACAGACAATATACTTAACTCAACAAACACTTGGTTACACAAAAAGTTCATTAGCGTACTACCTGCCTTCATTACATAAAGCTATTTCAGATTTCAGGTTAGCTTGCAACACAATCCAATTTCTGATAAAATGATATATCAAGTCAATTTCACTGAGAATAAAACTGATCTTCAAGACCCAGAAAACATTAGAAAGATTATCAAATATTTTTAGTGCTCTCCACAATACCCCAAAAATCAATTTATTTACTCATTCTTTGCTCTATTTTCAACCTTCTCATTTACTTAAGAAGAATCTAAGTAAACAGTGAGTCATATCTGGTAACAAGCTGCTAAGAAGTAAAAATACAAACACCCCTATCAAGCATCAATATTTTAATTTACAAAAATCCTGAATATAAACGGTGTAATTCACATAAACATTCAAAAACAATACCCAATGTTTTAATACAAATAAACGTAGTAAAAATCTAACTTCATTTGTCTTTAGCAAAATCCAAATGACAGATATTAAAAAATAGATATTAAATTATCTCTAAGAAACCAAATATATGACACTGAATCAAGTATTTTATTTTGTTCACCATCACTAAGTCATCTGTAACCAGGTACTGATACCATTCTAATTTGAATGTGCAGCTACAGTGTAAGAACAAACAGTAAACGCATAAAGGAACATATGAATACAACTTACTGTCATCCATCTGCAGACTTGGTGGGCAGTAGAATTTTTTATGGGTAATTAAATTTGGCAATCCTCTGAAGAGACTGCGGCATAGTTTACATTCAAAAATAGTGTCCACGTCTTTTAATAAAATATGCTTAAGTTGTTTAGTTCCTGAGGAAAAAAAGAGAACACAAAGGTAACTTTAAAATGTACTTTTAAACTGGAAAATCACTGCTGACAATCCAAAAGTGTGGTTTTACACCTTAAAAACAAAATGCAGGCACTGCCAGTTATCTACCACACTATACTCAAAAATAAGTTATAAACTACATTCTTTTTTTTTAAATAAATTTATTCATTTTAATTGGAGGCTAATTACTGTACAATAGTGTATTGGTTTTGCCAACCATCAATATGAATCCTCCACGAGTGTACACATGTTCCCCATCTTGAACCCCCCTCCCACTTCCCTCCCCTTACCATCCCTCTGGGTCATCCAAGTGCACTAGCCCCAAGCTCCCTGTATCATGCATCGAACCTGGACTGGTGATCCATTTCACATATGGTAAAATACGTGTTTTAATGCCATTCTCCCAAATCATCCCACCCTCGCCCTCTCCCACAGAGTCCAAAAGACTGTTCTATACGTCTGTGTCCCTTTTGCTTAAGGCTGGGTAATATCCCACTGTATATATGCACATCTTTATCTGCTCATCTGTCGATGGACATTTAGGTTGCTTTCATGTCTTGGCTGTAGTAAATAGTGCTGTGATGAACATAGGGGTTCATGCATTCTATTTCTTTCTTATGCCTTCACATAAGAATAATAATTTATATTAGACAGTCTGTCTTTTCTCCTCTCATATTCTAGCGTTTAATGTTGCAGATGAGAAATTCAATAATGTATGACCCTTTTTTTTTTATTTTGAAACTAGAACACTTTCTAACACCATACACAAAAATAAACTCAAAATGGATTAAAGATCTAAACGTAAGACCAGAAACTATAAAACTCCTAGAGGAGAACATAGGCAAAACACTCTCCGACATACATCACAGCAGGATCCTCTATGACCCACCTCCCAGAATATTGGAAATAAAAGCAAAAATAAACAAATGGGACCTAATTAACCTTAAAAGCTTCTGCACATCAAAGGAAACTATTAGCAAGGTGAAAAGGCAGCCTTCAGAATGGGAGAAAATAATAGCAAATGAAGCAACTGACAAACAACTAATCTCAAAAGTATACAAGCAACTCCTACAGCTCAACTCCAGAAAAATAAATGACCCAATCAAAAAATGGGCCAAAGAACTAAATAGACATTTCTCCAAAGAAGACATACAGATGGCTAACAAACACATGAAAAGACGCTCAACATCACTCATTATCAGAGAAATGCAAATCAAAACCACTATGAGGTACCATTTCACGCCAGTCAGAATGGCTGTGATCCAAAAGTCTACAAGTAATAAATGCTGGAGAGGGTGTGGAGAAAAGGGAACCCTCTTACACTGTTGGTGGGAATGCAAACTAGGACAGCCACTATGGAGAACAGTGTGGAGATTCCTTAAAAAACTGGAAATAGAACTGCCTTATGATCCAGCAATCCCACTGCTGGGCATCACACTGAGGAAACCAGAAGGGAAAGAGACACGTGTACCCCAATGTTCATCGCAGCACTGTTTATAATAGCCAGGACATGGAAGCAACCTAGATGCCATTCAACAGATGAATGGATAAGAAAGCTGTGGTACATATACACAATGGAGTATTACTCAGCCATTAAAAAGAATACATTGGAATCAGTTCTAATGAGGTGGATGAAACTGGAGCCTATTATACAGAGTGAAGTAAGCCAGAAAGAAAAATACCAATACAGTATACTAACGCATATATATGGAATTTAGAAAGATGGTAACAACAACCCTGTGTACGAGACAGCAAAAGAGACACCGATGTATAGAACAGTCTTATGGACTCTGTGGGAGAGGGAGAGGGTGGGAAGATTTGGGAGAATGGCATTGAAACATGTAAAATATCATGTATGAAACGAGTTGCCAGTCCAGGTTAAATGCACGATACTGGATGCTTGGGGCTAGTGCACTGGGACGACCCAGAGGGATGGTATGGGGAGGGAGGAGGGTTCAGGATGGGGAACACATGTATACCTGTGGCGGATTCATTTTGATATTTGGCAAAACTAATACAATTTGTAAAGTTTAAAAATAAAATAAAATTTAAAAAAAAACTTAAAAATATAAACTACATTCTAAGCAAAATTTTATCACTTGGATGTTAGGACACCTGAAACTGATGGTCTTTTTCTAATTCAGCAGCCAATCAACTCCTGGGATGTCTTGACAATGGTTCTAATATCTGCTTGATCATCACAATGACCTGGTAATAAAAATGTACATGACCCACTCCTGGAGATTCTGATGCAACAGACCTGGAGTGGTACAGAAGAATTAAATGCCACCTCAACCCAAGTTTTTGGCTGGTTCTTCCAGCTCTCTTTTGTACTACGAAGCAAACATGAAGTAACACATTTCCCCCTGATTACTTAAAGAAGGTCAAAACTGTCTCACAAGATTGTCTGTGCCTTTCTTTTTAAATTCAGCTCAAACTACTTGCGGTTCTGGGCCAACATGGGATTATGATCATTTAGTGGACAGTAAAGAATCTTTGGTCCATGGTTTTGAATTTTGCTTAGGTGTCTTAATACTACTAGAAATTTATCCAAAGCCTTTCTCCCTCAAATACTCACCCTAATTGCAATTAATTAAATATTCACAGAACTACTAAAGCCTGTCTTCCACTAGACTATAAATTCCAAAGTGGCCAAGACCAAGCCTGTCTTATTACAGTTACAAAGTTCTCAGCTCTAATAACACTGAATAAATATTCATTGAAGAAAACCACTTATCTACAGAATCTAACCATTATGACCGAAGATCAAAAGGCAGGCAGAAAATAAACAGCAACAAGCACTCCTGAAGTATTTAAAATAAAACACAAATAGAACCTCTTTTGTCACTACTTCCTACTGGTCTTTGACACAGGCAAATGGACAAAATTGATTTCTGTTCACTAATTAATGAGCCTTCAGTTTCTTCAAAAAAAAAAAAAAAAGGATAAAAATATTGAATTAAATAGGAAAAAAGCAGAAGAGTCCTGAAAAATACCACGAAGACTATCCAGGTGCACAGTGACTATTAAGCTTTGGGACTACTAGAGAATAAACACAATCTCAGTAGCATAATTAATACTGTAGGATCCATAAAAGTTAAGCATTTCTGATTCAATCTTTTGCAATTTGTTTACCTTTAATTTTTAATTTTCATCATGTTGCATTTTATCATCATTTTGAAGACGTTAGCCTTCAAATTTTTATTGCAAAAAGATTACCACATTATCATAACTTTACTAAGTCTTTAGAGATTCCAATTCTGATATCATCTAGCTGTGTGACCTTAAAGCTGTGTGCACTTTGGTTTATTCATCTTATGAAACAAACCAAACCTATCTCGGAGAATATGAAAGAAAATATGAACCTAAATTCCAGAAGAATTAAATTATAAATCCAGATTTCTACTGAGGAAAAAATATATATATAATGAAATAATTTCTACCACTTCCTAAATCCAATTCAAAGTTTATTTCACCAGATCATACTACCACAAAACCAGAAAACATATATTTTAAAAGATTCAGAAGATAACTGTGTTATTATTCATTGTGTAAAAGTAAGTTCACACACACACGTACACTTCTCTAGTCTATTTCACATTACAAAATATATTGGCAATAAACTGCTAATATATTTAGTTCATAGTTAACCTTATAAGTGACGGACAAACTATGAGAGGTAGGCTGATGATAAAAAAACACTTTAGATAAACTTGTATAACTGATCTACATATAATTCTTAGTAAGTATAGGTGAGTGTATTACCAGACAGAAGAAAACATGGGAAAATTTTGCATATTTTAATCCTAAATTAAAAAACCAGCTAGACCCATACTACAAATTCAATTCTGCCTTTAAAGATACTAAACTGTTTAAAAGGATTGAAGGACACAGAAACAATCTGAACGAGGTTTAGCTATGACTAGAAAGTACAACATGAAATTATACATAAAAAACGTTACTTGTGAAAACTTAAGACTGCATCCCTAAATCAGGTATCATCTACCAGGTTATCTCAATCAACCGTAAGAAAAAAAAAAGGTATTTGATTCTAACCTTGACTAATTAATCTTAATTATCAGATCACAAAAAATACTCTACCACCCTCACACCACTTATGCACACACACACACACACACACACAGTTGTGCTGATCCAAGCAAACCAAATTTCTTTCAGGTCCTTGGATTCACCAAATTCTCTCACTGTTCATGCCTTCTATGTTTCTTTCTCTCTGCCTATGACATTCTCCCTATTTCCCTGGTCTGGCCCACTTCTAATAATCCTTCAGATTCCAGGTTAGGTGTCATTTCATCCAGGAAGCCTTCTCAGACCCCTCCTGTTTCCTGTTAAGAATTCTTCCCCTATACTCCTGGAGTACCCTGTACACCTATACTATATTATCTCACTATTTTGTGATTAGTTACTTTTATCTCCATTAAACTGGAAACTCTAAGAGGGCAGAAAAGATACCTTTGGTGTTCACCACTGTATTCACAGCTTTCAGGACCACGCCTGATGGGCATTTGTTAGACATACTTGTGAGCTCTCTCTAGGTTTAAGAAAATCTTCCCTATAAATTTTTTTAAAAGTCTGTATAAAGTTAACCAGAAAGTCAAAAATGCGACCTGAGTGATTTTCCAATTCTGCTTATATGTATTACAAATGAGAAAAATAAGATGTGCCCTCATTTCATAAACACAGGTAAAAGTTATTCCTTAAGTTGGTTTCAGTTACCATTTAAGGTTTTGTTGGTTTCCCATGGGGACATAATGGCTTTATTCTAATCAGCTACCATTTTCTGATTGCTTTGCTCACTAACAGTTTGACACAGCCAACCAACTGTGCCTCTGCCAATAGTTAAAACCTACTATAACCTGAAAAAAGAGACAAGACAGCAACCAAAGTTCACCCAGACAGCAACAAAAATTCCTCCACAACTCTTAATCCTGAGAGAAAGAGAGCCGTGCTGCCTTACTGCTAATTATTCCTTTTCCTATATTGATAACTCTCTTTCTCACCTTAGGTTTTTAAATCATCTTAGAAATCACTACATACTACTTACAAACCGTTTACGTAGATCATCAATTCAGTATCTTTTGAGAAACCAGCCCTCCAAAGAGAAGGCTTTTGAAGCCTGTAACTAATTAATGAACATTTCAGATTCTCACACATAATGGGCGCTCAATAAAATTTAAACCTCATCGAAGGTTTAATCCTGTGCTAGCAATTAAAGTAAAATACACTGTATATACTGATATAAACGTTTAAAAAAAATTTTTTTTCAAAAAGAATCAGTATTCAATTTCACATTAGGTTATATGTCAGATGCTTGACGTAACATAATATTAATTCTAACTCTTCTGTGCTAAGAGACAATCCTCTGAAGAGGCTGTAGCATAGTTTACATTCAAAAATAGTATCCACATGTTTTAATAAAATATAAGTTGTTTAGTTAAGACAAAATGAAAGTGAAGTCTCTCAGTCCAGCCTCTTTGTGACCCCATGGACTGTAGCCTACCAGGCTCCTCTGTCCGTGGGAATTTCCAGGCAAGAGTACTGGAGTGGGTTGCCATTTCCTTCTCCAGGGGATCTTCCCAAGCCAGGGATTGAACCTGGGTGTCCCACACTGGAGGCAGATGTTTTACCATCAGAGCCAGCTCATCAGGGAAGCCCAAACAAAGAGAAGCTTTCCTCTTCTCCCTTAATATACTGATATGTTGGTCATTCAATGAACAACATATCAGTTGCAGCAATAACGGTTTTAAGTTGCATCAGTAACAGTTTTTAAATAGTATACTGTATGCTTTATTGTTGATTCACACATGAACTCAGTTTCTTTAGGATGACTGTTGAACCACAATATCATTCCCAGCACTGCAAGCAAATCTGTAATTCCTGTCACACCTGCTGAATTCCAAGACCAGTATGAAGGGAATTTCTAACTGATCATCCATCCTTAATATAAGAAAACTTCAAAATTGTTCTCTTAAAACCACTACCTACAAGGGTTGGTTAAAAAAAAATTACTAAGTTAATTATGAACACTGCAACATGCTACAATAAATTTATAAGCAGAATGAAATTATTTTAGTGCCTATCTGGTGAAACATTTGTTTAGTCTAACACACATTTATTGAACACCTATTAAATACCAGGTATAATGTTATTCACTGAAGACATGAAAGTGAAGGATATGATCTATGCCCTTGAGAAATTCCCAAACCAACACGAATGGCTGCTCTCCTAGGAACACAGCCTCAGGTAAGATGCTTTGAAGATGAATGTAATAACAAATAAAATAAAGCTACATTTTTCTTATCTATCCCCAAAATATGCAATCTGATTTTAAATTTCCTACAATTGCTATGTATCAACTAAAAGCAAAAAAATCCATCATGTAATACAGCAGATATGTACCTCTGATAAGTCATACTTTGATCCCAAGCTTTTGCTTACAGAATCAGGACTTGGGCATCACCATCCAGTCACAGTTTACATTAACTCAGAGAAATGTCACTTTAGCAGTAAAAAACAAACAAAATCTCTAAGAAACTAAAGACCAAACTTAAAATTCAGTTAGATAACGACAATAGCAAACATCACACAAAGCCAATTCTCACTTTTCACTATAATTTACTCCTCCCTAAGATTCAAAAAAGACACTGTTTCTTGCACATCGTAGTAGTGTATTCTATAGGTAGTGTCTTTTTCTATAATACAGTTGACCTTTGAAGGAATGCAGGAGTTAGGGATGCCAACTCTCCATGCAGTCAAAAATCCACATATAACTTACAGTCCTCCTTATACTCCCTTTCTTCATATCTTCAGTTCTGCATCCTGGGATTCAACCCAATCAACCAAGGATCATCTGGTACTGTAATATTTACTACCGAAAAAAATCCACAAAAAGTGGACCTATGCAGTTCACACCTATGCTGTTCAAGTCAATTGTATAATATTGTAAAAAGAGATATATTTCAAAAACTCAAAAAAAAGATGCCAACTTCATATTAAGGGCCAGTTTTGAATACTGAACAAAATGATTATCCTCCCCTCTTCCCATTTTTCTGTCTCTAACCTTACGGCATACCACAGCTTCTTTGCCTCTACCAGAAGACTATGAGACGAAGAAAGAATATTAATTTCAATTAAATCAATTTTTATATATGTTATGGAAATACATCTTTTTGTTATTTAAAATTTTGTTTTAGTTTGGGCAGAGAGGATGGGAAAAGAAGGAAGCTAAAATAAAAGTTAACAGAGGGAGGAATGGATTTGGAGTTCGGGACTAGCAGATACAAACTATTATATACAGAATGGATAAACAAGATCCTATTGTATAGCACAGGGAATTATATTCAATATCCTATAATAAATCAAACTGGAAAGGAATATGATAAAGAATGAATATACATATATACACATATATATAACTGAATCACTTTGCTGTATACCAGAAACTAACATAACAATATAAATCAACTATATTTCACCTTCAATTTTTTTTTTTTAAAGTTAATAGAAAGGAGGGAAAATTGGAAGACAAAAAGTCACTGACATGATCCTAGAAGTACTGACAGAACTACAGAAAAGCTCAAGCAAAAGGCAGGGAATAGTCCAGGTAGTACCTGAATCCTGGCTTCAGAGCAAACAGCCTGTCTCAAGTCACCCAAGCATCAGAGATTTCAGAGTAGAAAAGCTGTAGGTAGGTGCAAAACAGACAGCCTTCTAAAAAATATAGGATATTTATATATGAACAGATGTCAAAACAACAGTAGAATGTACTGTTTAAAGCCAAAGATACCTAAATACCCAGTCAGCTACCACTTGTATCAGGAAGAAAGTTAAGGGATATATTCTCATATATGGGTAGAGGGTCTCTGGAAGAAGACACAAACCATGTTATTAGTACTATCTGAGCAAAGATACTTATTTCTATATTTCTGTATATCCTTTCATATCTCTGTATTATTATTTTTAAGCCACAGGTATATATTACATAGGACTTCCCAGGTGGTTCAGTGGGCAGAGTCTGCCTGCAATGCAGGAGACACTGGTTCGATTCTTGGATCGGAAGATCCCCTGAAATAGGAAATGGCAACCCACTCCAGTATTCTTGCCTGGGAAATTCTATGCACAGAGCCTGGTGGGCTATAGTCCATAGGGTTGCAAAGAATTGGACATGACTAAAGCCACTTAGCACGCACACATACATATATTACCTAGTCCAAAAAGAAGTCTATTCAGATTAACTTTTAAGTCAAGCAGATAAAAGTAGAGATTACAAGTCAAGAAGTATTTGTAATTTAAAGCCAGAGAAAGAGTCCAAAGCAAAAGCTGAAGTAGGAAGCAAAGAAAATGAGTCAAAACTGGTCAAGCAGTCAGTACAACCAATCAGTACAGCACACATGAGGCTGGTGGACCTAAAAAGTTAAGTCAACTCCTTCCTCAGCCTTTTATGAACTTCCAGCTTAGGTAGGAATACATACCAGGTCACAGAGAGCCCGGTATAGGCAGGAGACCACAAATCCCTTAAACAGAGCTGATACAGGAGTTGAAGACAACTATCTGAGCTTGAAGATTAAGAGATATCCTAACACATCATTACTGCACAACCTGGCTGAGCTTCTGAATGTTAACAAGAGCAAAAGCATGACTTCAAAGTTCTATCTTCAATTATCTGCCAGATACAAAACACCACTATAGCTCTTTAAATGAAATGTGTGTAACCAAGCCATTATGGAAACAGCCTAGAAAGAGATTAGTCACTGAGGGGCTGCTTGGGAGAAACCTACAAGTCTCAAAATGACAAGGTATCTTAGACCCTGTCATGTGGTCCAAACTTCTACCTCATCCTCCCAAGGTTTCAGTCAGCAGAGGCTTAAATACCTCTGTGCTAAAGAAGAGCTACCTTAGGAGACCTGAGATTATCCAGATATGTAAGAGATTACTATCCTCAGGAAATCAGAATTACTTAGCTATGAGATACACTAGTGAAGTAAAACAGTCTTTTTTAATCCAAAATTAGTTTCTTTGTACCATTTAGCGTATTTCTAAACCATCTCTAATTTAAATAATTGAGTACTTAGAATTTATAGTATTTTCAAAATTTGTTAAAAAAAAAAGCTCAGAAGGCAAATTTGCCAGAGACATTTTAGAAAGAGCACATTATCTATTTCACAGTCCCTTCCTTAATCTTAGTAAAGAAATGGCAAACACAGAAAACCAATACAACCACAGCGCAGTGAGAAAACAAATAATTTCATTTTTAAATATTCACCTTCCAAGGTTAAAAAATATATATATTTGGGGTACAAGATCTTGTTGAAAAGGAATTTTTTTTCAAGATAAAGCACAAATAAATGAAACAATTTTAACTTCTTAATCAAATAACATTGTAATAAACTGATATAGTAAAATTTCAAATTGCAAATTTTTAAAAAAGAAACCTAAGGCGAAGAATATAACTAAGTGTGAAGTTATTATCTTCATTTCCATGATATGAGAAAGAACAAAAAGAATTTTTATCTCTGTACTAAAAGTAGCTAACAGAAACTCTTACTGCAATTAAAAACTAACCATTTTCCTGTTATGCCAGAAACATACTTAAATGTTGCCTCTAATTAGTAAAATTTTAACTGTATTTACCATAGGAGAATTTGACCTATTAGTTATTTCCATTAACCAAGGGCAATTATCAAAAGTAAAGGCAATAAAAAAACACAATAAAATATGTTATACCACCATCCAGCATGAGCACAGGTATTTGTTATAGCATACATGAAATACTGATTTAAATACATAAAAGCAACGCCATGAGGATTACAGATGAAAAGTGTTAAGAAATGACTCTCAAGAGTCAGAAATTAACTTAAAGGAACAATCTATTTTTTAGAATCCTAAAATAAATCAAATGTATACTATTTCTCTTTAAAATGATTTAAAAATAAATATCTTAAAAAATTTCTCATCAATACAAGTGGCTTCATATAAATTCTCTGAATCTCAGAATTTTTTCATTAAGATATAGTAACCTTTAAAATAATAACGAAAGGTATTCTAATCCTTAAACTTAGGATATCCGTCACTTAGGTGTCCATCAGTCACGTGCGTTTGCTAGTTCATACTTTATTTAATACCCTATGATGTCAAAGAAGCCAAATCCACAAGTGGTGGACAAGCGGATATAAGAATCACAACAACCTAAGACCTTACTGGTAGGACTTCTAATAGTTCTCAACCACTTATACTTAGTGAGCAATACCTATTTTAGAGTGCTGGATTGTAACTGCACAAATATACTTATTATATATCCATTATTATAGTAATATAATGGAAAGAAAAGCTAAACAAATATATGTGAAGATATCAGGGCTAGAGTAAGTCTTTTTTCTATCACATGCTCTACTAAAGACAGTGAAACTCCAGGGTTAGGTAGGAGATGGTGAGTTACATAAACAGAGATGATAAAGTAATTAATCTAGAACAAGAGACATCTCAGACATTCCGAGTAAATAATCTACCCTGCCAAAGCTCATAAAGACCTCGTATAATTTAGTACTGTCTTCTGAGAGTTTATAAAGAACATGCCAAAAAATAACAATGAATCTTTAAGAGACACTTTACCAGTAAATATACCACATATTTCTTTAAATCATTCTGAACACTTTTTAAATTAGTATATAATAATATAGTACTGAAAAAGAATTTCTAATCAAGCAATATTTACTCGTCCACTTTTTTAAAATGACAAAAGTATATTATAAAGAAAATCAATGTATATATTTCATTTTTTAAAAATTATTTCTAAGGATTTCTAGGTAATTTTAAGGTGAAGATTGAAAATACATCCTAAAACATTCATACCTGATCGAAAGCACTCAATTATTTGCTGAATACCAGATTTGGATGTCTGTAGTGGTTGCTGTAACAAAGGAGCATCTCCAGGTTCCAGGATATAAACTACATGGAAGACAAATACCCACCCCAATCCCCACAAAAAAGGGTTATTCAAATCATTTACTATTGAAGTAAAACAATGGTTTGCTATAATCATGTTAAATGACAATCACACTTTTTTGTACGTATTTCACCATTAGCTTTAAGGCAAAATAAAATAATGGTAAACATATAACTACAATTTTTCTCAATTCAAGGTAAAACTAAGCCTCCTATGCATTAAGTTCAACTGCAAAGATCTATTTTGGTGTTATTTAGTACATATTAGTCATATTTGCCTTTTTATTCCCCTTGAAGAAGAGCTACTACATTTAACCAAAATTCTAGGGCAATAATAGCCTTGCCACCCCTCATAAACCATTCCAAAACTCTCCAGACAATCTAGTACAGCTCTCTGGCAATTATGAGAGCAAAACTCAAAAACTACTGCCTAAGGAAAGAACTGGTCAAGTGCACAACTACAGATGTATAAGAATGTTCACTGCAGCACTCTGCAGCACTATAAATAATTGAGAAAAATTTCAAACAACTTAGAAGTCGCTCAGAAGGAACCAGACTAAATAAACTATGAAATATCCATACAACAGAATCTCTCACGGCTATTACACAGCATGAGCAAGACCTACATGTACTGACAACAAAGGATGTCAATAATACATTGTTAAGCAACACAAGCAGGTTATAAAATACGATATCAAATTTACTAATATATATTTCAATAGCTACAGAAATAAATTTAATGTATATGTGTGTTTATGTATAAATGCTAATATAAACACAAAATGTCTGGTGGGACAGTGGGATACCAAGAAAACTTAACAAAGGTTCTTTCTGTTGGATCAGGTTTATAGAGGTGATTTTCACTTTCTGCCTCACACTTCACTAGCCCAGGCTTTTGGAAGTATGCATTTTAGAAAGAATGCATTTCTTATAGTAAGTAAAAATAATATTCCCATTGTAAATATACAGAGGTCTACATCATCCCTGCTTGCCAACACTCAGATTATTAGTATAAATATATAATAAGTAAGGTTATAGTAATAAGAAACAAGGTAACTGAAAAAGAAAACTGAGTTTTCCATTAGACATCAGGTAGAGACAGTTGTGGTGGAGAAAAAGCAGTCATTTTAACCACTTCTTTTTTCAGTATGTTATAATGTTTTACCATCTTTACCCAGATGATGTTTTACCATCATCTGCTCAGTGCTGAGAAGATAAGGAGGGTTACTTCAGTAATGGGTGCTGCTACTGCTTCAGGGCCTGGGCCTGGAAAGCTCTTAACTGTCTGATAAGGGGGATAAAGCCTGCTGTGCTATGTGTATAGACACACCCTTAGATTCTCTTCTAGGCTTCAACTCTTAAGTTCAGTGTACACAAACAGGAAAAACTGTGTCTCAGGAACAAATCATTCCATTAAGCAAAATTTTCCCAATTTTAAGAGACACTTTGGGGGTATTTTAAAAAACATACACACAAATACAACTCATTTTGAGAACATCTAACATTGGCACTAACCGCAGTGGTTAAGGAAAGATTCCAGACCTGGACTGACTGTGCTGAAACTCCTTTTTTGCCATTTACTAGATACAGCTAGGGTAAATTACACTCTTTGATTTCTCTATTCTTATCTCCAAAATGTGAATATTAAAAGTATCTAAATCATAGAGTTGTGTGAGGATTATATTAGCTAATGCAGGTTCCTGGTTAAATCAGAACCTGGAATACAGTAAAGACTCAATAAATGTTTTATCACCATTAACATCATCTACAAGTCAACTGCTTTCCTGACACCAAAAATGAAAAATCTTTTTCAAAATCTAAGAGAAGTAGAATTCAACCCCTTAGAGAAACAGCAGCAAATGTTTGTAAATAGAGTGATGATATCATTTGGATTTGATGAATCTCTTTCTAGTATTTGTACATTCTAACAACCAATAACTGATTACAAAAACTAATAAAAGATAGGATGGAAATTACACAATTTTAAAAAGTCCCAAGGTCTGACTCTCCAACTGGCAAGAATTCTGTAAAGCAAGAATGAAAAAAGAGTAATAAATAAGGGAGAAATATGAGAAAAAAATGGAAACTTCTCTTCAGCAATCCCTTTCCTCATTTAGGTACATGCTCCAGAAACCTTCCACTAATTTCCACTTCCACATGACAACACCATTTTAAAGCTAGAGCAAAATTTTGTTACCCACCACCATCACTGGTACCACCAGAATACATACACATCCTGAGACACCATTCAAAATAACCCCAGGGTTAGTTTTGTTATGAGTGGACATATCCACCTGGTATACACATCTGTGTAGGTCCCATTTCTTTCTTCATTTGAAAACATAATCTCAATCCTAAAAAAACTTTGTATGTCAATATTTTATAAAATTTCTTGCATATCCTATCATGCCTCCCAAGAGCAGGTCACATGACCATTAAGGAAAAAAAACAGCACCTCCCTCCAGCCAAAAACCCCAATGTCTCAGAGGTTAACATCTTTCTTTACATCCTTCCAAGAACACACTTCCCAGAATCACCTACTTGCATTAAGAGTCTCTCCTCCCTTAAAACAAGCCTCTTAAGATATTCTTCAACCTAAGATGTCTGAGATTTGCTTACAACTAATAGTGAGTGGGGAAGCAGTTGGAGGATAAAGAAGGGAACTGTGGTGAGGGGAGAATACAGATCAAAAGCAACTGTCCACGTACTCACATACTGATAACTGATGGAGCTGTGTGTTGGTTACGTAAGGTTCCTAAAGCATTCTACCTTTGAATGTTTGAAAATTTCTCTAACAGAAAAACTTTCTTAAAGCATAACTAAGAATATACTTTACATACACTGATAGGCTTATAACACCACCACTCACTACAAATTGATCCAGCGTACTAAGACCTCCCCAGAAACACACTGCTCTCTCTCATTCAGGAACTCACCTACTATTCATAATTCAAAAGGACAGATTTCTCCGCAGAGTTCATTAAAAGAACTTCATAAACATAACTTCACCTTCTTCCCTCCATCTGAGAGCAACCTCTTTTAAAAGTACCATTCCTATTCCTCTCAATACTGGAAACATCCTCTCACTTGGTCCATTATCTTCCTGTGAAATAATGACAATTAAAACTACCTCATAAGTTACACTTCTACCTTTCCAACGAACTAAACCCTCAGAAAGTGCTTACTTCTAACTAAGAAAGCAAAGAAATACCAACCACTTTTGACCTAACAGTCTGAAAAATAAACTGCATGGGAAAAGTTTCTGGCAAAATAAAGCTGAATTTTTAAAATTAAAGCGACTTATCTGACTTTGTGTTAATGAGGGAGGAGAAGAAGCACAAGTTTCAACACAAATTTAAAAGTTCATCTCTGTGAAGACCAGTTAAGTAACTCCTAATACTATATTAAAATAATAAATACTATGTCACCCCTTTCCCCCCCCAACACCCCCCACCCCCCCCCCCAAAAAAAAAAAAGTTCATCTCTGGAAAATATCTTTAAAGTATCTAGAAAACTTTATCAGAATACACTAAATAAGGTATGGTCACAAATTACTTTATCCATCCATCTCTTTCCACTCAAAGGTTCCGTGAAGGAGTGCGCTTATCTGTTGTGTTCACCACTTATATCCCCGTTGTCTTGAACAGTGCCTAGCACCTAACTGGTGCTCAATAAAGACTTGTCAAAGAAAGAAATGAATGACAAAATACATTTCTTCCTAAGCAACAAGCTTTAATATGATTTAATTAACTAATTCAACTTAAACGACTTCTCAAAAAAAATGGAATAAAAAGACGGGGGCGGGGGGAAAGAGTGGAAGTATAAGAAGTCATTCACAGTTTTCTACTTCAAAACTAGCAAAATCCATTCAACAATTGGTAAAACATAAGGGATATATATTCACTTCAAATAAAATGTGCAGCAGAAAGGAGGATGAAAGGTAGGCAGATCAGGGAGCAATTGAATAAACACTGGATTCCACTCTGGGATTGCCTGTTTTATTAGCAGAGGGTGTTATTTTCAGCAAATTGGTGGGGATAGGATTATAATACAAATTTTATTCTAACATGTACGAAAGTTTCCAGAAAATAGAAGTTCTTCCCCTTTAACACCACCATTTTTCCCCCACTAATCAAAATGTACTCTAAATGAACCTCACTGTGACAAAACCAAGTACTGGGTGCAGTTAAAATACTCCAACAAGAAACAAGCAAAAGTACTAAAAAGTCTTGGAACTTTTATATCAAAAATAATGCTCAACAACTGCCTTTGAACTTAACAGAACAGCCTTTAGTTGGTTTAGTGACAGTGTGTATTCAAGGATTCTCTTTTTAAGCTGTACCTCTAAATGTTTGTAATAATGCACAAACTTCTAATAAGCAGAAAAACTATCAATAGTTTATATATCACGTTTTCTTAGTGTTCTAATACTCCTTGTGAGATTCCCAAAACACCTTTTTAGTTTCATAGTCAAAAAATATCCCTCTAAACAATATCCTAAAAATATTTATCTTAAATAATCAGATTTTGCAATCCTGTGTTCTGTCCATGATCTTTAAGAGGTCGCACTTCGACAAACTTTCCTTAGCCCAAACTAATGAGCTTAAACCTCATTCTTAGGTTTAAGCATTATTCTCTTTCAACACTATTTAAGCAGAAGAAATTTCTAGTTTTTAAAAGTTTCATAAAAATAAATGCTAGTATTCTAATACTACCTATTTTTTCCTTTCTCTTCAGTTTTAACCATTCACAGAGCATGAGGGTATACTACTAGCTACAAACTACCTTGAAAGGGAAGGAAAAGGGATTGAGTAATTGATCTTGTGGAAAAGATTTAAGGTGACACCTGCAGTACTTTTTTGAAGGGATCAAGCAAGGGAGACCTCTTGTTTGTACAAGCTTTTAGCTTCATAACTGGTTTTATGCTGGGGGAAATTATAGCCTGTTTAGTTAGGAATGACTTCTTGGGGAGGAAGAAAAGAAAACAGAGAGCAGAGTGGCTCTGATGGAGACCGAAGACACTGGAGAAGAAAGGGGTATACCTGGTTCACAGCATCCGTGATGATGGTGGTCAGTCTGACAGTATTTGTCCCTTAAAGGCATTTTCAGTGGGCGCGACCTACTTTCCTTTCACTGTAAGAAGCTCTTCATTGCGGCTTGGCTGTTGAAAGAAGCACAAACCCGTCACTCGCCCTGAACTTCCTGGGGGGGCTCTCGCTGCATTTTCCAGAAACGTTCCCTTCACCCACCCTTCGCTTCCCCTTCAGCGCCCTGTACCTTCCTCTCCAACCGAAAAATAAAAACGCACGAAGGCTTCACCAGCCCGAACTCCCGCACAGGTTCATCGCCCTACCCGGAAACGCAGCCCCGGGCGCGCAGCGCAGGGCGAGGGCCTGGCCGGCTGCGCGGGCGGCGGCGGCGGCCTCGCCTTCCCGGGCGGGCGCGCGCGGAGATGGAGGCGCGGTGCGCAGCGGGCACGGCCAGCGCCGGGGCCCGCGGGGCGGGGGGCGCGGCGGCAGCCGAGGGGTAGCTCCCGCCGGCGCCCGGCCCACACCGGCCCTCCCGCTACGCACGTGCGCTGGGGTCTCCCTGGCAAAGCCCCGGTCCCCCAACCAAGTGCGCCCAACTTACTGAACTCCTGGGGCGGGCCGGCGGGCGGGCGGAAGGAAGGAGAGCAGGCCGGGCGGCCGCGGGGACAGCCTGGCGTGGGAGGCGGCTTCGGGCCCCACCTGGCGCAGCCTTGGCGAACCGCGCGAAGGGACCGGGGTTCGGGCCCGACGCGCTCCCAAAGAGTCCCCGCCGGCGCTGACGCGGAAGCGCCACAGCTCACCACGTCCCTCCGCGGCCCGAGGCGACGCGGCGGCTCACGGCGTCCCTCCGCGCTGTGGAACTGGGCGGGAGGGCGGGCGGCGCGCGGGCGCAGGCAGTTGACAGGAGGAACCGCCCCGCAGCCGCTGCTGCCGCCACCGAAGGAGCTGGAACCGAAGAGGGCAGGAGCTGAGGCGCCCCTCGCCCGGGCAACGGCTGCCGCCGGAGCCCGGCTCCCCCCAGCGTCGCTCCACCTGCAACGGTCCCTCAGGCTTTTGGAGAGGGGCGGGGAAGGATGGGGGTTTCCCCCCACCTTGGGCCCTTGTTGGTAGTAGTTGTTGTTTCAGGAAACTTTATTAAGTCAGTCTCTCGCTTTCTCGGTCTCCCCCTCCCCAAAGAGCCTGAGCTACCGCCGCGGAGCGAGTAGGAAGGGGGAAGCAGAGACTCTCCGGCAGCGACAGGGAGCGAGTGACTGACCCCGGACGGAGATGGGGCGAGGGCAGGAAGTGACAAGCTCTCGGAGTGGGTGGGGGGAGTGTGGCCGGCACGCCCGGGAGCGTCGCGCGCATGCGCCCGGCCCGGCGCCCCCGCCGGTGGAGAGGCGACGCGCGGCGGCTGGGCAAGGAGAGGGAGACCGGGCTGGTGGCGGGGGGCCGACAGCCGGGTGTCTCCGACCCGCGGCTCTCTCAAACGTCTCCGGCGGACGGGGAGCCGAAGTCCTGGGCTTCGCCGGCCAGGAGGTGCGAGGCCACTGGTGCAGTGGTTGGGCCCGGGAGACGGGCTGCTGGGCAACCAAACTGTTGCTATCGCTTTTCTTCCTTCGGTGGAACCGAAACCGGGAGGCTTGGAAAAGAAGGGGAAAGAACTGTAGGAAGAGGTTTCGCAAATGCGTAAGCCGTAAATCGTGGTGATTCCGAAAAAGTTGTCAGCTCATTTATAAAGGGTACAAGTGGAACTTTTTTTTTTTTTTTCCCCCTAACCCAGCAATTACCGAAGTGTGCCTCTCAGAGCTTTATCAGGTCTTTGGGAGGAAAACAGTCTAGTCCGGGAAGATCGGTATTGATCGCAGCTGCGCTCGGCGTCTGGCATCTGAAGGTGAAGTTGGGTCACGTGGGCAGTACTCACTTTTTCTTCTCTTCGGCGCTTATCCTGCTTGGAAAACCCCCCAGGATCGCAGTGGGCTGTCAAATTCTGCAACCCGGTGTGCGGGTGCTCGGGGGTGGGAGAGCCAACTCCCCCGCCTTCTCCCCGGCTCCAGAAACAAAAATGAAAATTTTAAGAAAGAAAAAGTCCATTTAAAAAATCACCCGCCCTCCCCCACGATCCACTGAAAACTTTCATGATTAAGTTGCTGGTTTTCGGATCCGTGAAAACGTTTAGTAGACAGGTTCTGATGTATTTTGGAAGAACAATCGAGTGACTGAAATCTATTTTCAAAATTCAGAGTTTGTATTAGGTCCAGTAATAAATGTGTTACTGTAAATACACTGAATGGAGCATTTGCATAGGTCTGAGTGATTTTAGCAGCCTAATAATACGGGTGACAGGAAAATGATACAAAAATGATCTTTTTAAAAAGGAATTCCACCTGTTCATTCTGCACACTTAACTGGTCACTTTAGTATGTTTGATCATTTTTATCTGTCCCATTGTCAAGCAATACAAAACATCAAACTAAAATGAAATGCATCTAGGTGTTGGTGAGGGCGGTCCAAGAGGGGATATGTGGGTATATATATATATATATATATATACATACACACACACAGCTGATTCACTTGGTTGTTATATGGCAGAAGCTAACACAACATTGTAAAGCAACTATTATCCCAATTAAAAATGAAATGCCACAATTTCTAAAAGTAAAATAAGCTGCACCCACATGATAGTGTTTGTCATACAACCAATAAAATATTTTTCTAATATTTTCATGCTAAGTCTCTTCAGTTCATTTCAGTCACTCAGTCGTGTCCGACTCTTTGCGACCCCATGAATTGCAGCATGCCAGGCCTCCCTGTCCATCACCAACTCCCAGAGTTCACTCAAACTCATGTCCATTGAGTCGGTGATGCCATCCAGCCATCTCATCCTCTGTCGTCCCCTCCTCCTGCCCCCAATCCCTCCCAGCATCAGAGTATTTTCCAATGAGTCAACTCTTCGCATGAGGTGGCCAAAGTACTGGAGTTTCAGCTTTAGCATCATTCCTTCCAAAGAAATTCCAGGGCTGATCTCCTTTAGAATGGGCTGGTTGGATGTCCTTGCAGTCCAAGGGACTCTCAAGAGTCTTCTCCAACACCACAGTTCAAAAGCATCAATTCTTGGGCACTCAGCTTTCTTCACAGTCCAACTCTTGCATCCATACGTGACCACTGGAAAAACCATAGCCTTGACTAGATGGACCTTTGTTGGCAAAGTAACGTCTCTGCTTTTTAACATGCTATCTAGGTTGGTCAGTCCTGTCCAATTCTTTGCAACCCAAGGAACTGTTTCCCACAAAGCTCCTCTGTCCATGGGATTCTCTAGGCAAGAATACTGGAGCAGGTTGCCATGGCCTCCTCCAATCTTCCTGACCCAAGAAGGGAATCTGCATCTCCTGCAGCTCTGGCACTGCAGGTGATTTCTTTACCACTGAGCCACAGAGGAATATGCTTATGCAAAACAATAGAAAAAAATTTATAATGTGACCCTTAACAGTGGAATTTTTGTTTTATTTAACACGAGATCTTTGGTAAAATTTGAGGTGAAATATTTTAATTTTGGGAGATCTACTTTAATAAGCAAATTTATCATGGGCTTAAAAATGAATATACAATTCTACATTTTCATAAACATGAAAAGGCATTACTTCAGATATGTGAAAGTTACAAATGTTTGCTGACCAGATGTGAATTAAAGATGTTTATATTTCAAAATGGTCATCACTAGAGAGTCCTCAAAATTGTTTGCTAATAGAATAAGTTTTAAATATTCTGAAAAATTAGAATTATAGACAAAATTGGAATGTGCATATGGGTAAAACAAATATTGAACACACTGAATCATAGAATTTTAAAGATGAAGCCATGGAAATTATCTAGTAACATTCCTTACTTTATAGATAGAAAACTGAAACCCAGAGAGGTTAACTGATTTTCTGAAGGTCACATAGTAACAGAACTGAGTCTAGAACCTAGATCATTCCCTTTATAAAATAACAATATTAGTATCTGATATGTTTTGAGTAATTAATGTTTTAGGCTCAGGCATGAGGTCATTTAATTGTATCAACAATCCAATGAGATTTTGTTATCCTCCATTCTTCAGGGGGAGAAACTGAGGCACAGAATGGTTCAGTTCAGTTGCTCAGTCATGTTGGACTCTTAGACCCCATGGACTGCAGCATGCCAGGCTTCCCTGTCCATCACCAACTCCCGGAGTATACTCAAACTCATGTCCATCGAGTCGATGATGCTATCCAACCACCTCATCCTCTGTCATCCCCTTCTCCTCCCACTTTCAATCTTTCCCAACATCAGGGTCTTTTCAAATGAGTCACTTCTTCACAATGAGTCAGGTGGTCAAAGGATTGGAGTTTCAGCATCAGTCCTTCCGGTGGATATTATTCAGGACTGATTTCCCTAAGAATGGACTGGTTGGATCTCCTTGCAGTCCAAGGGACTCTCAAGAGTCTTCTCCAACACCACAGTTCAAAAGCATCGATTCTTCGGCGCTCAGCTTTCTTTAGAGTCCCAACTCTCACATCCATACATGACTACCGGAAAAACCATAGCTTTGACTAGATGGACCTTTGTTGGCAAAGTAATGTCTCTGCTTTTTAATATGCTGTCTAGGTTGGTCATAGTTTTTCTTCTAAGGAGCAAGCGTCTTTTAACTTAATGGCTGCAATCACCATCTGCAGTGATTTTGGAGCCCAAAAAAATAAAGTCAGCCACTTTGTCCACTGTTTCCCCATCTATTTCCCATGAAGTGATGGGACCGGATGCCATGATCTTCATTTTTTGAATGTTGAGCTTTAAGCCAACTTTTTCACTCTCCTCTTTCATTTTCATCAAGAGGCTCTTCAGTTTTTCACGTTCTGCCATAAGGGTGGTATCATCTGCATATCCGAGGTTTTTGATATTTCTGGCAATCTTGATTCCAGCTTGTGCTTCATGTAGCCCAGCATTTCACATAATGTACTCTGCATATAAGTTAAATAAGCAAGGTGACAATATACAGCCTTGATGTACTCCTCACCCAAGTTTGGAACCAGTCTGTTGTTCCATGTCCAGTTCTAACTGATACTTCTTAACCTGCATATAGATTTCTCAGGAGACAGGTCAGGTGGTCTGGTATTTCCATCTCTTGAAGAATTTTCCACAGTTTGCTGTATCCACATAGTCAAAGGCTTTGGCATAGTCAATAAAGCAGAAGTAGATGTTTTTCTGGAACTCTCTTGGTTTTCCAGTGATCCAATGGATGTTGGCAATTTGATCTCTGGTTCCTCTGCCTTTTCTAAATCTGGCTTTAACATCTGGAATTTCATGGTTCACATACTGATGAAGCCTGGCTTGGAGGATTTTGAGCATTACTTTGCTGCATGTGAAATGAGTGCAATTGTGTGGTAGTTTCAACATTCTTTGGCATTGCCTTTCTTTGGGACTGGAATGAAAACTTTTCCTTTTCCAGAATGGTTAGATAACTCATCAAGGTTACAGCTGAAAGGCAGCTGAAGCAGCATTCTAACCCAAACGGTGTGGCTCTGAAACTCATGACCTTAGCCACTGTGTTCTATTGGCTATATTGTGTTGCCTACACTGTACCATAGCTGTTTTGGATCATATCATATGTGAAAGATGAGTGAGTAGATCCTGTCATTTGTGAGAGGTATTAAAATGTCATGTGTAAGCTCATGAAGTGAGAATGGAATTGCTAGAATCACAAGAATTTAATTGAATTTCACAAAAAGACTTTGAACATCACCTAGAATTTCACCCTATCTCTAAAAACACTATGCACAAACCATCACAGAAAAATCATTTGTCTCCCTTTCGTTGTTCACTGCAGCAACCTAGGTGACACATCATTACAGCTTTAAGGAACTTTTTTATACTTAAAGTCTGGAAGTGCATATCTAATGATTAACATATCACCTTCAAGTCTGGAGAATACACACACACATACATATACATACACACACACATGCATGTATATACACATATATTATTGCGGCACAGCAAACCACCCTAGAATCAGTGCCCTAAAGTCATTTTAGTCTGGCCTTGTCTGGGATCATGCATGTAGCTGCTACAGTCATCTGGCAGCTTGACTGGGTGCTCTCATGGCTGGCAGTTGGTGTTGACTATTGGCTGGACCTCTCTCTTCTCTTGTAGATTTTCATCCTCAATATTATCCTGGGCTTTTTCATATAATGGCAGCATGCCAAGCAAATAGAGTGGGAACTGAAGGAACTTGACACCACTTCCACCACATTCTATTGGTAAAAGAAAGTCAGAAGGCCAGCACATATTCAGAAATTGGGAAGATAAATTTCCCTTCTTTTTAAAACTTTTTAAATTGAAGTACAGTTGACTTACAGTGTTGTGCCAATCTCTGCTGTACACCAAAGTGACTCAGTTTTATGTGTGTATATATATATATATATATATATATATATCAGAGAAGGCAATGGCACTCCACTCCAGTACTCTTGCCTGGAAAATCCCATGGACAGAGGAGCCTGGTAGGCTGCAGTCCATGGGGTCGCAAAGAGTCGGACACAACTGAGCGACTTCACTTTCACTCTTCACTTTCATGCATTGGAGAAGGAAATGGCAACCCACTCCAGTGTTCTTGCCTGGAGAATCCCAGGGACAGAGGAGCCTGGTGGGCTGCCGTCTATGGGGTCACACAGAGTCAGACATGACTGAAGCGACTTAGCAGCAGCATATATATATATATATACGTATATATACGTATATATATATACACACACACACACACACACATATACGTATATATTCTTTACTATTTTTTTCCATTGTGTTTTATCCCAAGAGACTGGATATAGTTCCCTGTGCTATACTGTAGGATCTTGTTGTTCATCCATTCTGAATGTAATGTTGTAGTTTGCATTTGCCAACCCCAAATGCCGAGTCCCTCTTCCTCCCTTCCTCCTTGGTGACAAGTCTGATAACTATGTCTGTGAGTTCGTTTCTATTTTGTGAATAGGTTCATTGGTGCCATATTTTAAATTTCTCTTCTTGATGGGAGGAGTAGCCAAGTCACATTTCAAAGGGATATGCATATAAGAATGGAAGGAATTATTGTGATGATCTTTGCATGAAATCTATCACAATATATAATTATTTCAAGAATAATACTAGCTAATTAAAGCTGCTGGTTTGCTTTTTTTTTTTTTTTTTTAATGATTGATGATGCCTGTAAGAATAGCAAAACAAGGAAAAAGTAGTCAGACCAATTCTTTAAACTGACTAAGTGGGTCACTTTGCTGGCACTGTATAGATACTTTGGTGATTCCTTAACTTTTTTTCATAATTTTGTTTCTTTCTTGAAGATTTTCACATCTGTTCTAAACAAATCTCTCTAAAACACAGTATAAACACCTAACAACAAGTAGAACCAATTATGGGACATATATATTCAGGTCCAGATTTTGCTAGCTTTGATTATGATGTGGCATTTTACAACACATATTCATAACTTTTTTAAATAAAATTATGGACCAAAACAGAGGCTGAAAGTTTAGAAAGGGTCATGGAAAAATTGATTTCAAAGGACAAATAGTAAACTGTTGACCTATTATCAATTACAGAACTTAACACGTAAGGACTGCGCAAGCAACAGGATACAAAAAAAAAAAAATGATAATGCTTTATTTTAAGGACACTAGGAAGTAGGTTGTAACCTACTAGCAACTCCACTAGGGAGTGGGTTGCTGCCCTGGAGATACGTTGCCTACTAGGACCCCGATATAGACTTACAGTTTCCATTCCTGATGCTAAAGGCACACTTAGGTCTTGCTGACCAGGTGGTACAGTGCATGTACCATGCTGCCATGTTGGCACCAAACCATGCCTTACAGGTCTTCCATTCAAATGCATTTCAGATAGCATTTAGATGAATTCCATTTTTAAAAATTACTTGTTATAATGGAGTTTGTTCATAAATTAGTCTGTACTATAAGAATAGCTTGGCTTTCCAGGTGGCACTAGTGGTAAAGAACCCACCTGCCAATGCCAGAGACATAAGAGATGTGGGTTTGATCCCTGGGTCAGGAAGATCCCCTGGAGGAGGGCATGGCAATCCACTCCACTATCATTGTCTGGAGAATTCCATGAACACAGGAACCTGGAGGGCTACAGTCTGACAGGCACGATTGAAGTGATTTAGCACATACACATATAGTAATAGCTAAAGATGATTTTGTCACTTATTGAATTCAGATAAAGTGCTAAGTGCTTTCTAGGTTTTCACTGAATCCTTACTAAGATCCTAGGTTAAATGTTATCCCATTTTACAAAGTCAGTTCAGTTCAGTCACTCAGTCGTGTCTGACTCTTTACGACCTCATGAACCGCAGCACGCCAGGCCTCCCTGTCCAACACCAACCCCCGGAGTCTACCCAGACTCATGTGTACCGAGTTGGTGATGCCATCCAGCCATCTCATCCTCTATCGTCCCCTTCTCCTCCTGCCCTCAATCTTTCCCAGCATCAGGGTCTTTTCAAATGAGTCAGCTCTTCGCATCAGGTGGCCAAAGTATTGGAGTTTCAGCTTCAACATCAGTCCTTCCAATGAACACCCAGGACTGATCTCCCCCAAGATGGACTGGTTGGATCTCCTTGCAGTCCAAGGGACTCGAAAGAGTCTTCTCCAACACCACAGTTCAAAAGTATCAATTCTTTGGTGCTCAGCCCTCTTTATAGTTCAACTCTCACATGCATACATGACCACTGGAAAAACCATAGCCTTGACTAGATGGACCTTTCTTGGCAAAATAATGTCTCTGTTTTTTAATATTCTGTCTAGGCTGGTCATAACTTTCCTTCCAAGGAGTAAGCATATTTTAATTTCATGGCTGCAATCACCATCTGCAGTGATTTTGGAGCCCAGAAAAATAAAGTCCGCCATTCTTTCCACTGTTTCCCCATCTATTTCCCACGAAGTGATGGGACCAGATGCCATGATCTTCATTTTCTGAATGTTGAGTTTTAAGCCAACTTTTTCACTCTCCTCTTTCACTTTAATCAAGAGGCTCTTTAGTTCTTCTTCACTTTCTGCCATAAGGGTGGTGTCATCTGCATATCTGAGGTTATTGATATTTCTGGCAATCTTGATTCTAGCTCGTGCTTCTTCCAGCCCAGCGTTTCTCCTGATGTACTCTGCATATAAGTTAAATAAGCAGGGTGACAATATACAGCCTTGACGTACTCCGTTCCTGATTTGGAACTAGTCTGTTGTTCCATGTCCAGTTCTAACTGTTGCTTTCTGACCTGCATGCAGGTTTCTCAAGAGGCAGGTCAGATGGTCTGGTATGCCCATCTCTTTCACAATTTTCCACAGTTTATTGTGATTCACACAGTCAAAGGCTTTGGCATAGTCAATAAAGCAAAAATAGATGTTTTCCTGGAACTCTCTTGCTTTTTTGATGATCCAGCAGACGTTGGCAATTTGATCTCTGGTTCCTCTGCCTTTTCTAAAACCAGCTTGAACATCTAGAAGTTCACGGTTCACATATTGCTGAAGCCTGACTTGGAGATTTTAAGCATTACTTTACTAGTGTGTGAGATGAGTGCAATTGTGCGGTAGTTTGAGCATTCTTTGGCATTGCTTTTCTTAGGGATTGGAATGAAAACTGACCTTTTCCAGTCCTGTGGCCACGGCTGAGTTTTCCAAATTTGCTGGCATATTGAGTGCAGCATTTTGACAGCATCGTCTTTCAGGATTTGAAATAACTCAACTGGACTTCCATCACCTCCACTAGCTTTGTTCATAGTGATGCTTCCTAAGGCCCACTTGGCTTCGCATTCCAGGATGTCTGGCTCTAGGTGAGTGATCACACCATCATGATTATCTGGGTCATGCAGATCTTTTTTCTACAGTTCTTCTGTGTATTCTTGCCACCTCTTCTTAATATTTTCTGCTTCTGTTAGGTCCCTACCATTTCTGTCCTTTATTGAGTCCATCTTTATTCTGTCCTTTATTGAGCCCATTTACAAATTAGGAAACAGATAATTTATGTTTGATCTTAGATTTGAACATAGGACTGAGTCCACGTCCTATGCTTCAAGTTACATATATTCTGATTATTCCTAAAATTTTATCTCCAGTTCAGGCCTGTCCCTGAAGCATCTAAGCTCTAACTACCCACGAAGCACACAATCTGAATTTCTCCAACATCTCAAAATTAGCAGGGCCCAAACTAAACTTCTCTTCTCACAAAACCTGTTCTTCCAAATTTTAATCAACAGTGTTGCTATCTATTCAGGCTATCTAGGTGGAGGCCTTGGAGTCAAAGAGAGGAGCACATGCAAAGATGCAAAGCAATGCAAGTTACCTGTGTACAAGGTTTCTCAGCTCACTTAACCCCAACATGCAACCTGACACCGTGGACAACTGGTTATACTTCAGAAAGGTTTAGGAAATAGTGACCTCTCTCCATGGGAACCAGCAATCTTCAAGTCCAAACCCTCACCTCTGAACTACTGCAATAACTACCTCCATGGTCTTCCTACCACCATCTCTCCCGCTCTCCATTATTCCACACTATCAACAAAATTATAGTTTTAAAAATATTAATAATATTACTGCCTAATTTAAAACCTCTGTCGACTGCTCATTTTCTACATGAAGAAGCCACATCTCAATGAAAAGTAGAAAAAGCGTGTGTTTTGGAGTTGGAAACATTGGATATACTCGTAGTTGAACTCAGAGAAGGCAATGGCACCCCACTCCAGTACTCTTGCCTGGAAAATCCCATGGACAGAGGAGCCTGGTGGGCTACAGTCCATGGGGTCACTGAGAGTCAGACACGACTGAGCGACTTCACTTTCACTTTTCACTTTCATCATTGGAGAAGGAAATGGCAACCCACTCCACTGTTCTTGCCTGGAGAATCCCAGGGACGGGGGAGCCTGATGGGCTGCGGTCTATGGGGTCGCATAGAGTCGGACACGACTGAAGCGACTTAGCAGCAGTAGCAGCAGTAGTTGAACTGGATAGGGAGGGAGTGTGGAACACAAGGGAATTTTAGAGAGAGATGATTAGAAGTGTGTGTATGGCTATATATTCATTAGCTGAAGCAACTATTAGGGACTTCCCTGGTGGCACAGTGGATAAGAGTCCACCTGCCAATGCAGGGGACTCAGGTTGGATCCCTGGCCCAGGAGGATGCTGCTGAGCATCTACTTGATGCTGCGTCACAACTACTGAAGCCCAAGCTCTAGAGAGCACAAGCCATAAAATACTGAGCCGGTGTCCCACAGCTACTGAAGCCTGCGTGTCCTAGAGCCTGCATGCCACAGCCAGTGAAGCTTGCTTCCTAAGCCTGTGCTCCACAACAGAACCCACTACAATGAGAAGCCCGGGCACTGCAGCAAAGAATAGCTCCTGCAACTAGAGAAAGCCCACACACAGCAGTGAAGACCCAGCACAACCAAAAATAAATAAATTTTAAAATGTAAATTTAAAAAATTTTTTAATAAAACAGTTATTAAATAATAGAATAGTGGTTTGCTGAGAAGCTTGGGAAGTGTACTGGGGGGTGACGATTTGGGGGTTCCTGATCATTTTATCAATTTTCACCACATAATCATTACAATGTGTATTTGCTTTGTAATAATTCAGCAAGCTGATAGTTATGTTTTATGTACTTCTGTAAATAAGTATAATATTTCACTATAAAAATATTTTTTAAGCAGCTGACCTAGGTTTTAATGCTTCTGCATTATATCTGGTATCGATTAAAAATGAATATTGAACTTTTCAAGGCTTTGTTGCCTTTGCACATATTACTCCTCACACCTGGAAATAAATATCCTGTCCACCTGGAACACTCCTACTCATCCTTTAAGACTTGCTTTAGATATCACTTCTTCTGAGAAACTACTTCCCACAGACAAATGACTGCTCCATTTTCCTGCACCTGTAACAAGTCATTCTAATTAAATGATTGACTCTCCCGTTAGTCTGAATCTGTCAAGAAACACAGCAAAACATTCCTCATTGTTTTGCCATCACCTAGTTCACTTCTTGGCACATAATAGACAACCATTAAAAGTTACTAAATGGGCTTGAGGGAATGAATTCTGATTTCCATTGGGCTAAAGAAAAAAACAACGTTCACTCTTTGCAATAAGCATCATAAGAAAAAGTTTAGTGCGAAAAATCAATTTTAGTGTTTGGGAAGAATCCATTTTAGCCCTTGTGTCCTAATAGGACACTCATTTTCAATGTAGAGCACAACCATCGTGGTGGTGGTGGTTTAGTCGCTAAGTTGTATCCAACTCTTGTGACCCCATGGGCTGTAGCCTGCCAGGCTCCTCTGTCCACTGAATTTCCCAGGCAAGAATACTGCAGTGGGTTGCCATTTCCTTCTCCAGGGGATCTTCCCACACCAGGGATCAAACCTGCGTCTCTTGCACTGCAGGCAGATTCTTTACAAACTGAGCCACAAGGAAGCCCAGAGAACAACCATACAAGGACAATTAAAGGAACCCTAGTGCATAGAATTAGTAATACTGTAGAATATGTGCCCTGGTTGGACACTTGAAGCTACTAACCATTCATCATGATTGTGGTTTTGTTTTTATGAGGGGTGATTATTTTTGTTTATTTGCTTTTTTTTAAACTTGCAAATATTGACAAATGGGATGCTTTTTTAAGCAATTTTTGCATTTTTAGAAACCATTTTTTTTAACTTTTTATTTTGAAACACTTAAAATTTAAAAGCAAACGAAAGGACTTCCCTGATGGTCCAGTGGTTAAGACTCTGCACTTCCACTACAGGAGGCAGGGGCCCCTGGTCGGGGAACTAAGAGCTCACATGAAAGAACACAATTCCCATACTTTACCCAGATTAACCAACTTTTAATATTTTGTCCCATTTGTTTGCTCTCTCTCTCAATCTATCTATCTATATAGATGATTTTTTGAACCATCTGAGAGTAGATTCAAACATACATCCTTCTCCTTTATCCCTAATTACTTCAGTGTGTGGTTCTCAAAGCCAGGATTTTATTATCATACATGAGCACAATACAGTTATCATATTCAGGAAATTTAACATTAATACAATACTTGTGTTTAACTACAGTCTGTGTTGGGGCTTCTCGGGTGACTCAGTGGTAAAGAATCCACCTGCCAATGTAGGAGAAGCAAGATATGCAAGTTCCATCCATGGGGCAGGAAGATAACCTGGAGTATGAAATGGCAACCCACTCAGGCATTCTTGCCTGGAAAACTACATGGACAGAGTATCAGCCAGGCTACAGTCCATGCGGTCGCAGAGTCGGACACAACTGAGCACCACCACCCCCTGCCCCACACCCTGTTATAATTTTGTCAGTTATCATGATAATGCCTTTTATTGACTTCTTTCCCTTTAATATAAGAAGCAATCCAGGATTAGTTCGGTTCAGTTCAGTCGCTCAGTCGTGTACCACTCTGCGACCCCATGAACCACAGCACGCCAGGCGTCCCTGTCCATCACCAACTCCCAGAGTCCACCCAAACCCATGCCCGTTGAGTCAGAGATGCCATCCAACCATCGCATCCTCTGTCGTCTCCTTCTCCTCCTGCTCTCAATCTTTCCCAGCATCAGGGTCTTTTCAAATGAGTCAGCTCTTTGCATCAGGTGGCCAAAGTATTGGAGTTTCAGCATCAACATCAGTCCTTCCAATAAACACCCAACACTGATCTCCCCCAGGATGGACTGATTGGATCTCCTTGCAGTCCAAGGGACTCTCAAGAGTCTTCTCCAGCACCACAGTTCTTCAGCGCTCAGCCCTCTTTATGGTCTAACTCTCACATCCATACGTGACTACTGGAAAAATCATAGCTTTGACTAAGGTGGTCCTTTGTTGGTAAAGTGATGTCTCTGCTTTATAGTATGCTGTCTAGATTTGTCATAGCTTTCTTTCCAAGGTACAAGTGTATTTTAATTTCAGGGCTGCAGGCACCATCCACAGTGATTTTGGAGCTTAAGAAACTAAAACCTGTCACTGTTTCCACTAATCCTTTTTTTTTTCCTTACCTTCATTGGCTTGCCCTAACTAACCACGAGGCCACCAGGGAACTCCCAGTGATTCTTTTTCTTTTTTTAATTGAGATATAATTGACGTGTAACATTATGTTAGTTTCAGGTGTATAGCATAGTGATCCAAATATATTTGTATATATTGCAAAATGATCCCCACAATAAGTCCAGTTAACATCCATCACCACAGAATTATGAACCTTTTTTTCTTATGATGAGAATTTCTCAAGATCTACTCTCTTACCAACTTTCAAGTATACAAAATAGTATTATTAACTATAGTCACCACGATGTACATTACATCCCCAGGACTTATTCATTTTATAATGAAAAGTTGGTACTTTTGTGTTTTTGTCCTCTTCACACATTTCACTCACCTCTTCTCCCACCCACCACCCCACCATCCCTTCCCCCGCCCTCAAACCCCATCATACCCCCCAACCCAATCTCCTGTCCCCCACCCACTGCCACCCCTACTGCTGGAAACCACCCATCTGTTCTCTGCATCAGTGAGTTCAATTTTGTTTGGTTTGGTTTTTTAAGAGTCCATATATAGACTGTATCATATTTGTCTTTCTCTGTTTGACTTACTTCACTCTAGGTCCATTCATATTGTCCCAAATGGCGAGATTTCCTTCTATACATGGCTGGGTAATATTCCACTCACACACACACATGGATTGATGGTTTAGGTTGTCTTCATGTCTTGGTTATTGTAGATAGTGCTGCAGTGAACATGTTGGAACAGATATGTTTGATATTAATCTTACTCACTAGTTTAAGAGGTTATTTAGCTTCTCCACTGTATGAGTTCAGTTCAGTTCAGTCGCTCAGTCGTGTCCGACTCTTTGTGACCCCAAGAATCGCAGCACGCTAGGCCTCCCTGTCCATCACCAACTCCTGGAGTTCACTCAGACTCACGTCCATCAAGTCAGTGATGCCATCCAGCCATCTCATCCTCTTGCGTCCCCTTTTCCTCCTGCCCCCAATCCCTCCCAGCATCAGAGTCTTTTCCAATGAGTCAACTCTTCGCATCAGGTGGCCAAAGTACTGGAGTTTCAGCTTTAGCATCATTCCTTCCAAAGAAATCCCAGGGCTGATCTCCTTCAGAATGGACTGGTTGGATCTCCTTGCAGTCCAAGGGACTCGCAAGAGTCTTCTCCAACACTACAGTTCAAAAGCATCAATTCTTTGGCACTCAGCCTTCTTCACAATCCAACTCTCACATCCATACATGACCACAGGAAAAACCATAGCCTTGACTAGACGGACCTTTGTTGGCAAAGTAACGTCTCTGCTTTTGAATATGCTATCTAGGTTGGTCATAACTTTCCTTCCAAGGAGTAAGCGTCTTTTAATTTCATGGCTGCAGTCACCATCTGTAGTGATTTTGGAGCCAAAAAAATAAAGTCTGACACTGTTTCCCCATCTATTTCCCATGAAGTGATAGGACCAAATGCCATGATCTTTGTTTTCTGAATGTTGAGCTTTAAGCCAACTTTTTTACTCTCCTCTTTCACTTTAATCAAGAGGCTTTTTAGTTCCTCTTCACTTTCTGCCATAAGGGTGGTGTCATCTGCATATCTGAGGGTATTGGTATTTCTCCCGGCAATCTTGATTCCAGCTTGTGTTTCTTCCAGTCCAGCATTTCTCATGATGTACTCTGCATATAAGTTAAATAAGCAGGGTGACAATATACAGCCTTGACGTACTCCTTTTCCTATTTGGAACCAATCTGTTGTTCCATGTCCAGTTCTAACTGTTGCTTCCTGACCTGCATACACATTTCTCAAGAGGCAGGTCAGGTGGTCTGGTATTCCCATCTCTTGAAGAATTTTCCACAGTTTATTGTGATCCACACAGTCAAAGGCTTTGGCATAGTCAATAAAGCAGAAATAGATGTTTTTCTGGAACTCTCTTGCTTTTTCTATGATCCAGCGGATGTTGGCAATTTGATCTCTGGTTCCTCTACCTTTTCTAAAACCAGCTTGAACATCAGGAAGTTCATGGTTCACATATTGCTGAAGCCTGGCTTGGAGAATTTTGAGCATTACTTTACTAGCATGTGAGATGAGTGCAATTGTGCGGTAGTTTGAGCATTCTTTGGCATTGCCTTTCTTTGGATTGGAATGAAAACTGACCTTTTCCAGTCCTGTGGCCACGGCTGAGTTTTCCAAATTTGCTGGCATATTGAGTGAAGCACTTTCACAGCATCATCTTTCAGGATTTGAAATAGCTCAACTGGAATTCCATCACCTCCACTAGCTTTGTTCGTAGTGATGCTTTCTAAGGCCCACTTGACTTCACATTCCAGGATGTCTGGCTCTAGGTGAGTGATCACACCATCGTGATTATCTGGGTCGTGAAGATCTTTTTTTGTACAGTTCTTCTGTGTATTCTTGCCACCTCTTCTTAATATCTTCTGCTTCTGTTAGGTCCATACCATTTCTGTCCTTTATCGAGCCCATCTTTGCATGAAATGTTCCCTTGGTATCTCTAATTTTCTTGAAGAGATCTCTAGTCTTTCCCATTCTGTTGTTTTCGTATATTTCTTTGCATTGATCGCTGAAGAAGGCTGTCTTATCTCTTCTTGCTATTCTTTGGATCTCTGCATTCAGATGCTTGTATCTTTCCTTTTCTCCTTTGCTTTTTGCTTCTCTTCTTTTTACAGCTATTGGTAAGGCCTCCCCAGACAGCCGTTTTGCTTTTTTGCATTTCTTTTCCATGGGGATGGTCTTGATCCCTGTCTCCTGTACAATGTCACGAACCTCCGTCCAGAGTTCATCAGGCACTCTATCTATCAGATCTAGGCCCTTAAATCTATTTCTCACTTCCACTGTATAATCATAAGGGATTTGATTTAGGTCATACCTGAATGGTCTAGTGGTTTTCCCTACTTTCTTCAATTTAAGTCTGAATTTGGTAATAAGGAGTTCATGGTCTGAGCCACAGTCAGCTCCTGGTCTTGTTTTTGCTGACTGTACAGAGCTTCTCCATCTTTGGCTGCAAAGAATATAATCAATCTGACTTCGATGTTGACCATCTGGTGATGTCCATGTGTAGAGTCTTCTCTTGTTGTTGGAAGAGGGTGTTTGCTATGACCAGTGCATTTTCTTGGCAAAACTCTATTAGTCTTTGCCCTGCTTCATTCTGTATCCCAAGGCCAAATTTGCCTGTTACTCCAGGTGTTTCTTGACTTCCTATTTTTGCATTCCAGTCCCCTATAATGAAAAGGACATCTTTTTTGGGTGTTAGTTCTAAAAGGTCTTGTAGGTCTTCATAGAACCATTCAACTTCAGCTTCTTGAGCGTTACTGGTTGGGGCATAGACTTGGATTACTGTGATATTGAAAGGTTTGCCTTGGAAATGAGCAGAGATCATTCTGTCATTTTTGAGATTGCATCCAAGTACTGCATTTCGGACTCATTTGTTGACTCCACTGTATAGTTACTCTTTTTCCTTTTATTATGAGTCAGTAATTTACAGATAGATAACAATGATTATATTACAGAGATTTCTTTTAACCAGTGATCTTAGTGGGCTTCCCTTGTAACTCAGGGGAAGAGAATCCACCTGCCAATGTAGGAAACACAGGAGATGTGGGTTCAATCCCTGGGTTAGGAAGATTCCCCTGGAGGAGGAAATGGGAATCCACCCCAGTATTCTTGCCTGGAGAATCTCATGAACAGAGGAGCCTTGCGGGCTACAGTCTATGGTATCACAAAGAGTCAGACATGACTGAGTACACACAAACAGTGATCTTAGTAATCTTATTTAGGTTTTAGAAACTCTCAAAGCAAAATTAAAGAGAATAAAAGTTAATTGGTGCTATAATATAATTAGAAACTGTGGTCAGTCATGTAAGTAGAAATGGTTTTCTGGTGTACTCTTACATGATTATAAGTTAGAAAAAAATGTATTACCCTGGGTGTTAATTTATTATCAGTAAATCCATTCAATCAGCATTCACTGTGTATCCATTGTATTCCAAACATCATGTCAAACTTAGAATATAAGGATGAGTGTGACCAAGTCTCTTCCCTTTAATCAACGAAAATTTCTTTAGTGCCAATGCACAGGTACTAGGAATACATCCATAAACAATGTAGGAGGTTCTTGCTTTCCTGGAGTTTACAGCCTAATCATTGAGGAGTTTTCAATCTAATAATGAATGAAATATTAAAATATTCAATCTAATAATGGTAGCAGGTAAAACTTGTATTGCTTTATGATAATCACTTAAGACAGGCACATGAGAGATGATTACAAGCATGGATTTACAAGGATGTATATACACAAAAGCAGCAGGGAGGGAGAGGGGAGGGGGCATTTGCAGCATCAGTTTTTTAACTCAGTTGAATTAGAAAGCTATAATAATAGATTATGAATAATCATTTTTCCAAGAAATTTTGAAATTTTACTAAGACCTATTTCTTTAGGAGAGCTGACCAATAGATTATCTATTATTGTATATTAACAGAGTAATTCATCCTCAATTATATGTTGTAAATGCTATGTGATTCAGTTTGTAAATGCTCTGTGATTTAGTCATTGGAGAGTTTTGCATGTGATACTGTATCATCATCAAAAAGGTATTCTGAGTTTTTCATTCATTTTCCCAACTCTCCTCCTTATGGCCAAGATTTATTTGCAAGACTGAAAATAAGGCTAGAGTTCAGAACTGTGGAACAGAATTAAGTTAGCTCTTTTACATATAACTTCATTAGGATCTTGATCTAAAACACTGAATACAAAATCTCTAGAGAAGTGAGATGATGCCTTATCTCTAACAACAAGGTATCAGAAGAAACGTACATTTTTGACTTATGAGAACTGAGTCAATACGTATGTCTTAGGTCTTAATTCCAGTTGAATACATAAACTACCAGCCCATAAACTACAACAAAATACTGTGTTAATGGAACATTTTAAGAAACCAATTGGCATCTACACTTATTCTATTGATCTGAGATTTTAAACAATTTCCAAAATAATTTCTACAAAATGATCACATTTTTATCTTAAATTCACACTAATTTTTCCCATTCAAAAGTTCTATTTTTTCCTAATGAAAGTTGCATATTTTGCATCTGCAAAATCTCTAGATTTAGAGCCTATGCTGCTAAGACATCTTTCAAAAAATCAGGAAGCTTTCTTGGGTGTTTCTCATACTTTCAAGTGATCAGACTATTAAAGCAATTTCTGTTACAAAGATCATACATGGTGTAAGGGAAAAGTTAGGTTGGTAAGAATTTTGAAAAAGAGCAATCAGGACTTTTTCCACTTAGGCAGAAGAGTTTCTAGTTGGGAGAAAGCCCCATAGGATACAGTGTTAAGATCCTTGTTAAGACCTGTGTTGCTAGGCAGTACTAAGTTGCCTAGTGACCTCTAGATGCTAGAGTTAACATCATTGATTTCAATGCCATAGAATGACATTTACTTCTTAGTACTTTGTGGGGGAGTACCTAAATCTATTGTCACTCTCTTTTATAAAATAAATGTCTTTATAAAAACGCTAGTCAAAATTCAGTATGTTTCTAATCATCTTATTGCTAAAGGAGATAGTGTACCAGCTGTCAGGAATGGCAGTTTCATTTACAGGAACAAAGTTGCTTTACGTTTCTCAGAATTTTACTTTTAAAGGAACAATTGCTGTAGTATATTCAAAAATTCCCCTATCAACGTTAGTTCTCTTTTCTTAATCACTTGTGAAACCAGGAACTATAATACAATAATCTGAGAAAATATCTAATCGAAACCCTTCTTTTAAAAATATTATTGAAGTATAGTTGATTTAAAATGTTGTGTTAATTTCTGCTGTATAGCAAAGTGATTCAGTTATACATATATATTCTTTTTCATTAAGGTTTATCACAGGATATTGAATATAGTTCCCTATGCTATACAGTAGGACCTTGCTGTTTATTCATTCCATATATGCCAGTTTCATCTGCTAATCCCAAACTCCCAACTCCATCCTCTTCCCACCCCCTCCCCCTTGGCAACCACATGTCTCTTCTCTATGTCTGTGCGTATATTTCTGTTTCTTATATTCATTTGTGTCATATTTGAGACTCCACATATAAGTGATATCAGAGAAGGCAATGGCACCCCACTCCAGTACTCTTGCTTGGAAACTCCCATGGATGGAGGAGCCTGGTAGGCTGCAGTCCATGGGGTCGCAAAGAGTCGGACACGACTGAGCGACTTCACTTTCACTTTTTACTTTCATGCATTGGAGAAGGAAATGGCAACCCACTCCAGTGTTCTTGCCTGGAGAATCCCAGGGACAGGGAGCCTGGTGGGCTGCCGTCTGTGGGGTTGCACAGAGTCGGACATGACTGAAGCGACTTAGCAGCAGCAGCAGCATACGTGACATCATATGGTATTTGTATTTTTCTTTCTGACTCATTTTGGTCGGTATGATAATCTCTAGGTCCATTCATGTTGTTGAAAATGGCATTATTTCATTCTTTTTTATGGCTGAGTAATAATATTCCATTGTATATATGTACCACATCTCCTTTATCCATTCATCTGTTGGTGGACATTTAGGTCCTGACTATTGTAAATAGTGCTGTCATGAACTTAGGAGTACATGTATCTTTTTGAATTACAGTTTCGTCTGGATATATGCCCAGGAGCGGGATTGCAGGGTCATATAGTAGCTCTATCTTCAGTTTTTTGAGGACCCGCCATACTGTTTTCCATTAGTGACTGCACCAATTTACATTCTATCAACGGTAAAGGAGTGTTCTCCTTTCTCCGCACACCTTCCAGCATTTGTTATTTGTAGAATTTATTGATGGCTAACTGGTGTGAGGTGGTATTCCATTGTAGTTTTGATTTGTATTTCTCTAATAATTGAAACCTCTCATTTTTTAATCCTGTCTTTCTAGTCTTAGGAAGCTCATTTCTGTACAAAAACTCTGCCAAATGAATGAAGATGCAGAATAGTGCATAAGTCGACTAAATGACTAAAATGAATGTGTAAAGATTGCTTAAGTGTTATATTTTATTCTGAAAACATTTGAAACATTTCTATCTCATCTAACTGTCCCTTAGGATTTTACTTAAAGAAAACAAAGCACTCATGTCTTCTGGGAATTAAAAAAAAAAAGAGTCTATAGAAGATACTTTATAATCTTGTTCATTTCTACATCATTGTTGTGTTAAAAGGTAAAGGGAAAAATCCAAGACAAATATAAAGAGGTAGAGAAGGGAAAGGAAAAGTTAGCTAAGATTTGTTGAATCTGGACCAGACACCATACTAAGCACTTTAGATTCATTATCTAACTTACAAGCAGAGCAAAAGTAAGAAAAATAAAAATACTGGCCTTCTTATGTTCCTTGATCATGGAGATGAAAGGAGATACATATTCTTTCTTGTTTTTTTTTTTTTTTAATTTACTTATTTAATTGGAGGCTAATTATTTTACAATATTTTGGTGGCTTTTGCCATACATTGACATGAATCAGCCATGGGTGTACATGTGTCCCCATCCCGAACCCCCCTCCCACCGCCCTCCCCATCCCATCCCTCTGGTTGTCCCAGTGCACCAGCTTTGAGTGCCCTGTTTCATGCATCGAATTTGGACTGGTAATCTGTTTCACATATGATAACATACATGTTTCAATGCTATTCTCTCAAATCATCCCACTCTCACCTTCTCCCACAGAGTCCAAAAGTCTGTTCTTCATATCTGAGTCTCTTTTGCTGTCTCGCATATAGGGTCGTCATTACCATCTTTCTAAATCCCATATATATGTGTTAATACACTGTATTGGTGTTTTTCTTTCTGACTTACTTCACTCTGTATAATAGGCTCCAGTTTTATCCACCTCATTAGAACTGATTCAAATGCATTCTTTATAATATCTGAGTAATATTCCATTGTGTATATGTACCACAGCTTTCTTATCCACTCGTCTGCTGATGGGCATCTAGGTTGCTTCCATGTCCTGGCTATTGTAAACAGTGCTGTGATGAACATTGGGGTACACGTGTCTCTTTCAATTCTGGTTTCCTCGGTGTGTATGCCCAGCAGTGGGATTGCTGGATCATAAGGCAGTTCTATTTCCAGTTTTTTAAGGAATCTCCACACTGTTCTCCATAGTGGCTATACTAGTTTGCATTCCCACCTACAGTGTAAGAGGGTTCCCTTTTCTCCACATCCTCTCCAGCATTTACTGTTTGTAGACATTTTGATAGCAGCCATTCTGACTGGCGTGAGATGGTACCTCATTGTGGTTTTGATTTGCATGTCTCTGATAATGAGTGATGTTGAGCATTTTTTCATGTGTTTGTTAGCCATCTGTATGTCTTCTTTGGAGAAATGTCTGTTTAGTTCTTTGGCCCATTTTTTGATTGGATCATTTATTTTTCTGGTATTGAGCTTCATGAGCTGTTTGTATATTTTTGAGATTAATTCTTTGTTAGTTTCCCATTGCTTTTTATGTGATCTAGGGGGAAAAATCACTTTCCCCAGTCTAAAATGCTCTGGCTCTGATGCTTACATATGAGAGAGAGAAATGTTAGTGCAGATTCATGGGAATTGTCACTACAATCCCAGTAGAAAATATCTAGGACACTCCTGACTATCTACAAATCCAATATTTGACAAGAGCGTAGTTGCTATACATAAACCACATTTAAAATATTGGGATTTGTCTGGACACTACACTTCAAAAGAGACCCAAACAAATAGAGGCACATTCACTGGGAGAATGGTCAGGGAAGGGAAGAGATGTGAAATCATGTCCTATGTGGAGAATTCATACAAACTGGGGAAATTTTGCTTAGCCACCAAAGACTCCAAATATATACTAGGGTGGACTTCCCTAATGGTCCAGTGATTAAGAAGCCACCTGCCAATGCGGGGGACATGGATCTGATCCCTAGTCTAAGAAGATTCAACTTGCCATGGGGTCTACTTGCCTGTGTACCACAACTACTGAGCCCACACACTGCCACTCCTGAAGCCTGCATGCCCTGGAGTCCATGCTCTGCAACCAGAGAAGCCACCACAGTGAGAAGCCCACACACCACAGCTAGAGAGCTGTCCCCAGCTGCTGCAGCTAGAGAAAGCCTTCACGCAGCAACAAAGACCCAGCACGGCTAAAAACAAAACCCGTACACAGATACATGATACTAAGTCGCCTCAGTCAGGTCCGACTCTTTGCGACACTATGGACTGTAGCCTGCCAGGCTCCTCTGTCCATGGGATTTTCCAGGCAAGAATACTGGAGTGGATTGCCATTTCTTTCTCCATAATTACATACATAAAATTTAAAAAACACATATGGGTTGTCAGATGGAAGAGGAAAAACAGGTGTTCTATATACCCATCTTTGCTGGGTGTGAGAAGTGCAGGAAGGCCAATTTCAATATGATAGAATAAAGAATTTTTTAAGCAAACTGTCCTTAACTGGAAGGAATTGTCTCAGGAGCTGTTAAATTCCCTATCACTTGGAAATGTTCAAAGTTTGGTGAGGCCCTTGGCAGAAATATTGTAAAGGAGATTCAAACTTTACATGGAAGACTGGGTTTAAAAAGACGATTCTGCAGTGATTTCCAATCCAGACACTGTGCACAAATGACTGGTGATTGAACCAAACCTCGTGCCTTAGAACTCAGAGTTCAAAATACAGTAAATTGGAATAAACTTTTCCCACATGAACCATGCAATAAGAAATCAGATTCTTCTCACCCTTAAGTCCAATTCCAAGTGAGAATATTCCACTAATTTCAAGTGAGACTATACAAGTGAAAATAATCCCCAAAGAATATATAATTCCTCATTCCAAGTGAGAATATATAGTTTTACTAATTCCAAGCAAGAATATACAATTTTACTCACCAGTTTCTTTCATACATGGAGACACAAACAAGTTGACCTGTTAATGCCAACACTGTTGTCAGGCCCCTTTGGTTTACCCTCTAAAAATATTAAGGACAGAATTAGAGTATTTTGATTCATTCATGGAACAGCTATTTATTGAGCACCTGCCATATGCCAATAACAGTGCTAAGGTTTGGGGTGGGAGATATAATGATGAACAACAAGAAATATGATCTCTACTCTCATGAGGTTTATAGAGTCTAGTCTAATCACTGTCTCCCTGCAAAACACATAAAGTCTACTGTTTCCATGCATAAGCTTGCATTAATTCACTTTCTGGTTAAAAATGTCAAATTAATTGAAAGAGAAAAAATATTTCCTTCTATTAAACATTCAGCAGAAATATGATTATTAACTTAGAAGGACTTAATTTATTCAATACATAATTTGTGTGTGTGTTAGTCACTCAGTTATGTCTGACTCTTTGCAACCCTATGGACTGTGACTTTCCAGGTTCCTCTATCCATGGAATTTCCCAGGCAAGAATACTAGAGTGAATTGCCATTTCCTACTCCAGTGGATCTTCCAGACCCAAGGATTGAACCTGGGTCTCCTGCACTGGCAGGCAGATTCTTTACCATCTGAGCCACCAGGGAAGCCCTCATAACATAATTTGAGAAATCATATTTCTAACAAAGTACATGTATATTTATGGAGTTAGTACAAATATGCATAATATGAAAGAATGTTCTTTGCTATGATTAATCTATATTGACAAATAAATTTGCATAAAATGTGACTCATTAAGAGAATACGATTACTTGAATAATCAAAATCACTTATGAAAATTAATTAGCTGATGTTTTGTAGTTTTCAGTTAGGTACTATGGTCTAGATAAGCATTACAAAACTTCGTGGTTAGTGTGTCTAGTTCTTACATAGCCCAGTAGCTTGATTTGCTGCAATATTAAATTTATAGTTGAGCTGGAAGTTTATAATAAGATTTAGATTAGAATCTAAAAAAAAAGTTACCAAGATTAAGTCATATGATTTAGTTGAGTGACATTACCAAGAATAACATCAAAATTCTGAAGGAAGAATCTAGGAAGCTTTAAGTTGCTGCCATATACAAACCTATGAAGTTAAAAGACGCTTGCTCCTTGGAAGAAAAGCTATGACCAACCTACTGCTACTGCTACTGCTACTACTAAGTCACTTCAGTCGTGTCCAACTCTGTGCGACCCCATAGACGGCAGCCCACCAGGCTCCCCCGTCCCTGGGATTCTCCAGGCAAGAACACTGGAGTGGGTTGCCATTTCTTTCTCCAATGTATGGAAGTGAAAAGTGAAAGTGAAGTCGCTCAGTAGTGTCCGACTCTTTGAGAGCCCATGGACTGCAGCCTACCAGGCTCCTCCATCCATGGGATTTGCCAGGCAAGAGTACTGCAGTGGGTTGCCATTGCCTTCTCCCTAGACAGCATATTAACAAGCAGAGACATTACTTTGCTGACAAAGGTCCATGTTGTCAAAGATATGGTTTTTCTAGTATGTATGGGTGTGAGAGTTGGACCATAAAGAAAGCTGACTGCTGCAGAATTGATGCTTTTGAACTGTGGTGTTGGAGAAGATTCTTGAGAGTCCCTTGGACTGCAAGGAGATCCAACCAGTCCATCCTAAAGGAAATCAATCTTGAATATTCATTGGAAGGACTAATGCTGAAGCTGAAGCTCCAATACATTGGCTGCCTGATGTGAGAAACTGACTCATTTGAAAAGACCCTGATGCTGGGAAAGATTGAGGCAGGAGGAGAAGGGGATGACAGAGGATGAGATGGTTGGATGGCATCACCAACTCGATGAATATGAGTTTGAGCAAGCTCCAGGAGTTGGTGATGGACAGGGAAGCCTGGCATGCTGCAATCCATGGGGTTGCAAAGAGTCGGACACAACTGAGCAGGTAAACTGAACTGATACACAAAGCCACATTATGAGATGAATTCCTACATTCTTTTAGGCCTATTCAGAATTGTTTGCAGGTAAAATGACTCCTGCCTTTTTAACCATGGTTGATGAAACCAGATATCATTTCATGAGTCACAGGCGTCATTATATGGTCTGGCACACAGTAGGCACCCAATGAACACTTTAGAATGAATGAATGAATGGGCAGAAGTATAAATAAACCCAGAAGTGGTATAGCAAAGATTAAATAAAAAGAACATAACTCACTTGTTAACTCATTCAATAAACATTTTCTCATCTATATAAAGAGATCAGGCACTGTACGTCAGATATGTCCCAAGGGATATAGGTGTAAGCAAGACCAGACATGATCCTACTACCCCTCAAGTAGAACAGTGTAACTGAAAAGACAGATATTAATCCAAAGGCCAAAGGCCACCCATTTAAATGCAAATATAATATGTATAATGTGACAAGCGGCATGATAAGAGGTATGGTATTATGAGAGGGTATACAGAAGGGTCTGACCTTGTCAGGGAGGTCAGAGAAGACTTGCTAAAGGATATGACAAAGAACTGAAGCTTCCCAGATGATGCTAGTGGTAAAGAATCTGCCTGCCAATGCAGGAGATGTCAGAGATGTGATGTCAGAGATGTGAGTTTGATTCCCTGGAGGAGGTATGGCAACCCACTCCAGTGTTCTTGCCTGAAGAATCCCATGGACAGAGGAGCCTGGCGGGCTACAGTCCATGGGGACGCCAAGAGTCAGACATGACTGAGCACACACACACAAAGAGTGACAAAGAATTACTCAGAACTTCCCTGGTGGTCCAGAGGTTAAGAATCCGTCTGCCAGTGCAGGGGCCATGGGTTCAATTCCTGATGCAAGAAGATCCCACATGCCTCAGAGCACCTAAGCCCCTGCACCACAACTACTGAAGCCCGTGTGCCCCAGAACCTGTGCTTTGCAAGAAGAGAAGCCACTGTAATGAGAAGCCCACGCATAGCAATTAGAGAGGAGACCCCATTGGCCACAATTAGAGAAAGTCTATGAGCAGCAATGAAGACCCAGAGTAGCCAAAAAATAAATAAGCAAGCAAGTGCAAGGCTTCTGTGCAGCCCTGATTAAAAAAAAAAAAAAAAAGAATTACTCAGGTGAAGTGAGGCTAAAGGAGTAGGGTCTGGCAGGTGCAAAGATCCCATGGAAGAATGAAGGCAGGGGCATGGTGTGAGGTGAGGCTAGAAAGACCCTTGAAGGCCATGAGTAGTGGTCCTTTAGCCTTCAAAGCAAAGCAAAATATCTCAGTGTGTAGAGATTAGAGATTTAATCTCTACACTCAAAACATGCACACAAAACATAATGTCATCTCATTAAGTATGTGTATACAATGTGTATATATGTATATGTACACATACACATATATTTTTAAATTGAGATACAGTTGGCATTGCATAACTGATATAATCATCCTGTTAGAATGAACAATTCAGTGGGGTTATGTATGTTCACAGAAGTGTGCCGCCATTACCACTATCTAATTTCAGACCCTTTTCATCATTCCAAAAAGAAGTCCCATACCCACTAGCAGTTTTTCTCCATTCCCTCTCCCCCAGCCTCTGGCAACCACAGACCTACTTTCTGTCTATGTTGTTTTTGCTGTTCAGTCACTAAGTTGTGTCCAGCTCTTTGCTCCTCCATGGACCGCAGGCTGCCAGGCTCCCTTATTCTTCACTGTCTCATGGAGTTTGCTCAAATTCATATCCATTGAGTTGGGGATCCATCTAACCATCTCATCTTCTGCCTCCCCTTTCTCCTTTTGCCTTCAATCTTTTCCAGCATCAGGGTTTTTTCCATTGAGTTGGGTCTTCACATCAGGTGGCCAAAGTATTGGAGCTTCAGCTTCACCATCAGTCCTTTCAATGAATATTCAACATTGCTTGTATATTTGCCTATCTGGACACTTCATATAAATGGAATCATATACTTATGTGTCATGGCAAATAGATGGGGAAACAATGGAAAGAGTGGCTGACTTTATTTTTCTGGGCTCCAAAATCACTGCAGATGGTGACTGCAGCCATGAAATTAAAATATGCTTACTCCTTGGAAGGAAAGTTATGACCAACCTAGACAGCATATTAAAAAGCAGAGACATGACTTTGTCAACAAAAGTCCATCTAGTCAAGGCTATGGTTTCTCCAGTGGTCATGTATGGGTGTGAGGGTTGGACTATAAAGAAAGCTGAGCACCAAAGAATTGATGCTTTTGAACTGTGGTGTTGGAGAAGACTCTTGAGAGTCCCTTGGACTGTAAGAAGATCCAACCAGTCCATCCTGGGGGAGATCAGTCCTGGATGTTCATCGGGAGGACTGATGTTGAAGCTGAAACTCCAAAATTTTGGCCACCTGATGCAAAGAGCTGACTCATTTGAAAAGACCCTGATGCTGGGAAAGATTGAGGGCAGGAGGAGAAGGGGACAACAGAGGATGAGATGGTTGGATGGCATCTCCGACTCAATGGGCATGGGTTTGGGTGGACTCTGGGAGTTGGTGATGGAGAGGGAGGCCTGGCGAGCTGTGGTTCATGGGGTCGCAAAGAGTCAGACACAACTGAGTGACTGAACTGAACTGAACTGATACTTATGTGTCTGGCTTCTTTCACTTAACATTATGTTTTCAAGATTCATCCATGTTGTAATGTGTACCTCATTTCTTTTGATTGCCACATAATATTCTACTGTATGGATATACCACATTTTACTTATCCATTTTATCAGCTGGTGGACATTTGGGTTGTCTCCATTTGGGGCTATTATAAATAGTATTGCTAGAACATTTATATACAAGTTTTTGTGTTGATATGTGTTTTCATTTCTCTTGGTTATATCCTTAGGAGTGTAACTGCTGGGTCACATGGTACTTTATGTGTAAGTTTTTGAGGAAATGCCTGGAGATTGTTTTGCAAAGTAGCTGCACCATTTTTCAATCCTACCAGGAATAAATGACAGAGAGGGAGATGGCACCCCACTCCAGTACTCTTGCCTGGAAAATCCCATGGACAGAGGAGCCTGGTGAGCTGCAGTCCATGGGGTCGCAAAGAGTTGGACACGACTAAATGATTTCACTTTCACTTTTCACTTTCATGCATTGGAGAAGGCAATGGCAACCCACTCCAGTGTTCTTGCCTGGAGAATCCCAGGGACGGGGTAGACTGGTGGGCTGCTATCTCTGGGGTCACACAGAGTCAGACACGACTGAAGCAACTTAGCAGCAGTAGCAGGAATGAATGAAGGTTCCAATTTCTCCATATTCTTGCTAACATTTGCTATTGTTTGTTTTTAATTATTTTTTATTATAAACATCCTGGTTGGCATGCAGTGGTATCTCATTGTGGGTATTTTGTTGTTGTTGTTGTTGGGGGGGAGGGGGTGCACTGCACAGCATGGTGGGATCTTAGTTTCTCGACAAGGCATGGAACCCGTGTCCCCTGAATTGGAAGCTGGGAGTCTTAACCGCTGGGCGCCTGGGAAGTTCCTTCATTGTCATTTTGATTTGCATTACTCTTATAGCGAATGATGTTAAGCATCTTTTAATGGGTTCATTGGCCATTTGTATATCTTCTCTGGAGAAATACCATGCCCGCCTTTTGAATATTCTACTATACTTTCTTAAAGGTGAAAAAATTGGTTATAATTATTTGAGCTTAGAATTTAACTCCAGGTCACATATAATCATGAAATATTTTTGCAGAATTTTAATATACTATGAATTCAAGGAATATGACTACCAGATAAATTGAGTATCGATCGCACCATGTTATGCTTGGGAGCTTAGCAAGATCTGTTCATCCTTTCAAAGCACACTGTCAATGGCAGATCCCTTGTGGTATTTGAACTGCTGGTGCAACATGCCTTTCCGTATCAGTCTGTGTTTGCTGCTATGACACACAAACACGTATTCGAGGCAATTTGAGACTCATTGTAACACATTTAGAAATGCAAGTGTCTCAATGAATGTTAATAATAAGGGTTGTTTGTAAATATTCTATGTCATTTCTGAGTTAAATATTTTAGTGTTGTGTAACACAGTGTTATCTATGCTGCAAAACTGAATATTAAAATTTACAGCGGTCTATCATCTTTCAGTCTTATGTTCCCAGCAGCCTGGCAAACAACCCTCTTGGTAGTCTCTTCCAATATAGTATTATTTTCCAATCTGTTTTCTTCCTCTTTGCCTGACTAAGGATATAATATCCAAGGCTTTTTACATACCAAAGATTGGGTGCACTGAGATTTTAAGACAGGAGACAAGTTGTGTGTGTGTGTGTGTGTGTGTGTGTGTGTGCGCACATGTATGTGCACCATTTCATCACTGTCTGTCTGATGTTACAATGAAGGGAATTATTCTACACTGCACTAACAAATAAGACCAAATTCATGTGCATGAATATAATTCTTCTTCATTTTCTCCATTTCAACTGCAGTAATTTGTCTTGGCTCTTACCTCCACTTCAGTCACAGTTATTTCCCTCTTTCTCTCATCATATACAAATCAGTCTGATCCTGGTCTGTATTACACATCCTCATTCTAGTTGATATTTTCGTTTCCACTTGGACTTTTGCTCTTTCATTTTCTGGTATTTCTTGTACAGAGGAATTTCTTACTTCTCTCAAATTCATACTTTTTCATTATAATGAAACTCAAGCATTTGACCCCTCCAGGATATCTTCTAGTCTAGACATGCCCAGGCATTTACATATAGAAAGATATTATTTCATAATAAATTACTTCTCCTTTGTCTCCCCTTTATATTATACCTTATATACTTTATATTATACAATGTTATTATATTGATTTTTTTTAATTCTATGTGGCTATAATCTATATTACCTATGACTCCCAATTCAGGATAATAAAGGAGGCATTATGGAACATTAGCTGTGGAAACAGGGCATTGGATTTGAAAGAGTTGAGACCCACTGCTCTGCATCATATCCTCATCCACCCTGGTCAGCAAGTCTCAAGGCCTGACTATTTTCCTTACATCAGGCTCTATGCTCTCAAGTGAATAGGCTTGGTCTGTGATACACAAAGGAATTCAGATCATCATCTCTAGCCTAAGCTTGGTTACAAGATTAAAGAAGTCAGTTAACTTCCCTTTCATCTCCAGAGCTGTAAACCTTGAGCCTCAGCCTCAAAATGAGGAAGATGATAAAACTCATGATTTAAGGGACAAATTTAAATCTTATTTTAATCATCGCTAACTATAAATATTTAAAGCAAGGTGGGAGGTAACCTGACCATGTTTGGTCTCTATAAACTGCATATATTGTGCAGATAATTGACTGTGAGAAGCTCACGTGTTGACTCAAGACAAATGCAACAGGCTTTCTGGTTTTCTTTGAAATCTAGTGCAAATGTGGCCAGTGCCCCCCAAGGCTTCCCCATGGTGCCAGGTATCATTAAATTAATCTTTTATCACTAAAAGTCTTCTGGGACCTTAGGGGATTAACAGCATAACAGTATAATGTACAAAGACATCAAATGTATAGTTGGGAGTGGCTTAATATCTTAATAATATAATTCCTTTATATCTTAACTTTATGTGATTGTTTCTAAGTAGTATGATTGCTCAACTGTGGTCTTGGTCCTTGCAACTTCTAGCTAATAAAGGCAGGTCTTAGAATGAGAACCCAGTTGCTGCTATATGAACTGGAAAACATAGAGGCTTGATGCATTCTTGCTTTCTGTCTCTGAATCCTCCCATTGTATTTCAATTTTAATATATGATTCAATGAAGTTAAATTATACTTAATATCAAGACGTCTCTTATATTATCATGGGGCATTAATGGCTATGAGAGTTACATTGGTCCATGTGAATTGTTCAATGAATATTGTATCATTGATCCAGTCACCAATATGGCTGTGACATTCCAGACTGGAGAGAAAGGAGCCATCAACTGCCTCAAATTATTTGGGGGAGATAGTAAATATAAATTATGTAGCATGGAATACGTTACTCAAGATGGCCAAAAGAAATAGATTCCTGAGAAAGACTATAAAATATTTTCATGGGAAATATTCACGAAGAAAAATACATGTCTGTTTCAGTTGGAAATGGACAGAGAAGAAGACTGGATGTACTGGGTTTCTTTGTTTCTTTCAGACAGAAAATTCTATGATTCATTAAGAATTATAATTAAAATAAAAGGTTTTAAAGTTTTTGGGGTCATTTGCTGGTTGACAACTTGATTAAAGGTGCCAGTTTGGGACTTCTGTGGCAGACTAGTGGTTAAGACTCTGCTATTCCACTGCAGAGGGTGCGAGTTCAATTCCTGGTCACTGAACTAAGATCCCACAAGCTGCACTTCATGGCCAAAAAAAGAAGAATAGAAGAAAAAAAGTTTTAATAAAGTAACATTTTTGGTTTACTCAGTTCACCTCAGTAATCCCTGCTTTCTGTTTCTTTTCTCTATTCTGACCAGTCACTTATTAATAAAATGGAGTATCTTTATGGGCTTCTCTGTTGGCTCAGTGTAAAGAATCCACCTACACTGAAGGGGATGTGGATTCAGTCCCTGGGTCAGAAGATCCCCTGAAGAAGGAAATGACAATCCACTCCAGCAGTCTTTTCTGGGGAATCCCATGGACAGAGGAGCCTGGTGGGCTACAGTCCACGGACTGCAAAGAGTTAGACTCTTCAGACTGGCAACTAAAAAACAAGTGATATATGACTCTGATGGTACAGATTCAGCAATTCTTTTGCTTACTGAGTTAGTTTTCTAGCTGCTGCTGCTGCTAAGTCACTTCAGTCATGTCCGACTCTGTGCAACCCCAGAGACGGCAGCCCACCAGGCTCCCCCGTCCCTGGGATTCTCCAGGCAAGAACACTGGAGTGGGTTGCCATTTCCTTCTCCAATGCATGAAAGTGAAAAGTGAAAGTGAAGTCACTCAGTCATGTCCGACTCTTCGAGACCCCGTGGACTGCAGCCTACCAGGCTCCTCCATCTATGGGATTTTCCAGGCAAGAGTCTTAGAGTGGGGTGCCATTGCCTTCTCTGTAGTTTTCTAGGGCTGCCATACAAATCCAGCAAACTGAGTAGCTTAAACAATAGAACTATTGTCTCATGGTTCTGGAGGCTAGAAGATCAAGGTGTCAGCAGGATCAAACTCCCTCTGAAGAAAGTAGAGAGGGATCTGTTTCAGATCTTCCTCCTCAGTTCAGTTCAGTTCAGTTGCTCAGTCATGTCCAACTCTTTGCAACCCCATGAATTGCAGCACGCCAGGCCTCCCTGTCCATCACCAACTCCCAGAGTTCACTCAAACTCAGTCCATTGAGTTGGTGATGCCATCCAGCCATCTCATCCTCTCTCATCCCCTTCTCCTCCTGCCCCCAATCCCTCCCAGCATCAGAGTCTTTTCCAATGAGTCAACTCTTCACATGAGGTGGCCAAAGTAGCTCCTGATAATTCTTTGGGCCAGAGAAGCAATTCTGCAGGTCATAGAAGCAATTCTCCGCATGGTGTTTTCCCTGTGTGCGTGCCTGTGTGTCCAAACTCCCCCCTTCATAAGAACACAAGTCATAATGGATTAGGGATCCACTCTGCTCCAGGAGGACCTCATCTTAACTGTTACTCTGCAGAACTCTATTTCTAAATAAGGTCACACGCTTATATAGAACAGACCTGTGGTTGCCAAAGGGGAGGGGGTTGGGGGAGGGATGGAGTGGGAGGTTAGGGTTAGCAGATGTAAGCTATCATACATAGAATGAATGAACAACAAGGCCCTACTGTATAGCACAGGGAACTGTATTCAATATTCTGAGATAAATCATAACAGAAAATATAAAAAGGTATGTATACATATAACTGAATCATTGCTGTACAGCAGAAATTAATGCAACATTGCAAATCAGTTACTTTTTTTAGTTCAACAATTTTTAAAAACTCAATAAATAAATAAGGTCACATTCTGAGGTACTAGGGATTAAAACTTCAACATATAATTCTGTAGTGGTGGGGGACGGGTGTGGGTGGGCTGGTGGAGGGACCAACTCAACCATGACATTTACCTTTTTACTTAAAGCAACAATGCTTTGCCTGTGAAATCATGGCTGTGGGAAAGGAAGTTAAAGAGTGGTTTTGATGAGTGGTATGGCAACTGTGACTTCTAGTTTCAATTTCTAAGTCCTCCAGCTTATTTTTCTTCTTGATTTTGAGGAAGAAATATACCACAGGTCTTGGACAACTGTAAGTGTCTATAAGTCATTTTGAGCATTTTTCATGAGACATGATATAATAGCAATAGAGATACACCTACTTGTCATAGAAGAATATGCAAAATCACCAGCCAAACTTTACAGTGTCAAGAAATTGTTACTTTTACTTAGAGCACAAATTATGGTTGCCAGCGGGGCTATAACCCACCAAGCTCCTCTGTCCGTGGGGACTGTTCATGCAAGAATACTGGAGTGAGTTGCCATGCCCTCCTCCAGGGGATCTTCCCAACCCTGGGATTGAATCCAGGTATTCCGCACTACAGGCAGATTCTTTACTAGCTGAGCTACCAGGGAAGTCCAACAAGGACCTAATTTATAGCAAAAAAAAAGAAAAGAAATTGCTACTTTTAGATTTGAGCATATAAACATTGCTGATGTACACCTCAGCTTCCCACTGCCATTTTCCTCAAGATTAAGAATTTTCAAAGCAAAACCAACCCAAGCAAAATTATGAAGTAAAGGAGAACTGCCTTTTGACTATTCCTTCCTCTTCTTCACCTGCCCTTGAAGCACCTGCCTCAGGCACTTCCTTATCTTATCTGCCTTTTCTGAGGAGGATTCTCTGGGGTCCCGTAAACATTCTGCCAACCTTGCTGTGTGACCCATCACAACCATTGTGACACAACCAATGTGTCACAACCATTCAGGATGTGTTATGAGGAATTCATCTGCAGAAATAGGCCAGTTTTGAATTTTCTCGGGATCAAACTCTCTAAAATGCCATCTCTCATCATAATTTGCAAAATTAAAGAATTTGATCCACAATAATGTGGTTGTGGGAGACAGAATAAGAATCTTTCCACCTCTTGTAGGAAAATCTATGCTGAAAAAAAAAAAACTTCTGAAATAACGGCAGATGCATCTGTTGTATAATTCAGCATACTGGCTTCTTCTGGGATTTTCAAGGAGGGATGGCTACATACTTGGCAGGATCAGTACAATGTGAAAATTCAGGGCCCCAGAACCAGTGCCCCAATTCACAGGGGACAGGAAAGCTCCAAAGGATTATAGCCTCCATGCCAGTACATAGTCAACACCTGGATTGGGGATGTTCAACAGGACTCCTCCAACCACCTTCCAAATGTACAGGGTGCTGCCACCTCCCAAGATACCACATTGCCGGGCCAGGCAGAGGGTGGCTTTAGGGCAGGGGGCAAAGCACACCCAGGGCGCCAAGGGGCAGGGAACAGGCAGTCAAGACCCTCCCCCAGGGCAGAGGAGGGCAGGTGGCACTGTGTGTGAACTAAGGCTCCAAGTCCCCAGAGGATGGTTCGTTGTCCCAACAGACTTCACTTCCAAACCACAAATTCAAAGACAAAATTATTACAGAGTTTCAAGATGGTAGCCACAAAGCATTAAACCCAAAGGCAAGGACTCCATAGACTAGGGCACAATATTTTCATACTTTGTAGAAAGTATGATCTTTGTAATGGGCCTTATTACATGTTATCAGGACACCAAGACATAGGGCAAACAGCATAGGATTTGGAATGAAAAGATCCAGATTTGTGTCTTGAGTTTCTGGTTTACTAACTAGATTATTATTAAACTTCTCAAAACCATGCTCTTGTCAGTATGATGGTACTGTAAAGTGGTCTCCTATAAGGGTTAAGTTCAGTAAGGTTCACGGGACAAAAACCACAAGCTAGCCACCAAAATCCACCCAGCTCATCTCTGGGTGCACAGCTAGGCAAAGTTTCCTGGTCTTTCTTACAGATAGGTGGAGCCATCTGACTAAGTTCTCTACAACAGCAGTGAGCAGAAGTGATGCAAGCCTCTCCCAGGACAGGCCTGGAAAACCTCCCACAGCTGCTCCTCCAAGCCTTCCCCGTTCTGCAGGCTGCTTGTAAATGATGATGAAGGAATTCTAGATGCAGGAATTCTTAATCTGGGGTACATGGAGCTCAAAGGATCCACAGATGGAATTCAGGGAATCTATGATTTACATGAGGAAAACCCTGAAATCTTTGTTTCCACTAAGCTCTATTTGAAATGTAGCATTTTCTTTCATTGTTAATGTAGGCAACAAAGCACAGTTCTATGAGCAGTAACTGGGCCTTTCACCAATAAAAGTCACCAATACTACAGCTGCTGGAGAAATCTGACATACAATGCATGCTTGTCACTATTTTGATAGTATAGTCATTATTAAACCCACTGCTAGACCTTCTTATTTAATGTACTAGTTAACAACATATATACCACTGTATCACAAATTAGCTCTTTTAATAATTTAATGATTATATTTCAATATAATTGTCATTGTTGTCTAGTTGCTAAGTCATGTCTGACTCTTTTGTGACCCCATGGAAAACTATAGCCCACCAGGTTCCTCTGTCCACAGGATTCTCCAGACAAGAATACTGGAGTGGGTTGCCATTTCCTTTGCCAGGGGATCTTCCCGACCCAGGGATCGAAAACATGTCTCCTGCATTAGCAGGTGAATTCTTTACCACTAAGCCACCGGGAAAGTCCTCATTTTCATTAGGTAATCTTAAATTACCTAATTTAATTTAAATTACCTAATTTAAGGCAGGAGGAAAAGGGGATGACAGAGGATGAGATGATTGGATGGCATCACCAACTCAATGGACATGAATTTGAGCAAGCTCTGGGAGTTGGTGATAGGGAAGCCTGGCATGCTACAGTCCATGAAGTCACAAAGAGTCAGACATGACTGAGCAAATGAACTGAATCTTAAATAATTTATTTCATGCATTTTAAACATTATTCCAAGAAAGAAGTTTGGTAGCTCAAACAGACTGTCTAAGTGACCCATGACACAAAAAATTTAGGACCCTGGTAGGATTATGCTAAGGAGAAAAAAAGAACCTAGACACAGAAGGCTGTTTACTATGTGATACCATCTATAAGACATTCTGGAAAAGGCAAAATTTATAGGGACAGAAATCAGTGGAGGGGAGGGGGGAGGAGATTGATTGCAAAGTGGCATAAAGTGCTTCAGGACTGATGGACATGTTCTAGATCTCAAATGTAACGGTGGTCATGCAACTGTATGTATTCATCAAAACTCACTGAACTGTATGCCTGAAAAGGAAGAAATTCACTATATGTAAATTATACCTAAATAAACCTGACTTAAAGGGGGACAAAAAAACCTGCTCGAGGGCAGCAGAGCCTCAGAGGAAGGGAACCTTCATGACAACATGGAGGAGAGCAGCCCCTGACCCACACAAATGCCCAAGGCTGCCATTGGAGAGAGAAAGAAATGCTATTGTGTTGAGTTCAGGCTTGTGTCTACTTGATACCACAGTTTAGACCACCCTGACACAGTTAGTAAAAATATTTTGTGAACTATAACATATAATACACATGTTAGAATGAGAATATTTATATTCAAGTCCTGACAATGTCACTTTGAAAGTTTTGCATTATTGGGACAACCACTTGACTTGTGTAAATTTTGATTTCTTCATTCACAGAATGGGTAGAATTGATAATACCCCCTTTGCAATATGTTGTAACAATGAGAGACAGCATAGACCTTAGCCCAGAACACCCAGTAATTGAAGAACAATTAAGCAGTAAGTAATACTTACTCTGATGGTGTTTGGAGCACGATCCAATGCATTTGTAGTCCCAACCCTATAATATGTATCATTACACTTTCCTTTGAAAAACTATTTTTTGGAAATTTAGTCCTCTTCTTTATCAAATGGTTTACAAATCTCATAGTTAGATGGGATATTCAAGACCATGCATTCCATCCCTTTCATTTCCTACTTCCACTTAGGGGAAGTACAACTAAAGCAACAGTAGGGCTTTAGGTTCTGAGACCCAGAATTGGCAACTAAGACCCAGAGATGAAAGAAGAGGTCAAGAAAATCCCCACATTCTGAGTCAAGCCAAAGTTGTTGAAGAGACGGCAGCATCCCATGGGGCTTGTGGAGAAGTGCCATGTTGGAAGAACCAAGAAGAGAGGAACTGGAAAAGAAGAGGTCATGATTTGGGAGGCTATAGCTTTATTGAAATGAGGCTATTCTCTTCCTTTACCTCCTGAAAACCAAAGAAAGATGATCATAAAGGTCAAGGATTCTCAACCTCTCTTCCTCAACTATACTGGGGCTATAGATAAATACCTATCTAAAAGGGGATTGGGGATTGGAGTGGCCAAGTACCTGAGGACACTTCAGAGACAGATGACAGATCTGAGGGAAGACTTGTCTGGGAGAAGTAACCTCATTTCTACTCTTTGGAGTAACAAGGATTCTTTAGTGTCTGTGGGTGAAGACACTGCTGAAGAGGTCTATGTGCCTGAGTCATCTCCCATCAGCTTACTGCACTGAACAATCACCTAACAGCTGATGGGACTCCAAGTGATGTGGAGCCCAAGTGAAGTGGCAGAGGCTGCAGCCATAGGGACTGGAGTCCAAGCCAGACCCTTCATACTAGGGACTGGGCAAAGAGGAGGTCCCTATCAGCACCCTTCAAAGAATCGACAAAGATACCTCAGAGAGAATACTGTTTGGCTGTTAACACAAAACGCAAATGTACAGGTGCCAGTCACAAGCTGCTACTTCATCACAGCCCACTCTATATGGAGACCTCTGCCTTTCCTCCTTGTTTCCCAGCCCAGCCCCATAAGGGAAGCAGTGAGAAGGTAGGGGTGAGGGGAGGTGCCTCAGACAGTGTCCACTGTGTGCTCCGTCCACTCCAGAAAGCCAGGCTACAAAGCCCCGCTCCAAGTTTCTACCACCACCACCACCAACCGCTACGATTCCCCTTACCACCCCCTGGCCACCAGCTCTACCAGCAGCAAGCAGCTAGAGGCAAAGGTCTTACTTGTTTGGGCAAGGGTTTGACCACAGATTTGGGTCAAGGATGTGTTTAATATGAATATATTTTTACTTTTGAATGTATATGAGTTTATTATTTTTATTTATTTTTTTAAATTTTATTTTATTTTTAAACTTTACAATATTGTATTGGTTTTGCCGAATATCGAAATGAATCCGCCACAGGTATACGTGTGTTCCCCATTCTGAACCCTCCTCCCTCCTCCCTCCCCATACCATCCCTCTGGGTTGTCCCAGTGCACCAGCCCCAAGCATCCAGTATCGTGCATCGAACCTGTACTGGCGATTCATTTCATACATGATATTATACATGTTTCAATGCCATTCTCCCAAATCTTCCCACCCTCTCCCTCTCCCACAGAGTCCATAAGACTGTTCTATACAGTGTCTCTTTTGCTGTCTCGTACACAGCGTTATTGTTACCATCTTTCTAAATTCCATATATATGCGTTAGTATACTGTATTGGTGTTTTTCTTTCTGGCTTACTTCACTCTGTATAATAGGCTCCAGTTTCATCCACCTCATTAGAACTCATTCCAATGTATTCTTTTTAATGGCTGAGTAATACTCCATTGTGTATATGTACCACAGCTTTCTTATCCATTCATCTGCTGATGGGCATCTAGGTTGCTTCCATGTCCTGGCTATTATAAACAGTGCTGCGATGAACATTGGGGTACACGTGTCTCCTTTCCTTCTGGTTTCCTCAGTGTGTATGCCCAGCAGTGGGATTGCTGGATCATAAGGCAGTTCTATTTCCAGTTTTTTAAGGAATCTCCACACTGTTCTCCATAATGGCTGTCCTAGTTTGCATTCCCACCAACAGTGTAAGAGGGTTCCCTTTTCTCCACACCCTCTCCAGCATTTATTGCTTGTAGACTTTTGGATCACAGCCATTCTGACTGGCGTGAAATGATACCTCATAGTGGTTTTGATTTGCATTTCTCTGATAATGAGTGATGTTGAGCATCTTTTCATGTGTTTGTTGGCCATCTGTATGTTTTCTTTGGAGAAATGTCTGTTTAGTTCTTTGGCCCATTTTTTGATTGGGTCATTTATTTTTCTGGAATTGAGCTGCAGGAGTTGCTTGTATATTTTTGAGATTAGTTGTTTGTCAGTTGCTTCATTTGCTATTATTTTCTCCCATTCTGAAGGCCGCCTTTTCACCTTGCTAATAGTTTCCTTTGTTGTGCAGAAGCTTTTAAGTTTAATTAGGTCCCATTTGTTTATTTTTGCTTTTATTTCCAATATTCTGGGAAGTGGGTCATAGAGGATCCTGCTGTGATATATGTCAGAGAGTGTTTTGCCTATGTTCTCCTCTAGGAGTTTTATAGTTTCTGGAGCTTCCCTGGTGACTCAGACAGATTAATAATCCACCTGCCAATGCAGGAGACTTGGGTTCAATACCTGGGTCAGAAATATCCCCTGGAGAAGGAAATGGAAACACACTGCGATATTTTCATCTGAGAAATCTCATGGACAGAGGAGCCTGGTGGGCTCCAGTCCATGGGGTCACAAAGAGTCAGACACAACTCAGTGACTAAACAACAGCAGCAATACTTAAAACATGATTGCTGTATGTATGTGTGTGTGTATTAGTCATTCAGTTATGTCTGACTCTTTGTGACGCCATGGACTATAGCCCACCAGGCTCCTCTGTCCATGGAATTCTCTATCCAGGCAAGAATACTGGAGTGGGCTGCCATTCCCTTCTCTGGGGGATCTTCCCAAACCAGGGATCGAACCCAGGTCTCCTGCATTGCAGGCATGTTTTACCGTCTGAGCCACTAGGGAAGCTCCATTTAAAAACATGATCAATGGACTAGTTTAATAACTACATGCCTTTAAAGTTGTGGAATTGCACTGAAAGGCCTCAAAGGAGCCCATGACCCAGAGGCAGAGCATAACTTGAGAAGGTAAAATCATTTCACGATTATACACAAAATTAATTGAGCTTTTGGTAAAATGAATAACAAATTGACACTTGTTGATCACCAAGTACATCCCAAGCACTAAGTTTATTAAACATGATCTTTTCTCATACCCAAGAGAACTTCATTGCTAAAACAGCTCCCAAACTAAGGTAAAATAACATGTTCTTCTCAACTCTAAAGAAAAAAGTATTGTTTTGCCAATACACTATGTTTAAACACATTTTAACAAGTACATTTACTGATCTAGAAATCACTAGTGTGTCATGAATTAAGAGCATGCGGCAGAAACAAGAGGTACAAGGGATCTCAGAGCTTTGCCAGGAAACTGCCCATGAAGGCATTAATTTATCAGTTAATGGATGTTCACATAGCAGAAAGCATGGAATGTTAAAATCGTTTCTTGCCATTAATGTATCTCATTTGCGGGTGATCACTATTCTTTTGCAGAAAGTAAGGCCATCAGTCCTGAGACAGATGTCAGCCCAAAAAACAAACCCATAATAGCACCAGTGAATAAACCAGATCTTATGAAGCCATACCAGTAATTCCCAGAAAACAAGCCAGGACTAAGTAAATCTGTGAGCATTTAAAAATGTACCCTCTCAGATTTCCTTAGTGGTTAAGGAAAGAACCACTTAATTCCTTAAGTTAAGTGGTTAAATCCAGGGGTTAAGAATCTGCCTGCCAATGCAGGGGACCTGGGTTCAATCCCTGGGCAGGGAAGATTCCGTGTGCCTCGGGGCAGCTAAGCTGGTGCGCCACAACTGCTGAGCCGACAAGCCACAACTACTGAAATCCTCACTCCTAGAGTTCGTGCTGTGCAACAAAGAGAAGCCGTCACAATGAGAAGCCCACATACTGCAACTAGAGAGTAACCCCTGCTTGCCACAACTAGAGAAAGCCTGTGTGCAGCAAGGAAGACCCAGAATAACCGTAAACCAATAAATAAATAAAATTTAAAAGATAAAATGAAGTGTGCATTCTCATCTCATTAATAACTTCCTTATATTGTTTATATGTTGAAATAAGTTGGAATATATTGGGTTAATGACATAAAATGAAAAAAAGTTTAAAAACAAAATGTACATTCTCACATCAAATAATGGTTTGCGAATCATTTTGTTTGACATGATTGATGCCACTGCTTCTCTCTGGGTTTCAGTGGTGGTAATGGCAGTAGTGTTTTGGGTTTCTTTTGTTTTTTCGCTTTTGAATCCTCAAAGGTTCACCACGAAATGACTCACCAAAACAGAAACTGAAACTCCGTTAAAGATAAATTCCTCATAATTCTTCATCCAACCCACTAGGAGAAAAGGCCAAACCTGCATGCTTAGCCATTGTTATGAACTGAACTGTTTCCCTGCAAAGTTCCTGTGTTACTCCTACCACATCAGAATGTGCCTGTGTTCAGAGATAGGGTCTTTAAAGAGGTAAGTTAAACTAGGTCATTGGGTGAGCCCTCATCCAATATGACTAGTTTTCTTATAAGAAGAGGAAACTTGGACACAGAGAATAAAGCATGTGAAGATACAGGAAGGAGCCAGCCCTACCAGGGAAGGAGAAAGACCTCAGAGCTGGTCTGAGGTCTCATACCAGCTGATACCCTGATCTCAGACTTCTGGCCTCCAGAACTGTGAGAAAATTAATCTCTGTTGTTTAAGCCACCTAGTTGGTGGTACTTTGTTATGGGAGCCCTAGAAGACTAATAGAGCCATCATTATTTTTCAACTATATATTTTACTTAAAATCATAGCACTGTGCCCAAAGCATCAATTAAGTGCCTTAGTGCCAATTATCCAGCCCAACTCTATCATTCTATGTATAGTAATAATAACTAGCAGTATTGGGTGCCTACTGTGTGGCAGACACTGGGATGGATATATATATATATATATATATATATATATATATATATATATGTATGTATAATCAGCATGTTGAGTTTTACATTCACCCTGCTCTGTGTATATATTACTATTATCCCCATTTTCACAGATCCCCAGAGCCAGTGACCACCAGAAAACCAGGGTTCAAAGCAAGGTCTGCTAGGACCCCACAGTCCTGAACGCTTGGACACATAGCACAGGAATGAGTTTACCACTTTGCCTGTGCGTGCATGTGTGCTCAGTCATTTCAGTCACGTTCAACTCTTTGCCACCCCTTGAACTATATAGTCCGCCAGGCTCCTCTGTCAATGGAATTCTCCGGGAAAGAATACTGGACTGGGCTGCTGTGCCCTTCTCTGGGGGGATCTTCCAGAAACCCAGGGATCACACCCCTGTCTCCGACATAGCAGGTGGATTCTTCACCTCTGAGCCATCAGGGAAGCCCACCAGTTTGCTTACTAGTACCAATTTGCCTGCTATTCTGAGTCACAGCAGAAGTAGAGCTGCAACAGAGGTCACCTGATACCCATACCGTATCCTGCCTTGACAACCACAAAAACATTTTGAAATGCAAAGTTTTATAGAGTTCATACACCAGTGTGGGTGACTTGACAAAGGGCTGAGACCCTCTGGATCTTTGATTCTTTTTAAAGTTTTTTTTTTTTTTTTTTTAATGTGGGCCATTTTTTAAGTCTTTATTAAATATCACTTCTGTTGTTTGTTTGTTTTTTTTTTTGTTTGTTTTCTGACCGCCAGGCACGTGGGATCCTAGGTCCCCAGCTAGGGACCAAACCCACACCCCCTGCACTAGAGGTGAAGTCTTAACCACTGGACCATCAGGGAAGTTCCTGGATCTCTTGCTTTTATCTCATGCTCTGCAGGTGCTTTATACAGCATCAGAAGATGGGAGTACTGCAGAGGAGGGGTGAGGCTTCTAGACGAGGAACATCTGTGAAGGTAGCTGGATATTGATCATGGGTAAGAGACTATGCCAAAGCCTTTGACTGTGTGGATCACAATAAACTGTGGAAAATTCTTCAAGAGATGGGAATACCAGACCACCTGACCTGCCTCTTGAGAAATTTGTATGCAGGTCAGGAAGCAACAGTTAGAACTGGACATGGAACAAAAGACTGGTTCCAAATAGGAAAAGGAGTTCGTCAAGGCTGTATATTGTCACCCTGCTTATTTAACTTATATGCAGAGTACATCAAGAGAAACGCTGGACTGGAAGAAACACAAGCTGGAATCAAGATTGCCGGGAGAAATATCAATACCCTCAGATATGCAGATGACACCACCCTTATGGCAGAAAGTGAAGAGGAACTCAAAAGCCTCTTGATGAAAGTGAAAGTGGAGAGTGAAAAAGTTGGCTTAAAGCTCAACATTCAGAAAACAAAGATCATGGCATCCGGTCCCATCACTTCATGGGAAATAGATGGGGAAACAGTGGAAACAGTGTCAGACTTTATTTTGGGGGGCTCCAAAATCACTACAGATGGTCACTGCAGCCATGCAATTAAAAGACGCTTACTCCTTGGAAGGAAAGTTATGACCAACCTAGATAACATATTCAAAAGCAGAGACATTACTTTGCCAATAAAGGTCCGTCTAGTCAAGGCTATGGTTTTTCCTGTGGTCATGTATGGATGTGAGAGTTGGACTGTGAAGAAGGCTGAGCACCGAAGAATTGATGCTTTTGAACTGTGGTGTTGGAGAAGACTCTTGCGAGTCCCTTGGACTGCAAGGAGATCCAACCAGTCCATTCTGAAGGAGATCAGCCCTGGGATTTCTTTGGAAGGAATGATGCTAAAGCTGAAACTCCAGTACTTTGGCCACCTCATGCGAAGTGTTGACTCATTGGAAAAGACCCTGATGCTGGGAGGGATTGGGGGCAGAAGGAGAAGGGGACGACGGAGGATGAGATGGCTGGATGGCATCACTGACTCCATGGACGTGAGTCTGAGTGAACTCCAGGAGTTGGTAATGGACAGGGAGGCCTGGCGTGCTGCGATTCATGGGGTCGCAAAGAGTCAGACACGACTGAGTGACTGATCTGATCTGATCTGATCTGAAGAGAAGCAGCAGAGTCATGCTAATGAGGCTTAGGGGAGGGTTGTTGTTGTTAGATCACTTAGTTCAGTTCAGTCGCTCAGTCGTGTCCAACTCTTTGCGACCCATGGACTGCAGCACACCAGGCTTTCCTCTCCTTCACTATCTCCCAGAGTTTGCTCAAATTCATGTCTATTGAGTCTGTGATACCATCCAACCATCTCATCCTCTGTCCCCTCTTCTCCTCCTGCTTTCAATCTTTTCCAGCATCACGGTGTTTTCCAATAAGTCGGCTCTTTGCATCAGATGGTCAAAGTATTGGAGCTTCAGCTTCAGCATCAGTCCTTCCAATGAATATTCAGGACTGATTTCCCTTAGGATTGACTGGTTGGATCACCTTGCAGTCCAAGGGACTCTCAAGCATCTTCTGTAGCATCAGTACTTTGGCACACAGCCTTTTTTATGAGCCAACTCTCACATCCGTACACGACTACTGGAAAAACCATAGCTTTGACAATACAGACCTCTGTTGTCAAAGGGATGTCTCTGCTTTTTAATATGCTGTCTAGGTTTGTCATAGCTTTTCTCCCAAGGAACAAGTGTCTTTTAATTTAATGGCTGCAGTCACTGTCCACAACGATTTTGGAGCCCAAGAAAATAGTCTGTCACTGCTTCCCTTTAGCCCATCTATTTGCCACAAAGTACGTTTATTTTACTTTTTAAGAAAGGCAGACAGCCACTTGCAGAGCCTCAATTGCGTGTATTTAAAACCACTAGACCATTCATATATGACCTAAATCAAATCCCTTATGATTATACAGTGGAAGTGAGAAATAGATTTAAGGGCGTAGATCTGATAGATAGAGTGCCTGATGAACTCTGGACGGAGGTTCGTGACATTGTACAGGAGACAGGGATCAAGACCATCCCCATGGAAAAGAAATGCAAAAAAGCAAAATGGCTGTCTGGGGAGGCCTTACAAATAGCTGTGGAAAGAAGAGAAGTGAAAAGCAAAGGAGAAAAGGAAAGATATAAGCATCTGAATGCAGAGTTCCAAAGAATAGCAAGGAGAGATAAGAAAGCCCTCCTCAGCGATCAATGCAAAGAAATAGAGGAAAACAACAGAATGGGAAAGACTAGAGATCTCTTCAAGAAAATTAGAGATACCAAGGTAACATTTCATGCAAAGATGGGCTCGATAAAGGACAGAAATGGTATGGACTGAAAAGAAGCAGAAGATATTAAGAAGAGGTGGCAAGAATACACAGAAGAACTGTACAAAAAAAGATCTTCACGACCCAGATAATCACGATGGTGTGATCACTCACCTAGAGCCAGACATCCTGGAATGTCAAGTCAAGTGGGCCTTAGAAAGCACCACTACGAACAAAGCTAGTGGAGGTGGTGGAATTCCAGTTGAGCTATTTCAAATCCTGAAAGATGATGCTGTGAAAGTGCTTCACTCAATATGACAGCAAATTTGGAAAACTCAGCCGTGGCCACAGGACTGGAAAAGGTCAGTTTTCATTCCAATCCCAAAGAAAGGCAATGCCAAAGAATGCTCAAACTACCACACAATTGCACTCATCTCACACGCTAGTAAAGTAATGCTCAAAATTCTCCAAGCCAGGCTTCAGCAATACATGAACCGTGAACTTCCTGATGTTCAAGCTGGTTTTAGAAAAGGTAGAGGAACCAGAGATCAAATTGCCAACATCCGCTGGATCATAGGAAAAGCAAGAGAGTTCCAGAAAAACATCTATTTCTGCTTTATTGACTATGCCAAAGCCTTTGACTGTGTGGATCACAATAAACTGTGGAAAATTCTTCAAGAGATGGGAATACCAGACCACCTGACCTGCCTCTTGAGAAATTTGTATGCAGGTCAGGAAGCAACAGTTAGAACTGGACATGGAACAAAAGACTGGTTCCAAATAGGAAAAGGAGTATGTCAAGGCTGTATATTGTCACCCTGCTTATTTAACTTATATGCAGAGTACATCAAGAGAAACTCTGGACTGGAAGAAACACAAGCTGGAATCAAGATTGCCGGGAGAAATATCAATACCCTCAGATATGCAGATGACACCACCCTTATGGCAGAAAGTGAAGAGGAACTCAAAAGCCTCTTGATGAAAGTGAAAGTGGAGAGTGAAAAAGTTGGCTTAAAGCTCAACATTCAGAAAACAAAGATCATGGCATCCGGTCCCATCACTTCATGGGAAATAGATGGGGAAACAGTGGAAACAGTGTCAGACTTTATTTTGGGGGGCTCCAAAATCACTACAGATGGTCACTGCAGCCATGCAATTAAAAGACGCTTACTCCTTGGAAGGAAAGTTATGACCAACCTAGATAGCGTATTCAAAAGCAGAGACATTACTTTGCCAATAAAGGTCCGTCTAGTCAAGGCTATGGTTTTTCCTGTGGTCATGTATGGATGTGAGAGTTGGACTGTGAAGAAGGCTGAGCACCGAAGAATTCATGCTTTTGAACTGTGGTGTTGGAGAAGACTCTTGCGAGTCCCTTGGACTGCAAGGAGATCCAACCAGTCCATTCTGAAGGAGATCAGCCCTGGGATTTCTTTGGAAGGAATGATGCTAAAGTTAGAACTCCAGTACTTTGGCCACCTGATGCAAAGAATTGACTCATTGGAAAAGACTCTGATGCTGGGAGGGATTGGGGGCAGGAGGAGAAAGGGATGACGGAGGATGAGATGGCTGGATGGCATCACTGACTCCATGGACATGAGTCTGAGTGAACTCCGGGAGGTGGTGATGAACAGGGAGGCCTGGTGTGCTGCGATTCATGGGGTCGCAAAGAGTTGGACACGACTGAGCGACTGAACTGAACTGAACTGAAAGTCTTCATAGCTTGATTGCCCTCTGTTCTCCTACAAATGGGCCTTGAGAGCTTGTTTGGAGGTTCTAGCAGCAGAGCACAGCTACCTGCATATATCTGACCTAAGAAAGATGCTCCAGTGTCCAGGAAGATTGCTCTCCACCAGCATGCTGCTTCAGTGGATAGGGAAAAAGAAGACAGTTAGGCAGCTGGATCAGCCCAATCAACCCTGGCAATCAATGGGGTAACAGATGTCACAGCCAGATGATCCTCAATGTTTAGCGTGTGAAGAGGAAAACTCAAATTGTTGGAATTTAGAACATGAGAGTTCCAAAGAATAGCAAGAGAGATAAGAAAGCCTCCTTCAGTGGTCAATGCAAAGAAATAGAGGAAAACAACAGGATGGGAAAGACTAGAGATCTCTTCAAGAAAATTAGAGATACCAAGGGAACATTTCATGCAAAGATGGGCTCGATAAAGGACAGAAATGGTATGGACCTAACAGAAGCAGAAGATATTAAGAAGGGGTGGCAAGAAGACACAGAACTGTACAAAAAAGATCTTCATGACCCAGATAATCACGATGGTGTGATCACTCACCTAGAGCCAGACATGCTGGAATGTGAAGTCAGTCAGTCACTATGAACAAAGCTAGTGGAGGTGATGGAATTCCAGTTGAGCTATTTCAAATCCCTAAATAAAACCTAGAGCTCATCACTGTGGTGTGAGATATCCTAAATGTGCTTAGTTGTGTCCAATTAAATGGAAGATGATAAATTGTAAAGGATGACACTCTATTTTGCAATGTTAAGGGAAAATTGCCTCTTCTAAGCTGTGTTCATGTGAGTAGTCTCTGTATCAGTGGTTCTCAAAGTGTGGTTCCCTGGGCCAGGAGCACCATCATCACCAGAGGTGGGGACTGGCTAGAAATACAAAGTTTCAAGCCCCACCCCAGACATACTGAATCAGAAACTGGGAAATCTGTGTTTTGGTAAGCCTTCCCAGGTGATTCTGATGAGTATGTATGTTTTGCAACCACTGCTCTGTAATAAATATTTTTATAACTTTGAAGTGAACTACAAAATCTTTAATCAGTAAAATGATTTAAAAAGCAGAGTTGTAAGAATGATCCAAGCCAATTATTAAATCATGTTCTGTCAAAGGCTCAACACCACCTATTGAAGTGATCCATGTATTCTGGCCTCTTGGGTACCTTTCAACACTTAGAGTCCATGAGCATTGAAAGAGAACAATCTCCTGCTTGAATAATTGCATAATTACAAATAATTGGTACTTTAACTTTTTTCAAGTTTTGATTTCCCATTTTCTTATAATCAAGTGCCATTCCTATGAAAATATCCTCCTGAAGCATAACCTATTCCATTTAGCATTCTCAGATCAGATAAGAAATATACCAACATGTTAAAAGTGGGCAGAGGAATCATGGATGAATTTTCTTGCCTTTATACTGTTGTATTAATATATTTTTTCTTAAAAATATTAAGGTAACATTAGAGTTTCCCTGGTTAAGAATCCGCCTGCCAATGCAGGGGACACAGGTTTGATTCCTGATCCGGGAAGATCCCACATGCCTCAGGGTAACTAAGCCTGTGCGCCAGGAATACTGAGCTCGCATCCTAGAGCCTGTGCTCTGCAACAAGAGAAGCCACGGGAATGAGAAGCCTGCACACTGCAACAATGAGTAGCCCCTGCCCACTGCAACCAGAGAAAGCCTACGCGCAGCAGTGAAGACTCAGCACAGTCAAAATAAAGAAATAACTCTTTTTTAAAAAAATTAAGACAAGGTTAGATAAGCATATGGTTATCAAACCTGAGAGAAATCCATCTTTTTAATGTCTGTAGCTAGATACACTATTTATAGGCAAAGAAAGGTTTTTCTAAATTGACATAGAATGCATTTCCAATAATCAAGACTGGACAGAGACTTTTTTTCCCCTGTCATTTTTCTTTTTTACTTCTAACATGAAAGATGGACTGACTACTATATATTACATAGGAATTAGACTGGACTTACTTCTAGGGGAAAAGCCCAAACAGATTTATTTTAATTGTAACAGAGATTTTTTTTCAATATTGAAATGTTTTCTACACTAAATGAAGAGTGTGCTTTGGAATCTACAGATAAAATCTTTTTATAATACAGAGCATCACTGTATATAACCCCTTGTCATGCTTAATGGTCCTCGGCACCATGGGCTGTTACTCTCTTTGGTTGATTGGCAGTTATACTGTAATGAAAAGAGATTCATATTTTCGCTACTCACTCTTTATTGCCACAACTAAGATTGGAGTTTTTTATTTTCCTCACTTCGATTCTTTGAGACGTGTTTTCCTTAACACAGATCTATTGTTTTTATTTTTAAATGTTTTTCATTTAAATTTCCTTTAGGTACTTCCCATGAATTTTATGGGCCTCCATTCTTATGATTGCTATAGTTGTCATTTCTGAAATCAGTGAAGCACAGCTTTTTATAGGGCTGACATGTATCAATCTAGTGAGCTAGAAGAAAGTTTGGCATTCTATTTCTCTACAATTTTCTACCCCAATAATGACTCTGTACGTAATGTTGCTAAACTAATTTTTTTCAATCCTAAATATGGTCTTTTTCCCTTATATACATTTTTGTCACTTTCCATATATTGTGCTATTGCCGTCACGCTACTGGTTTAGTAAAGGAAGCACAGAGGTGGAGTCAAAAGTCTTGGATTAAATTACAGTTCCACCAGTTCCTGACGCTATCAATCAGTTGTTTGTATTCCACATTTTTCAACTATATGATGTGATTGATATTAACTACATCACGGAGATTAAAGAAATAAGTAATAGAGAGACCATAAAATTGTAGAGTCATTATGGTTTCTGCCTTGACTCAAGTGCTCCAGGAAGCATGAAGTAACTAAAGAAGGCAATGGAAAGAGTATAATTCAGGAGAAATAAAATTTGCCTTCATAATGAAGCATACACCTTACCTTGGTCACATTCTCTCTGCCACATACACACCCTTCACTTGTATACTCTGTGTTTTTATCAGTTCACAGTGGCTTGCTTGGGAAGGTTTTTAATCAGCACTGGGAGGAGTTTCTACAGGAGTTCCTATACACCTTGAGTTTCTAGGTTGGGGTTGGAGGCTGGTGGTAGGAAAAAAAAATCCTAGAAGGAAACAAAATCTAAACACTCCCCTAACACTTCAAACATCTGTTCAACCTGTATGATTTCCCTCGAAAAATCGGTGGTACAACCTTTCCTCAAGCCAGTTTATGGATAAGATAGGGATTCTGAAATGGGGTAAAAAGAGATGGCTATGCAGGTGTACATTTAGGTATATATAGAGTCAGTCTTCTGGGGATAAATGGGGTATTAGAAATTAAGGAACAGATGAACCTTGTGAAATGGATGAAAGACACAGTCCCAGAGCAACCTCTGGGTTTAAGAAGGCAGACAGGACCATGTGTGAAGGAAGGTCTGACTCTTAGGGTAACTAGAGAAGGAGAACAAAAGTAAGAGCTCTAGGTCATGAACTGGGGAATTTCAAATGGGTTTGACAATAATAGGATGGTTGGTGATAAGTATAAATACAGCAAGGATTTCTGTGTAGTGGTTAGTCTCTTTTATTTCACTTTTTTTTCTTTTGCTAATTAAACCTTTGTCCATCAGAGGATACTTCAGTTACCTTCTAGTCTCTGTGTTAAAAATCTGTTTGATATTTTCCCATAATTAAGAAATTGTTTTGAACTAACTGCAATTAATAATAATGGAAAACAGTATTCCATCAAAAGTACAGATAGATTCTGCTTACCTAAGAGAAGAATAAGAAACTCTATGACACTAATGATTCGACACATTCACTGCAAACATGGTACCAATTTAGCAACCTATATGCAGAAGATACGGAGAAGGCAGTGGCACCCCACTCCAGAACTCTTGCCTGGAAAATCCCATGGACGGAGGAGCCTGGTAGGCTGCAGTCCATGGGGTCGAGAAGAGTCCGACACGACTGAGCGACTTCACTTTCACTTTTCAATTTCCTGCATTGGAGAAGGAAATGGCAACCCACTCCAGTGTTCTTGCCTGGAGAATCCCAGGGACGGGGCAGCCTGGTGGGCTGCCATCTCTGGGGTCGCACAGAGTTGGACATGACTGAAGCGACTTAGCAGCAGCAGCAGCATGCAGAAGATAAAAATACTTATTTTGTAGGGGTGTTATCCAATACTTTGGCCACCTCATGTGAAGAGTTGACTCATTGGAAAAGACTCTGATGCTGGGAGGGATTGGGGGCAGGAGGAGAAGGGGACGACAGAGGATGAGATGGTTGGATGGCATCACCGACTCGATGGACATGAGTTTGAGTGAACTCTGGGAGTTGGTGATGGACAGGGAGGCCTGGCGTGCTGCGATTCATGGGGTCACAAAGAGTCGGACACGACTGAGCTACTGAACTGAACTGAACTGATGACAGTGAATGGGACTAATGCTTATACGGCACTGAAAATACTGAAGTCCAATTTCTTTTTACATGTTTTTCCATGATGTGTGTGTATGTGTATGTGTGTTATGTGAAAAACACCTTGTAAAGAAAAATGACAATGTCTACTTTGTTGGCCCAAAAGACAAAGATTAAAGTACTTCTTTCTTTTTTTCAAGCTGTAAGGAAGCATTAACTATCATCTAAGAACAGCAAAGGGTTTTATGTTATTCAGAAACTAATGGAACTACTCTATTTGTTCTTTTATTAGGCCCCAGTAACAGTAATTGAGAAAAATTAATTCTTTGATTCAAGAAAAACTTATTAAGCACCTACTAGGCAATATCCTGGGCTCTGGAGATCTGATTTTATTAAGAAGACATGATTACTGTCCTTGATATAGAGAAGTCTATTAAAGAAATTCTCTCCCATTTCAAAACAATGAAAACATAAAATGTAATCATGCATTTCAAAGCTTATTCTGTGGTCTATGTAACAAAGATATAGTTTGTTCACAGAGAAGAATAATTCTGTTCATCTACCCATATTAGTCTAATAGACACCATACTTCCAGATCTAAACATCCTGAAGATTAAATGTTTCAAACAAACAAACAAAAAATTTTAATGTGATTAAAAAAAAAAAGAATATATGTGAAATACAGCCAAGAAAGACTGTCTAATAGATTATAAGTAATAATATTGAATCAAATATCAGCTTTAATGTTATTGAAATAAAAACCAAAGAATCCTCAAAGAACAAGTTTTGCTGAAGCTCCAATACTTTGGCCACCTTTTGTGAAGAGCTGACTCATTAGAAAAGACCTGATGCTGGGAAATATTGAAGGCAGGAAGAGAAGGGGAAGACAGAGAATCAAATGGATGGATGGCATCACCGACTCAATGGATATGAGTTTGAGCAAACTCCAGGAGATGGTGAAGGACGGGAAGCCTGGCGTGCTCCAGTGCATGGGGTAGCAAAGAGACACAACTGAGCGACTGAACAACAACAATACATTCTTTCATGAATGACAATAAATCTGTCATTCATGAAAATAAGCCATTAAAAAGAGGTAGTTTGAGGGCCATCACTGACATCTAGCAAGACCAAATAAATAACAACCACTGCAGGTAACAGTAAGGGCTTCCCAGATGGCGCTAGTGGTAAAGAATCCGCCTGCCAACGCACGAGACGAAAGAGACTCGAGTTCCTCCCCTGAGTTGGGAAGATCTCCTGGAGTAGAAAATGGCAACTCACTCCAGTATTCCTGCCTAGAAAACCCCCATGAGGATTTTTGTGAGACGAGCTTGGTGAGCCATAGTTCATGGAGTTGCAAAGAGTCAGACATCACTGAGCATGCCTGCATGCTCAGGTAATAAACATAAATGTCCCAAGACAAATGTTCACCACTTTTAGGTAGACTCATCTGTCAATAAAATCTTCGAGAAGATAGTGCCACACCAGCCAGAGGGACATCCAACCAGATGACTCACTAACTGGTCCACACCTAGGACCTCTCAGCAGCACACCACAGATGATGCAGTAGGTTTTACACTAAAATAAAAATATCATTTCCACCAAGGTTAACAATATATTTTTCTGGGCATGGGAGTGATTTAGGAAACACATTAGCAGCACCCTTGCCAATCCCAGACTTCATACACAAAATGATGGAGCTTTGTAATAGGAGAAATAAACCAAAGTTTAGGTTTAGTCCCTCAGTCATGTTCGACACTCGTGATCCCATGGACTGTAGCCCGCCAGGCTCCTCTGTCCATGGGATTCTCTAGGCAAGAATACTGGAGTGGGTTGCCATTTCCTTCTCCAGGGGATCTTCCCGACCCAGGGATCAAACCCGGGTCTGCTGCATTGCAGGCAGACTCTACCAACTGAGCCACCAGGGAAGCCCATATATCCCTATAATTGAAAACCAGATAAGCCAATTGGAGCAAACCATTCATTGGAGTCTGAGCATGAGCTTTCAATTAGACACCAACCTTCAAAATCAGATGGTTCTAGTTACTTTAAAGCTACTAAATGTGCCACGATAAGTCAAAATATCATGAAATCACCAGTATCAACAAACATTTCTTCAGTGCCTACGTAAAATATAATGCATGATGTTACAGCTATGGTTTTTCCAGTAGTCATGTATGGATGTGAGAGTTGGACAATAGAGTAAGCTGAGTGCTGAAGAACTGATGCTTCTGAACTGTGGTGTTGGAGAAGACTTTTGAGAGTCCCTTCGACTGCAAGGAGATCCAACCAGTCCATCCTAAAGGAGATCAGTCCTGGGTATTCGTTGGAAGGACTGATGTTGAAGCTGAAACTCCAATACTTTGGCCACCTGATGTGAAGAACTGACTCATTGGAAAAGACCCTGATACTGGGAAAGACTGAGGGCAGGAGGAGAAGGGGACGACAGAGGATGAGATGGTTGGATGGCATCACCAACTCAGTGGACATGTGTTTGGGTAAACTCCAGGAGTTGGTGATGGACAGGGAGGCCTGGCGTGCTGCAGTCCATGGGGTTGCAAAGAGCCAGACACAACTGAGCGACTGAACTGAACTGAACAGAACAGATACATGATGTTAAAGAAGTGGAACACAGTATCTGACCTCAAAGGATTTATAAGATAATTGAGAAAGAGAACATAGACATTAAAAGTGAAGTGAAATACAAGGTAGTGTGAAGCAAACTACAGCACTAGATGAGCAGCGGAGCTGAAGTCGGGGTGCACAGCATTTAACTAAAGTCCCTTATATATCCTTAAGCCAATCACTGACCAGCATACTGTACAGTTACATGCTTAATTTGGATTTTAAGAAAACAGACGCTATCCTCTAAGGAAACAACCCAATATTTAAGCAAAACTTCAGGCACAGGATGTTCCAAAATATTATTCCTCACCATTGAATAACTGGAAGCAGTCTAAACATTTAAGAGAATTTTGATTCAACTACACAGAAAAATTATACCATTATATATAGCCATTAGAGGAGATGTTTACAAATCATTATGAGAAAATGCTACTAGTATACTAGTGTGTGCATGTGTGCTGAGTTACTTCAGTTGTGACTCGGTCTTTGCAACCCTATGGACTATACCCATCAGGTTCCTCTGTCCATGGGTTCTCCAGGCAAGAATACTGGAGTGGGGTGCCATTTCCTCCTCCAGGGGATCTTCCCGACTCAGGGGTTGAATCCCCCCTGTCTCTTTTTATGTCCCCTGCATTGGCAAGTAGGTGCTTTACCACTAGTGCCAGCTGGAAAGTCCCTAGTATACTAGTACACAAACTAAAAAGAAATACAGAAACTATACGCCTTATGATCTTAACTTTGTACCTTAAAAAAACTATGAAACACTTACTCTGAAATTTAGTAAAAAGAGAAAATCATTAGGCACTTAGCCTATCATTTTAAGAGGGAAAAAATGTATGAGGGAAAGTTCTTTTATAGAGACCAACTCTAGCTAATACATATAGAAAGAATAGAATTAGAAAAATCACCATTTTGAAATCCCCAGTGAAATAATTAACTCAGGCAAAAATCTCAGTGGATGCTAACAACATTAGGTGAAAAGATGATGAGGGATTGGATCCTATTTGAAAGTGCCAAAATTTCACACCATAGATTACTTGCGGATCACAAAGAGAAAAAAAATGGAAGGATGTGACTGCATCACTTTAATTAGGAAATCAAACAGCACGGCTCCTAGTGAGACAATTTGATATTTTATGTCTCTTGACATGAACTAACATAAGCTACACAGAATCACCTGTGAAAGAGTCTTGCAAAAATGTTAGCCACAGCCTCAGATCTAACTTCCTGTCTGTAGAAAGCACAGGGAACAGAACAAGTTGAAATATTACCTGGAAGAAGCATCACCCACCAAAATGTGAGACATTCTGCAAGACTGGTTCTCATCAAACGATGATGTCATCAAAAGAAACTAAAGAAACATAACCCAATGGCCACCTTTGGAAAACCAAGTAATTAAAACCCCCATCCAGGGGAAATTGAGGACATTTTAAATACAAATTGGGTATTAGACTATATGGAAGCTATTTTTAATTTTGATGATGTTATTCTTGTTACAGAAGAGAATGTTTTTATATTTGGGGAAGTAAAGAAGCATGGCTTACTCTTCTAAAAGAGCAACAGAAATAGAGAGAGATGGAGAGAGTTCCAGAGAGACAGAGCCAAAAGAGACAGAAAAGGAATTATTTATGGAAAATTCTAATAATTCTAATAATCATTGAAACTAGGTGGTGGGTTTATGTGTCAGCCTTTATTTTTTCTTTTTTTCCTGTATGTTTAACATTTCTATCATAAAAACTTGAAAAAATATGTATAAAAAAAGACTAAGCAGAAATATACCAAAGTATTCACAGTGATTATGTCAGCATAATTATAGGTGATTTTCCTCTCAATTTAAAAATATTATTCTGCAATTTCAAATTTTTCTTATCACATATTATTTTTATAATCAGAAATAGTGAGTAAAGGAAATGCAGGTATTAGGTAGAATTGTGTGTGGAAAAAGAAAAAGTCCTAAGCCTATCCATTTAAGGCAATTGTGATGTGGGCTATTGTTGCTCTGGTTCTGACGTTATTTAATATATTAATAGCTTACAAAAGGAAGTTCAAGGCATATTAGGTCATATTTCAAACAGTATCTTGGCAAATCAATAGGCGGGACTACAAAAACAGGTCAACCCAGACACAAACTCTCCATACAGTTCATTAATAAAGAAGGACTTTTTTTTTTAATCTTGAAAAAATTCAATCTAATACCTCTGGGGAAATTCTTTTTTGCATAGTTATTCAATAATAGAGAAGCCTGGAAAGCAACAAATGGCAAGGAGGAGCAGCAGCAGAGAAATGCAGGAGATCTTGGAATGATAATGGAAAACAAATTAGAGACTAGTTTCCAATGACGTCAGCGAAAAACAGGTCAGTGCAGATTTGGGCTGGGTATCCAGGCAAGACTGCCTTTCCTCACTGCTGGCTGACATTGCCTAGTTTCAGGTAATGTTCAAATTGGGAACACAAGAAACCCGTGAATAGTGCTTCTAGCAAAGCATATAAATAGGAGCCTTCAGGGATTCATTCATCAAAAAAAAAAAAAAAAACAGCAAGAAATGAAATATACAAGACTTGCTAAGAAATGACAGAGTGAAGAGAGAAAGTTACAAAAATATGTAAAAGATATTAATGTCAGAAAGTAAGAGAAAGCATTGAGCCTGGAGCTAAGAATAGTGATATGAAATAAAATTAAGAACTGGAAAAAAATGTAGCAAAAATTATTTCAATGATGTCATCGGACCATTTCTTACCACTTGCCTTTAAACACAACTGAGCAGTTTAATAGTCATATACTCTTTGTCTCAATGATTTGCATGGGTTAAAGCTCTTTCCTTTTTACTCAGAGAGTGGCTTACACTCAGAGTCCTTAAATAATAGTCTAGTACAGTGGTGCCCAAATCTTGGGCACTGTACATGAGGAGCACTGGGGGAGTTTTTTAAATCCCAGTGTCCAGGTTGCATCCCAATACCATTAAACTGAAACATATACGAATAGGAACCAAGCATCAGTATACTTAAAGATCATCAGGAGATTCAACGTATACCAGGGTTTGGGAAGTACTGATGTGTGTGTGCAGAGGCAAATGCTGAGAACTGTACTAATTACAGAATTCATGCTGATTAAAATACTTTAGGCAAAACCTCCCCCACCCATGCTAACAGCCCCGTCAAGTCATATACCATTTATATAAGAAGAGGCACAAAATTGTGATACAGTAGGCACAAGTCTCGGAGAAGGCACGGACATGACTGAGCGACTTCACTTTCACTTTTCACTTTCATACATTGGAGAAGGAAATGGCAACCCACTCCAGTGTTCTTGCCTGGAGAATCCCAGGGACGGTGGAGCCTGGTAGGCTACAGTCCATGGGGTCACTAAGAGTCGGACACGACTGAGCAATTTCCCTTTCACTTTTCACTTTCACGCACTGGAGAAGGAAATGGTGACCCACTCCAGTGTTCTTGCCTGGAGAATCCCAGGGATGGGGGAGCCTGGTGGGCTGCCATCTCTGGGGTCACACAGAGTCGGGCACGACTGAAGCGACTTAGCAGCAGCAGCAGCAGCAGGCAGAAAAGTCTAAAATAGAGAGAGTCAGCGACCAGGAGTGGAAGCTGATGAATTGTCCCACAGGTTCAGCAAGGTAAGAATGTTGTAAGGACTGATTCCAGACTAGTTGAAAATAAATGGAATGTCTTTTTTCACTCAAATTTATGGAAAGCAATCGAGAGTCTATATACTCTATTACCATTTAAAACCAACTGCATGAATTTTCATCTCTAATTGATGTTGGTTTTATTTTAGAACATGAAACCCAATTTGAATTGTTTCCATTCTTTTTTGTTTTCTGATACAGCGCTTAATACTCCCCACATAACAATTTGGAAGCTTTCTTGAATCACTGTAATTTTGAAAAATACATGAAGTAGGACTTCCCTGGTGGTCCAGTGGTTAAGAATCCACCTGCCAATACAGGAGACATGGGTTCCATCTCTGGTCCAGGAAGATTCCACATACCACGAGGCAACTAAGCCCATGTGCCATGACTACTGAGCGGTGTGCCACAACTGTTGAAGCCCATGCACCATACAGCCTGTGCTCTGCAACAAGAGAAGCCTCCACAATGAGAAGCCCATTCAACTAGAGAAAGCTTGAGCACAGCAACAAAGACTCAGCATAGCCAAAAATACATAAATAAGTAAATATCCACTAGAAAAATATATGAAGTAGCCCAGACATAGAAACAACCCAAATGTCCATCAACAGATGAATGGATAAAGAAGATGTGGTACATCTATACAATGGAATACTACTCAGCCATAAATACTACTCAGCTGCAAAATAATGCCATTTGCAGCCACATGGATGCAACTAGAGATTATCACACTAAGTGAAGTAAGTCAGAAAGAGAAAGACAAATACCAGATGATATCACTTATGTGGGAAATCTAAAATATGGCACAAACGAACCTATCTACAAAACAGAAACAAACAGAACAGACTGTGGTTGCCAAAGGGGAGGAGGGGAGGGAGAGGGATGGACTGGGAGTTTGAGGTTAGCAGATGCAAACTATGACATTTAGGATGGATAAACAATAAGATCCTATTGTATAGCACAAGGAATGATATCCAATCACCCGGGGTAAACCATAATGGAAAAGAATATTTTAAAAAGAAATTATATGTGTGTGTAACTGAGTGACTTTGCTGTAAAGCAGAGATTAGCACAACACTGTAAATCAACTGTACTTCAATTAATATGTGTATATATATGTATGAAGTGATTTAAGTGTGTGACTTTGTGACTTGGAAAATAATATAAAGTTTATTTCACTTAAAAAGTATATAATAAATCATATTGTTTATTCGGCCTGTGAAAGCAAACATAATTTCTGCTTCTACATTCTGTACAAGAGGTGAAAGCTATTAGTATATCCTCTCTCTCAAATTCTTCCCTTCATCAAACAAAACAAAACCATCCCTGGATGCACTTTTCTCTGCTCCCATTCTATTGTCTATCAGGCTGTCCCTAACCCCCTCTTCATTCTGGTCCTCTCCATGGTCCCCATCCCTCAGTGAAAAGGAATTTCCCAGACCACAGAGGGGAACTTAGCCATCAAATTTGGGATGGAAGTAAGATCAGTGTTTCCCACAAATGGTCATGCCCACACTGCGAAGCCTGATCTACTGTAGGGAATGGCAGACAGATCTTAGGTCGTAGGGCTGCAGGTAACTCAAGCGGGTGTGACATGGAGCTGCCATTGCCACTAATCAAGTGGGAGGGGAACTTCTTTTCCAGAACTGTTTTGCCTTTGCACCTGCCAATAACCCAGAGCAAGTCTAACACATTCACCCGTGACCCACTCTTTACAATCCTATATACTGCTGGCTGTACACAAAGTTTGCAGTAAAAACAGAGCCTAGAATATAGGTTTTTAACAAAGCAGTGATTTTTGTTTTGTTAAAGCTGCAGTTCTTAAACAGTACCTGGAACACAGTATACCCTTAATGAATATTTGTCAAATAAATGATTGAATAACATCCACATACACTCACATTTTTATCTTTCTGGGAGTATGTCCAACTTTATTTAAGTATGTCCTTTTGAAACCAGGGAAATGGCCCCTGGTCCTCAGTTCAGTGAAATATTAAAGGAACATCTGAGCCAAACACAAACAGCAGGGGAATCCACAGTCCCCCAAGTCTTTATTTTTGACTATCTCCTTTCTCTCAGAAGAGTTGCTAATCAGCACAGCAAAGGGAGGCTCATCTTAGGCCTTTCTCTGCTGACTAGATGACAACCACGAATGGGCTTCAGGAGTCCTCCCCCTTTACCTTTCAAGGGACAACTAGACATATGGTTGAATTCTCTCATTATTTAAAGTGAGAGTCTTCTAGTCCTACTGAAGCTGGTTTTTGGTGATCCAAAGAAACTGCATCACTAGAGTAAAGGGTGTATAGGGTTCTTGCCATCACACCATCAGAGGAGCACTTCCATGTCCTTCCTTGGATGGACGTTGAGAATGGATGCCCGTCCATCAAGGACCATCCAGTGATGGCAGAACTACAGTGATAAAGCGGACACTTCCGTGGACACGGACAGCCCACTGAAGCCACCTCAAACAGAACTCATCTTTGCTGGCCTTGGTAATATTTTTGGCTGTAACACATATTCTTTCTGGTTTTGTTTGTTTGGTTTTTTTTGGTCTGTGTTGTTTGTTAGTCACTAAGTTGTGTCCAACTCTTGTGACCCCATGGAGTGTAATCCACCAGGCTCCTCTGTCCAGGGGATTTCCCAGGCAAGAATACTGGAATGGGTTAGTTTTATTTATTCATTCACTTATTTATTTAGGCTGTGCAGGCTTTTCTCTAGTTCCGGGGAGTGGGGGCTACGCTCCAGCTGAACGCACAGGCGTCTTGCGGTGGCTTCTCTTGTTGCAGAGCATGAGTTCTAGGGCACGTGGGCTTCAGTAGTTTGCAGTTGAAGCTCCCAGGCTCTAGAAAACAGACTCAATATTTGTGGCACATGAGCTTAGCTGCTCCCTGGTATGCGGGATCTTCCCAGACCAGAGATTGAACCCATGTCTCCTGCATTCGTAGGCAAATTCTTATCCACTGAGCCACCAGGTAAGCCTCAGACATCCTTCCTGTTAAAAGCATTAAATCTCCTTTTGCTTACGTGAGTGGTGATTGGAATCATTCTCTTTGCTTTGGTCAAACTCACTGGAGCAAACACAAGTGATCTGGAGAGAAAAGGCAGTATCTCCAGGACTAAGACATAAACCTTCATAGCCTGGCTATGAACATATAGACTCAAGAGTACCAAAAGAAATATTTTTTATGTTATTCTCATTACATCAGTGCCACATGTGGGATCTCAGTTCCCCACCCAGGGATCGAACCTGGGCCCTCCGCAGTGGAAATGCAGAGCTCTAACCTCTGGACTACCAGGAAACTACCTCATTACATCACTCTTCTAAATTCATATTCTTCATTTGTACCAATTACCTACAGAAAGAACTTCAAACTCCCCAGAATGGCACCTATGGTTTCCATGATTTGGTCCTACTTTGTCCTTTCTTTTCTTCGGTGCCAACATCCTTCTCCCCGTAAACCATCTCTCATGTCATATAAATGTGTCACACTAACGCCAACTCTATGTTTGCTTGAATACAATGATAAAGTATGTTTCTACATCTTCTCATTGTATTTTAGAGAAGGAATTCAGTGACAGATGGTGAGTGCTTTCCATTTCTTAGCTGTACATTTAACAATTTTCTTTTGGCACTAGCATATTAGTTTTATTTTTTATTTCTCAAACTAAAAATAATATTATTATTATTGGCCACACCACTCGACTTGTGGGATCATAGTTCCCCGACCAAGGATTGAACCCGGGACCTGGCAGTGGAAGCTCAGAATCCTAACCACTGGACAGCCAGAGAATTCCCTCAAATTAAAATTTAATATTAAAAATTATCAGAGCAGACACTTTCAAAAAACAAGAAGAGTAGAGCAGTTGAAAAATCTAGTGCTCAAATAGGCAAGAAATGCATATTTTAAAATCTCTAAAACAATCAGCAAAATCAACAACATAACAAGTTATGTCCTTTCTAAAAATAAGCTTTTCAAACAGCAAAGAACAAGGGAAAAGAAGGATGAATATTTACTGCTCAAATTAGTTTGGTGTGAGCTTTTTCCAATCTAAAGTATTGTTAAGTTACTGACTTTCCAAGTAAACCTAAAGAATATTTTAAATATTTAAAGCATCTTTCACAAACTACATTGTAGCACAATAAATAAGATTTCTCAATAAAAGAACAGAAACCTCACTAACCAGGTGCCTTCTTGACAGATCAAAGTTGTAGAATTTATCCAAATTTGTTTTAAAAAGAAAAACAGTTCACAAAAAAATACACAAATAGCCAAACAGATAAACAAAAACATTGTCAGTTCAGTTCAGTTCAATTTAGTCACTCAGTCATGTCCAACTCTTTGCTACCCCATGGACTGCAGCACGCCAGGCTTACTTGTCCATCACCACCTCCCAGAGTTTCCTCAAACTCATGTCCATCAAGTCGGTGATGGCATCTAACCATCACATCCTCTGTCATCCCCTTCTCCTCCTGCCTTCAATCTTGCCCAGCATCAGGGTCTTTTCAAATGAGTCAGTTCTTCACATCAGGTGGCCAAAGTATTGGAGTTTCAGCTTCAGCATCAGTCCTTCCAATGAATACTCAGGACTGATTTCCTTTAGGATTGACTGGTTTGATCCCCTTCCAGTCCAAGGGACTCTCAAGAGTTTTCTCCAACACTACAGTTCAAAAGCATCAGTTCTTCGGCACTCAGCTTTCTTGATAGTCCAACCCTCACATCCATACTTGACTACTGGAAAAACCATAGCTTTGACTAGACAGACATTTGTTGGCAAAGTAATGTCTCTGCTTTTTAACATGCTCTCTAGGTTAGTCATGGCTTTTCTTCAAAGGAACAAGCATCTTTTAATTTCATGGCTTCAGTCACCATCTGCATTGATTTTGGAGCTCCCCCCCAAAAAAATAAAGTCTATGACTGTTTCCATTGTTTCTCCAAATATTTGCCATGAAGTGATGGGACCAGATGCCATGATCTTTGTTTTCTGATGTTGAGCTTCAAGCCAACTTTTTAACTCTCCTCTTTCACTTTAATCAAGAGGCTCTTTAGTTCTTCTTTGCTTTCTGCCATAAGGGTAGTATCATCTGCATATCTGAGGTTATTAATATTTTTCCCAGCAATCTTGATTCCAGCTTGTGCTTCATCCAGCCCGGCATTTCGCAAGATGTACTCTGCATAGAAGTTAAACAAGCAGGGTGACAATATAGAGCCTTGACGTACTCCTTTCCCAATTTGGCGCTAGTCTGTTGTTCCACGTCCAGTTCTAACTGTTGCTTCCTGACCTTCATGCAGATTTCTCAGGAGGCAGGTCAGGTGGTCCGGTATTCCCATCTCTTTCAGAATTTTCCACAGTTTATTGTGATCCACACAGTCAAAGGTTTTGGCATAGTCAATAAAACAGAAATAGATGTTTTTCTGGAACTCTCTTGCTTTTTCGATGATCCAGCAGATGTTGGCAATTTGATCTCTGGTTCCTCTGCCTTTTCTAAATCCAGCTTGAACATCTGGAAATTCATGGTTCACATACTGTTAAAGCCCGGCTTGGAGAATTTTGAGCATTACTTTGCTTGCATATGAGATGAGTGCAACTGTGTGGTAGTTTCAAAATTCTTTGGCATTGCCTTTCTTTGGGATTGGAATGAAAACTGGAATGAAATTTGGGATTGAAATGGAGTGATCAAAGAATTGCAATTTAAAATGAGATACCACATTTGCCACCTAAACTGGTTCTGGCTTTATTATGTAATTCCCTACTGTGCACACACACACACGCATACACAGGATTAAACCACATTCTGTTTTTTTAAAGTACTCATTCAACAGCAGTTAAGTTGGATGATTACATTCTGATTATATTCAAAATCTTGCTGGTAGATGTTAACTTGGCTCAATCTTACTAGGAAATGATTTTGGATTTTAAATTATTTATCCTGTGGTCATATAGTCTTCTAAAACTTAAAAATTTAATCATTACATAATATTTCATCAAATATATATATCACCAGTTATTTAATTATTTTCCTACATTAAGTGGGCTTCCTTGGTGGCTCAGCAATAAAGAATCTACTTGCAATGCAAAAGATGTAGGAGATGTGGGTTCAATTCCTGGGTCCAGAAGATCAAATCCCCTGAAGGAGAGCACGGCCACCCATTCCAGTTTTCTTGCCTGAAGAATCGCATGGACAGAGGAGCCTGGCAGGTTACAGTCCATAGGGTCACAGAGAGCTGGACATGACTGAAGCAACTGAGCACATAGTGATAGAAAGCAGTTTGGTCGTTGGCATGGCCCAATCCATAGAGTATTGGTGGAGACATATGGGAACTTCTAGGGACGATGTAATTGTTCTATAGCTTGATTGTTGTGTCTGTTATATGATTGAATGTGTATTTTAAAATTCAGTGAATTATCTACTTAAGTGCATTTTCTTGTATGGAAATTATACCTCAACAAAGCTGTTTAAAAACCCTTTTGATAATAGATTCTTTTCATTTTTGAAAACAGGAGCTAAAAGTGATATTTTTATGTGGATGGGGAATTGGCTTCAAAAAGATGGGAAACAAAGGGGTAAATACTAGGCATCTCTTTCCCTGGATGGAGACGTTTTCAGCAACAGGATTTCTTCCATGAGAGGTTACTACTCAAATCAATCTTAGAATGCTAATATGATATAAAGAAGGTGAGTGCATAGGATCAAAGTTTGTAGATTATCCTTAAATATCTTTCAGTAGTGCATTCCAAGTGAATGAAGATGAACTGTTGGAAGGTTTTACACTGTGTGAACAAGGATAGGCAATGCATCTTAAGAAAAGCAATTCAACCTACATTAATAATATTATATCAGCTCAAGTTATTTTCCTGGGATACATTGTTTCCTGAAATTACAGAAAGCTATTGTAGGTATGATAACAGTATTATGGTTTTTAAAATTCTTTATATTTTGGAGGTAAATACTAAAGAAATTTATGATGGAGTGATATGAGATCTGGAATTTGCTTTAAAATAATCCAGCAGGGTGAGAAGAGGTGAGAATGGTTAGGAATATAGATGAAACAAGATCAGACATGTACTGATAATTGCTGAAGCCGAGAGATATGTACAGGGGATTTACTATTCTATTTTCTTTATTTTGTGTATTTTTGAATATTCCCATAATAAAGAGGGTTTTTTGTTTTTTTTTTGTTTTTTTTTTTGTTTTTTGTTTTTTAACATTTCCTGGGAAAGTCTTGGCCTGGAGTCATCCTGTACTATGCTACATGGTCCATAAGGGCATGAGGAAAAGCTGAAAACACATCCTTAAAGTCAAAGGGATGTGGTATAGCAGAATCACCAAGGGTGCTCATCCTTTCTATGCCGAGGGCCTCTCTGGATAATTTGATCTGATTGGATGATAAGTTTAGCTGGTATCACTGGGCAGAGGTGTTGCCCAAAGTCTAGTGGGTACAGGCTTGTGATTCTGAGCTAATTTGGTTCTGTGCTATTCGAACTAGGACCCCACGTAGAAACTAAGGGTTTCAGAGGTAGTGTTCAATATGCTGAGGAGAGGGAAAAGAAAAGATTAGATGAACTTACAGGACTCCTGCCAATGAGAAATCATATGCAGGATGCCTATAATCACAGAGAAGGCAAATTTGCAGGACAACATCCCAGCGAGCTGCTCTGAATCATAAAGCCAACAAACTGCTAGGATCAGATAGAGTACAGAAGAGGAAATTTATTCCACCCTATATGTGCCTGCCAGGCTTCTCTGTCCATGGTATTTCCCAAGCAAGAGTACTGGAGTGGGTTGCCATTTCCTTCTTCAAGGGATCTTCCCGACCCAGGGATCAAACCCATGTCTTCTGTGTCTCCTGCATTGCAGGCAGATTCTTTACTCATTGAGCCATCAGGGAAGCCATTATCCTGTATACTAATTGCCAAAAAATACAATTAGAAATTTAAAAATACAGAGAAGAGTAATTAATTATTTTATTAGACCTCAAGGGAAATGTATGAAAACAAGAGACCAAAGATGAAAAAACCAGAGACTTGAAGGTTGTAAATTCATAGAGTTATAAATAGTATAGTAGGGACTTTCCCACTACATCCTAGAATGCCAGAACCAGAATATGCCACTTAAAGATGTAATTTAATTCCAATAAAACAAGAATATAAGAATGTTTTATCTAAGAACATGAAGATGCTAACTTACACAGGGTCTAACTACCAAATAATAAAATATAATTCAATTAAAGTGGATTTCTGAGAGAAAAATCCTAAACATTTGAGACTGACACCATGGAAGTCACCCTAGTTTTTACAATCTATCCATTGGTACTACTTCAGACAATGAGTTAGACAAATCACCGTGCTGCCAAATACTGCAATTCTTAGTTTTTTGAGATCTGATGAAAACTCATGAGTCACTGTTCAGAGTAAATGTTGGCCTTTGACACATTTTGGGCTTTGGGCTTCCCTGATAGCTCAGTTGGTAAAGAAACTGCCTGCAATGCAGGAGACACCGGTTTGATTCCTGGGTCGGGAAAATCTGCTGGAGAAAGGATAGGCTACCCTCTCCAGTATTCTTGGGCTTCCCTTGTGGCTCAGCTGGTAAAGAATCCACCTGCAATGTGGGAGACCTGGGTTTGATCCCTGGGTTGGGAAGATCCCCTGGAGAAGGGAACAGCTACCCACTCCAGTATTCTGGCCTGGAGAATTCCATGGACTGTATAGTCCATGGGGTAGCAAAGAGTCAGACATGACTGAGCTACTTTCACTCACTTACTTGCTTCACTTTGACATATACAAAGAATCTCCATTTCTAGAATCAGACATAAGAACACAAGATGGCTAGAAACAATAATGCAGCATTCCACTGCACCGTCCTTAAAAACATACTCTTCCACTTAATTACTGCTATGTAACAAATTACCTCAACACCCAGTGGCTCAAAACAGCACTTTTTAAAGTTATGTTTTATGATTTGGAAAGGGCTGGGCTAGGTGATTCTTCTGCTCCATGTGGCATCCAGTCGCATGTGCTATTCACTTGTGTGAGTGTGAGTCACTCATGCTAGCCAGCCAGTGGCTGGGCTTGGCTGGAGGCTAGTCAGAGCTGCTTCCTTCACTAGCCCAATATCTTAGCAATGCGGCAGATGGATGGGTCTAGTTGAACTCCTCTGCCCTACTATATAACCTCAGGACCTCTCCACATGTTTTTCCCAGCAGGATTCTTATTTAATGGTTGACTTGTAAACAGGACTCCTGGAGCAAAAGGAGAAGTCTGTCAGACCTCTTAGAGTTTCATCCCAGAATGGGAATCCTCACTTCTGTTGTGCTCTGTTGATCAAAGCACTCCAGGCCAGCCTTGATTCAAAAGGAGGAGAAATGGAGCTCTCAAAACAAAAAGTGTCAAACAACTTGAAGCCATTTTTAATCCATCATGGATACCCTCAGAAAATGGTCAGGAATGGAAACTATCCCTGTCTGCCTTTAAGGAAATCCAGAAAGGAAATTTTCCTGGGCTAAACGCTTATTCAATAAGAAAGATAAATAGTTCTACATATCCCAATATTTTTGTTTTTAGCCAAACCAACAGCATATTCTCCACCACATATATTGATAGAAGTGCTTTGTTCCTCAATTTACCTGTATTCACCTACCTGTGTAGGTGAATGTGGGTAAAACATGTTTGCATCATATTGTGTATACATTCATCAAATGACATTGTTAGAAAGGAAGTTGGGATTGTTCTAAATATCATCAGATGAATGAATCTTTTTATCTTTAATTTTCTCAAGAGTCTTAAAGCTTATCAGAAAGAATAGATATTAATAATAATAGCAATAATAATTCATGGTTGCAAGTGTAAAGATGCATAGTCATCTTTCAATATATTACATCATTTAATCTTTACCAGAACTCAGCAAGCTGATATGATTTAGTTCAAGTTCACATGCTATAACCTGGATGTGAACCCAGGTTCACTACAACTCAACAGCCTATAGTCACATCACAAATACAGTAGAAAAATAACACATGTTGGCAAAGAACTGAAACAACAGAGATTCTCATATACAGCTGGTAGGATTGTTAGCTGTCACAGTTATTACAACCAATTTGGAAAGCATTTATTTGAATCTGTATATTGTGTGACTCCATAGTCTCACTACTAGTTAAATCCCCTAAAGAAAACCATGCACATGTACATGAGGAGACAAACATATTTATAACCTAACTGTAAGAATAGCAAAGAAACAGGAAACAACACAAATGTTAGTCAATAGTAGAACAGATAGCTAAGCGGTAGTGTGTGTATACACTGGGATAATGTGCACTAGGAAAATATATGACTTGGAATATCATGCCTCAGCAAGAAGGAATCTCAAAAATCCAAAACTGAAGCAAAGGAGCATGTCACAGATGAATACCTAAGTATGAGTCTACTTATATAAGGCAGAAACCACTGAACAATCTGTTCACTAAAAAGCAAACAGTGGGATAAAACTATGATGAAATAAGGCAAGAGCAGACAAAATTAGAGGCTTATCTGGTAGCTCTGAGGTAAAAAATCCTCCTGCCAATACAGGTACATGGGTTTGATCACATGGGTCAGGCAGATCCCCCAGAGAAGGAAATGGCAGCCCACTGCAATATTCTTGCCTGGGAAATCCCATGGACTGAGGAGCCTGGCGGGCTACAGTCCGTGGGGCCACAAAGTGTTGGATACAACTTAGCGACTAAACAAAAACAACAGAAAATTCAGCGAGGAGGAGAGGAAACCCACTGGGCAACTGCTTTTGATAAATGTTTGAAAATCTATTACACAAAAAGATAAGTTATTGCTCTTCTAAAGAATTTTTGTGAAATAATATTACCTTTTTAACTTATTAAGATGAAATGTATGACTATGGTTTTCCTTGGAATAGTATGTTTTATTTTTATTTATGTTTTCATATTATTTTTTTTAATTGGCATCACAGATCAATCATACAGCATAGTGCTCATGGTTAGCAATACTGTATTGTATATTTTTTAATTTGGTAAAGCAATAAATCTGTGTTAAATGTTCTTATTGCACACAAAAATAATAGTAAATGAAGAGGGTGAAAGGAAACATTTGGAGTGATAGATATGTTTATGGTATAATTATGGTGATAATTTCATGTGTGTGCATGCTCAGTGGTGTCTGACTCTTTGTGACCCCAAGAACTGTATTCTTATCTCTAAACTTATCAAGTTGTGTACAATAAATATGTAGTGTTTTTTGTATCAGTCATACCTCAATGAAGTGGCTTCTAAAAAATCACCACCACATGCCACTATAAAATATATTGCTTTAAAAGCAAAAGATGCTTTAAACCCACATACTTGTGGTCAATCAGTCTATGATAAAGGAGGAAAGACTATACAATGGAGAAAAGACAGTCTCTTCAATAAGTGGTGCTGGGAAAACTGGACAGCTACATATCAAAGAATGAAATTACAACATCCTCTAACATGATATGCAAAAATAAATTCAAAATGTATCAAAGACCTAAATGTGAGACTGGATATTATAAAACTCCCAGAGGAAAATACAAACAAAACACTCTTTGACACAAATTGTATCAATATTTTTTTTGGATGTCTCCTAAAGGCAAAAGAAATAAAAGCAAAAATAAACAAATGAAACATAAATAAATTAAAAAGCTCTTGCACAGAAAAATAAACCATTGACAAAATGAAAAGACAACCTACTAACTGGGAAAAAATATTTGCAAATCATAAGACCAATACGGAATTAATATCCAACATATGTAAACAGTTCATATATTTGAACATCAAAAAGACAAGCAACCTGATTTAAAAAGTGGGCAGAAGAAGTCAATAGACATTTTTTGAAAGAAGAAATGCAAATTGCCAACAGACATATGAAAAGATGCTCAACATCGCTAATCATCAGGGAAATGCAAATCAAAACCACAATGAGATGGCACCTCACACATGACACAACGGCTATCATGAAAAAGAACAAAAATAACAAATGTTGGCAAGTATGTGGAGAAAAGGGAACCCTTGTACACTGCAAAAAAGCAAAATGGCTGTCTGAGGAGGCCTTACAAATAGCTGTGAAAAGAAGAGAAGCGAAAAGCAAAGGAGAAAAGGAAAGATATAAGCATCTGAATGCAGAGTTCCAAAGAATAGCAAGGAGAGATAAGAAAGCCTTCCTCAGTGTTCAATGCAAAGAAATAGAGGAAAACAACAGAATTGAAAAGACTAGAGATCTCTTCAAGAAAATTAGAGATACCAAGGGAACATTTCATGCAAAGATGGGCTCGATAAAGGACAGAAATGGTATGGACCTAACAGAAGCAGAAGATATTAAGGAGAGGTGGCAAGAATACACAGAAGAACTGTACAAAAAAATCTTCATGACCCAGATAATCACGATGGTGTGATCACTCACCTAGAGCCAGACACAGAGAAGGCGAAGCCAAGTGGGCCTTAGGAAGCATCACTACAAACAAAGCTAGTGGAGGTGATGGAATTCCAGTGGAGCTATTTCAAATCCTGAAAGATGATGCTGTGAAAGTGCTACACTCAATATGCCAGCAAATTTGGAAAACTCAGCAGTGGGCACAGGACTGGAAAAGGTTAGTTTTCATTTCAATCCCAAAGAAAGGCAATGCCAAAGAATGCTCAAACTACCACACAATTGCACTCATCTCACACGCTAGTAAAGTAATGCTCAAAATTCTCCAAGCCAGGCTTCAGCAATATGTGAACCGTGAACCTCCAGATGTTCAAGCTGGTTTTAGAAAAGGCAGAGGAACCAGAGATCAAATTGCCAACATCCGCTGGATTATGGAAAAGCAAGAGAGTTCCAGAAAAACATCTATTTCTGCTTTATTGACTATGCCAAAGCCTTTGACTGTGTGGATCACAATAAACTGTGGAAAATTCTGAAAGAGATGGGAATACCAGACCATCTTACCTGCCTCTTGAGAAACCTATATGCAGGTCAGGAAGCAACAGTTAGAACTGGACATGGAACAACAGACTGGTTCCAAATAGGAAAAGGAGTACGTCAAGGCTGTATATTGTCACCCTGCTTATTTAACTTATATGCAGAGTACATCATGAGAAACGCTGGGCTGGAAGAAGCACAAGCTGGAATCAAGACTGCCGGGAGAAATATCAATAACCTCAGATATGCAGATGACACCACCCTTATGGCAGAAAGTGAAGAGGAACTAAAAAGCCTCTTGTTGAAAGTGAAAGAGGACAGTGAAAAAATTGGCTTAAGCTCAATATTCAGAAAACTAAAATCATGGCATCTGGTCCCATCTGCTGCTGCTACTGCTAAATCGCTTCAGTCGTGTCCGACTCTGTATGACCCCACAGACGGCACCCACCAGGCACCCCCGTCCCTGGGATTCTCCAGGCAAGAACACTGAAATGCATTGCCATCACCTTCTCCAAGTCATGAAAGTGAAAAGTGAAAGTGAAGTTGGTCAGTTGTGTCTGACTCTATCGACCCCATGGACTGCAGCCTACCAGGCTCCTCCGTCCATGGGATTTCTAGGCAAAAGTACTGGAGTGGGGTGCCATTGCCTTCTCTGCTGGTCCCATCACTTCATGGCAAATAGATGGGGAAACAGTGTCAGATTTTATTTTGGGGGACTCCCAAATCACTGCAGATGGTGATTGCAGCCATGAAATTAAAAGACGCTTACCCCTTGGAAGGAAAGTTATGACCAACCTAGATAGCATATTCAAAAGCAGAGATGTTACTTTGCCAACAAAGGTCCATCTAGTCAACGCTATGGTTTTTCCTATGGTCATGTATGGATGTGAGAGTTGGACTGTAAAGAAGGCTGAGCGCTGAAGAATTGATGCTTTTGAACTGTGGTGTTGGAGAAGACTCTTGAGAGTCCCTTGGACTGCAAGGAGATCCAACCAGTCCATTCTGAAGGAGATCAGTCCTGGGATTTCTTTGGAAGGAATGATGCTAAAGCTGAAACTCCAGTACTTTGGCCACCTCATGCGAAGAGTTGACTCATTGGAAAAGACTCTGATGCTGGGAGGGATTGGGGGCAGGAGGAGAAGGGGATGAGAGAGGATGAGATGGCTGGATGGCATCACCAACTCGATGGACTGAGTTTGAGTGAACTCCGGGAGTTGGTGATGGACAGGGAGGCCTGGCATGCTTCGATTCATGGGGTCGCAAAGAGTCGGACACGACTGAGTGACTGAACTGAACTGTGCACTGTTGGTGGGAATATCAATTAGTTCAGCCATAGTGGAAAACAGTGTGGAGGTTTCTCTCAAACTAAAAATAGAACTACCATAAGACCCAACAATTTCACCCCTGGGTATATATCCCCCCAAAGAACAGAAACACTAATTTGATAAGATACATTCACCCCGCTGTTTATAGTAGCATTATTTATAATCACCAAGATACGGAAGCAACTTAAATGTTCATCAACAGATGAATGGATAAAGAATATGTGATATACCCGCACACTCATATATACATACAATGGAATACTATTCAGTTATTAAAAATTTAAATTCTGCCATTTGCAACAACATGAATGGACTTTGAGAGTATAATGCTAAGTGAAAGAGAAAGACAAATACTGTATGATATCACTTATATGTGGAATCTGAAAAATGCAACAAACTAGTGAATGTAACAGAAAAGAAAATTGACTCAGACTGAGAACAAACTAGTGGATACCACTAGGGAAAGAGAAGGGGTAGGGTTATAAGAGGTACAAACTATTATGTATAAAATAAGCTACAAGATATATTGTACAACACATGAAATGTAGCCAAAATTTTATAGTAATATAGATGGAGTATAACCTTTAAAAATCGTGAATTACTATATTGTATACCTATGACACAGGCTTCCCTTGTGGCTTAGCTGGTAAAGAATCTGCCTGCAATGCGGGAGACCTGGGAAAGGCTATCTACTTCAGTAGTCGGGCCTAGAGATTTCCATGGACTGTATAGTCCATGGGATCACAAAGAGTCGGACACAACTGAGTGACTTTCACTCACTTGCTCACTCACTCACAGCTATGACGTATAATATTATACATCAACTATATTTTGGAAAAAAATAAATGTGTACTTGGTTGCTCAGTTGTGTTTGACTCTGTGACATCATGGACTGTAGCCGCCAGGCTCCTCTGTCCATGGGACTTTCCAGGCAAGAACACTGGAGTTGATTGCCATTTCCTCCTCCAGGGGATCTTCCCTGCCCAGAAATTGAACCCATGCCTCCTCCTTTGACAGGCAGATTCTTTACTACTAACCACCAAATAAGCCCTTCAATATAAATAAATAAAAGCAAAAAACTCACCATACCTGTGTAGAAAGGCTAACCATAGTCTCCATTACAAGCAAATTTGTCTGCATTTGTTGTGTACATGAAGAGCAAAAATGTGTTTATAGCTTGATACTGAAGACTTTTTTGGTGGCTCAGATGGTAAAGCATCTGCCTACAATGTGGGAGACCTGGGTTCAATCCCTGGGTTGCGAAGATCTCCTGGAGAAGGAAATGGCAACCCACTCCAGTATTCTTGCCTGGAAAATCCCATGGATGGAGGAAGCTGGTAGGTTACAGCCCATAGGGTCACAAAGAGTCTGACACAACTGAGCAATTTCACTTCACTCACTGAAGACAGATGTAACAAAAAAGGAAGGAAAATTTCACTGTTCCAATGTGGAAAGAGGAAGTCATTAGGAGAGTAAATAGTTCTTTTAAACAGTACATTCTACTTTGTAATATAAATACACTAGAGCAAAAGAGAGTAAAGATTTGTAAAATTATCAAGTTTTTTACCTTCACAAAGGAGTTACATACAGTAATTATAAAAATCCAAGTAAAGCACATTTGATTTCTACTTATTGGCATAAATGCAAACCAGAGAGACTTCTTAGGCCTTTTCTTCCCTTTAACAATAAATTAATGTCAAAATAACTGAAGAAAAAGAACTTCAAATCATAATCCTTTCTCCCTTCATATCAAAGGTTTTACTCCTAGTTATATTAAGTCAAAACAAAGAAAATTAAAATTCATTATCTGACGGGCACATATTATCAGATTAAAATGAGACAGTAAGTTATGCATCAGATAAGTAAAACAATGCTTTCAGAGCAATTTGAAAAGGAAACACTTTCTCCAGTTGTGAAACTTCAGAACTATTTATTTTTAAAAATTGGTAGTTTAACCTATTCCATTTCTTTTTAATTTTACAAGTAATACATCCCAGAATTATGTGACCTTCTATTAAGTAGGCTTAAAATAACTATCTTCAATACAAAGAATGAAATCAAGATTATACGATGTGAGTTTATGTTTGCTTTTAATAAAATTAATAGGACTCCCTAATAACATTCATTATTATTATTAATACTAGATTCTCTAACTTTTTCCCAGACAAGAGTAAATATAAACAACATAAAATCAATTCTACCATTTTTGTGCCTAGCATTGCATATTATCTCTGATCCTTAAAAAGTCCACATAGCCTTTGGATTATAACAACTTTAATACAGTAGTGCCTGTTAGGGGAAAGTTATGCCCCTAAAACACCATTATTTTTAAAATATTCTACTCTAAAAGATTATTCTGTTATTTAAACTTGATTAGAACATAGATTCATCCTGAATTACATAGACACTGCTGCTGCTGACACTGCTGCTGACGCTGCTGCTGCTGTTAAGTCGCGTGTCTGACTCTGTGCGACCCCAGAGACAGCAGCCCACCAGGCTCTGCCGTCCCTGGGATTCTCCAGGCAAGAACACTGGAGTGGGTTGCCATTTCCTTCTCCAGTGCATGAAAGTGAAAAGTGAAAGTGAAGTCACTCAGTCATGTCCCAACTCCTAGCGACTCCATGGACTGCAGCCCACCAGGCTCCTCCATCCATGGGATTTGCCAGGCAAGAGTACTGAGACGCTACCCTCACAATATTTCAAAGGCTGATGGAGACGAATGTTCTGGAATAGCTGCTGCTGCTGCTAAGTCACTTCAGTCGTGTCCGACTCTGTGCGACCCCATAGACGGCAGCCCACAGGGCTCCCCCGTCCCTGGAATTCTCCAGGCAAGAACACCGGAGTGAGTTGCCATTTCCTTCTCCAGTGCATGAAACTGAAAAGTGAAAGTGAAGTTGCTCAGTCATGTCCGACTTTTAGCGACCCCATGGACCCCTACCAGGCTGGTTAGGCCAGTGGAAATAAAAGTACACAGTATTCAATAAACACCACTTCTCTCACTCTCCCCTCAGATTGGCCAAACAGGTACTTCTAAATGTTATTGTTTATAGTTAACTAGAAATCAAATATTCAATAAATATATTTATTAAGATTCAGTGCATAATTTTGGACCAAAGCAATCTTGAGAAAGAAGAATAAAGCTGAGGACAGAACATTTCCTGATTTCAAATTATATTGCAAAGCTATATTGACCAAACAGTATTGTATTAGCATTAAAAACAGGCATGTGGATCAGTGGAACCGAATACAGAGACCAAAAATAAGCCCATCCACATGTGGTTGTTAATTTATAACAAAGGAGCCAAAAATAGAGAAATGATAGTCTCTTCAATAGATGGTGTTGGGAAAACTGGACAGCCACATGCAAAAGAGTGAAACTGGAGTCCTATTTTCACTATCCACAAAAATCCACTTAAATTAGATTAAAACTTGAACATATGACCTGAAACCATTACCCTTTTAGAAGAAAAGACAGGGGTAAGCTTCTTGACATTAGTGTTGGTAATGATTTTTTGGATTTGGCATCAAAAGCAAAGGCAACAAAAACAAAATAAACCTATGGGACTATATCAAACTACAAGCTCTGCTCAGCAAAGGAAATCATCACCCAAATGAAAAGGCAATGTATGGAAGAGGAGAAAATGTTTGTAAGCCACATGTTCAGTAAGGGATTAACATGTGAAATATACAAGGAACTCATACAACTCAATAGCAAAAAACTGAATAACCCAATTTTAAAATGGACAAAGGACCTGAATAGACATTTTTCAAAATAGACATATAAAAGGCCAGTAAGTACAGAAAAAGGTGTTCAACATCAGTAATCATCACAGAAATACTAGTCAAAACTGCAGTGAGATATCATCTCACCTCTGTTAGTATGGCTATTACCAAAAGGACAAGAGATCGCAAATGCTGGGGAGGATGTGGAGAAAGAGAATCCTTGTATAGTGTTAGTGGGAATGAAAACTGGTACAACCACTGTGGAAAAGAGTATGGAGATTCCTCAAAAAATTGAAAACAGAACTACGATCCAGAACTATGGAAACAGAAACAGAACTATGATCCAGAAATCCCACTTCTGGATATATATCCGAAGAAAATGAAACCATTATCTCAAAGAGATATCTGTACTCCATGTTCATTGCCACAGTATTCATAGTAGCCAAGATATAGCAATCAGAGAGTAGGGACTTGCCTGGTGGTTGAGTGGCTAAGACTCCCAATACAGGGGGCCCAGGTCTGATCCCTGGTCAGGGAACTAGACTCCACATACCACAACTAAGAGTCTGTATGCTGAAACTGTAGATCCCGCATGCTTCAATGAAGATCAAAGATCCTGTGTGCCGCAACTAAGACTCAGTGCAGCCAAATATATAAATATTCTTTAGAAAAGTAAACCAGAGAGTAGAAAAGTGGTTGCCAGTAGCTTGTTGGGAGGACAGGGATAGGATAAGGAGAGGTTAGTCATAGGGTACAGGCTTTCAGTTATAAGACCCTAACACGATCTAATGTATAATTTGGTGACTACAGTTCCTAGCACTGTTTTATACAGTCAAAACTTGCTAGAGAGTAAAACCTCAATATTTTCACCAATAAAAGGGGCAGGGAACATGTGAGGTGATGAGTGTGTGAATTAACTAGATGGAGGAAATCCTTTCTCAAGGCACACGTATATCAATACATTACATTGAATACTTTAAATGTCTTACAATTTGTCAATTGTACCTCAATAAAGAAAAGAATCAAAGCATAATTTCACACTGATCTTAAATAATGCATTTAAACCACCTGATTCCTGTGTAAAGAGATATCTTTGGAAAATGATAGGATCACCTATGTTCAAGTAAATCAGCACACTAACAGTTTGAAATTTGGGGTGAGGGGAACCGCATTAACAAAACTCAGTAGACTCCAGTGGATAATGAGATCATGATTCTGTACATACGCACATACAGCAGTTCTCATAGCCACAGCAGAAGGAAGAAACATAAGAAAAAAGAAGAAAAGGAGGAAGAAGGAAATAGGAGAAAGAACAGAAAAAGTAGGAGGAGGAAGGAAGACAAAGAAGAGGAAGAGGTGAAAGAAAAAAGAAAGGAAAGAAGAGATGAGAGAAAAGGAACAGGCTGCTGCTAAGTCACTTCAGTCGTGTCCGACTCTGTGCGACCCCACAGATGGCAGCCCACCAGGCTCCCCCATCCCTGGGATTCTCCAGGCAAGAATACTGGAGTGGGTTGCCATTTCCTTCTCCAATGCATGCATGCATGCTAAGTCACTTCAGTCGTGTCTGACTCTATGCGACCCTATGGACAGCAGCCCACCAGGCTCCTCTGTCCACAGGATTCTCTAGGTAAGAATACTGGAGTGGGTTGCCATTTCCTTCTCCAAGAGGAACAGGAGGAGAGAGAAAAAGGAGAATCTATCACGATATTCTAATTTCACATCATTATTTGAAATTCTGGGTATTTGAATTACATAGCTCTACTAGATCATACTTGGGAACAAACAAAAATGATAGCCTACCAAATCATCTCTGTCCCTAAATTTAGACACTGCTACAAGGAAGCAGAGACTCTGTACTATAAATTGGGGACCGCCACATTAGAAAATATAAAGTCCAAATTACCAAGAAGGGAAACAGAACTAATATTTATTGAATGCCTACTGTGTGCCCAGCCTTACACTAGGTGCATTACAAGTATTTTATCATTTCATGACATTGATGTTATTATAGCTATTTTACAGATTGTAAAACTGAGTCTTGAAGAGGCTAAATAACATCCCCATGGTTACACCACAAGTAAGTGGCAGCCCAGAATTTAGAGAGTCCCACTTGACTCTCTATGCTTATCTCCTACTTCACTGCCCTAGAGGTATGGTGCATTTTAGTGATACATTCTAAACAGCAAACATTCAAAGCTCCCTTCCTCCTATCCCTCCTTAAGAAGAGCTGATATAGCCAGAAGCAGTCACTACCACTGAGCTAAGGCATTATGGACTGAAGTTTTCAATATGGGTCAAAGAATCTTGTGTCAGTATGGCTTGCTGCTCCCACTGGATTCCTTAACTTCATCCTCCCATTCCTGGCTCTTGACTTGCTTGGATTTAAGCCCTGTGTGACTAAAACCATCTGAGGGGAGAGACAGCCATGTGTGCTGTTGTCCATGGTCCTGAACCACTGTGCAGGTTAGGCTTTGTTCACCTGGGAACTAGACATGGTTATGGATGTAGGATAACGCACAAAACTAGGAAGACCTAGCAGAACCAGATGTGGTCCAAAGAAAAGCAATCATTTGAATAAGTGGCTTAACCAATACATCCAATAGAACGCTCTGCAATGATGGTAATGTTCTAATTCTGCACTGTTCAATATTGGAGCCTTTAGCTACATGTGGCTATTGGGCACTTTAAATGTGGCTGGTAGATGAGTAACTAAATTTTAAATTTTATTTGATTTCAACTAACTTTTTGGTTTTCCTTTGTTTTATTTTCTTTTTGGATTTATTTTTAATTGAAGGATAATTGCTTTACAGTTTTGCATTGGTTTCTACCAAATAATTTGAACTAATTTAAATTTAAATAACCACACATATACCATATTGTACAGCACAGGTTAGATCATTAGCACTAAGCCATTTACTGAAAATTCAAACTTCTAGGCACCATGCCAGGTATACTAAGTCACAATATCCGGGAAGAGTCCAGAAACATGCACTTTTAACCATGAACTTCCTGGGCTCACTGACGCTTGAGACCCACCATCCTGCAAGACACTTACATCAGACTTTTGAAGTTTCTCATTGGGCCCACTGACACCTGCCCCTTTCACCTGCCCCTTTCAATTCCTAAGTTGGTCCTGCCTGAGGAAGTTTAATAGCCTCAGTCCCACAGTCAACCCTGCCTGTACAATGGGCCCAATAGTTCCGGATGTTTGCTGAGTTCCCACATCCTCTCTCTGCATCCCAGGATTCCTTAAAGACTAACTTGAAGGGCACTCATGACACACAGACTCTAAGCACCTGCCTGACCCTGCACTAAGTCACAAATTCATATGTTAATTGCCCTCCCTTCCCATGTAATTTTTTCTAGTCCAGAGAAGTAGGCATTTGTCTTGGTTTCTGCCTCTTTATGTCCCCTGTCCTCCCCCAATCCCCTCCAGTTGTAGGGATGGTTCCTTCTTAGTTTCCACCAGTCTGTCTCAGATGAATCTTCATCTTTACAATCTCCATCCACAGAGAGTGTGGTGAGCTCTCATGACATTGACCACTATAAACTCACTTAGAACAGACCTTCAGGTTCTGATGAATGACTGATTCATCCATCAGTTTGATATATCTGTGAACCAATTCTCTTGGAAGGCCAAGTCTCTGTAGATGAGTTCTTTTTTCCAAGCTTCACATACTGATCATTTGATCTGGGTTCCACATGCTATACTTCTGAGCCCACCTAGAGTTAACTAATTTTAATTATATAATGGAACTCAGAGATTAAAAACTAAATAACAATTTTCAGGACAGTAAATCCAATATCAGTTAAAGTTTTCAGGTACGATGTCTTCTCCCTGTCCTACCACCACTTGTGCATACACACCATACAAAACTTGCACTGATACAACACTTGTAAAAAATTTCCCATGCCCTGTCATGTTTGACTGACAGTATGTATAGACTGTCACACTAATTGTCCCACATATATCAAGCCTCCACATTGTGGCAAAGTTCCCGCCCTTGACCTTGGGCTTGGTCATGACTTCCTTTGGCCAAGACATTTAGCCAATGTGACACTTGGTAAGCAGAGATTTGGTAAGCATTTGCACATCTGTACTTGCCTCCTTGGAATTACTGCCATTGCCATGTAAGATACCTGAACTTTGCTGCTGAAGCAGCCAAGTAGAGAACTGTGGCATTCTGGTGACAGTCCCAGCTGACTGCCATATCAGGGTGAGGCCATCCTGGATCCACCAGGCAAACCACCAGATCACTGTATCCACAGTGGAGTAACTCCAGAAAAGGCCAACAGAAGAATTTCCCAGCTGAACTCAACCCAAAGTGTAAGCAAACAAATTATGTGTTTTAGGCCACTGAGTTTTGAGGTAGTTTGTTACTTAACAACAGATAATATATATAGAACGACCCTAGGAGGTACTGCTGTTGTTCCTATCTTAAAATTAGGAATAGGATCTTCAGAGGGATTCGGTAATTTATCTAAGGTCTGAGAGCGAGAAAGCAGCAGAAAAGGGTCTAGAACACTAGCCTGTACCCAAGGTCAGCACCTCTGCCCTACTCTAAACTGCACCTACACGACCTCCATTCAACTAGTAAAGGGTCATCAGTGACCTTAGTCCTCCCCAGACCCCATTTGCTGCCCTAGTTACCAAACTCCAGCAGCCCTTTATTGAAGACAGAGTCATCCTACTTCCTTCCTGGCCTCCTGGTGACCTCACCTCATTACTTTCATTCTGCACAAACTAAGGCCAGGAATCACTTTTAAGGGAACCACTTGAATATAGCTAATGGGAAGCAGTAAAAGTTGAGGTCTACTTTATTTGCAAAATGGGCTTCCCTGGTGGCTCAGATGGTAAAGAATCTGCCTGCAATGCAGGAGACCCGGGTTCAGTCCCTGAGTCAGGAAGATCCCCTGGAGAAGGGAAAGCCTACCCCACTCCAGTATTCTTGCCTGGAGAACTCCATGGACAGAAGAACCTGGTGGGCTACAATCCATGGGGTCGCAAAGAGTCAGACTTGACTGAATAACTGACACTTTCCCTTACTTGCAAAATGAATGTTCTGGTCTACAGTCCTGACTTAGGTCATCATAATAGAGAAAAGGAAGAATAAATTTATCTGGTTTGGAGGCAGATCACAATTATCCAAGGATTAAAATAACTTCATTAGTGAAAAGCAAATTTTGGAATCAAAGGTCTTATTGATAGAGAACATCAGAGTTATATTAATTCTTTATTGCAAAACTGATGAATGACATGACTCTAAATGACAAAACTGTGAAAATACGCCACAAAGCTGAATAAAACCTTAAAATGGAAATCATGGGGTAAATAAGCCTCTAACAAGTGTATGATGAAAAATCTCACCTTTTGAGAAGTTTGTACATGAATTACTAAAGGACCAAGAAGATGTGAATGGTTTTATCTTTCATTTCTTCCTAGATTATTGAATAATGTCATAATACCCACTGGGCTAATTCATGGATTTAGTTCTAGAAGCAAATAATTTGAACGTAGTCCTTGCTTCTCAGCTGAGGATGTGTTTACTTTGCTATTAACAAAAGGCATGTTAACTGATCTTCCAAGTTTGGGACTTGGGAGCCCAAAACTTAATTTTAAAAATAAAATGATCGTATCTGAATGTAAAGGAGTTAGAAAGCAGCAGATGTAAATTAAGTGAACTGCTCTCCAAGTCAGCTGGAGAATAACTCAGTGTGATGATGTGATGTCATTATGAAAACTGGTTCAAAAGACACAGCAACTCATAAACAAGCCTTCTCTGACCCAATACTTTTCCTGCAGTCCTCTGTCCGCACCCTGGAGCACACAGTCACACAGGCATGTCAAGCAGCACTGCACGGCCTGCCCCGTGTTTGTTCCAGGAGAACTTGTGGGCCCATGTAATTTCACTCAGGAAGAGGAAGCAGCGTGGGCTGCTGGGGAAATGCCACCACCTCCAACCCACTGTTTAACCTCTTGCTCATGTTCTCATCGTCGGTAAAAGGTGGGTAGAAATATTCAGGCTTCCTACTTCATAGGGTTGCAAGCATTAAAAAAAAATGGTAAACATGTTTTGAATAAGTTAAAAGTTCAGAGCAAAACCCAAAAGTATGAGAAAGTGAAACCACGAGGCCATTGGTGATGTCTCACAGAAAAGCTGAGGCGTTTGAAGACACCAAGACCCAACGGGGAGCAGAAATAAAGATCTGCTGTCTGCAAAAAGAACCACAACAACAAAATGATTGTGGTTATTCTGGTGTCCTCACATCAGAAAATAGTATTTTGAAAAACTGTCGTGTTAAACTTAAGCTACCCTTGGGTGAACTTCAAACTATGCAATTTGCATTTAGCCCGTGCTTAATTATATCCTAGAAGAATTCCTCTAATTCTCATTCATGACAATAATCCTGCAAAATTTAATAAGGACCCACTTAAAAAGACTTACGCACAAGATTAATATAACAAATCAATCATTTCTCTCTTTTTTCACTTATATTCTGAAAAATCATTTTCTTTCTTCTGCATAGCACAAGGGTTCCAAATCCTGTTTGCATACAAACCACATATTTTTTCCCATACATTTTATTATCTCCATACATAATATTGCATGCACTAAAACTGAAAAAAATAAAAGAGTGCTCTGTGTTCTAACTAGTCTGTGCTATGCCGTGCCTTAGTCACTCAGTCGTGTCTGACCCTTTGCGACCCCATGGACTGAAGCCCGCCAGGCTCCTCTGTCCATGTGGATTCTCTAGGCAAGAATCCTGGAGTGGGTTGCCACACCCTCCTCCAGGGGATCAGTCTGACTAGTCTATTTCATCCAACGCAGTAGATATTTTTTGACTGTACTACATCTAGTGCTTTTCTTGTATCTACACCAAATGTATCTGACACTGGTTTTGGCATCTGAGGAGGAACACGCTTATGAATATGAGTCTCTACATCCAAGAGGCTTACATTCCAACCAAAAAAGAAGTAAGAAAAACATAAAATGATAATGCAAGGCAGAATACAAGCGCTTTAAGAGACGTTTAAAAGACTCTGGGCGGCAAAAAAAAAGATCACATCTTGTCAGTGTGAGCTTTCGAAAGGCTGCTTTTTAAATAAACCTCAAGGTAGAAGTAGAGAAAGGAAGAAAGGCATTATTTGCCAAAAACCATCTGTCTGCAAAAATAACCAAGGCGTAGGTGGGAGAAAGAGGAAGGACAAGTTGAAAGGCTCTGAGGTGGCAAAGCAAAGAGCCTAGTCAGGATGCAATGGTGGTGAAGCCTGGTGGAGTTCAGGGTACCAGTCTCTGCAAGGAGGGGAGAGGAAAGATGAAGGGTATTAGAGGGTCTTTGAAGCATGGATGGCAAGGAAAATATGATATTTCACCCCTACAAAACCCGAAGTCTTTCTATTACACAATTATTAACATAAATAATGTATTAAATTATAAAATCAGGTGTACATGTTTGCATTACAAATCAATGTACTGATTTGTAATGATCAAATGCTGCTTTGGGCTTCCCTGGTGGCTCAGATGGTAAAGCGTCTGCCCGCAATGCGGGAGACCTGGGCTCAATTCCTGGGTTGGGAAGATCCCCTGGAGAAGGAAATGGCAATCCACTCCAGCACTCTTGCCTGGAAAATCCCATGGACGGAGGAGCCTGATAGGCTATAGTCCATGGGGTCACAGAGTCGGACACGACTGAGCGACTTCACTTCAATGCTGCTTTACTATCTTATTATGTATTGTACTTTTATTAGCTTTCTATGTAAAGAGTATTATCAACATGTCACTTTGTGGTAGTCAAATGCTATCCAGTCATTCGGTATTAGGCAAGTTTTCCCCAATATCCAGTTGACCCTTGAACAATGCAGATGTTGGGGCATCAGCTGTCCCCCTCCCCAACTTCCACAGTGGAAAGTCCTCATACGACTTATAGTCAGTTCCTCCATACCTGCAGTTTTGCACCTACATATTCAAAGGACCTTGGATCATTCAATACTGTAGCAGTTACTATTGAAAAAAATCCCCATATATGTGGACCTGCCCAGTTCAAACCCTTGTTGTTCAAAGGTCAACTGTAATTTCAAGTTGACATATAGGCAATTTAACCAAGTACCCAATTGGCCCTCGCAGAAAACAAAATACTGGATAAAATACAAGAAAATATATTTTAAAATGTCAATTATCTGGATATTTAATAAGGAGAACTCAGTGAAAGTAGGAACCTAGACAGATAATCAAAGATATGATTTTTTTTTTTTTTTTTGCCTTGTGGGGCATTTGCTAAAATGAATGAACTTGTTTTTTGGTTTTTCTGTCCCATAAAGCCACAGAATAGAGGTCACAAAGCCCACAATTCAGTGTGAGAGATTTAATTGGAGAGCCCCCTTCATAAAGTTGAGACTCAAAAGGCCACAGAGCCAGTGTAAGAGGGAACTAGGAAAAAATCCTGCCATTCAAGAGACTGAAAGGAAAGTTACCTACCTAGAAATTTAGTCTTGGGGAGGGCAGGACTCTTCCCTAAAAAATTTTAACCACAAGCCAGCCTCCATGCTAAATTCTTACTACCAGGTGGGTGGGGGCACACACCACAGCTAAGAAGTCAATTTAAAGTTATCCTGGGCTGGTAGTTCCTCCAGGTTCCTGACAGAAACAAACTCAAATCCTCTCTGGAATCTTAGCTTTATCACAGTTTCAAAGAGTTCATGCAAAAAATATGAAATATGAAGTCATAGTGAAAAAAAAAAATAACAGTACCATGAAGCCCAAGCACAAGCCATCAGTATAGACCTGGAAAAAATCTCTAAAAGCTTTTATGTCTAAATAAATTAAAGAATGCTTTAAAATATGAGGGAAAAGGAAGACATTGTAGAAATGATGAAGCATAGTAATACATAGATAATATATGTAGTATTCACTTTGACAGCACATACACTAAGACAAATATAATTTATAAAACACAAAAAATTAAAAGCAGGAGGAGAAGGGGGCGACAGAGGATGAGATGGCTGAATGGCTTCAGTGACTCAATGCACATGAATCTGAGCAAACTCTGAGAGCTAGTGATGCTCAGGGAAGCCTGGTGTGTTGCAGTCCACGGGGTTGAAAGAGTCGAACACAATTTAGCAACTGAACAACAACAAAATAGACACACTAGAAAAAGCAGAAGTGTGGAACTGGAAGATAGATCCAAATTAATCATCCCAATGGCAGCATAAAGTGTTCGTGATAGAAATTACAGAAGAGAGACCAAGAGATATTTGAAGTTAGAGCTCTAAAAGGATGAGAGGTAAAAAAGTAGGAAAAAATAATATTCAGATTGATGATTATAATTTTTTCAGAAATGATGATACCCCTCCACAAATTGAAGAAGCCTAATGAACTGTGGTGTTGGAGAAGACTCTTGCGAATCCCTTGGACTGCAAGGAGATCCAACCAGTCCATTCTGAAGGAAATCAGCCCTGGGATTTCTTTGGAAGGAATGATGCTAAAGTTAGAACTCCAGTACTTTGGCCACCTCATGCGAAGAGTTGACTCATTGGAAAAGACTCTGATGCTGGGAGGGATTGGGGGCAGGAGGAGAAGGGGATGAGAGAGGATGAGATGGCTGGATGGCATCACCGACTCGATGGACGTAAGTTTGAGTGAACTCTGGGAGTTGGTGATGGACAGGGAGGCCTGGCGTGCTGCGATTCATGGGGTCACAAAGAGTCGGACACGACTGAGCGACTGAACTGAGCTGAACTGAATGAATCCCTCCTAGCTCAGTTGGTAAAGAATCTGCCTGCAATGCAGGAAACCCAGGTTCGATCCCTGGGAAGATCCCCTGGAGAAGGAAATGGCAACCCACTTTGGTATTCTTGCCTGGAGAATCCTATGGACAGAGGAGCCTGGCGGGCTAAAGTCCATGGGACTGCAAGAGTCAGACATGACTTAGTGACTAAACCATCACCAATGAATCCCAAGCTTGATAATAAAATGAAACCCATGCCTACATACATCCTGGAGAAAACACAGAATAACAAAGACAAGAAAAATCTCTCAAGAGCAGCCAGAGAGAAAAGACAGCTAACCTTCAGATGAAGCACAAAACAGCCACAGTGACAGTCAGAAGACTGTGGAACACCATTTTCAAAGGGCTAGGGAAAAAAATAAATAACTGACAGTCTAGAATTGTAAACACAAGATATCTTTTCAAAAAGGGACAAAGGAAGATATTTTTCAGCACAAATAGCTTGTAGACTGCTATCAACATACTGTCAATAAGGGAAATTTTAAAAGATATATATTTTATGCAGAAGAAAATTGATCCCAGATGGAAGATCCAAGATGCAAAAAGGAGTCATCAACAAAGAAAGTAGTAAACATGTGAATAAAACTAATTAAACGTTGACTTTATAAATAATAATAATATTCTGTTACAGAGTTAAGAGAAGAAATAAACCTAAAATGCATGCCAAAAATAATACACTTCAGGAGTGATATGATTAAATGTTTTACGCTAACTGTATTACTCAAGAAAAGGGTGATGATGTGATTAAATTTAGGATTTGATACGTATGTTAAAATATCTAGGATAACAAGTAAAAGAACAGAAACAGCACATATAATAAAGTAGGAAATGGGATGAGAAAAACACTCAATTCAGAAGAATACAAGAAAAAAAAAAAGAGAAAAATAACATTAAAAAGGTAGGACAAATAGGAAACCCATAATAAGATGATAGAAATAAATTCAACTATATCAATTACTATCAACAATAAATATAAATAGATAAGTATCCAGTGGAGGAAATATATTTTTCAACTGGATAAATCAATAAATAAAATCCACTTAAAGATCATTTTTAAAAAACACATCAAAAATACAAAGGTATCTACAAAAGAAATGGTCTCTGCCTTTCATTAATATCAACAACATGAAAGAAAGACTGAGGACGTGTTTCTGGTTAAAGAGACTAAAGAAATATGACAAATAAATGGAATGTGTGGTCCTGAATTGGATCCTGTACCAGAAATATTCTTCTCCTTTGCCCTATTGAATATTAGTGAGACAAACTGTGATGAAGTACATAGATTTGACGAAAGTACTGGATCAGCGTTATTTCCTGATAATGTCTCTACCATGAGAAGCACGTGTCCTATCCAGTCTGCTGATCCTAGGTGAGGGTGTACAGAGCAAGCTGCCTCAACCCAGCCACAGTCCTCCACAGTAACAGGCAAGTTTGACCTTGGAGTACAAATGTAGGGCAAAGGCTAACGGAGCTTTGCCAAGAGAACACACTGGTCATAGCAAACACTGTCTTCCAACAACGCAAAAGATGACTCTACACTTGAACATCACCAGATGGTAAATAACAAAATCAGACTGATTACATTTTTTGCAGCCAAAGATGGAGAAGCTCTATACAGACAGCAAAAACAAGACCAGGAGTTGACTGTGGCTCAGATCATGAACTCCTTATTGCCACATTCAGACTTAAATTGAAGAAAGTAGGGAAAACCATTAGACTATTCAGGTATGACCTAAATCAAATCCCTTACAATTATTCAGTGAAAGTGACAAACAGATTCAAGGGATTAGATCTAACAGATAGAGTGCCTGAAAAATTATGGACAGAGGTTCTTAACACGGTACAGGAGGCAGTGATCAAGACCATCCCCAAGAAAAAGAAATGCAAAAAGGCAAAATGGTTGTCTGAGGACAACTGTTTGTAAACAGCTGAGAAAAGAAAAGAAGCGAAAGGCAAAGGAGAAAAGGAAAGATATATCTGAATGCAGAGTTCCAAAGAATAGCAAGGAGAGATAAGAAAGCCTTCCTAAGTGATCAATGCAAAGAAATAGAGGAAAACAATAGAATGAGAAAGACTAGAGATCTCTTCAAGAAAATTAGAGATACCAAGGGAACATTTCATGCAAAGATGGGCACAATAAAGGACAGAAGCAGTATGGACCTAACAGAAGCAGAAGATATTAAGAAGAGTTGGCAAGATTACATAGAATGTAGAACAAAAAAGATCTTAATAACTCAGATAACCACGATGGTATGATCACTCACCTAGAGCCAGACATCCTGGAATGTGAAGTCAAGTGGGTCTTAGGAAGCATCATTACAAACAAAGCTAGTGGAGGTGGTAGAATTCCAGCTGAGCTATTTCAAAACCTAAAAGGTGATGCTGTGAAAGTGCTACACTCAAATGCAAACAAATTTGGAAAACTCAGTAGGGGCCACAGGCCTGGGAAAGGTCAGTTTTCATTCCAATCCCAAAGAAAGTCTATGCAAAAGAATGTTCAAACTACAGCACAACTGCACTCATCTCACACACTAGCGAAGTAATGCTCAAAATTCTCCAAGCTAGACTTCAACAGCACATGAACTAAGAACTTCCAGATGTTCAAGCTGCATTTAGAAAAGGCAGAGGAACCAGAGATCAAATTGCCAACATCCATTGGATCACAGGAAAAACAAGAGAATTCCAGAAAAGCATTTATTTCTGCTTTATTGACTATGCTAAAGCCTTTGACTGTGTGGGTCACAACAAACTGTGGAAGATTCATAAAGAGGTGGGAATACCAGACCACCTTACCTGCCTCCTGAGAAATCTGTATGCAGGTCAAGAAGCAACAGTTAGAACTGGACATGGAACAACAGACTGGTTCCAAATTGAGAAAAGATTATGTCAAGGCTGTATGTTGTCACCTTGCTTATTTAACTTATATGCAGAGTACATCATGCAAAATGCCAGAATGGATGAAGCACACATGGGAATCAAAATTTCAGGGAGAAATATCAGTAACCTCAGATATGCAGATGACACCACCCCTATGGCAGAAAGCAAAGAAGAAATGAAGAGCCTCTTGATGAAAGTGAAAGAGGTCAGTGAAAAAGCTGGCTTAAAACTCACCATTCAAAAAACTAAGATCATGGCATCCAGTCCCATCACTTGGTAGCAAATCGATGGGGAAACGATGGAAACAGTCACAGACTTTATTTTCTTGGGCTCCAAAATTACTGCAGATGGTGACTGCAGCCATGAAATTAAAAAGATGCTTGCTCCTTTGAAGAAAACTATGACAAACCTAGACAGCATATTAAAAAGTAGTGACATTACTTCACTGACAAAAGTCCATCTAGTCAAAGCAATGGTTTTTCCGGTAGTCAGGTCTGGATGTGAGACTTGGACCATAAAGAAAGCTGAGCGCTGAAGAATTGATGCTTTTGAACTGTAGTGTTGGAGAAGACTCTTGAGAGTCCCTTGGACTGCAAGGAGATCCAACCTGTCAATCCTAAAGGAAATCAGGCATGAATATTCATTGGAAGGATTGATGCTGAAGGTGAAGCTCCAGATCTTGGCCACCTGATGTGAAGAACTGACTCATTGGAAAGGACCCTGATTCTGGGAAAGAATGAAGGCAGGAGGAGAAGGGATGACAGAGGATGAAATGGTTGGATGGCATCACTGACTCAATGGACATGAGTTTAAGCAAGCTCTGGGAGTTGGTGATGGACAGGGAAGCCTGGCAAGCTGCAGTCCTTGAAGTCACAAAGAGTCAGACAAAACTGAATGATTGAACTGACTGACTGACTGAACCACAGTCCTCAGTGAAAATATAAGCTGCCCCACTGCCACAGCATCAAACAAAGCCATGCAACCTAGATCAGCCAAGACCCCGTGACTCAAGATGCCTGGGAATAAATTGGAGATCATTGAGATTTGAGATTTTTTGCTGCAATAGGTAACTTAGACAATCACACAGTTAGGTTATTCTAGGAAGAAATTATTTTAACATTAGGAAAATCAATTGACATAATTCAGTCCTGGACAATTAGCTATTCAAGTGAAAAAAATTAAATTATATCCCTATATTACATTATATTTAAGAATAAATTCCAAGGACTTCCCTGGTGGTACAATGGATAGGAATCCACCTGCCAGTGCAGGGGCCAAGGGTTCATTTGATCCCTAGTCTGGGAAGATTTCACATGCCGTGGAGCAATGAAGACTGTGCACCACAGCTACTGAGCCTGCACTCTAGAGCCTGTGCTCCGCAGCAAGAGAAGCCACCACAATGAGAAGGCCCTGTACCGCAAGAAAGAGTAGCCCCTGCTCCTAAAGAAGGCCCATACACAATGACGACCCAGTGCAACCACAACTAAATAAATTTTTTTTTTTAATAATCTATTCCAGATGGACTGAAAATCTAAATACAACAAGAAAAAAAACATAAAACCTTAAAAAATAATAAAGGAGAACACATTTACAACCTCAAGTTATACTTTTAAAAAAGACATAAAAAAACATAAACTGTAACAATACAGATTGATAAGTTATACTACATTAAAGAAGAATTTGTGTCCATAAAAAATGAAAAGGCAAGTCACAGAGTAGGAAAAAATATTTACAACATGTATAATCAGCAAAAGACTAATATCCAGAATATACAAATAACTATAGCTAACACAGAGAAGAGTGAGGGTAAGAAGAAATTCCCACTAGTGATATACAGAATAATAGCTTTTGTTCTTATTTGAAAACTGTGGGCTTGCTGAACTCAGTGATCCTCGGAGACCGTCATTCCAACTTGTTTTTTGGCTGTGCTGGAGCTTCACTGCTGCACAGGTTTTCTCTAGTTGCGGTGACTGGGGTCTGCTCTTTATTGTGGTGTGCGAACTTCTCATTGCAGTGGCTTCTCTTGTTGCAGAGCCCAGATTCTAGGGCTTCCAGGCTTCAGTAGTTGCAGCACATGGGCTCAGTCGCTGTGGTTCTTGAGCTCTAGAGAACAGACTCAATAGTTGTGGCCCACAGGCTTAGTTGCTCCGTGGCATGTGGGATCCTCCCTGACTAGGGATAGAACCCGTGTCCCCTGCACTGGCAGGCAAATTCTTTACCACTGAGCCGTCAGGGAAGCCCCAACATCCCATACTACTGAATCTTCTGTTTCTCAGGTGGAGGCAGAGAGCTAGCTGTTACCACTTCCATGCTGCCTTCTCTTTTGAATCTCTGCATCCCTGAGACTGATTCAGTGTTGAAATGCAGGTGTGGTCTCACCTTTCTAGCTGTCTTTTTTTTTTTTCCCCCCAATCAAATATTCTTCACTTCAAAAAGAAGTGAGCATGCTCAGTGATGAGAGAGTCTGATTGACGGTGGGATCCACTTAGGATATTTTAAAGCATCTAGCCATAGAAAGCCAAAGAAATAGCCACTAAATTTCAGCTGCTGGAGTTTGTCCTGAACTCTGTTTATATCCCCAAAGAGAAGCTTGTTTTGTGTTGCATTATTTTTCCCTCCTCTTTGTGGGCCAGATTCAATTTGTCACTACTTGGATATTGAACACTTTTTGCAAATTAAAGAGAAAATCACCTCAGGCAAGTCTCAAATACAGGCTTATTGGAGACTTGATGATACTGCAAATCATTAAAGAGCTTAGATTCTGTTCCGCTGCCCTCACTGATCGAATAGAGGGCACGGCTTTGAAGCCAGCAAGGACCCCTGGGACTGACCTAATGCTTTTGCCTTCAGCTTCAAAGTTTATCACATTACTAATGTTTGAGCCTCTAGATTCTGCTGGCTAGTTTACTCATCTTGAAGTACAATAATACTATTAATGCTGTTAGAAATGATTTGTCCTTCTTTGTATTAACTGTTTCCCTCTGCTCGATTCATACATTTTATTTACAATTTTGCAATGACAAGTTGTCTTCTTATAATCCTTCTCTTTCTGATCATTCAAAGTAAAGACTATACTATCCTCTTTCTGTTAGGATAATCTGTTGCTATGGAAATACAGTTTCCAAACAGGGATTAAATGATCCATGAGTACTAAAGAAAGAAAAAAAAAGGGTTTTTCTAAGAAAAAAATTGTGTTCAAATACAATCCCTTTAAATGAAGGGGTCATTAAAAATATTTTGCAATTATTAATTGAGCACTACACAGCTAGCAGCATGCTAAGCAACACAGAGAAAGAAAGTCCATAAAATTTTGTTCCAGCTAAGAAACTAAGACATATGTATAAGCAATGTAAGACTTTATAATTCAGATGTAAAAAAACATGTTTGGGAGCATAAAAGCAGTATTAAAAAAGTAAAAAAAGCCAGAGTAGACTAACAAAGGTAGATCAGCTTGATGTGAATGAGCCACTAGAATATGCTTTTAAAGCCAAAATCATGAATTTAATTTCATAATTAGAAATTAGGTTTGGAAAGAAAGTGTAATGGGATCAGCTTGCTGCCCAAGGAAGATAACTTCATTCATTCATTTGGTGAACACTTTCTGAAGGTCTAATTGGCATTGGGATCCTAGGCTAAGCATGAGGGAGGGGGATAATAGAAAATACTGAAACAATGTGTCTTCGATCAGGTTCCCTAGAAGCAGAGCCTGAGATAAGGATTTGAGTGCATATAATTTATTAAGGGAGCTCGTTAGGGACAAAGAGAAACAAAATAAGACTGGAGAAGGCACTAAGGCTGGATATGGTGATCTTATCTAAGGTAAGACCAAGCAAGGGACTGATTTCAGCTTGACCCCTTAGAGAGCTCTGGAGCATGAACATTTCCCATGAAACTGGTCCCCCCTGGAGGCAGTGAAAAAGCATTTTGTACACCCCTACCATGCAGGGGCTGGAGGCTGCCCCCAGGGAAAGTGGGTGGCTTGTTTGTTGGTGTCTAGTTGCTAATGTCTGACTCTGTAGACACCCCATGGACTGTAGCCCACCAGGTTCCTCTGTCCATGGGATTTCCCAGGCAAGAATACTGGAGTGGGTTGCCATCTTCTCATGGGATCTTCCTGGACCAGGGATCATACCTGCATCTCCTGCATTGGCAAGCAGTTTCTTTACCACTGAGCCACCAAGGAAGCCCAATGTGGGTAGTTTACCAAACAAGTTAGCTGTCTTTGAGCAAAGGGCAATCCTCCAGAAAAGGGAACAGGAGTGAGCTGTTAGTAGCCAGTGCTTATGGCAGCTGTGGGCTGGATGCCCTTGCCTGCTAATTGGGATCTCAGAGGGACACCAGAAGTGTAAACAGCACTTCAAATTATTAAGAGAAATTTATTTTGAACTTAAAATCATGCACCTGGTCCTCTAACCTCTCTCTGAACGAATTTTGTTGTAGTTCAGTCACTCAGTTGTGTCCGACTCTCTGCGGCCCCATGGACTGCAGCATTCCAGACTTCCCTGTCCTTTACCACCTCCCAGAGCTTGCTCAGACTCATATCCATTGAGTCAGTGATGCCATCCAACCATCTTGTCCTCCAGGGGATCTTCCCAACCTGGGATCGAACGAGTGTCTCCTGCATTGCAGGCAGATTCTTTACCAGCTGAGCTACAAGGGAAGCCCTTGAATGAATTACTTGAGGGCAATAATGGAGCGGCAAGGTAAATGAGTTCAAGAAAGAAAAATGCATGGCATACAAGAAAAAAACATAAATATACAAAGTGTCAAGTTTATTCTCATAACTCCTAATGCAGAAATCAAGAAGAAATCTGGAAGTAGAATTCCAGATGATTACCATAAAGCAAGTGGTGGTGTAGGATGAGAAGCAGAAAAATTAAAGCACCCTAAGGTGAGTATTCAGAGAAGGCAATGACATCCCACTCCAGTACGCTTGCCTGGAAAATCCCATGGATGGAGGAGCCTGGTGGGCTGCAGTCCTTGGGGTCACTAAGAGTCAGACACAACTGAGTGACTTCACTTTCACTTTTCACTTTCATGCATTGGAGAAGGAAATGGCAACCCGCTCCAGTGTTCTTGCCTGGAGAATCTCAGGGATGGAGGAACCTGGTGGGCTGCCGTCTATGCGGTCGCACAGAGTCGGACATGACTGAAGCGACTTAGCAGCAGCAAGGTGAGTATTGGGCTTCCCAGGTAGCTCAGATGGTAAAGAATCTGCCTGCCAATGTAGGAGATGAGGGTTCAATCCCTGGGTCAGGAAGAACCCCTGGAGGAGGAAATGGCAATTTCCAGGCAAGGTATTCTTGCCTGGAAAATCTCATGGACAGAGGAACCTGGTGGGCTACAGTCCATGAGGTCGCAAAGAGTAATGGGACACAACTAAGCACGCATGCACACAGGTGAGCAGCAGTGTATCTAGAGAGGAAGAAACAAACACAGGTCAACTCTGGGCCTGCGCTCTTCAACATGACTGTTATGGGCTGAACCCCACAAAATTCTTATATTGAAGCCCGAACCCTCAGTAGCTCAGAATGCATTTGTATTTGGAGATAGAGAAATGAGCAAGTTAAAATGACATTGTTAGGGTGAATCCTGATCTAATCTGACTGGTGTCCTTCTAAGAAGAGGACACACAGATACACAGGTGACACCAGGGATGTGTGCACACAGTGGAAAGGCCGTGTGAGGACACGGCAAGGAGACGACCGTCTACAAACAAGAGAGCCCTCGGAAGAAACCAAGCCTGGCCACACCTGATCTTGGATTGCCAGCCTCCAGAACTGTGAGATAATACATTTCTGTTGTTTAAGCCACCTATGCTGTGGCATTCCATTATGGTGGCCTGAGCAAACCAATATGATGGTATTCACTGGCTACACTAATTAGAATTAAATAAATGAAAACTTCAGTTCCTCAGTTACACTAACCACATTTCAAGTACTCAGCAGCCCATGTAGCTGGTGGTTACCTTAATAGACAGTCTTAAAGATATAAGACATTTCCACCATAACAGAAATCTTTATTGGACAGTACCACTCCAAAGTGAAAGTGAAAGAATAAATAAATAAAGTGAAAGTGCAAGTTGCTCAGTTTGTCCAACTCTTTGTGACCCCATGGACATACAGTCCATCGAATTCTCCAGGCCAGAATACTGGAGTGGCTAGCCTTTCCCTTCTTCAGGGGAACCCAGGGATTGAACCCAGGTCTCCCACATTGCAGGCAGATTCTTTACCAGCTGAGTAACAAGGTTACTACTATAAAGGTTGAAGTCAAATTTTAAGTTTCAATAAATGGACTAAAAACTTCAAAGATAATGATTAGAAGAAGAGAACTAAAAATTAATTGAAGAAAGCATAATAAATCCAACAAAAGACCCAAAAGAATAAAACACCAATAAAATTAAGTACTGGGAATATAACTGACCATATCAATAATCATAATAAACACAAATATACTGAAATCTCCCTTTAAAAGACAGATTACACAATGTGTAGAGAAGGAAGGGAGGGAGGAAAGTAAATTTAAAATAGAGGTCTTAAATATATACAATCACTAACAAAAGAAAATGTAGCAATATTAATGTCAAACAACATAGGATTCAAGTTCAAAAAATAATAAATGGAACCAAAAAAACATATTATACTTTAAAAATATACATCAATCACAGAGACTGATAACTCTTCAAAATGTAAGGTAAAATCGACAAATCCATGAAAGGCTACACTCAGAGTGCAAACTTCAAACTCAAAAAAGTGGAAAATACAATCTTGGCTTAGTAACAAGATTTTATACATATTAGATCACTGGTAAAATTTCAATAAAGTAACAGAAGTCACAAGTCTTATAAGCCATGGTAACTGACCACATCACAGAAAAAAAAAAAAGAAATAAATGAAAAGAGAACCAAAATATTTATCAACTGGGAGGTATTTTGAACATCCTTCTAAATAACTCCTGGAACAAAGAGGAACTCAAAATATTATTTAGAAACACTATTCAGAAAGGAACAACAATGTAAGCATGTGTTCAGTCAAGATTCTGAGCTAGTAAAGTAATGCTCAAAATTCTCCAAGCCAGGCTTCAGCAATACATGAACTGTGAAGTTCCAGATGTTCAAGCTAGTTTTAGAAAAGGCAGAGGAACCAGAGATCAAATTGCCAGCATCCACCAGATCATCAAAAAAGCAAGACAGTTCCAGAAAAACATCTATTTTTGCTTTATTGACTATGCCAAAGTCTTTGACAGTGTGGATCACAATCAACCATGGAAAATTCTGAAAGAGATGGGAATACCAGACCACCTGACCTGCCTCTTGAGAAATTTGTATGCAGGTCAGGAAGCAACAGTTAGAACTGGACATGGAACAACAGACTGGTTCCAAATAGGAAAAGGAGTACGTCAAGGCTGTATATTGTCACCCTGCTTATTTACTTATATGCAGAGTACATCATGAGAAACGCTGGGCTGGAAGAAGCACAAGCTGGAATCAAGATTGCCAGTAGAAATCTCAATAACCTCAGATATGCAGATGACACCACCCTTATGGCAGAAAGTGAAGAGGAACTAAAAAGCCTCTTGATGAAAGTGAAAGAGGAGAGTGAAAAAGTTGGCTTAAAGCTCAACATTCAGAAAACGAAGATCGTGGCATCTGGTCCCATCACTTCATGGGAAATAGATGGGGAAACAGTGGAAACAGTGTCAGACTTTATTTTGGGGGGCTCCAAAATCACTGCAGATGGTGATTGCAGCCATGAAATTAAAAGAGGCTTACTCCTTGGAAGGAAAGTTATGACCAACCTAGACAGCATATTCAAAAGCAGAGACATTACTTTGCCAACAAAGGTCCGTCTAGTCAAGGCTATAGTTTCCAGTGGATGTGGAAACCACTTTCACATATGGATGTCAAAGTTGGACTGTGAAGAAAGCTGAGTGCCGAAGAATGGATGCTTTTGAACTGTGGTGTTGGAGAAGACTCTTGAGAGTCCCTTGGACTGCAAGGAGATCCAACCAGTCCATTCTAAAGGAGATCAGTCCTGGGTGTTCTTTGGAAGGACTGATGCTGAAGCTGAAACTCCAATACTTTGGCTACCTCATTCGAAGAGTTGACTCATTGGAAAAGACTCTGATGCTGGGAGGGATTGGGGGCAGGAGGAGAAGGGAACAACAGAGGATGAGATGGATGGATGGCATCACCAACTCGATGGACATGAGTTTGGGTGAACTCCAGGAGTTGGTGATGGACACAGAGGCCTGGCGTGTTGCAATACATGGGGTTGCAAAGAGTCGGACACGACTGTGCAACTAAACTGAACTGAACTGAACAGCTGACTTAGACAGAAAATGAACTTATTAACAGGACACTGGGCTTGCCCAGCAGTCCAGTGATTAAGACTCTGTGCTTCCATTGCAGAGATTGTTGTTGTGTTGTTGTTCAGTCACTCAACAAAGAGTCTCGTCCTGCTCTTTGCGACCCCATGGACTGTGGCCGACCAGACTCCTCTGTCCATGGGGTTTCCCAGGCAAGAACACTGGTGAGGTAGCCATTTCCTTCTCCGGGGAGTCTTGTGGACCCAGGGATTGAACCCATGTCTCCTGCACTGGCAGGTGCATTTTTAAGCTGAGTCACCAAGGAAGCCCCCACTGCAGAGGGCTCAGGTTCGATTCCTAGTCAAGGAACTAAGATCCTACATGCCATGCAGCAAGGCAAAAAAAAAAAAAAAAAGACATTAATTAGCCCACAGAGTTTGGCAGTAGAACTAGACTCGGGCTGCACAGTTGGAGCAATGCCCCCACAGCACCACTGAATCCATCTGGAGCGACAGTGCTCCTGCCAACACCAGGTGCCCATCGCCCCATCTTGCCCACTGACTCTGGCAGCCATGGATGCTGAGACTGCCCCTGGCGGTCCTGTCCCAAGAACCTGGTCTTTCTGCCAATGCCACTGCTGTCACTTCTGTGCATTGCTAACACTCGAAGCAAAACTGGCCTAGCATAACTATTCTTGGAGCCTAGATCATGTGTCTGTATTCATGCCACAAGAGAGACCAACATTTTCAGCTTTTATAGAGAAGGCAGGCATTGCCTCCCACTAAGACTTATCAACTCAAGAACAAAATAAGCCCAAAGAAAGTATAAGAAAGCAAATAACAAATACAAATAGAAAACTTACCAAAATGGAAAAGAAAAAGCAGATAGACTTGATTTTTTTAAAGACAGGAAAACTTTTATCATGCCTGATTATAGAGAGAAAGAGAAAACACAGACACCTTTTAGGATACAAAAAGAAACATAGGGGCTTCCCTGGTGCTCCAGTGGCTAAGACTATGAGCTCCCAATGTAGGGGGCCCAGGTTCAATCCCTGGTCAGGGAACTAGATCCCACATGCTGCAACTAGACCTGCACAGCCAAAAAATAAATGCTTGCTTTTTTAAAAGAAAAGGAACAAAACTATAGAGTTCTTATTTATAAAGTAATATTACATACAGGGCATTATCAATAAATTTAAAAACTTAGAGTACATGAATATTTTCAAAGGCAACATGAAATAATTGACTCAAGAGAAGAATCAGAATACAATGAGATCAACAGCCGTTTTAGAAATTTTAAAAAATCTATCCTGAAAAGGAATCAAGAAGATTCAGATGGTTTTCCAAGTGAGTTGTAGAAAAATTTTAAGAAAAAACTGATTTCTATTTTAGACAAACAATTCCCAATCAAGTATAGAAAAGGCGAAAAGTTTTCCCACTTCATTTTACAAATTAAACATAACTATGTTACCAAACAGGCTTCCTTGGTAGCTCAGACAGTAAAGAATCTGCCTGCAATGCAGAAGACCCGGGAGAAGGAAATGGCAACCCACTCCAGTATTCTTGCCTAGAGAATTCCATGGACAGAGGAGCCTGGTAGGCTACAGTCCATGGGGTCTTGAAGAGTCAGACACAACTGAGCTACCAACACTTTCACTTTCATTACTAATTTCATGTTATCAAAACTGAACAAAAGTTGCATACTGAATAAGACAATTACTGACAATAACATTCAAAAATGTAGATGCAAAAATCCTAAACCAGATATTAGTAAATCAAATACAGCTCTCTCTCTCTCTCTCTCTCTCTCTCTCTCTCTCTCTCTGTCTCTCTCTCTCTCTCTATATATATATATAGTTTATTGCAGGAACGCCAGGATGATTCAACATTAAGAAATCTCATTAACAAAGAACAAAATATCAGGATTTTCTCCATCTTGATAGATATAAAAATGCATTTGAGAGCATACAGCAGGCTTCTTGAAATAAAAATTCCATTCTAAATTTTAGAAAATCTTTTATAAGGTAGGAATAGAAAGAAATTCCTTTTCCTCGATAGAAGTTAACTATCAGAAACATGCAATTATTTTTGATGGTGAACTACTCCAGGCATTTTAATTGAAGACAAGACCAAGAAACCGTATCATATAAAAGTTCTTGGGTTGAAAGAAATTGGCTGAAACTAATTCTGATTAATTTGATACAAAGGGAGGGAGAGTTTATTGGAAAGCTTTTAGAAAGTTCTCCAAATCAGCCAGGAGCCAAGAGAACCTCACTCCAAAACAGACAGGAATTACTTGGCCTCTAGAATCGATGAATTTCCCTTTTTTTTGTTTGCTTACACACAGGTCACGTTCTTCAAGATCTGAACTCCTAGGACAGTAAATTCAAATGGCTAAGCCAGGGTCATGGTCTTGCCCTTTGACTATACAGGTCCACTGATGGGAAAGATCTAATAAAAAAAAGTCCAAGTTCCTCTTCTACATCCATAGAACAAAAGCAGGGTGCCAGGACTTACTATTCTTCTATGACTGCCCACAGTAAGTGAGATTCCACAAAATCAATAAATCAATCAAGGTGCTGCTAGAAGCAGAAACGGATGGTAGGGAAAAATAATTCAGTCAATGTAATAAGACAAAACTTTTTTTAAGAAAAAGGGAATAAGTGGTAAAGATCTCAAAAGGAAAAAGTAAAACCCTCATTATCTGGAGATGATATCACTCTCAAGCTAGAAAATTCAATAGAATCAACTGAAAATTAATATATTATTTTTATATACTTAATATTATTATATTGTATAAATAATATAAATTCACAAAAGTGGCTAAGTATTATACATGATCAACACAAAAAAATCAATAAATTTATAGGAAATAAATCAATAAATTCCTACCTATTTGCAATAAGCAACTAGAAGAGGTAATGAAAAAATGAAAATAAATAAATAAAAACAAAGCTTTCCTGGTGGCTCAGCAGTAAAGAATTCACCTGCCAATGCAGGAGACGCAGGTTCAATCCCTGGGTTAGGAAGATCCCCTGGAGTAGGATATGGCAACTTGTCCCAGCATCCTTGCCTGGGAAATCCCATGGACAGAGGAGCCTGATGAGCAACAACAGTCCATGGGGTCACAAGAGTCAGACACAGCTGAGCAACTAAACAATAACAAATGAAACAATATCCATTCACAGAAACAGCAAAAACGGAAACATCCAAAAACCACCCCAACAAGAAATGTGTGAAACTCATGTAAATAAAAATATAACATTTTTATGAAAGATATGGTAAAGAAGACCCAAGAAAATCAAGAACTATACCATATTTCAGAATGCGAAGACTCAAAATTATAAAGTCACTCAACTAACCTATAAAAGCAATATAATCCCAATCAAATCTAAGCATAGCTCTTTATGGAACTTACAAGCTTTTTATAAAGTTCATCTAGAAGAGAAAAACATATCATAATACATTTGGAAAAAATGAGGGAGCATTTACCATACCAGGTTTCAAAATTGAGCTTTAACGATTAAAACATGTGGTACAGTCAATAGAAGACAAGATAGACACAGCAGCCACATATTCACAATTTCTGTTATGACAAAGGCAGCAATTTACATTAAATGGCATTGGTACAACTGGCTAAGCATTTGGAAACAAAATTAGATCCCTATTTCCTGTGTTGCACAAAAATAAATTCCACATAAAGAGCTAAATGTAAAAACAAAATTATAAAAGCATCCTAAGAATGTACAAGATGATTTTAATGCAATCTGGGGGTTAAAAGTCTTTTATCAGATCCAGAGGCCATATGTTGACCATTTCACTGTATAAAAATTTTAAATTTTAAATAAAAGTTACCTTTTAAAAGATTTAAAAAAACAAAGCAATAGACTGGGAGAAAATATTTGAGAGAGCTTCTGCAAATCAATAAGAAAAAGACCAACAACCCAATTTAAAAATAGGCAAAGGATAAAACAAGTATTTCACCAAAATGTTTCACATTAAACATGTGGAAAGATGTTCAATATAACTCTAATCAAAAGAAGGCAAATAAAAGTAACAATCAGATATTTTTTACAGTCAGATGTGCAGATGTTCAGTATCCAATGTCAGCACAAGAATGTTGTCAGGAAGCAATCTTTATGAAACTATAAATTGGCTACAGTTTTTTGGAAGACAATTTGGCACTACCTATTGAAAACTTGGCTGAGAGCCAAAGAATTGATGCTTTTGAACTGTGGTGTTGGAGAAGGCTCTTGAGAGTCCCTTGGACTGCAAGGAGATCCAACCGGTCCATTCTGAAGGATATCAGCCTTGGGATTTCTTTGGAAGGAATGATGCTAAAGCTGAAACTCCAGTACTTTGGCCACCTCATGCGAAGAGTTGACTCATTGGAAAAGACTCTGATGCTGGGAGGGACTGGGGGCAGGAGGAGAAGGGGACAACAGAGGATGAGATGGCTGGATGGCATCACTGACTCGATGGATGTGAGTTTGGGTGAACTCCGGGAGTTGGTGATGGACAGGGAGGCCTGGCGTGCTTCGATTCATGGGGTCGCAAAGAGTCGGACACGACTGAGTGACTGATCTGATCTGATCTGATCTGATTGAAAACTTAGGTGCATATAATGTTTGCCCCAGCAATTCCACTTTTAAGTTATCTGTCCAACAGAAGTATGCTCTCAACTATGATACAATATAAATAGAAAATTTGTTATAGCACCATTGTCTGTAATGGCCAAAAACTGAACATGATCTAAATGTCCATTAGTAAGAGAAAAGAAAATTAAGCCTGTACTACGTAAAATTATGGAGCAGTTTGGAAGAATAATGTGGACATGGATATACTGGTATGGTATGCTCAAATCTATTAAGAGAAAAAGTCAACTTAAGTGAACAATGATTCTATTTTGGAGAAGGAAATGGCAACCCATGCCAGTATTCTTGCCTGGAGAATCCTGTGAATGGAGGAGCCTGCTGGGCTGCTGTCCATAGGGTCGCACAGAGTCGGACACGACTGAAGCAACTTGGCATGCATGCATGCATTGGAGAAGGAAATGGCAACCCACTCCAGTGTTCTTGCCTGGAGAATCACAGGGACAGAGGAGACTGGTGGGCTGCCATCTATGGAGTCGCACAGAGTGGGACACGACTGAAGCGACTTAGCAGCAGCAGCACGATCCTATTTCTGTGAAAATCTAATCTTATCATTTTATTAACACATAAATCCATAGGAAAAAGGCTAGAAAAGTGCACATCAAATTGTTTATGGTGATAACCTTTGAGGAAGGGAGAAGGGTTAGGGGAAACAGACTTTTATTTCTTACTCAACTGCTATATCTGCTTCCCTGTGGCTCAGAGAGTAAAGTGTCTGCCTGCAATGAGGAAGACCTGGGTTCGATCCCTGCATTGGGAAGATCCCCGGAGAAAGAAATGGCAACCCACTCCGGTATTCTTGCCTGAAAAATCCCATGGATGGAGAAGCCTGGTAGGCTACGGTCCAGGGGGTTGCAAAGAGTCGGACACAACTGAGCGACTTCACTTTCTTTTCACTTTCAACTGCTACACCAGAAATTTTTACAACAAAAATGTGCTGGCATCTGCTTATATAATTTTTTATCATTTTTGAAAGATGAAGTATTATGCCAGTGGCAGAGGAGAGGAAGATAAAAGAGGACTGAGATCTTAAGAGACAGTGAGATAGCGAGGAGGAGGCCATTACCCAGTGAGCAAGACGTGATGAGAATGCAGAATAGGCAGTGGTACTTGGGATGATGAGGACACAGACTCAAGAGAGAGGATCATGCAGCTGCCAATTTTCAGGTGTAGGCATGAAGAAGGAGGAATACTAAAAGACATGTAAGTTTATAGCAGTACTATTCACAATAGCCAAGACATGGAAACACCCTAAATGTCCACCAACAGATGAATGGTTAAAGACATGGTCCATATATACAATGGTATATTACTCAGCCATAAAGAAAGAATGAAATAATGCCACTTGCAGCAACATGGATGCAACTAGAGATTATCATACTAAGTGAAGTAAGTCAGAAAGAGAAAGCCACGTGATATCGCTTATATGTGGAATCTAAATTATGACACAAGCGAACCTATCTATGAGACAGAGTCACAGACATAAAGAACAGACTGATAGCTGCCAAGGGAAAGGGGGTTGAGGGCAAGATGGAGTGGGAGTTTGGGGTTAGCATGGATAAACAGCAAGGTCCTATTGTACAGCACAGAGAGCTATGTTCATTATCTTATGATAAACCATAGTGGAAATGAATATTAAAAAAGAATGTATATGTATAACTGAATCAATTAATCATAAATTAACAATATGTACTTCAATTTTTTTAAACTGAGAACTAAGTTTTTAGATTTAAATGTCAGGACAGAGTGATTCTGAGTGATGATGAGGCCCACGTGTGACCCTGATATTCTGAATGATTCATGGAAATAGACTGCAAGGAATGAGAAATTGGAGACAGGAGACCATAAAGTGTTGGTTGTAAAAGTATAGGCAGACTGCAGGTGCTACCTAATTTAGTTCATAGAGAAAACTAAAACACAAAAGAAGGGGCTTCCCTGGCAGTCCGGTGGTTAAGACACCCCCTTCCAATGCAGGAGATGTGGGTTCAAGCCCTAGTTCGATTCCTGGCTAGGATCCCACATGCCTTGTGGCCAAAAAAGAAAACAAAACCATAAAATAGAAGCAATATTGCAACAAAAATCAATAAAGCCTTTCTTTAAAATATGGGTTAAAAAAAAAAAGCTCAAGAGAAATGTCTTAGATTTACACTACCTAAAAGAATTTAGTCCAATAATGGAAATGTTCTCTATCTACCTTGTTCAATTCAGAAGCGACTAGACACATATGGCTAGTGAACAGCTGAAATGTAGCTAGTGAGAACGGGAAACTGAAATTTTATTTGTGTTCCTTTTAATTCATTTGTATTTAAACAGCCACATGTGGCCAATGGCTACAGTAGTAGGCAGTATAGTTCTAGATGAAGCACCATATAGGAAGACATATAGTTAACTAAAAGTACCATAATGGGATAAGTCTAAAGCACTGGGAACCTGTGGATACCATTTACTATGATGGAAAAAAGCAGTGTAACCTGTTCATCTTACTTCACAGTGTTGAGGACATAGACATGTCCTTCAGAGATCCCTTGGTCTGCAGAGAATATAGTATTAGGGCAAGAGATGTGGAAATATGACTTATCCATGTAAACTGGTACACAAACCAGGGAGTGGATGAATTCCTGGAGACAGTCAATGCGGTGCTGACCAGCAGGGCTTCCTACGATCACTATCACGCACTTTCAGGAGCTTGTCAATCACTGACATGGGAAAGAGACTGAGGGGTACTGATTGAAGAAGAAATTTTAAAATACTTCAATGACTGCCTGAAAAATTTATTTGCATATTTATGGCTCTTTCTGTTAAAAAATTTTCACATATTTCCATAGAGTTTATGGTTCTCCCTTTTATCAAGGAAATCCAGTTATCATTGAAAGCTATCACAGGTTTTGAATCAAACATTATCTCAGCCTGAACTGAGCCTTAGCCCCCAACTGCTTCTCAAGTGTAGAAATCTCAAATACAATGAAACCTCACACAAGTTGTACTCTCCAGCCAGGAACCCCTGAACTATAGACAGGATGCAATACTTTGTTAATTACGCCTAAGGGACATGCAGATGAGCCTCTGAGCACCTAGAGCTTTATCATTCTGTTCCTAACAGCAGTTTTGATGGGGCCTGTGGCATCCTCCATTCCTGGTGGAAAGTATTTGTCTTAGGGAAAGAGTCTAGATTTTATGGAGTTTGACAGCTAAGGGAAGGATTTCCAACAATGAGTTCTCAAATATTTGGCTGTAAGCACCATGCATTCCATGGACTTGGACTCTAGACCTTCCATTCCCCAATTTCTCTTTGCCCAGAGTCCACTTCCTACGTCTCTAGTGTCATAGAACATTCTCTGTAAAAGAGTCCCTTCCAGGAATGGAATTTACTCCAATCTTAAGAGTTCTAACTTTAATTATAAGGCTTCTTTAACAGCATTGCTATTTGTCATCCATGTAATTCTCTTGTTCCATCTCAGAGTTCCGCTCTGTGGAATGTGTAATCAGACGAAAAATCTACACCAACCAGAGGGGAATTCACAAAAGGTGACTTATAAAATGTGTGCTAATTTTCAGCCTGCTATGACTTGATGTTTATAGTTGAAGAAAGAAACCTCACACTGAATCACAAGTACCATAGAATTACAAAATTACTTCATTTTCTCAACACTTATATAGTGCAAATCAGTGAAGTTGTAATGCTGAATTCTCCTTTACTTCATACCCAGGAGTCAGCCTATCACCATGAATCCTGGTTTTCTACCTCCTCCCCACCACTGCCTAACTTTGATCATTTGGCTATTCATTACTCAAAATATAGGTATGAAGAAATAAAGGCAGGAGTTTAAAATTCAAAAACAGTCTCCTGTATGGTGTGAACAGCTTTTACAATATTTTGATGGTGCTTAGGGAATGGAGACTGATTCTGATTACTGAAACATGTTCGGAAAATTCTCTGCATCTTTATGTGTACATCTCTATGGCATACACCTCTGCCATCTCCTTCCTAAACAACACTGATAACCAAAGTGAAAGTGAAAGTGAAATAGCTCAGTCATGTCTGATTCTTTGAGACCCTATAGACTGTAGCCTTCCAGGCTCCTCCATCCATGGAATTTTCCAGGCAAGAGTACTGGAATGGGTTGCTATTTCCTTCTCCAGGGGATCTTCCTGACCCAGGGATCGAACCCGGGTCTCCCGCGTTGCAGGCAGACAATTTACCATCTGAGTCATCTGGGAAGCCCTTCTGATAACCAAGATCAAGCATAAATACTACCTCCCTTGAAAAAACTGCCTCTACTTCCCTGTATAATTTGTCCTTCAGCCTCCTTAGTCTAATAGCACTCTGTTTGGCATCTAATATACTCAAGTAGTTGGAATACTATGTTCTAATGTTTTCCAGTAGGTCTTGCCCTTTACTCTGTGGATGCCAGGATGCCAGGGATGCCATCTTTCTGATGCATCTGTATATCTCTTGTGCCAGTCATTGTTTGATACATAGCTGATAAGTACACCTATGTATGTTTGGTGTGAATTTTGTTCAATGAATGAATGTTGTGACTTTCATTCAGCAGTTTACCACTTTCAACCATCTCCTGCCTTGTCCACTAAGAATACTCTTCCACTGTTACTAGCTTTCTGGAAATTGAAAGCTAGTACCTCCTTGCTTGTTTGCAGATGCAATACAATGTTCCCAACACACTCCATTTTTATCCAGACTCAAGTAAGAGGAGGAAGAAGAAGCAAAGTAAATAGAGAACTCAGTTTTATAATGTCAGGAGCTATACAATTTTGATTACATCTATAACCCAGGTCTTACAAATAGTCAAGAATATCCAGGGCATAGGTTTTGAAATTCTACCAATAGTAATGGGAGAAAGAAGTAATCCTTAGAATATTGCAAAAAAAATAAAGCACAAAAATGTGTGGGCAGTATAATAATAATAACTAACATTTATTGAGCACCTACTCTGGGTCACCTATTGTTCTAAATAACTTAAATTTTACTAAAGTAAAATGTTAATTTCACTTGTCTAAAAAGTAAAATTTTAATTCCACTTTTTAAAAAAGTAACATTTTAATTTCACTTTTTAAAAAAGTGAAATTTTAATTTAACTTTAGGACAAGTCTCCCATCTTGCTCGTCTTTAAGAATATTGTGGCTCTTCATGGTTCAGGGCGCTTCCATATAAATTTTACAATCAATTTTTCAAGTTCCACCAAAAATGAAAAAGTCACTGATATTTTGATTGGAATTGCACTGAATTTACAAATTATATTGGAAAGAGTCAATGTGGGCATGATACTGAATCTTATATCATCTAGTATACCTCTTCATTTATTTAATCTTTAATGTCTATGAAATTTTATAATTGAACCATAAATATATGTCTTTTGGAAGATTTATTCATTAGTATCATATTTTGTTGCTATTATAAATGGGATATGCTTTCTTGTGTTATATTTTCTATTTGTTGATGGTAAATAGTTTGTATAATAACATTAGATCCAATCACCTTCTTAATAATTCTGTAACAAGCCTATAGATTCTTTGAACTTTCTGGGTAGAGAATTATTATTGTTATAATTATCTGCAAATAATTAATAATTTGCATACTTATTTCTTGCCTTACTAGAAATTCAATAAAATGCTAATGAAAATTGACAATAGTGAATGTCATTGCCTTTTCCAAGTCTTCAAAAGAATATTTCTAAGATTTGACCACTAAGAATAAGGTTCACTGCACCACTAATTACTAGAGAAATGCAAATCCAAACTACAATGAAATATGAACTCACACCTATCAGTATGAGCATCATTGAAAAACCACAAATAATAAATGCTAGAGAAGGTGTGTCTGGAGAAGAGGCTGTACAGTTGGTGGGAATGTAAACTGGCGCTGCCACTATGGAGGGCAGAACAGAAGTTCCTTAAAAAACTAAAAATAGAGCTACCATATGATCCAGCAATCCCCCTCCTGGGCATAAACCCAGATAAAACCGTACTTCAAGAAGATACACACACCTCAGCACTAATTACAATAGGCAAGATGGAAGCAACCTAAGTGTCCATCAACAGATGAATTAGATAAAGAAGAAGAGGTTTATATTTACGATAGAATATCACTCAGTCATTTAAAAGAGGATGAAATATTGCCATTTGCAGCAACATGATGAACCTAGAGATTATCATAATAAAAGAAGTCAGACGGAGAAAGACAAATATACGATATTACCTATATGTGAAATCTAAAAAAATAACACAAATGAATTTGTTTGCCAAACAGAAACAGACTCACAGGCATAGAAAACAAACTTATGGTTACCAAAGGGGAAAGGTGGGGGTGGGAGTATGGGATTAATAGATATATGCAACTATATATAAAGTAGATAACCAACAAGGATTTACTGTATGCCACAGGGAACTGTACAATAGCTCATAATAATTTATAATGGAAAATAATCTTAAAAATAGTATCTGTACACATATATGTGTGTATAATTGAAACACATTGCTGTACACCTGAAACTAACACAGTATTATAAATCAACTATAGTTAAATATATAAATCAATAACTAAAAATTTTTTAAGGTAAGAATAATGTTCACTGAAATCTGTTGTTATTGTTTTAATAGTTTTTATCTGGTTAAGGCAATATCTTTCCATATTTAGCTTCATGAAGCATTTTTTAATAAAATCATAAACAGGTTTTGAATTTGTCAAATATTTTTTCCTGAATCTATTGATTGATTTTTTCTCTTTTAATGTCTTGATATGGTGAATGATATTTATAAATATTTACAGTTAAATCACCTTGCATCCCTAAGATAAATCCCATTTAATTATGATACATTATCTTTTTTATACACCACTGGATTTTGGATTGTTAATATTTAGTGCAGAATTTTTGCATGTTCAGGAATGAGACTGCTCTATAATTTTCCTTCCTGTACTATCCTTGTCAAATTTGGGGGTTTTCAATAAAAAAACAGGCCAAAGAACTAAACAGATATTTCTCCAAAGAAGACATACAGAAGGCTAACAAACACATGAAAAGATGCTCAACATCACTCATTATTAGAGAAATGCAAATCAAAGCCACACTGAGGTACCATCTCATGCCAGCCAGAATGGCTGCTATCAAAAAGTCTACAAGCAATAAATGCTGGAGAGGGTGTGGAGAAAAGGGAACCCTCTTACACTGTTGGTGGGAATGCAAACTAGTATAGCCACAATGGAGAACAGTATGGAGATTCCTTAAAAAACTGGAAATAGAACTGCCATACAACCCAGTAATCCCACTGCTGGGCATACACACCAAGGAAACCAGAATTGAAAGAGACACGTGTACCCCGATGTTCATCACAGCACTGTTACAATAGCCAGGACATGGAAGCAACCTAGATGCCCATCAGCAGACGAATGGATAAGAAAGCTGTGGTACATATACACAATGGAGTATTACTCAGCCATTGAAAAGAATACATTTGAATCAGTTCTAATGAGGTGGATAAAACTGGAGCCTATTATACAGAGTGAAGTAAGTCAGAAAGAAAAATACCAATACAGTATATTAACGCGTATATATGGAATTTAGAAAGATGGTAATGATGACCCTATATGCGAGACAGCAAAAGAGACACAAATGTAAATAACAGACTTCTGGACTCTGTGGGAGAAGGCAAGGGTGGGATGATTTGAGAGAATAGCATTGAAAGATGTATATTACCATATGTGAAATAGATTGCCACTCCAGGTTCGATGCATGAGACAGGGTGCTCAGGGCTGGTGCACTGGGATGACCCTGAGGGATGGGACGGGGAGGGAGGTAGGAGGGGGTTCAGAATGGGGAACACATGTACACCCATGGGTGATTCATGTCAATATATGGCAAAAACCACTACAATATTGTAAAGTAATTAGCCTCCAATTAAAATAAATTAATTTTAAAAATTTAAAAAGTTATTAGTAAAAAAAAAATTAGGGGGTTTTAAGTTAATATCAGGTTCACAGAATAAATGAAGAAGTCTTGTCTCCTTTTCTATATTCTGGAAGCATTAGTATAAAACGGAAATCATTTGTTCATTGAAAAAAAAAAAACAATCTGGGCCTGGTGTTTTTATGGGAAGATTTTAAGGACTTATTTCTTTTTCTATCTTTTTCCTCTGATGAGTTTGAAGTTATAGAATCTGCATTGCCTCATACACTGATGGTGCAAAAGCAGCAACGGGTAAAAGTGTTGGTGCGTTAGCAGGAATCAAAGCAGTGTCACCAAACCAGGGGAAGAATCACTGTATTTTTTTTTTTAATTTTATTTTATTTTTTAAACTTTACATAATTAGTTTTGCCAAATATCAAAATGAATCCGCCACAGGTATACATGTGTCGTCACTGTCACCTACTTCACAGTAAATCTTCTAAAATGTGTTTCACTTAACAGTGTGCTTGGTGAAGCAAGAAAAACAATATTAATTTTATTAAATCTTGACCCCTAAGCAATGTCTTTTTAATAGTCTCTGTGACCAAAGGGAAAGTACAGAAAGCACTTGTGCTGAATAGCAAAGTGTGGTGGGTGTCTCAAGGAAAAACACTTGTGTGATTGAGTTTCAAGCTGACGTAACCAGTTTTTTCACGGAACACCATCCTTACTTAAAAGGATGACTGACAGATGAACTACAGCCATTCAGACTTGGATAACTGCCAGACATTTTCTCAAAATTGAACTAAGTTGAGCCTGTTACTTCAAGGAAATCAACAGAAGTTATTGCATATGATAAAATTCAAGTTTCCAAGCAAAAGTTGGAATTTTAGAAAACCTGTACTTCCCACCATGAGCATGACAGCTTCTCAGTACAGGGACTTTTCTAACAGGATGGTTGGTGATGTTATGAGTATGATTTTTGCATCAGTGTTTGGAGGATTTCCATTATTCAGTGAACCAATATTTTCCAAATCACTAGCCCATGATGTTACAAAGTCATACTTAAATAAAAAAGATCCATATAAAGCTTCACATAGGCAAATAAATTTTGATGTAACAGAATATGAAAAGCTTATCGATATGGCTTTTAAATTCCACATTGCAACTAACTACTAGAAAGCTACTATGGTCTGAGTTTTGGTATAAAATCAAGAATGATATCCATCATTATATGAAAAGGCTATTAAAATGCTTCTCCCTTTTCCTGCTACATATCTGTGTGAGGCCAGATTTTTTTCCATATATTTCATACAGCAATAGAATGGATTCAGAAGCAGATATGAGATTCTAGCTGTCTTCTATCGACCCAGACAGCAGATTTTTCAAAGACACAACACAATTTCTCAGTAATATTTTTGTTTTGGAAGATAAGCTGTTTTTCTTAAGCTATGTTATTTATGTTAACATCAAATGGGTTTATCATTTTTTGAATGAATTAATGAAATATTTAAAGATGGTGTTTCAATTTCTAATATGGTAAATATCAATAGACATAACCTACATATACAAAAGTATCTGGGGGTCCTCAATAATTTTTATGGAGATAAAGGGGATCTGAGAACTCATGATGTGGGAGCTTCCCTGGAGGACCAGTGGTTAGGGCTTTACCTTACAATGCAGTGGGTGTGGGTTCAATCCGTGGTCTGGGAACTAAGATCCCATGTGACTTTTGGCCAAAAAAACCAAAACATAAAACAGAAGCAACATGGTAACAAATTCAATAAAAACTTGAAAAATGGTCCACATCAAAAAAAAAAAAAACTTAAAAAAATAAATTGCAATATAACTTAAGCAAATATATATGGTAATAGAAGCAAAACCCAACTTTTTGTTTTGCTCACACTGTTGCTATCAGTTCTATTTAGCAGGGGTAATATTTTCCTGCACCTGGTTGAAAAGACAGTGATTTAGAAACTAGAATGTCCAATTCTGTGGAATAATTATAACTGGGCAGGTTTCAGCAGTAAACCTCTCCTCTCCCAGCTTGCTTCTGCTTCAGGTTAAAAGCCTTCCATGAGAAAGAGTGTCTGACTGGCTTCTTCCCTAACTCACTGCCTTGGGCTTCTTATCTCATCCTTCTTAGTCCTTCTTCCCGGCTGAAGTTTTGATGTCTTCCAGGTCAAAGTAGGAGGATGGAAAAGAGGACCGGGACAAAACGTTCTTACTTATCTGATATCCTCATGATCTGAGAGTTCATGAGCTCTTCAGAGGTTGTTAGCAATGGACAGTTTTCTCCTGCAACTTGGCCCCAGGAGGGTACATTTCTAACCTGTCAGGTCTTTATAGACTTAGACTTTATACATCAGTGGTACATAACCAGCCTCCGTCTTCTGATTTCTTCTCACCTCTTGCAGATGGCAGGCTCTGAGAGAAACCACACTGGCTCTTTCTCCCAAATGCCCACGTCTAGACTTCTTGAAACAAAGAGACAGCCTTTGGGAGAAAAAAAGAAAAAAAAAGACAATCCCTTCCCAAATCTGTCACAACTGTGGTTAGTCAGCCTTTCTCTCTCTCTTCTTTTTTATAATTTTATTTACTTATTTTTGGCTGTGCTGGGTCTTCCTTGCTGCGTGGACTTTTCTCTTGTTGTGGAGAGTGGGGTTACTCTCTGGTTGCAGAGCACAGGCTTTTCATGGCAGTGGCTTCTCTTGTTGAAGACAGTGAGTTCTAGGTTACGCAGCATCAGTAGTTGTAATGCTTGGGCTTAGCTGCTCCATGGTATGTGAGGTCTTCCTGGACCAGGAATCAAACCCGTGTTTCCTGCATTGGCCAGGCGGATTCCTTACCACTGAGCCAGCAGGGAAGCCCAGCCATTCTCTGCTCCCTAGATTTCCAACATCAGACTCACACTCCAGCCCACACTCATCCAAACTTTCCAGGTTGGGCCATGGACCTGAGATAAAGAAGGAAGTGTCTCCACCCTTTTCATCTCCTTGACCTACTACTTCAAGGACATGGTTCACAGAATTTTCAGACTCTCTTTGATGTCCGCCAATGGGTGTTTTAGTCAAAACCCAGGGGAAAGAATTTCAGTCCAAGACCCTGCGTCTCATCAAGTGTGCTTTCTCCAGGAACTAGCTGACTATTCAGAACACCACACCAAAGGAAGCAGGAACACATGCTAATAAACTTAATTAACTCATTTAAATGTTGTAAATGCATGATAAAGTGCCTTAAAAATCAGCCTGCAGTATTTTAGTCATATGCTGAAGGCCCTGAGCTGTGAAGAATAGTGCTGTCACGCCCACAAATCAATGTTATTTCTGGGAAATAATGATCACGTACACTACAGTGAAGGACCTGCCTTCTTCATTATGCATCGTGTTTTCAAGTTCCCTGTTACACGAGCATGTCTCAGCCCACTTCTACCTCATTTGAATGCACAGGAGGCCATTTTTCCCTCCAGATACACATTGCATGATTATTTTCCGCTCTAGTAAATGAATAGCTTAATTAGCTCTTTAATTTGATTTTAAGAGCTGAAAAAATATAAGTAATAGTGCATTCTTTTTTTAATATTCTACATAATCACACTTTGTGACTAGTTCTTAAATATGCAACTGCACAAAAAAGAACAGCAAAGAATAGAAAACAGCAACATCTACTGAAAGCTATTTTCGACATTTAAGAGGATTTCTCTTGTTTACATTAGAGAAGTAATAGTACAAAAGTAACTGAACATATGCCAGAATAATTAGCAGCTCTTAGCTCATTTAAATTATGTGCACATTGCCATTTTAATGCATCTTTTAAACACCCACTTGCAATCCTATTTTATTCTTGAAAGAAAATTAATAGGTTTCTACCAGGTATGACTAGTAAAAGTAAATGTGTTTCCTGTTTTCTTGGAAAATATATACTTTCCTGACTTTATAGACCTACTTTTAATAATAATTAAACACATAAAATAATAATAATTGTACTTTGGATGTATACGATACTCCTGTCTGAAACTGGAGACATTCTTTTATGGAAGTTAACTCCTCTGAAAGACTATCATGTTTCTTCATGTTCATTATATTATGTGTTGATTCTAAGGGTCATCTAATACCAATAATAAGAGGATTAAGACTGTGATTTTCTTTTTTCAAGAGAATACTCCAGTGGCTCCCTAGAAACAAATTCAGGGCATGAATTTTACACATTTTCTTCTAAATTTAAGTCTCTGATGATCAATCACAAAGTAGTGATTAGCAAGGACATGTATAAGCATATTTCTCACCCTGGGAGATGAAAACAGGGAGCAAAGAGAGGAGAAAACCACTTCTTCTGAAGACATAAATACAGAAATTTTGGTCATAAGGACAGCAGACCCACTGATCTGAAAGTTCTCATCCAGATCAACAAAATTCTTGTCATTAGATGTTACAACGTACATAGCTCAGCTAAGTACCATGATCTGCCTCACTCAGACTCTAGAATATGTGGAAAGTTTTAATACAACCTGTCCACTGTTATCCTGTGCCAAGTCTGCTCTGGATCCTGACTACATGCTATGTGAAACCATGAAAGTAGCTATGACATGATGCAGGCCCTCTAGAGGCCTCCAGTCTATTGAGAGATATGACTGCTGCATAAATTTTTATAAATATAAATAGATCAAACCAGTCAATCCTAAAGGAAATCAACCCTGAATATTCATTGGAAGGACTGATGCTAAAGCTGAAGCTCCAATACTCTGGCCACCGGATGTGGTGAAGAGCCAGTTCATTGGAAAAGACTCTGATGCTGGGAAAGATTTCAGGCAGGAGGAAAAGTGGATGACAGAGGATGAGATGGTTGAATGGCATCACTGACCCAATGACATGAGTCTGAGCAAACTCTGGGAGATGGTGAAGGACAGGGAGGCCTGACGTGCTGCAGTTCTTGGGCTCTCAGAGTCAGACATGACTTAGCAACTGAACAACAACCACAACCTCTTATATTGTATTATAAATTATAAATACGCTGCAAAGAGAGACCAGAGAAGGCAAACACAGCCCTCAACAATAAGACCAAGGAAAGCCATGAAAGTATGTACACCTCAAGAGGGGCCATTTGGGGACAAAGGTAACACTTGTCATACTTCCTCATTGTGCAGAAATGCAGTCCAACCAAGCTTTGAATAAATAAATTATACAAAATACAAAATACAAAAATAAAAGAAGGGTATACCTCTGACAGAAATGTCTGTAAGCAAAAAAGAATGAGGCAAAGTCAAAAAAATATGATCAGGTAATCCAAAAAGATAAAAGCAGAGACTCTGGGGACTTCCCTGGTGGTCCAGTGGTTAAGACTCCAAGCTTCCCCTGCAGGGGGCACTGGTTCAACCCCTAGCTAGAGAACTGAGATCCCACACGCTACCTGGCTTAGCCAAAAAAAAAAAGCAGGAACTCTGGTCAAGTGATTAGCCTGTTACCCGGGGCCTCTTTATATTTAGATTCAAGTCTGAAGCAAGATACTTAGGACGGTGTGATCTGGTCCTGTAGGGAGGACACCTGCATGTTGATCATACATTTCCATTTGCATTTCTATGCTCTCTCTCATGCTGAGAAAGAGAGGCAAGTGCAGTGTAAGTTGAGTACAAGTGGCTGAAGGAGACAATAATGATAGTTCAAGAAGACTGAGGTTTTCTGCCTCCTTCTTTACTTTGAAAGAAGAAAGACTAGTTATCACAATGCCATCTTTATTTTTAGACGCTTATTCCCTTCCTCTGATGATCTACAATCTAGTTACAACTGAGGAAACCAAATACATCACCAAGGTCCTTGAGATTTTGCATTCATCATTTTCAAGATACGTGTGCAGTAATAATATTCGTATCATTTTATCACATTTTTGACAACAAAATAACATGTATAAAATAATCTTAGAACTAATCATTTTTGCAAGAGTATAAAGATCTGATTATATATTTTAAAAATAGCTTTCCTAGTACATATAACAACTAGTTTGTGGGCTGATTTAATTTGACATGTAAAAATTAATCAACATTCTATCTTTGATCCATGCATGTAATTTCATTGATGTCAGTGGACTCTGCCTTCAAGGGCCAAAGGTGGAATCATTCACAACTACCTATACCAATTTACTTACTATGTTCATTACAAAAGCCACTTCACTTCCCATACTGACTTTTGAAACTCAGAGTGCATACATTATATCCTATTAATACTGAATTTCTTCCTTCCACAAGCAGAGCATGAAATCCATCAGGGAACTGGTAATACAAAATGACCAGAATCAAGATGTATTTGAAATGATGAGAGTGAACACTCTTGAATGTCTCCAAAGGAGGCACAAGTTTACACTGACTTTTTTAGTATATAAACTACCTATGGTGAAGTAAAAGACCGTCCTCCTACTCAGCAATAACACTGATAATCCTGGGACTTCCTGAGCAGTCCAGGAAGACTTGGCACTTCCATCGCAGGGGGCAAGGGTTTGATCCCTGGTGGGGAAACTTAGATGGCACATACCTCACACTGTACCCAAAAAGAAAAAATTAAATACTGATAGCCCTGAGATTTTTGTCCCAACCTTCATGATGCTTATTTTAAACTTTAACCAGTTTCTCCCTAATCCCTTTCCAAAATTCACTCTCCTGCTTGCCTCAGCAGTAGCCTCCAGCAATAGTCCAACGATGTAATGTAGAACTTATTCATAATTAGATGCCCAACCACTGCAAAAGGCACTTCCCGCTTCCAAAGCCAGAAGAACGGGTAATGAAACAACCAGTATTGGGAAAATTAAATCAGTTTACAGAGCTCTTTTCTAATAAAACACCAGTTAAAATGACTCAAACCCGTAACAAAACAAACTGAGCAGGATGTCCTAGAATCTTTTTGTTGTTATTTTTCTTCAGAAAAAGATTACAAAGCCTGCGTCCCTTTTTTGATGTACTCATGAAGAAGAGCCCAGGGCTCTGCTCATGGGAATCAGAAAGGGTTTAGATTTGTTCAGCTATTAAAACCTGCCACCAGGCACAGTTTATCTGCAAAGTGGATGTCTATTTGGCACCGATGGACAGTCTTACTAAAGTAGTGACTCTAGGAACACAATCTTCAGAGAGAGAGATTCCTAAAGACTCTGAAATCAGCTCGTATCATGCTGATGCTTCTATTACAAGAATTTATTCCTTCTACAAAATCTAGCTCAAGATGGAGCACGGACTTATGTACAAAACATAAAACTATAAAATGTTTAGAAACAAAAAATAGGAGAAAAACTTCAGATCTAGGAGTAAGCAACACGTTTTTAGACTTGCTACAAAAAGCATCATCCATAAAAGGTAAAGTTGATCAGATTGAACCATATCAAATTGAGAGGAGTTTAGCAAAAAAAAACAAAAAACAAAAAACTATGTGACAAGGATGGACAGCAAGGTGCAGAGGGAGGGAAATATTTGCAAATGACACACCCAACAAAAGACTAGTACCCAAAAATATTTTTAAAGTCTCTGAATTCAACAGTTTTTAAAAAAGGAACAATCCCTTAGAAAATGGGCAAAAGACATGAATAGATATTTCAATGAAAGAATGTACAAGTGTCAAACAAGCACATGAAAAGGTGTTCAACATCATTAGCCTCAGGGAAATATAAATTAAGATAAACTACAAAAAGATATCACTACATATCTATCAGAATGACTGAAATAAAAAACAGCAGTAGCAACATCAAATACCCGTGAGGATGCAGGAAAAAAATGGATCACTTATACATGACTGGTGGGAATGTAGAATGATACAGCCATTCTGGAAAACTTTTTGGCAATGTGGAAGGCTGAATGATGACCCCTGAAAGTGTCCAGATCTTAATCTCCAGACCTTTGTAAAGGTCTCCAGACCTTATATGACAGAAGAGATTCTGCAGATTAATGCAGTTAAAATCTTTGAGATGGAGAGGTTATCCTGGGTTATCCAGTGGGTGCAGTGTAAACATAGGGGTCCTTATAAGAGAAAGGCAAAACATCAGAGAGAAGAGAAGATGCCACAAAGCTTGTTTAAACATGGAAAGAGGGACCATGATGAACCTCTAGAATCTAGCAGAGACAAGGAATAGATTCTCCCCTGGAGCCGTCAGAAGAAATTAACCCTGCTCACCCTCAAAGACTCACTTCTGAGAGGTCTGACCTCCAGAGTTAGAATGCATTTGTGTTGTTTTAGGCCACTAAATTTGCACCAGCAGTAGGAAAATACTACACGCAGTTTCTTATCAAATTAAACATACAACTACCATACGACACAACAGCTGTACTCTGGGGTGTTTATCCCAGAGAAAGGAAAAACTTGTATTCACACAAAAATCTGTACACACATGGTCAAAAGCAGTCTGCTTTGTAATAGGCAAGAGCTGGAAATGGTCCAGACGCCCTTCAACAGGTAGATCAAGCAAACGGTGGTGCACACACCCCACAGAACACTCACCACTCAGCAATACAAAGGAGTGAACCACTGACGCGCAAAACACTCAGATGAGTCTCAAGGGAATTATCCTGGGTGAGAAAAAGGCAATCCCAAAAGGTTACAGACGGTGGGATTCCATTCGTCATTCTTGAAATGACAAAATAATGACAATGAGAACAGAGTAGAGACAGAAAATGCAGTGGGAGAAAGGGAGGTGGGTTGATTATAAAAGGGCAACTGGACGGATCCTTGTGATGGAATTGTTTAGGATCTTGACTGTAGTAATAGATACAAACGTGATAAAACTGCATAGAACCCAATACACCACACACACACGCACACACATACAATAAAACTGGGGAAATCTGAATAAGAAAGGTAGATTTTATCCCTTCCAACAACTTAGTTGTGATAGTATACTATAGTATTGCAAGATGCTACCTTTGGAGAAAAATGAGTAAATGGTACACAGGATTTCTCGTTATCACTTTCTACAACAGCATATGAATCTACTATTAGCATTTTCATGAAAAGGTTTACTATCTGTGCAATCATAATTTATACTCTAACGCAGATAAATAGTATGGATAATGGTATGTACCAGAAGAACAAGTACTAATTGAGTGCTGACTCTATGTAAGACTGTGTCAACACTTCGTATGCATACGAACTCATTTAATTACCACTATGACCCTCTTCGGTAAGTGTTAGTTTTCACTCTATTTCTCAGTTGAGGAACCTGTTTCATGGAGAACTTAAGGACACATAAATTCTAAATAGTACAACTTGATTTGACCAGATAATCTTACTTTAGAACCCAAAGCCTCAACCACCATTCTCCAAGAGGCAGTAGATATAGAGGGTTTAGTAGAGCAGGGCATTTAGAAATGCATATGTGGCAAAAATAAAAGCAAATATTTAGAATATTAAATCATATCTCACTTTTCTTCTATCCTAAAAATTTTACATACCAATATATGATTATTTGCAATAAATACAAAAGTAGCTGTACAAAAATACTGATAGTATTTGTTTGTATAAGGGACATAAAACACTTATTAAAGAGGAAGATACTATTTTAGTATATGGAGTAAATACCTTTTTAATTGAAATTTTATTGATTTAATTGTAGATTTGCATGCAGTTGCAAGAAATAATACAAAGAAATCTCAGGTACCATTCACTCACTTTTCCCCAATAATAGCTTCTTCAATGTATGGCAAAAACCACCACAGTATTATAAAGTAATTAGCCTCCATTTAATACAAATAAATTAATTTTTTAAAAACTGTAGTACAGTATCACAACCAAGTTTCTGGCATTGATACAATCTACCATTTTTTTTTAAGGACTAATTTTTTTTTAGACCCTGTAATGTTATTTATTTCTTTTTAATATGTATTTATTTGGCTGCACTGGGTCTTACTTGCAACACACGAGATCTTCGATCTTTGTTGCAGGCTGCAGGATTTCTTAGTTATGGCATGTGGGATCTAGTTCCCTGACCAGGGATGAACCCAGACAGCCTGCATTAGGAGCACTGAGTCTAAGCCTCTGGACCACCAGGGAAGTCTCCTTTCTTACTCAGATTTCCCCAGTTTTATTAATATTTGTACTTGGGCATGCATATATGTATTAAGTTCTATACAGTTTTATCACATGTGCAAGATTGTGTAGATTTGTTCATGGAGCACAAATTAGGGATGGGATAGCAGAAGGCAAAGGGGTGGCTGGGGTTGAAAAAGGGCAAAACTAGAAATCTAGTATCCAGATGGTGAAGATAATCTTAAAGTTACAACTGCCCAGATTTAGCACCAGAAATTTTCCTAGGATAATACTAGAAAGTCCAGCAATGTGCCAGCAGTTGTGGAACACGTGCCCAAATTCTGATGATGACTCAGAAAGCCGAAACCAGATTTCTGGTTTCTATCTTGGGCTCAGCCATTGACAGTGAAAATGACAAGAGTGTGAGCAATGCCACACCCAGTCAATATCTCAGAAAGCACTATGTTGTCATCAGCATCCACCTTTAGCTTCCTTCCTCTCTAAGGCTGAATCCTCCCACGACATGCTGCAGGTTCATAGTCTTCATGACTAAGGGTGCAAATCTTTCCAACTGCTGAGGAGTCAGTAGTACCTCTATTATTTTAACTAGGTAAACTGAGTCCTGGAAATCAGGATTCTTTTCTGTAGAACTAACAGTCAGAGTTCAAGTTTTCTTCCTTTTGCAGAGCGTTGTTCAAAAGCAGTTGGTCATACCTAAGATGCCAAACAACAAGGAAAGCCAAATCCCTGAGTAGACTTGAAAATGCAAGATAGCTAGGCAGCTTCAGTTCAGGCAGTAAAGAATCTGCCTGCAATGCAGGAGACCCAAGTTCAATCCCTGGATCTGGAAGATCCCCTGGAGAAGGGCATGGCAACCCACTTCATGATTCTTGCCTTTAGAATTCCACAGATAGAGGAGCCTGGTGGGCTACAGTCCACGGGGCTGCAAAGAGTCGGACATGGCTAAGCGACTAACAATTTCACTTTCTCCAGGCAGTCGCGGATTTTCAGGAATGTACCTCCTTTGCCTTTGACCTTGACCCCTGTGTCATCCCGTCTCCTTGCCTATGCTGTAGGTAAGACATTTGCTTACACTGTCAGCAACTCTGTTTCATTCACAGGGGATAAAAGAAATTAGGCTGGGCCCAAAAGAACATCATCTGCAAGCTCATCTTCATTTGGCTAAAACTTTAATATTCAAGCTACCACTTTGGGAAAAGGTCTAAAAACAAAGAGCAGCCTCATGCAATATGTAAGCGCTGTTCAGCCTCTAATGATATGTGCTGTTTCTGGTCAGTGTCAGGCTCCCCAAAGAATAAGGAGAGATCAATCACCTGTACCACTTACAGTCCTTTCAGGGTTGCTCAAACCCCACATAGAACTGGATCCCAGCCTCTGTGACACCTAGGCAAGCAGTGAGAAGGACAGAGCATCTCTTGAACAAGCATAATTTTTCAAAGGATGCAGTGAAGCCTGATGAAACAATAAGGATGCTACTCTTTGCAGCTGGTGACTGTGTCCAAAAAAAAAAAAAAGACCTGTGCTAAGATTTAGACAATATATTCCTCACCACTGACTATTTCCCCTGTTCATTCCAAGACATTCACTATCAGATACAGTGTCATCATTTTGCAGTTTGTTGCAAAAAGATGCACTGAAGTGATCCCAATCCTTGTTCATTCTCAAGACAAGATGAAACTTCCAGCGTGTGAAAACGGTTCTCTGTATACAGAAGAGATTTCATTATAATGTGCTTTTGCCAGTGTATTTTAAGAGGGAGAGGTAGCTGACAATATTTATAATATTAAATCAAAGCCAAAAGTGTGGCAGGAGAGGAGACACCAAAACCGGGCTGTGTAGCACATCACAACACTGACATCTGTCGGCTACAAGTGTACTGAATCCGGCTCCCTTCTCTGCAGCTGCAAAACAGCTCCTTCTAAACCAAATCTCTTACTGGCCCTGAGCCATCTGAGGTGTGGTACATCCTTCATTCCAAATAGATTCCAAACTCATGGCTTATCATGTTAGCCTTCAACTCTGGTGAAACAAGACTTTAGGCCATTTTAAAACAAAATCAAACATTCATGTGAAAGACAACCCCATGAATCCTTGCACAAACTCCATAAATGAGAACGGTCATTTTACTGATACTATTTTGAAATGCAAATTATGAGGAAGATTACACAAACACGTATTGATGCGTCACATATCCCTCATATAAAAGCCTCCTGACACTAACCCTGCTAACTCTTCTCCCCCCACCACTCTCCTTTATAATCCTCCTTTCTTCACCCATCCTCCACTGTGTTCGTCTCTTCTCTGTGATCCTACACCCTCTTCTTCTTCCTCTGCTCATTAACTGTGAGGATCCACAAAGACAACCTGTGCAGTCCTCCAGAGCCCTCCTTCTAACACTCAGTATCAAGGGGACTACAACAGTGTAAGTGGTTCAATATCCTGTGCACTCCCTGACCTTTCCTTTCTTGTATCTCCCGAGGTTTCAATGACTTAAAATGAGGGTTTACCTGAAAAGTCCCTTCTTTAATGCTATGATTTTATACCCTATCAATACCTGTAATGTTATAAAAACTGAACTATTGTCTCCTCTTCATTCTGAACCACCACCCCTTTCTAACCACCCCCCACCCCTGCCATTTCTATCAAATGTGGTGCTAGCCTTCCAGCTCCTTGATTGCAGTTTTAGATGTGGTGCTGTGACTTGCTCCTTCCTCTTCTCTCTATCCATCCCCACAGCAGGATTCCTGACCCCCACCCCTGGTCCCACTGCCTCTCACCTTGACAAAGATAGTAGAAAGCTCATGCTTTTCTACGACACCAGTTACCATCTATGCACTGAAGACCTACACCTGCCCTTTTCCAACCAGTGACTTTGCTGTGCAAGCCAAAAACCTGGGAGTCATCTACCACTCCTGCCTGTCTCTCAGATGTCCTACCCAGTCCATCACAAAGGCTTAGTTAATTGTCCTGTGGATTCCAGTTCTTGAGTAACTCTTTCATTTATGTCTCACCAACCCAACTGGAGCAGAGACCACTGTCTGACCAACCAAGATTTGTGCCCCTTCTCTGATTGTAGAACTGTCACAGAGGAGGAGCTGCCCAGACAAAAACTATTTCCTAAGCCATAAATACCTGGAAGAGGGCATATGATTAGTTCTTGCCAGTGGAATGTAATCTGATGTTACTTGCGCCACTTAATATTAAGAGGTGTACATTGCCATCTACCATCTGAGCCGAGTAGACTCTTAGGTCTTAGAGGATTATGGGGCCATGAGACAGAGGAGCCTAGGTCTCTGAATGAGCACTTGGAAGGATGTTTTCCAGAAAGACAACACACTGGGCTGTGACACAATATGAAACAAACTATTATCGCATCAAGTCCCTAGGAATTCTGGGCTTATCTTTTACAACACCTAGTATTCTTGGAGAATCCCATGGGCACAGGAGCCTGGTAGACTACAGTCTGAAGGGTCACAAGAGTTGGACACAGCTGAGCACACATGTACACACACACACACAAAGCACTCTCTGACACTACTTAGTTCAGGCCACCATCAGAACGCTGTAGGTGACTCTCAGCTGACCTCTATGCCTTTAGTCATGTCTGTGCCTCTAAATTGTAAGTTCCATGAAGGCAGAGTCTGGGTCTGCTTGTTCACATCATAGACCTGCATTATGTAGCACAGTGCTTACTATGCAATAAAAACAACTAGGGGGACTTCCCTGGTAGGTCAGTGGCTAAGACTCCATGCTCCCCATTCAGGGGTCCTGGGTTCAATCCCTGGTCAGGGAACTAGATCCCATGAAATGCCACAACTAAGAGTTCACATGCCTCAAGTAAAAATCCCACATACCCCAATGAAGACAGAAGATCCCACATGCTGCAAATAAGACCTGGCACATCAAATAAATAAATATTTTTTTTAATGACTATGACCCTTTATTCCCAATTAGTCCCTAGCTCATACTCTCTTTTCTGGTTTTATTACCTAATGCCCCTCTTTCCCTTACAGGAACACACACACACAATCACACTCACAGAGGGTTGACTTGAGCCATCTTCCCAGTCCTCAGGCTGATAGTTCTCTCACATCCCACCCCTCCCATCCCCTCCTACCAAGCCCAGTTCAGTTCAGCCACTCAGTCGTGTCTGACTCTTTGCAACCCCATGGACTGCAGCATGCCAGGCTTCCATATCCATCACCAACTCCCAGAGTTTTCTCAAACTCATGTCCATTGAGTTGGTGATACCATCCAACCATCTCATTCTCTATCATCCCCTTCTCCTCCTGCCTTCAATCTTTCCCAGCATCAGAGTCTTTTCCAAGGAGTCAGTTCTTTGTATCAGATGGCCAAAGTATTAGAGTTTCAGCTTCAGCATCAGTCCTTCCAATAACTACTCAGGACTGATTTCCTTTAGGATTAACAGGTTTGATCTCCTTGCCATCCAAGGGACTCTCAAGAGTCTTGTCCAGCATCACAAAAAAGCATCAATTCTTCAGTACTAAGCTTTCTTTATGGTTCAGCTCTCACATCCATACATGACTACGGGAAAAACCAAGCCCATTCTCTGCAATACCTTTTCCCCCACCCCTGACCCCCACCTTTCAAGTTGCTTATAGCTCAGCTTCTATAAATTTTTGCCTGACTTCATCTTGGATTGATTATCCCAGCATTTAGTTATCCTGTTGTCCTGTGTACCTTGTCCTAGACTTCTGCTTACATTTGCAATACTCTGCTTGCTTCTGACACACACTCCTTCCCATCCCCCATGCTATATTACACACTCCTGCAGGGAAGAATCAAGGTTCACTCTTTTATTAGAGCTCCTTAGTGAATGCTCAATAAATACCACCCACTGAATCCAATAATTTGCTTTGTATAATCCTCTACCTAGCATCTTCCAGGGCACCACTGGGTCCAACTTCTATGTATGTGTACTTCAATTACTTCCTGATGTTCAAGCTAGTTTTAGAAAAGGTAGAGGAACCAGAGATCAAATTGCCAACATCTTCTGGATCATGGAAAAGCAAGAGAGTTCCATAAAAACATCTATTTCTGCTTTATTGACTATACCAAAGTCTTTGACTGTGTGGATCACAATAAACTGTGGAAAATTCTGAAAGAGATGGGAATACCAGACCACCTGACTTGCCTCTTGAGAAACCTATATGCAGGTCAGGAAGCAACAGTCAGAACTGGACATGGAACACAGACTGGTTCCAAATAGGAAAAGGAGTTCATCAGGACTGTATATTGTCACCCTGCTTATTTAACTTATATGCAGAGTACATCATGAGAAACGCTGGGCTGGAAGAAACACAAACTGGAATCAAGATTGCTGGGAGAAATATCAATAACCTCAGACATGCAGATGACACCACCCTTATGGCAGAAAGTGAAGAGGAACTAAAAAGCCTCTTGATGAAAGTGAAAGTGGAGAGTGAAAAAATTGGCTTAAAGCTCAACATTCAGAAAACGAAGATCATGGCATCTGGTCCCATCACTTCATGGCAAATAGATGGGGAAACAGTGGAAACAGTGTCAGACTTTATTTTTGGGGGCTCCAAAATCACTGCAGATGGTGACTGCAGCCATGCAATTAAAAGACGCTTACTCCTTGGAAGGAAAGTTATGACCAACCTAGACAGCATATTCAAAAGCAGAGACATTACTTTGCCAACAAAGGTCTGTCTAGTCAAGGCTATGGTTTTTCCTATGGTCATGTATGGATGTGAGAGTTGGACTTCGAAGAAGGCTGAGTGCAGAAGAATTGATGCTTTTGAACTGTAGTGTTGGAGAAGACTCTTGCGAGTCCCTTGGACTGCAAGGAGATCCAACCAGTCCATTCTGAAGAAGATCAGCCCTGGGATTTCTTTGGAGGGAATGATGCTAAAGCTGAAACTCCAATACTTTAGCCACCTCATGTGAAGAGTTGACTCATTGGAAAAGACTCTGATGCTGGGAGGGATTGGGAGCAGGAGGAGAAGGGGACGACAGAGGATGAGATGGCTGGATGGCATCAGCGACTCAATGGATGTGAGTCTGAGTGAACTCCAGGAGTTGGTGATGGACAGGGAGGCCTGGCGTGCTGTGATTCATGGGGTCGCAAAGAGTCAGACACGACTGAGCGACTGAACTGAACTGAATATAAATTCTACAAAAAACTAAAATGAAACACAGCATTTACAAAATGAAGTATCTCTCTATTACCTCCTTTGTGGCTTTGTAGTTTCCCATAAAGGGGAAGTCAATTGTTAGAGCATGAAATAAGCAGTTAGGTCCAGTGCATAATTTTCATTCATAACAAGTAACAGTAATAATAATAATTTAATGTCTATTTAAACCAGTGCTGGGCACATAGTAAATGCTCTATAAACATCTCACTTAATTCTAACAACAATACTATATATAGAGTGGTCTTCTTGTTGTTTCTGAATTATATCAGTCTCTTCCTGAGCTTCCTTTCTGAAAGAGCCCATAACTGAGGAAGGAGACTGTGTCTGAGACATCCAGGAAGCTCCCTGCTGAGGGCTTCCAAAACACAAGGGTTTGGTGAGCACACCAGAATGGAGCTGACAAAGACACATGGGGGATGACCAGACTCAGACAAGGTTCTCCGATCTCCATAGGGTGGCTGCTGGGAAGTTACGGGGAAATCCTAGAGGTACGATGCCTATTCCTAATACAGACACCATCATCCATCCCCACTGTAATTTACCCATCCCATACACTCCACTTACCACACAGTCACTCAGTAGCTGACATTTGGCCTGCCAATTGTCACTGGTCATCTAAAGTACAAGGAAGCTGGGTACCCAGCATCCCTGGACTGCTGATACAGAGGCCAGCCAAGGACCAAAATCTCTTCAAACCATTCTATCAAGCACTCCTCAAAGAGACATAACTTCACTCTCAAGGAAATTGGTTAAGGCTTTCAGGCATGCCTCACCATGCTTTTGAAAAATTATTTTTCATTTATGTGCTGTACATTATCACTTTGTGTGCATGCATCATATATATTGTGCTGCACAAAAATAATTGATTACTCATGAGTGACAGAGTAATTGGCACTACCCTGGTTATTCAGCTATTTTCATGCATTATAATTACCAGCTTCAGTACACTAGACAGAATTTAATGTTCTTGAAAATTAATATTATTGAAGGACTTGATACAAATGCATGTAATGTTTTTAAATTTAAAACTTGTCACACACTGATAGAGTCTCCCATTGTTGGCCATTTATTAACATTTGTTTTAATCATTTCAAACCCCTTTATCAAGTTGCAGAGCCTGTGCTCCTGTCAATTTGGTACACGTGAACTCTAGTAAGTCTCCAATCTGAATTCAAGCTTGCAGTAGTAAATATTGCATGTTTCATGCTGTATTGAAGACCTGGAATCTTTTGCCTACAACTTTCATTGAAGCTGAGTTCCTTGAAAGCAAAAATAAAAAAGCCATCATTATATATGATCTTAGTAAGTGTCGGACACGACTGAGCAACTTCACTTTCACTTTTCACTTTTCATGCATTGGAGAAGGAAATGGTAACCCGCTCCAGTGTTCTTGCCTGGAAAATCCCAGGGATGGGGGAGCCTGGTGGGCTGCCGTCTATGGGGTAGCACAGAGTCGGACACGACTGAGGCGACTTAGCAGCAGCAGTAAGTGTCTAGTGTGCTCAGGCTGCACGAAATATATTAAATAAGCAGGAAAATATAAAATAATGATGCCTATAAACTTTCTAGAAGAAAGTCCATCTTCTGCACTGTGGTCAGAAGCCAGAGAGAGACTTCCCAGGATAAAAGACGTAACTGTGAAGCTGAGTCTGGCTTTTAAAGTCATCCTATGCAGAGTGACAGTACTAAGGTAGGGTATCTTTCCTTTGGCTTTTGATTGTATAAATGGAACCCCCACCCCTACTTTTAAATGACTTAACCAGTCTCCCAAAATGCTTCTTACTTCATGAAGCCTGGTTTTTTTCTTCACTGCTATGAATAATTCCTGTGTTTATTCCAGTCTTTCTTTACTATTTTGTTCTGTCTACCTTTGTATCTTTAACAGCACAAGACATTTCACATGTTTATAACTAAGGCTATTCTCCTGAGAGGGTCTGCCCTCGGCCACAGTCCCCTGCTCCCTATCGTTCAAACCCGAAATGAATTGCCAGGTCCTACGATTACTGACCAGGGTTCTTGGTCTCTTTAATCAATAGAAATTGATCAGAGGCCAGACAAGAAATCCAGGCAAGGCTTTATGGGAGCCATGCTGCAGCAGCAGGGAGCAAGAGCAAACAGGTGGCCTTGCTCCCGCACACTCCTTGGGTGGGAGCTTAGCTTGTTCCTTATATCAGGTGAGGGTAAGGGTAAGTACAGAGCTCAGGCCAGAGGGGTGGCTTAGGTGGATTGCCCACCTCTTAGGTGGTATTGTGTGCAAGGGGCATGCACAGTACCCTGCTTTTGCTCTAGGCTCTTCAAAAGTGGCAGTTGGGTCTTTTGCCCATAATTTGCCCCAACTATGCATGCACATCGTCAGTTTCAGTCCCACATGCTTTCTCTGTATTTTGTCGCTCGAGTAGAAGTGTGCCCAGATACAAGCCCTGTTGCACTACAGCAAGGGTCCCAGGTCCCAACCTATCTCACTTCCAGCCATCGGGTGTGGCTTTCCTAACTATTCATCTCTCTCCTGTCTTCATTTTCCCTCATCCTTCCCTCCAATCTCATCCATCTTTTTTCCCTTCCTCAGCAGTTGGCACTTAAATACTTAATGAAAGTGAAAAGTGAAAGTGAAAGTCGCTTAGTCATGTCTGACTCTTTGTGACCCCATGGGCCATACAGTCCATGGAATTCTCCAGGCCAGAATACTGGAGTGGGTAGCCTTTCCCTTCTCCAGGGGATCTTCCCAACCCAGGGATCAAACCCAGGTCTCCCTCATTGCAGGCGGATTCTTTACCAGCCGAGCCACAAGGGAAGCCCAAATACTTAATACTGAAATGCTTAAGTAGTCCTTTCAATTGCCTGCTCCTAATGCAAGACCTAGATCATGGACTCCCTTTTTTAACTTTATTACTGTCTTTAAAATAATAATTAAAGTTACATTTTACTCCTGTGGCTCATGAATTGCTTTTCTTTCTCCTCTGAGTTAGCAAACGTCCCTTAAAAGAAAATTATTTCCTATCCCCAGTATAATGGCTTAACAGATATGACTTAAAGAATCATAGAATATTTTACTATTATTAGCTTCAAGAAATTAGAGTTAGAAAAGACAGAGATAGAATCAATCTTATATATGGAGCTAAAATTTTAACACTTCTTCCCAATCAGATTAATAGAGTAACATAATTTCAATTAACTGGCTCTATTATTCTAACATACAGTAGTTTAGTAATCAAAGTGCCAACTTGATTAATATCCACAAATTTGCATATAAATATGCTTATTACTGCATACCAAATACAAAAATTAACTCACAATGGATTATAAACCCAAGATTATAGTTCTTACTATGTTCTTACTTATTTAGTAAGGTCTAAATAAACAACAAAACTCTTTTAAGGACACATAAGAGTAAATCTCTTGATCTTGGATTATGCAGTAGTTTCTTAGACATGACACAAAAAGCACACAAGTGATGAAAGAAAAAAATAGGCCAACTGGATTCATCAATATTAAAAACTTTGTGCCTTGGAGGACACCATCAAGAAATAGAAAAGACAACTACAGAATGGGAGAAATATGTGCAAATTATATATTTGATAAGAGTCCAATATATAGTCCAACTCTTTGTGACCCCATGGACTATACCCCACCAGGCTCCTCCATCCATGGAATTTTCTAGGCAAGAGTCCTGGAATGGATTGCCATTTCCTTCTCCCAGGGGATCTTCCCAACCCAGGGATTGAACCCGGGTCTCCTGCATTGCTGGCAGACGATTTACCGTCTGAGCCACCAGGGAATCCCAGTATGTAAAGAGAGAATATATAAAGAATTCTTACCACAGAACCCAGTTAAAAATGGGTCAAGGATTTAAATAGCTATATCTCAAAAGATGATACACAAATGACCAATAAGTCCATGAAAAGATGCTCAACATCATTAGTTATTAGAGAAATACAAATCAAAACCACTAGGAGATACTATTTCACACTTAATAAGATGATTACAATCAAAAAGATAGACAATAAAAAGTGTTGATGGGACGTTTGAAAAACTGGAAACTTCAAACATGGAAATGGAATGGAAAATGGTGCAGCTGCTATGGAGAACAGTTGGGCAGTTGCTCAAAAAGTTAAATATAGTTACCATATGACCCAGCAATTCCACTTCTAAAAGTCTGAAAACACACATCTAAAAAATTTTGAAACCATTTGTTCACACGTAACTTGTACATGAATGTTCATAGCAGCATTATTCACAGCAGCCAAAAAGTAGACACAACCTAAATGCCCATTAATGATTAATGAATAGATAAGCAATGTGTGGTATTTTCATGACAATGGAATATTACTCAGCCATAAAAAGCAACTGATTCATACTACAACATGAATGAAACTTGAAAATATTATGCTGAATGAAAGAAGCCAGAAACAAAAGGCCACATATTGTATGACTCTATTTATATGAATTATCTATAAGAGGCAAATCCACAGAGACAAAAGGCAGCTTAATTGTTGCCAGAGGCTGAGGAAGCAAAAAATGGAGAGTTACTCCTAATAGATGTGGGATTTTCTTTTTTTCAGTGATTAAAATATTCTGAAGGGATCAGGCAAATTCAGGGTAGTATGTCCATAGACAAGAGATTAAAATATTCTGGAATCAGATAATGATGATGGTTATACAACTTTATGAAAATACTAAAAATCACTGAATTGTATACTCTTAAATGGTGGATATTGTAAAATGTAAATTATATCTCAATAAACTGTTATTTCTTTGTAAGTGCTTATAACAAGGAAATGCTATGTGCTCTGATCAGCAAAGGAGTTTCCAGAGATGTGAACTGGTTGGTGTTTAGGACTCAGAAGGGACAGAGGTCCATTCCAGAGCACAGGGGCTTCACCCTGGCCTTCCCCTTTTTCTCTGCTTAACTAATTCAGAAAATCAACCACGTGTTGATGTACTTTTAGGTAAATTAACTTCTCCTGACTTCAGTTTTCTAAGGAATTCACCCAAGGCAGTTAAACCCAAGGGTTAAGAGTATACACTGGAGTCAGGGCACTTACTCTTTCAATCCCAGCTCTACCTTGTTAGAGCTGGAATAAATGGCAACCCACTTCAGTATTCTTACCTGGATAATCCCATGGACAGAGGAGCCTGGCAGGCTATAGTCCATGGAGTCTCAAAGAGCCAGACACAACTGAGTGACTAACACTAGCACTACCGTGGTATTTAACCTTGCCCAGCTTCACTTATCCTCACCGTAAAGTGGGCATAATTAAACCCAACCTATAGACTGTGAAGAATGAAAAAAAAAATGCACATAACATTTACTTGGGTCTCGATAGGGAGGAAGAACTCTGTAATTGCAGCTATTTTTGGCTCAAAATCCCCTTCCAATTCTAAAAGTTCTGAAATGCTTAACAGAATTGCAATTTAAATAGCATATATCATTAAAAAAAAAATCTCTGGAGAAGGAAATGGCAACCCACTTCAGTATTCTTGCCTGGAAAATTCCATGGATGGAGGAGACTGGTAGGCTACAGTCCATGGGGTCGCAGAGTTGGACACGACTAAGCAACTTCACTTTCTTTCTTTCACTTTCTATCATAAAAATAATGACAGAATAATAGCTTAACTCTACATAGAGCTTTAAATAGTAAGAAAAAGTTGAGGACATGGGTTTGACGTCCTAATCCAAACAGGATGGTCCGGGAGGATTCCGCATGCCATGGAGCAACTAAAGCCCACACACCACAACTACTGAGCTCTCAGCCTGCAACTACTGAAGCCCATAAGCCTAGAGCCCATGCTCTGCAGCAAGAGAAGCCACCACAAGGAGAAGCCCGTGCACCACAACAGAGAGTTCAGTTCAGTTCAGTCACTCAGTTGTATCTGACTCTTTGCAACCCCATGAATTGCAAAGGCTTCCCTATCCATCACCAGCTGCCGGAGTCCACCAAAACCCATGTCCACTGAGTCGGTATGCCATCCAACCATCTCATCCTCTGTCACCCCCTTCTCCTCCTGCCCTCAATCTTTCCCAGCATCAGGGTCTTTTCAAATGAGTCAGCTCTTTGCATCAGGTGGCCAAAGGATTGGAGTTTCAGCTTCAACATCAGTCCTTCCAATGAACATCCAGGACCGATCTCCTTTAGGATGGACTGGTTGGATCTCCTTGCAGTCCAAGGGACTCTCAAGAGTCTTCTCCAACACCACAGTTCAAAAGCATCAATTCTCCAGCACTCAACTCTATTTATAGTCCAACTCTCACATCCATACATGACCACTGGAAAAACCATAGCTTTGATTACACAGGCCTTTGTTGACAAAGTGACGTCTCTGCTTTTTAATATGCTATCTAGGTTAGTCATAACTTTCCTTCCAAGGAGTAAGCATCTTTTAATTTCATGGCTGCAATCACCATCTGCAGTGATTTTGGAGCCCAAAAAAATAAAGTCTGACACTGTTTCCACTGTTTCCCCATCTCTTTGCCACAAAGTGATGGGGCCAGATGCCATGATCTTAGTTTTCTGAATGTTGAACTTTAAGCCATCTTTTTCACTCTCCTCTTTCACTTTCATCAAGAGGCTCAATGCAATAGAACAAAGCCTGTGCACAGCAATGGAGACCAAAAATAAATAAACAAATTATATAAAAAAAAGTTGAAGTCTTCTTGTCATTCTGTACAAACACTTCCATCACAACAATGTATTCCTAAATGCTTTTTCCCTCTTCTATCAGTTTCCTGATTTCCTGGATCAAATGGAGTACCCAGTGATAGTTCTGTTGTCCCTGAATACACATTTTCTTTCTGTAATCTGGCTAGACTCTGGGCCATGACTTTCTTATCATATTTAAGATTGTTCCATTCGTGCATGCTCAGTTGTGTCTGACTCTTTGCAACCCCATGGATTGTAGCCCGCCAGGCTCCTCTGTTATGGAATTTTCCAGGCAAGATTACTGAAGTGGGTTGCCATGCCCTCCTTCAGGGGATCTTCCCAACCCAGGGACTGAACCCATGTCTCCTGAGTCTCCTGCACTGGTAGGCAGATTCATTACCACTGAGCCCCCTGGGAAACCCAAGACTGCTCTGGTGGGTCACATAATTGATGAATGTACAAGATAAGTGTATGGTAAGCCACAGGGACAGACATGCTGTCCCTTGTTTCTGAGTGAGCAAGAAGACACTTTGATAATGGCTCAGGGATTTTTTTCCTACTAATTTTGATGCCCACAAGCTTTGAGAAGGTGTTTCTTCGATTGCCAAGCAAACATTATTGACATCATTTCAAAATGACAAAATTACAGGGACATTTCCACTGACTATTCAATAGATTGACTTCTAGCTCTCAAGGTGTCTTCCCTTTTCTTCAAGCAGTAATTTATCTGAGATAATTACCAGCCATTAGATCCCCCACTGAGCTAGTCTAGCAGTCTAAGCTTAGACTGAAGAAAAGGGGGAAATCATATAACTTACCCTAAGCACAGTCACTGATTTTTCTTAAAAAAGGAGAAGCATAAACAATATTTGAAAAAGAGTCTTGGCAATACTACTACCAAGAAGAAGAATGACTGCAAACAACAACAACAAATTTCTGCAAGCAAAATCCTTTAGACTGAGTTGTAAGATAATGAGGTTCATTTCATTTTTAAATGAATACATGCTATACTGAGGAACAGCAGCCTGTGACTAAATCTGCTGCTGCTGCTGCTGCTGCTGCTAACTCGCTTCAGTCGTGTCCGACTCTATGCGACCCCATAGACAGCAGCCCACCAGGCTCCCCCGTCCCTGGGATTCTCCAGGCAAGAACTCTGGAGTGGGCTGCCATTTCCTTCTCCAATGCATGAAAGTGAAAAGTGAAAGTAAAGTTGCTCAGTTGTGTCCAACTCTTAGCGACCCCATGGACTGCAGCCCACCAGGCTCCTCCGTCCGTGGGATTGTGACTGAATCTACAGCCATTCAAATCTCTCCAAGCCTGTGAACATGCCATAAAATAAAAACCATTCTGATGTCCATAGGTCGCCCATCTGTAGTATATCTGACAGCCTGGAGGAGGAGAGAACAGATATATATATATATACTTTAGTTCAGTTCAGTTCAGTCGCTCAGTTGCGTCCAGCTCTTTGCAACCCCATGGACCGCAGCACACCAGGCGTCTCTGTCCATCACCAACGCCCAGAGTTTACCCAAACTCATGTCCATGTCCATTGATACATACTTCAGATAATCCCTTTAAACTGATTATGGTTTCTAAAGGAAGCTTGTCCTTCATCTTCGAAGGTGCTCACAGGGAAATAACAACCCATGAACACAAACAAATGACACATTATATTGAATCATAATATTGAGCAAATGAAAATACCATTCCACAAATTATTTCACAGTACCAGAAACTGGTTAATTATGCAGACCTCATCAAAAGAGTTGACATGCACAATGACGTTGAGAATAACATCTCTCCATCTTGATCTTCTGCCATCTGTGAGGCTCCACGATTAATGTATCCCACCATTGTGACTTACCATTTCATCAAACTCATCACTGCATGTCGATCCACAGGCTTTGTGATATAGACACTTAATGGGTAAATTCATTCAGAAAAGGACACCAAAACAAATTCTAGACAATTTGGGACATATTAAAATAAAAATATCTGGCCTTGAAATAGAATTATAACACCTATGCATTTGCATAGGCCAAGAACTCCAGAGCAAGATGAGCTGGGTTTGAACTTTGGTTCTGCTAAGCTGTATGACCTTGGGCAATTGAACTTCTCTGTGCCTCAGTTTTCTCATCAGTAAGTTGGAATGGGAATAGCAGCAATCTTGTAAGGTTGTAAGGAGAATTAAATAAGTTAACCTGTGTAAAATACTTAGAATAGCATGTGGTACACAGAAAGTATTATATAGGAGTCAGCTGCCATTGCTTCTCTAGGACCAGAGGTGGGGGCGCCCGTAGACTGCCATTTTAGCACGACCAACACAAAATGAGCCCCTTGGCTTGGCACTTCTAGATGCTTGGACCCTAAAACCCACTCTGACTGATGATCTGGACCAATAGATAAGCCACTTCATTAGCAATTTAAGGAGGAGTATATGAGCTCTCTTTTGTCCAGGTACCTTCAACTCCTGAACATCTCTAAGGAATGGGGATGGGCAGGTTCTGGATCTGCAAACATTAACTTAGAGATGCCATAAGGAGACCATCCATGTATTACCAGTTTGCAGAAAACTGTGATATTGTAGTGTCTAACTACAATAGCATTTATTAAGCAATTCAGTAACACAGAAAGCACTTCAAAACCCAATAATATATCAGAATCATTATTATTAATACTATACTACAGTGGGGCAGTCAGAGAAGAATAACAAAGATGAATTTGCATCAACTATATCTTAGAAGCAGGTTTTTTTTTTTTACTAAATACCCTTGGTATAAGTATGCTTACTCACTACTTTCTACTTTTTTTATTTTCCATTTGCTGGACTCTGGGCAATGAGCACTTTATCATTTCCTCTTTTTCTGTGAGAATGTATTGCTTACCGAGCTCCCCATCACACCACATAGACCAATTACATCAGACTTAGTAAGCACTGACAAAGTAGTTCCTAACATTTTCACCTCTAAGATCCTCCTAAGACATCACAAACGATGTCTTAAAAGATTGTATCTGTTGAAATACAATTACTGGTTAGCCATTTACTTGTGGAAGGATATCTAAGTTGCCTCCAATTTTTAGCTATTGCAAATAAAGCTGTTATAAATAGTCACCGTTTTTTGTGATGAGAAAGTTTCATTTCTCTGGGATCGATGTCCGAGAGTACAACTGCTTGGGTGCTGTACAACTGTTGGACAGTTATGTATTTAGTTTTATAAGAAACTGCCAAACTGTCTTACAGGCTGGCTGGGCCATTTCACATTCCCATTGGCAATATAAGGGTGATCCACTTTACCTGCATCCTCACCAGCATTTGGTACTGTCATTATTTTTCATTGTAGCTATTTTTATAGACATATAGTACTATCTCATCTAGCTCAACCCTTTGGGACAGTGAGAGCTATATCTCATCTCCAGGTAAGTTAGAATCCCAAGCCCCCGGCAGCATCAGCATCACCAGGGCACTTGTCAGAAATGCAGGTTTGGGGGCTTCCCTGGTGGCTCAATGGTAAAGAATCTGCCTGCCAGTGCAGGGGACACGGGTTCAATCCCTGGTCAGGGAAGATCCCACATGCCACGGAGCAACTAATCCCATGAGCCACAATGACCAAGCCCATGCTCTAAGCCACCGCAGCCCACACACCACGACTAGAGAAAGCCTGTGTGCAGCAACAAAGACCCAGCACAGCTGAAAATAAATAACTTTCTTAAAAAAAGAATGTGTATTTTAACAACATCCCAGGTCATTCACACACTCTTTAGAGTCTGAGAAGCATCTCTCTAACCCAAATGGCTGAGAGAACCAATCGGGTCCACTAGAAACGTCCTCAGCCGCGGAGATGTATACAGGGAAGGGAGGAGATCCTCCAATGAGGATGGGGGAAGTGGTGGAGACACACGAAGACAAAGTCACAGAGTTTTTTTTATCTTCACAAAACCTCCGAAGTATCTAAGGACTTGAGTCTTTAACTTCTCTAGTGCTGTCAGGCTTAAGCTAAAAGGATCGAGAAGCTTGCAAGCCGATACAGCAAAGGAGAATAACCTATGAACACCCTGTAGTGTGTTTGATTTTACTTCCTGAAGGATCTAGTGAAGACAGCCATGACAGTACTCAGTATCATCCTGAGATGGGTGGAGAAATGTGCTTATGTCTCTGAATTACGGCAGCAGCTGAGGCAGAGTCTGGGGTTTGCTCAGGGAGGCAGGGTGGGTGGGACTCCTTGTTCCCTCTCCCACGTGGCCAGAGTTTTCTAATTCCCACATGACGTCCACTGGGCTGGGCGATTCCCTCACAGCACCGAAGAACAGCACCAAGATGCCTCAGAAACCCTTGCTTGTCTGTCTGCATGTGCAGCAGTTTAGTTAGCAAGTCAGCCTCCTTATCAGCATTGACGATTGGCAGCAACTATTTTCATCATTTACTTCATCCTAAAAACAGCCTTCTGTGGAGTTTGCAGTTGGAAAGGACTGGTTGTGGTTGTCTTTTCTTTTGTATAACGGGGTGGGTCATACATCAGCAAGGAAATGATTTTTTTGTTGTTGTTGCAAATTGCAAATACCTTTATGCCGTTTTCTCCAGATTCTGATTATCACCTACACAGCCTTTCCTACTGAGGCTGTAGCTGACACCCACCAGAAGTTCACCTAGAGCAGCTCCCAAGCCAGGCTGAATATCAGGGGCAGAGTTAAAAGCTCCACTCCCTCCATTCCTAAGAGTCTCTCTGCTCTCAAAGTGATCTGACACAGCTGCATAGATACAGAGACACCAGGATGGGAAATATCAATTAGAAACTGTGTTGCCACAACGATGCCTCGCCCTGCTTTTGCCCTTGATGAAATTGCTTAAACTATTTTCTGTTTTACAACACCATACACGGAAAACATTTTTCATGCCCTGGGCTCTGGCCTGCAGCAGTTTTTGCATTCTGCAATCAGGAGGAAATTGATTAATGTGAATGTTTTAGCTGTGGTTGTTGTTTGTGTATAAACTTTTGTTAAAACAAGTGCGGCAGAATAAATGACCTTTATGTAGACACCTATTAAGGCACTAAAAGGCTTGGCTACATTCATCTGAGACGCGTACACATAACGAGGGGAACAATGAGGGGATCAGCAGCTGCAAGGGGTTGAATTGAACTCCTCAACAATGGAAAAGTTTTTCAGACCCAAATACCAGCAATCAAAGAGAATTTTTGCAGATAATCCGAGAGAAAGAAAATAATAAAATAAAAAAAAAAAAATGCTAGCCAACTTGGCACCAGTTAACATAAGGTTGCCATGTGAGACTTGTCAGCTCAAGAGCAGACGTACCACCATTCTTTCACCCAACTGCAGTATTCAGAACTGTTTCCCCAAATAATCCCAGATGGCATGCCACAAAATTTCAATTCATTTTAAAAGCTTTCTTTGCAGTTATTATGTGATTGAAAGTGCAAAAGCAAGTTGCCATTCTCATGGCACTATTTGCATTGACTATTATCCCCTAAAATCCCCTTTAAACCGCTACATTGTCAGCCCCTAGGCCTCATTTAGAACTACAAAAAAGCCCAGATTAATTCGATCAAAGAAAGAGCCAAGTACAAAATGCACTTTTCAAACTGTATCAGAGTGGGTTCCTTTACAGATCGCTTCGGGGCAAGAACTGCAGGGGAAAGAAAGCCCCGAATTAAAGTTTGGTTAGAAGCGAAATAACTCCGTTTAGCTCCTTCTCTGATTTACTGGAGATCCTCAAGGCAAAATCTCCAATTAAAAATTCTTAGAGGGAAATATATTTAAATATAAACACTGACACAGATGCCCACAAATAGCAGCATCACATCCATACCCTCGCCTTTCAGCCGCTGTTCCCGAGAGGTAGTTGGAAGCCTGGTGTGGGTAACCTGGTTAGTTAGCAGGAGTCTCTAAAATCTCCCTACATAAGCCAAACAACTTTGCATTGTAAACATTTATGCCCCTTTATTTTTTTTTCACTCCATCCCCAGAGGAAATGTTTTCAGTTACCACAGACAAGAAATTTCTGGAAAACAAAGGAAAATTGGGGTAACGGCCTTATCTTTTCACAAAACAAAACATGCTAAGATTCAGGTGGAATTCCGGGAGTGAGAAGCATGCCTTCCACGGGCAGGCTGGCTGGACTGCTGGCCGCGGGGTGGGTTGGTTGGAGTTAGTCTCACCTGGGGGTCTGGAGGTGGGGGAGAAGGCTGGGGTGAGCCAAGCTGGAGTTGGGGTTTCTTAGGGATGCTCCATTAGTTTCCTAGGCAGGGTTAGCAGCGTCCGTATCCACTGGAGATGTTGCAGCCCCGCTGCAGCCGGCTGGCTCCCTCCTCCCTCTCTGCCCGAAGCTTCAGCCACTGCTTTTGTGCGCTGAGAACATTTTACTGAAGAGGGATCGGAAGCACAAAGGTAGGGCTACAGGACGTGTGCAGCAAGTTGTGCAATTGCCGCTTCAGGGACCAAGCAGAGCCAGCTGCAATAAATGTGAAAGTGATTTACTCGAGGGAGGAACCAGGGCGATTCCAGCCGGTAGTTTCAGTTCAGTCTTCTGCCCTGGGAGGGGTGAACTCAAAGTCCTACTGTTTCCCAAACCCTCCGTGGAAACAAAAGAGCATCATGCTGCTCTAGTCACACCCCATGTAATGTTTAGAAAGGGCACGCTGTCCAACGGGCTCCAACCATAAAGCACTGATCCTGAACTTCTTGGTCACATTCTTGGCTAGAAATGCACAGGACTGTTCATTCAAATTGCGCATAGGTGTGCACCACCCACAACTAAATCCTCATCATCATCCTGAGAATGATCTAGAGAGAACATATATGGATAGAAAGCTCTGCAAAGTGGAAATGTTACCCACCTCCCACCTCTGAAGGCAGGAAGACAAAGAAAGAAGTTTTATAGGATAGAGATTACAGACTCAAATTGCTTTCAGTAGAGGTAAACAATCAGCTTTCCCCCAAATCTTCCAAATTAGTTGGAGTCTTTTCCTGATGGTTCTAAATTTTAACTATTGCATGGTACAGAGAAAAATGGTTCAGGTTTTTTGAGACCTGGACAAACTTTCCGAAACTCTGCAAACCTACACCTGTAAAGGGAAGGGAAAGACAGGCATGTCTACTGACGTCTTAGGAGAAAACAGTGTCACTGGGAGAAAACATCCACAGTAATTTATTTATTTCTAGTGAATTTCAATAGACGGTTACTTAGTTGCAGCGGAAATGTTTCCTGTGACTTTTTATGTAGGTCTCACTGAAGCCCCTCACAGTTGCTTCCCTTAAATGGGTAATGTTTGTCTGATGAAAATTCAAAAAATATTCCAAGCAGAACAAGAAAGGAAGATCAGCACTTCTCATTACCATCACTGCCAGGATCCAGAGACCTGTAGTGATCCCATCAGGACTCACAAGGACACTGTTTCAGTTCAGTTCAGTTCAGTCGCTCAGTTGTGTCTGACTCTTTGCAACCCCATGGACTGCAGCATGCCAGGCCTCCCTGTTCATCACCAACTCCCAAAGTTTATTCAAATTCATGCCCATTGAGTCGGTGATGCCATCCAACCATTTCATCCTCTGTAGTGAGAATGTTCCCCAGAAGTTCAGGATCAGTGCTTTATGGTTGAGCCTGTTGGTCAGCGTGCCCTTTCTAAACAGGACACTGTTTAAGAGAATTTTTGAGGTTTTTATTTAGTTTTTTCCTAAGGGAGCAAGGGACTAAAGGAAAGTTGTCATGGTATATTGTAAGTCTCAACTTTTTGTCAAGAGATCTGAATTCTGGTCCTGGCCCTTCCTCTAACTAACAGAATGACCTTGCACTAGTCACTTTCCCACTCTGGACCTTACTTTTCTCATCTGTAAAATGAGAAAGCTAAAGTAGATGATTTCCAAGGACCATCCCAGAAGTAATACCAAAGAATGATGCAAAGATTCCTCTGGAAACTGCAGACAATTGTAAATCAGTTTGGTTCAGTCACTCAGTCATTTCTGACTTTTTGCAACCCCATGATCTGCAGCACACCAGGCTTCCCTGTTCATCACCAACTCCTGGAGCTTACTCAAACTCATGTCCATCAAGTCAGTGATGCTATCCAACCATCTCATCATCTGTCATCCCCTTCTCCTCCTGCCTTCAATCTTTCCCAGCATCAGGGTCTCTTCAAATGAATTGATTCTTCACATCGGGTGGCCAAAGGATTGGAGTTTCAGCTTCAGCATCAGTCCTTCCAATAACTATTATTCAGGACTGATTTCCTTCAGGATAGACTGGTTGGATCTCCTTGATCCAAGTGACTCTCAAGAGTCCTCCAACACCACAGTTCAAAAGCATCAATTCTTCGGTGCTCAGCTTTCTTTATAGTCCAACTCTCACATCCATACACAACTACTGGTAAAACCATAGCTTTGACTAGATGGACCTTTGTTGACAAAGTAATGTCTCTGCTTTTTAATATGCTGTCTAGGTTGGTCATAGCTTTTCTTTCAAGGAGCAAGCATCTTTTAATTTCATGGTTGCAGTCACCATCCACAATAATTTTGGAACCCAGAAAAATAGCCTCTCAACTGTTTCCACTGTTTTCCCATCTATTTGCCATGAAGTGATGGGACCAGATGCCATGAGCTTAGTTTTCTGAATGTTGAGTTTTAAGCCAACTTTTTCACTCTCCTCTTTCATGTTCATCAAGAGGCTTTAGACAGTAGCAGTACCATGGTTCTAAAATAAGTCTCATGTGCTTTCTACATAACAGAATAGCTCCATTGGCACAGAAAGGGGCTTGGGAAGGTTTGGGGGGGAGGGTTGATTTGGTTTGGTTTTTTGGCCTAATAGAGGCCCTGGTCATCTCTATGATACACATATGTGTAAACTTCAATGTGGTCCATAGGAAATTAGCTATGAAGTTTCTGGCAGTTAGTTGCACAAATGGAGCCCAAATTTGAATCCTCCTTAGGAAAACCTACTTTACCTAACTGACCATTGACAGCCAACTGTTAGTCCTCTGTGTTTTTTCTTCAGTCAAAGCAGGAAACAGGATGCTGTTTTTAAAAAGTATCTAACAAATAATATCTTTTAAGCATGTTGTATTTGTAAAGAGGAAGTCTTGGTTTAGTCGTAAATACTGCCATTACAAGTATCACTATTCAAACACTCATTTAAGAAATATGTATTGAAAAAAAAAAAAAGAAATATGTACTGAGTGCCTGCTCCTGCTGCTAAATCGTTTCAGTCGTGTCCGACTCTGTGCGACCCCATAGACGGCAGCTCACCAGGCTCCACCGTCCCTGGGATTCTCCAGGCAAGAACACTGGAGTGGGTTGCCATTTCCTTCTCCAATGCATGAAAGTGAGAAGTGAAAGTAAAGTCACTCAGTCGTGTCCGACTCTGTGCAACCCCATAGACGGCAGCCCACCAGGCCCCTCCGTCCGTGGGATTTTCCAGGCAAGAGGACTGGAGTGGACTTTGCACGAAACCCTAGTCCAGGTGCAGCAAATACAAGAGTGAAAAAGAAGGATAAGTTCTCTGCTCTCATGGAGTCAAACTCTAATGGCGACCAGTGAGAGACAAAACACAGGCAACAACAACAAAAAAGAATTAGAAGTGGAGTGGTGGGACAGAAAGGGGTGGGCTACACTGGATGGAGTGAACTCTAGAAGAACTAGCCGGCACAGATCAAGGAGAAGAGCACTCCAGACAGAGAGAACAGCAAGGGCAAAATCATCAAAACTTGGGACAGAAAGAAATCAACTGGTGGAGGAAGTGAGTCGAGTAAGATAAAGTCAGAGAGGTGAGCAGGAACCAGACCAGGTACATCACTAGATTTGATGCTAATTATTGGACAGAGCTGCAAAGAATATAATCAATCCAAAATAAATCAATTTTGATTACATTCTTTGCAGCCGAAGATGGAGAAGCTCTGTAGAGTCAACAAAAACAAGACGGGGAGATGACTGTGGCTCAGAACATGAACTCCTTTTTGCCAAATTCAGACTTAAATTGAAGAAAGTAGGGAAAACTACTAGACCATTCAGGTATGACCTAAATCTAATCCCTTAAAACTATACAGTGGAAGTGACAAATAGAGTCAAGGGATTAGATCGGATAGACAGAGTGCCTGAAGAACTATGGATGGAGGTTTGTGACATTGTACAAGAGGCAGTGATCAAGACCATCCCCAAGAAAAAGAAATGCAAAAAGGCAAAATGGTTGTCTGAGGAGGCCTTACAAATAGCTGAGAAAAGAAGAGAAGCTAAAGGCAAAGGGGAAAAGGAAAGATATATACCTATCTGAATGTAGAGTTGCTTTCTTCAGTGATCAATGCAAAGAAATAGAGGAAAACAATAGAATGGGAAAGACTAGAGATCTCTTCAAGAAAATTAGAGATACCAAGGGAATATTTCATGCAAAGATGGGCACAATAAAGGACAGAAATGGTATGGACCTAACACAAGCAGAAGATATTAAGAAGAGGTGGCAAGAATACACAGAAGAACTGTACAAAAAAGAACTTAATAACCCAGATAACCATGATGGTGTGATCACACACCTAGAGTCAGACATCCTAGAATGTGAAGTCAAGTGGGCCTTAGGAAGCAACACTCCAAACAAAGCTAGTGGAGGTGATGGAATTCCAGCTGAGCTATTTCAAATCCTAAAAGATGATGCTGTGAAAGTGCTGTACTCAATACACAAGCAAATTTGTAAAAGTCAGTAATGGCCACAGGACTGGGAAAAGTCAGTTTTTATTCCAATCCCAAAGAAAGGCAATGCCAAAGAATGCTTAAACTACCGCACAATTGCACTTATCTCACACGCTAGCAAAGTAATGCCCAAAATTCTCCAAGCTAGGCTTTGATAGTACGTGAACCGTGAACTTCCAGATGCTCAAGCTGGATTTAGAAAAGGCAGAGGAACCAGAGATCAAATTGCCAATATCCATTGGATCATCGAAAAAACAAGAGTTCCAGAAAAACTTCTGCTTCATTGACTATGCCAAAGCCTTTGACTGTGTGGATCACAATAAACTGTGGAAAATTCTTAGAGATGGGAATACCGAACTGCCTGACCTGCCTCCTGAGAAACCTGTATGCAGGTCAAGAAGCAACAGTTAGAACCAGACATGGAACAATGGACTGGTTCCAAATTGGGAAAGGAGTACATCAAGGCTGTATATTGTCACCCTGCTTATTTAACTTCTATGCAGAGTACATCATGCGAAACGCCGGGCTAGAAGAAGCACGAGCTATAATCAAGATTGCTGGGAGAAATATCAATAACCTCAGATATGCAGATGACACCACCCTTAGAGAAGAAAGTGAAAAGGAACTAAGAGCCTTTTGATGAAAGTGAAAGATGAGAGTGAAAAAGCTGGCTTAAAACTCAACATTCAAAAAACAAAATTATGACATCTGGTCCCATCACTTCATGGCAAATAGATGGGGAAACAGTGGAAACAGTGGCTAACTTTATTTTGGGGGGCTCCAAAATCACTGCAGATGGTGACTGAAGCCATGAAATTAAAAGATGCTTGCTCCTTTGAAGAAAAGCTATGATCAACCTAGACAGCATATTAAAAAGCAGAGGCATTACTTTTCCGACAAAGGTCCATCTAGTCAAAGCTATGTTTTTTCCAATAGTCATGTCTGAATATGGATGTGAGAGTTGGACCATAAAGATAGCTGAGCACCGAAGAATTGGTGCTTTTGAACTGGGGTGTTGGGGAAGACTCTTGAGACTCCCTTGGACAGCAAGGCGATCCAACCAGTCCATCCTTAAAGGCAATCAGTCCTGAATACTCATTGGAAGGACTGATGCTGAAGCTGAAGCTCCAATATTTTGGCCACCTGATGTGAAGAACTGACTCATTGGAGAAGATCCTGATGCTGGGAAAGACTGAAAGTGGGAGGAGAAGGGGACAACAGAAGATGAAATGGTTGGATGGCATCACTGACTCAATGGATATGAGTTTGAGAAAACTCCGGGAGTTGGTGATGGACGAGGAGGCCTGGCGTCCTGCAGTCCATGGGATCGTAAAGACTTGGACACAACTGAGGACAGAGCATATCAGGGAATTTTATGCAAGGAAGTAACTCAGCTGCAACAATCCAAGAGCATCTTCTTTTGTGTCCACACCTCAGCTCACATGTCTAACCTCCAGGTTTTTCCTGAGGACCCATCTTTTGAGGCAGACCTCCTCAGCTCCCACATATGTGAGGCAAATAATGCCCCATGGGTTGAATCTGACTAAGGCAAGAGAGCAGCTGACAGATAAATTCTTCTCCCTTTCATCTCCTTATGGACTGCTCTGAAAAAAAAAAAAAAATCAAATTCAAAGCCAGCCAGAAAATAATCTCACAAGATTGAGAAATCAATCATCCTTTTTTTCTCCCCTTTCCAGTTTCATTGAGATGTAATTGACATAACAGCACAGTATAAGTTTAAGGAGTACAGCATAATGGTTTGACTTTTATACATCATGAAATGATTATCACAATAGGTGTAGTGAACAAATCCATCATCTCATATAGATGTAACAACAAATTAAAGAAATAGAAAACAACATTTTCCTTGTGAGAAATCAGTCGTTTTCAAACCCAAGTGGTGGCCTATTGACTGCTACACATTCACACTCTCTCCTCTCCTGCCTTACCCTCTGCCCTCACCCTTCTACCTGGGATTGGGTTCTGAAAGCACGAGTCCAAGCAGAGGTGCATCTGCTCTGCCACCTTACTGCCCAGCAGCCCCTGCAGGCAGTGCTAGAAGTATCTGCAGTGGATGAGAACGCTGTGCAGAGTCTCTGGAAAGCCTTGGCGGAAAGTTAGCACAAAACACGAGGGTTGTGAAGCAAGGCCAGATCTTCCGTGGCCAAGGACTATTCTTCATTTGAAAAACAGCTCCTGGTACCACTGAGACCTCATAGAACTTGACTGATCTTGGGCCATCAACTGACTGTACAAGTGACTATGAGAACTGCCCACTAAGCTGGATGGGATTAGATCACTGAATTATGAGGTCAGAGAAATACAGCAATCCACTATATGATGGAAAATGTGTATTTAGTTTTGGGCCCAAGCAAGTCCAGAAGGTATAAGCAAACTACCTAAACAGGCAGTTCAGATTCCCCTGCACCTCCCTCTAGTGCATTAACGCCTCTTCCTTGACTCACAGCCTCATAGAGGATTCCTTGATACCAATTAACAGAAGAGGAAAGGACTCAGGTGTGGTCCATAGATGGGCCAATACCAGTATATTGGTATAAAAACAAAATGCTACAGCTGCATTACTCAGGAGTGGGTCTAAAGGGCTGGGATGAAGGCAAATTCTCCCTGTCGGCAGAGCTCTGAGCAGTATACTTGGTCATCCATTCCGTATGGAGGGGCCTGAAATACAGATAAATATAAATTCCTAAACAGTGGCCAAAAATGGCTTAATGGTCAAGCCCTGAAAGAACAAGATTGGAATATCAGAAATAAGGATGTCTGGATAAACAACGAGATCCTAGTGTATAGCACAGGGAACTATATTCAATGTCTTATAATAACCTGTAATGAAAAATAATCTGGAAATATATATATATATATCTGAATCACTTTGCTGTACACCAGAAATTAACACAACATTGTAAATCAATTATATTTCAGTAAGAAAGAAAGAAGTGGTCTGGGGAAGGGGTATGTGGATGGATCTATAGAAGTATACACTAAGTGTTTAGGTCTCTGAGACTCATGCTAACACCCTGAGTGGGTGTTCCTTCCAGCTAAGGCTCTCACCAACCAGATGGACAGGATGACTTGTCTTATGGACATGAGTCAGCCTTTCTTTCTTGGCCACCACTGTGCTTGTGCAGTAGACCCATGCTATACCCACAGCTTCCATCCATGCTCCCTGCTATGGATGGGCTAAATAGCATGAATTACCGCTCACTAAGACTCATGTAGCTACTACCACTGCTGAAGGCCCAAACTGCCAAGAGCAGAGACTGTCAATGAGCTACTGACACGGCATTATTGCTCAGAATTCGTGCTTCTCATTCCTTTAGCCTTAGACTCTGCTGTGTTAGGACTCCCTGTCCTGGGTGAGGATACTTCTGCTAGGAAACACAGTAAGACCTCTACTAACCTTGAAGCCTTGACTCCTACTTGGTCACTTTCATCTCCTCAATCCAGTAGACCAACAAGCAAATACATGAGTTTATTTCTAATTAGCATGAGAGGCTAGGATGGATACTACACAATGGAACAGGACAGAGTATGTCTAAAACCCAAGGCAAGGGACCTACTGGAATATCTCTTGGTGCTTCCTTGCCCAGTGATAACAATGGATGGAGAGTTGACTTATCAGTGACTGATCAAATTAAGGCAACTAAGGATTCTGATCCCTCAAAGATGAAGGTCTAGGTCAGTCTACCAGCAAAGGAACTCAGACCAGTGGAGTGTTGGACAAGGAAGAGAGGGATCTAGAAGGGGTGGCGGAGGGAGAAGTTGATGATGGATATCTACTACAAGTATAGGACAAGTTGCAGGTTGCAGCATCAGTTGTAGCCATTTTGCTAAATCTTTTCAGAACTTATGGCAGGCCATCATCTCGTGAATGTGTACCTCCTTTCTCAGGGAAGACATAAAAACATCTTCACATCACAAAAACGAAGGCCACATATCACAGTATGAGAGCCAGATACAGGGAGAGGGTAGAACCAACCTGAGAGATAGAAGAGGCAAGCTGTCTCAGCACTTGTCGCGCACCTGTCCAGACCTTCTTGGTCTCACCCACCCGCCTTTGGCCAGTTGTTCCAGATACAGCTGCAGTGGTAGTGACCTCTCCGTGTGGCCTCTGACCCACTGAGGCACACAAGAGCTGGTGCTCCACACCAAGCTGCACACTCCCATCCTTGCCCTGGAGCATCCTCACCAACACCAAGATACAGTACACACAGACCCACTCCGTGCCCGCAGGGCCCGCTGCAGAATTTGCGGTACAAACTGAAAATGTGAAGTCACTTGTTCAAAAGGCATAAAAGCCTTTTTCTTCTTCCAAAGTCTCTCTCTTGACCTGTCATGGTATATTTTATCTGCTATTTCATGCGGCACTCCCTCGAGCAGAGATGTACTCACCAGGTGAGTGTGGACCCTTCCTAGGGTCCAGGGCACCACCCAAGACCAAGCAGTACAAAGTCGGGCACTGAGAACCCATCTCAGGGAGGCAGGGAAAAGAAGAGACCACTCTGAGCAGAGGCACCAAGCCCCTCGGCGCAGGCTCCGTCATCCCTCAAACTTCGCTTATAAAACACAAGTTCAGAAATAAAATTAGTAAGACTTTCCAGGCAGTACCTACAGAGCATTAAATCCCAAGAGTGGGTCCGAGTCTGAGATCGGCTATGACTTCATTGGTCACGTGCCCAGGAAGCCTGCCCTGGTGCCTACTCATGCCCAGACAGGAGTGTAAGGGAATTAACACCCCTCACAGCAAACCGTTAACCAATGGGAGACGGGAGACAAGTCAATTCTTCTCCCTCCTTAATCCAGACATACTGTGCTGAAGAGCAGTTTCTCAGAAAATTAACCTATAAGAAATCAGTCCCACTGGATTCCAAGTGCAGGCTGGCTCCGCTGGGCATTTTCACATTAGTGTCTCCTTCCTGGACTCACTTTCCTTTTTTTCGTCTTGCTTGGGCTGCATTCCAATTAAAGTAATAGTACCTAAGCCATTTCCACAGGCTCTAAATTTTGGGTGACCCAGGCTAAGACCATCAGTTAACTGAAAAGGCAAGGCAACAGGGAACATACTTTAAATAGCTTGTTTTCATTTAAATGGATTATTTTAGTTTAGAATGCTATTTTAATTTAAAACATTTAAGCATGCATTCGTTTGCCAATGTTCCAAAGGTTTTTTTGTTTGTTTGTTTGTTTAAGATTCAGTTCACTCTGGAACAACCCAGAGGGATAGGGTAGGGAGGGAGGTGAGAGGGGGTTTCAGGATGTGGCATATACGTGTATACTTGTGGCCAATTCATGCTGATGTATGGCAAAAAAAAAAATCACAATATTGTAAAGTAATTATCCTCCAATCAAAATTAATTAATTAATTGAAAAAAAAGAGGGGGTTCACTGGTTGAAGTCCTACTTTATCTTTTTTGATATACCATAGCCATAAGGCAACATTTACTGTTTGTAGGGTTGATTTATTTAAAGTAAAACAATAATTTAAAGACACTTTTAAAGCAATGTGAATGCACCATTTCTCAGTTTTTATCGATTCTTTTCTTTCTTTAAGAGTTGCCACACCAAGCCTGACTTGGCAGTACTCTTTTAGTGGGTATGTATATCAAGTCATTCCAAAGTACTCAGTATAGTTCCAGAATAAGAGTTATTTTTCTGACTATGTTTTCATAAGTTTATATGACATTTATTCAAATTACAGTCACAAGTATATTACCTATAAGCAGGTTTACATCATTACAATTCTAAAGACAATTGCAAGTACAATAAACGGGTTTGATGGCAAACACAATTGATTCCTGGTAACATTCAGCTCCACTGACGGGGACAGAAGACTGGGGTGTCCTTATATCAGTGATTCTCAAAGTGTCCCCAGACCAGCAGCAGCAGCATCCCCTGGGAAATGGTTATAAAAGCAAAATTCTCAGGCCACCTCCAGACCTACTGGAACCAGAATCCAGAAATGCAAGTCATATACAAGTGTGAGAAACATTGTTCTAGAGAATTATTTAGTAACCGAGAGCATTGCGTGATGGGCAACAACTAGTACACTTTACTAAGTAGAGAGTATCCTTAATGTAACAAGTAGTTCATTGGAGGTCAGTTAAAAGAGTTTCTAGTGTGCTTTGTTAGGATTAGGCTTGACTCTGTCTAAACAAAAAATGTAAAACAATAGTTCATGTAAATATAGCTGGTGCTACAGAATTGTACACTTAAAGATGGTTAAGATGGTAAAGTTTGTATTATTTTTTACCAGAATTAAAGTGAAACTGAAAGTGAAGTCACTCAGTCATGTCTGACTCTTTGTGACCCCATGGACTATAGCCTACCAGGCTCCTCTGTCTATGGGATTTTCCAGGCAAGAATGCTGGAGTGGATTGCCATTTCCTTCTCCAGGAGATCTTCCTGACCCAGGGATTGAACCCGGGTCTCCTGCATCGTAGGCAGACGCTTTACCATCTGAGCCACCAGGGAAGTTAAAAATAAATCAAATTCAAATTTTAAAAGCAGTGGCCTGGGCTTCCCTCATGGCACAATGGATAATAATCTGCCTGCCGAGGCAGGAGACATGGGTCTGATCCCTGGTCTGGGAAGATGACACATACCTCGAGGCAACTAAACCCACACACCACATCTACTGAGCCCAGGTGCTGCAGTTACGGAAACCTGGGCACCTAGAGCCCACGCTCCACAACAAGAGAAGCCACCGAAATGAGAAGCCCACGCGCCACAGTGAAGAGTAGCCCCCACTCGCCACAGTGACACTCACATGCAGCAATGGAGACCCAGCACAGCCGAAAATAAATAAATAAATAAATAAAAAGGATTTTCCTTAAAAAAAAAAAAAAGCAGCAGTAGCTTGAGCACATTAGAAATGTGTTTTTCTTTCATCTAAAAGAAACCCAGAAATAGGCAGTTCGTGACCTGTATGGCACTCCCTTAAGTGACCAAAGACTCAAGTGCCTTCTGCCTCACTTTCCACTGTCCCCCTTAGAGTGGGACGCTTGCCCTCATGGCCCAAGAGGGCTGCTAGAACTTCAGCCACTGCATCTACATCCCAGGCAACAGCATGGAACAAAGGAAATGACAGGGCAATCCCTCCATTGAAAGGAGCCTTCACAGAAATCCCACACAACACTTCCTTTTAACATCTCATTGTCCAGTAGTTACATGGTTTTCAATAGCTGCAAATTGAAAGGGAGCTGCAAACTGCAAAGGGAGCTGGCAAATATCTTTTAACTTGATGCACAACGTGCCCACTCAGACATTACTAAGGGAGAAGAGGATAACAAATACTGAGAGACAATTAGCCAATTCTATCACACATCCTAATTGCAAAATTATACCTGCCATTACCAAACCCCCAAATGAAGATATCTCTTGTGTAAACACTTTTAGACATTGCTGTCATAAAAATGCACATGAAGCCAGTCAGGTTTCCTTGAATAAATAAGAATTCACGTCTTTTTCATGAGATTTTTAAAGAGAATGGGGGGAAGAAAGACACCCTTTACCAAGGCCTGCTGTGTGCCAACCACAGAGCCTTTGCATCTGCATCTCATTGATTGTCTACTACCAGGAGTAGTAGGAAGTCTAACTTTCTATAATGGTCAAGGTGGGCTGGATTTGATGTAGTTAAAGAGAAAATTCCTGCTTACTTGTTGGGAGGGGGATAGGGGAGTGAAGGAATCATGCAAGAGTTCCTATAGATCAAAGAAGGGGACATGACCACCCCTATCTTCCAGCAGGTGACCAAGTGCTGAGAACTGGAAACATCATTGGCTGATGGTTCAGGGTTAGAACGAAGCTCGTAGAAGCCAGGATCACTGCCTCACCACCTTTGTATCTAGCGCCTGGCCCACATCCTCACACACCCAAGAAGACTGATAAATGTTAGTTTGCCAAAGGAAAGTTTTAAAATCCCCCCTAATCTCCCGCATGAACCTCAATCATCTTTCTAGAACCAGTCTTCCTGAAAGAATTAACTTCTGCAGCATCATTCCTAGAATAGATGGTGAAAAAGATAAGAACTTGCTGAAAATTAGGTTCCACTCAACTTCATCCACATTGCCTGCCACCCAAGAGAAAAAATTCCCCAATGCAGCATGGATGCCAGCCTTCTAATGGAGGAAACACTTATTTTGACTTTCATGCTACAGTACAATTTGATGTGTCAAAACTCTTGTCTTTAATTTGCCCTTTTACAAGGACGTCATAACAAATGTTACAAAAGGGAAATACATTTTTTCTGATGATGAGGTTACATAGCAGACTAATCACTTTCGCTTTTCTGAAGAATCAAGTGCTGGTGTTGTTATTAGGGATTGTCAGCTAAATAATTTAAGCTGTGCTATTTACGTAAGTCCTTAATTACTGCTGGGATTTGAACAGTAAGATAGAGTTAATGATCTTTTCTGTCACATCTCTTCTGTAATGTGATGACTTTTGGGAGCTTCCTCCTTCTAATTGCATAAAACAACTAAAGCACTGTGTTAAGGAAAAATGAGTTACTAAATAATGATGAGTCAAAACCCACCTAATTAAGACATGAGTGCCAGAGCTGAGCCCAGAGCTGCTTAGGGGCACACGTCTCATCATTACCGGACATCTCAGAAACCAACCACACATTGATGTACCCGGGGAAATAGCCAGGATTATCCATCCAAGTGTCTTCATCAGTACCTTCCCCTGAGTCTCTGGTGTCAGTACTTTAACTCTGAAAGCCATGGAGTGCTGAAATTAGATAATTTGATACCACTTTGGACAAAAACCTTATTAGGTAGGTTCTCATTCACCTCTCTACTCCTCATTCTGGATCCATAAAGATTTTAGGCTTTGAAAAGAAATGGCCCTTGGACCACTGTGGACTTTTGGAGTGAATTCCTATGATTCTGAGGGAATTCTCCAGCTGTCCAGTGGTTAAGAGTGTGCTTCCACTGCACAGGATACAGGTTTGATCCCTGGTCTGGAGGAAGGCATGGCAACCTACACCAGGATTCTTGCCTGGAGAATCCCCATGGACAGAGGAACCTGGTGGGCTACAGTCCATGGGGCCGCAAACGGTCGGACACAGCTGAGTGACTAAGTGCACACATACACACATGCAAGCACACAGGGCACTAAGATCCCACGTGTTGTGCAGCATACCAAAAATACTTTTTTAATTTTTAAAATTGTATTTAGTTTTTGAGTGTGCTGGGTCTTCGCTGCTGCTCAGGCTTTTCTCTAGTTGTGATGAGGGAGGGCTACTCTCTAGTTGCAGTGCACGGGCTTCCATTGTGGTGGCTTCTCTTGCTGTGGAGCACAGGCTCTCGGGCACGCCGGTCTCAGCAGTTGCGGCTCCCAGGCTCTAGAGCACAGGCTCAATAGCTGTGGCACATGGAGCTGTTCCTTGTCATGTGGGATCTTCCAGATCAGGGATCACACTTGTGTTTCCTGCAGTGGCAGGCAGATTCTTTACCAGTGAACCACTGGGGAACCCACCCCCCAAATTTTTTAATAAAAAAAACAATCTGTGGAAGTGTTTGCTAGCCTGGACTCTGATTCAAGGCAGCTCATGCGAGCAGTCAGAGGGTAGAAGGAGAAGTGTCAGGACCTCCAGGCACATGACTCTGGTCACAAAGGAGGTTGTAGGCCCATCAGTCCGCTGGAGCAAATGAAGAGCAAGGGCAGGAGGGTGTCATCACAGAGAGGGAGTGTGGAACCGAGCTGCACCAGGAGGATGGAGACCTTCATTTTGAAAGTGGAGGGCTTGTGATTCTAGCTGAAAGAAGAGGTAAATCGGTACAGGGCTTAGAACACCCTGAGCTCAGGTGACTGTACCTCCGATGGAAACCCTTTATGGACCACATGCAGTTGGAGCTCAAGGAAACATTTCCAACAAGAACACAGATTTGGGAGTCACGCGTGGTGGCAATTACAGTAAGGAAACTGGATAAATACCCAAATGAGTTTTAGAGTGATAAGAGAAGATCAAATATCCGGGTGCACTGTAACATTTTGTAATGGGTGGTGGAAGAAGAGATGAGTCACAGAGGTCAGAAGAGAGGAAGTCACAGAAGAAAGAGGTGTTGGCCCCAAGGAGAGACGTTTCAGCAAGGGACGGCTCATGGTGTCAGAGGCCATAATGATCGAGCAGATCGTGAGTCTGAAACAAAGAGGCTCTTTGGCTTGGAGGCTCAGGCAAGAAAACACCCAGAGAAGAGAAGGGGGACACATCTCAAGGAACCACAAGGTCTACTTTGGAGGAGGATTCTACACATTTGTTTCCTTCAAATCACGGGACAAGGATTTCACAAAGAGATCCCACCTAGGGGGAGCCTTCACTGTAAGAATAGAAGGCATGGGGGAAACCTTGTATCACCTATGCTAATTATAATTAATTTTTGGACCACACAAGACTCACAAATGGGAACCTCCAGATCTGGGTCTCCCAGGGACAGCAGATCCCATAGCACAGTCCCTCTGAAGCACATGTGCAGCTGGGGACTGTACACCCGCCCGCCTGTCCTCACCAAATGCATTCATTTCCCTCAAGCTGCCATCACAGAGTATAATCCAGGAGGTTTAAAACAACAGAAATTTATTCTTCCTTAGCTCTGGAGGCTACAGGTCCAAAATCAAGGCATCGGCGGGCTCACGGTCCCTCTGAGGGCTGTAGGGCACTATCCTTCCTTGCCTCCTCCACCTTCTGGTGGCTCCCAGCAACCCCCAGTGTACGCTGGGCTGTGGCCACACCATTCCAACCTCCACCTCCAACTTCACCTGGCCTCTTCCCTGTCTGTATCTGTGTGCCCTCTCTTTTCCACACCAGGACAACAGTCACTGGGTTAAGGCCCACTCGAATCCAGGATGACCTCCTCCTAACCAAGTGCAACGGCAGAGACACTATTTCCAAACAAGGTTACATTCTGAGGGTCCAGGAGGACCTGAACTTGAGGGACTCTATTCAGTCCGTTAAACTGAACACGTGAGCACCTCCCTAGGGAAACTTGCCCCAGCTTGAAGAGCATGACAGACTGCCGAGTCACTTTTCTCCCCTCCCTCCACCTCTTCAGTCCTCCTTTTTCCCCAGCAGTGCCCGTGGTGGGGTGGAGCTGTTCCGGAGGCTTCTTGTCTGGCCAGACTGTCTGCCTTAACTGTCATGAGAAGTGTGTTGGCCTGTCGTGCATGAGAGCAGAGACCCAGGAACCCAGGACTCCTGAATTCACTCCTGATTGACCCTGTTGCATGACTGGTCTACTAGCCCCTGCTCATTCTCAGACACAAAGGCTGGCTACACTTTCAGCTCCTGACCTTCAGCTCTGCCCTGGATGCAGAACTTCCCTCGACTCCCTGAGATAATGACTTCTTGGGTTGGTCCTTCCCTAACGGCCACTGGGACCTGGCCCAGGGCTACCACAGGCTCACTCCTTGTCGCTCGTTGTCCAGGAAGGCCTCACTCAGCCTAAGACCAGAATGCGTACTTCCGCTCCAATGCTCTCATCTTCCTGTCCACTCTGCCAGGACTTTCAAACTCTATCATTTATACACAGGTAAGTGGAACTCTTCCAGGCCGCACTGATGATACAGGAGCTACCTGCTAACCACTCTTCAAATGGGGCATATTGGATGATACTCTTCTTTTAAAATGGTCTGACCAAGTCAGAGCCAAGTGCTCTCATGGGGGTGGGAACAGTATGTTTTTGGAGGATTTAATAAAGCTTTAACTTCAGAATCATTTTAGATTTACAGAAAAATTTCAAAGACAATGTAGAGTGTCTATATACTCTGTACTATATATACGTGTGTGTGTGTGTGTGTGTGTATATATATAGTGTATATACCTATATACTCTAAACCTAGTTTTCTCTCTAATGAGGAAAACATCTTACATTGGTATGGCACATTTGTCACAATTAATGAACCAATATTGATTTATTACTAAGGCCCTTACTTTATTCTTTAATTTTGCGTATTTATTTAGGCCATAGCTCTCAGCTTGCAGGATCTCAGTTCCCTGCACAAGGATCAAACCCAAGCCCTTGGCAGTGAGAGCATGGGGTCCTAACCACCAGGGAATTCCCCATACTTTTTTTTCTTAATGTTTAATTAATGTCCTTCTCCTGTCCCGGGATCCCATCCTGAATGGTATTACGTTTAGTCATGTCTCCCCCTACTTCTCCTGATTAATTCTCCTGGCTGTAAGAGTTGGGGTGCTATCTTCTACAACAGCTCTGCTGTCTCAAACTCAACATCCATCTATAGCCCACCACCTAGACTCCAGAACCCATGAGCCCTGGGAGGAAGTTCATGGGGCAGACGTGGATCACTCAAAATAATGCATGTAGCCTGAGCCAAACCGCACTGTTTATAAATGCCTACAAAACAAAATAACTCTTACTATGGTGTGTGTGCAAGGTGGGGGGTACCTTGTCCTGTAAGAAACAGTATACAGCACAAGAAGAGGAATAGGAAATGGATCAAGAATAAAGCCTTCACATGGCTGTGAAGGAAACATCAGAACACAGGAGGAACTGCTCTATCAGTGGGACAGGAGGGAGAGTGAGTAGCCTGAGAACCCAGAGCAAGGCCACCAGGGGGCAGAGACAGACGCTGCTAGTCCACACCTCCCATGGGGAGCAGGGAGACGGGCAGCTTCCAGTGTTCCACTCCAAGAGTCTTTATTTTCCAATTAAATGGGTAAACTGTGTGATGGGCCGCAGGGATATATCAGACTCACGGAACCCCTCTCTTGTGCCATGAGGACCAGAGACCCCCCCCCACCCCGCAAAAGGATATTTGTTCCCAGAACCAGAGATGCCTATCACCTGGAGACACCCTCAGCAGTCAGGGGCCATGAATTCTATTCTGTTCTCTGTTTCCATCAGCTCATTCTCCATTTTATCTCTATAGGGAATAGAACGGCCATCTCTCTCCTCCTCTGGTGCCAGGTCACCTCACAAGGTGAACATTCTGCTGACTGCAGTGAGGTGGTGGGGAAGGAGACTTAGTACATGCGAAAGAAAGGGGAAGCCATGCTGAGCCCTGGTGAAGGAACTGGGGGAAGGGGGCAAAACACAAATAGAAAGTACTTCACCCATCTCTTCTTCATGGTCTCTAATTAGTCATTACCCATTTTTGCCTCCTTGACCCACCTATTTTTTTTTTGGCAACTTTTAGAGATATAATAGCTTCCCTGGTTGGCTCAGAGGTTAAAGTGTCTGCCTGCAATGCGGGAGACCTGGGTTCAATCCCTGGATCAGGGAAGATCTCCTGGAGATGGAAATGGCAACCCACTCCAGTATTCTGGCCTGGAGAATCTCATGGACGGAGGAGCCTGGTAGGCTACCATCCACGGGGTCGCTCACATACAAAACAATTCACCCATTTAAAGTGTACAATTCAAGGGTTTTTAGGGTTTTAATATATTCACAAAGCTATTCAACTATCACCACTAATTTCAGGACATTTTTTATTACCTCCCAAATAACCTGGTACCCATTAGCAGTCACACCTCCACCCTTCCCTCCCCACTCCCCAGACCCTGGCAACCACTAATCTGCTTTCTGTCTCTATGGATTTGCCTGTTCTGGACATTTCATATAAACAGAATCATATAATATGTGGCCTTTTGTATCTGACTTCTTTTTTTTTTTTTGTATCTGACTTCTTAACCTACTGTTTTTCAGTTTCTACCATATTGTAGCATGTTATCAGTACTTCATTCCCTTTCATGGTTAAGAAATGTTCCCTTGTATGGACACACCACATTTTTTTATCCATTTATTAGCTGATGGACATTTGGGTTGTTTCCACTTTCTGGCTATTATGAATAATGCTATTATGAACATTAGTGTACAAATTTTTCTACAAAAATATGTTTTTAATTCTCTTGGATATATATCTAGGAGTAGAATCAACTGGGTCATATAGTAACTCTATATTTAACTTTTTGATGAACTGCCAAACCATGGCCATACCAATCCTTTCACAACAGCAAGAAAGAAACCTGTTATTTAAGCCAGTGTTCTTTGGGGTTTTAATGTGTATACAGCTAGGCCTGGTTATTAACGGCACACTTGGCCATCAAGTCTTCAGTGTTTTGTAAATGGGTACACACATTTTAACTGACAAAGTGTGTTATCTGCCCAATAAGACTGGGTGCAATTTGGAGATGAGGACCTTATCTTTCCGCATCTATCACAGAATCCAGCATGGTGCCAGGCCCCACAGAATTAATTTAAATACTTCTGGATGCATGGGTGTAGGGGTTCAGTCTAAAGAACACACAAGACAGAATCTGCCTTCTATGTCTACGAGTACTGAGAATTTCCTTTTTCTACCATTAGTCTGAGCTGTACCTTTTTAATTACAGGACACCATATTTTCTGTTGAAATTTATTTGGAGAGACACTAGGTGCTGCTGGTTTCCCATGAAAAAGAATATTGCTAGGAATTATAGAGTAATATTGGAAGCCCTTATTGCCAACAAGTTAGGAAGAACTTTGATTTTTCATTTTTAGCTTTTGCCAAAATTCTTTCCAGATATGGGAGAATGGCATTGAAACATGTAAAATATCATGTATGAAATGAGATGCCAGTCCAGGTTCGATGCACGGTACTGGATGCTTGGAGCTAGTGCACTGGGATGACCCAGAGGGATGGTATGGGGAGGGAGGAGGGAGGAGGGTTCAGGATGGGGAACACATGTATACCTGTGGCGGATTCATTTTGATATTTGGCAAAACTAATACAATTATGTAAAGTTTAAAAATAAAATAAAATTTAAAAAAAATTCTTTCCAGATAAAATATTTACAAAATATATAATATGTTAGGAAGAATAATATCCCCCCCACACCCAGATATTCATGTTTTAATCTCCAGAACCCGTTACATGACAAAGGGGAATTAAAGTTGCTAATCAACTGACCTTGAAATGGGGAGATTATCCTGGATTATCTGGGATGTAATCACAAGGGTCCCTTAGAATGGAAGAGAAAGGACGATGTGACTATGGAGAAAAGGCTCAGATCTGACATCGCTGGCTTTGCAGATGGAGGAAGGGGACCATGAAAAAAGGAACATAGACAGTCTCTAGAAACTGGAAAAAAACAAGGAAACACATTCTCCCATTGAGCCTCCAGAATGGAACACAGCCCTGCTGACACCTTGGTTTTAGCCCAGTGAGATCCTCTTTCAGATTTCTGATCTCCAAAACTGTCAGGTGATTATTTTGTGTTGTTTCAAAGTCATCAAGTTTGTGGTAATTTGTTACGGCAGCAGTAGAAAGTCAATATATGTAATATATATATATAAAATAACATTTTTCCCACCTCATATTTTTAAAAGTATGAATCTTCTTCTTGGGAAGACAGTGGAATAGGGGAGCTAAAGTGGGAGTTAGGTAACAGTTTACCAACATAGAGTTAATTTATCATTGTATTCTGTTATCTAGTACATGTGATGTCAGACATTAATAATAATTACATTTTATAGTACTTTATACTTTTCTAAGAACTTTAATGTACTATTTGATTTGATCAATGAACAAACAAAAATCATCACAATAACTTTGAGAAGCTCTGCAAATTCACTGTTTCCCTTTTTGACAGATTAAAAAGAATGAGTCACAAAGAAATCCCAGAGACAGGTAATGACAAAATGAGCTTTCATCTCTTCCAGGGGTGGTTCTTAGCCCTTAATATCTTACTCTTTCAAAGAACTTGGGTCCAGGATACTAGAAACCAAAAGCCCACTTTCCTAAGGACATCTGTATATCTGCAGGCATTCTGCTACCGTACCTAGCACTTAGGGAGAGAGGTCAAAGACATTAAGTTAATTGAAAGCTTCTACCTTGGGCTTGCAATGACCTGAAGTCTGGTAGGCAGGCAGGCCTAGCTATTTCAGACTTTATATCATGTTAATATGATTTACAGTTCCCAAAGGCCTCTCCTCATTGGCTCTCCCTCCTACCCAGCCTCCACCCTCCTCTGAACTCTGGCAGTAGCCTTGTGGGCCAGGGGTTCGCCAATGTCTGATACTGAATCTCTGGTTTGAACGTATCCCTCTGGCCTGTCTTACTCTGGTTTCCAGAAGTAGAAAAGTCTACCCTGTTTGTGACCACTCGAAGCCCAACTCTCTATACAAGTCAGACACATCCTACAGTTCATGTCACCTACATTCTCACTCTCCAATAGATGCCCCAGCTTCTACCTTCCTCCCCCCCTCCCTTTCTACCTTCTTTTCCTTCAATAAATATTGAGGGCACATCTCTTCTGCATACTGCACAAGACACTTGGCATCAGGCAGTGAAGAGCAAGCCCACTCTCTAGTCTCTGACCCTGACACCTACAGGGAATACGTACATTAAATAACAAATTCTGAAATACACATGTACATTAAATAACAAATTCTGAAAAGGGGGAAACACAGGGCATCCACACTCAGTTAGCAAGCAGACTGGCTCCAGCTCCCTTAATAAGCTTGGAATTGGTTATTTTCAGCTTGGTGATACCACTCTCAAGGGGTATCATAGTGCAATGATTAAGAACCTGGGCTCCAAAGCCAGACTTCCTGGGCCCAAACACTACACCTGCTCTTGCTAGCTATGGGCAAGTTAGTTGACCTTTCTTTGCCTCAGTTTCCTCAGATGTAACAAGGATGATGATAATAATGCTTCCTAAGGTATGATTAATGCTGATAAATTAATAGCACTGAGTCGCTCTTAAATCAGGTCTACATGTATTATAAATATACTGTACTTTATATAGTGTATATAAAATATATATATCTTAGCCTGGTATATATTAGGCTAAGATCATATGAAACAGCCATCATAGACTGAATATCAGCAACTCCATATGTTTTAATCTTGGCGAAAGTTATGTAAGTGTAGTCAGCATCTTTTTACAGAGCAGTGGGAGAGTGAGCAGATGAAAGGGCAAGGATGTGAGTGGCTCTGGAAGCCACAGAAGCTAGAAGAAAGGTGGCCTCTTCCCTCTTGAATCAGCACAGCCATTAAAACAGGTCAGAATGAAGGGTGGGAGGACACATGGAAAATGAACAGGTGCTACGAGGCTGCTGCTGCTGGGGCTGCTAAGTCGCTTCAGGCGTGTCCGACTCTGTGCGACCCCAGAGACGGCAACCCACCAGGCTCCCCCATCCCTGGGATTCTCCAGGCAAGAACACTGGAGTGGGTTGCCATTTCTTCTCCAATGCATGAAAGTGAAAAGTGAAAGTGAAGTCGCTCAGTCGTGTGTGACTCTTAGCGACCCCATGGACTGTAGCCTACCAGGCTCCTCTGTCCATGGGATTCTCCAGGCAAGAGTACTGGAGTGGGTTGCCATTGCCTTCTCCGCTACAAGATTATCTCAAGCAAAAAGCAAAACATCAAATTATAATGCAATCTTACAACTGCAACAGCGTAAAGGAAAGTATTCCTGGACAGATATTGGAAGGGAGCATCAAAATGAAAACAGCTGGTGCTTTACATAGCCAGGATATGCATGAAAAGCCTTTAAAAGCCTTTAAAAATCTTGTAAAGTGATTTAAACTTGATGGGGCTGAATATTCTCTCCATGATAAAGCTCATTTCTCCCTTGAATTCTTTGATAGCCTCTGCTGGTTTCCCCCTGCTTTTCTGTTGTCCCTCATCTGCTCTGCCTACTTTTTAGATGTTAATGTAAATATGTAGTGTTACATATTGTTATACCTATATTACACTTACACAGTGTTACATAATGTAGTGTTAATAACATCACTAATAAAACACTAAAGGGCTCCATCCTAGGGTTCTTGCTGTAGAAGAAACACACATGAGTTAGTGGATGGTAAGAAAAAACTGAGTAGAAATGGATTGGAATCGGAGATATTGGTGCAAACTGGCAATGTTTAAACTGTGTATGTGTGTATGTATAGCTACACATGCATGTATATATGTATATATAATTTATATTTTCAAAGTCTGTCTGCTAGCAATGAGCTCACATAGCTCCCAGATACTGGTTTCTAATACCAGTTTCCACAAAAAAGAACCAGAGATCACCAGAGAAGTAGTTGATTCCAAGACTGGGACACAGAAACTGTAAGATGAGCCAAAAACATATTTTCAAGACAGAAAGTAAGGAAGCACTCCAAAAATGATGGGAGTGTGTCACAAGAACATGGGAGTTTGAAGGGATTCTTACCAATCTGGGGAAATTTAAGCCAAAAAATTAAGTAAAATAGCAAATTATAAACCAATGAGTAACAGGAATCCATCAGTCTAGTAATAAATAGATAAATAAATGTTAGATAAGTGATGGAGAAGACAGGGCTCTCCCTGAGAAAATGCCAAGGACCAAAAGATAAATGTGGTAATAGTGCTAGAGTTGAAAAATCATTGATTTTCCATCATCAAAGCAAAGACTGGGTTATCATCAGTTAAATTTAGGGGGGAAATTTTGATAAAAGCAGGATATCTGCATGGATTTAAAGTGTCTCCTCAGATTATTAGCACTGAAGCAAAAATGCTTACTATACAGTGAAGAAATCAGATACCTTGTCTGAGGATCAGAATTATCACTAATGAGAAGCAGCAGATGGTAATCTGCCTCTGGGAGTGCTACCCTGAGAAGAGCATATAAAACAAGGAATGTGGCTTAACATCCAGGTATGCAATGATTAAGTCATCAGCCACTGCAGTCGCTGACCAACAACGCACCCCGGGAGGAATTCAGGATGGAAACCAGGAGGAGGTGCTCAGTGCTTCAGATAGTTAGATGTTTATCTCAGGAAGAATCTTCACGAACCCAGATTCTTGCATCTTCCCATACATGATAAAGCACTAAAATCATTAACTGATAGCTTTGCCCTGTGACTAGCAATAACCTTTTACCAAGTCATATGCTTGTTTGCACATACTCCCTAGCCAAAAATCAAAAATATACTGACTTCTCCCCTACCCCTCTAAAGAAATCACCTCAGAGCTACTGAGAGGCTATATCCCAGACTAAGGGCCTCAGTAAAACCCTGAATAAAATTTAAACTCATAGCCCTTATGTTGTGCATTTTTCTTTCAGTTGACAAGCACATCACCGATTCAATATTTTGGCAGGGAATTCACAGCCTTAATCTAATCATGAAGAAACGTCACACTCAAAATGAGGACTCTTCTATTTTAAAAAGTGGGGAGGGCTGTATTCTCTTAAAATGTTACTGTCATAAAAGACAATGAAAAGGTGAGGAACTATTCCAAATTAGAGGAGATTAAAGAGACAGGATAACTAAACACAATATGTGATCCTAGACAGAATTCTATAATGGGAGGGGGAGGGCGGGAAATACTATAAAGGAAATGACTGGGCTACTTGACAAGTTGGAATGAAGATGATAGATGACAGAATTGTACAGATGTTAAATTTACTGAAGATTTTAACTGTATTGTAGGCATTTAAGAGAATATCCTTGCTCTTAAGAAAAAATCACTGGTAAACGGTAAAGGGCCATGATGTATGCAATTTACTCTCAAATGGTCCAGAAAAAAATATGTATGTATGCATAGAGAGCACGTGCAAAGGATAAAATTATTGGAACACAATGTGAACAACGGATGAGTCTGGGTAAAGAGTACATGATTGTTCTTGTACTATTCTGGAAATTTTTCAGTGAATGAGATTATTTCCAGAAACGTCTTCTAGAAGGGGATGGGTGCCACTCCCGGCCGACTTCTCTGCAGAGTCTACACATCCTCTGTGTCATCACATGTACACCAGTGTCTGCCTCACCCCAGACTCCCAAATCTTCATCTTTACTCCAAGCTGTGCTCTTGAGTTCCCAAACTCTATGACAGTTGCTGCTGAGTCACTTCAGTCGTGTCCGACTCTGTGTGACCCCATAGACGTCAGCCCACCAGGATGCCCCGTCCCTGGGATTCTCCAGGCAAGAATACTGGAGTGGGTTGCCATTTCCTTCTCCAATGCATGAAAGTGAAAAGTGAAAGTGAAGTCGCTCAGTCGTGTCCGACTCTTAGCGACTCCATGGACTGCAGCCCACCAGGCTCCTCCGTCCATGGGATTTTCCAGGCAAGAGTACTGGAGTGGGGTGCCAGAGAGGCCTCTAACTAACTAGTGGGGGCAGTTAACATAATTTAAGATGGCTTGGTTAATGGAATGGTTGAGAGCTCTGCATTTCAGCTCATAATTATACACCATATATGATAACCCATACATACAGACATGGCTATATTTACATAACATTGATATTGGGTATAAAAATCCACTAAGGAAACCAAAGCATTGTCATTCAATATGTGTGCGTGTGTGTATGTGTGTGCACACATGCTAAGTCACTCAGTTGTGTCCAACTCTTTATGACCCTGTGGACTGTAGCCTGCCAGGCTCCTCTGTCCATGGGATTCTCCAGGCAAGAATACTGGAGTGGGTTGCCATGCTCTCCTCCAGGGGATCTTCCTGACCCAGGGAGAGAACCCACGTCTCTTGCATCTCCTGCATCAGCAGGCAAGTTCTTTAACACTCATGCCACCTGGGAAGCCCTTGCCATTCAACGCTGCTGCTGCTAAGTTGCTTCAGTCGTGTCCGACTCTGTGCAACCCCATAGAGGGCAGCCCACCAGGCTCCCCCATCCCTGGGATGCTCCAGGCAAGAACACTGGAGTGGGTTGCCATTTCCTTCTCCAAAGCATAAAAGTGAAAAGTGAAAGTGAAGTCGCTCAGTCATGCAAATCCTCAGATTATTGCCTGTTCTGAGAACTGCATATGTCTGCATCTTGACTTTGTAAATGACCTCACGTGTAAATTCACCAAATAAATATTTTTTTTTAAGGTTGGTCACTTCTCAGCTTTTAAGCTAAGATCACATGTAAAACGTTTGCAATCCCAAACCTCTAGACCTCATCCAAACTGCCCTGAACTTAACACCCCTCTCCTTGAAGTCATCATCCTTCTTCTCTGAGCTGGGCACCATGCCCCTCCCAGCTGCTCAGGTTGGAACCTGGGAGTCACACAACCTAGGTCAGAATCTGGGGGGCACACAGCAGCTGCTGGCTCTGGAGCCACATTTCTGTTAGGTCCAGGCCAGAAATATAGAAGCCTTGCCTGCCTCCCATTCAACTCAGTTCCTAGTTCTAATCTCAGGAGTCTCAAGTACCTCTGGAATCCTAGTTACCAAAAAATCTGACAAATATTGTTTCTAGCTGTTTCATCTCTGCAGTTCAGGAAGGCTGAATCCAAAGCAGATTAGAAGAAATGCTGAATGAGTTAATCTACTATATCTGCTACACACCCCCATGTCCACTCTCAGCACCACTGCCTCTCCATGTAGTTAACACCAGTTGGTGCTTATCTTTTGAAGCTCAACTAAAGGGTCACCTTCACTTTAGTTTCCTGATTCCTTGCAGACCAAGTTCAATGTCTTGTCTTTCCCTTCTAATCCTCCATTACAGCACTTGCCACACTGAATTACAATCATTCACCTTTGAACCTATATCGTGTGCTAAACACTGATAGAGTATATTTTGAGTGCCCAGCACAGTGCCTAGGATAAAGTGAAAGTTCACTCCACGTTTACTCAACTGATGAATAAACAGTGATATATCCTCCATGTTCCAGGCTTCACCTACAAGTGGTTTAAAATTTAGGTCCATGAACACTAGCACCCATGGGTGGGAGTTACTGGGTAAGTTATCCTTAGTTGAATCAATAGCACCATCCTCCTGGATCTCTCCCTTTTCCCTTCAAGAGGCCCAGGAGCAGCAGCAGGAAAGAAGAGGGAAGGCTCACGTATCAATAGACCCAGAGTGCACGAACCCACTGTGCACTCGATGCCCCACTCTGCCTGCCATCCAGTCATCACTTATTAGCCACTACAGGGGACAAAGCTTCTATTTCATTATTAAGCCACAACCTATGATAAGATCAATTTGTCCTGTGTGGGTCTTGGTTTGCTCTTCTATGAAGGGAATAGTGTACCAGGCAAGCTCCAATATCCCTTTCAGGTCGGACATTCTGGGATTCCATAAATGCCCTGATGGGCTTGCACAATGCAGGTCTGTGGTCCATGCACCCACCCATGTGGGATGCACTACCCCATCTAAGCCACTAGTGAGGGGCAGATCACTCAAGCCCCGACTCGTATTCTGAAGCCCTCCTTCATCATACTGGATCACTCCCTGACTCTTTACCGTCATCATCCACTGACCAACCCACTCCTGTTGGTGTCCAGCACCCACCTGGTATCGCAATTTGGATAAACATGCTGTGTGAACCCCAACAGACTGTAAGCAACTTCAAGGCAGGGTTTTTTTGTTTTGTTTTGGTTTTTTTGGAAAAGCAAGAGGGCTGAAATGGAGAGAGAAGACAGAGATGATTAGTGAACTCATGCTAGTTGCCAGATCAGCCTGATTCCCTCGGCCAAGTCTGCACCAAAACTTGAGAAGGATCTCAATAGTCATCTTTGCGGTTTGTACAGCATCTAGGTGTGACCTGTATCATGTGATGGCTGAATGACCAGGGATTGCTAAAATGAGGAAGCTTCTGGCCCCAGGTGCCTCACAAAGTAAGGTTCACAATTGTCAAAAATTCTGTTTCCTTCCGTACCCATGGGACTCACTGACAACCAGTCACACACAAGTGCTGACCAAGGTGCTGGAGAGGCTCCCGGAAAGCTCCCTGGGAAGACTTTCAAAGAGATAGTGCCCCTCTCCACTCTTACCTTCTGCTAGACAAGTGTATCTTGTTAGTCCCTCTCCGGAAGTTGGGTGCTGGTCTGAAGGACCAAGTGTCAACTCACAGGAAAGAAATCAACTTTTTTAATGACTAAATCTGGGAAGCAGAGAAAGAACAAAGGTTTCATTTGCCAAGAGCTTTGCCACAACCATAAAAGGATGTACAGGTGGAAGAAAGGAAGGTCCCTAATCCCCTTGATAAGGTAAGGTAGTGGAGGTGCCTGTTCTACACACCCCTCAAGTACAGGGGTTCCTTAAATTCAGGGACACACTGCCAGAAGCTTCCTGCTGTGGTCCTCATCAGGAGTAAGACCTCAGGCCCAAAGTTGGGCTCAGCATCTGAGCCTTAGGGCACTTGCCTCATTCTATAGCCTCCTTTTCTCAGCTATCTTCCTCCCTGATGGGACCAGAATGAACACTCCCAAATCCTCTAACAACCAAAGGAAGCTAATGTACCTAAGTCAATTCTAGTTATATTCCCAGAGACCTAGAGAAACGGCACATCCACTAAAATGGCCGAAGAGGAAACTAGCAGTAAAATAGCACAGTGGAAGAATGTAATACTAGCAAAAGTTAAATCTCTTACTCTGAATGGATAAGGTTGGTATTTTCAGTCTTACATTCATTGATTCTGCTGTTTATTGAGCATTTAATATGTGCCAAGTTATGAAAAGTCCTCAGAGTGCGAGGATGAATAGGACCTGGACATGACAGTAAGGGGGTCTATAGAGCAGTTGGGGAAACAGAGAAGTCAATTTAAAATGAAAATACAAGACATGACTGTGCTCAAGGCTGTATGAACAAAGTACTGAAGGACCTCAGGGAAGTACTAATGGGCATCCCTTGGTACGGAAAAAATCAGTATGGAGAGAGTGATGCTTTAGCTGAGTCTGAAAGGACAGGACCATACTGCAGAGGGCTGGAATGGAGCGCCGGGAGGGACTTTGAAGGTGGAAGAAACTGTGTGTCTAAGGATCCTAGGTTTGGGAAATGTAAACCCAGTAGGTGATACAATGTAGGCGGTTAAAACCAACACAAACAAGTTTGGTCTCCAGACTCCTTCAAATCTCCTCTTGCTGGCTAAGTCTCCAAAGTGGGCAGATACCCTAGGGGACAATTTCTTACCTTTATTTAAACCAGTTTTTAAAATGAAGCCTCAGACTAGGGAATTTCACATCCTGTTGGGTGGGTGTCCTTGCCCTGGCCACCTGTATAGTCCACAGGTGTTGAAATAAAGGTAAGATAATGGACCTGACTCTAAATACTAACCCTCAATATACTTTCAGAGAAGGCAATGGCACCCCACTTCAGGACTCTTGCCTGGAAAATCCCATGGGTGGAGGAGCCTGGTAGGTTGCAGTCCATGGGGTCGCTAAGAGTCGAACACAACTGAGCAACTTCACTTTCACTTTTCACGCACTGGAGAAGGAAATGGCAACCCACTCCAGTGTTCTTGCCTGGAGAATCCCAGGGGCAGGGGAGCCTGGTGGGCTGCCATCTATGGGGTCACACAAAGTGGGACACGACTGACGTGACTTAGCAGCAGCAGCAGCAGCAAAATACTTTGACTATATGGACAGCACAGCTTCAGCTAATAAAAAATTTTGCAGGTAATTTGCATTTAAAACCTTATATTCATGTAAGCTGGTATCAGTCTTCAAATTCACTCTCTCAGATATGAAAGAGAGGGTTTCATCCCTCAGTAGCAGCCCATGGGGTGGACAAATTTACACTGAACTAGAGATGGTCTTCCTGCTGAAGTCAAGGGATAGGGTTTACCCATGAGGGTCATTGGCTTACAGGTGGCCTTTGCTCTTCTGGGCTCCCTGCCTTGTGGGTCTGTCAGAATTATTGTTATTTAGGTGATTTAGGAGATTGGGTCCCAGGAGAAACAGCTGTCACTGCTGAAACTCACATAAAACTGTGTGGTAACAAAGAATCTATTTCACAACTTTCAGTGTGAAAGAGCTCTGCAGTTAGGGAAAAAATGAGGCTCCGTTGAAATTATGAGGCAGCTGGTTGCCAATGAAGAAAGGACCACCTGGACAAGGACCCTTCCTTCCCAGCCCAGGCCAGACACACAATCCCCCGAACTCCTCGGCAGGCACCACGATCGAGGATTCCACATTGCTCTTTGCTGGGAGGCAGCAGAGAGGCAGAAAAAGCTGGGCTGCTTGGTTCAGATAAACAGGTTTCAATCCAGGTTCTGCCATCCCTGGCTCTGGACCTTGGGCAATTCATCCTGCCAAGCCTCCATTTCCTCATCTTCAAAATAGATATGCTTTACAAGACTGTTGCAAAGATTAAGTAAAATAACGTAGGGGAAATGCTAGCCGTCAACTTTAGCGCGAGCACTTAATATAAGACCGTCATTTTTCCTTTTGTTTACAGCAATGTTTGTGGCTAAGCAATCAAGAAGAGCTCAGTCTTAACTCCCAATTCTGCCAATTTGTGTGTGTGGCGGCGGGGGGGACGGGGGGGACCTAATGTGGTTCAGCACCTACTTTGTTTCAGAAACTGTACTTACTTTCTTTATAACCTGAGAATGCAACCCTGAAATAAAGGTATTATTAATTCCCATTATACGTAAGTTAAGTTCAGAGAAATTAAGTAATTTATGACTTAAAGACAAGACAGGATACTATAAAACTTCTAGAAGAGAACACAGGCAAAGCATTTGGGGGCATAACCTTTAGCAATATTTTCTTAGTCTCCTAAGGCAATAGAAATAAAAAAAATAGATAAACAAATGGATCCTAATCAAGCCTGTAAGCTTTTTCACAGCAAAAGGAAACCACAAAGACAACCTATGGACTGGGGGAAAATATTTGCAAATGATGCAACCAAGGGCTTAATTTCCAAAATATACACAACAGCTCATATAACTCAACAACTGCTGGCTATATGGACAGCACAGCTTCAGTTAGTAAAAAAATTGCATGTAATCTCCATTTAAAAATTCATACTCATGTAAAGTGGTAGCAGTCTTCAAATTCATCCTCTCAGATATGAGGGGGTTTGGTCCCGCAGCCGCAGCCCACAAGGATGGACAAATTTACATTGAACCAGAGATGGTCTCCTTGCTGAAGGCAAAGGACAGGGTTTACCATGAGGGTCATTGGATTGCAGGTGGCTTTCGCTCTTCTAGGCTCCCTGCCCTGTGGGTTTGTCAGAATCGTTGATGAAAATCCAATCAAAAAATGGTCGGAAGACCTAAATAGACATTTCTCCAAAGAAGACATACAAATAGCCAATAGGCACATGAAAAGATACTCAATATTGCTAATTATTAGAGAAATGCAAGTTAAAACAATGAGGTATCACCTCACACTGGTCAGAATGGCCATCACCAAAAAGTCTACAAATAATACAGTTTGGAGAAGTTGTGGAGAAAAGGGAACCTTTATACTGTTGGTGGGAATGTTAACTGGTGCAGCTGCTATGAAGAAAAGTATGCAGTTTCCTCAAAAAAACAAAAACAGAGTTACCATACAATTCAGCAATCCCACTCCTGGGCATATGGCTGGAGAAGCCTGTAATTTCAAATGATATGTGCATCCCAACTGTCATTACAGCAGTATCTACAATAGCCAAGCCATGGAAACAACTTCTATGTCCATTGACAGATGAATGGATACAGATATGATGTACATATATACATATATATACAATGAAATACTAAAAGTGAACGTGTTAGTCGCTGCATCATGTCTGACTCTTTGTGACTCCACGGACTGTAGCCAGTCAGGCACGTCCAAGGAATTACCCAGGCAAGAATATTGGCATGGGTAACCATTCCCTTCTCCAGAGGATCATCCTGGCCCAGGGATAAACCCAGGTCTCCTACACTGTGGGCAGATTCTTTCCTGTCTGATCCACCAGGCACTCATCCATAAAAGAGAATGAAATAATGCCATTTGTAGACATGGATGGACCTAGAAATTACATTAAGTGAACTAAGTCAGAAAAAAACAAATATATCATCACTCGTATGCAAAATCTAAAAATGATACAAATAAACATATTTACAAAACAGAAACAGATTCACAGACATAGAAAACATACCTGATTACCAGAGGGGAAAGGAGGGAGAGGTATAAATTAGCAGTTTGGGATTAACAGATACAAACTGCTATATATCAAACAACAAAGTCCTACTGTATATTACAGGGAACTGTATTCAAGAGATTCAGTATCTTATAGTAAACTATATGGAAAATATTCTGAAAAAGAATATATATAATAAATATATATATATAATAATTTTATTATATATTATATAGGAGATTCCCTGATAGCTCAGTTGGTAAAGAATCTGCCTGTAATGCAGGAGACCTTGGTTCAATTCCTGGGTCAGGAAGATCTGCTGGAGAAGGGATAGGCAACCCACTCCCATATTTTTGGGCTTCTCTTGTGGCTCAGCTGGTAAAGAATCCACCCACAATATGCGAGACCTGGGTTTGATCCCTGGGTTGGGAAGATCCCCTGGAGAAGGGAACGGCTACCCACTCCAGTATTCTGGCCTGGAGAATTCCATGGACTGTATAGTCCATGGGGTCGCAAAGAGTCAGACACGACCAAGTGACTTTCACTCACTCGTATTATATAATAAAAGAATATACATAATATATACATGAAATACATATATGTATATGTATGAATCACTTTGCTGTACATCAGACACTAACACAACATTGTACTATACTTTAATTAAAAAAAAAAAGAATGATCCCAGTTCTAACGTTAGCAGTCATCTAGAAGCAAGGGGACAGAACACCTTTAAGGTTCTTATGAAGAAGCACCATTGCCTGTTTAGCATTATTAGTGTGGAAACTTGGGCTGCAACTTACAGCTGGAGACTTTCTCTCCATTTGAACCAGCACAAATCAGCCAAGAGATCGGTCTCTCCATAACTAGTTATCACCCACGGAGACAGGCCTTGACCCTCCTAAGTCCTAAGAAGACAGGAATACCCAAGCTAAGCAGGCTTAGGGGTTCATCAGACCTGGTTCAGACATCAACTAGTTACATGATCCAGGGCAAATTTAACCTCTTGGCCTTTGTTTCTTCATCTGTGAAATGGGGGATGATAACATCTGTGAGGACTAAATGAGATGATGGATGTAAGTGGCCCAACATGGTGCTTGCACTCTTGAGAGTGCCAGAAAGAACCCTGTAGTAGCAGCTTCACAAGACAAGCTGCGCACCTCAGCACTCTGGGTAACAGATGGGAAATTCCAACATCCAGGGCACAATTATACAGATGTTTATGCCTCAGATCGGAGATGCTCAACAGGGTGGCCTGCGGGAAGGAATGCAGAAAGCTCACAGTTATCAACCTGCCTTCTTATCCTTTTCTCCCTCCATCTCTTCTTCTTCGCAGCAATCTTCCTGATTTGCAAGGTAATAAGTATGGCTCAGTCTCATTACCTTATCAACATACCCCATGCACTATTTGAAATTCTAGGACCAGGACCCAAAGAAAATTTATTTCTCTCTGTTGTCTGATCTAAATTCTCTCTCTCTCTTTCCTTAGAGTATCTAGCACAGAGAAAGCTAGTCAAATAACTGGAAAACTTATTTTGGAGAAAGGGGAGGGAAGACAAGGAATTTATCTTCTTAAGGGTAGGGAGGGACCAAGTCTTCTTCACTTGGGAGCATCTGCAGCCTTACATTGGAGAAGGCAATGGCACCCCACTCCAGTACTTTGCCTGGAAAATCCCATGGATGGAGGAGCCTGATAGGCTGCAGTCCATGGGGTCACTAAGAGTCAGACACGACTGAGTGACTTCACTTTCACTTTTCACTTTCATGCATTGGAGAAGGAAATGGCAACCCACTCCAGTGTTCTTGCCTGGAGAATGCCAGGGACGGGGGAGCCTGGTGGCTGCTGTCTATGGGGTCACACAGAGTCAGACACGACTGAAGTGACTTAGCAGCAGCAGCAGCCTTACATATACCAATGCTTAAAGTTATTAATCAGACACTGACTTGCCTCTTAGCTTGTTTAATATCTCCTCAGAATTCAAAAGCACAGAATCATTAGTCCTAGGAAAGCAACCGTGACTATGGATCTTTCTATTTCATTCAAACCACATGGAAATAACATCATATCCTACAGGAACTTAGGATATATCCTGAGAAACTTTTCCAGGATATCATGAATACTGACTTGGAAACATAATGAAGCATTCAGAAGCACATTACTTTCAAAGTTTAAAGCAGAAATTATGGAAGTTTAGAGCCCACCCATGAGAAGGTTTTTTCCAGTGTAACAGCCTACACACAAACACATATACACAATTCCAGGCCAAAATATTTGGTTTGTAACCAAGGCAGTTAAAGTACTAAGGTATTCCTCCCTAGATTTAAGTTTGTTGATTAATATATGAAGTATTTCTTACCTTCTTTTCGCTTACCACTTACATTCACACTGTGTCCAGACATATATATGCATGTATATACACACCATTAGGGAAGCAAACAGGTCAAACTGATCAAGTTTAATTATTCTGTGGTTATCGTTATTATCACTTGAACACATCACTTCTGTTCCATTAAGTCTGCTCACTGTAGATAGTCTGGATCACCTAGCCTCCCAATCAGATTATTTAATCACCCCCAAACCCTCACAACACAGATCAATCACTATGATGAAGAACAGAAAGATACATGTTAGTCTGTGGCAGAGCACCCGTCTTTAGGATCCAAAGATCTCTACAACCAGCAAGAGCAGATGGGGGAAAGCAAAGAATAAGGAAATGATACTGTCTGAATCCAACTTTTCTGAGTCCCTCCATTAGTAGTAACACAGGTGAGGAAGATGAGTTTTATGGACTGAAACACTATGACCTCCCTAAGTGAGGGCAAAGGACTCTGGTAACAGTAATGCACAAACATTTTGGCTGCAGGGACGCGGAGGTTTAGCCAGATGGCTATCCATAGTGTAGCAAGTACCCCAGCCCTATTCGGCTGAATTCCTACCACTTTCTTGTGAGGGTCACAGCATCTTTCTGGAATCCTCTGTAGCACAACTAGTTGGGGGGTGGGGGGTGCAAATCCCAGAGCTAATTCTTTGTATCCAGGCAGGATCAGAGCTTCCTGATCAGACACCTCTCTAAGAAGGTAGATTTTTTTTCTTAATGGGAGTTCAACATTGAGGGATAGACAGCAAAGTCACTCACTCACAGTCTCAAGCCAACACGGTACAGCAGGTTACGGCAGTGAGGGACCAGTGTGAGCGGTCAGAAGCCTATCCAGGCCAAAAGCAGGTCACTCAAGAACTCCCTAAGAACCAACTGCTGTGCAGCTTTCTCCAGGATGGTCACAGTGGTGCGGTTTGTCCAGACAAACCACAGGGATTAGGTCGTGCCCTGCCCTAAGTATTTCAAGTTTCCCAGCTCCACGACGAACTCCCCAAGTTCACTATCCCTGGGCCCTTTGGACTAGGGGACAATCTGTCACTATTTCAAACTTCCTGGTCCCTCTCCAGCCTGCATTTATGTCCCCAGAGAATTGGGGCAGCAGTTGGCCAGACTCAAGATTGTGATGAAATGGAGTAAACAGTGGGTCCTTGTGTGTGTTTAGAAATTAAATGAACTCTCTTTGGAGTCATGGGTACTCCTAGCTCTGCACTAGGAGTAGGATATTAAAACCAAAAAAAAAAAACACCTTATTTTAAAAGACACTCACTTCCCCAACTTTTGCACCTCTCAATCCTAACCTCTCCCCACTCCTCCCTTCATGCACAGGCCATCAGAAGATGCTGTCCCAACACTTTCAGTATCTCTGGGGCCCAAGGATAAAATGGCATTAAAGGCATTTGACAGAAGATCCCATCCCACACTGAGGATTCCTCCCAGGTCAACACAGTGAAGAAACAAGACGGTGACAGAAGAGAAGAGGTGGGAGAAACCAGAGCCTGTCCCTTTCTCACAGAAGAGGCACAGAAATTAGAGGAGTGAAAATGGCATCATCTCTTGCCAGAGGGCCACCAACCACCACCAACTGGCAGCCGCATGATCGCTTGCTTCTCCTCTGGACTGAAGTGCAAGATGGTCAGAATGGCAGTGAGCGTCTGCTGGCGGCCCAGGGTGTCCGGCAAGGTCAGGAAGCGGTAGATGATGTTCTTGAGGTACTCCAGGTTGGCCCCCTCCCGGCTCTGGTCCCGGCTGTGCTTCGCAATGTGGCTCTGCAGGGCTCCCACCTCCTCCCGATGCCGCTCCCCCTCCTCCAGCAACCGGTCCCGCAGCCGATGCACTTCCACCTCCAGCCGGTGCTTCTGCTTCCTCAGCGACGTGATCTCCACCTCCTTGCGGGCCAGCTGCTCGGCATACAGGAAGAAAGTGGGCTCGCTGACCGCGGCGAGTTGCAGGGCTTGGGTCAGGCTGTCCGGGGGGGAGGTGTCCGCCTGGTCCCTGGGGCCTGCGCCGCCCACGGGGCTTCTGCGCCCCGGCAGCCCGGAGGACAAGGCCATGGACCGCAGCTGCTCCAGCTCCAGGTCCTTTTCGGCCAGCACAGCTAGCGCCCGGTCCCGCTGCTTGTGCAGCTCCTCCTCCAGCTTCAGTGTGCGGTCCCGGAAGTCCAGCTGGCTCCGCTCCAGCTCCTGCCGGTGGCCATGCTGCAGCCGGGCCAGCTCCTGCTTCCAGCCCTCGGCCTCCTGCTGGTGCTGGCGCTCCAGCTCCTCGCAGGACAGCCGCAGCGAGATGTACTTCTCCTTCAGCTCGGCCAGCTGCTCCCGGGCTTCCTCCAGCTCCTTGCCCAGGTTCCCGTCTTTGACGTTCTTGCTCTTGAGGACCACCTGGGCCCGCATCTTGTACCTCTCAAATTCCTCCTTCAGCTGTTTCAGCTCCTGCTGGTAGTAGAGCGCCGTGGCCTTCTCCCCATCAGCAGCCTCGGAGCTGGGCATTATCTCCAGGTCGCAGAGCTTCTCCACGTCCAGGGTCACCTGGCTCTTCCTGGCCGCCACCTGCAGCAGCCTCTTCAGCTTCTCCATCTTGTCCTTCAGGACATTGACATCCAGACTGGACTCCTCTCCATGGCTGTCCAGAGGGGACCGGCTGGAGGCTGCTAGTGCCAGGGTTTTGTTCTCCAGGTCCAGCTGCAGAATGCGCTCCTTCAGCTTTTGGATGGCCAGCTGGTCCTTCTGCTTGGCCTTCTCGTAGGTGCCCAGCAATTCCGACACCTGGGATATTTGATTCTCCAGGGCCGCCACCCTCTGCTCTTCCAACTGCGACTGCTGGCGCAGCTGATCCTCAGCAACGGCTGTCTGAAAAAACAAGGGAACAGGTGGAGATGCATCCAGAAAAGCCACAGGGTCAGAGGGTCAACTTTAAGAAAGCAAGAGAGGGAGGACAAAAAGGTTATGCGATGCGGATGGCCTGGCAAAAAATGGGAACTGGGAAGCTTTCTGAGTTTGGGAGCTAACCCAAGCTCCTGTAACCCGCTCTTAGACACACATTATACCCAGTGATATCAAGACTCTTTGGAGACCTGCTACTGTTCTGCTTTAGCGTTTCTACTCTCTCCACCCATACACCCAGCTCACGTGTAAGTGTGCTCTTCACCGTATTATATTCTTTTCCTCTTCCAACATTCCTGGAAGTTCAGAATTGACTTGGATCTCTCCCCACGCTGAAAGGAGGCACTGGAAAATAGCCTATCTTTCCAGACAAGGCAAATATTGACTGCAAGCAATAGAAGAGGTGATTTCTTCTGTGAAAATTCCCTTTGTCCCCTCCAGCCACCCTACCTACAGGCATCCACTGCTACCCATAGATAGGCATATTGCTATAAGCATCCACTCCACCTTTCACTACACAGCCGCTGCTACACTGCTTCACAGAGCACAGCTGGAAAGATGCCATGCCCCACGCTCAGATCTGTCTGGTTCCAACTTCAGACTACACTCAGAAACTCCACATCCTGTTGGAAGCACTCTGTTGATACTATCAACACCACACAGAAAAGGATTTCTCAGGACCCACAAGTGAAACTTTTTGAAGAGCATAAAAAATCAACAGTGCAGGCACTTAGTTCTGTCAAAGGAGAAAAAAAACCCTAATATTTCCCCATGTGTTACAAGTGTGTGTTGACTCATGTCTGACTCTTTACTTCCTTATGGACTGTAGCCTACCAGGCTCCTCTGTCTATATGGTTTTCCAGGCAAGAATACTGGAGTGGGTTGCAACTTCCTACTCCAGGGGATCTTCCTGACCCAGGGATCAAACCCATATCTCCAGAATCTCTTCCATTGGCAGGTGGATTCTTTACCAATGAGCCACCTGAGAAGCCACTTTAAGTTAAATGACTCACATTTGAAAGAGATGAAGATAATTACCTTCCTCATTTCCTGCTGCAACTGAGCCTGGAAATGGCTCTTAAGGCAGGCAGCCTCTTCTTGAAGCTCCTTCAGCCGGGGGTCAGGCTGATTCTTCTCATCTCGAAGAGCCTGAAGCTCACCTTTCAGCTCTTCCACCTCACGGGTTAGCTGCTTGGTCTGCAGTTCAAACCCTTCCATCTGACCGGCTGCATAGGCCCGCCCGGCCAGAGCTTCCCGGGTCTCTTCCAACCGAAGCTCCAAGTCCTGGCGCTGGGCCCTCTCCTCCTGTAGCAGCTTCTGGAGCTCACGCAGCATCAAGGCATGGTCACTCTGCTCTTGGGCCCGATCGTGTTGCTGCGTGATAAGCCGGGCTTTGGTTTCTGCTATCTGTTCCTGCAGCCCCTTCAGCTCTCCCTCCAGCCGGCCCCTCTCCTCCTCTGCTTTCTTACTGGCATCCTCTAAGTCCTGCTTCATCTTCTTTTTGTCGGCCAGGTAAGAAGCTTCCATGCGGGACTTCTCCTGGGTGACTGTAGCCAAAGAGCTGGTCAAAGTAGCCAACTGAGTCTTCAGCTGGTGCAGTCGTTTGTCCACCTCCCCACCCCCAGATGGTCCGTCCCCACTACTACAGCTAACGCCACTCTCTGACCCGCTGGCCTCTTCCAACTTTGGAGGTGGTGGTCCACGGGCCAGTCTGTCATCTTCTATCCCGAACTCACCCTTGGTGCTGGTGAGACTGGCCGCAGTATCCAGGCTGGCGGCGGTCCCTGTGCTATCCTCGCTGTGAGTGGAGCATCGGTCATCCACAGAGTCAAGAAAGGTGACGCCTTGAGGCTGCACACCTGCGAGGCCCACATCCGCCTCGTGGGATACGGACAGTACCTTAATGCTGGCCTCCAGCGCCTCTTTCTCCTTCAGCAGACTTTTATAGGCACGGACTACATCCTTGAGACGTGTCTGGTACTGGAGGAGCTGCTTTTTCTGAGTCTCAATGATCTCCAGCAGGTCCTTCTTGCTTGGGCCGCCCCCGAAATTCATTCCAAACTTCTCCATGAGGGTTCAGGACGGGTTGCTCCAGGTCAGGGTTTGGACAGCCTGGGAGAGCGTCACGAAGATGCTAGCGGGGGTTGTATGCGACGGGGAGATAGCTGTCCCCCTCCGCCGCACATCCGCTCCAAGCAGCTGTTTGAGACCGGATGCAGGGCGGCGGGGCAGCCTGGCAGAAATGCTTGCCAGGTCCCAGGCAGGAGGGCGGGGGCGGGTCCTATCCTAGAGGCGGGGCGACGCTGGCACGAGAGGAGCACACTGCCAGGGCTCGCCCGCACTGCCCCAGAAGCCGCTCCGCGCTCCCGGCTCACCCAGCCACAGCAGCACCGGCCGGCCCCCGGCGCACTACAGACCAAAGGTTTAAGATAAGCGTAAATCCATCCCGACTTCCTAACTCTAGCGGCTGGACAACGGCGCTTCCGGGTTTGCTGGAAGTGACGAGAGCGCGACGTATGGGGCCCCGCCCCCAGGGCGGGCTACCTCAGGGGCCGGTGGGAAGAGAACCCAGCAGGGCTGAGAACTGGTCACTCTCCAGCCGAGCGTTGGTTGCATTCCACCACAGCAGAGCAAGCAGAGTCGAGTACACCGGAGTCATGTTGGTTTGGTGAAGGCGCCGGATCTTGCTCTAGCGCTAAAATCAGCGAGGGACGGGGGCGACATCGCAATGAGTCCTTACCAAAGACTCGGGTGAACGACGGGGCCCCACTGTTTGGGTGCTCAGTACCGTTGTCCTTAAAGAGCAACAGTTAAGACTACCATTTAGACCACAAAGATGACAACCTTTTCTAGGACAATATTTGACATCTAGACGGTGTATAATATAATCATTATTACATCTTTCCTGAGTTCTGCTGGGTTCATTTAACAAATATATAAAAATAAATATATATAGGCATCATGTCCATTCTAAGTGCCACTTATATTTCAGAAGCTTCACAGGAGTTTTGCTATTTAGTCTTTATAATTATTCTGCTGAGCATCATTAGCACTATTTTACAGATAGTGCAACATGAGGCACAGAGAAGTAATACACCAAGGTCACACAGCCTTGGGTTTTGAATCCCATGTAGATCAGTCTGATTCTCAACATACCAAGTGCTGTGCCAGGTGATAACCAGGAAGGGACAAGTTCCTACCCTCAAGGAGCCCACATCTAGAGAAGCAGCAGCCATGCAAACACAAGTATATTCAAAGTGATACAGAAGTTAAGAGGAGGGAGCCCTGTCTAAGGGAGATAGCACAGGCTCTCAGGGGAAATGCATTGGAATTTGAAGGGTAAGTACTGATTGTCCATCTAACTGGAAATGAGGGGAACAACATTCTAGGCAGAGGGAAAACTTGCAAGGACTCTGGAGCATCAGAGAGTTTGTCTCACCTGGGAAGCATTGAGAATCATTTCAAGGCAGTAGCTTAGGGTATGCAAAGGAGGTGGCAATAGATACTGCTGACACAATAGATGAGCACCCAAATTAAGTTATTTGGATTTTACCTTTGGTTATAAGACACTAAAGGATTTCTATCACAAGAGTGGCATCAAGTCTTGTATGACAAGGTGGAGATACCAAAGTGCAGAAGACCATTTTCAGTCATGGGGATCAGATGATAGTGAAATAGAGCAACGATAATAGGGCTGTAAAGAGGCTAATTAAAAAGAATGAAATAATGCCATTTGCAGCAACATGGAGAGAGTGTCATACTAAGTGAAGAGACGGAGAAATATCGTATGGCATCCCTTATATGTGGAATCTAAAAAGAAATGATACAAATGAACTTCCTTACAAAATGGAAAACGACTCACAGACTTAGAGAAGGAACTTAAAGTTGCCCAGAGGGGTAGGGCTAGTTAGGGAGTTCGGGATGGACGTGTACACACGGCTGCTGCTGCTGCTGCTGTTTAGTCACTGAGTTGTGACTGACTCTTTGCAACCTGGTAGCCCACCGGTTTCCTCTGTCCAGGGGATTTCCCAGACAAGAATCCTGGAGTGGGTTGCTATTTCCTTCTCGAGAGGATCTTCCTGACTCAGGGGTTGAACTCCAGTCTCCTGCTTGGCAGGTATTCTTTACTAGTAAGCCACTTGGGAAAGTCCCTGTATTTAAAATGGATAACCAACAAGGACCTACTGTATAGCACATGGAACTCCGTTCAACATTATGTGGCAGCCTGTATGGGAGAGGGGTTTCGGGGAGAATGGTTCTGTGTATATGTATGTCTGAGTCCCTTCACTGTTCACCAGAAACTATCACAACACCATTAAACGGCTATAACCCAACACAAAATTAAAAGTTCAAAATATAAGGACGTTAGGACAGAGGAAAAAAAGGCTAATTGAAAGAGCTAAAGAGAACTTGATCAGCACTAGTTGTGTTATTATATTCGAACTCTTTTAAATGTGCTCTTCAATCTTGTAAAAGCCTTCTTAGGAATGTAAGCCTTTGAGGAATAGGAGTCACGTATTCACTGATACTTGACGCCCAAAATCTGTTTTCTTTACAGTGATGGTCAGACACTAGAAGTCTTTTGAAACCCAGTTTCTTGGTAGCCCAGATAACATCCAGTTGTATCATACAAAACATTCAGATACATTATCATTTTAATATCATTTTAATCTTCACCATAACCTCATGAGACAATTAGGACAGATATCAGTCTCCTTTTGTAGACGAGAAAATGATAGGTTTTATTGTTGAAATCAAGCCCTAAAAAAGGGGGGGGGGGCAGAACTGGTATTTGAAATGAGGCCTGGAACAATGGCACCTAATGGGTACTCAGTAGATATTTATTTAATGCGGGAAGGAAGGAAGGAACAAACGTTCTCTGATTCGCAGCTCACCTCACCGTGTCCACTGCACAATTGATCCTCGAAGCCCGCTGAGAATCCAGAATAGGCAAAACGCCTGTCCTTGCTCCACTGAGCCACCAGTTAGTCCATTCAACCAAGCCAGCATTTGTTTTAATGTATTGGGTGCGGCATTGACCCAGTCTCTGTCATAAGAGAAATTAAAATTAATTCCCATCTTGAAATTTCCCCCTTTGATGCTAAGATCATTGGGGAAATAACTGGTGAAGCTCTTTGGCGAGAGCCTCCTCACAGGAGAGCTATGCATCAAAAATCCTGGTCCCCAGGTCTGTGGTAGAGTGAGGAAGGAACTTCAGAAAGGCCGCCCGGCGCGACCTGAAAGGCGTTATCGCCAGGGCCTTCTAGGAGAAGGTGGAGTTCTGCAGTATACAGTAGGGTCTACGCTGACCAAAACTGGGGATCTTCAATGGTTCTGCTGATTGCGGATCTCTGAAACTAGAGTATTAAGGAACCATGAAGCACCTCTTCCTCCACCTGCGGCGTACTCCTCTCGAGAGTCTACGGTCACTGAACTACCTGCTACGTTCCAAGTCCCTCGCTGGAAGCTGAGAGGACAAAAGGAAAGAGGAAGACATTTGCACGGAATTTCCGTCCCCCTCCCCCGGGCGGGGGGGGGGGGGGGGGGGAGGTGATGCACACAGTCAAGACTGCTGGTTACCAAGAGCTAAACCGGAGCCCAGTGTGTGTTGGACGAAACAAACCAAAGCCCGGCGACCGGCCACTGAAGATGGGGTGGAGGGCCGTTACGGAGCGTCGTAGGCTTTTCTCGGCTTCGCTCGGGTTGCTGGTTCAGTTCCAAGGACCTGACTGGCGTGCTAGAAGCCTGGGGAGACCCAGGTCCTTTCCATCTTTGAAACTGGCGCGCTAACCGTAGACTTGGTGAAGACTCGCTCAGCTTCAGTCTTCCGGAGCCAGGGCCTGGAGGCGGGGCGGAGGAGGGGCGGAGGGGCGGGGCTGATGGCTGGGGGGCGGGGCCAGAGCGGGGACCGGCCCGAGGTGACGTAGGGCGGGCCGAGACGCGCGGAGGCGGCGGCGGTACCTCCTCCTGCTGCTGCTGCTGCTGCTGCTGCTGCTGCTGCGCCCCATCCCCCAGCGGCCGGCCGGTTCCAGCCCGCACCCCGCGTCGGTGCCCGCGCCCCCTCCCCCGGCCCCGCCATGGGCCTCACCGTGTCCGCGCTCTTTTCGCGGATCTTCGGGAAGAAGCAGATGCGGATCCTTATGGGTGAGGCAGACCAAGCTCGCGGCCCGGACGCGAGCGCCGGCCCCTGCGCAGCCCTGTCGCCCCCGCGTCCCTCCAGCCCCCGCTCACCCGTGTCTCCGACCCCGAGTCACCCACGTCCTAACCCCCCGGGGGGCACTACTCTCGGGTGGATCGTGGTCTGCAGCACCGCCCCCGGGGCCTGACACCCGGAGCTGCGGGCCTGGGTGGGGTGAAGCTCCCTGCGCCCCAGCCCGGCTGGTTAGAAGGGAGGATTCCCCGCCCTTGAAGACGACTTTTAAAAGGTGCGCTCGGCGTTTCTCTTGCACCTCTTTCCCCTCAGTCCTCCGCCGCCCCTCGCCCACTCTGGGGGCAGGAGTTGGCGCTCCCCACCCCGACTGCCCTCAAGGCCCCGAAGGTAGATAACACCGCGCACCTGGAGGCGCCCGGGCTCTCCGCCCCGGTCAGCATCGGTTGTCTTGGCCTCTCCCCTTCCCTGGGCTCTAGGGGGCTCCCTCGCTCTCATCTCCATCCCTGTGCCCCTCTCCGTTGCAGTTGGCTTGGATGCGGCTGGAAAGACCACAATCCTGTACAAACTGAAGTTGGGGGAGATTGTCACCACCATTCCCACCATAGGTGAGTTCAGAGGCGAGGCCGGGAGGAGCGGGAGCGCGGCGGCGTCCCTTCCGAGGATCTGCTGCGTATTCGGCCCCAGGCCTTTATCTGCGGGGAACTGACCCTGACATCGAATACTGCTACCTGAGAAGTGGGTCAGGGTATCTCTAACGGGATGGATGAGACCTAGCGCCGCCCGGCCTGTGGACTCTCGGGCCTCTTGGGGTTCTTTTCCCTAGGGCCTCAATCGTTGCCTTGTGGTTTTGTGTCCCTCCTGAATCCACTTAGTGTTAATGAGTTCCTTCCTTTCAGGACTTTTGCCTCATATATTGTACAATTATCTGCAGGCTTCAATGTGGAAACAGTGGAATACAAGAACATCTGTTTCACAGTCTGGGACGTGGGAGGCCAGGACAAGATTCGGCCTCTGTGGCGGCACTACTTCCAGAACACTCAGGTTGGGGCTACCCCACCCCCAGGGGAAGAGGTGTTAGGGTTAGGAAGGCTGAGGTGTTGGCCCTGAGCCAGGAAAAAACCCTTACAGCCTCTCATCCTCATTTGTAGGCGAGCCTCTCCTCATCCTTCAGATTGCCCTTATACTTCTGAGACTTAGCCAGCCACCTTCCGCTTCTCCTTAGAAGCAGAGTTCTGAATCCAAGCTGCCTGATTTAGGTCTCATCACATGTCTTTCCCTGTTGCCTTGCATTTCTTTTTGCTAGACCGCTTGCCTGAGGGCAGAGGCTGCATCCGTTGTAGGATGGCTCCAGTTTGTGCTAGGATATCTGCAGATCGTTATGGAATGAGCAGGCTTACTAGATGAGCAGGCTTTAGACACAAATAAAGACAGCCGAAAAGCAAAAGGTCCAGAGGAGGCTGTGTGTGTCCCAGACTTGGGAGATAGCTCCTCCTCCCTGTCTTCCTTTGCACCCAGGGCCTCATCTTTGTGGTGGACAGTAATGATCGAGAGCGGGTCCAAGAATCTGCTGACGAACTCCAGAAGATGGTGAGCACCCAGAGCGCTGGGGAAGAGAAGTCTTTGTGCCAATGTGAGAGTCAGAAGGTGCCTCAAGGGCCGCGAACGTACCTCTCTCTTTGTGGGCACAGTCACTAGAAGTAACTCACCCTGTTTTGAATCGCGGTCAGGTAGAAAGTATAAGACTGACTTTTCCCTTGAATTTTCTCTCCTGTCTTCACAGCTGAGTCTGAGAAGTTAAGTGGGGAGGGGGGAGTTATACCAGATGGAGGGAAACATCCTCTTACATTCTTGTTTTGCCATTTGGAAATGTCATCTTGACTAGGGCAGGTAGTCTAATTAGAAAAAGACCCTTGCAGGACTTAAGGCCAACATGGCCTTAAGCAGTTGGTAACTCTCTGTCTTGTGTTCAGTAGATGACACAGTATTCTGTTTTTCCCACAAATATGCTAGAAGGTAGAAGGTGGGAGGGGGCTCCCTGCACAGCTGCGTTCCACCCACCTCCTTCACCTCCCCCAGCTGCAGGAGGACGAACTGCGGGATGCGGTGCTGCTGGTGTTTGCCAACAAGCAGGACATGCCCAACGCCATGCCTGTGAGCGAGCTGACCGACAAGCTGGGGCTACAGCACTTGCGAAGCCGCACGGTGAGGGCCCGCTTGGCCCCAGGAAACCCCAGGCCTGGCAGGAAACAAAGGCATCTCCTTTTTTTTCCCTGCTACTGATCTCTTTCTTTCCCCCTCCCCACAGTGGTACGTCCAGGCCACCTGTGCCACCCAGGGCACAGGCTTGTACGACGGGCTGGACTGGCTGTCCCACGAGCTGTCAAAGCGCTAGCCAACCAGGGGCCGGCCCCTGCTGCCCAGAAGCTCCCGCGTGCATCATCCCGGGAGGACCAGACTCCCGGACTCCTCAGGCAGTGCCCTTCCCTCCCAGCTCCTCCTCCCCCGAAGACACAGGCCACTGCTCCTGCCTGCATGTTCTCTCTCTCTTGGGAGCCTGGAGCCTCGCTCTCTGGGCATGGAGGGATCTGATCTCCTGCCTGCTGGGACCTGTGGAAAGGGGTTTCCAGGGCCAAGGCCCCTTCTTCCAGAAGAGGAGCAGGGATCTGGGTTTAGTTTTTTTTCTTCCATTTCGGGTGTACCCTTTGGGCCAGGTGGGGAGGGGAGGTGAGGGCTCCGGGTGGTGCTATGATGTGGCACTGGATATTGAGTAATAAATTTGCTGTGGTTTGTACTCCGTGTTGTTTGTAGACTACAAGTGGGGGGCTGGGTTACTGGCTGCAAAGATAATATGGTCGTCGCGGGGGCAGGGCTCAAAGCTGCTAGGGCTTCCCTGGTGGCTCAGTGCTAAAGAATCCACCTGCCAATACAGGAGACACAGGTTCAATCCCTGGATCGGGAAGATCCCCTGGAGGGAGGACATGGCAACCCACTCCAGTTTTCTTGCCTGTGAAATGCCATGGACAGAGGAGTCTGGCGGGCTGCAGGCCATGGGGTCTCAAGAGTTGAACACAACTGAGAGACTAAACGACAATAGCAAAGCGGCTAAGGCTGCCAAGCCAACCCCTTACCCCAAGCACACACACTCAACCTTACCCTCATATAGCTCAGCTTCTCCCTCCTTACTCTCAAGACTAGAAGTATTTAGGGCCTCCAGTGGAGGAAATTCCATTCCTTCACCAATTCCAAGGGGCCTTTGCTGTGGGTAACAGGCTCTACCTTCATGGGTTCGTAAACCACCTGACTCCCATTTCCCATCCACCTCCCAGCTACTTAGAGCAGTGGTTCTTAATGACTATGCACACTGAAACTTGAGGTAGGAAGAATATTAAGAATAAGGGCCCTGAGGCACACTTCTGAAAATGATTCTTCAGGACTGGTCTGAGACCCAAGAATCTGCATCTCTAAAACTAACCAGGTGATTCTGTCACTCAGTGTCTATTGGCCTTATTTTATAAAACCTTGGTAGGACTTCCCTGGTGGCTCAGATGGTAAAGAATCCACCTGCAATGCAGGAGGCCTGGGTTCTATCCCTGGGTCAGGATAGAGTGACTAAATGCAGGCAGGGTCTGGGGAGGGCTTCCCAGGTGGCGCTAGTGGTAAAGAACCCACCTGCCAGTGCAGGAGATGTAAAAGACATGGATTCCATCCCTGGGTTGGGAAGATCCCCTCAAGGAGGGCTTAGCAACCCACTCCAGTATTCTTGCCTGGAGAATCCCCATGGACAGAGGAGCCTGGTGGGCTATAGTCCATAGGGTCGCAAAGAGTCAGTCAGGACTAAAGTGACTTAGCATGCACACAGGGCATGGGGATTATAGTCCCTTACTGTGCACCACTGCGCTCTTTCTACCTGGGAAGACTCCACCTACAGGGAACAGGAAGATACGGGTATAGGATCAAGTGTGTAGAGTATTCTCCAAGTGTGGTTCACTCTGCCTTTTTCCCTTTGCATTCCAGCAAAGCTCGACAAACCCACCATCACCACCACTATTTCTTTTGACCTTTCTCCCTTATTTCATGTTGTTGGTTTCTCCAGGGGCTAGACTGGTTTTCTCCATGAGCTTTGGAGGCAGTGGGTTCTGGAGGCTCTTGGCCAGTGGAGACTGGTGAGGGAGGGGCTGGTATCTTTAGGGGCGACCTGGCTGGCTGCCAGCAGCAACACCCTTGGGGACTGAGGAGGGTGCCCTGGGCCATTCTCTGTACCCTGCCCCCAAGCCAGCCCTTTCTGATAAGCATGAGTAATCTGACCCTTGATGAGTATCTAGGGTTTCCTTACACTCACTGAAAAGTATCTCCTGAGACCATTCAGCCTCATCCACCCAAGAGCCGTAAAAGTTAATAGATCTTTCTTGGATATCTTGAATTCTAAAAACACTTGCGCCCCAAGGGAGCCAGGAATCCACTTCCTAGAAAGGAAAGAGGTTGATTTCTACCCTGTGAGTAAAATGAGGCACACAAGTGAAGAGGGGAGAGACTTGCCTGAAATCACACGTGGTCGCTGGCCCAGGCTGAGTTCTGATTCTCAGACTGAGCTACCTTGATGCCTGGAGGGATGTGGGGAGGCGAGTGCCAGAGGCTCTGGACCCACTTCCTCTGGATTGATGCTGCTGGGCAGTGCCCTTTCCCCTCTATGGTGGGACAAGGCACAGCCCCCACAGTCACAATGCTCCCGGGTCACAGAGGCGCTGGGCCCTGGTCCAGCCTCTGCCTGGAAGTTTACTCTGGAAACATCTTCCGGTGGGTACTAAGGGCCTGATTCCAGGCCCTATGGCCTGTGGAACCTCACCACTGGGGGGAAGGCTGGGCCGGACTGAGTCATCACCTGTGGGGCTGGCCCCATGGAGGAGGTGGAGTGGACGCCAAGACAACCCAGGGCCGAGGACCTAAGGGTTGGGCTCATCAGCTGGGCAGGATCCTACCTCACTTATGAACCATATAAGAATACGGTGACAGCTACGGCAAAAGGCTTGGGCCGGAGACAGGTAACAGAGCAAACCTGCACTGGAACCCTTTTTCCTGGTAGCCACGCTGTATGAGTGTGTGTGTGTGTGTGTGTGTGTGTGTGTGTGTGTGTGTGTGTCTCTGTGTGTCTGTCTGTGTGTGCGCGTGTGGATATGTTTTCAACCTACTCACTTTTCTAGGCTCTGCCATTGAGAAGGCAAGCCAGGCTTTTGCTCACAGGCCTCCATTGCATCATCTCCCTGTCTCTAAACCTGTCCCACATGGTGAAGCCTCAGCCCTGGCTTTGCTAACCTTGTCTTGCTCTGGCTGCTCCCCATCCTCTATCCCAGCACAGAAGGGTTGTGTTATCACCAAAAGGAGAGGAGGAGAGCCCAAGCTAGAAGGCAGGATTGCAGGCGTCCGGGGAGGTTGGACCAGTGGAGTTACTGCAAGTTCTACATCTTGGCTGTAATTTGAGAATGGGGTACTCTAGAAGCCATTGGAGAGTTGGTCTTTATTTTACAGAGTGCTGTAGGCACCTCTGGGATGGTGCTAGAGAGAGAGGCAGTAACAAGTTCCTCTTGCTTGTAACAAAGCTGATCACAGCTGAAACAGACAATTGCATCTCGACTGTCTGTGCTCCCATCCTTATCCCCGGACCCCATGGCCTGCCTGTCAGAAGTCTTGCTTTTCTCCTGCTGTGTTGGAAAAGTGGTTCTGGTGGGTGGATGTGTTGGCTGATTGTGCTGTCCAGAGGAAATAGTGAGAAAAGAGAGAAGAAAGACTTAACCCAAAGCTTTTATTGGAAAATTAGGTATTTAAGGAAGTGATCAAGGAAGAGAGAAGGAGTTTTACCTTCCATTACCTGGAGGAGGTGGTTACCTACAGTGTCTCTTGGGATCTTGAGAAGCCCTTTGGCTCCAGTGGTGGAAGTACCCTGAGATCTTTTGATTACCGCTGAACATGAGAGTAGAAGAGAGGACAGTTAGGAGGCCTATGTAGAGGGAATGTAGTTGATCTCAGTGAAGGTCATGGAGCGATGCCAGGGGTGATGGATAGAGGGCTCCTCAGTCTAGCCTTTTTGCAGGACTAATTTCCCTCTTCTCCCTCCCGATGCCTCCAGACCTGGGAGATCCTAGTGAGCAATGAGCATGAAACACAGGCTGTGGTACGACTAAGAAGCTTGCAGGGTCTCTACCTTCTGTGCGAGGCAGATGGTTCTCTGTGCTACGGGCGGCCAAGGACAAGCCATCATGGGTGCTTCCTCATCCGTTTCCACCGCAATGGCCAATGGACCCTCCAGTGCATCATCAGTGGTCGCTACCTGGAATCTGATGGCGAGGATGTTTTCTGTACCTCCCGGGTCCTCTCAGCTTACCACATGTGGACCCCCCGGCCAGCCCTGCATGTCCACGTGATCCTCTTCAGCCCCCTCAACCACTGCTATGCCCGGGCTGACCCTACCATGGGCCGAGTCTGGGTAGATGCACCAATTCCCTGTCTGGAGGAATGCGGCTTCCTGTTGCACTTCCAAGATGGATGCTACCACCTGGAGACCTCTGCACACACCTTCTTGTCCCACTTAGACCGGCTGGTCTCCCAACCCTCAACGCAGACAGCTTTTCACATGCAAGTGCGTCCTGGAGGGCTTGTGGCGCTGAGCGATGGGGAGGGAGGCATGCTGTATCCACAGGGCACACGCCTGCTCCTGAGCCTGGGCTCCAATCCCCATGGAGGCGAGGAGTGGTTCATCCTACAGCGCTGCCCAACATGGGTTAGCCTCACGTCCAAGGCTCGGAAGTTCCTCTCCGTCATCTATGGCAAGTGCTGGGTCTAACAGCCACAGGGGGAGGGAGGGCTGGTTGCTTAAAAGAGGAAAATTTGTTTGGGATCAGAGAGGATTTTTGAACCTGGTGATTAAGGAAGATCCTGAGGTCCCCAGAGGATCTCTGATGCCATGGAGATGGGCTATAAAGTAGGGTCACAGACTTGCAAGAAAAGTGGCCCGAGTCTTCTCCAGGCTACTATGGGCCAAGATGAGAAAGGCTGAGGAGGGAAAGCAGAGGGAATGCCAGTTATCCAGTGTGGAGGAGGGGCTGAGACTGAGACTGGAGCCAGACTCAGGCTTCTTTTGACATCTTCTTCCTCTGTAGACGTGGAGGTGTGTGCTGCCTCTGAGCACATAAGCCCAATGTCGTTGTTCCAGTTTGAATGTGACAACGAGACCCCCACCTTGCAGCTTCGTTCAGCCAATGGCTGCTACCTAGCCCAGGTGAGACCTTGACTTTCTGGACAAGAGAACCCTTAAGCCCTGAAATCTCCCTCTCTGGACTCGCTTTTTCCTTCTTCAGGACAAATGATCTGATGATGAGATGAAGTATGGAGGTCCTTGTCAATAAACTCTTATTTTCATCCAGTGGGCACACTTTCATCCAAACAGGCCTCTTTTAAAAAAAGAAAATTTAAAAACACTTTATTGAGGCATGACTTACACACAATAAAATGCTCACATTTTAAGTGTACAATTCGATAAGTTTTGACAAATATATACAATCATGCTGCAACCATGTCACAAGTTAGAAAATATTTCTGTCATCACAGAAATTCCCCTGTGGCCCTGCCCACTACCACCAATATGCATTCTGTCACTATAGATTAGATGTGCTTGCTCTTGAGTTTCATATAAATGGAATCATACAGTATCGCAGCATATATGCTTCTTTCACTCAGGATAATGTTTTTGAAATTTGTCCATGATGTCACATGTGTCAGTAGTTTGTTCCTTTTTATTGATGGATTGTATTCCATAACACTAATCACAAACACAAACGTAATTCACTTATACCTTCACTTATTGATGAATACTTGACTTATTTCTAGTTTGGGCCATTGTAAACAAAGTTACTATGGACACTCATGTACAAGCCTTTTTGTGGGCCTGTGCTTTTCAGTTATCTTAGGCAAATAGGTAGGAGTGGAATTATTGGGTCATGTGATAAATGTGTATTTAACTTCTTAAGAAAATTTCAAGCAGTTTTCTAAAGTCATTGTACTGCTTTACGTTCTCACCAGTAATGTGTGAGAGTTCTAATTGCTCCATCTCACTAACACTAGGTCTTACCTGTCTTTTTAACTTCAGCCACTCTAAAATTAAATGTGTAATGCCTATTTTATTGTGGCTTTAATTTGGATTTCCCTTATAATTAATAAATTTGAGCATCTTTTCATGTGCCTATTGGTCCTTTGTAGATCTTCTCTGATGGGTGTCTGATCTTTTGCCTGTTTGTTATTGTGTTGCTTGTCTTTTTATTGAGTTGTCAGAGTTTTGGTGTGTTCTAAAATAAAGTCCTTTGTCAGATTTATGCATTGCAAACGTTTTCTCACAGTCTATGACTGACCTTTTCATTTGATTAATAGTGTGTTTCGAGCACCAATTTTTAATTTTGATGAAGTCCAATTTCTCCATTTTATAAGTGGTTAGTGCCTTTTTTTTTTTTTTGGCCCCAGGAAATCACTGCTTACCTCAAAGTCACAAAGAATTTCTCCTGTGTTTTCTTCTATATGTTTTATAGGTTGACTTTCACTTTTATGTCTATGATCCACTTTGAAATGATTTTGGAGTCTAGGCCAAAGTTCATTTCTCTCCATATGGACACAGCACAGACTGGAGAAGTGGGAGAGCTGAGCTCACAACATGTTTTCCAAAAAAGCATCTGAAGGCATAAGCATACCCTGAGAGAATTAAAAAAAAAAAGAGAGAGAGAGAGAGCTAGAGGGTGGAATATGGGAAGGAGAGTCTAAGAATAAAACTTACAAGAAAAAAGTTGAGAGTCTGAGTCCTTGCTTCCCTTCTCTGTTCCCAATATTCTCCTCAGAGACGCCATAGGGCAGTGATGGCTGATGGGCACCCAGTGGAGTGTGAAACCTTCTTTCGTATGCACTGGAATTGTGGCAGGATCCTCCTGCAGTCTCCCAATGGACGCTTCCTGGGCATCGCAGCCAATGGCCTGCTGATGGCCAGTGCCACCGTTCCAGGTAGGCAAAGCAGCCCCTGCCAGGTTAGTCCGAGTCAGAGTTGCTTTCAGAGGGAGCTTGGCAGAAGCTATGGTAGAAAGTTATGGTTATGGTAGAAAGACCACCACGGTTGGGGGCAGAAGATTCAGGTCTGTATCACCTGCTGTATCACCAACTCAAAGGACATGAATTTGAGCAAACTCTGGGAGATAGTGAAGGACAAGGGAACCTGGTGTGCTGCAGTCCATGGGGTCGCAGAGTCAGATCCACTTAGCAACTGAACAACAGCCTGCTGAGTCACTGACTTTTCATCATCACTTGGGTAACCCCCTTATCTGAGGTTCAGTTTCATTGTCTCTATCATCAGTGGAGGTGATAGCCAACCTGTCTGCCTCAGAGGTTTCCATGAAGATTCAATAATTCACTCATCTCAAAGGAAAGAAGAATATTAAAATGTCTTGGCCTCCATGCTGTAATGAGTGCTTTCATAAACATTTCACCAGCACCTAGCGTGAGCCCTGGCACATGATAACTGTTCACTAAATATTAGGATATTGATGATACCCTTTTGCCATCAGGGCCCGTCTCCCTGCTTCCATCTGGGAAAGCATCTAGAGACAGCCCATCCAAAAAACTTCTTCCTGCTTCTTTCAGGCCCAAATGAGGAATTTGGGATTCGATTAGCCAACCGCCCCTTCCTCGCCTTGCGGGGTCGGTATGGGTATGTGGGTACCTCATCAGAACACGACCTCCTGCAGTGCAATATGGATCAGCCAGATTGCATTCACCTGCTGCCCTGCCGCCAGGGCATCTACCACTTCCAAGGTGAGTAGCTCTACTTCCTCACCCCTGGCTTCATGATCTAGCCCAGCCTTAGCCTCAACTAAGACTTCAGGGACTGCCACTCAGGGCCCACTTTTCATAGGAGAAAAAACAGAATTTTTGTTTGCTCTTACACTGCAAGTCTCCTGGAGTGGGTGGACAGAACAGAAACCTGCCCTCCTATGTTCCCAGAGAGGGACCTGCCAAGACAGGCAGGGTAGGGCAGTCCGGGAGGGGTGGTGGGCCTCCTGGGAGCCCCCTCAGAGGCTGTACTGAGAGAGACCCCCCAACTCCAGAATGGCCCACCAATCTGAGCTCTTCCCTCCCCAGCACAGGGTGGATCCTTCTGGTCAATAACATCCTTCGGCACCTTTCGGCCTTGGGGAAAGTTCGCCCTCAACTTCTGTATCGAGCTTCAGGGCAGCAACTTGCTCACGGTGCTGGCACCCAATGGCTTCTATATGCGATCCGACCGAAGTGGTACCCTGTTGGCAGACAGCGAAGACATTACCAAAGAGTGTATTTGGGAATTTTAGGTAAGGACCCAGGGGTCTGGGAGCAGAAGCTGATGAGGAGCAGCAGAAGAAGGGAGGAGGATGCGGAGGCATGTGAGAGCAAGACCAATATGCACCCCAGGCTGGCATCTGTCCCATGGCTGGATCCACTCCCAACCTTTATTCCAAATCCGTGCCTTTTCTCATGGGGCTTCTAGACCTAGACTTGCTGGAGAGAGGAGGAGTCAGATCTAGGCTTCTCACTATCACATCACACTGACTCTTGTGCTTGCAAGTCAGACTGCAGGGGACAGGATGAGGGGGTACTTGTATATCTGTCTCTCTTCATTAACAGGCAGAGTTTTTCCCCCTTTGTAGGGAAGACTGGTAACTTTGAAGGGTATCCTTTCCATCCTAGGTACGTTCTACCCCTACACCTCAGATCCTTGGGGGTACTAATGGCACCCAGATTTATCTGCAGCCTGATCCTTCTCCTGAAGTCTAACCTCATCTCTTTCCAACTTTCTGACTGACAGTTGACTTGACTTCATCCTGCCATCTCCTCCAAATGAGCCTCCTCACCCTCCCCTTCAAAGGTGATCCTTCCTGCCTTCCCCATGGCCATGGAGGGCACCACCATCCTCTCAAACACTCAGGCTCAAGACTCAGCGCCATCTCTGCTTCCTCCCTTGTGTTCCCTTCACCAAACCCTGAAAACTCCAGTATTTCCTTGGCAGAGCCTCTTGAGTGCTTCAGTTCAGTCGTTCAGTCGTGTCCGAATCTTTGCAACCCCATGGAACACAGCACGCCAGGCTGCCCTGTCCATCACCAACTCCCGGAGTTTACCGAAACTCATGTCCATCGAGTCAGTGATGCCATCCAGCCATCTCATCCTCTGTCATTCCCTTCTCCTCCTGCCCCCAATCCCTCCCAGCATCAGGGTCTCTTCCAATGAGTCAGCTCTTCGCATGAGGCTGCCAAAGTATTGGAGTTTCAGCTTCAGCATGAATCCTTCCAATGAACACCCAGGACTGATCTCCTTTAGGATGGACTGGTTGGATCTCCTTGCAGTCCAAGGGCCTCTCAAGAGTCTTCTCCAACATCATAGTTCAAAAGCATCAATTCTTTGGTGCTCAGCTTTCTTCACAGTCCAACTCTCACATCTGTACATGACCACAGGAAAAGCCATAGCCTTGACTAGACGGACCTTTGTTGGCAAAGTAATGTCTCTGCTTTTTAATATGCTATCTAGGTTGGTCCTAGCTTGCTCCTTAGTAATTACCATAATTACTGGCACAATTGTGTGGCAGGCTTTCCACCAAGAGCCTGCAGTGCAACAAGGGCTCCCCAGCCACCAGGCCCATCCCTACCTGATCTCCTCTCCACTGTAAGTCTACTTTTCTAAGCTGATGCCTCCATTCCATCTTTCCCTGTTCATAACTCTTCAGGGTACCTCATTCCTCTTAGCCCTGCCCCTTCACAATCATCCTCTCTTTCCTGGCTTAGGAAGTCAGGAGGATGTTGTAGAAAGAAATTCAGTTTTGATATTATATAGACCTGGAACCAAAACTAGCAAGGCATGGTCCTTACTAGCTTTGTAACCCCAAGGAAATTGCTCCAACATTTCTAGGCCTTGGTTTCCTTATCTGTAAAATGGAAATAATGTCTGTTTCATAGGGTGATATGAGGGGTCAGTGACTGTATGCCTCTAGATAGAGATCCCCATATTCATTCACTCTTTTCCTTCATCTTCTGTTGATTTTCTACATAAACCCTTTAATTGTGGCAAACGGGAAAACAAAAGGAAATCCCACTAAGTCGTTTCCTTATCTATTCCATGAAGGATTTGGATTGCACTAGATTTCTCTTTCCAGGCCTGACATTCTAGTAGACATTTCATCAAAGTGGTTAAGAGATCATTTCTGGACTTAGAGCTGGGTTCTAATTTGATGCTTATTAGCAAAACTGGTTGTTTGACCTTGGGCCAATGAACCTCTCAAAGTCTGTTTCTTGTAGGTGAAATGGAATATAGTGTGACTCTCGTGGGATTATTATGTTACATGAGCTGATGACAGTGAAATGCTTAGTAAACAGCTTGGCACCTTGCACACCCTCATGCCATCAGATGTCTTCCTCAAGTCAGTTTGAATTCTTAGGAAGTCTAACCTGTTGGTTGTAGTCTCCCTGTGAATTCTGATGGTATTTTGCACCATTCATTGGATTTTTCTAAATCACTTCTACTGCTCTTTCCTATAAACTAACCTCTTCTCTGTCCCCGTGGCACTTCCTCAAGAAAGGAACAAATGACTTTATCTTCTCTCTTCCCACTGGGTCTCACCAGGTTTTTTCCTAAATGCTAGAAATTAGCAAGTGACCAACTGAAGGTTTCTATTTCCTCTTTCCTCCCCAGGTCAACAGGATGCCACCTATGGAAATCTAAATCTTCCAGGAGAAACTACTACACTAAACCAAACAAGAACCCCAGAGTCAAGATCCATGAGAAGAATATCTGTAACACAACTTTTCCTACCCAGTTTAGCAAAACACCTGTTTCAAGCAACAATACATCACAAACGGCCACCCCCAAGACCCTGGTGTGCATCTGACTTGAGAGTAGAGGTGTGAATGTGGGTGGCAACTGAGACTCCAGGTCACTTCAAGTGGTGTCCAGAAGAGGGGAAACCAAATGGTAACCTATTCTTCCACTGATTCTCCCCGTCCCCTCCAGAATCACTAGACTTTTCCCAGAGGTCCCATGAGGAATAAGCCTCGCCCTGAAGGATTCACAATCCAGATATGACTAGATGTCCTTTTGGCTTACGACAACGGAAGGATTATTAATCCTATAGGCACAAGGTAGTTGTAATGACAGCCTATGCATATATAGCCCACTGTCCCTCCATAGCTTACCGACCATACCACCTTATCATTTCCTTTTGATCCAGTCAGTAGGACGCAACAGGTATTTTCTCCATCACTGCCCACCGTTTACAGGGAGCTGAAGTGATTTGCCTATGACTGGGAGAAGGCGATGGCACCCCACTCCAGTACTCTTGCCTGGAAAATCCCATGGACGGAGGAGCGTGGTAGGCTGCAGTCCATGGGGTCGCGAACAGTCGGACATGACTGAGCATTTCACTTTCTCTTTTCACTTTCATGCATTGGAACAGGAAATGGCAACCCACTCCAGTGTTCTTGCCTGGATAATCCCAGGGACAGGGGAGCCTGGTGGGCTGCCATCTATGGGGTCGCACAGAGTTGGATATGAAGGAAGCGACTTAGCAGCAGTAGCACCAGCAGAGACCTCTGATGCAATTCTTCAATTAGAGTAGACCCTGATGCCCATGACTCTTTCCATCAAAACAGAGCTTCCAAAATGGGTGTCTTTCTTGCACTGTCTTCATAACATTGGCCCTTAGTGGCATACCATCTGCCCCATTAATGCCTTTCTTGACATAGGCTCTTAAGTACCTTTATTTAGAAAGGGATATTTTAATCACTATCATAAAATGGAAGACCAGAATCACTTGCCATGAGCAGAAATGAAGTGAGAGTTGCTCAGTCGTGTCCAACTCTTTGTGACCCCATGACTTTACAGTCCGTGGAATTCTCCAGGCCAGAATACTGGAGTGGGTAGCCTTTCCCTTCTCCAGGGGATCTTCCCAACCCAGGGATTGAACCCAGGTCTCCCACATTGCAGGCAGATTCTTTACCAGCTGAGCCACAAGGAAAGTCCAAGAATACTGGAGTGGATAGACTATCCCTTCTCCAGTGGATCTTCCCAACCCAGGAATCAAACCAGGGTCTCCTGCATTGCAGGTGGATTCTTTACCAACTGAGCTATCAGGGAAGCCATGAGTAGAAAGTGACCATAAAAATGAATATACTGAAGACAAAAAAAAAAAAAAAGAATATAATGAAACCAAAGTGATGCCATAAATTTTAGTCATATTTCCCTTCCTTGACCAAGGTTCAGAGCCTGAAGCTCCCTTTCCGTCTGTTAAAAAAAAAAAAAAAAAAAAAACCAGATTAACAAGTGTTACAGAGTGGCTACAGAATAGAACCAAAATGAAAATTTTCTCTTTGATGCAATCAGAATTGAAAGGGAGTGGAAAAGGGAATAATTTTTGCTCATTGCTGACTCAATATTATATAAAGCAGCATCCAGACAGCTTCTCAAACACTCTCAAAGCCTGAGCCCTACTGCATCATCCCACAACTAGGCCCTGGCTTTTAAGTTTATTGAGAAGAGAAGCTGAAACCAGAAGCTGAGAGAGTTTCTGCTTGGGTAGAGGAAAGTGATGTCAAGTTTCCGTAAGTATGTTTTTCCTCAAGAAATATGAAAGAATTTTGTAAACATTTTAATGCAATAAGAGAAGGTTGCAAACGCTAAGGACCAGGGCATCTCCTTTCCTAGACAATGTTAAGAATAGGCCAGAGATGTGATGTGGAATCGGAGAAGGCAATGGCACCCCACTCTAGTACTCTTGCCTGGAAAATCCCATGGACGGAGGAGCCTGGTAGGCTGCAGTCCATGGGGTCGCTAAGGGTCGGACACGACTGAACGACTTCACATTCACTTTTCACTTTCATGCACTGGAGAAGGAAATGGCAACCCACTCCAGTGTTCTTGCCTGGATAATCCCAGGGACAGGGGAGCCTGGTGGACTGCCGTCTATGGGGTCACACAGAGTCAGACACGACTGAAGCGACTTAGCAGCAGCAGCAGTGGTGTGGAATAGTCCTCAGAGATAAGACCTTGGGAGTCATTTAATGCAGAATCTCTTCTTCAGCCTTCCCTGAATACATATAGTCAGACATACAGGAATGTATGTGCCCAGGGACACACACACGTGCATGCGCACATGTGTGTGCGTGCTCGCGCGTGCACTCGCACACACACACACACACACACACAGATGTGTGTGCACGCTTTTATGCTCCCCACAAGTTGCCATCCTCAGCTTGAATGTGCTCAGCCATGGGGCTTCAGCTTCCAGCTGCTTCCATTGCTAAGGTCAGTTTGGTCATTGAAGTGAATGGCACAATCTCAGTCCCCCAACAAAACCTTGCGCATTTCCCTGGGCCGTCTGTCCAGTGGGGCCCCAGGTTGAGAGCAGAGAAGCAGGGCAGAGGCAGGTCATGCTCTGTTATCCTTGGAATTTCATGGTAGAGCTGTGCTGTCACATGGAGCTCTCTGTGCTGATGGAAATGTTCTATAATGCTTATTGTCCAACACAGTAGCCACAGGCACATGTGACTACTTCCTAGGTGATTTAGTGGGTAAAGAATCTGCCTGCTAATGCAGGAGATGCAGAAGACTCAGGTTCAATCCCTGGGTCCAGAAGATCCCCTGGAGTAGGGCATGGCAACCCGCTCCAGTGTTCTTGCCTGGAGAATCCCATGGACAGAGGAGACTGGTGGGCTACAGTCCATAGGGTCGCAAAGAGTCGGATACAACAGAAGTGACTAAGCACACACACAGTGTGAGTGAGGAGCTGAATTCTTCATTTTGTTTCATTTTAATCACTTTACTAGCCACATGTGGTTGGTGGCTACTTTTACTGGCAGCACAGCTCTAGAGTATTTGATGATAAAGAGACTTATTGAAGGATAACTTCTGGACCAGTACCTTTGCAGATGGGAGTAAATAAACTCTGTCCTGACCCTCACTTTGCACCATCATCATTCCATCCCCATCTCTTCAAAAAGGAAAGAATTTGGAGAGATGAGCCCACCCCTCACTCCAAATATCCCCTCCATCACGTTCCTCCGTGTCCCTCTCTTTTCTTACATCCCTAGGTTTCCCAGGAGGAGCCTGGAGATTTCTCTCTCTAGGAAGACAAAATTGAGATGATTTGGAACTTTCAGAAAAGAAGAAGCAAGCAAACATGCCCCAGGAGCACATACAAAGGGAGAAGCAGAATATAAAAAGGGGCATTTCCTCTCTGTTTGCCGCTGTGCAGAAAATACATATGCAATTAAGGAGTTCATATGTGTCTTAGATTAAGGAATTATTAGACATTTTCTTAGATGTGGTCACTGTGTTGTAGTTATGTAAGAAAACTTCCCTTATTTTTTGGAGATGCATGCTGGAGGACTCAGGGGTGACAGGCCATGAGGTGCTATCAGTATCTGTACGTGTGCATACGTGTGGGTATATGAGCACAAAAACACCAAAGCAGATACATATACATACATGTGCAGATACATGCATGCATACATACAGAGATTCGATAGATTGGATGGATAGACAGTAGCTAGATACATAGCATGTAAACACACAAATATATTAGATGATAGCTAGCTAGATACACATTTTCATAGATAGATATTTAGACAGACAGAGGGCAAACTGCTTATAATTGTTAAATGCAGGGATGGGATTATGAATACTCACTTTAAAAACATGATGGACAACAGAACTACTGCCAATTTTAAAAATGTTTTTATTACTGCCAACTGGAAGCCTCGTAAGGCCAATGTGACATGTGGTTAAGCACAGCCTCTCCACTCAGGTGACGTACAAGAGGGGCAAGGTCCACAGACGAGGAGGAGACACAGGAAGGAGGAGGGGCCGTGCTTTGCTTGGACAGGTGGGGTCATATCCCCCCCACCACATCTCCTTTCCATACTGAGCCTCCTTCCTCATCCCAGACCTCACAGTGGGGAGCCAGGCCACTGCAAGGCCTGACGGGCACCAAGACTGGTGATGGGGGCAGAGGAAGGAAGGGCAAGGATGGCAAAGCAGGATGGAGCCCAGGAAGCTCAGCTGTGGGGGGCAGGTAGCCTGCAGGGATGAAGAGAGGTTGAGATTGGGCTTGCTGGTGGCACCCCAGCCCTCCAAGTCACTGTTGGGGAGAGAGGCAGATGTTGGCTCTTTACCCTGGATATATACACTCAGATCCCAATCCCGCCCCGTCTTCCTGCTACAGCCGTCAATGGTAGTATACACTCAGGGGTGCTAGTCTCCCCAACTCTGTGGGCCATGCAAGGAATTAGGAAAGCTGTATTGAGGTTCCCCTGATAAACCTGACTGGAGATCGGGCCTTCCGGTGAGTCAAGGAGTTGGTTTGCCCTCCCCACACCCTGCAGGAGCGCAGCCTGGCAAGGATTCTTACCCCAGCAGGACTGGAGACAGGCTTGTGGTGGGGTGTCACTCAGACACCCCTCTGATGCTGTCCCCCAGCGCAGTGGATAGTAGGGACCCAGGGATTCCAGGGTAGGTAGGACTGCCTTGGACACACTGCCGGGGGACTGCTTGGAAAGCAAGAGGAAGCCCTCAGCTGCCAGCGACGCCTCCTGTTTAGCACGGCCAGGACCCCTGCCCCCAGGCTGTATCTTGAACAACTTCAGGGGGCGCCATTCACACAGTAGACTGTGAGGATGGCGCTTCCTGGAAGCATGCACTGTGGGGGCCCAGGGCATCGTGAATTCCAGCTCAGGCCTCCACTGGGAATGGGAGGAGCAGTGACCCCTTCGGCCTTCCCGATTCACAAACTCCCCCTCCTCCTGGATACCTGTGCAGAGAAGATTCCTGGGGAGGCACTTGGTACAGTCAGACCCCGGGAACCACCTACAAGGTAAGGGAGAATCCACTCAGCAGGAGGAACAAGGGTCTGTGGAGCAGGGGATGGTGGTGAGAGGCAGGGGAAGTTTTAGGAAAGGCGACGACTTCTGGCAGGGGTGGGAGGGGGTTGATGCTACAGCCCTAAACTGCCTCCTCTCCAACGCGGGATCTTAAAAGACTGGGGAAGAAGGATTAATTCCTAGGGATGATAAATCTGGGGCTGTGCAACCCTGAAGAGCAAGGATTGTGTGTGTCCAGCATCCAGTACAAGATCTGATGCGTGGGATGTGCCAAGTAAATGTTCGGTGGATGGATAGATGGAAGGAAAGATAGGTGGATGGATGGATGGAGGGAAGGAAGGGAAAGGTGAGTGGATGGATGGATAGATGGATGAATGGAAGGGAAGGAAGGAAGGGAAATGTGAATGGATGGAAGGAATGAAAGGGAAGAAGGAAGGAAGGAAAAGAAAGGTGAGTGGATGGATGAGTAGATGCATGGGCTGAGAAATCACCTGGAAACTGCATCTCACACTTGAGCTTCTCTTGTCGGCGCCATTTGGCCCTTCGGTTGGAAAACCAGATCTGAGGGAGGGCAGAACCATGCAGCTGACTGTGCGCTCCAGGGCCCAGCACCTACCGTTCTCACCCACATGTTCCTGACCTGGACTCAGAGAGCAGACCCTTCCCCAGACCCAACCTCCCCGCTTCCTGCTCTGGCCTTTGCTCTCTGACCTCTTCCTCAGCACCAAGGCGTGGAGAGGGAGGATGGGGAGAGCAATCAGCAGCAGGGGAACATGGAGGAGCTTGTCTCATTTCTACTCCAAACGAGCTGGTCTCCACCTTCCCACCCCCTTCTCTACCGCAGCCCAAAGCCTGCCTGGCCCAGACTCTCTACGCTTCGGGCCTGTGCACGCTGTGCAGCAGGGCTCACTCACCCTCACCGTGTCCTCGGGCAGAGAGGTGGCTGCAGCCAGTTTCCCACGGGCCACTGAATCAGGATACTGCCCACGCTGGAATTCTGCAGAGACGGAGGCTCACACGGCAAGGGCACAGGGAGAGGAACAAGGCCTGCTTCCCCCTCAGCAGCAGCCCCCCAACTCCCACCCTTCCTAGGACAACCCTGAACTGCCCTCCTCCTGGAGGCAGGGCCACCTGCAGCCTCCAGCGCTCAGCCATGGCCTATAGGCCTCTAGGTCCTCACCTCTGTGGCCCCCATCCACCCAGCCCCGGCACCTTTCTCCAGCGCCTCGGCTTGGCCTGGGGAAAAGATTGTCCGATTCCGGTGGCCAGTTCCTGGGTGGGGACCCCGGGGAGCCTCAGAGTCACAGGGGGGAGTTCGAGGAATTGGACCCAGACCAGCTGCAAAGGGAGACAGGAGCTGGAGCAGGTTTGCGACAGCGATTCCTCCGGGGCTGTGGGGCCGGGGCAGTGTGGCTATAGAGAGGAGCTGCACTGCTGGGACATCCACCGGTACTCGGGGGTTGCTGCAGGGGCACTGGGTGAGGGGCACACTCCATACCATGGGGGCGCATGCTTAGTATTTGGAGGGAGACAGCTGCAAGGTTTGGTCCAGGCTTGTGTGACCAGACCACATCAAAAGTGGTCTGAGAGGCTGTGATCGAGGCAGAGGGAAGATGTGGAAGCCCCAGTCCTGCCTCCTCCTCAACAGATCCTGAGAACCTGGGGCCTAGGGAGCTGGTCTCCGTTCCAGGACCTGCCAACACCTAGCTAGTGACCTTGGGTAAGTCGCTTCCCTTCCTCTGAGCCTCCATCCTCTCCTGCCAGGAGAGAATAAGACCCCCTGCCAGGCCCTCTAGGTTGTCTTGTGGTGAGGGTGATGCAAGAAAGAACAAGAAAGGAACGTGGGAACTGTTAGATGCTTACTTGTGGCTCTGATCATCCCTGGAGGCAGCTCCAAGACCCACCTGGCAACCTGAGATGTATCCAGGGCGGTCTCTGGTCCTCCTGCAATGCCCGCAGGACGCGGTTGATAGAGGAGACCTGAGGACGTGTGGTGTTGAGTAGGAAGATGGTACACAGAGCCAGGGGTGCTTCCTAAGGATGTCTCCCCAACATTCTCTCTCTTTCTCTCTCTCTGTCCCAGCCAACACCTTACTTCCAAGGGCAGCCTCCTCTCACTCCCCATACTTTCTTCATCTCACCTGTCTCACCACTTTTCAGAAGAGAAACTTCTGGGTCAGAAGCGAGCCCAGGAGCCCCGCCCCCAGCCTGGGAGGCCCCACTGCAAAGTAAGAAGGAATCTACTTCTGCCTCCCCAGACAGCCTGTCTGTGGCTCCACTTCCAGTTCTGGGGAGGGGAGAGCACTTACACTGGGAGTCTTGTCCTGGGTGCAAAGCCCCTCTGCACAGAGCTGGCGTTGGATCTCCCAGGCGAAGAGGGCCGGGCACTGCCCCTTGAGCTGGGCGATTCGTGCCACCACCGGCGGCGTGGCCAAGCGTGGCTTGCTTCCTCCAATCCCCTTGGGCTCCAAGACACCTGTGCGGTAGTAACGGCCTAGGATCTTGCTCACACAGCCATTAGATACCTGCATCAGGTGAGAGGCAGAGACAGGTAAGGCCTAATGGCCAGAGGAGGAGTGTCCCTGGGACAGAGGAAGCTATAAGGCCACAGAGTGGAGTCCAGCCCCACCTTCAGAAGTCTGAAGCTCCCTATCCCAGCCCTCAGGGGAGCAGCCCAAGCCCAAAGGCCCTCCCAGTCTGCACCAGCTCCGGACTTGCCTTAAAGGGGCTCCTCTCCCCGCTTCTTGTCCCCATCACTGCGTGAAGGGCCCAGCATCGTACCTTGAGGCTCCGGGAGATGTCACAGGGCCGCATCCCACTGATGGCCAGTTGCACAATCTGTTGCCGGGTATCCAGGGGCAGGGGCCGACCATTCACAAAGAGCCCCCCTAGCTGGTTCACGCTGCTGATCCCTGGGTGGGAGAAAGAGGCATCCAACCCGGCAGCTCCCCTCTCTCCAGTCCACCTGTGGCCAGGATGACCCTCCTGGGAGAGGGTTACCCCTCCAGCCTGCCTTCCCACCGTAGAGAAAATCCTCTCCCCGGGGGATGGCCCCTCTTCTGCTCACAGGGTCCCCCAAACATGCCACTTTCTCTGGGAGCTGGCTCATGAGTGAATCTTTGCTCCTTGGCCATAGGCACTGGCCCTACCGAGCTTACGGACACAGGGTGGAACAGAGAGACTGTCTGGACTGAGCTCCCTTAGAACGCTGGCCAAGGGCACAGGAAACCACGTGGATGGAAGCAGAACCTTGAGCCATTTCTTCCCTCCTTTTGCTACCTGTCCTTCCAGCTTCTCTCGGGCATCTTACCATCTTGCGGCATGCTCCAGGCTGAGCCTCCTCTCAAAGGACAGGCACTGGGAAGACTGGGGAGGGCAGTTTCTCCTGGGAGGTCCTTCTTTGTTCTTGGGGCTGAGCCTACAATAATCCAGGGTTCTTTGGGTGGAATCTCTCGCTTGGAATGATCTTGGGATGGGGTTTTGTGATAGAGGATAAGGTTTATAAAATTTGCCAGTAGATTGGTTACAAAGATTCAAATTCGTTTTACTAAACCTTTGAATTAAAACATCACAGAGCTAGGGGACTTCCCTGACGGTCCAGTGGTTAAGACTCAGCACTTCTGGTGCAGGGTATGCAGGTTGAATCCCTGGTCAAGGAGCTAAGATCCCTCAAAAGTCTTATCAGCCCCCAGCAGGTGATACACTTGGGGCAAGGGTCCTGCCTCCTAAGCTCAGGAGGTTCTGCCCAGCCAGGAAGAGCACCAGGGACCACAGATCCCCATCACCCTGGTCCAGGGCTGGGAACCACATTCAAGGCTCTGCCTGCAGTCTCATGCAGGTTATGTTCTCCAAACCATCAGCCAGAAAGCTTCCTTCAGAGCACCTTATAGGAGGGTCTTGCTCTGTGTTTTATGCTCCCCAGGAAGGTCTGGGGAGATACCAGGGCTCGTCTCTACCCCCAGGCATTGTAGCTCAGGCCCCACCCCCTGGAAGTAGAGATGAGCAAGCCTGAAGTCTCCCAGAAGACACCTCTCTTGACACCTTCTAACCCACTGGGGTTATTATTTCCTGTTAACTCTGGAGAGTTCTAGATCTCATACTCTCAGAGGTCAGCTCTCCAAGGCCAGACACTCATTCCTTCAATTACCATTTACTGAAGGGATGTCGAAGGGAGGGAGGGAGAAGCAGGAAAGGGCTGTCTCTGAGCTGCATAGATGCCAAGGTGAGCATGAGAGAGTCTTTGGGCAGCTAGGGACACAGGTCATGAACCACCATGTCTGTCTTGCTTTTAACGGCTAGACATGGCAGTTGAAGCCACCTCCTTTCATGCCTGGACCCCCGGCAGGTCTGGGGGTCACCCCAGAGAATAGCTTATGCTTCGATCTTTCCTGTAATAACCACACCATCTCGACTTAGTTAACTAATCTGCAATTATTTACTGAACATGGTATTAATTATGAGTACACAGCTGGTTGCTCAGGATGAAGGGAGTAAAATGGAAAAGGACAAGGCTTTTGCTCTCCAAGAGATCACAGAGCAGCCAGGAAGAGGAGACTAGTGCTGGGGAGAAAACAATGAACTCAGGAGGGACTTGAGAAACTCAGGAACTGAAACAGCTTTTACTCACTCATCTCTAGACAGAGAGAGACACATTCCCCTACCAGCTCTCATCTTTCCAGAGAGTCAGGAAGGCAGGCAGAGGTTTCTCCAGAAAGAAAACTGAGGGACAAATTGGGGTTCTCACAAATAAGAGGCTACCCAGGGAGTGAAGTTCAGGGAAGTGTAGAAGCCAGTCCCTCCTCAGAAGCTGAAATTTCTAGCTTCTAATCCTGAGGCTCTCTTTCTCTGCCTCCACCCCTGCCACCACAAAAACAATGGAGAGAAGGAAGTCAATCTGGGGACTTAAAGGGCTGTGTCAAAAGCTCAGAAAATCAGCCAAGCCCTGACTCCTTGAGAGGACTCTGTCCTCCCCTCAGTGACTAGAGCTCAAGAGGAGCTGTGGGGGCTCAAGTTCAATATCCAAACCTGAAATCCCCCCAACTCGAAATAGTAACCCATTCCCAGTCACTGCACCACACATTTCCAACATTCATATTGACTTTTCTGAGGAGACAACCGGTCCTCACAAGATGGGAGAGCAGGAGAAGGGGCTGAAGGGGCAGGAAGGAGGTAGCTGCAGAGACAGAGGAGGAGAGAGGTTGGCTTGGCCGCACAAAGACATGGAGCCAGCCTGGGAGGCAGAACAGACAATGAGCCGGAGGTGAGCTACCTGTGTGGAGGCACTGAGGTGAGAGCTTCGACGCTTCAGGAGTCTCAGGCTCCTGATCTGGGCTCCTGAGACCCCTGCAGTCTCCAGGGAGGGTGCTGGTCTGGTCCTGGTAACAGCCTCCTCTCTGTTTCTGCTTCAGTCCCGCCAGGGGGTCCAGAGCTACAGAGAGCCCGGTGATCAGGAGCAGAGGGCAGCCTTCTGGGAGCAGCCAGTGATGTCACAGGCCATGAGCAGAGGAGAGAGGAGGAGGGAGGTGTGCATGGGGCTGACTGACGCCGGCCCTGACTCAGGGCGAACCACAGCCAATGACCCACTGTGTCCTTCCACTGGAAGTCCTCGGAGCCCATGTTGCCCCCACCTGCCAGCCTGAAGCAGGACCAGAGCCAGTCTCACCCAGGGCGCCCAGCCCCTGAGCACACCCACTCAGGGGCCAGCACTCCTGAAGTGAATGAGGAATAAGGAAGATGGGGGAATTTCAGACTGTGTCTCCAAGTCTTCAGGTGCTCAGAAGCCCAAACGTGACTTCCAGAACCACGGACACAGCCTCCCACCCAGAATGCACTTTTGGGTTCTGGGTCAACTCCTGAGTCCTGTGTTGGTTGAAAAGATAAATGGGTACATAGACCAACACCTAAATACTGGCCAAGTTGGCCCATGAATCTCTCAGAGAATGAGGTATGTGTAGAAAAGAGTGTCACATGGCACCAGTTCTTCCGGAGTGTCCTAACCAAACCTCCAACTGGCTCCTTGACTGAGGTGATGCCCAGGATGAGTCTTGCTTAGGAACTGGGGGACCCTGGGATTCAGAACACTGTCAACAGGGTTGATGGAGGGAATAAGCCTCTGAGGGGAGTTAGGTTGCAGGTGGGGTATCTATCCATTTCTAGATTTATCAGGCTCCATTCCACTAAGGATATGGTGGTTTTAGACTCTAAGTTATGAATGACACTCCTGTTCCCACCGTGGACACCACAGGGTACCCGGATCTTTGTTGGGGTGGAAGGCCCAGCAGCTGGAAAGAAGACAAAGCCCCCAGCGCATGGAAGCTCTGTTGCCACCTCCAGCATGGGCAGATCTCTTGTGAAGGAGGCAGCATGGAAAGCTCTTTGGGTCATCCCATACTTTGGATTCTGAGAGACTCGCAGAAGTCAGGCTGAAAGTAATCAGGGTGTGGAGATCTAAGACTAGGTTTCATTGGTAAATGCTTTGGTTTTGGGGGAACAAGGGCATGGATATCATGGTCGATCCTAGGGTTGGGAACTCATTCTCAAGACAGAGCCAAATGTATCACAAAAGTGGGTTTTCTCCCTTACCCTGCTACTTACTCCCCTCCTTTTCCAGCCTCCTCAGGCTCGTCCAGAGCCCTGGGCAGACTGCAGCAGGTGGTTTCAGCACCAGGGGCAGGACAGCACATGCCCCAGTGGCTGTAGAGCCAATTCACTCCCAGGGCAGCTGGGACTGTTGGTCCCAATGCTCAGCCATGCCTGGGTGAGAGGAGGTCCTGAGGAAGGCATGTGGTACCCCTGATCTTAGTCCTCTTTTCCTGCCTCATCTCTTCCCTTTTATTTGCCCCTGCATCTGGGGACCAAAGGCTCCATGTTCGGACCCCCTATTCCCATGGACAGCTGTGTGAGGGTGGAGATAGGGGTATCAGGGGGAGCAGGGACAAGACCTGGCAGATGGTGGAGGCAGTGATTTCCCCCATAAACTACCCTCTCCCCCCGCCTTTACAACACACTCTTGGGTCTGAATAAACAGAGGCTTTCGACCCAGAGGTGATGGGGGGAGGGAAAAGAGACGAAGGGGAGCCTAGCCAGCCCAAAGGCTCAGCCACTCAGCCCTCTGCCCAAAGCGCCAGACTGTTTGAGGAGCAAATATCTGCCTTCACTGTCTGACTCTCTCCGCTGCCCCCACCGGGCTTGGGGCTAATTGTCCCTCATTAGCTGGGCCCAAGCCCCAGGCTGCTGCCAGCCCCCGCCATCTGCTCACAATTATACATTAACTCAGAGGTCTTGCCACCCGCCAGCCCGACTGTGCGCCCCTCTCCAGGCCAGCCGTGGCCACTCCTGATTGTCCCTCACCCTGTTATAGAGCCCGAACCACTGGCTTCTACTGCCCTCGGGGGCCCCTGGTATAAAGCCCTGAAGCTGTGGGAAAAGACCAGTCCTCAGGTGAAGCGGCTGGAGTTCCCCTGCCCTCCTCATGGGGCCAGCAGATGAGACAAGCCCGTGCGTAAAGCTGGAGAGGGCAGGGCGCAGCCGGAGCTGAAACCGGAGGCTTTGCCCTGACTCCTCACCCTGGGCTTTGGGCACTTAATGGGGGTGGCGACGCCAGTTCCAGGCTATTGCTATCCCTCCCTGTGGCCCCTCCTAGTGAGCTGTAGGGTTCTGGCTCCTAACTTCCCTCTTTCCAGAGAGCCCCGTTTCCTGCCAGTCCTCAGCTTTCCAGAGCGCCCTGGCCACCTCGCCAAAACCGCTCTCTGGCAGCACACGTCTCCGAATTGAAAGTCAGCGTAGTTTCCTGGACACAAAAACGTGGGGAATCTTCAAGTTTCTTGGATATTCCCAAGCTTAGTCCTGAAGCTGCAACTCCCGCCACCGCCAGCCCTGCTCTCCCAGGCCAGGTCTGGGAGACCCTTTTCTGTAAATCCCAGCACTTTCCTGGCCGGTGTCTGAAACGCTGGCTACTCAGCTCCCTCCCTCTGAATGTGCCAAGGAGAGTGAAGAGCACTTCCTCTCAACTGGGGACACAGAAAACATCCCCTTTTCCTTCTTTTTTTCACTAGGAGTGCCTAACCTCTGCGCTCGGTCCTCCCCACATTTCTCTCAGGACTAGGCTTTGCTGGGCAGGGTGGGGAGTCTGCACTTTCCTGCACAACCCTTAGCAGAGCTGGGGAGTTAGAACCAAGGACTCCAGGAGGCCAGGCAAGGAAACTCGTGGTGTTTGGGGTGAGGGCAGCAAGGAAGAGCCCAGCCCAAAGCTGTTAGGTCCGGCGCCATGCACCTCAGACCACAGAGGCCAAGTCACTTGTGCGGAATACGTCTCTGGGTATGCCAGGGCACACTAGCCCTGCCCAAGGGGAAGGGGCAGCGTCCTGACTGGAGTTTTCACACCTGCCTGCTGACCCAAAGTTTCATCTGGTTTTCTGGGATGGCCAGCTCTGAGCTCCACAAAGCTCTCCCACTCCAGTGAAGAATCTGGGGAAGCAGATAGTGGCCCATTTTTAAAATACATTTTATTTTAATAAGCTTTATTTTTTAGGACAGTCTTAGGTTTACAGAGAAATTTCAAAGAGAGTTTTCATATACCTCACCCACTGTTTCCCCTGTTATGAACATCTTACATCAGTATTTGTTATAATTAGTAAACCAATGTGGAAAGGGCTTCCCTTTTGGAAGGGTGGCTGTTTGTGGAAAGGGTGGCTCAGAAGGTAAAGAATCCCCCTGCAATGTGGGAGACCTGGGTTTCATCCCTGAGGCAGCGAAGATCCACTGGAGAAGGGAATGGCTACCCCTTCCAGTATTCTTGCCTGGAGAATCCCCATGGACAAAGGAGGCTGGTGGGCTACGGTCCATGGTGTCACAAAGAGTCAGACATGACCGAGCAACTAACACTCATTGATAATTAAAATCCACGCTTTATTTTAGAGTTCCTCAGTCTTTCCCCTAACATCCTCTTTTCGGTTTCAGGACGCCATCCAGGACACTACATTTAGTCACCAGGTATTCTGAGGCTCTTCTTGACTGTAAGGATTTCTCAGATTTTCTTGTTTTTGATAACTTTGAAAATTTTGAGGAGTCAGGTATTTTACAGAACATCTCTCCGCTGTGATTTGTCTGATGTTTTCTTCATGATTAGACTGGGCTTATGAGTTTTGTAGTTCAAACAGTAAAGAATCTGCCTGCAGTGCAGGAGACCTGGGTTTGGTCCCTAGGTCAGGAAAATCCCCTGGAGAAGAGAATGGCAATCCACCCCAGTATTCTTGCCTGGAGAATCCCCATGGACAGAAGAGCCTGGTGGGCTACAGTCCATGGAGGTGCAAAAAGTCGGACATGTCTGAGTGACTAGCACACGCGTGCGCATGCACACACACACACACACAGGTTTTGAGGAAGAAGATCCAAAAAGGTGAAGTGCCATTCTCATCATATCCCATCACAGCACGTGTCAAAATGACTCACCTCTGTTGATGTTGACCTTGATCATCTTGCTGAGGTAGTATATATTAGGTTTCCCCACTGAAATTACTCTTTTTCCCTCCTTTCTAGACGGCACTTTTCTGCAGGAAGTCCTGAGTACAAGGCACCCTTAAGAGTGAGGAGTTATACTTTACCTCTTGAGGGTGATTACATTAATTTTGGATTTCTTATGCCCCAGAGATTTTTTCACTTCTCTCCCATTTATCTGGGGCTTCCCAGGGTCGTTGTTTTTCAGTCACCAAGGCCTAGTCATGTCAGACTCTCTGTGACCCCATGAACTGCAGCACGCCAGGTGACGTGGTGTTAAAGAACCTGCCTGTCAATACAGGAGACACAGGAGACGAAGGTTCAATCCCTGGGTTGGGAAGATCCCCTGGAGTGGGAAATGGCAACCCACTCCAGTATTCTTCTCTGGGAAATTCCATGGACAGAGACTGGTGGGCTGCAGGCCCTGGGATTGCAGCGTCGGACACGACGGAGTGACTGAACACGTGGCACACACCATCACTTATCTGTTCACTAATTTATGTCTATCAGTATGGACTATGGAGACTAATTTTACTCTTTGGATCATTATCCAATATACTACTTCTTCTTGTTGTTGCTCAACTTGTTCCAGCTTCGGCCATTGGGCACTCTTAATTGGCTCCTGTATCCCTTTGGCATATCCTCATTTTCATGGGGTTCAGTTTTTATTATGTGTGTGTGTGTGTGTGAGAGTATCTCCTTATTTATCTTATACATCACCTGCCCCAAGCCTAGAATTAGTCATATCTCCATGGAGCTCTGGCTGCCTTGGTTGGAGAGTGGTATGAAAAAGCAAAGATCTGGGCACTAGCTTTGCTTGCTGCTACTGGGATATCAGTGCTTCTGGATTCTCTCAGCTGAGAGAGCAAAGAAATAAACATTAGTGTGTACTAATCTGTGTATGTAGACATATAAATATCTGTAAAGAGTTCCATATATAACCAATTCCATCCATATAAACTAAACATGAGTTCATACTCATGTCTCCAACTCCAATCCATTATTACACAGATCATTCTAGTTTCCTCCCTTGCATTTCTATAAAGTCTATATAATACTTATGTATAATTCATTTTACCTTTAGTTTTATAGACTCCACTCATTTCCAAAGTTACTTAAATAGGCACCCTTTTCCCCACCCGCTTCCCTTCATAATCTAACTGTAGTACAGTTGGATTATTTAGTCATATTCTGCATTTCACTTTAGGATTCCCTGACCTCTAAATAACTTTTAAAATCTGTATAAATTAAGATTCACTCTTTGTGCTGTAAAGGTCTATCAGTTCAGTTCAGTTCAGTTCAGTTGCTCAGTCGTGTCTGACTCTTTGTGACCCCATGAATCACAACAGGCCAGGCCTCCCTGTCCATCACCAACTCCCGGAGTTTACTGAAACTCATGTCCATCGAGTCAGTGATGCCATCCAGCCATCTCATCCTCTGTCGTCCCCTTCTCCTCCTGCCCCCAATCCCTCCCAGCATCAGGGTCTTTTCCAATGAGTCAACTCTTCGCATGAGGCTGCCAAAGTATTGGAGTTTCAGCTTCAGCATGAGTCCTTCCAATGAACACCCAGGACTGATCTCCTTTAGGATAGACTGGTTGGATCTCCTTGCAGTCCAAGGGACTCTCAAGAGTCTTCTCCAACACCACAGTTCAAAAGCATCAATTTTTCGGCGCTCAGCTTTCTTCACAGTCCAACTCTCACATCCATACATGACCACTGGAAAAACCATAGCCTTGACTAGACGGACCTTTGTTGGCAAAGTAATATCTCTGCTTTTGAATATGCTATCTAGGTTGGTCATAACTTTCCTTCCAAGGAGTAAGTGTCTTTTAATTTCATGGCTGCAATCACCATCTGCAGTGATTTTGGAGCCCCCCCAAAATAAAGTCTGACACTGTTTCCACTGTTTCCCCATCTATTTGCCATGAAGTGATGGGACCGGATGCCAAGATCTTCGTTTTCTGAATGTTGAGCTTTAAGCCAACTTTTTCACTCTCCTCTTTCACTTTCATCAAGAGGCTTTTTAGTTCCTCTTCACTTTCTGCCATAAGGGTGGTGTCATCTACATATCTGAGGTTATTGATATTTCTCCTGGCAATCTTGATTCCAGCTTGTGCTTCTTCCAGCCCAGCGTTTCTCAAGATGCATTCTGCATATAAGTTAAATAAGCAGGGTGATGGTATACAGCCTTGATGTACTCCTTTTCCTATTTGGAACCAGTCTGTTGTTCCATGTCCCGTTCTAACTGTTGGATTCCTGACCTGCATATAGGTTTCTCAAGAGGCAGGTCAGGTGGTCTGGTATTCCCATCTCTTTCAGAATTTTCCACAATTTGTTGTGATCCACACAGTCAAAGGCTTTGGCATAGTCAGTAAAGCAGAAATAGATGTTTTTCTGGAACTCTCTTGCTTTTTCAATGATCCAGAGGATGTTGGCAATTTGATCTCTGGTTCCTCTGCCTCTTCTAAAATCAGCTTGAACATCTGGAAGTTCACGGTTCACATACTGCTGAAGCCTGGCTTGGAGAATTCTGAGCATTACTTTACAAGCGTGTGAGATGAGTGCAATTGTGCAGTAGTTTGAGCATTGTTTGGCATTGCCTTTCTTTGGGATTGGAATGAAAACTGACCTTTTCCAGTCCCGTGGCCACTGCTGAGTTTTCCAAATTTGCTTGCATATTGAGTGCAGCACTTTCACAGCACCATCTTTTAGGATTTGAAATAGCTCAACTAGAATTCCATCACCTCCACTAGCTTTGTTTGGAGTGATACTTTCTAAGGCCCACTTGACTTCACATTCCAGGATGTCTGGGTCTAGGTAAAGTTCTATAGGTTTTGATAAATGCTAAATCTGTGTATTTATAAGTACAGTAAACTATACAGAATAGTTTCTCCCACCCTAAGAAATCTGTAGCATTTCACCTATTCAACCCACCTCCCTCCCCACAGGCCCCTGGCAACCACTAATCTTTGTATGAAGACCATCGTTTTGCCATTTCTGGAATGTCATAATGAAATCATAAAGTATGCTGCCTTTTCAGACTGGCTTCTTTCACTTGGTAATATGCACTTAAGATTTCTGCATGTCTTTTCTGATAGCTGATTTCTTTTTAGGACTGAATAGTAGTCCATTGTATGGATGAACCATAGTTTATGTATCTATTCACCTACTCTAGACAAAAGTTTTCAACTCTTTTGGGTAAATAATAAGCAATACAATTGCTGAAGGACATGGTATGAATATGTTTAGTTTTGTGAAAAATCACCAAACTGTCTCCCAAAGTGGCTGTTCCATTTTGCATGCCCTCCAGCAGTGAACAAGAGTTCCTATTGCTTCACATCCCCATTAGCATTTGGTGTTGTCAGGATTTTGGATTTTGGCCATTCTGATAATCACAATGGTGTGATCATTGACCTAGAGCCCGACATCCTAGAATGTGAAGTCAAGTGGCCTTAGAAAGCATCACTATGAACAAAGCTAGTGGAGGTGATAGAATTCTAGTTGAGCTATTTCAAATCCTGAAAGATGATACTGTGAAAGTGCTGCACTCAATATGCAAGCAAATTTGGAAAACTCAGCAGTGGCCACGGGACTGGAAAAGGTCAGTTTTCATTCTAATCCCAAAGAAAGGCAATGCCAAAGAATGCTCAAACTACTGCACAATTGCACTCATCTCACACGCTAGTAAAGTAATGCTCAGAATTCTCCAAGCCAGGCTTCAGCAGTATGTGAACCGTGAACTTCCAGATGTTCAAGCTGATTTTAGAAGAGGCAGAGGAACCAGAGATCAAATTGCCAACATCCTCTGAATCATTGAAAAAGCAAGAGAGTTCCAGAAAAACATCTATTTCTGCTTTATTGACTATGCCAAAGCCTTTGACTGTGTGGATCACAACAAATTGTGGAAAATTCTGAAAGAGATGGGAATACCAGACCACCTGACCTGCCTCTTGAGAAACCTATATGCAGGTCAGGAATCCAACAGTTAGAACGGGACATGGAACAACAGACTGGTTCCAAATAGGAAAAGGAGTACATCAAGGCTGTATACCATCACCCTGCTTATTTAACTTATATGCAGAATGCATCTTGAGAAACGCTGGGCTGGAAGAAGCACAAGCTGGAATCAAGATTGCCAGGAGAAATATCAATAACCTCAGATATGTAGATGACACCACCCTTATGGCAGAAAGTGAAGAGGAACTAAAAAGCCTCTTGATGAAAGTGAAAGAGGAGAGTGAAAAAGTTGGCTTAAAGCTCAACATTCAGAAAACGAAGATCATGGCATCCGGTCCCATCACTTCATGGCAAATAGATGGGGAAACAGTGGAAACAGTGTCAGACTTTATTTTGGGGGGGCTCCAAAATCACTGCAGATGGTGATTGCAGCCATGAAATTAAAAGACACTTACTCCTTGGAAGGAAAGTTATGACCAACCTAGATAGCATATTCAAAAGCAGAGATATTACTTTGCCAACAAAGGTCCGTCTAGTCAAGGCTATGGTTTTTCCAGTGGCCATGTATGGATGTGAGAGTTGGACTGTGAAGAAAGCTGAGCGCCGAAAAATTGATGCTTTTGAACTGTGGTGTTGGAGAAGACTCTTGAGAGTCCCTTGGACTGCAAGGAGATCCAACCAGTCTATCCTAAAGGAGATCAGTCCTGGGTGTTCATTGGAAGGACTCATGCTGAAGCTGAAACTCCAATACTTTGGCAGCCTCATGCGAAGAGTTGACTCATTGGAAAAGACCCTGATGCTGGGAGGGATTGGGGGCAGGAGGAGAAGGGGACGACAGAGGATGAGATGGCTGGATGGCATCACTGACTCGATGGACATGAGTTTCAGTAAACTCCGGGAGTTGGTGATGGACAGGGAGGCCTGGCCTGTTGTGATTCATGGGGTCACAAAGAGTCAGACATGACTGAGCAACTGAACTGAACTGAACTGATAGGTGTCTAGTGGTATATCATTGTCATTTTAACTTGCTTCCCCTTAAATGATAGAATGTGGATAATCTTATCATATGCTTCTTTGCCATCTGTTTATCTTCTTTGGAGAGGTATCTATTAAGGTCTTTGATTCATTTGTTAATCAGGTGTCTATTTTCTTATTGTTAAGCTTTAAGAGTTCTTTGCATAGTTTGGATAACATTCTTTTCTCAGATATGTGTTTGCAAATGTTTCCTCCCAGTCTTCGACTTATCTTCTAAGATTGTTGACCTTGTCTTTCCAAGAGCAGAAGTTTGTAATCATACTGAAGTTCAGCTTATCGATTATTTCTATCATGGACCATGTCTTAAGTGTTTTATTTAGAAAGGCATCATCAAACCCATTAACTATAATTTTTAGAGCTGCTTTAGATTCACAGGAAAATTGAGAAGAAAGTACAGAGAAATTCCATATACCCCCTCCCCCACACAGGCACAGCCTCCTCCATTTTCAGTATCTCCAGTTTGTTACAGTTAATGAACCTAAGCTGTAAATTTTGTAGATGTTCTTTATCAAGCTGAGGGTGTCCTCTTCTATTCCCCATATGCTGAGATCTTTTATCATGAGTGTGTATTGGATTTTGTTAAATGCCTTTTCTACATCAATTGATATGATCATTTTTCTTCTTTATCCTGCTAATGTGATGGATTATATTCATTGATTTTTAAATATTGAGCCAGCTTTCCATGCCTGGAATAAACTCACTTGGTCATGGTGTATGATTCTTTTTATACACTATTGGATACAACTTACTAATATTTTACTGATTTTTTTTCACCTATGCTCATGAAAATACTAGTGTTCAGCTTTCATTTCTTATGATGTCTTTAACTGCATTGGGGGCTTCCCTGGTGGCTCAAATGGTAAAGAATCTGCTTGTAGTATGAGAGACCCAGGTTCCATCTCTGGGTCAGGAAGATGCCCTGGAGAAGGGAATGGCTACCCACTCCAGTATTCTTGCCTGGGAAATTCCATGGACAGAGGAAGCTGGTGGGCTACAGTCCATGGGGTCGCAAAGAGTTGGACACAATTGAGCATGTCAGGGTAATTAATATTGGTCTCATAAAATGAGTTAGGAAGCGTTCCGTCAGAGAGCCAGCTTTGAGAGTGAGGACAGGGTTTACTGAGCACCTGTAACTCAGGCTGAGAGACATGCAAAGCGCATCTCCTGTTTGACATCCAGGATAGTACATCTCAGTAATTAACAATGGGATCTGTAGAGCCAACAAACCTCAGTTCCTGTCCCAGCCCTCCCACACGTCTGCATGATCCTGGGCCAATTAACTGTTAATTTAACAAATAATAATTGAATACCTATTGTGTGCCAGGCACGGGGATAACAGTAGTGGATAAAGAGAAATCCCCAGTGCCCTTGGAGCCCTTTTTTTTTTTTTAGGCTTATATTTTTATACTTCCTGTGCTTCAGTTTTCCACATCTATAACATGTGACTTTAATAGTACCTGGGCTTCCCCAGTGGCTCAGGAGGGAAAGAATCCACTTGCAATGCAGGACATGATCCCTGGGTTGGGAAGATCCCCTAGAGGAGGAAATGGAAATCTACTCCAGTTCTCTTTCCTGAAAAATCCCATGAACAGAGGAGCCTGGAGGAGCACAGTCCAAAGGGTCACAAAGACTCAGACACGGCTGGGCCAGTAAGCACACATACGTAATAGCACCTACCGCATAAGACTGATGTCTTATAGAAGTGAATATATATAAAGAATATTCCATATATTCCATTATATTATAATTGTTGTTACTACTACTACTACTACTATTATGTGCCAACAGGTAATGCTATTCTCTATTGACTGAGTTCACTAGTTCCAGTCTAGGACATTCGTAGCCCCACCTTTGCTGCCTTAAGTCTCCACTCCTATCATTTCTGTCTCTGCTTCTTCAGCTGACCCTCGTGCTCTTTAGGCTCACTGAGCCTATTATATGACATTCTTTCTCTGATCTAGAGTTTCCTTATCTGGAGATAGTTGGGTGGCTATCTTTCTGCTGCTTTTGAAATATCCAAACTTCTGCACTTTTGAAAGGGAAGAGGATGAGAAACAGAAATCATTGAGGATCTCAGGTCTTTGCCTGTATGCTTTCTGAAGGTTATGGAATCCTGGCTGTGGTCTCTCTATGGAGTGAGCGGGAACTGAACTATTTTAATGTAATCTAGTCAGCAGTGAAACTATGTCTGTAAACAGGTCCTACATAGGAAAGCTCAGTGCTCCAGCTTGGGTAACTATCCACAGCTTGCTGCTGCTACTGCTGCTGCTAAGTTGCCTCAGTTGTGTCTGACTTTTTGCGACCCCATAGACGGCAGCCCACCAGGCTCCACCATCCCTGGGATTCTCCAGGCAAGAACACTGGAGTGGGTTGCCATTTCCTTCTCCAATGCATGAAAGTGAAAAGTGAAAGTGAAGTCGCTCAGTCGTGTCCGACTCTTCGAGACCCCATGGACTGCAGCCCACCAGGCTCCTCCGTCCATGGGATTTTTCCAGGCAAGAGTACTGGAGTGGGGTGCCATTGCCTTAGCAAGACTCAAAGGCAATGGGGAATAAAGCTCCCTCCCCGAGCTTAAGGATCTTACTTCCATCCCAGGAATCCAGAGCTCTTTCATCTTTACTGTGTCCACCGGGCCCCCAAAGCAACACCTGCTGAGTCCAACAGAAGTCCCCATACTACCAGAGGGTAAATCATCTCATTACTGTCCCTGGCTTGGCACCATCAGACACAATAACCAGACTTTCCCAGGTTTCACCATCAGCCCAGCTGGCATCTCTTTCACCTCCACCCCTCAGCTTACCCAGTTCCTCTTTACTGGTCCTCATGTCCACTTCTTGCCCTGACTCTCTCAAATCTCCACTGCGGGTGTGCTCAGTCACTCAGTCATGTCTGACTCTGTGTGACCCCATGACCTGTAGCCCACCAGGCTCCTCTGTCCATGGGATTGTACAGGCAAGAACGCATTCCCTTCTCCAGAGGACATTCCTGACCCAGGGATCAGCCCCAGGTCTCCTGCATTGCAGGTGAATTCTTTACTGACAGAGCCACCTGATCTCAACTACCTGAAATCAATTATTTTAGCCTTCCCTGGACTGCTCCACATTCATCTCTCTCTTTCTTTTTGTGGAAGAAAGTGCAACAGTGATGTTTCATGGAAACTCCTGTTTCCTCTCTGATTCTCTCTTCTCTGTTCAATGTTTAGACTGTTCAAACCCCTCATTTTCTCCACCCACTAGGCCGGTTTCTCTTTCTCCTGGTACTTTAAGTTCTTTCTGTTAGTTTCTATATCTCATAATACAATATATAATAATAATCATCTCCATCAAACAGTGTCTGGAGAGAACTCTGGCTAGAGCTGCTTGACCTCAGTCACCAGGGATCAGCCCCTCTGGAGCCTGCCTGGGATGTGCAGGTGCCCCTCAGGGTCTGCACATGGGCTCCCCCTGCAGGATGCCCAGTGCTCTGCCGTTTGGTAGGGACACAGACTGATTGTAATTGTTGGTAACCCAGTCTTCCTTCATCACATCCCCTCTGAGAGTCTGAGCCGTGTGATTGGCAGGGGACTCAGCATCAAGTCAGAAGAGGCAAAGGAGATGCAGACTTGGGAAATATTTGGCAGCTGCCAGTGCCCTGAGGCACCATTTCCCCTTCTAACCCCGTACCCTTCAATATCCACTCCCCACACCTTGAGTCTGACTTTCTCCAGAGATGGAATTGAAAAGACAGGCTCAGGAACTCAACAGGGTAAAATCCTTTGGGGTTATTGTCACTGTTAAGAAAGCTGGGTTTAAAAAGAGAATTCTCCTCTTTTCTCAGGAGAGAACAAGGAATTTATTTTAAACCAACAGGTAAAAATATCAGTCACACTAACATAATTGCCCAAATGTACTAATCTTAGTAATTCAGAAAAAATAAGTCTGCTGGATTGGTAATAAAGAATGCTGATTTGACCTCTGATATTTTCTTTTCATGTTACAGTGTGAGAAAACATGCACCACATAACCACTTTAAGTGCACAATTCCATGGCATCAAGTCCATGATATAGCCATCATCACTATCCATTTCCAGAAGTTTTCATCATCCCAAATTCTGTACCCATTAAACAACAACTCTCCTTTCCTCACCCCCTCTAAACTTGGACCTTAATGTTACTTTCTGTTTCTATTGATTTATCTATTCTAGGTACCATGTGTGAGTGGGATCATGTAATATTTGTTCTTTTGTGTATGGCTTATCTCACTTGGCATGGTGTCTTTGAAAAGCAAGTTCTTAGGCATGCTTCCCTTCTCTTGATTATCCTGGTCTCAAAAAAATTAAAGCTACTTTTGGAGCTATTGGTGGAGCCTTGGGTAAGAACAGAGGTGGAGTCCTGGGCAACATTGGAGATGTCAGTCCATCTGCCTGCGGGGATGAAGTGTCGAAGCAAAGGAACTCTGTAAGAGTAGATTCCCTTTGAGTTTCCAGTTCACATGTCTTGAGTACTGGGAGAGCCCCAGATGAGAGAGAAAACAAGGCAAGATAATGTCATCAGCCAGTCCACGGAGATACTACGCAATTCAAATAGGAAAACAACAGGGACATACCTGGCGGTCCAGAGGTTAGGACTTAGTGCCTCCAATGCAGGGGGCGCAAGTCTGATCCTTGGTCAGGGCACTAAGATCCCACATGCTCCCAGGAGTGGCCACAAAACCAGAAAACAGGAACAACAACAACAACAAAAAAAGACTGATTTTAAAAAACCAGGAAAACAACAGCTTGTCTCTCTCCTCCAAATGCTGGGCTTTCTCTGTTCTGGAGGGTGAAAGCGAAAGTCACTCAGTTGTGTACACTCTTTGGAACCCCATGGAATCCTCCAGGCCAGAATACTGGAGTGGGTAACCTTCCCCTTCTCCAGGGGATCTTCCCAACCCAGGGATCGAACCCAGGTCTCCTGCATTGCAGGCAGATTCTTTACCAGCTGAGCTCCGAATCCTCTGAACTCCAGTCTGCTTGGAAAGTAGGTAGGGTCCAAATAGCAAAATTACGATGCACAAGTGAGTCCTGCCTCCTAGTTTCTACATTCTTCCTCTCCTAACATGCTCTCATCTTTCAACAACGAACGGAGGAGGAGATGAAAGGGGAAAGCTTGAAGTAGAAGGAATCAGTACCCTTGGTAGGCACTCCAGAGCACGTGCCCAGCAAGGCAATAATCCTCCTGGCTGTCACCAAGGTGCCATTTCTCCTTACGCTCTCGCTGCAAGTTCTTCCTTATGGACCACTCCATGGGGCCAGCGCTTTGTGCTGATTGTCATATTCTCGTCCACGTGTTTAGATCGCCTTGAGGTTCATCCTCCCCAAGGTAAAGAGAAGATCAGGAGCTGGGCAGAACCCATAGGTAAACAAATCCCCAAGTTAACTGAATACTTTCTACAAACAACTTGACTATCGTATGGTATCCTGATATGTGAGCTGGGTACAGAAAGAGGCTGTGGGCCAGGTCCTAGGAAAAGCCTGCCAACAAGGCCTCAACTGGGCAGCCAGAGGGCAGTGTTTGGCTACCTAGTACCTGATAGAGAGGCATCCCTAATATGGGGCAAAGGCTCAGACAATGGGGCTGAAGCTGGGACCAGCAGGCAATATTAAAAGCAAATCACTCCCGGGCTCTAGAATACACACGCCCCCACTAGAGAACCTGCATGCCACAACTGGAGAAAGCCTGAGTGCTGCAACGAAGACCCAGCACAGCCAAAATAAAAAATAATAAGAAGTTTTTAAAAACCACTTCCAGGACTCCTAAACCTCTCAGATATATTCACCTGTGTCTTAACCCCAGGAGCTTAAAGGAGACTCCCTCTAATCATTACTTTCTAGGAACAGAAATTTTCTTGGGAGAGAAAGGACAATTAAGTTGGATAAAAGAGAAAAAAAATTACCCAAGGTGCTAGATAGTTTTTGTAGGAGGAACACAGAAAATCGTCACAGTGGCTTGAAACAATGACTCATCTAGCCCAGGATTTTGTTTCTAGGACTGAAAAAAACAAGGATCCTTTGATGGAGAAAATAAAAGCTGAGTGAGCAAAAGACCTTGTAAAGTAAGAAAGAAAGGGTGATAAGGTGAATGTTGTTAAATGTTACTAAAAGGATGTCTTTGACAATGACCTTGGCCTTTGTGTGAGGTGGGATGGCCTTTAAGAGGCTTCCTAAAGCATGCTTCATGAATAGATGGACAAAAGGACTGAGTTCTTAAATTTAGGACTCAGTAGACCTGGGTTGGGACTTTCCTGTGTGTTGGTGGCTCAGTCGTGTCTGAGTCTTTGCGATCCCATGGACTGTAACCCACCAGGCTCTTCTGCTTATTCTGTCTGGAGGGCCTGCACGTCAGTGCCTTGTCTCCTGGGTTGTCTCTACAGCTGATGGGGTACCTTCAAGTCCTCACGTCACGTATTCCTCAATCAATCACAAGGGTCTGCACACCTGTCTCCACAACTTCCTCCATGTTTGTGGGCTGCACACCAGGAGAATACTCGGTTTCTGTCTCTCTCCAACCTCAGGACCAACTTCCCCCAGCCACACTCTGGAGCCCTTGTAGATTTTAGTAGAATCTTATATTTTCATTTGTCCCCATGAGAGAGAAGCAATTTCAGGGGAATAAATAGGGAACTTAACTGAACTCCAGCATCCTCTGTCCATGGACCTGAAACCCCCAATGATTCTATGCTTTATCTCTCACCTTGATTTGTTCAGGCCCTCTTGGCTAGGCCAAGGGTGCTTAACTATAAAAGGTATACTTTTAGTTTGGAGGAAGAGACAAATTCATTTAGGAATATGGGGGAGTTATAAGCAAAAAGGAAGATAAATAGGAGGAAGAAACAAAGAGGAGAAGGGAAGGGAATGCCTAGGGGAATCTGTTTAGCTGTAAACATTAGGGTAACTGCACAGACCTTTCCGTTTGTCTGTCATGGCTAGGAAGAAGAACTTGGTCTCATATCTTACAAAAGAACAGGCTGGAAATCTAACTGCCTTGGAATTCCATGGGTAGTAACTCCCAGCAAGAGAAACTATCCTAATCCTTCCAGGGAAACTCAAACAATAAGCTAGAAAGGTCTACAGTTACAGTTTAAATGCACCGGCATTCTCAGATTGCCCTTAAATCTGGGAATCCAGAGTTCAGGAGAGACACTCCTCTCAATCCTGTTGTCCTGGTGACAGGAGCTGGATGGGAGTGGGGATGTTTATGCTTGCTTGGGAGCACAATGAGAAAGAGGAGGAACTACGGCTTGAAACTGAACTTGGTTTGGAGACCAAAACCTTGTTTTGATTTTGGTCAAAAGCGTGAGATGGGGAGAAAAGAGCAAGTGGGGAGCTCTTCCGCAGAGGTTCAGTCTCAAACAAGTTAGTGGAATTAGACTGCTTGAAGAATAAAGAGTTCTACTCTCATAGGGTCTTAGGATTTTAATTTTATCATTTGGTACAATTAAGAGGGCTTCCCTTGTGGCTCAGCTGGTAAAGAATCCGCCTGTAATGCAGACCTGGGTTCAATTCCTGGGTTGGGAAGATCCCTTGGAGAAAGGATCGGCTACCCACTCCAGTACTCTGGCCTGGAGAATTCCACGGACTGCATAGCCCATGGGGTTGCAAAGAGTCAGACATGACTGAGCAACTTTCACTTACAATGAAGAATTTCTAAACTCTGGAAACAGCAGAATATTCCAAGGTTAGCTTCTCTCATTTTGGACTAGGAGAGTATTGAAATGGCTACAATCCCAAAAGATGATGACTCGAGGGGAGACAAACAGAAGGATGTCACAGTACCTCCTGGAATTGTTGCTATTAATGTGGAAGGCAAAATAATAAAGCTTCCAAAAGATAATCCAGGAGAATACCTTTATGATAAAATACCAGTTACACATATTTAAACATGCTTAGCTGCGGATTTTCCCTCGTGGTCCAGTGGTTAAGAATCCATCTCGCAATGCAGGGGACACTGATTCAATCCCTGGTCCAGGAAGATCCCACATGCCCTGAGCTACCACTAAGCCAGGGCACCACAACTACTGAGCCTATGTTCTGGAGCCAGAGAGCTGCAACTACTGAAGCCCACACCCCCTAGATTCTGTACTCTGCAGGAAGAGAAGTCACTGCAATGAGAAGTCTGTGCACCGCAACTAGAGAGTAAACCCTGCTCACCACAACTAGAGAACACCCACGCACAGCAGAGAAGACAGACCCAGCACAACCAAAAATGAATAAATAAAATTTTTTAAAAAAGTAGAAAGCAGGCAGATGCAAATTAAGACCATAGGGGATACTACTGCACATCCATCAAAATGGCTGGAATTTTATTTATTCATTTAAACTTTTTATTTTATATTAGAGAATAGGAATGGATGGGGTTTTAAAACATTGATAACATCAAATGCTGGTGAGGATATGGAATAATTAGGACTCTCATGTACTGCTGGAGGCAGTCTGAATTGGCCCATCCACTTTGGGAAAAAAGCTATCTACCAAAGTTAAGGTATTCATAACATTTGACTCCTACAGATTCCCCAAAGAAACACATGTTCATGAATGCTTATTTATAATAGCTAAAAACTGGATACAGTCCTGTTTCTGACACTACTGCTGTGTATTAAACCACTTCACACCTAGTGCATAAATCCATCACCATTTTATGATGGTTGTGAATTCTGTGGGTCAAGAGTTCAGAAAGAGCCTAGAGAGGATTGCTTATCTCAGCTTCGCCAAGTCTGTGGCTTCTGCACAGAGAGACAAAGGCTGTGACTCAGTGGTGAGGGGGCTGGAATCATCTAAAGGTCTTTTCCTCATACAACTAAACCACCAGGGAATGCCCAAAATGGCATGGAAGACACACATATATGCATGCTTCTTGATTTTTTATTTGGCTGGGGGTTGGGTAGGACCATGATGCGTGATTTGTGGGATCTCAGTTCCCCGACCAGGGGAATGAACCTGGGTTACTGCAGTGGAAGCCAAGAATCCTAACCACTCAGTCATCAGGGAACTCCCCTCCTACAGCTAGCTGTTGGTCAGGATCTCAGCTGGGGCTGCTGCCTAACACACCTGAACACAGCCTCTCCATGGTGTAGCTTGGACTTTCACCCAGTTTGGCAACAAGGGCAAACATCCCCAAAGAACACGGTGGAAGTGTAAGGTATGTTTTATGAAGTGACTTAAGAAGTCACTTTTGCGGCCCTTAATTGGTTAAGACAGAGCAAAGGCCTTCAAGGGGAGGGTACATAAATGCCACCTTTTATTTTTTTTTAATTTTGGCCACACCTTAGTTCCCCAACCAGGGATTGAACCCATGCCCCCTGAATTGGAAAGTAGAGTCTTAACCATTGGATCACCAGGGAAGTCCCAGATTCCACCTTTTAATGGGAGGAATGTTGAGGTCACTTTATAAAAACAACATGTGTGTTGAGAGATATTTCTGTGGCCTTCCTTGGAAAATGCTATCTGCCACAAGCCAACTATCCGTCAGCAGGAGAAAGGATAAACTAAGGATGGTATGTTCATTATGAAGGAACACTATACAGTGAAGAAGATGGCAAACAACAGCCATATGAGATAGTGTGGCTGGATCTCACCAACATAATGTTGAGCTAAAGAAGCCATATGAAGAAATACATAGCTTAATTCTAGTTATAAATTTTTTAAAACACAAGCAAAGCTATAAGTCTGTTTTGAGATACAGACCTAGGAAGAGCAGCAATTAGAAGGACAGTTTCTGAGAATGCTGGCCATTCATCCTGACTTGGGTGATAATTATATCACAAAGCACTTCATGATAAATCATAAAGCTGTACATTTTTGTTTGGGGCACTTTCTTGTGTCTTACATTTCACAAGAAAAAGGGTAAGAAATTGTGATCTTCTGGCACTGAAAACTAAGTTTATGTGAAAAGAATTCACTTTGAACTTTAGAAAGGATACCTAGCAAACCAACAGAACATTAAACTCTGTCTCCATCTCTGTTAGTTCCTTTTTAATGTACACATGTCTTCCTACTTTGTTATAATCAACATGCAGAACTATTTGTGTCCTGGTTTTTATGCTGTGCTATAAAGGTAGTTTACATACATGTCATTCTTTAAAGCTACATGGTATTTCATTGTTTACAAATCATAAGGTTTTTTAGCTATTTTCATATTGTTCAGACTATGAGTAGCTTCAAATGCTCTAGATCGTCGTTGTTATCACTCACCTTATTAATAATTCCCTGGTGGTACAGTGGTTAAGACTGTGCTTCCAATGCAGGGGCCTGGGTTTTATCCCTGGTTGGGGAAGATCCCGCATGCCACATGGGTGGTTAAGATTGTGTTCCCAATGCAGGGGCCTGGGTTTTATCTCTGGTTGGGGAAGATCCTGCATGCCACATGAGGTGACCAAAAAAAAAAAAAAATCTAAGAACTCCCTAGATCCTGCTGCTGCTAAGTCGCTTCAGTTGTGTCCAACTCTGTGCGACCCCATAGACGGCAGCCCACCAGGCTCCCCCGTCCCTGGGATTCTCCAGGCAAGAACACTGGAGTGGGTTGCCATTTCTTTCTCCAATGCATGAAAGTGAAAAGTGAAAGTGAAGTTGCTCACTTGTGTCTGACTCTTAGCGACCCCATGGACTGCAGCCCACCAGGCTCCTCCACCCATGGAATTTTCCAGGCAAGAGTCCTAGATCCTAGACCTTGTAAATAGATCTTTTCATTCATCTTCTCATACCAGCCTAATGATTAATGAGACAGGCATGACTTTTATTCCCATTTTTACAGATGATAAAACTGAGACTTATGTTAAGTAAACTTGTAAGTTTCACAAAGTACAGCTTCCACAACAATTCATACCTTGGCAAACACATTTCAGAGCACTTCCTCTCGACCTTTTGACACAATACTTGCTGTGGACTCCTCCCACCCTGCCCCAGGACACTTTTTTCCTTGTTGTTCAGCTGCTCAGTTGTGTCCGACTCTTTGTGACCCCATGGACTGCAGCACATCAGGTTTTCCTGTCCTTCACCATTTTTTCCTAGGGATTTCCCAAAGTGGAATTGCCAGTTCAAAAGTTGTGAGCAATTTTAGAGTATTCCAGACTGTTCTCTATACTCCAGATGGTTCTCTGTACACCCTGAACCAAAGTACACTGCTATTAGGAGGGTTCAGCAAAGGGTCAGGATCATGTCAAGTTTATTGATTCCTTGATTCCAATTTTAGAGCCTCTCTGTAGGACTTCCCTCACCAAAATGGTGTAGGCTAGGGAATACCTAAATATCATTCTCACACTTGACCTATTTAGAAGATCTTCCTTTCCCTTTTCTTAACTGTTTTGGTTGACTATCAGTACCTTGGAGGAAATAATGAAGTATTTTCCCTTAGTGGGGTTTTTTTTTGACAGCTTGCTTCGGAGAAGGCAATGGCAACCCACTCCAGTACTCTTGCCTGGAAAATCCCATGGATGGAGGAGCCTGGTAGGCTTCAATCCATGGGGTCGCTGAGTTGGACATGACTGAGCGACTTCACTTTCACTTTTCACTTTCATACACTGGAGAAGGAAATGGCAACCCACTCCAGTATTCTTGCCTGGAGATTCCCAGGGCCGGCGGAGCCTGGTAGGCTGCCATCTATGGGGTCGCACACGAGTCGGACACGACTGGCGTGACTTAGCAACAGCAGCATAGCTTGCAGAACTTAGTTCCCCAACCAGGGATTGAACATGGGACCTCGGCAGTGAGAGCACCAAGTTCTAACCACTGGAACACCACGGAATTCCCAAGAATTAGGTACTTTGACCCCTCTTTTTTTAGCAGATTTTTTTCTTTATAATGATTACTGTTTTCTACCACAGAAACTTTCACTGAGTTACCATCCAATATGGCACCCCACTCCAGTGCTCTTGCCTGGGAAATCCCATGGACGAAGGAGCTTGGTAGGCTGCAGTCCATGAGGTTCCTAAGAGTCGGACACGACTGAGCGACTTCGCTTTCATTTTTCACTTCATGCGTTGGAGAAGGAAATGGCAACCACTCCAGTGTTCTTGCCTGGAGAATCCCAGGGACGGGGGAGCCTGGTGGGAGGCCGTCTATGGGGTCACACAGAGTCGGACACGACTGAAGCGACTTAGCAGCAGTAGCAGCAGTATTCCTTTAGGTTTGATGTGACCTTTTAATAAGAAAAAGTCATGTTTCTGCATCTCTTATAAAATTCTACTGCAAATACTGCCCATTATATTACTCATTGTTCATTTCATAGTCATGTAATGACAATTTTCTAGAACTCAGTGTCAAAGGAAAAGTTTGTCTCTTCCCATAAAATCATATATTTCCTTTGATCAGACAGTGAAAATTATACAGCCTAAAGTATCTTTTTTTATTTCTGCCTTGGTTGTTAAGTATCTCTAATCCAAATGTTCAGCCATCATAATGATCCCATTCTGAGTTTCCGATATTAAAATGTAAGGTTGCCCTCAAAATAAAGCAATAAATCAATTAAAAAAATAAAATGCAAGCTTCCAAAAGGCAGAGATTTTGTCTAGTTTGTTCCTGTTGAAGGGGCAGGCAGAGGGAAACAGCTCAAATGCTTTATATTGGGAAAGACTTTTTTTTTAGAAAAAACATCACATAACTCTGGCTGTTTAGGCCATTTCCACTGCAGTATAAAGTAACATCCTATCCTCTGAAGTGCTCTTTAAAAAAGCAAACTGCTTTCCACCGAACCACAGGGTATAAAATAAAGTTGGAATTATCTTGCCTTCTCATAAAATCGTTTCTCATTGGTATTTACGTCATTCACAAATACATAAAACAAAGAGTTAGGATGAAGAAGAAAAAGAGATTTTCTGGGTTTTGATGTCTCTGTGGCTTTGTGTGGAATGTGGCTGAAATAGGGTGTTATTTCACCTGAAACAGCAGTCCCTTGGGTGCGTTAAGCTGGAGGAGGTCCAGAAAAGGGTGCCTGAGAAAAATGTCTGGACCATCCTAAAGTCCCCCTGTTAGTACATGGGGTGCCCTTTTAAGGTGTCTGTTGAAGATGACCTGTTGACTTGGGCTCTGCTCACTGAACCGTGGCCGCCCCACCCCCTGCATTCCAGCGACCCTCTATCCGTTTCCCACTGCTCACCTTGCCCCGGCATTCCCCACCGTCACCACTCATTCACATCCTCACCTCTTACTCTGCTTCTTCTTTGTAGCTCTGACCCCTCAGCTTTGACAGCTGACACTGGCTATCCTAGCGGGGCCATGCGAACCCAGAGACCCAGCCTTACTTAGTTTGGATCAGTTTCTGGCTCTTCCAGGCCACTGCCTTCCCTGGGAAGGGCCACATCTTCAATCCTCGGGTCACTGCTTCTCTAGAGACCCATTCTGTCTTCTGAAGGCATGCTACCTTGTGAAAAAGGTGATACCACCGGCTGGACCTTTTTTATGCCTTTTTTCTTAGAGCCTTGAAGGTGGCAGGCAGGGTCCAAGGTGACAGAACTGGACACTGGTTAAGGCCAATGGCTGTAGCAGGAGTAAATCAATATTCAATTATCTGAGGCTACTGAGAATTCAGAGACATTGTTAATAGCTTTGGGGAGAATGAGATGAAGGTAGGTCACGCTATCAAATGACAATAAGACAGGTTGCAAAGTTGATCCATTAACCAAAAGTTTATAACCATTGGCCAAATCACATGGTTGTATACACGCTTATTACACCTTTACAAATCCTTTATTATAAATTGACTTACTATATAGATAGGGAAAATTGGAAAGAGCCCATTATCTTTCTTGGATTGACATGAATTTTGTTCTGCTCTGTGAGGTCTGAGAAATAATATCTAAGCCCAAACACTGGATACATTCTTTCCCTTTTCTTTCTTTTTAAAATAGAATTTGAGTTCTACTTCTAATGTTATACATTTTTCGTTGTTTCTTAAGATTAAAAAAAATGCTTTATGCTGTCATACATTTTAATCAAGTTTGGTTTACATGAGGCATAGAGAAATAACTTAAAAACCTACATAGAAGAGTCTGATATCGGATATGACAGCAGGAGTCAAGTTTAATCGCCTAGACTAGTGCTGTGTGATATATTCATCACTAGCCTTGGGTGGCTATTTAAACTTAATTTAAATGAATTAAAATTAAATAACATTAAAAATCCAGTTCCTCAGTTGCAGTGGCCACATTTCAAGTGCTCACTGACCTCATGTGGTTGATGGCTACTGTGTGGGACAGAGCATATATAGAGTGTCCATCACTGTAGAAATTTCTTTTGGCCTTGGCTAACCCGGACAACTTGGGTTTGTGAAGTTTTCTTTTCGATAAACATATAGTAAAACACCGTGGCCTTCCAGGTGGCTCAGTGGTAAAGAATCCACCTGCCAATGCAGGAGACGCGGGTTTGATCATTGGTCCAGAAGATCCTCTGCAGAAGGAAATAGCAACCCCCTCCAGTATCCTTGCCTGGAAAATCCCATGGACAGAGGAGCCTTCCCAGCTGCAGTCCATAGGGTCACTAAGAGTTGGACATGACTGAGCACACATATAGTAAAACATTGTATTAGTCAGCTCAGGCTGTCATAATAAGATACCACAGACTGGGTGACTAGAGAAACAGAAATTTATTTTCTCAATGTTCCAGAGGCTGGAAGTCCAAGATTAAGGTGCCAGGGTTGGATTCCGGTGAGATTTCTCTTTCTGGTTTGCAAATAGCCAGCTTCTTGCTCTGTCTTCACATGGCTTTTCTTCTGTGCACCTACCTACAGGGGGAGAGAGAGAGAGAGAGAGATCTATTTCCCTTCCTGTTCTTATAAGGACACCATTCTATTGCACGAGGGAACCACTCTTCTGACCTCATTTAACTTGAATTATCTCCATAAAGGCCCTATTGACAAAAACAATAAGGGGATTTGGGCTTCAACATATGAATATGGGGAAACACAAGTTTATCTGTAACAAACTTTAAAAAGAAGAAGAAGGAAGAAGGAAAGAGAGGAGGAGAGAGGGGAAGGAAAAGTAGGTCAGGGCCAGATGGTGAGGGCCTCATTGCTATGCTAAGGAGTTGAAAGTCTGTCTGAAGCAGAAGGGGAAACTCTGTGAAGTTAAGGAGGGAGTCTACGTGATTGAAATGTTCATTTTAGAAAGAACAGCAAATAAACAGTATGGAGGGTGGGTTGAAGTCTGAAGGGAGCCTGGAAGAACGGAGGCAGGAAGTTACTCCAGTGTTGAGTTTTCTCCCATTTACCCAAAGGAAGCTTACTGGAGAGTTGAAAATGTTTTCTTTGAAACCTCTGGACCCTACAGGTGCAGATCCAGGATGAGGGAGCAGGTTTGGCCCCCCTAGAAGCAGGCTAGCCAAACAGTTAGAGCAGACTAGGGGCATAAATTTCAGGGTTCAATCTTAACTCCATCCTTTATTACCTATTGACTTAGAGTTGGTTCACTTAGCTTCTCTGAACATTAATGTCCTCTTTTGTTGAAAGGGATTGATTACACTATTTCATAGCATTGTTCTAAGGATTAAATTATGCAATGTAGGGAAAAACATTTAACACACACCCTGTTTAGTGTTTAGTGCTCAATATATTTTGGCTATTATTACTACCAGGGATATATTTCCCAAATTTACTCTCAAAGGAATACAGGCAATAGGGTTTTTGTTTGTTTAAATGAATCTTGTCTATCTCAAGATTCTCTGTGTGTGAGTCTTTGTGTGTATGTGTTCTCCACCACACAGCAGTCACCTTTAAGACTTTTGAAGTCACCATCCTGTATCGGTAGAGTGAACATGAGCTTCAGAGTCACAAGAACTAGTGTCAAATCCCTTCCCTGGTGGTCCAGTGGCTAAGACTCAGTAATCCTAATGCAAGGGGCCCAGGTTCAACCCCTAGTCTAGATCTGGAATCTAGATCCCACATGCTGCAGCTAAGAGTTCTTATGCCACAACTAAAGACTGACGATCCTGCATGGTGCAAACAAGATCCAGGAGAGTTAAAAAAAAAGAAAAATAGAAAAGAAAAATCCCTTGTCTACCACTTCTCTAGCCCCATGACCTGCAAGAGACATCTTACTTGAGTCCTGGAGCCTCCCTGGTGGTTCAGATGGTAAAGCATCTGCCTGTAATGCGGGAGACCTGGGTTCGATCCCAGGGTCGGGAAGATTCCCTGGAGAAGGAAATGGCAACCCACTCCAGTACTCTTGCCTGGAAAATTCCATGGATGGAGGAGCCTAGTAGGCTACAGTCCAAGGGGTCACAAAGAGTCGGACATAACTGAGCGACTTCACTTTCTTTCTTTCAGTTCCTTATCAGTGAAATGAATATGATAATACTTTTCAGTCCTTAATTTATCCACAGATATTTACTTATATTTACTGCAGAGTTGGACTATATAGAAAGCTGAGTGCTGAAGAATTGATGCTTTTGAACTGTGGTGTTGGAGAAGACTCTTGAGAGTCCCTTGGACTGCAAGGAGATCAATCCTGTCAATCCTAAAGGAGATCAGTCCTGAATACTCATTGGAAGGGCTGATGCTGAAGCTGAAACTCCAATACTTTGGCCACCTGAGGTGAAGAACTGACTTATTTGAAAAGACCCTGATGCTGGGAAAGATTGAAGGCAGGAGGAGAAGGGGACGACAGAGGATGAAATGGTTGGATGGCATCACCGACTCGATGGACATGAGTTTGAGCAAGCTCTGGGAGTTGGTGATGGACAGGGAGGCCTGGCATGCTGCAGTCCATGGGGTCGCAAAGAGTTGGACACGACTGAGTGACTGAACTGAACTGAATTGAAAAGCACCAGGCATTGGGCTGGGAATTCCACTGTAAGTATATCAGACACAGTCCGATGACATTTTTGAGAGGAAAGAGACAGTTATACTACAATCTTATAAGTGCCCTAACAGGTCAAATGTAGGAGAAAAGACAAAACTAATACTGCCCAGAGGAATGGCATTCCTGTCAATGCCTTCCAAGGGTTGCATTCTGGTTTTCAAGTGGGGAGTTGAAGGATGGGGAAATGACAACCAGGTGAAGCAAGTAGGGGTGGAAAGGAGCAAAGAGGGGTGGGAAAAGCACTCCAGACAGACATAAAAGTAGGCACAAAGGCCTGGAGCCAAGGAGTGCCATCTTGAAAAGTCAAAACCAAGTTCACCTGTCCTGGGCAGACTGGGCAGACTGTGGAAGGGTAGCGCTGAGAGAAGAGCTGCAGAGAAATCATGGGAGGGGCTTAGGGAGTAGAAAGACATGATCAGACCTGCATTTTAGAAATATGGCTTCAGCTGTAGCAGAAAGAATGGGAGGGTTGTAAGTAAAGGCAGGCTGGTGTCAGAGAGCTCTAGTAAAAGCCTAGTGCAGTGATCCAGGTGAAAATGTGCCAGGCTGAAGCAATAGGAGATACATAATAATAATCACAGCAAATTTAACACGTATATCCAGGAATTGTTCTATGCATCCAGCATACACTAACACATACAATCCTCAAAACCAGAATAAACCTACAAGGCCAGTCCTATTAACATCTTTATTTTATAGAGGAGGAATCCATGGAATAATCTGCTCAAGGTTATACAGTGTTGGGATTGAACCCAGGCAGTCTTGCTCTAGGCAGGGCTCCTTTTGTGCTAAAATGTGCTGCTGAAGACCTAACAGATTTCTAAGATTGACTAAGAATTAAGGAATGAGGTAGAGGGAGGAGTCATAGAGATCTCGAGATTTCTGGCTTGTGACTAGGTAGCTTTTTGAGTCATTGTTTGGGCTGAAACATATACTAGGGAAGATCAGACTTGGGAGAAAAGATAAGGAGTTGCTAGTGAGACAGGTTGAATTTGAATTCCTAACGTAACAGCCATGGGCAGATATTCAGAGTATCATTGTACATATGGGTCTGAAGCTCAGTTCAGTTTAGTTCAGTCGCTCAGTCGTGTCCAACTCTTAGCGACCTCATGAACCGCAGCATGCCAGGCCTCCCTGTCCATCACCAACTGCCATGGAGTCCACCCAAATCCATGTCCATTGAGTCAGTGATGCCATCTAACCATCTCATCCTCTGTCGTCCCCTTCTCCTCCTGCCTTCAATCTTTCCCAGCATCAGGGTCTTTTCAAATGAGTCAGCTCTTTGCATCAGGTGGCCAAAGGATTGGAGTTTCAGCTTCAACATCAGTCCTTCCAATGAACATCCAGGACTGACCTCCTTTAGGATGGACTGGTTGGATCTCCTTGCAGTCCAAGGGACTCTCAAGAGTCTTCTCCAACACCACAGTTCAAAAGCATCAATTCTTTGGCGCTCAGCTTTCTTCACAGTCCAACTCTCACATCCACACATGGCCACTGGAAAAACCATAGCCTTGACTAGACCGACCTTTGTTGGCAAAGTAATGTCTCTGCTTTTCAATATGATGTCTAGGTTGGTCATAACTTTCCTTGAGAGTTATTATTACTAAATTTTTTATTTTCTGGTTGCACTGTGTAGCATGTGGAATCTTAGTTCCCCGACTAGGGATAGAACATGCACCTGCTGTGTTGGAAGCTTGGAGTCTTCACCACTGGACCGCCAAGGAAGTCTCAAGAGAGTTATCTGAACAGGAGTTATATATTTGGGACTCATTAGCATACAACCATGGGAATGGATTAGATGTCTTAGGAAGAATGTTTTGAACTAGAAAAGAAGATATTTTGAGAAGAAAGCAGAGGAACGCCAGTATTAATGAGTAGGTAAAAGGAGAGTCACTTATAATGGTAATTAGGAGGAACAGTACAGAGATGGGAGGAATATAGGGAACATGGGAAGGAAAGAGACATTCTGAGCAGTACGGTGTCAAACGGTATGGAGAGCTCAGCAAAGTGACCACCAAATGTGAAAAATGTCCATTGAATATAGTCACAAGGAATTCGGTAGTGACCTTGGAGAGAAAGTTTCAGTAAACTGATAAGAACAGTAGTCAGAGTGCAGGAGCTGGAGGAGTGAATGCAGGGTGAGGATGTGGAGGCCACAAACACAAAGAATTTCAGGGACTTCCCTGGTGGTTCAGTGTTAAGACTCCCTGTTTTCATTGCAGGGGGCATTGGAACTAAGATCCCGCATGCTGAATAGCACGGTCAAAAAAAGGAGGGGTGTAGGAATTTCACCAAGAAGATTTGCCTATGAAGGGAAGAGAGCTATCTGGAGAGGGAGGTGGATTAAAGGAAAAAATTAATTTTCATTATGCTAGACATTTGAGAATATTTAAATATTAATGAGAAGAATTCAGGATAACCTGAGAGGCTGTGAAATCAGGAAAGGGAATTATCTGAGAACCCTTGAGAAAGTGGAGGGGGTAGATACAGGACAAAGATGGAGAGTTTAGCCTAAGCAGTAGAAAGTTTTTTCTTTGTAACAAGAGAGATAAGAGAATAATAAGAAGCAAAATTAGAGTTTGTGGTGGGAAACAGAGGGAGTTCTTGATGGTTTTTATTATCTCTTCAAAGTAGGAGGCCTTATCACTGCTAGAGAGTGTGGGAGACAGTGGAGTCGAAGTTAAGAGGAAAACAGAGAAGGTTTAAAACAGACCCAGGGATTTTTTAGGGCATAGAAAATACTGTGTATGATACTATACTGATGGAGGGATGGATGGATGTCCATTATACATCTGTCCAAACTCACAGAATGTACAACACCAAGAGTGAACCCTAATAATGTAAACTATGGACTTGGAATGATTATGATGTGTCAATGAGGTTCATCAACTGTAACAAATGTACTTCTCTTGTGGGATGTTGGTAATTAGTGAGCACATGTGGGGGGCAGGGGACACATGACAAATCTCTGTACTTTCCTCTCAATAGTGCTGTGAACCTAAAACTCCTCTAAAAAAATTAAGTCTTAATTCAACAACAACAGATTAGACTCATGAAGGTGGAGACCAACGTGACTGAGGAAACAGAAAAAATTCCCAGCAATGCCTGAGGACCTATGAATTCACTATGGTAATAACCTGCATGTTTGTTCTAGTTAAGTGGTAGGTTTGGAGAAGACAGAGAGATCTAGAATTGGAGTTTTGACAGCTGAGTTCAATAGAAGACAATGGGGATTAGAGATGAGGATACTGGTAGGAGAGGGGCAAAAACAATGGAGACCACCCAAGGGACCAGAAGAGAGCAGAAAAGAGCTGATATAATGAGGATAGAGGGGAATTCTTGGTAGTCTAGTGGTTAGGACTCTGTGCTTTCACTGCCAGAACCTGGGTTCAACCCCTGGTTGGGGAATTAAGATCCCACAAGCTGTGAGGTGAGGTCAAAAGAAGAGACATTTAGGGTCTTTGAATTCTACTTAAAGAACAGTGTGTGATAGGTAGCCTCTAAGATGAACCCCAGTGATCCTACCTCATGGTATTTATGCCCTGGAGCAGTCTTCTCCTTTTGAGAGTGAGCTGGACCTAGTGACTCATATAACAAACAGAAGGTGATGGGATGTTATTTCTGAGATTAGTTTCAAAAAGACTCTTCCTGTCCTCTATGCTCTCTCACTCATTGGCTCTAATGCAAACCAGTTACCATGGTCTGTGCCCTATGCAGAGACCCACATAGCAAGGAAATGAGGGCGTGAATCCTGCCAACAACTGCCTGAGTGATCTTAAAGTCAGATCCTCCCTTTGTCAGATAAGGGACCTTCAGTTAAGACCACAGCTTGTGTTGACACCATGATTGCAGTCCCTTGAGGGAACTTGTGGCAAAGGCACCCAGCTAAACCCAGCTAAACTCTGCTGAGATTCCTGACAAGAGCTATGAGATAAAACTAATACAGAGTATAAGAAGTAACTGAGTGAGAAGGGAAAAAGGATAGCAATTACCATCAGAGATGGGAGTGTTTGAGGTTACAGTTTCAGCTATGTAGCTAAATAGATGCAGAGATCCAACTCAGTGAAGATAAGGTCAAGGAGTTTGGAGGCCAGGGTACTGGATAAATCAGGTGCATAAATGTGGAAGTCATTCAGAATCACTGGGCAGAGAAGAGTGTGCGCCAGGTGTCAGTTGCAATGAATGACAAGGTGACACTGGAGCAAAGAGGACAGGAAGCCTAGTGAGATGGAGAGTGCTATAATCAGGTGGAATGAGCTGCCACAAAGTTTTGTTTTGTTTTTGAAGACGATGGCAAATTAATGGCATGGAAGGAGCACTAGGGATCTAGGAAGATGCTGACTCCAAAATTGGACTCTGGGATAGGTGAAGTGTGGGAGAGTCACCTCTTCTCAACAGTATAAGGGAGAATCTGAGTTTCAAGATTAACTGGCACGAAAGTAAGGTTCTCGCCCCCTCATAGTTGGCACTCGGCGAATATTAGCCGTCTCTCAACATTCAGGTAAACACGTATATGCCTTTGCTCTGCGCCTTCCTCGCCCCAATCTCTATGCAAAAGACTAGGGCTAGGCAAAGGGGCGGGCTCCGGTGGTTGGAGGCAGCGTAGCTCTTCCTTCACTCGGTCAACTGAGAACGTGTTAGCAAGGCTTTCCGTAACTTCACTGGCGCACAAGACGTAGAACCCCGTAAGGGAGATTTTATTCCTTTCACCAAAAAACATTCATCGAGCGCCTAACATGTGTGAGACACCGGCGACACAAACACGAGCGAGATATATTCCCGACTACCGGGAGGTCGTTCGGTCGCATTCGGTGTCAAGGCCAACACGGGTAGGTTTCACACCGTTTAGACTTTTCCAAGTTCTCCCCACACTTTTAGCTGAGGTAAAATGTCGGAAGTCGCTGTGCACCAGAACTGAGATCCCTCCAGAATTTGGCCTCGCTGTCTGGCGTTCCCAGCTCGCTCTAGCGAACCTGGGTGCGCCCTCCGGGAAAGCTGACGTCCACGTGGGCTCCCCAGCCGCCCGCGGGGCGGGGCGTAATGGGCGGGGCCAGGCCGGAGGGCGAACCTGACCCCGCCCCTGGGGCTCCCAGGGCCCACTGCGCCCCGCGGCCAGATGCTGACGTGTCCTTTCCTTCCCACTACACCTCCCGACACTACCTACTACCACTGCCCCGGAAGTCCCGCCTCATACTTAGCCCATCACTGCAAATCAGCTCTTTCAGCGCTTCCTGAAGCGCTCGACCGGTTTTGAGACTAAGGGGCGGGGCTCCGCAAGCAGAGTGCCTATTGGCTTGGGGTCCGGCGGGTTCTGGGCTCTAATTGGCCGGAGGGCGGTGGCGCTCTGGCACGCTTGCGCGGCGAGTAGAACGTGTGGCGGTGGTGGAGATCGCGTCTCTTTCGCTCCCAGTGCTGCTGCTGCTCCAGTGAGCGCCCAGCGCGTCCGTCCCGTCCATCGCCCACAGCTGGTCGCCCGCCCGCTCCTCTCCGCGGCGGCCTCTCACCAACATCGACACCCACATTGACACGTCCTAGCGGGCCACCGCCTTAATCGCTGGTTTTCCATCGCTACACATGGCCTCCTCCGCGCAGAGCGGCGGCTCCTCCGGGGGACCCGCGGTCCCCACCGTGCAACGGGGCATCGTCAAGATGGTGAGAGCGGGGCCCGGGACACCGATCCCACTGGCCGCCACCGTGCGGGAGTCTGGCGTTGGCTCCTTCCCCTACCGACAGCTTGCAGTGTCTCCCAGATCCTCTTTCCTCTGCCCCTTCCTCACTTTCACCCGATCTCGGAATCCCCTCCCTAGACGCAAGTCGACACGGACTCCCCTTCGGTACTTTGCCTCCGGGACAGCCTGGCATTAGGGGGTCACAGTGATTTCCGTGATCGCGGGACTCAAGTCTCCTGGCTTTTTACCGGGACAGATCGATTACTGATTAGTTAACGGGGATTTGTTGGTATCAGTCCTCCGATTCACCGTCCTTCAGTCCATTTTGGCATATGCTGAGTAGTTTGCAGTTTTTCGTAGATCCTAACGTCCGCTCTTCCATGGAACTCTTGGAGTACTTGGCCTTCTTGAAGCTGTTGTTTCCACCGACGCTCAGTTACGCCAAGTTTTCTCGCTCTCTGGCCCTCATTTCCCGTCTTTTTCCCTCCACCTCTTGCGTCAAGTCAGTAGTCCTGAGAGCTCTTCGTATCCGTGCTCCCCCTCTCTTTGGCTCTCAGAGCCTGAGGCTGGTAGGAATCTTTGCTATCCTTGTTGTTCCCTCACTACGGATGAGACAACTTTGAAGAGGACAAGTGACTTGCCTAAGGTCACATGGTGGTTTGGGTTGGAGCCAGGACTGGAGCCTAAATGTTCTGATTCCCAGCCCCCTGCTGTTACTGTAAATTCTGCCTGATTATAAATTCTGCCCTCACCCTCTACATCCTTGAATGGTGAATTAAAAACCTTGCAAGTTTCATTAAAAATTAACCCCCGTCATAATTTTGTAATATAAATTCTCTTGATCAATTGTCCCCTCTGTTGGCCTCCCCTCAACATTCCCCGGGATTGGAAACTGACATTTTTTCGTTGTTACCAGAATTTCTGGTTGTGATGGCCACAGGCTTGTAGATTTCCTTTCAGGCCGCAATTCTGACTTTTCCATCTGGTAATATTCTTTATGACACTTTGTCCCAAAGCTCTGCAGCCTTTTATAGTTGTAGAAAGTTTGAAAAACATTCTGTTTTCTTGGCTCATTGTCTGTCACAGGATTGTAATGTTTCTCAGCTTATGCATGAATTAGATTTCAAGATTTTTTGTCCCCCCTGATATTCACATAGTCACTTCTTAGGCAGTATTCTGCTTCCAACTGAGATTCTTAGGCTTTTCAGTAGTGCGTTTCCCTCTTATTTATACCTAAAGGGAGAGTCAGAATTTATCAGAAATTGAGTGAGGAGGGAATTTCCAGGGTCCACATAGTTTCACCTCTCTGAAATATTGACCTGACCTATGAAAGCGTTATCCTGAAGTGGCTCCTCTTAAATTAGCTTTGCCATTTGCACTTATCTTCCCTTCACTGTAGGGACAGAGCAGTGCTCGGTGGTCTGGTAGTGGGATGGCCAGCACCGAGTGAATCTCGTCCGAGTTTTGTTTCTTTGCTAAGTCTTGAATTTTTCTTAAAGGCCCCTCTTACTTGTAGAGTGGGAGTGGAAAGGGGCTGACTATATTTTTGCTTCTACAAATGCTGGAAGTTTCCAGGGCATTTGGATTCCAATGGGGTGACCATACCTGTCTGCAGATTACCCCCATGGATACTGAATATCAACAGTAACTTGTTTATTAAGGCTCATGTCTTGTGCTGAGTTTTCTTTTTGTGTTATCTCATTTATAGTACTGAACAAGTGGATAGGATCATTGGCTACATTTTTACAGATATGTAATCTGAGGTTTCAAAAGAATAGTTTACCCCAGGACAGGTACTTTTTAATCGGTAATGAGAGGCAGAGCTGGGACTTGAACCCAGACCCTGTTGGCCAAAGCACAGGCTTTTCAAAACATTCGTGGTTCGATGACTCTGACTCCAGGCAATGATTTTAACAGAGGACAGGGCCAGTGATGCATGGCCACAAAATTGCAGGAAAGTGAAGCTGACTGTAATTGAGCCTAGGAGAGATTAGATGTTACTCCTGTCTTGTCTGGGAGCTGCTGTTGCAGTAAGTGACTTTATTTGGTGCTTATGGTCCTTACCATAAGCAAAGGAATGTGGTGTGGAAGACACATTAGGGTGGGAGCAGGCTTTGAAGAAGGTGTTAAGAGTTGCCTGTACTGCTGTTTTTCTGTTTTCAAGCTGCAAAGGGGTGGGTGGGTGAGTTCCAGGCAGAGATTAGGGGAGGGAAGCCGGGTGAAGTGCAGAGCCACTGGCAGATTTGTGCCAGGCTTCGAAGCCTGTCTGGAATGAAAAATTGACCCCTGGCAAATGGCTGTGTGTGAAGCTCTTCTGCTTAGCGAAGTTGTATTTTCCTGGAGAGTAATTGTTTCCAGTGGTACCAGGAGCTGCTTCGTAAGAACTCTGCAAGGGAAGATGGAGCTCTATGACAGAGGGAGGTGAGGAGGAAATAGTTTGATGACTAGGAAAAGAGTAATTATCAGTGACTGCTTTTCTGCCTTTGGGTTGAGGGGCAGAAACTGACCAACCAGACTTGGGCCTTTCAGGCTGAGCCCTCCAGTTTTGTCTGGACTCAGGCTGAGCTGAAGGTCCGAAGTGGTCTTGGATTGAAGTTTGCTGCAATGAAGAGGAATACTCATTCTTCCTCTTTTGGGTAAAGAATGGGTTATAAGGTGATGGAAGCTGCATGTTTCTTCTGGTCTCTGCCTTGCCATCTTAGGAAGTCCTGTGTTCCTTTTTATAAGGTTGAAGCAGAAAGAACTTGGGACTCAAGTAGTAAAAAAATGTTTGCATTTGACCAATTTTTAAAAATGATGGTAGGGGCTGTGTCTGCTGTTGACAGTAGGAGCCAAGGGACAGAGTTGGTTCTGGAATATATTGGAGGAAGTGGGCAGTGGGTTGACACAATCATTGTGAGGCTCTTCTGTTACTGAGAAAGCAGTGAGGATGATGGAAAAGCTGAAGGTGGATTTATATATTTTTTGAGTTGGGATAAGACTGGCAAGTGTGTGGGCAGGTGAAATAGAACCTGGGAAAGTAAATGTCTGTGTCACATCAGATCTTTTCTCGAAACCCTGGAGCATTCTATCTCTGGGTTTCTTGGGTAATTTGCTAGACTTTCTTTAGCTGTCTCAGAATATTGTCAGCCCATGTTAAATAGAGGTTGGGAGAAGTCTCTGGGGTAGTGAATGTGAAATTCAGTCACCCCACTTAGCAGCTACTTAGAGATGGCAGTTTTCTCTGGTTTTGCTGATCCCATTTATTTCTGTCTTGGGGGACAGAGCCCTTTTTGAAGTCTTTAACTCTCCTATCTTATGTCTGCATGTGTTTTCAAGAAGGAGCGCACAGCAGAGTGAATCTGCTGCAGTTCTTGAATCTTCAGTGCTCATCAGAAGCAGCCATGGCAGCAGCCTATCTCATCCTCTTTATGGTGTGGAAGGCCAAATCCCAATTCCCATTTCACCCCATCCCGTTTGAAAGGGGAAGGAATCCCTCTGTTAATCTTTAGCGTTATGGTTAGAACAATGATCCTCACTAGATGACTTAAGTCCCGGGGCACCTAAAGAAGGAGATGGCTGTAACTTCCTCCCCTAACAGGAATTGTGCTGCCAGCTGTTGGGAAGCCGGCTGTAGGCTTTCTGGTGAGGAGGTTAGTGGGAATTTCTCCAGTGTACAGCTTGTAGGAATTGCTCTCTGTAATTTAGATCATTACAGCTAAGTGTTTCTAGATTTCTGAGCTAAGAAGTATGTGTCTTCAGAGCATAGTGAGGACAGAGTAGTAGTCTGCTGATCTGTTCCTTCTTCCTATGTGCGCTTAGCTCAGGCAGACTGTGAAAGAAAAACACCTTTCCTAAGCTACTTAAAATACCCTTATTCTACCACTCAAAGGGACAAGGTAGGTAAATAACAGTATTTTACTAGGGCCATTTGCAAAGATTCCCAGGTGGCTTAGTGATAAAGAATCTGCCTGCCAATGCATGAGACACAGATTCGATTGCTGGGTTGGGAAGATACCCTGGAGAAGGAAATGGCCACCCACTCCAGTATTCTTGCCTGGGAAATCCCATGGACAGAGGAGCCTGGTGGGCTACAGTCCGTGGTATCACAAACAGTTGGACACAACTTAGTGACTGAGCACACATTTGCAAAGCAGTAGGTGGAATAGGATGGAAGACTTTTCCCTCTAGTCTTAAAATTGTCTACCTCCCAGCAGGTGAGCATGAGTGAGTGAGTGAAAGTCGCTCAGTCATGTCCGACTCTTTGTGACCCCATGGACTGTACAGTCCATGGAATTCTCCAGGCTGGAATCCTGGAGTGGGTAGCCTTTCCCTTCTCCAGGGGATCTTCCCAACCCAAGGATCCAGCCCAGGTCTGCCGCATTGCAGGTGGATTCTTTACCAGCTGAGCCACAAGGGAAGCCTGCAGGTTAGCATGGTAGCTTTCAATCAAAATTGTAAATAAAAGAGCACTAAATTTTTGGTCTGTCTTAAAGACTTCCTGTCATTTTTCCAGTTTGAAAAAGAAGCATACATTTGGCTCTAGTCAGGCTAACAGTGGCCACTGCCATGTACTAATGATAGAGATGATGAGCAATCATATTTCCTTTCTCCAACGAGTTTTATTGATCATCTGTGTCAAGCACTGCCTGTGTATTGGAGAAACAGTGGTGAGAAAGTAAATCATATCCCTGCCCTTCCAGTTTATGGAGGAGACAGACAAGTACATAAGAAATAAGCATATGAGAGCGATTTCCAGTAGGGGAATGGGACTGAGTAGTCGGGAGTAAGGGAAGGGGTGGCTCATTTAGATTGGAGGGCTTCCTTCAGCTGAGGTCTGATGGACATGAAAGAACCAGACACAGAGGAAGAGTTCCTGGCAGAGGGAATAGCGTGTGCAAAGATCGTAGATATCCATTGGTGATTTGATTATCTTCAGAATATTTACAGTAGCTTTTCAATTTCTTGAAGTTCAGTGTTCCACATACATGGTATGGGTTTAACCTGAGCTGTTAATGTACATGTTTTAGGGTAAGAAAAGGCAGAAAGGCAGCAGAGGTGGTGGTGGTTCTGGTCTCCTGGTGAGATAAATTGTTGTTTCATCACTCAGTCGTGTCTGACTCTTGTGACCACATGGACTGTAGCCTGCCAGGGAAGCCCTGGTCAGATCAGTAGCAGACATTAAGTCTACAGGATAAATATAATTGATAGGAGACTGATTTAAAACAAAATGCTTGCTCTTGGTCATGTTTCTTACAGGGCCACGACCAGGGTTCTTTGACTTCCTACCAGCCAATCGTGTATTCCTGAGGTCACCACCTTTCAGTAAATAGGACCTAGATGAGAAGATAAATGCTAAGAACAGGCTCAACAAGAGTTGCATAGCATCTAGAACCTGATGAAGTTTATGCTTCTGGCATCATTTTATTACTACTTGGAATGTAGTAGCTCTGGCCTCTGGCAACACTTTTAACCTAGCAAGCTTTAGGTAATAGCGATGTTGAAAAGCAGAGTAGCATGCTTCAGAGCTCAAAGTAATGGTCAGGAAGGAAGGGCTCATGCAGGGTTGGGGACTCCTGAGGCTGGGTTGTTCTCAGTGCTGGTAATAAGGAGGCAAATGATTTCCTGCATCTATGCCCAGTTTACTTGGAGAATGAAATTGGGGAAATACGTGAATATTTTAGTTTTCATTTGTTAAGTTCAAAAGAGAAAATTGCCAGGTGTTTGAATGCAGTTAAGGAGTCTCTATTGGAGAAGGAAATGGCAACCCACTCCAGTGTTCTTGCCTGGAGAATCCCAGGGATGGGGGAGCCTGGCGGGCTACAGTCCATAGGGTCGCACAGAGTCGGACATGACTGAAGTGACTTAGCATGCATGCATTTGAGGAGGAACTAAGGCCTGTTGTGAAACTCACTTATCAGCATGGGCCATCAAGCCAGCTGACAGGTATGATTCTAGCAGTGGTTACAGCAGTAGATAGCCTTTGGAACCTGATGTTTAGATTTTATTTCATTTCTTCAAGGAAAAGAATAGCTGAAGATTTTAGGAAATTCTTTGCCTTATCAGGGGCAAGGAATGAAGTAAAGGGATTCAGTTCTTACTGGGCTTATGTAGCTTTTTCTCCTATTTCTTTGGAGATAGATACCTACCCAGGTGTTTGTGTTTTTGTTTTTTTTTTTTGGCTGCGCCAGGTTTTAGTTGTGCACACAGGATCTTTTTTTTTAATACTTTATTTATTTATGGTTGTGCTGGGTCTGTCTTTGTTGCTACGCAGGCTTTTCTCTAGTTGTGGAGAGTAGGGGTTACTCTCTAGTTGTTGTGTGCAGCCTTCTCATTTCGGTGGCTTCTCTCGTTATGGAGCACTGGCTGTAGGGCGTGTGGGCTTTGTACTTGCAGCACGTGGGCTCTGTAGTTGTGGCTTCCAGGCTTTGGAGCACAGGCTCAAAATAGTTGTGGTGCACAGGCTTAGTTGCTCCTCGGCGTGTGGAATCTTCCCAGAGCAGGGATCGAACCTGTGTTTTCTGCATTGGCAGGTGGATTCTTTACCACTGAGCTATCAGGGACAGTCACACACAGGATCTTTAATTGCAGCTGTTAGTCGCTCAGTCGTGTCTGACTGTTTTCGACCCCATGGACGGTAGCCCACCAGGCTACTCTGTCCATGGGATTCTCCAGACAAGAATACTGGATTTCCTTCTCCAGGAGATCTTCCCAACCCAGGGTTTGAACCCAGGCTTCCTGCGTTCCATGCAGATTCTTTACCGTCTGAGCTACCAGGGAAGCCCTTAGTTGCAGCATGGGAAATCTTTATTTGCAGCATGTGAGATCTAGTTCCCTGAGCAAGGATGGAACCCCTGGCCCCCTGCATTGGGAGTGTGGAGTCTTAGCTACTAGACCGCAAGGGAAGTCCCAACACCTAGTTTTTTTGTTTTCGTTTTTTCCCCACCCAGTTTCTGTTGCTGTTCCTCTCTTGGGAGACCGACATATGCTGTGTTCTTAAGGCAGAAATTGATACAGAATCACAGGTTGTGCACATTGATGCAGATGGAGTGCTGTGGGGTTTCACTTACTTTCAGTGAGACTCGGTATGATAAATTAATGTTATGTTTTTCTCACTTAGCTCTAATATTTAGGGGAATAAAAAGAACAGTGGTTTCAGTTGGCATTTTTTTAAAAATTAGGAAGTTAAGCGACTTACAGGAAAAATAAACCTAATGACAATTTAGATGTTGTTTTTGAGATGTTCAGTCTCTGATATAAACTGGGCTGGCACAAATTTTCTCCATTTATGTGCTTATGGTGACTTTAAGGCTCTCTTTCCCCTCTTTATGAGGTGCTTCAAATTCTCTTTATGTGGGCAGTAGTCTGCTATGGTCTGGTAACACCAACCTCGTGTGTAATAAGGGGAATTGAGGAGATTGGGGATCTGTGGTTCAAGTTAATAAAGCCCATATATTGGATTGGCCAAAAAGTTCGTTTGGGTTTCCCATGGCAGTTTACAGATAAACCTGAACAAACTTTTTGGCCAACCCAGTATTAACATTGTCTCTGGAAAGTAGCCTGGTGGAGAAGAGAGGTCATCACCCTGGGATTCAGGGGACACAGTTCTAGGCCAGCTGCTGCTGGTCTCGCTCTGGGCACTGTGGGGTAAGGTAGTACACCTTTCAGGCTTTTTCTTTTTTTCTTAAATGAAGTGGTTGGACTCTGAAGCTCCTTGCAGTCCCCAAAGGCTGCAGTTGTATCAGAAACCCTATATTACATGTCTTTCAGGCATGAATCAAAGCTGAGGAATCGCATACCTTCTGCTAGTCTTCACTTTGAATTGATGCTTACCTTGCGGGAGACATTTTCTGTTCCCACTGCTTGTTTTATTTTTATTTTCTGAGAAGGTAGTTTAGTCGAAATATGATTTTCTAGTGTGGAAGAGCAGAATTAGAATTTGAATTAGACTAAATGACCAGTTACTGGAGTGGCTGGAGAGTGGGTAGAATTGGACCAGGGAAGTTCCTGGCTTCAGCAGTGGTGTTAGGATAGACTAGTGGGAGTGGTTGCTTGGGACCCAGAGGAATGTGGTTCTAGTCGGTTTTACTAACGCAGTCTCACCTCTGCTTCTGAACAACCTGCCGTTCTCCTGGGGCAGCAGGTCTAGACCTGAGAGAGGTGGGGATGATGAAGGCACTCTGGGAGCATAAACTCTGGGAGAGTTGATCCTGGCTTTTGTCTGAGTGAGTCTGGCGGGAGCTTGGGGCTTGGTCGGGTTCTGAGCTCTGGTTTTCAGGCTCTGAGGCCAAAGCCTCTTCCTTTAGATTATTCTCATTGCCCTGCAGATCTTCCCCACTTCTGTTTAATGTGTAAGTATAGGAATCATCTAAATCTATTCTTGGTAGTTCCTCACAGGGTTTCTTTTCTTTTGAGTTTATTTTTTATTGTAAGCTTTCCTAGATTCTTTTCTGGGAGGAGATTTTGAGAGAGAGAGTTCCTAAGAGCCCAGTGATTTTCTAAACACATCCTTGCCTCAGGACCACCTGGAAGGTCATTCTGAGCCACTGAATTAGAATCTGCCCATGCGGCCTGGAGATCCATATTTTTAAAAAGCCACTCCTAGGTGGCTTTCTCTCCTAAGAGGGACCCTTTGGGATCGATCCAGGGGCTGGCATTCGAGACCCATTGATCTTATTTAATTCCTGTGCTGTATGTAGTTGAAGGGTCAGGACATAAATGCAAAAGGAGTGTATGCTTTTGGGGCCAGTGCACCGGAATTGTATATGAGGGGAGATAGTAGCTTCTTTTTTTCTTTTTAGCACTTATCTCGATGGCTCCCAGAACACTTTGCATTGCTTTTAATCTGTAGCTCAATATTGGGCTGATGTCCCCAGGAGTCCATTTACAGTGACTCTGAGAGCTTATTCCTAGGTCAGAACTGACAGCTGAGAAGTTGTTTAATGTGCCTGATTTAGGCCATATGCTCATTTTAACACTCATCTGCCACTTTTCCTTCTATTTGCGTAGATTCCCCAGATCTTCCTATAATTTGGCACCAGTACCTTGGCACGTTATTACTGTGGAAGTCTTTTGTGTCATCCACAAGCATGAAGAGTCTCTGTTCCTCACTTTCTGCCCTTTTAATCCTACAGAACCACACACGTGGGCTTTTTGATGTGTCTGTTTAGATCCATCCTGTTTCTTGTTTATAAGCCCCTTTCTTAACAAGACCACCACCAGTAAAACCCCAAATGATCTCTTTGGTGGTCTTGGTCTTTAGTTTTTATTCCACTGGCTTGCCAAATACGGAGATAAAATTTTCCTATCGTTCTCAAGCCTTTGAAGGCCTGAGGATGAAGGGTCACGTTTGCAGTCCCTTGGTGGCCTTTCCTTCTCTTGACCAGCTTTTCTAGTTCATCCCAGAAATCCTTCCAAATGCTCAGGTGAGTGCCATCCAGTGTTAGTCATTTACAGTTGTCGATGTTTAAAATTTGGACTTAATGCTTGCTCTTAAGACTTCAAACAGTACAGAACTATGTAAAGTTGAATGCAAAAATCTTCCTCCCTCTACCCTCCTTATGAATTTTCTCCCATTCATTCTCATCCCTGTAAGTAAATGTACTTTGCAGTTTTTTTATGCAGATTTATACACCCCCCCATTTTTTTTTTAAAGAAACAGAAATGAGGTTATAATCAGTTCTGTAACTTCCTTTTTAAAATTAATTGTCAAAACTACTTTTCAGTGTCATGATTATACGTCTGTCTCATTCTTCAGTGTTTGAGGAGTGTTCCGTGGTTTGGGTGTATTTACTTACCCATTTTTTTCTCTGTTGATATGTCAACATTCTTTGATACATCTCTGTGTTCTTGTGTTAGCATTTCCCTAAGACAGATTCCTGGAGTACACTTCATGTTTTTGGTGGCTGCAGGGGGTCTTTATTTAGACTTTACCTTTTTATATCCTACATGGATCATCTTAGATTCGACTGAGGGCAGAATGCAAGAATACTGGAATAGGTAGCCATTCCCTTCGCCAGGGGATCTTCCCAGGAATCTCACCCAGGTCTCCTGCATTGCCGGCAGATTCTTTACGGTCTGAGCCACCAGGGAAGCCCAGCAATCTCCTTACACTAATTAATCGTTTCACAATTAGTAGTCTACTTCCCCAGTCAGTACCCTTGAAAACCACTGTCTTCCCCAGTGGAGGGCAGGGTTCAGCCCCTGGGGATCATTAAATCACCATTGTTTAATTGCTTCAAGGCCCCCCAGGGGTTTTAAGGTCTTGAACTTAGAGGAGAGTCGGCTCTGAGGGCTCTAGCCTTGTCTACTCTCTCTGGGTTCTAGAAAGCTCCCTCGCTAAGAAGTGTGCCACTGCTCAGCTGCAGATGACAGGAGGTCAGAGGCAAGGTCCTGTGAGAGGCCTGACTTTTCCCCCCTGCAGACTGGTATTAATGCATAGCTCTTCCTCTTTCTTTTTTTCTACTTGGATTAGAAGGTGGGGGTGGTAGTGGTGGTGAATCTGACCACATCCTGCTCGGAGAAACCCAGCCATTTTTTCGAGTTGTTCAGAGGCTGAACCGGGGCCAGCTGATTTCAACCCCGGAAAGGGTTTACCTCCAGTTTCCTGGGTGTCAGGTGTGCATGTGCCCCTTGTGTTTTTAGCGTATCCGAACACTGCCTCTACTTTTTTTTAGTTTGAAAATCTTTGGGACAGTCAGTTGTCTTTAAAAATCGTCGTATTATTTTAAAAGGAAATGGTTTCACCAATGAAAATGGGAAACCAGTATAACTTGCTAGCTACTGCTTACTAGAAAGCACCTTCAGAAAAACCCCACAATGAAAACAAAATAGCGAGTGTTATTAAATTCTAACTAGGTACAGCATTTTGCAGAAGACTGTGTAACAGGTGGTAGAGATGTGCTGAAGGCTTCCTGCCTCTAAACTGAAACTGCATTTAATGGGAGGGATTGAAAGAGAATTGAAAAGAAGACAAGAGACAGCTCTTATTTACATATGAATATTAAATGTTGGTACACACAGGGATCATATACTACGGAAACCAGTTTTTCTTGTTTTGTTTTTTAAACAAGCCCACACTTTTGAAAACGGACACATAAATTGTCTCTGGAGACAGAACCGAACTGATTTTCTGGGGTGGCTGTGCTCACGTCATTAGTGTCACAGACTACTGGCCCCAATACCTTGGGCAAGTCACTGACCCTTTACCTTCCAGCTTTGCCTGTAAATGAGCAGTGCTCGCCTCGTGGGATTCTTGCTGATAAGATGAAAGAAGGCGGTATTCAGACCATTGGCTGGAGTTGTTCCCAGCTCAGACAAGGGTAGAAATGGAACCGACGGAGGCAACATGAGGGCAAGAGTGGCACCCGCCAAGTTTTGTAATGTAGTTATTTAGTTGCTAAGTCGTGTTCGACTCTGTGACCCCATGGACTGGGCACACCAGGCTCCTCTGTCCTTCACTATCTCCTGGTGTTGCTCAAATTCATGTCCATTGAGTTGGTGATGCTATCTAATCATCTCATCTTCGGCCACCCCCAGTTTGAAAGACTGGCTCTAATTTTAAGATCATATTTTTTCTATTATTATTGGTATTTTTTGACTGAAATGTCCTTTATTTTATAAACAATGTGATGGCATTTGCTTTCTTTCATGTCCTTGGCACAAATAAGAAATGGATAATATATCAGTCCCTAATTTTGGCTTAGCAGAAAGGTGTGCACCAGTAAATGTCTAACCTTCTGAGCTTTGGAGGCATTGTTCATTTAACTGTTAGGAAAGCTTAAACAGATTTAAGTAGTGCCTGGAAAAGCGCAGTTGTGTGTGTGAATACTAGGTGGAGTTCAGTGGCAGAGGTGAGGCTAGTCAGGCAGAAATGCATCTGGCAAAATGTTTAACTCCTTTGGCTCCTGCCCTCTCCTCCCCGCGACCCCCTAGCTTCTGGTACTTCAGAAATGGGCTGCATTCCATCTCTACCCCACCCTCCCTTCTAAATGATCAAAACAATATATTTAGGAAAAATTTGCCACTATAATATAAAACATTCCATTTTCTTTGTGCCAACGTGGACTAGGTAATCCAAATTTGTCTGAGCATTTTCTGGTCCTCTTTTGGAGACTGGGAGAGAAGAACCGTGTATGTAGAATCAGCATAAATTTGTAATTTGCAAGGAACAGCGCCTTACCTGGCCTCCCACCTTTGTAAGGACAGGGCAACTTACATCCCAGTTTGCCCGGGGCTGTTGTCTTGGCATGACTGTCAGTAACACCCTACTTTCACTCTCACAGTGTCCCAATTTGAGTGATAAAACGTATGTTTAGTGGATTTGGTTAAGAAGGGTCAAGTCTGGGGGAAATACTGGGTTGGCATAGTTCAGAGAGGACAGAATAAACTGAGGGGAGATGGTTCCATAAATTGCTGGGATGATGGCCTAAGGTGTGGGGTGTCTCCAGGCTTCTTTGAAGCACAGGCAGCTTCGGTTTGAGACCAGGCTTTGCACCTGATTCTGGGTAAAGCTTTTTAGGCTGTTGAGATATTAGGTGTCTGTCTCATTGAAATGCTGTTTAATAGAGGCAGGTAACCATGTTTTATGGTGGAAGGGGGAACTCATGAAGTGAAACACTGAAGCTTTTCTTGGAGAATGGATGGGTTGGAAAAATCAGATGTCATATTTCAGGTCAGTTTCTTTGCTTTAAACCTCTTTTCTGTGGAGATGGTGAAAGTGACAAGTCTTGACAGAGGCAGAGAAATAAAACGGGGGAGATAAAAGACAGCTGAAATGAGTAGGTCCAGGTGGGTATACTCAGATGTTCCTGAAGGCAGCTGCAAGCAACCTGCAGTCAAGGTACCAGTTGAAGGCAACGTGCCTAAAGGCCTGTTGGAAGTTTGTGGTAGAGAAAGAAATGAGAAGCGAGATGTTTAAGTCTGTTTCCAGTCTCTAGAATGCAGTGCTACAAACTTTTAAACTAGGAATTCTGTGCTAGGAGAGGGCATTGCTTTATATACAGCCTTTAATACCAGGGGCATTTTTATTTTTGGCAACCACCCAAAACAGTGACTTACTTTGCCAAATGTAATTTATCTGCTTACCTAATAGGACTGTCCCAGGTCTTCATGGAAAGTAGGGCATTTCTTCCTTCCGTTCCTTTCCCCTGTGTGTAGGTGAATGAGAGGGGAGACCTGGGTCCTGGGGCCCCGCTGAGCTCTCTTATTCTAGGTGCAGTAATTGCTTGTGTTATTACTCCTGGCAGGTGAGCCCTTTCGAAGCCCAGAAGCCAGGAGGCTGCCTCTGTTACTTAAAAGCCGAGTTATCTTATTAAACTCCTCTCTTATGAGAGCTTTAGACTCTCCCGAGACCTCCCACAGGCTCTCCATGGGGTCCAGGCCTGGCTCCCGGTTCAGCCCTCCTGCCCACATGTTAGTCATCTCCCTGCCAGCAAGTCACACAGCCAGGCGGCTAGGCTGCTGGCTAGGCTGCTCGGCTTCCATTGAATTCTTTGTCGTCCCCGGATTGGTGCTCCTAATGAGCATACCTCCTTTACTCTCATGTTGTAAGAAAATGTACTTCTTTGATTATCAACAGGAGAAGCAGAAAACCAGTGTAGAGAGAACAGTAAACTTGTGACTCAGATTATCTGAGTAACAACAGGGAAAATTGGGTTTTTGAAAGGAATTGATAGCACAGGGCTAAACAGTAAAGATGCCCCAGGAGTCTGAGCTGTCCAGCAACTTGCTCGTGAAATTTCTGTGCTTTATGTGTGAAAGACGTTCATTTATTTGGTAATACATTGGAAAGAGTGTGCACTGCCCCCTCCCACCCTCAGAAAAATAGGGTGAAAGGAATCACAGAGTTGGGCTTTAGTGACAGTGTAGGGTAAGTAAAATATTACCGCATTCTTTTTTTTGGCCTTGCTGTGTAGCTTGCGGTATCTTAGTTTGCTGGCTAGGGATCAAACTCATGCTCCCTGCATTGGAAGCACAGAATCTTAACACCGGATGGCCAGGGACGTCTCTATTATTGGTATTTTCAATGAAAATGGAGGGACAGTCTCTCCTGGGCAGTAATTGTAAGTAAATTCCAGATCGTGGCCAAATGGCCTTCTGTTTCACTTCTTGAAGAGGTGTGCAAATCTGTGCATTATGGTGGAGGATGGGGTGGGCTGGGGCCCCAGCATATAGTGGGTAAGGAAGGACTCCTTGTCTTGTAATCTTCAGCTGTGTTAGGTGATAAGGGACTTCATCACACACTCAGACGGATTTTAATAGTAAGGAGAATTCTAGGATGGAACATTAATTTAGCAATAAAGGACTCTGGTAGATTTGTGACATCCATTTCTTTATTTTGACATCTCAAATTGACTATCAACATTTCAAATAGGAAAAGTTTCCAGAGAAATTTGGACAATAAAATGGGAAAATTAACACCTTTCATGGGTAGCATAGAAGTTACCTGACTTCCCCAAGTTCTACAGCCAGCCCTGCACATAAGCCAAAATAAATGTATTAGCTATTCTTATGAAATGGTTCATTCTGAACAGTATTGGGTATTATGCTCGATAACCTAGCATCCCTGTTGCTGTCAGTTGTAAGAAAAAAATGCACGTGGCTTTATGGAAGTAAAACCCAAGGAGCAGTAAAGGCAATAATCTTTATTTCTCTAGGATGTTGCAAGAACTCTGATGTTCATTCATTTAGCTGTATCTGGCGCAGGTCTCCTGCCCCCGTTTTAATCATGGGATTGTGGTTTGCTAGTTTGTATACTGTACTTATTGCTCAGTGATGGCAGTGCTGTGAGGAGGAGAAAGAAGAGATGACATCAGCTATGGCCATTGAGGCTGGGAAAGCAGTAGCTGTGCCCCCTCCTGTTTATTCATTCATTCATTCATTCATTCGGCTGTGCCAGGTCTTAGTTGCTGCCCTTGGGGTCTTCAATCTTTTTGCAGCATGTGGAATCTTCTTGTTGTGGTATGTGGGATCTAGTTCCCCAGCCAGGGATTGAACCTGTGCCCCCTGCACTGGGAGCTCAGAGTCTTTGCTTCTGGACTTCCAAGGAAGCCCCTCTCCTTTCTGAATCAGGAATCGTGGCTACACTTCTCTCCTTCTTCTGAGCACTGGAGTTGAGGAGAAGCAAAGAGAGCAAAAAGGTGGGGCAGGCTGGACGCAGAGAGCCTGTTAACTGAGTAGTGCCTGGAATGCACCCTCTCACCTAACAACCCGAGTTTCACCTCCGTTCATCTCTGTGGGTGGGAGGAAAGGTCTTTGTCATCAGAATACTTTTTCTTGAGCTTCCTTCACAGAAGACTTGTCTTTGGGGAGTTGCCTCCCATACCAGCAGTGCCAGCACATGGATTCAAAAGAAATAAGACCTTCAACCTTCGTCTCACATTTTCATAGCAGTTCTGAAACGCAGAGTTGGGCGGGTATGTAAAGTGTATCTGAACCAAAAAAGGCATTGGTGATTTGAAACCCATGAGTAGGCTAAGGCCAGTGACCCTAGAAGTGTGTAATGAAGCATTTATGAAAACAATTGGTGACTTTTTAAAGTGCTTTAAAATTTCTCATAGTCACAAACCAAATCTTTGGACTAGGGTTCCAGTCTGCTATTGTTTGGTAAATGGTGTTACAGACTGCGATGTAGAAAATATTCAGAAGACATATCCTTGGAATTTTTAGCCCCATTCATGACAGGCACATGAATATTTCTAATACTTGTTGCACAAACAGTGCTTAGAACAGATCTTTACATCAAAGTCATAGAATCTAGAATTTGCTGTTTTCAGTGGCTGCATTGTGTTCTAACGGGGGGTCTGCCTGGGGAAGTGGAGTGGATTCTCAGCCCCTTGGACAGCGCCGGGAGCTGCCTTGATGGTTTTTGTCTTCTTCACTGAGCACTTGCTACCCTGTCAGTGTGTTGTTTGCCTCTGCTAATATTTCTCTGTGAGCTGCTTCTCTGGAGATGAAGTGAAAACATGTTACTCTCACTGCCATCAGCTTAGGCACTTAGATATGTTTTTATTACCCTGGTATTTGGATATTGGCTTTGGGATGTAAGCCTATCAAGAGATTTTTGTCTGTTAAACAAGAATAAATAAAAGAACCATTGAGAAGATAATCCTAGAAGAGATGACAACATTGGTTCGTAGTATCTCTTTGCAACAAGTAGGAAAAGACTGAAGAAAGTGGGAGGACAATTGAATGTTAATTGGGAGATTTCTCAATGTGGTCTTGGATATAGATTTGAGTGGTTTCTGTTGACAATAGACCTGTTAGCTCACAGGAAATAATCGAGTGGTTGGAAATGAGTTAGGTAAAACATTCTGAAAGGTGATAACAAGGGAAATTTGACATCTCATAATAAGAGGGCTGATGAAGAAAGCGGGTTGTTATCCCGGAGGAAACACGAATTTTCTTAGGGGAGAATGAAATAATGCTGAAGACTGCTGGAGTTGCCTGAGAGAGGGCAGAGAGAGAAGCGTGGACTAAGTATTGAACACTGGGAGGGGAGAATCTTTGAACGGAGGAGTAGGTGAGGACATGCTTGCCTGTAGGTCTTCCAGGGCATGGAGTGGGGGTGGTTCCCTGGAGGGCCTTGGAGAACTTTTGGTCTACCTGTTGTCATTTGGCAGAGAAACAGGAAAAACACTCTTGAGTGCTGTGCATGCTTTCAAGAGCTTGGCTCTCATTAGCTTCAACAGAAATCCACTAAGCTATGAGCTGCTTAAGGACAAGGACTGTGTTTTAATTGTTTTTGTCCCTTCTTTCCAAAGTCTAGCACTTGATACTTGTGCTTGATACATACTGGGACCATTCATTTATTCAGGAAAAAACACTTACTGAATGCTTACTTTGTCTCTGGTCTTGTTCTGGGCTCCAGGGCTACTGTGGTGAACAAGATAGATGGAGTCCTTGCCCAGAGAGAGCTTGCACAGAGGAGTGGAAAACTGCTACTGAACAATTCATTATGCTATTTAATGTGGTGGTGAATTCTATGGGAGAGAAATACAGAGGCTCAGAGCATATACAAGCATCTAGCTGACATCGTCTGGGGAAGGCCTCTCTGAATAAAAAGTTTAAGCCAAATTTGCTGGAGGACCTGTCTGAGCCAGGCAGATTCCCCAGGCAGAGTGGAGAATAAAGGGGTGGTGGTGGTGGATTAACCTTGTGTGAACCCATCACCCAAGGATCTTGTTAAAACAGATTCTGAATCAGGAGGTTCAGGTAGGGTCTGAGCCTGCGGTATCAACAAGCTCTCAGGTGATTGCTGGTCTGTGAGTGCCTTCAGGAGCCTTCTGTGCATCTTCTTTCTCCCCCTTCATTGTTACAGTTGAAAGATGATGGGATTCAGCTGGGTCAGCATCCTCCCCTCCCCAAGCCCCCCACTCCCCCTGATCTGTAGCCATGTTGGCTGCAGTGATGTAACTTTTCAGTATACTCAAAGCATAGTTGATTAGCTGTAGAGACTTATTGTTCCTGCCCTATCCCTGTGCTGGCTGAAAGTACTCCTCTACTCCCCTGGCATCTCAATCCTGATAGCCTGCATTGTAGAGAAGGCCAGAGGTGTGGCGGGCAGGAGGAGGAAATTAGGATTTGGTAAGGACAAGAGAAAATAAAATCTAAACTCAGGATCTGGTGTCTTGCAAATTAACACATTTCTCTTGGTATTTCTCAAAACATCTTTCCCTGTGTTTCTAGGCTAGAGAGAGGGACCCAGGCATCGTTTTTGACAATCAGATTCTTTTTTGATAATAAAGAAGGCCAACTCCCTGGGGAAAGAGATTACCATCAAGATTACAAGATTTTAAACCAAAAATACTTTGGCCACCTGATGCGAATACCCAGCTCATTGGAAAAGACCCCGATGCTGGGAAAGATTGAGGGCAGGAGAAGAAGGGGGTGACAGAGGGTGAGATGGTTGGATGACATCACTTACTGACTGAGCAACAAACCAAAAATATGTATGGTGCTCTTGCCTCTGAGAGAATGTTCATAGTTACTCTAATTCTGAATGTTCACACATTGTATCTCAAAACTTTTGAGACGTTAGGGGGTTTTCAGCTTTTCTGAATGTAAAACCTAATTAGATCACACATGCGGGTTTTTCAAATCCCCACTGGATAAACTTACACTGGAAGTAAAAGGGCGTCTTCCTAAAATTCAAGATCCTTCTTGGGGGCCATAGCCTTTTTGAACTGTGTGCTCAGAGGTTGGAATTCTGTGATTGGAACATGTCTAGCATTTTATTTCATTTGGGAGAGAAACATGAAGCGATGATGAATGGATCATGGGAAGATACTGTCCTTGCAACAAAATAATAGTTTTATCACTGAACTGAACTTGGGTCTGCTTTACACACGGCAAAGCCAGTTTACTGACACTGGGTTGTGGTGAAGTACAGTGTTTATTGGGCTTCCCTGGTGGCTCAGAGGTTAACGCGTCTGCCTGGAATGCGGGAGGCCTGGGTTCGATCCCTGGGTCAGGAAGATCCTCTGGAGAAGGAAATGGCAACCCACTCCAGTACTCTTGCCTGGAGAATCCCATGAAGGGTGGAGCCTGGTGGGCTACAGTCCATGGGGTTGCAAAGAGTCAGACACGACTGACTTCACTTTCACTTTCACAGTGTTTATTTGTTGGGTGCCAAACAAGATTGCTTGTGCTCAAAACACCTGAATTCTTTGATGGCTGCCAGGAAATGAATTTTTTTTTAATTGGAGTATATTTGGTTTACAGCATTGTATTGTTTTCAGGTGTAGAGTGAAGTGAATCTGTTACATTGATGGATACATCCACTCTTTGGATTCTTTTCCCATATAGGCTGTTACAGAGTATTGAATAGAGTTCCCTGTACTCTACAGTAGGTCCTTAATAGTTACCTATTTTATGTATAGTAGTGTTTATCTGAACCCACTCCAGTGTTCTTGCCTGGAGAATCCCAGGGATTGGGGAGCCTGGTGGGCTGCCATCTATGGCATCGCACAGAGTTGGACACGACTGAAGCGACTTAGCAGCAGCAGTGTGTATCTGTCAATCCCAATCCCTCCCTCATTTGGGGTGAGGGCTCATGGCCTATGACTTTCTTCTAATTGATTGGTGGTGAGGTAACAGGGTGATGTGAGTCTCGACCATTGACCCTCTGGTGACAGTCTACAGCCTGTAGTCACCATACTTGACCCGAGTAAGGGTCTTAGCTTCTGCAGAACTACTCAGAGATAAGTGTTGGGTGTATCACTTTTATGTTCAGATGATCACTTTTATTTTCTTCTTCTTGTTCAGTCGCTCAGTCTTGTCCGACTCTTTGTGACTCCGTGAACTGCAGCACTCCAGGCTTCCCTGTCCTTCAGAGACACAGCACATGTTTGTATATATTATCCCTGGAGGAGGAACTAGAACTCTGTTTTATCACTGAACTGTTGCCGTTACTTTTCCTACTTAACACTTTTTTTCATTTCTGCACCCCCTCACTTCCCTAATGAGTAACTGCTGGTGCCTGCTGTTTGGAACTCTGGAAGGCCTAGGAGACTGCTTTTGTGAAGGCCGTACAGAGTCCTGCTCAGTTTCAGTTTGACTTTCATTCTGTAAGTTGTGTGTGCAGAGGGAGTGGAGCAAGAGCGATTTTCAGAACCACCAAGGAGATCTAGTTCTCTCTGGTCATTGAGACTCTAAAGTGGCCGGTAGTATGGTTTCCACTTTTGAAAAAGGTGTTGCAATTTTAATTTAACATAATCTCAAAAAAGTTGTAAGAACAGTGCAAGTGACTCTTGTGGCCCTTTCACCCTGGTTGCCATATCCTCTTTGTATTTATAACATACAGTCATCATTCATGGTAGTTGTGTTCTATTAGGGATTTCTGCAGTGGCTCAGTGGTAAAGAATCCGCCTGCAATGCAGGAGCTCAGGAGAGGGTTCAACCCCTGTGTCAGGAAGATCCTCTGGAGGAGGGCACAACAACCCACTCCAGTATTCTTGCCTGGAGAATCCCGTGGACAGAGGACCCTGCCGGGCTACAGTCCATGGGTCTCAAAGAGTCGGACACGACTGAGGTGACTTAGCATGCACGCACATGTGCATGTTGCATCAAGTCACAAGTACTAAATTAGTGAATTTCGAACCATTGCTTCTGTGAGAAATACTGAGTTAGTTCCTATGAGCCTCTGGTCACTACATTTTCATCAAGTGATAGATACATGATCTTGTGTTGGGCTTCCCTGATAGCTCAGTTGGTAAAGAATCTGCCTGCAGTGGAAGAGACCCTGGTTTGATTCCTGGGTTGGGAAGATCCCCTGGAGAAGGGATAGGCTACCCACTCCAGTATTCTTGGGCTTCCCTTGTGGCTCAGCTGGTAAAGAATCTGCCTGCAGTATGGGAGACCTGGGTTCGATCTCTGGGTTAGGAAGATCCCCTGGAGAAGGGAAAGGCTACCCACTCCAGGATTCTGGCCTGGAGAATTCCATGGACTGTATCGTCCATGGGGTTGCAAAGAGTTGGACACAACTGAGCAACTTTCACTTTCACTTTTATTGTATGCTTCTGTTTAAAGTCCTCTTACTTAATATGTAGTGTTGATTCATTAACACTGAATATATGAGCAACAACACTGTGACTTGTGCCTGAACGAAAATTGTCTAATATTTTCTCTGTGAGGCACATCACAACAACTTTCTTTGTGCCTAGGGAGACTTCAGGACCCTGATGCCTGTGAGCCATTTTAAACAGCAAGATCACCACGCAAAAGCCCTGATGACTGCAGTAATTTTCCTTTAGCTTTATTTATTTTTTTTTTTTTTCACTTTAAAAAAAATTTTTATTTTATATTAGAAGTATAGTCGATCAACATTGCTGTGATAGTTTCAGGTAGACAGCAAAGGGATTCAGCCGTACATATACATGTATCCATTCTTCCCCAAACCCCCTCTCATCCAGGTTGCCACATAACATTGAGCAGAGCTCCCTGTGCTTTACAGTAAGTCCTCATTGGTTATCCATTTTAAATATTCTGTTCACTTTTTTAGAATGACTGATGACACATCACCCCCATTCTGATCTTTCTATTCTTCAAGATCTTCTTTCGGAAGACAGCAATATTATTTAGAGACTGTCTTATCAAAGTGGTCCAGGACTTAGGAAGCATCCTAAAATTCATTATACATATTTTTTTAATTTTAAGAAATTTTTAGATTTCTCTAGAGTGGTCTTTTCTGATTCCCACCCATAGCTTTTTCTTTTCTTTTCTTTTTTTAACATTTTCCTGTTAGAGACTCTCAAAATAAACAAGTATTGAGGGAGGTGTGATAGAATCCCTGAGATGTGCTTCATTCCTGGCCTTACCCCAGACGCACTGCAGCCGTGCCCAAGGCTGCCAACACGGCTGAATGACATGTCATACACACTGTCCATGGCCTGTCCTGTCAGCCAATGCCAAAAGCTGCTTTGATTAATTTTATTTTTAAATGCAATTGCTGTGTGGGTGGAGCATAGATCCTGCCTCTGCAAGTTTGGAGTAGGGCACATAATCTGTCTCTTTCACCTCTTTGTCCACCTGCAAAACTGGTATGGCAATAAGATTTGTCTTTCCACATTGATATATAGTAAGACATAAACTATCCAGGACCACTAATAGTTTGACCATGAAAAAGTGCCATGCGAACAGCTCAAAATGATGTTTTTTGGCTGTGTACTGAGTCCCCAGCCCCAGCCTTTAATAATTGTATAAGCAACAAACACAGATTCATCTTAGTGCTGCTGCTGCTAAGTTGCTTCAGTCGTGTCCGACTCTGTGCAACCCCATAGAAGGCAGCCAACCAGGCTCCCCCGTCTCTGGGATTCTCCAGGCAAGAACACTGGAGTGGGTTGCCATTTCCTTCTCCATCCTTTAGCTTTAACAGTCTGAGTACTTGACCCTAAACATTTGGTTGAGGGGTCAAATCCTGTGATGCTCAGATGATCACTTTTATGTTCTTCTTGTTCAGTCTCTCAGTTGTGTCCGACTCTTTGTGACTCCATGGACTGCAGCACACCAGGCTTCCCTGTCCTTCACCATCTCCCGTGCTTAGTCGCTCAGTCGTGTCTGACTCTTTGCGACCCCATGGACTGTATCCCGCAAGGCTCCTCTGTCCATGGGGATACTCCAGGCAAGAATACCGGAGCGGGTTGCCATGCCCTCCTCCAGGGGATCTTCCCAATCCAGGGATCAAACCCAGGTCTCCCACATTGCAGGTGGCTTCTTAACTGTCTGAGCCACCAGGGAGCTCACCATCTCCGAGTTTTCTCAAACTCATTCCATTGAGTCCGTGATGTCATCTAACCATCTCATCCTCTGTTGCCCCCTTCTCCTCCTGCCCTTGATCTTTCCCAGCATCAAGGTCTTTTCCAATGAATCTGTTCTTTGCATCAGGTGGCCAGAGTATTGGAGCTTGGAGTCAGTTAATTTTTGGTTCTTCCTTTGCTTATTTTCACACGTGATGGTTACTCTGAAAAACTTGACAGCTGGAATGAATTTTTTGGGAATGACACTTTGCCTCTGCCTGCCACATAGTTCCTGCTGAGTTCTGATTTCTGAGTGATTCTGGTTCCTCGAGCACAGTGGAGCTCAGCGTAGGTGGTGAGGACTTGGCTCTGTAAAGGATCATTGTGGGGTTTCTGGCTTCTAGGAACCTGAGCCAGTTCCTTCCCGGTGAGGCTTTCTTTGTGCAAGTTACAGGCTTGGTGTTTTGCATGTATCACCACTTTTTTGATGCATAATTCTCATAGCAAATGTTTAGTATTTGTGGTTTATTAGAAAGTACACTGGGAAAGGTTGTGTTCTAGTCCTGATGTACTACAGTTTTTTCATCTGTAAAATGAGTGCCTGCCATGCAGAGCATTGGAAGGGTGTAGAGGGGTGGACAGTAGAGAGGGAAGGGAAGAGAGACCACTGTGCCCTTATTTCTTGAGTATCTGCTAGGTGTCAGCTGCTGTAAGGCATCTCAATAACACAACCTGCAGAGAAGGTGGTGGTATTGTCCTCACATACAGATGAGGGATTATCACAGTGTTTTACTTAAGACTGTCTGATTTCACAGTCATGGTCACGTGAGGCTGTAATTGTCAAGAGAGCTTTTTCACGTTTGAAGCTCACTGTGGCTCAGTGGTGGAGAAGGAAATGGCAACCCACTCCAGTGTTCTTGCCTGGAGAATCCCATGGACAGAGAAGCCTGGTAGGCTGCAGTCCATGGGGTTGCACAGAGTCGGACACGACTGAAGCGACATGGCGGTGGTGGCTCAGTGGTTAAAAAAAAAGAAAAAACCCGTCTGCCAATGCAGGAGACACAGGTTCGATCCCTGGGTCAAGAAGATCCCCTTGGAGAAGGAAATGGCAGCCCACTCCAGTATCCTTGCCTGGGAAATCCCATGGACAGAGGAGCCTGGCAGACTACAGTCCCTGGGGTCTCAGAGTCGGACATGACTTCGTAACTAAACAACAATAACAATAGACTTAAGATATGATATTTATTTATGATAATCTTTGAGGACAAGAGGTTCAGAAATCACTTCACTAGAGAGTGAGAATCTTGGGTAATAAAGGAGGGGAGTGAGATCATAGGTCATTTCTCTAATTCCTTCTGGTTGAATTCAGTGGTGGGAGAATTTACATGAATTTGGTGTTTACTTTTAAATCCCAGGAGGAAATGGTTCTTTTTCTATGGTACATTTATTTTTTTCCAATCTTTACTTCAGACCACACTTTGAGCCATTTCATTTCTTTCTTTTTTCAAAAAATTCTGTCCATGCGAAGTAGCTTGCAGGATCTCAGATCCCCCCGCAGGAATTGAACCTGAGCCGCAGCAGTGAAACCACTGAATTCTAACCACTAGACCACCAGAAAACTCCTGAACCGTTTCTTATCTCAATAATGTTGACTTATTTATTTGGTCTTTTGGCCAATTTCTGTGCCAAGGGCTTTATTCCCTTGTTTAAGTTTCATGACACCTCTCATGGATGTTCTGATATACTTATCAATGAGGAAATTGAGGCTAATAGAGCCAGTGAACTTTCAAAAATCACCACTGACATGGATTTGATACTGAAACTGAATTCTTTTGCTGCTTACCACTGTCCCTTCTCTGATTATAAAGATGAGCAGCCTGTGTAACTTGAAGCGGTCGTCCAGAATTTATTTTTGCTGAGCACGTAACGTTTAGACTACCATAAAACTAGTTTTCATCTCACTCCCTGTCATAATGTTTTATATCAGAGGCTGGCAGGCTGACTGTGTGAAGGGCCAGGTAGTAAATACTTTAGCCTTTGCAGGCCATACGGACTCTGTAGCAACTACTCAGCTCTGGCGTTTCAGTGTGAAAGCAAGCAGATAGACAATTACATAAATGAATGAACGTGGCCTTGTTCCAATAAAACTTTATTTATGGATGCTGAAATTTGAATTTTATACTCTCTTCATGTGTTACATAATATCTTTTTGATTCTTCTTTTTTTTTTAAAGCCACTTAAAAATGTAAAAACCATTTTTAGCTCGTGGGTTGTACAGGAACAGGTGGTAGGGCGGAATTGGCCAGTGGGCTGTAGTTTGCCGAGCCTGCTTTTTCTCATTGTAAAGTTTGCTTCCTTTGTGTCTCTTTTTGGGTGTTTTGTAAAATCGGGACTGTAAGCCTGCTTTCCCTGCATATGGCAATGTTTAATAAGTGTTGGTTTGGTTTGGGGCAGCCAGCTCATGGAAGCTTTGCTGGCTTAGTGACAGTTCCTGACACCTGCTCGGCTGGCACACAGAAATGGAGATTTTTAACTGAGGAAAAGATTTAATCAGTAGGTCATCTCACCTACCGTTTTAACAGATAGCAGCTCCTCAGATGCCTGTTCCTACATGTGACACAGTGGAACATCAGAATCGGACACTTCAGTCTAGTCTTTGCCCTGCCATTAATTTCATTTTAAGCAAAAGTCACCTTTACCTGTTTAACATACAGATTTTTTGTCTGTACAATAAAAGGGCCTTGTTGAGATGCTCTCGCTTAGCTGCACTCTTGTTAGAGTCCCCTTTGAGATTTGAACTTGTTTCTTTCCAAACTGAGGTCCATTTCTTGGTATAGCCGGCCCTGGAGCAGCCATTTGTCTCTCCTGAATGAGTTAGTGCACCCAGCGCAAGTGAATGGGCTGCCACAAGGCCTTGGGCTCCCGGGTCATTGTGCCGGGCCCCTCTCATTTAGGTTTGCCTCTGGCTCTTGCCAGAAAAAAGAAAGAAGCTGGCCATGTTGGCATGTGTGCTTGGAAAGACCTCCCAGGTCACAGGGCTTACAGTCCTCTGGGATTGCTTGCTCCTTGTCCAAATGACTTTTTAATTTTCAAGAAAGAGAGGCAATAGCTCTGGTTGCCAGGAAGCTTTTTCCTGATACACTTTTTGAGATTTTTCTCCAAGTTAGTTTTTTTTTTTTAAGTTCTACACTTGCCTTAATTCCATTTCTTTAGATGTTTTTTGCTTCATTAACAATTACACCACAATTCTTCCCCGTCCCCTGAAGGCATTTTTGGGTGGAGAGGGCACCTTGTCTGGAGAAGAGTCACTGGCCTGCTCCTTTGTCCTCTGAGCAGCCTCTGGGTGGTGGCCTTGGCAAGCTTCCAGATGGCACTATGGACTGTTTAGTTCAGTGACCTTCTTGGTTCTTCTTTCTGTGCCACAGAGGGAAGGAGTTCATTCTACTTATCTCAAAGAAAAAACTTGTATTGTTTTTGGTCATCTTTCTCCTTTTTTGGGCTTTGTAGATTTCACTGAAGTTTGGCTTCTTTCCTATGACTTCTACCTTGTTATTTCTCAAGGATTTGAAAGTTTACAGTTGCCCTTCACTCTGTTGGGAGTCACCATGCCTGACTTCTGGGTCTGAGTCAGCTGCCTGTTGGTGTTGTTCAGCTAAGGGTCTAATCTTCCTGCAAGATATGGAAATACCCCTTTGGTGAAAGAGACATTTTATGTTGTATTAATGCACATCCGTATTGGACCTTAGCAGTTATTTTAATTGAAATAAATATGAAAGTGAAAGTCACTTAGTTGTCTCTGACTCTTTGTGACCCCATGGACTATACAGTCCATGGAATTCTCCAAGCCAGAACACTGGAGTGGGTAAACGTTCTCTTCTCCAGGGAATCTTCCCAACCCAGGGATCGAACCCAGGTCCCCCACATTGCAGGTGGATTCTTTACCAGCTGAGCCACAAGGGAAGCCCAAGAATATTGGAGTGAGCAGCCTATCCCTCTACAGGGGATCTTCCCGACCCAGGAATTGAACAGGGGTCTCCTGCATTGCAGGAGGATTCTTTACCAGCTGAGCTACCAGGGAAGCCCAAATAAATGTACATACCCTAAAATTAATCACAAGACTGTTAGAACTGTCTAATTCTAGAACATTTTTCATTGGTACTCAGAAGGAAAAGAAACCCTGGACTCACTAGCAGTCACTCCCTTTTTCTTCCTCCAGCCCTTGAGAACCCTTCATCTACTTCTATCTCTATGGATTTGCCTCTTCTGAACACTTCATGTGAATAGAATTATTCAGTATGTGGCTTTTTTGTCTTGACTTCTTTCACTTAGCGTGTTTTCAAGATTTATCCATGTTGTAGCATCAGTCACTACCTTATTTCTTTTTTATTTCTGAATAATATCCATTTCACAGATATACCACATTTTGCTTATTCATTCTTCACTTGATGGACATTGGATTGTTTCTGCTCCTTTTGGCTCTTATGAATAATGTTGCCATGAACAGTTGTGTACAAGATATTGTGTGGATGTATGTTTTATTTTTCTTGGGCATGTACCTAGCAGTGGAATTGCTGGGTCACAGGATAATTCTTTGTTTGACTTTTGAGGGACTGCTAGAGTGTTTTCCAAAGTGACTGCATCACAAACAGTGTATCAGGGTTCTAATTTTTCCACATTCTTGTCACCACTTGCTTTTGTCTGTCTTATTGATTATAGCCACCTTAGTGACTATGAACGGAGAAGGCAATGGCAACCCACTCCAGTACTCTTGCCTGGAAAATCCTATGGACGGGGGGGCCTGGTAGGCTGCAGTCCATGGGGTCGCTAGGAGTCGGACACGACTGAGCGACTTCACTTTCACTTTTCACTTTCACGCATTGGAGAAGGAAATGGCAACCCACTCCAGTGTTCTTGCCTGGAGAATCCCAGGGATGGGGAGCCTGGTGGGCTGCCGTCTACGGGGTCGCACAGAGTCGGATACGACTGAAGCGACTTAGCAGCAGCAGCAGTGACTGTGAAGTGATGATACGTCATTGTGGTTTTGATTTACATTTCCCTTACAACTAATAATGTTGAGTATCTTTTCATATGCTTACTGGCCATTTGTGTATCTTCTTTGGATAGATATCTGTTCAAATTCTTGCCCATTTTCAATTATTGAATTATGATATTTCCTTATTCCAGATACTAGACCCTTATCAGATATGTTTTGTGAATATTGTCTTTTCACTTTCTTGGTAGTATCCAGTGAAGCATAATGTTTTTGGTTGTTTGTGCTTTCTAAGATGGTGTTATTGCCTAATCCATGCATTATCCACCATCACAATGTTTTCTTCTAAGAGCTTCTTATTACACTTAGGTCTTTGATCCTTTGAGTTAACTTTTGTATATGGTGTGAGGTGGAGATCCAGTTTCATTCTTTTGCGTTTGGATATCCAGTTTTCCCAGGGCTTCATTGTTGGCTCAGTGGTAAAAAATCCACCTGCAATGCAGGAGACTCGGGTTCTATCCCTTGGTTGGGAAGATCCCCTGGAGGAGGGCATGGCAGCTCACTCTAGTATTCTTGCTGGGGAAATCCCGTGGACAGAGGAGCCTAGTGGGCTGTAGTCCTTGGGAGTCACAAAAGAGTTGGACTAAACAACAGCAGTCCAATTTTACTGGTACAGTTTTTGTTGAGAGGTTCTTTCCCAGTTATCTGCGCACCCTTTTTGAAAAGCAGTTGACCATACATTTTTGAGTTTATTTGGGGCTTCCTTTTTGTAACATTTTGGTATTCATCAGGTGACTGTCCTTACCGCCCCCCTCCCCGCCTTTTTTTTAAAGATTTGTTTATTTATTTTTTGCTGTGCTGGGCCCTCATGCCTGCGTGTGGGCTTTCTGTAGTTGCGGAGGGTGGGCTTCTCCTTGAGGAGGCTTTTCTTGTTGTGGTTCATAGGCCCTAGAGCGCGTGGGCTCAGTGGTTGTGGTGCACGGGCTTAGTTACTCCATGATGTGTGGGAATCTTCCTGGACCAGGGTATTAAACCCGTGTCCCCTGCAGTGCAAGGTGGATTCCCAACCACTGGACCACCAGAGAAGTCCTATCCTTATTTATACTGGATCTTCATATTGGCAGATATGACTGAGATATTATTGTTATATCTAAACAGGCAGATAAACGTGTTAAGCTAGTCCTCCTTGTAGAGCTAACAAGATACTCTCACCTAGTAAGATATGATTTTTAAGGGAAGATGTTTGCTCTTGGTGCTGTGAAAAAAAAAAATTCTGGTTTTATTGACGTATTTATGGTTTTCTATGGGGCTTCCCTGGTAGCTCAGCTGGTAAAGAATCTGCTTGCAGTGCAGGAGACCTGGGTTCTATCCCTGGGTTGGGCAGATCCCCTGAAAGAGGGCATGGCAACCCACTCCAGTATTCTTGTCTGGAGAAGCCCCATGGAGAGTGGAGAGTGCATCCATGGGGTCGCAGAGTCGGACACGACTGAGCAACTCAGAACATCATGTGGTTTTCTGTACCATCACTTTTTTTGCCCTAAGTGTAGGGTGGCTAGGTTTTTGTATAAGAGATTTTCTGTCTTTTGGTGTTTGTGGTCTGGGGGTTTAAGTGTTAAACCAAGTCATTTATCAGTATCTAGTGATGATTTAAGGTGGGGTTGCTGTTGCTGAGCAGTATTTCAGTTGCGGCGTATAAAGCATGTCACTGTTAGGTAACTCTCCTAGTAAAATCTTAGTGGGTTTGATCAGTTTGAGTCCCCATTTTCCTTCTCAGCTGACTTGTTTCAGTCTCTGTCAGCCTCGGACTCATGCCCTGAAGCCAGGTCCTCTGAATCACACCACGTTTCTCTGTAACCTTTATTGGCAGAGCTGAGAACTGTCTAATTCATGACCTCAATCAAACTGACTCATTGTGACAGCTGTTTTCACAAACCTCCTGGTGTATCAGGTAGGGCTAAGATCAGATCGTTTCTCTAGAATATGTCATTTTATTAATATAATTGGATAAAGCAGTTACCATATGAATTGCTTTTTATGCCCTATAAATTAGCAATTAAGGATAATTACCACATTCATGAAAGTTTGCAACATGAATCAGTACAGCTTTGGCAGAACGATTACCCCTGACAGTTTCCTCTCAATCTTAACGTTATTCTTCTGAAATTAAAATTCTGAATAACAGACAGTATTTTACTTGTTTATTGTTTATCTGACTCCCCGCATTAGAATGTCTGCTCTCCAGGAGCAGACATTTTTGTCTGTTTTAGTTCACTCAAGGCATGTTACTTGCCTGGAACAATGCCTGGCATATAGAAAGCACTCAGTAAATTTATGTTGAACAAATAAATGGATTAATCAGTGGATAAAAATTGTAAGTAATCAACTTACATGTCAGATCTAGTGACTTATAGAAGAAAAATGACTTATTTTCATGCCATATGAGATTCATGTTAAGTTTGATATATAGACCATTGGTCTTTTTCATATTTCACTTAAAGACATTTAAAATATTTTCTCCCCAGAAGACCTTTCCCTTGGCTTTATTCATTAGGGAAACTTAGGCAAGAGAAGACCATTAAATATTTTTATTGAGGAAGAACTTGAGTAAAGACTTTTGACAAGTGAGACAGGTGGAGGGAATTGAAGAGTACTTGTAAGATGATGAAATGGAGAGAGCGAAAAAACATGGAGATGGAATGTGTTTTGACCTATTTCAGTTTGCATAAATACTAGGAAGGAAATGAGTTCTTTCCATGCAGACAGGTCTCTTCCTTCCATGATGGTCTGTAGACAGTCTTCCTATCTCATTACTAACGCAGTGGCCAAATGAACGACAGGGAGAGCGTTTCAGAGGAAAGACGTAGGCATGTTAGTCCTTTCTTCCTGGGGGCACAGGAACAGCAGTGCCTGCCACAGTGAGTATCTGTCCTTGGAAGGTTGACTTGGTGGTTGTCGCTTACATTTGCACCTTCAGTTGTATTGGGTTGGCCAAAAAGTTCATTTGGATTTTCCTGTAAGCGTTTATGGAAAAACCTGATGAACTTTTTGGCCAACCCAATAGGTGTTGCGCAGCCTATAAAGTCATCTCTCTCTAAGATTAATTCAAATGTGGACTGTTGCCTGAATGGCCTATTTGGTGCAAAAAAAGCAAGGAGGCTCTAACAGCAGTCTTCAGCATAGCTTTCAAGGTGAAAGGGGGGGCAGTGTACAAAGATTTTGCAAAATTCCTTCATATAAATTATTTACTAAAGATCTTTATGGGGCTGGGATAATAGTTATAGATCCATTGTCCCCCAAGGGTCTCGTCTACTAGATTGAGGGCGTTAGAGGCAACACCTTGCTGGTATTTAAGGGGAATAAGAGGGTACCTATCAGCCATTGTGTTCTTGAGCTTTTCAGCAGGCTTTGTCAGGCTTGAGAAATAAAGATTGTTTCTTAGCTGGGGTCAGTGCTCATTGCTCAGCCATGGTGAGCATCTAACTGGGCTTTCCAAGACGTACTAGGTCTTCAGGGAGAGCTTTATGAGTTTTCGTGAAAGCTTGACAAGAATCGAGGAATAGGCCTTTGAGACAGAAACTCTGCTTTGCACGCTGTGTGCTCCTCAGTCCTGTGGAGACTGTACGTGATGTCGAGGCAGGTATTCAACAGCGTGCTGTTCATGTGCCGCTTGGTGAAGAATTGACTGTAAACGAGTCACTTCCAAGTTCTTTTCTTTCTTTGGCCCTTCTCATTTTAGGAACATCAGCCATCCTGTGCTGTAGTGTATCTGTTCTTTGGCTTTACTTTGTTTGAGGGCTTGTCTTTTTAAAGTGTCAGATCCCTGGGATGATGCCCAGGGCATGGGTTCTCAAGAAAGGCTGTTCGGTTGGAGGCTGTAAGGTTTCGATTGCTGGTAACACTGGATCACAGAGGATAAAATGAAAAAATGACTTATAACTAGATAAGGAAGGCAGTCTTTTATTATGTGTGTGATGGTGTAGCCAGGGAAGTGTAGACTACTCGTAGACCAAGGTCTGTGTGCTTAAGTTATTGGGGATAATGAGATGTTACTATTTTTTTTTTTTTTTAATTAGAATGTGTATTTTTCCGACAGAGTTTCTGTAAGAAAGTAGGATAGATTCATAAGTGGAGTACTGTACAGCCACAGAAGTGAATAGTGTTTTGGCATGAATGGGTTTTACCAAAAAGGGGCAAAAGAAGCAAGTCAGTGATGAGTTTACATTGCTGTCGACTCAGCGTATATAGAGATTAGAAATAGGAGATGAGGAAGCACCATAGTGCATGGAGACATATACACAAAGGTAACACTATAGAAAAGCAAGGGAGAGGTTATCACGATGGTTAGAATAGAGGTGGTGGTCAGCAAAAGGGGCTGCGAGTTAGAGGGACATGGCATCCAAGGTCCTGCCGGTGTTCTAGTTCTTCTTTTATAAATTTAGCTGCACTGGGTCCCCCTTGCAGCCAGGGGCTCTTCACTAGTTGTGGCACTCGAGCTTAGCTGCCCCACAGCATGTGGGATCTTAAGTCAGAGATCGAACCCACGTTCCTGCATTGGAGGGTGGATTCTTCACCTCTGGACTGCCAGGGAGTCCTCAGTGTTCTAGTTCTTAACTTGGGTGATGGTTACTTACTTGTTGTTTCTTATTCTTTAAGATGTAATGGATTGGCCAAAATGTTCGTTCAGGTATTTCCATAAAATCTTATGGAAAAACTCGAAGGAAATTTTTGGCCAACCGCATTCATATATGTTTAATGCAGTTCTTTATTTGTATTACTTGCCCCCAATTTAGAGCATGAGTTAAGGTGGAGAGGCGAGGGAGACAAGTCAGCTAAGCAGATGACTACTGAAGTGGCTTCCCTTCCTATTCTTTTTTTCCTCTGAGTCAGCTTCTTTTCCAAGGACTGTTTCCTTTACAGAAAACTCCGTGGTCTAGTCTGCTGTGAAGTTCTACACTGGCAGGGCTCTCCAGCCTTCTAACTATTTGTTCAGCAGCTATTTGTTTTGAAACATGGGATTAAGCCTTTCAGCTCATGCGAAGGCGCTGCTCAAGCCTCCCTGGTGATGAAATTGTGTAAAGAATTTGAATAGCTTGGGCGATGTTTGTCATTTTTGCTGTGTGCCTTTTCTTCTCTTCTGCCGCGTGAAACCCTTTCTCCCTCCTCCCTGCAAATATTTGAAGTGAGCTTTAGAGCTCTTTCCATAGTTGCAAGTGGGTGGTATGCTAGACATCCTTCTTCAGAGAGAGCGAAGGAACTATTGGGCTTGGGAGCCCGAAGGTCCTTCTTCGATTGCCCTGTTTTCATCACGGAGGTCATGAGTTTTCTAGAGGCTCTGCTTTAGCCTAGACTGTTTTAGCCTAGACTCTGAGCACTGTGTTTCTCTTTTAGCCTAGACTCTGTGTTTTTCTTTTAGCCTCAACTCTGAGCACTGTCTACAGAGGAAGGACTGAGTCCTGGACTCTGGCCGCACTACTTGCACCTTAGCCCTGGGCACCCTCGGGTCCTTCCGGCTGGTGTGGGTGGCGTGTCAAGGCTTCTTCCTTCAACATCCACTTTTCTCTGGCTTTCTTCCGTTGTTTGCTTTTCCCATCGTAGAACAGCTTGTGTGGATGGAGACATTAGCTTCTTAATAATTGAAAAGAACACAGGTGGTGGTCAGCTTGCTGGGATGAAATTACAAAGGCTCTTCTCCATGACTCACATGCCTCTTCACCCTCCAATCTTTTCTGAGTTTTCTATCATCTTGTTTAATTCTCATTTTTATTTCTGGGTCAGTCCCTTTAGAATCAACCCCAAGGTTTTATGTAAGTATTTCTCTTAAAAAATTGAAAGTAATCTTGTTCATTCAGTCGTTCAATAAATGTTTGAGTGCTGTGTACTGTTCTAGATGTTGGGGATACAGTCGTGGACCATCTCTGTTATGGCGATGTTACCTTTCAATGGCTGAATTTTTGTTTCTCCCTCGACCTAGGTGCTCTCAGGGTGTGCCATCATTGTCCGCGGGCAGCCTCGTGGGGGTCCTCCTCCTGAGAGGCAGATCAACCTTAGCAACATTCGCGCTGGAAACCTCGCCCGCAGGGCAGCTGTCGCACAACCCGATGCAAAAGACACCCCGGACGAGGTAGGTGCTTTTCCTCGCAAGCCTGTGGACCCTGGTGATAGTCTCCTCCTTGACTGCACGTTTGATGTCCTTTCTTGTGTGTATATTTTGAGTATTTTTATGTCACAGGACTAGTGATAGACCCACAGTGCCAGCCTTGGTTTATGCATTCACTGCCTTTAATCCCAGTAACTCCTTTCTCTTTTCCTCATATACTTTCCCGTAAGTTTAGAGCCTTTCCAGGTTTATTAGCCTTTTCAGGTTTACCGTGTTTCTCTTTGAACAGGTTAGAATATTTCCTAGATAGTCTCAGCTGTTTGAGGTTGGTATTGGTTATGGCCGAGCCCCTTCATTTATGTTTAAATCCTTCACCTTCAAAATTCAGAGGGATGCACAACAAAAAATCTAGTTCATCTCCCCGAACACTACAGGTGTTACTATAGTCTTGAGTCGCCAGAGACATTTATCATCCATATAAGCAGACGTTTAATGAAAAACACGTAGTTTTTTCATCTGTAATAAAAAGCATTTTGTTGGACTTAAGAAGATGATGAAACAGTATTCAGGAAATAGAGAAAAATCATCCCCAATTCTCTCATCAGCAATTAGATTCTTAATAGACAAAGATCAGTTATTTTCCATTGGTCTTTTCTCAGTAAGCACAAGTATTGGGAATAACCGTACTGTATACGTCGGTTGTTCAGTGAGGGTTAACCAAGATGGTGGAGAATGCTTTGCACGGGCCTATGAGCTACTTAACAGATGTTAGCTGTGGTCATCTGTGTGTGCTCAGATACTCAGTTGTGTCTGACTCTGCGACCCTATGGACCGTATCCCACCAGGCTCCTTTGTCCATGGGATCTCCTAGACAATAATACTGGAGGGAGTTGCCATTTCCTCCTCCAAGGGATCCTCCTGATCCAGGGATTGAACCTGGGCCTCCTGCATTGCAGGCAGATTCTTTAGGGCTGAGCCACTGGGGAGGTATGTGGTCATCACTGGTGCTGTTTAATTTCTGCAACTACAAACACTTCTCGTACGGTTAGCCCAAGTACTGAAGAGTCAGTCTCTCTCAGCACTTTTCAGATTTTGGCTGCTAAGTGGTTTTCTTGACCAATGTTTTGAATAGTTCTCTCCTTTCAGTTTTGTGTTGTGTAACAGCTTGCCTGCTTTGCACAGAAGAGTGTTGGCTAAAGCCAATCAAGCTTATTTCCCCAGAAGGAAGAAGCAGGGTCACCTCTAGGAAAGAAGGGTTGGGTTTTCATTTCCTGTTGCGTGGGTGAGGATCGAGGCCAGTTGGAACTGGTTCTAAAACATCTTAGCTGTAGCCTGTGCAACGGTACAATAAAATCTTACCAGGACTATCCCAGCTGAAAGAACACCATGCAGTCTGACCCCCACTCTCGTTAGTTCCTTATATTTCTGTCCACAGCAACTCAGTTTCTCCTAGCAACTCTTCAGAGGTCCCTGTGACATGAAGTGTTAGAAACCTGCAAAGTTCACCCTTTGTCAGCCACAGCCACTATTTCTCTGTCTAATAGTCTGGTCTCTCCCTGCCTTGCTGTGATGTGGTTTCCCCCTACCATGCCCTTGAAGGTTCTCTGGCTCAAGTAAGGAGTGATGTCAACTAGTAACCCAGTTCTGAAAACACCCCCAGCTTTTATCGAGGACTAGAGATTCTGCCTTCTTAAAAATTTCTCTTCTTCATTCTTGAAGCTTCATCGTCATTGTTCTTTGTTCAACTCTGAACATGTACTTGGAATATTGAGAGAACAGTCTGTCTGCCTTCATTTTCCTGTCCTCTAATCCTTCCACTGATACTCTCAAATCTTTTTGAAACATAATTTCATTTTTTCCCTGACTCAATGTTACTCCCAGGTATTTCAGTGATTCCTCATCCCTGCTTGGACAGATGTAAATGCCTCAGCCTGGGATACAATCCCTTCTGTAATTTGGCTTCTAGTCTTCTCTCACTGAACCCACTCTGGGATGCGAAGTCCCAACCCCGAGGAAGTATTTGGGTCTCCTAACAGGCCACCCAAGTCCTGCCGGCTCATGGCGCGGCTCAGGCCACCCCCTCCATCGGGAGCTCTTTGTCTGTCTTGTGCCCTGGTGATCACCTATCATCTGCTAAGATCTAGCTCCCTGACAAGTCCCTCCTCACATCTCCTTTCATTATCCCCTTTTGGTGCTGTCATCCTGCTCAGTGCTCCTGTGTCTCTTTACTAGATTGGCAGCTCCTCGAGGGGAGGGACCTTCTCTCATATCAGTGTTTTTCTGCCTAGTCAGTGCCTGGCATGAAGCAGGTATCCAGTGAGGAAGCATTTCAGTGGATAACAAGGAGAAAGACCCCAAGCACCTCCTTTTGAGGATCAGTAGATTGTGGAACGTGGCAAGGCTTTCTCTCGGGCTTTCCATTGTTTTGGAGCAGGTCTAGTTTTTTTTTCGCATTCAGAGTCAAGAACGTTTTTGCCCATTTGCTTCCCTTTGTGTCACTGTCCCAAATACCGTACCCTTGATTATTCTCTGCCTTCTTTCATGTCTGCTTTCAAAGAAACTTAGCTCTCTCCTGAGCTCTGTGGCAATGAAAGCAGCCCTGCTACGTGTCCCCAGCCACCACTGCCAGCTCCAGGCTAATTCCTGGCGTTGCCTGGCTACTCTAGGCAGCCTGGACACTGCATTTACAGCCACTGTGGGAATTATATATTTGTTTCCCACAGATTTATTATGCTCTCATTATGTGTGAAGCTGTACATTGGTTTCATACGAAGTACAGAAATGAACGTCACAGTCGTTGTGCGTTCAGTGGAGCCTTTGCAAGTTGGGACGGTGAGGTGGCTGGGCCAGAGAGGGATTAATTACATACACAGGTGGTACAGGGGGATGGTGGACTAGCTGGCTTTGAGGTCTTATGTTGTTGTGGGATTTAATGTTGTTTCAGTAGTTTAGGAGTCTACCTGGTGCAAAGAAAAAATGGGAATTAAAATTCCATTCATCACGGTAGGCACCAGAACTTTGTGTGGGTCTAGGAGAGCAAACTGCTAGATCACCTGCTATTGGGCATTCTGAAGGGAAGAGGCAGTTTTGAGAATCAGCCACTTAACAGCCATTGCTTTGTAGATAGAGCTCTGGGACATCACTCGACGAGATCACAGTGGTTCTTCGTATGGGGCCATTGTGGGCCGTGTGGATGAACCTGTGCATGCTCAGTCCTGCCCAACTCTTTGTGACCCCATGGACTGTAGCCTGCTAGGCTCCTCTGTCCATGGGATTCTCCAGGCAGGAATACTGGATTGCTATTTCCTACTCCAGGGGAATCTTCCTGAGTCAGGGATTGAACCTGCGTCTCCTGCACTGGCAGGCGGATTCTTTACCACTGAGCCACCCGGGAAGTGGTGGATGAATGCTTTGAGTCAGCTTCCCTATATATAGAGTGGTTCTGGGGGGCACTGTTGCGATAGCCTTCTCCATGGGGTAGCCTTCTGCTGACTGTCCTCTCTGTGGACAGGACTGTCTCCTGGAGTGCTCTGTTGCATTGGGAGCAGTCATGTGGTCAGTTGCTTCCCTGAATATCCCAATTGCCTCCCTTCCTGGCCCGTACCTTGTCCAGTTATTGAATTTGTCCAACCCTGGATGGAATACAACTTGCAAAGGCTGGAAGATTAAAGAAGCTAGATCATTTTCCTTCCAGGATAAGTTATATGTCCTTCTCGGGACCTCTGGTGTGGCTTTCTCTTGCTGCCCAGTGACTGACCAGCTGTGAAACAAGTCCTGAGAGAAGGGTGCTCCTTCTGCAAGCCTTAAAAGCTTTTGGTAATCCTGCCTAGTTGGTAGGAAATGGAAGTTCCCCCATAGGGGTTAGCTATTTCTTTGTGAACTAGCCCTTGATAAATGAATTTTAACGAAGCCTTGGCTTCCTTTGGGGCACTTTGTTTTGTTAGAGCTCTTCATTTGGGGAAGCAGTGTATTACTGAACTTTGGGTATTAGTGTAGTACTCAAAACTGAAGCCTAAAAACACACAAAAACTGAAGCCTAGACATTCGATCTATGGCCGAGGATGTTTTTAGAGTAAGTGACTAAGGTGATAAAAATGTGCAAGGCTCTGTTAATTGGTTTAGTATTTGTGTCTGTGATGTGGCTGGTATTTGGGCTCATTATCAGTCATGAGACTCTCTTTGGTTACAGGTATCTACTTCCATTATTGTGGTACGGGACAAAGGGTGGAAACAGGAGATAAAAATATGGTGAGCTCCATATTGCCTTTGAGTGGTTGGCTCTTTTGCTTATTGGTGCTTTGAGAAGAGTGCGTTAAATGAGTGAGCAGGCTTGTTTTTGTGTCTTTAAGAGCACTTACTCAGGATTAGTTCTTCCCAGAACTGTCCACAGTTGGTGTTGGCTGACAGTACTGGTTTTGTGAACACGGGCCCAGCAGGTTGGTGGACTGCCACCTTTAAATTGGATTCTGGTTTCTGGGAAGTCATGGATGTTTTTCTTCTAGAAAAGCTTCTTGGCTCACCCCATGGAATAATCTTCATGGACTGAAAAGGTAGGCAGATGCTTCCTTTTCCGGTCAGTGATGGACTGTTTTGCCTTTACTATGCAGAGCCCATGTTTTGAGGCTCCAGGAGGTCGTAGCGCGTGCATATTATATACCACCCTGCCCTTTTGTATGTTAATTGTTTCTGCCCGTGAACTTCTGCAGATCATGTCCTCCTTGAACTCTTACCCTCTCCTTCCTCATTTCTGTTCTAAGGGAACTTAGGGCACCAAGCTGGGTCCAGACTGCAAATTCAAGTGCTCGTGACCCCTGACTGCAACAGTGCTTCTTCAGAAGAGACATTTCCCTTTGTCTGTACCATCCCCAAGGTGATGAGGCAAAACCATCCTTTTGCACAGCATCTTCAAATCACACGGGGGCTCTGTTTGTACCCACTGTGGATGTGTGGCTCAGCCCTGTGTCAGGGTCTTTAACGGGTGAGAGGAAAGAATCACCGTTGTCAAGCTGATCCCTTACCGGGGCCTGTTACTAAGTAAGAAGTAAACTGTAGTTTGGAATAAGACAGTTTTGGAGGTGAGGAAAGTCCTAGTGCTGGTGACTGGAAACCATGGTGCCTGTTTTTTGGGCTGGTGCAAGTTACAGCAACAATTAGACCTTCATTTTTTAGGAGCCCCTAAGTGTGTGAGCCCCCACTCCAGTACTCTTGCCTGGAAACTCCCATGGACGGAGGAGCCTGGTAGGCTGCAGTCCATGGGGTCGCTAAGAGTTGGACACAACTGAGTGACTTGATTTTCACTTTTCACTTTCATGCATTGGAGAAGGAAATGGCAACCCACTCCAGCGTTCTTGCCTGGAGAATCCCAGGGACAGGGGAGCCTGGTGGGCTGCCGTCTATGGGGTCGCACAGAGTCAGACACGACTGAAGCAACTTAGCAGCAGCAGCAGCAGCAAGTGAGCCGGGCTGTGTGTGTTTCATTTTTTCCTTCTCCTCAGGGCCTAGTGTGTTTGCCAGGTTGTTGAAGGAGTGAAGTTGCTTGGGTGTTGACTGTGTAGTGTGAAACCGGCCTGGCTCCTGAACGTGGTGGTTCTGTCTTTCAGCCCTGGGCATTTCCTGCTCGAGAGTTCCTTCGGAAGAAGCTGATTGGGAAAGAAGTATGCTTCACGATAGAAAACAAGACTCCGCAGGGGCGAGAGTATGGCATGATCTACCTTGGAAAAGGTGAGTAGCAAGGGCAAAAGGGCTCGTTTTTCTCCTAGTCTAAAGTTTCTCCCAAGGTCAGTTTTCACCTGGTGGAGGTGGCTGTGGACGGTCGGCTGTGGGTCTTACTGGGAGGGTGCAGAACTCGGGGTACGTAGGTGCAGAGGAATGGCCCTAATCCGCTTGCTCCTTGTTCATCCTGTGCCTGCTTTCCTGCCTTGGTTTAGATGTGTGTGGACAGTGTAGTATTCGTTTTCTCCATATGCAGGCCATCAGCCTGTCGAACTCATTGGCTCTGTGCTTCTAGGTCAGGGTGCTAATTGAATTCCTATAGATTTCCTATTGCATCTTCTATTTCCTTTATCTGTCTTGTGGCTCTTCCTCTCCTTTCTTTTCTCTTTAAGAAAGCATGATTTGTTTAGGGCTTGTGGTTTTCTGCAGGCCACACGATTTATAATGGAGTGGAAAGAACACAGGCTCCAGAGTGGTATGATGTAGGTTCCTGGCTCTTCTACTGTGTACTCTTACTTGTTGTTTTTAGTCTCTAAGTCGCGTCTGACTGTTTGTGACGCCATGGACTGTAGCCCGCCAGGGTCCTCTGTCCATGGGACTCTCCTGGCAGGAGTACTGGAGTGGGTTGCTGCTTCCTTCTCCAAGGACAGAGTATGCACTCAGTAAATATATTTGTGTGTGCACACACATAGGCCTGTGGTTTAGCTGTTTAACTGTAGCTGCCATTTGGAATTTAATTTTATTTATTTATTTAATATTTTCAGATGTGCAGGGTCTTTGTTGTTGTTGCATGGGCTTTCTCTAGTGATGAGCAGGGTCTACTCTTTGTTGCGGTACACAGACTTCTCACTGAGGAGGCTTCTTTTGTTGTGGAGCATAGGCTCTAGAGTGAGAGCTCAGTAGTTGCAGCACATGGGCTTAGTTGCTAAGGGGCACTGCCATGTAAAATTTAAAGTTGTATTTAGGAATTTGCTGTTTAAACTGATCCACGTGATGGAATGGATATAATTTAGCATGTTAATAATGCACTGTTTGATTTGATAAAACCTGGCACATAGGAGATGATTGATAAGTATTTACTAAGAGTGATTTTGAAATTATCTGCATCTTTCAGTTTCAATGGCTTAATGGCTTAAAGTTTAATATTTTCACTCAGTTATTTTAACTAACTCTCAGTGCCAACTGCAATGAAAGTGCTTCAGCTAATTAATTAGCGTTCACACATTTATCCTGTTTTGTGGCTACTCTTTTTTGCTATATGTAGATGGATTGAAATATCCATTTAACTGTAGTTGACTTACAGTATTATGCTTCAGGTATGTAGCTTCTGACTCTTCCCCATTATAGACTATGACAGGATATTGAATATAATTCTGTGTGCTGCACAGTAAATTCTGGTTCACGTGGCTGCTGGGTTTTTGGTTTGTTTTTGGCTGTGCTGTGTAGCTTATGGGATCTTAGTTCTCTAACCAGAGATTGAACTTGGGACCCTGGCAGTGAGGGTATGGGGGCCTAGCTACTGGACCTCCAGGGAATTCTCCTGTGAATACTCTTTTTATGATGGAGGAGAATAAAAGAATATGAGAATGTGTGGTTAACCTAGAACTTTTTTTTTTTTTAAGGCAAAGATGATTGATTAATCTTCAAATTGTGGGGAAAATATAGTCACCCACCTATTCCGAATACCAGCCCCAACTGTGACTTGATCAGATTTGTACTTTGATTAGTAATAAGCGAGTATTGTATCTCTGTCCTACAGATTCCCCGTTTTCAGTACTGTATCCATAACATTTTGTTGCCTTCTTTGGGAGTTTGGCCCAGAGAATTGTGTTTTTCTCCCTTTTGAAGGAGCAATCAACTCATTTAGAAATGAGCCAGCCAACAGCCCTTTCAGAGTGCTCTGTGCCAAGGAGCTGTCTGAGAGCTATCGGGGTTGCTGTTGACCGGCTGGTTTTATGGCCATTCACCTTCTTTGTACCTTGCCTTCGTTCTTTCTACGCACTGACCTGTTGATACCTTACTGCTCAACTTTTCCCATAATTGTGGAGTTCTTCCTTTTGACTTCCCACTCTGTGGGATTATTCCTGTTGCTCTGAAAGAATCAGTGTAATATTTATTGATGGCAGATAGCTGTGTGCTTCTGTGTCTGGCCTCAGCAGTAATTCCAGTGCAAAGGTTCTTGTGATTCACATTCAGCTTCAGAACCTGAACTTTCTTTGTATGCACAGCATTCATCTCAACCTTTTGTGTGTGTGCTAGAAAAGGGGGCTTATGATTTGCCTCAGAAATTTGGACAGGGCTAATGGCAGGGCATTTAGGTTGGGTTTGGGCCTAGTATGTAGACTTCTTGTTGCTTGCAGAATTCAATGAATGCATGGCATACTGAATATAAATCTTACAGAATTTTATTCTATGCTGATGTTACCTATCAGCTAGACTGCTGTGTTTCAGTTTATCGAGGAGCTTGTTCTCTGCTATATTAAAGATTTTTATGTGGTGATTCCCTCATAGATGTCTTCTTTTATCGTTTTGGCTGACAAGCAGAGATTTAAGAGAATACACCAAGCCTAAAAGCTTTTTCGGTGGCATGGAAATGCAGTTAATGGTCCTGGTGCCCAGGTGGAACCTAATCGGGTTGTGTTTTTTGTTTCACTTCATTTTTCTTGCCTGCTCTGAAGGCTGCTGTGTGAGATTGGAAGTCTGGACTCTCTCCCTTGCATCTCTTAAGAACACGAGAGTGTGTTTATCAAATGATGTAGCTTGTCTTGGTGGTCTCCTGGAGAATGGGACATCCTGAGAGGGACTGGACTCTGGTGTAAAACATAAATGGGCCACCCTAAGTGTCTCTGCCATCTGATTGTGCAGGTGTGGGGGCTGCCTTTGGATTCTGTTGTTTGCATTCCTGCTGTGTGCTTGGCACTGCACTTGGCGATTTACACACATTGAATTCCCTAAGAACCCATCTAGACAGGCACTCTTCCCATTTTATGGGTGAGTATGTGACTGAGGCGCAGAGAGAGCTGTGAAGTGGCAGCGTTTGTATTGGGCACCAGCCTCTCCTCCTTAGGTCAGTGTTATTTATCCTCTCCCTGGCTGCTACTTGTGCCTTGCTTTCCCGTCAGTCTCCTGGAGTTCCTGAGATTGCCTTTGGCTTGGGAGATACACTAAAAAATAAGCCCAGAGAAGATGTATCTCTGGGTCCTAGAGATGAGACATTTTGAGGGAGAAGAGGTTCTCTGAAAAACCCAACCCCAGCCTGCTGCCTTGTCCAGTTAGTGGGTAACATTATTCCTTGAAGAGCGGAGGGTAAAAGTGGTCCCAGTAGAGCCCTTTTGCTATTGGAGATGGATTTAGACCCAAGATTCATGTCTCTTTTTTTTCCTTGTCAGATACCAATGGGGAAAACATTGCAGAATCACTGGTTGCAGAGGGCTTGGCCACCCGGAGAGAAGGCATGAGAGCTAACAAGTAAGTCTCCGCTGCTCTTCTGACTCTCAGAGTTCTTCCCTCTCCACCATGAGAGCTGGGGGAGTGGACTCCACACTCGCTTTGATGCATTTTCATTCCTGCCCCCTGACATAAAATGGGTAATATCAAGTGTTCTCCTGTCTTCTAAAAGAACATCCCTGCCCAGGTATAGGTGTGTATTGTTCTGAGTGAGGAGGTTTCTCTGCATTTGTGAATGGCATTTGGTATGTGTGATCAAAAACTTCTTTGCTTAGCGACAAAGAGGTGCCATGCTTCATATCATAAGAGTCAGTAGGCTTGTTTCTTATACCATTGATATTCGGTTCCAGAGTATTTATCTATCCATTCCCCAGTATTTATTGAGCATGTATGCCAGGCTATGTTCTAGGCACTGTGAATATGGCAGTGAACAAAGACACTTAGCTTCTGCTAACGATTTAACCAGGAGACAAACAACAAACCAATCAACAAATAGATGTACAATATTATATCAGGTATACAAGGTTAAGTAAATGCAGGATAAAGCAGAGTGAATAAATAAAATTCAAAGCAACACCTGCTGCTTGGAATATAGGAAAACTGACAGGGGCTGAGTGGTTCTGTTTTCAGGGAAAATTTCTGTCTCTCCCAAGCCTTTTATGTCTGTTTTAGCTTATGGATCTGTAGATACTTTAGTAATAAGGTGAATGTGTTTGTTGTTAATAGCAGTGTGAATTCGTTAGAAATGAGTGTTAGGTTAATGGACTTCCAGGTGACTCAGGTGGTAAAGAATCTGCCTGCATTGCGGGAGACCCTGGTTCGATCCTTGCATTGGAAAGATCCCCTGGAGAAGGAAATGGCAGCCCACTCCGGTATTCTTGCCTGGGAAATTCCATGGACAGAGGAGCCTGGTGGGCTACAGGTTGTGGGGTCACAGAGTCAGACACAAGTGACTAAACAACAATGTCAGGTTTATAGTTGATATATCAGGTTCAAGTTCATCAGTGTTGGCACCTCAGAGGGATGGGGGTTGGAGCTGGCTTTAACTAGCACATTAGTCTCTGAAAAGTGGTAAGCTGCATCAGTAATTTGGATGCTGTAGATGCTGTTTGGCTATTATTTTTTTGGACAGATGGCTTATGGGATCTTAGTTCCCTGACCAAGGATTGAACCTGGGCCACAGCAGTGAAAGTGCTGAGTCCTAACCACTGGAAGGTCAGGGAATTCCTGCTGTTTAAATCATTAAGTCCATGTTATATTATGACTGTAACTGTAGAAGCTTTAGATAAATATTTGCATGAACTATGCCAATAATAGGGATGAGCAAAGACCAAAATGTACAATTTGCACCCTTCTTTGTGATCAAGTCATTCATCCTAGAGTTCTCTGATCCTTTCCAACTCAGAAGTCGTTGGCTAGAGCTCCTGATTGGAGTGTGAGTGAGCATGTGGGGATTTGTTGAATTCTGATGCTTGTCTTAGGTGCTGTGTATGGAAGCATGCTGAAGCTGTATTTTAAGGACAGTTGCTGGCATTTTTACTGTTGCAGTGTTTTTTGGAATCCAGTTTGCAGCTAGAATGAAGAATTATAAAAAAGCCTACAGCAGTATTGTACCACCTCAACAAAGAAATCCCTTCAGGAGTCCCAGTCTTTTTTTACTCCAAAGTTGTCTTGACTTCTTTTCTCAGTTTCAGTGTTTTTGCTTCTATCTCAAGCTACATTCCCCCCGCCCTGCCACCACCCCCGTCAAATTCTGACAGAAAATTTGGATCTCTGAAGATGATAATTGTCTTTTTTTTTTCCTTCTTCTTCTTTTTTTAATGGGGAGGAGGGAAAGAGCCGTACTGAAGACTTCTGGTTTGAGAAATTGTAGGTCATGCTCCCTGTTGAAAATCCCTACTGATCAAGGTGGGAGGGTCAGTTTCTCTAGATGCCTGTTGGTAGAACGAGGTGTTGACATTGTGGAAAGGCTTTCCAGTGTTCACTTCAGCTCAAATACAGATGAGAGAGTGAAGAGTAGAGCCATTTCTGGGTTTGGTTGTTTTTGATGGCTTTTTTTTTTGGAGGGGGAGGGGGTGAGTGGTCTGTCTACTGGGTTTCTGCTCTTGTGCATAGTTCGGTTTCTTGTCTGATGAAAGAGTCGTCCATCTTCAAACTGCGTTTGCTTAGCTGGCCGTATGGCATGTGTAAGTAGTGTTGGGGTGACATTGTCTGTAAAAATGATCATCGTTCTGTATTCCCCAGTCCTGTTCTGCAGATGACAAGGAGTGAGGGTGATTCTTAGTCACTTGCGCTGCACTGTATCCAGCTGAGGTCTGCCTGGATTCTAGTTCCTGAATCTGGGATGGTTAAATGAAACTCTCCCACCTGGAGTGGCTCCCTTGTAAGCCACCAACTTGTTCTCTTGTAATCACTCATGGTGGCAGTACTGAGAAGGGTGGTCTTCAGATATTCTCATTAAATGCTGTTACAATTGAGTCTTTTGTTGGAGGGAATAAATCTGGAATCTGGAAGTTACATTCCTGGTAGGTTTCTGGTTACAGGCCTGGGTCTGAAACAATTGCTTTGTTTTTTCCAAGCAGAGAAGATGCTGTAGAAACCCAGAATCAAAGATGACCCTGATATTTCTCTCGTGAACTCATTAACCACACTTGTTTCTTCTTTTTCACGTCCCAGTCCTGAGCAGAACCGGCTTGCAGAATGCGAGGAGCAAGCGAAAGCATCTAAGAAAGGGATGTGGAGTGAGGGGAACGGTTCACATACTATCCGGGACCTCAAGTATACCATTGAGAACCCAAGGCACTTCGTGGACTCTCACCACCAGAAGCCTGTCAATGGTGAGGCTGTCGGGGAAAGACAGATATGACTCAGGGTGATTTCTCTCTATTTGCCGTCGAGCTCCTTGAGGTTAATAAAACTGATTCTACTTTAGTACCCGTGGAGAATTGTTAAGGGTAAAACAACACCATGGTATTTTGGAAGGGAGCTTTCCATCCAGTTCATATATGCATCAAATGTATTTTGCAGAGATTAGTCCTTTGCTGCTACAGAGTAGTAAATTGCTGGTAATTTTGCACACGGGGGAGCTTCCTGTTTTCTCTAAAAAATGGCTATCTCTAAATACCACCTCTAAAACTTCAAGGTAGAAATATATATTCTTTATATATCTAAACATTTATGCATGCACACACGCCCCCACACACACTATATAGTTCTCAGTTCTACTTTGAGACCTTATTAACTTGCAGACTCAGTAAAATAAAATGATTACCAATCCTGAATTATTGTTAGTTTTTGCCAGGCACTCAGTATACAGGTGAGCAACCTGGCTTACAGATAACAGAGCTTAGGTATGGGCCAAGAGGTCCCAGAAGGTTCAAAAGATGTAGCAGTTGGTTTGAACCAAATCCTCCTGGAGTAGTTTGGGCAGAAGTCTGTGTGAACACTCGTGGTCTGCTGGTGCTTTGTCACCTCCCAGAGTGGGGCTTTCTCCGGATTTGGGAAGAGGAACTGTGCTCCAGGCAGTTTATGGGGCGTTGTTTCTCCTTGGCACGACCTGTGTCACTCAAGCCGTTTGTTCTGTCCTGCAGCTATCATCGAGCACGTGCGGGACGGCAGTGTGGTCAGGGCCCTGCTCCTGCCAGATTACTACCTGGTCACGGTCATGCTGTCAGGGATCAAGGTCAGCTCATGCGCTGGGCTACAGGGTGGTTCATGGAAGTGTTCAGTGATGGGGGGACTTCGTCCATACCATTTCTTTCTAGTATGGGCTGTTAACATTGACTGGAGTACTTTAAACTTGGCAGTGGTGCAGTTCTAATTAGATCAAATAAGACTGTTTTAAGTACTCAGAGTCTGTTTGGAGTGGGCTGTGCAGAGATGGTTGAAACCTAAAGAGGAGGGAAAGGGAAGCCAGTCCATGGGATCGCAAAGAGTCGGACACAACTGAGCAAATAAGCACGCACTTATTAAACTAAAGTTTGCCGAGTGTGTTCTCTTAATGTAAAATAGCCATTTTGATTAAAGAAAAAAATCAGGGATTTAAAGTGAGGCACTGGTGAATCTCTTCTTGGAAAGGGGTCATTTTCAAGTGTAATTAATGATTTTCCCCATGTTGTCATGAGTTTTATTTTATTTACCAAGAAGGCTGAGGGGATGATATTTCCAGTTGCTTTTTATCAGTATGTTTTTAGAAGGGTTGGAAGACCTCATTGGACACCTTTCCCAGCCCAGCTTTGTGGGCTTGTGCTGTTGGATCGTACCCTGTGGGCTGAGCATGCCCAGCACCCACGCGCCCGCCTTACTTGTGCTTTAGTGCCCAACTTTTCGACGGGAAGCGGATGGAAGTGAAACACCAGAACCTTTTGCTGCAGAAGCCAAATTTTTTACTGAGTCTCGACTGCTTCAGAGAGATGTCCAGATCATCCTGGAGAGCTGCCACAACCAGAACATTCTGGGTACAATTCTGCACCCGGTGAGTGAGCCTGGCAGACTGGCCCACGCAGGGCGGGGGTCCACTTGGGGTTTGAAGAGCTGCATTTGGCTTCTGTTCTTCCTCTCTGTGTTTAGGAGCCATTGAAGTATCTTGGTAGGGTTATCATCTACTGACTTTGAGACCTTTTTAGGGAGTTATCCGTTCTCTGATAGAATTGGACAGATTTGCAACTTTGTACTTTTAGAAAACTAATCTCAGTTGTGGTTGGGTTTATAAGGGGAGGAAGGACGCTTGCACCTATTTTCCCAGATGCTAGTCCTAAAGATTGCCAGTAAGAAAGGTGGAGGCTGCCACATCAGTTAAGAAGTGGCAGTAGAACTTATAGAATGGGATTGGTGAGGTTTGCAAGTAGGTTAGCTATTTGGAGTACAGTAAGTCCCCCATAGAGGAAGGAGTTCAGTTCTGAGAGTGTATTTGTTAAGTCTAATTTGTTTGTAAGTACAACAAAGTTAGCCTTGGTACCCAAGTAACACAATTGGCTATATGCTGCTAGCTTTTATGCCTCTTTCCAGATGTCCTGGGCTTGAAATGAAGATACTGTATTCCTGTACTCTATACAGTACTGTACAATAAAGTACACAAAAGCACAGCCCCTTGTAGGGATGCACGCATGTGACGGTGTACGCCAAACCCGTGAACTAACGTTCATGGCTGGACATGCAAACGCACGTTCACATCATTGAAAGTTTGAAACTTGAAGGTTCACAGGTAGGGGACTTACTGTATGGGTAGAACTGTCATGAGGAACTCCTCCTTTGGAAAAACTGTGTCCCAAGCCTTATTCAGTTGCTGCCTAATGTTGCTTTTGAGTAGGAAGTAGGTTAAGATCTTATAGTTCTGACTACTGGGAGTTTTACCCTAGTGTATACTTTGGTAGGTGGGATATTCTTGGATGGGAAATTGCTTTTTAACACCCTAGTTTAAATAAATTGTCATTATTGTAATCCATATTCAGTACCAGAATAAACTACTGTTCTTCTTTGGCTAGAGAATTCTTCCATGATGGCAGTTGTGGAAGGCTGGGAGGCTTGGTTTGGAATGTGCCAAGGTCATGTCTGTTTCTTCTGAAGTGCTCGCTGTCTGCCAGAGCCCTGCCAGATGGCTCTGTGTCACTGTAGAATGTGAATTGTAATTCACCGGGCAAAATATAACTGTAGTTATTCCCTTACTCAGCCTGTTCTTTGGCTCTCCCCTTATGAAAAGGGGAGTAAATGCTGATCTCAGGGAAGGAAATAATAAGGTATAATCTCCACTGAAGATTAACATCCTCTGTCCACAAGAAGAGCTATTGAAATGCCAATTCCATTCAATGCCACTAACATTTATCCTACCCCTGTTAAGTGCGAGTTACTGTGCTGGGTGCTGTGGGGATATGAAGCCAGGGCCGTTGAAGGGAATCACAGAACAGCATCTCCCCTCATAGGGCTGGTTTCTTCATGAGAGAAATGACTCTACTTCATTTTTTTTTTTAACTACAAAATAGATTGTGGCTATGTTAATCACGTCAGAAATCAAGAGAAATGGATTCCCTTGCAACCGAATCTAATCTGTGCCTCCCTTATTTTTCAGAACGGCAACATCACAGAGCTGCTCCTGAAGGAAGGTTTTGCCCGCTGTGTGGATTGGTCGATTGCAGTCTACACACGGGGCGCAGAAAAGCTGAGGGCAGCTGAGAGGTAAGGCTTGTCGGGGAAGCCTTCTAGCCAAGGATCTAGGTGTAGGGGACTCCAGGGGAAGGGACCTCAGGATCTTCTCTCACCCAACCATGTCAATGTAAAGGATTGGGGAAATTCCAGAAGAAGCTGGGATCTCGTAGAGGAATGACTGGCTTACAGTCTCCGGGTTCAGTGTAATTCAGGGCTGTCTACTGATTTTTCACTCAAACATTATTGGTCACCTGATTTGCTTTATTAATGTTTTCAGTTCACTTTTTTTTCCAAGCCTCTCACTTAGATTTCAGGTTTTAGGCATTGGAAATGAAATAAACTTGAGGCTTATTTGAGGACAATGAAATAACTTATTGGCTCCTTCCTGACATGCAGGCTGGAGCCAAGTGTATGATGGAAAGACAGAGCCTGTGGGTCCCTAAATAAGACTATCAATGTTGCTGCAAAGCCTGATGCCCTAATTTATCGAACTGTATGCTGTAGTTATAAATGCTAATACAACTGTAAGGTGTCGTGTTTTTGGCTAGGTGCCCCATAGTTAAAGCAGATGGAGCAATAACTGATTCCTAGAAAAATGATAATGGATATGCCAAAGATCAGTGGCCATTTCAGGTGTTTCCAGGTATAGGTGAACATGAGTCTCCAGGTGGAAAAAAATGAAGCAGATAGATGAATAGAGATGATGTTCATAAAGTCGCACCCACTGCCTCCCAGGATATGTTTAGGTAGAAGGCCGGGATCACTGGTGACATTCCACTCAAGCCCGTGTGGTTTATTTCAGAGTCATAGAGTTTACAGGTTTTTGCCTTTGAGGCACATGACGAAGAGGTGTGCAAGAACATGAATTGAATTTCTCCTTTCTTAGGTCTCTTACAGCCTTCTCTACTTGTAAGCAGAAATACTCGGAACTTTTTATAAAAATAGATTTTAATCTGGGCCATTTAATATGGCATACCTGACAAAGGTAGATACTTGGAAAAAACAGTGATTGTATACATTGTTTAGTCTTTTTATGTTCCGCAGTTAAATTCAAAAGATACAATATGTGTATCAAGCACAGCTTTCCAAATATCTCTGACTATTTTGTGATGCTACATTTTTTTGTTGTTGTTGCCATTGTTCAGAATATCCTATAGGTCTGTTTTTCTAAATTATTATTTTGGTTGATGATTCTTTTTGCGTTCTTTAAGCTCCCTCCTCTCTTTGAAGAAAGTGAGTTACAGTGACGGTGCCTTCTACATGTTTTATAACATCTACAGGAGATTTTTAAGATGGCTCATCATTAAAAAGCAGATTTAGACCAAGGAATGCAGATCATATTTCAGTGATATGATTACTTGCCTACTGTTTTGCATGCTGTGTTAGCACTCGCTCGCATTGTCGGTAAATCTCTATTGAGGTATTTCACGTGTTTTTACACCTACAACATGCTGCTTTTGTCTTTTCTCATTTTTGCACTGCTTTGAAAAGCTGTAATACCATTTTCAGAAATAACAGTTTAATAGTTCCTTTGCCCTACATCCTTTTATTTCTAAATAAATACTTTGACAGTTTTTCACTGATATAAAATATATGTGTGTGTGTGTATGTATATATGTAAATGTTTGCACATATTCCCTGTCCCTCTCTTACTCTGACTCAAAAAGTCTTTTCTGGGCTTTGTGCTCTAAAACAAATGTTTACCAACTTGATTTTTTAACTTTTGTTTAAATTCTGCTGGATTATTGTCCATTCTTATTCCTCATTAGATGCACTATAGTGACCATTTTGTTCATGTTTTCCATGTGGGATTTGGGTAGCTAATAACCTTTTTATATATTTAAATATTTCCTTATGCATTCATTTTATTATTATTTTTTTAAATCTTTTGGCCACTCTGTGTGGTATATGGGATCTTAGTTTCCTGACTAGGAATTGAACCCATGCCCCCTGTACTGGCAGCGTGGAGTCTTAACCACTGGACCACTGCGGGGGTCACAGTGCTCTTTTATTTTTGAAGAATGTTTGTCTTTCATAATCAAGCAGAGAACTCAGAGCACAATGACTATATCCTACTCAATCTTTGTAGCATCACCAACTCAATGGATAAGAGGTTGAACAAACTCCAGGAGATACTGAAAGACAGGGAAGCCTGGTGTGCTGCAGGCCATGGGGTTGCAAAGAGTCAGTCAGACTCGACTGAGTGAACAACGACCTTTTTTATAATGCAAATAGAAATGAGCAGGCTTATGCTTCTTAAAAATACTTTTGTTAGATGTGTGCGCTGTTCCCTCCAACTTAAGAGAGCAGTTTGTCTGTCACCCGGCATTTAGGAATCACTCAAGAGGTACCGTTTCACACCAGTTAGAATGGCTGCAATCCAAAAGTCTACAAGCAATAAATGCTGGAGAGGGTGTGGAGAAAAGGGAACCCTCTTACACTGTTGGTGGGAATGCAAACTAGTACAGCCACTATGGAGAACAGTGTGGAGATTCCTTAAAAAACTGGAAATAGAACTGCCATACGACCCAGCAGTCCCACTGCTGGGCATACACACCGAGGAAACCAGAATTGAAAGAGACACGTGTACCCCAATGTTCATCGCAGCACTGTTTATAATAGCCAGGACATGGAAGCAACCTAGATGTCCATCAGCAGACAAATGGATAAGAAAGCTGTGGTACATATACACAATGGAATATTACACAGCTATTTAAAATAATGCATTTGAATCAGTTCTAATGAGGTGGATAAAACTAGAGTCTATTATACAGAGTGAAGTAAGCCAGAAAGAAAAACACCAATATAGTATACTAACGCATATATATGGAATTTAGAAAGATGGTAACGATAACCCTGTATGCGAGACAGCAAAAGAGACACAGGTGTATAGAACAGTCTTTTGGACTCTGTGGGAGAAGGCGAGGGTGGGATGATTTGGGAGAATGGCATTGAAACATGTATAGTATCATATGTGAAATGGATCGCCAGTCCAGGTTCAATGCATGATGCAGGATGCTCAGGGCTGGTGCACTGGGATGACCCAGAGGGATGGTATGGGGAGGGAGGTGGGAGGGGGGTTCAGGATGGGGAGCACGTGTACACCCGTGGCGGATTCATGTTTATGTATGGCAAAACCAGTATAATATTGTAAAGTAATTAGCCTCCAATTAAAATAAATTTTTTTTTTTTAAAGAGGTACTTGATACACCAAAGAGCAAATTAATTAGCAAGGTGGACTTGTACTTTCCAGGCTTGAAAAAGGGTGTGCCCAGACCGCAGCCTGTCAGCCGTGGGTGTATGGCATATATGCAGGTGCTGTATAGTTTGCCTTGTGGCGGTCACACTTTGTGCTGGTCTGATTAGCCTTTTCTCCTGGTGCCTTGTCTGTGAGATAGGGTAGGGTTTTGCTCCTGTGATGATGGTGGATTCTGTCGCTGCCTTAGTCCCTCTGAGTGATCTGAATCCTTGCTTTGTTGCCAGGTTTGCCAAGGAGCGCAGGCTGAGAATATGGAGAGACTACGTGGCTCCCACTGCTAATTTGGACCAAAAGGACAAACAGTTTGTTGCCAAGGTGAGTCATCTCAGCATCTGGCGCTGCACTGTGCACGCTGTCAGGCTAGTGATAATACAGAGATCTGAATAATCAGTCAAGGGCTGAAGCGTTTCTCTGGCAAGGCAAAGCACTGATGCGTGCATGTGTGTGTGCGTGATTGCCTGCACGGGTGTGTTTGTTGTACGGAACTTGGAAACTGTAAGAATGTAAATTTCTGCTGTAGATTTGCATAACTTCATTAGAAATTAATGGGTTAAAATTGTGCACCTTGACCCTTTGAAATCTCTCATATGCTAGAGATTCTGTCTGTCTGCTTAGCAAATAACATTCTCTTAGATTGCTTTCTTTCTTGCTTGCCTTTTTTTTTTTTTGTCTGTGCTGCGCAGCTTGCAGGATCTTAGTTCTCACCAGGACTTGAACCCCGGCCCTGGCAGTGAAAGCACTGAGTCCTAACGACTAGGTCTCCAGGGGACTCCCTCTCTTAGATTTCTTATGCCCAAGGTTATAAGACCTCAAATTTCTCTTCTTTCTGTTTTGAGAGTCTTGTGGTTTTTGATTTTTTTCTAATGTGGAGTGTTTTTGTGGTTTTGAATGTTTTCTGTTGTGATGTGTTTTTCTGAGGGCTCCCCACTTTGCTGCGATGGATTTCTCTGAAGGAACTGAACTGCTGAATAGATTGTTTAGATCCTGCAGCAGTGCTGTAAAAGTGTTGTTTTTTTTTTTGAAAAAACTTCATCGCAGGGTTTGGTACCTTGAGCGGTAGAACCTATAGTAGACCTTGCTTTCCCAAAATTGCTAATGTTTTTAACTTATTTTTACTTTTGGCAAGACATGCTGGAAGCTTTGTCATAATGGACTTAAAATATCCTTGGATATTTAACTATCCAGGGACTGTCCTAAATGTCCAACGGAGAGTTTAAGGTGGAGAGCCACTAGGTGGCACTGTCAGCCTGAAAAATTTTGGAATGCTTTCTCTTAGAATGGTAAAATTTTAACAAGTCTCCAAGGAATTGACTGAATTTCTTCACTTTCTCTTTTATGGTGCCCAGAGCAGTAGGTCACTGAGCACTCAAGCGGCCCCTTTTCTCTCCTAGTAGATGGTCTGTCTCTACACCAGCTGTCAGGTTAACTGCAATTGTGCCTTTCAGTGGACGTTAGTTGAAGGAGCTCCTGCTTGGGTTCTCCATATGTGTCTTTCACATCTTGATGCAGATCAGAATGGACCGCTGCTTCTCTGTGTGAGGACCACACCAGCTTGGGAACTTGGACATAGCTGCGCTGCCGATTGGAATTTGTGTTTATGTTTTCCTGTAATCTGTCCTAAGACTATAGAAGGACATAGCTACACAAGGAAAGCATGACCATTCGCTCACCAAGGAGGCAGGCCTTGCATTTTTCACTATCATCACAACTCTAGTGATACAGATGACCCTTGGGAGAGTCTCGTTACACTGTACTGTCCCTACGAGCCCCTCCTCAGTTGAAACTGAATTGGTAGAGAAACCTGGAAGATTGAAAGGGTTTTGGACCTTGGCTACATGGGAAAATAAGGCATTGCTGAAGAAAATTCTTCATCTAAAGGATTAGATGATTGAGCCAGCAGCTTTACGTTTATCCTGAGTATGATTTTATTGGTAACTTGAAAAAGGAAAGCTTTAGGACAAATAGAACATTCCTTCTGTTTTGAAAAAATCCAGGATCTCAGAATCTATTTTTGTCTTTTTTATTTTAAAACAAAGTGAGCCTTTTTTTTTTTATTACAATGAAGTTTTATTTTTTACAATGCCAGAATAGAGATTATCTCTATAAGAGCCATTTGATTAAGGATCCTGTAGTATCCTAAACATAAATTTAGATCATTCAGATATAGGCCTATTCAGGGGGTAGAGAGAAAAAGGTTTTCACTGAATTTTTTTAACTCCTTCAGGATTATTTTTGTTTTTAAAACAGGAAAAAGCATAAAAAGAAGGAAAAACACACATACTAGATGAAATTACTATGAAAGAAAAAGTTGATCATACTGTCAATTGTGAGTGTTGGCAGACTGGCCCATGGGCCAAATATGGCCCACCATTGTTTTTGTGTGGTCTGTGAGCTAAGCATGGATTTTATGTAGAAAGAAGGGTTTGTGGCACGTTGGAATTATATGAAATTCAGATTTCAGTATCGTGAGTAAATTGGAACATAGCCACGTCTCCTCATTTACATATTGTCTGGAGCTGTTTTTGTGGTGTGGTGGCAGAGGTGAGAAGTGACAGAGACCATGTGGCCTGCAAAGCCTAAAATATTTGTTATCTGGCCCTTTACAGAAAAAGTCTGCTGACCTTTGACCTATACCAGTCCTCAGAATGGTTTGATATGATATAAGGAGCTCGAGGCAGAATGTAAATCAAGGCCTTGCTGCTTTCATCAAGAAGATCTTGCTATGGAAAAAATGTCAGCAATGTTCTCACTGATGTAGTTGATTTATGTTCTGGTACAAGTGCCTTATCTCATTGCAGACTGGCAGTCACTTTTGAGTAGTACTGACTTGTATTCTTTTGTATATAATTTTTAAGTTGGTAAGTTTTTATTTTTAACATGTAGACATTTTTATTATTTTTTAAAATTTTATTTATTTAAGTTCTCATGTCAGTGACTTTATTACACCTAAATTTCCTTAACTTTTGACAAAATGAGACACTGACTAATTTAACAGGCTACATACAGTCTTACAGGCACACTTTGTTACAGGAATCTATCTAATACCAACCATAGCAGGTTAGATTAGTGAAGGATTTGACAAATTTTAACTGTAAATGTTTTGCATGGACATTTTTAAAGAACTCTGTGGGCTTCTTAAGAGAAGTGTACTCTTTTATTTCCCTCTTGCTTGAGGCAACCATTTTCAACTCTTGGCTAATTCACGTCTTTGAATAAAATGTTCAATTGCTTGCTCTTAATTTTTCAGGCATAACCTTTTCCTTCACACCATGGAAGATGAGGATTTAGTTTTTTCACACGTGGGTGTGCATGTACTTTTCTCCATGCCTTCTAATAGGACTATATCATAATTCTGGCTCAGTTAATATTCAGTGTTTACTTTGTAAATGCTAATCACTTCCAAGATATATAGCATGTTATGACTGCTTTTCATTTCCTGCATGATTTTTTGTTTTTCCTGGAGTTAATTTTTAAATTTTATGTATATATCTTTTGTATACTTACTAATTCAGCCCCCGCATTCTGTCATCTGTTTAAATCTTTTCCCAAGACATGATTCAGGTCATTATTTTTATCTTTTTCAATAGTACTTTCCAGGAGCCTTGTGACCTATAACAGTCTAGTTTAGTTTAGTTCTTTTTCTTCCTTTTATAAAGGTGTCTTCTTTGGATTTCTTTACCATTATCTTGAGTTTTTCTTTGCCTCACTCCTGGATTGGTGCTGTGTTTGCTGAATCTTACGGCTTCATTATGATTTACTACTTTATTTTGGTGACACACATTCTATTAGCTTCTTGGGAAAAGAATGCTTAGGAGGTAGATTTTTGAAACTGTTTATGTTTACTCTGTTATTACATTTGATAGTTTAGATGGGTGCAAAATTTTGTTCGGAGAAGGCAGTGGCACCCCACTCCAGTACTTTTGCCTGGAAAATCCCATGGATGGAGGAGCCTGGTAGGCTGCAGTCCATGGGGTCTCGAAGAGTCGGACATGACTGAGCGACTTCACTTTCACTTTCCTGCATTGGAGAAGGAAATGGCAACCCACTCCAGTATTCTTGCCTGGAGAATCCCAGGACGGGGGAGCCTGGTGGGCTGCCGTCTATGGGGTCACACGGAGTCAGACATGACTGAAGTGACTTAGCAGCAGCAGCAGCAGAATTTTGTTAGAAGCTATTTTCTTTAGAATTATGAAAACATTGCTCCACTTTTATTTGTTAGGAGTTTTTGTTTGTTTGTTTTCTTTCTTTATTTCTTTGGTGGCCTGAAACCATTCTGATCTCCCATGCCAGTGCTGTTTTTTATTTCTGTAAGCTCTTAGCAAATTCTTCTTTATTCTGAAATTTCAGAATGATATGCTTTGCTTATCCATGTGTGATCATGTTGTGGTTTAAAAATTAAACCATATGAAAAATTAAATTTTAACTCTTTTGTTGTTGGTTTCCATTTAGTTTCTCTGCTATTTTTCTAGAATTTTTGTTTGGATGTTTAACTTCATGGACTAGTCCTAATTTTTTCTTACTATTTTCCATTTTTTTGTCTTTTCCTTCTAGATATCTTCATGTTTGTCTCTCATCTCTTCTATGAGACATTTTATCATGCTGTATCTTAATTTCTAAAAGCTTCTTTGTTCTTTGAATGTTTGTCTTATTACTTTTAAAAAATAACATGTAATACTTATTTCAGAGATGAATATCATCTCTTAGGATTTAAGGAATTAACAATAATTTGTTAAAGATTTTTCTCTCCCTGTATAGTCTGTGTTCTCTTAAGTTGTTTTTAATTCTCTTTGGTTATTTTGATCTCTTATTTTCCATATTAGAGACTTACTTTAGATATCTGGTAACCTTTGGTGGTTTCTCAAAGAACGAGGTATTCAACACTGGTTTAGGAGCAGGATGGGATTTAGGGTATCCATCTTGAAATCCAGGTGCTTCTTACATAGATTTTAAACCAGTCCTAGTTTTGGACCTTATTTTCATTCCCCCTTGAGATCCCTGATTTGATAGTTTCTCACTCTTGGTGAGTAGGGGAAGTCTGCAGTATAAATCAGAGAGATTTCTTTTCTCACCACTAGCTCAGATTTAGCTTTCGTGAGTCTGTAGAGTCAGTTACCACTCATTCCTCTGCTTTCCAGCTTCCAAGTTTTGTTGCTATATTCTTCTCTCTCATTATCTTTGTCCTTTCGGGCTTTGGCAAACAACAAGACAAAACAAAATGAAAAACAGACCCCCAAACCCTTTATTTTTGTGTAGAAGTATTTAGGGAGGGTAACAAAGTAAATATATGAACTTCCTTTATTGTTCCTTGTGTTGCATTGTAAGGCTGCATCGTAATTTATTTAACTAGTCCCCAGTAGGTCATTATTCATGTCATTTATCACTTTTCCATTATTTAGAAAATGGAATAAATCTCTACTCGAGTGGCAGTTATTCCCTTAGGAGTATCTGGAGCGCATTCGCCAGCAGCTCCCCAGGCGTCGGTGACCAGTGTGTGTCCCGCGTGTGTGTTCAGTTTCAGATATGTTGTTAGAGCAGAGCTTGACCGCCGTTTTCTTAAAGGACCATAATAGCAGATATTTTAGTCTTTCTGGGCCATATAGTCTCTTTGCAACTCTACAAATCTGCCACTATAGCAAGAAAACAGCTATTGGTAATGCATAATGAATTGGCATGGCTGTGTTCCAATAAAGCTTTATTTATAAGAGTAAGTGATGGGCCCTTGGCTATCGTTTGCCAAACCTTATTGTAGAACACAAGATGTCAGCATTAAATGTAAAAGGGAAGATGATTTCTTTTCCCAAGCTAGAACCCAGCGGCAGTTTTGTAGTCATTTTGCCTAATTTTAAGTATTTGTTAATGACAAAACTACTCTGGCAAGGAAACCTATAAAGGTCCTAAGGTGCCTTGGGCTTTCCTGAACATAGTCTGGCAGTCCTGCAAATTTTTGCTGAAGGATTCTGCTCTGAGGCTGCTGTGACCATAAGGCCTGAACAAATAGAGTGCCTACTGAAGAGAGGACCACTGTCTCCAGCTGCTGCTGCTGCTGCTGCTAAGTCGCTTCAGTCGTGTCCGACTCTGTGCTCCCCCATCCTGGGATTCTCCAGGCAAGAACACTGGAGTGGGTTGCCATTTCCTTCTCCAGTGCATGAAAGTGAAAAGTGAAAGTGAAGTCGCTCAGTCATGTCCGACTCTTAGTGACCCCATGGACTGCAGCCTTCCCGGCTCCTCCATCCATGGGATTTTCCAGGCAAGAGTACTGGAGTGGGATGCCATTGCCTTCTCCGCCACTGTCTCCTAGGTATTAATTTATTCCCTAGTAGCTCAGCTGGTAGAATCTGCCAGCAATGCAAGTGACCCTCGTTGATTCCTGGTTCAAGAAGATCCCCTGGAGAAGGGACAGGCTACCGACTCCAGTATTCTTGGGCTTCTCTGGTGACTCAGATGGTAAAGAATCTGCTTACAATGCAGGAGACCTGGGTTCATAATTTTACAGAGAACAGCTAAATAGCTAAAGAGCCTGCTAAAGGTGATCTATGAACTCTAAGTTTGTGCCCCTGGGACCCTGTAGGTGACTTCTGGAACTGATGCAAAGCTGGAGATGGGAGTGTGGGCCAAGAGTCCCACTCCTGAGAAACTTGAAACTCAGCCAAGTGTTCTCTGGGTACATGGGGAACTGCAAGACTGGTTTCCATTCTCCTCCTCTTAAGGAAGGCAGGGCTAGGGAACGTTCTCCTTGTCTCTCCAGGTTAGCAGAGAGACATGTTCACTTCACAGCGATTAGCTGAGCCTGCTTGAGACTTTTGTGCCTGTCGTGGCTTGCCAGTTTCCTGCTTGCCTTCCCCGTGGCGTTTTAGCTGATCTGTGCTGTTTGTAGCCATATGGTCCCTTGAGCACGTGGCTTGGCTTCCCTGTCCCTGCTGCTGGATGCTTGGGCCTTGCAGATTTCACAGACCTGAATAACACTTGGGGGTGGGGCGAAGGGGCTGAGTCTTCTCCCTGCTCAGCCTGGTTAGATAGAGGCAGCCAGCTTGGTTCTCTGTACCAGCTGATTGCTTAACCAGCAGAGCCCTGAACTAGGTGCTTTGAGAAGATGCAAAAGAATGAGAAGTGGTTTCTGTCTCAAGGAGCTTACCCTCTGCAGCTTCGTCTGGGAGAACCCTTAGTTAGCTGTGTGATACTGTTGACCGTGTCCAGTTTTGGAGGTCAGGTTATAAGCTGTCCATGGGTGGGACACTGGTACCTATTTGGTTTGGCCCTGCTGATTTTTTGCATTTGCAAAAATGTCATGGCTTTATATAGAATTCATTATCATGTCTTCATAGATGGTGGCTCAGTGGTAAAGAATCTGCCTATTAAAGCAGGAGATGCAGGAGACATGGGTTTGATCCCTGGGTTTGGAAGATCCCCTGGAGGAGGAAATGGCAACCCACTCCAGTATTCTTGCCTGGAGAATCCCATGGACAGAGGAGCCTGGTGGGCTACAGTTCATGGGGTTGCAGAGTCAGACACGACTGAGCAACTGAGCATGAGCACGCAGATGGTTTTTAAGCGAAGATACTTAGTATTTTTGTGTAGACTTTGGTATTCTTGTTTGGTAATATGGAGAGAACAAAAATGACTAGCTACTCCCTTGATCTTTGGTTTCATGGCTTTCAGATGAAAAAGAAGTTCTGGGGATGTTCTTTCTGGTTAGGAAGGTGGCCCCTCTTAAACCAAAAAGGGGTCAAGACTTGGTTTGTGGCTTAAATTAGCAAACTAATTTGCTGATAAGAAAATGGTTAATTTAGAAAAGATTTGTAAACATTTACCTACGTTTAAAATGGAAACTTTTTTTTAGAAGAGTTTTAGATTTACAGAAAAATTGGCAGATACCACAGGGAGGCCTGGTGTGCTGTGATTCATGGGGTTGCAAAGAGTTGGACCCGACTGAGCGACTGAACTGACTGAGTGACAGAGCTCCTACATGAGTGCCCCCCACCCACCCCTCAGTTTCCCCTGTTATTATCTGACAAGATCATGGCACATTGATTATAAGTAGTTACCAGTATTGATATATTATCAACTGAAGTCTGTACTTGAGTCAGATTTTCTTAGCTTTCCTCTGATGTCCGTTTTCTGTTCCAGAATCTCATCCTCAATAGCACGCTAAATTTAGTTGTCAGATCTTGTTAGGCTCCTCTTGGATTTGGTGGTTTCTCAGATTTTCTTTGCTTTTGATGACCTTGACAGTTAGAGGAGTGCAGGTCGGGTATTTTGTAGACTGCTCCTCTATGGGAATTTGTCTGATGCCTGGCTTCCTTTTAAGTACCTATTAGAGCGTCCAGTTTGTTGGCTTGCGCTTAGGTGCCTAAGGGTATTGGCCTCAGCAGGTTGTGCTTCGTATCATGTGAGGATGCAGGGTGGTAGCTGGGGTTTTCTGGGGGCTCTGCGGTGAGCCATGGTCATCGCTGAGATAGGCTGGGGTGCTCCTGATGTCCCCCAGTGCAGTGTTGCTTCACTAATGCTTCCAGGTTTAGCTTGGGGAGAACAGACCTGGCAGATGAAAGCTGGGAGCAGGAGAAGCAGCCAATGTCCTGAGTTAGGAGAGTGAGAAGGGTGTTTGGTGTCCCCTTTCCAATGGCCCCATCAAGGGCGCTCACAGGTGGTGCCTGTAGGAGCCCTGTTTGAGCTGCTGTTGCTTTTCTTTCTGTCTGGTACTAATAACTTTGGCAGCTTTGGGAGGACCGGTGTTTGTGTCTGGGACTGTGCTGAGGGTCTTTCTATATGTTTCATAGATGCCGCAGGGTTTTGAGGAGCTCAGCAGCAGCAGCCCTATGCATTCAGCGCACAGCGCTTTAGATGGGCGCTGCAGATGGGGGGAATCTGGCAGGAGGCCAGGGTGACGGACGGATGTCCCCTACCTCTGACAGTGCTCTGCCATTCTCCTGACCTGTGGCAGACCTTAGCCTGCGCTGTGTCATCAGTAAGCCTCTCATTTTTCCTTTTACAGTTGGGCTGTAAGAAATGCAGAGGGGATTGGGTCTAGGGCTTGCATCTCGAGTCCAGCCAGTGACCTTTTATTCTGTGTAGATTCTGCTCTTGGAGCATGTGGTCAGTAGGGGTATGTGTGTATTGACTTGAGGTCAGTAGTATGAGGAGGTGAACGGTGATGTGGGCATACTTCAAATTGCCCTGATGGAAAGCACCATCAGAAACATCACCATTATAAATGTGGTCTGTGACGGTGCTGACAAGCAGGCTTTGGATGGTAATCCACTCTGCATTTTACTTATTGCACTGTGTGACTGCAACTACTGTTTGATTGCTTTTTCCATGTCTCTGCCCAGGAGCTGCTTGTTCTCCGGACAGTAATGGCACAGTTTACCCCATAAACCCCACTTACATGCACACACGCACAGACAGGCACCCTCACCCCACTTTTCCAGGAAGGCAGACCTCGTTTAGCTGGCAGCGTCAGAGCACACAGTTCATGAAGAGGAGGTTGCTAATCAGGGAGATGCCGAGCAGAGAGAGTCTGCTGCTGAGGCCTGAAATTTACAGCTCCGAAAAGCCGCTTGCTGCTGCTGCGGCTGCTAACACGTTATAAGGGGTGACAAATACCAGGAACTTGTCACCGGGGTATGCTTCGAGCCTCACATTCTGTAATCAGAGGGTGAAGGTGTGAGCGCTATGATGCTTTCCCTGGTTTTATTTCTCTATGAGCATGACTAGGGTGTAGAGAATGTCTAGATGTTTCTCATGTCTTAATCATACAAAGCTTTCCTATGTTTTTGGCAATGGACACTTTAATAGGAGTTGGTTTTGCGGGGAGAGGAAGGTGCAGCTTGATCCATCATTGAGATTTTGGAAATCCCGCGATGTGTATGCAGTTGAGATGCCTGACAGTTACCGAATCTGTTGGGCAGTGGTTCTGTACCTCCTCTGGAGGGAGGAGCAGTATTGCTTTGCTGTACTAGCTGTTGTGCTTGGTATGGCCTTATGGAACTTTTGGTTTGAAGGTAGAATAGCAGTATAGCTACGGATACCTTGTGGTCCCCTCCCCCACCTCCCTGTGCTTATAATCTAGGGCTCCCTGACCTCTGTGCCATGGACCGGTACCTTCTGTCTGACGAGCGATGACATTATATTGGAAATAAAGTGTGCGATAAATGTAATGTGCTTGAATCATTCTGAAACTACCCCCTACTCTTGGTCTGTGGAAAAATTGTTTTCCATGAAACTGATCTTTAGTGCTGAAAAAGTTGGGGACCTCTGCTTTAATCCATTTCATACACCTGTGGGATTTCGAAGGATTTGGAAATCATTAGCTGAGGTCTTTCTCTTGTGGTCAGTTGGCCAAGCCCCTGCTGCTGTCTTTAGGGAGTGAGGGAGATTCTATTACGGCGGGCATTTTTACTTTGGCGCTAATGTGTCTAGATGGTAATGGTAGCAGATATACTCTTTTTGTTTCAGTTACTGAATCCATATTCTTGGTTATATCTTCTTGGCTGTTTTTAGTTCTGCACTTAAAATGACTGGGCTGGTGTAAGGGGGTCTTTGTTTTGGAAGATTCCGAAACCACCCTTACTACGTAATCATTCCTGACCTTGGCTTGGTCCTCATGTGACCACACATCATGTTTTTGATTACCCTTGGGCTTCACTAAGGTTTTCTGGCCAGGTGAGTTTTGAGCCTCTGGCTCTCTGGGCTTTAGTGTTAGTTAGCCTTTGTGTGCAAAGAAGGCAATGGCATCCCACTCCAGTGTTCTTGCCTGGAGAATCCCAGGGACGGGGGAGCCTGGTGGGCTGCTGTCTATGCGGTCGCACAGAGTCGAACACGACTGAAGCGACTTAGCAGCAGCAGCAGCAGCCTTTGTGTGATCCTCAGCTTTAAGAAAAAGGTTATAGCAGAATGGCTGTCGTTATCTGAGCCTGGTTTTTGCTGCATTCAGGTTTTACAAGTTAATCTTACACCTAGTTGAAACTTGAAGATAATTACCCCTCTCCTGATCTATAGAGCTCTTTCTCAGACCCTTTACTACTCTTGGGGTCCCTAGTCTGTTTTTCTCTATACTGCTTCCATTACTAATGGTGTGAAAACCCCAGGTTATCTTCCCATACACCAGCGGTAGTCAGCCCTCCTTGGATATACAGCTTGGTTCCAACTGTCATCTTTCTCTTTTCATTCATTCTGTTTGATGGCGCTTTCCTCCTGCTATTTCCTGTCATGTATAATTTCTCACTTGGTTTTTGCTTTTTTGCTCCTTCTTTAGATTGTCCCTTAAATCACTCCTTTTTTGTGTGTGTGTGATTGGCTGATTCTCAGGAAAAGGTAGTGGCTAGCCATTTTCAGGAATCTGCATGTAAATGGGTATATTCTGTTGTAAAAGGTTGTGAGCCTTCCAGGGAATAGTTAGTGAAGGCTCTTTTACTGTTTTAGGATACTTAGCAGTGTGATACCCACCATAGCGAAGGAGACTCTAGCTCCTTTTGTTTCACGTATAAAAGACGAGGGGACTTTTGCAAGTCTTCCCTCAGGGTGGCAGCTGACCCTGTAGTTTGTTCAGCTGCCGGTTTACTCCTGATGGGGTCTGATTGAAGGTGGGGAGAGTGGGTTTTGATTCATCAGATGAAGTGGATGGTGGCTGTGTTTTGTAGTCAATAGCTTCCTTGTAGTAAAGTGTTACTTACAAAAAACCCGAAATGGCCTTGTAACAAAAAGTTCTGAATATAACTGGGTGAATTGTAGACTGCTGGCTGAATTATGAGGTCTGGTTATAATCCTGATGTAGTCTGAGTGTGGTTTTGAGGAAATTTTATTCTGTGCACATTGGTGGAGTGTTCTGATAACCTCCACAGAGGAATATTTGTGCTTTTGCTGTTGAATAGATATCCTTGAAAGCTTGGGAGTTAGTTACTAGCTGAGTGGGGTCCAGTGTTGCTGTTTTGGGGTCCAAAATAGAGATGCCCGTAGTAGTGCTCTGAAAAGGTGGCTTCCAGAGTAGTTGAAGTCATATCTTAGCAATCTAACGTTTCTGCCGGTGAGATCAACAACGGAGCATCTCCTTTCACATGCTGAGATGACAATACTTTTTGCCCTTCACTTGCCTTTGATTTTTCTGCTCTGTGTTGGGGCGTCCTATTTTGGTTTTTTCTCATCTAGTGCTGGTACCTCCTAATCCAGCCCTTGCCTCTTTTCCTAGAATCATGTTGTGATAGGCATTTTGATTTTAACTTAGAACCTGTTTCAAGGAAAATCCTCAGTAGTACGTAGAGACTAGATTTCTAGTTCTTAAGCTTTGTAGTTCCCCACAAATCTTGGTCAGGGCAAAAGATAAAAGAGCTTGGCCATCTTTCTGAGTGATACAGATCCTGCCTTGCTGAGAAATCATCATATCTCTCAGGTCTGCTAATAATGGGATAGTTTCCTTCAACGTTGTTGTACCGTAAAGAATGATGTTGGATCTGTCCCAGTGGCTGTTGGTGTCAGCCTTCTTCCTGTGACGGTGTGCCTTGCTCCTTAGCACATGTGCTGCGGGATTGGGCCTTTGCGGCACATTTCAGCATTTTCGCCTTCTTGCCGCCCACAGGTGATGCAGGTGCTCAACGCTGACGCCATCGTCGTGAAGCTGAACTCTGGGGACTACAAGACCATCCACCTGTCCAGCATCAGACCGCCAAGACTGGAGGGGGAGAATACACAGGTGAGACGAGAGAAGCAGCAGCACCTCTTTTCTGAAACCAAGAGGGAGGAGCTGGACGATCAGTTAGATATGGTTCGTGTGTAGGAGAACACTAACAGACCAATAGTGTAAATCGCCGAAGTATTATTTCCTAGTATTTGCAGCCTAGCTGCCACTGGGCAAGTCTGTTTCTCTTGAACCACACTCACTGCTCTCCTTCATTTTTGATGGGCCCCACTGGCATTCCTCCCTAAGGGGCTTGAGAGGAGTTGGGTTGGTGTATGTTAGGTGGTGAGTGAGTCTTGTTAACGAGATCTTATTCTCTGAAGTTAAGGAGAGGAAGGGTCTGTGTCTCACGCGCATGATAGCAAGGCCTGTTCTGCTGGTCATTTTGATTTGCTCTGTGTTTTTGCTCTAGGAAGAAATAAATCTTGGTGTGTGTGTATATATATATATATTTATATATATATTGTGTGGGGTCAATTACTCATCTTTTCCAAGTGGCGACTAGAGTTGTTAGTTGCACTGTTTTGTTCTATTTGCTGGGTCTTCGGGCAGCAGGGGTGCTTGGCTAGCCGATGTGTACGATTTTGGTATGTCAATTTGAGAAATTATGCTTAGGATGAAAACTGTAGGCAGTTTTGTTTTAAATTTTGTGGTCATTGTCTTTCTGTTGTTACAGCTTACGAGAGCCTGGGGAAAGGGATTGTGGTTGAACTTTTTCGTTTGTTAGGCTGTCTTAGTTTTGTAGACATCTTTTCCAGCACCTGTTTTTGCCTCCTGATAGCTAAAGTGTGTAACTGTGTGGATCGGTTATAGAACTGGGTCCTCAGTGAGAGCCAGTGCCACAGGCAAATTAAACAGTGTGGTTGAACTTAGTACCATGTAGTTTTTTAATGTATCCTTTTGTAGTTTTAGAGATGTGAAATTTGCTTTTCTGATGTTTTGCATGTACCCGTGTCTCAATGCATTCACGAGTTGAAATTCAGGCCCCGTTTTCATTTGTGTGAGAGTTTATAGGCAGCCCATAAGAGTAAAATAAAAATATTGTGATTGTCTTTTGAATCAAATCATGCATAAGAAATCCATACAGGATGGCTTCTTTGAATGTCTGGCCAATCAGTTCATCTCCACCGCCCCCACCCTCCCAGCCTTTTTTCCCCCATAGAAGAGGCATTTTAATGCAGCAAACAGTATTGTGGTAAGCTTGAGAATTTAAATGCATGAAAGCTTAGAAATGCCAAAATAAGGTTCTCTCAGTAACTGTAGCTCTGCCTCATTGCACAGAGTAAATATACATCTCCAATTTTATCAGTGTTGGGAGTAGTCCACACTTCTGCATCTGTGCCATGCAGTTGGAATTAAGGTTCCCACAGCAACCACAACTTTGGAATTCTTGAACGTTAATTTTTGTGCCTGCATCATCAGCCAAAGCATTATGTTAAAGTAGATTCAGGAGCTGAATTTTAAGCAGTTTTTAGGGATATGGGGGTGTTACAGCAGGTTGATGGTGATAAACTACCACTGAGAAGTTTATGTTTTTGTAGAATCCTTTGTAACTTCTCAAGGGGTAATGGGTGGATTTCCCTTAGCCGAGTGGACAACGGAAAATTGTTGGAATATATTTCCTAGTTTAGGCAGGGTCCTGTTTGTAAAATTTCTTGCTCTTTACCAAGGTAGGTTATCAGCTTATTTCAAACTCTTGTTCATTCCTGAGATCTTCCTCCATTTTAAGAAAGCTTTAAGTGAGGCTCAGCTCTGAGAGTCAACATATGGCTTTTGAGTGAATTGAGGAACCCTTATTGGTTCGTTAAATTCCTTTGGAAGATCTTAGTGAGGGTCACATAAGAGATGAATATAACCCTCTTTGAGTACAGTGATGGAGGTGCTGTGCGGAGCCCTGTTGTGGTGGGTGCTGGGGAAGTCTTCTTGGAAACAGCTCACTAGCCTCTTGAGCGCTCATGGATGAGAAGTAAGCAGGTGGGAGAAAGGGCCTCCTAGACCAGCACTGTCTAATAGATGCATAATGCAAGCCACAGATGTGAGCTGTGTGTTATTTAAAATTGTCTAGTAGCTTTGTTTTAAAGAACATTAATTTTAATGCAGCTTATTTGACCTACTATATCCAAAACAGTATCATTTCAACATTTAATGAATATAAAAAATTCATGAGATATTTAACTTTTATCTTTACTGTGTCTTAGAAATCTGGTGTATATTTTATACTTGGATCTCAGTTTATCCTAGCGTATTTCTAGGGTTCAGGAGCCACAGGTGTGTAGTGTCTATTGGAGTGGATGGCACAGGTTGAGGAATTCTGATGAATAGGTTCATTGTCTTTGATCAGTCCTTTCCCACTTTGTACCAGATGTTGTGCTGGGGATGCCATGGGGAATAAACCCTCCTAAAACTACTCTCATGGAACTTTACAGTCTATAGGGGACGTACGCACGTAAGTGTGTTTATGTTATGTGCTGTGGAAGAAAAGGTTAGTGTTTATAGGAGTGCGTAATCTGGGAAGGCTTCTTAAGGCCTGAAGGCTGACTAGGAGTTAGGTAAAAAATGGAGAGAAGACAATTTCTGACCAAGACAGCAGCAATGACAAGAATCAGATGAGTTTGGTCCTGGGGAATGGGTGGCCACTGTGGGTGATGAATGTGTGGTATGATGCTCTGTGGTCCACAGTACGGGCAGGGCAGGGCACACATGTTCTGTGAACATTTCCAGGTACTCATGAAAAGGGACTGCGGGCCATGTGATGAACTGCCGGCAGTTTTGTATGATTGGAACAGAGGATGCTTAATGCCGGGGTGGGGGTGGGGGAAGTGGGGTAGGAAGAAATGGGTTTGGGAGTTAGGCATGGGCCACAGGTTGAAAACATCTATCCCATGGTTTTTAGATTTCTTTTGCCTTGAAGAATTTTAAGGGACGACACCTTTCAGATTTGAGTGTGCTTGTGTTGGTGGCTTGCATTTATTAAACATGAAAGTAACTTTGCATCTATAAAGGAAAATCATGCTAGATGAAAGCTGATCTGTAGCGAGTGGTTCTGGCTTTGTTTTTGGTAAAGCTCGCCTGGAGGCGAAGGGAGTGGGAAATGCAGGGTTGTGGGTTTGGCTCTAGCAGCCTCTACACTAGAGGAGTCAGAGTTCTTGCCTTTCTACTTCCCCTGGAACTCTCACAGTGAGTGGAAGATCTAATGCTTATGTTAGATTTATAGTATAGGTGTAGGAATAGGCGTCACCCAGGGATCCCAGCCAGGCTGTAACTATGTGTGTGTAATGACGAGGCAAGCAGGAGTCCCTTTGGAGTCTTGTTTTCCCTAGTGTTCTTTACCGTATACAGCAGTTTCTTTACTACAAGGGCAGTCCAGTCAAGTGCTGAAGGTGTAGATGTCAGGACATCTGTGAGGCCACATCGTACCCTTATGCAAGTTAGAGAAGACTGTCCCTTGCTTCGAGCAGCCTCAGGGCAGGGCACACGGCTTGCAAATAGAGTGGAGGCTGGATTTCAGCTCCCATTTTTCCTGTGTCCCCCTGGCCAGTGTGTACAAGATGATGTGGCTGTCCTAGTTAGAACAGCCCTGATGGACTCTCCAAAGAAAACGTCAAGGCTGTGTTTTGGGAACTGGAGGGTGGTCTCGTAGTTACAGAAACAAAGGATGCTTGGCCATTGTTTGGAGATGACAGATGGACCATGGCAGACATTGAATGAAACCCTTAGGAGATTGCCTTCTCTCGAAGTCTGGGACACTTTTGGGAGAGGGTGTCAGTGGCTTTGAAATGGAGAAAAAGTAACTTGGCAGCTTATGGTATTGGAGCTCGTTCTAAACAAAAAAGCAGAGTGGAGAAGGTGCAGATGAGGGAGTGGGAGGAGGAGAGGTAGGGGCACGTCTCTGCAAGCTGTAGCTTCTTCACCGGCAGGCGAGTGGCATGCAGGGACTCCTGCTACGCACAGCCTCCTTCCTCCAGGGGCCCAGGTGACGACCCAAGGGGGCTTGTCATTCAGGTGATGATAGGGAGATGCTTCTGATGTTGATCTTCTCCATACCCTGAAAACTCACGTGGCATCAGCTCACACAGATCTTCTGAGACATCTCTATATTGTGAAGACAGTAGTGCAAGTTGGATTTTCCTTTTTTTTACATACAGAGACAAATTCATTTCTGTTACATTATACATGAAGGCAAGGAGGTTTTGCCCAAGGCTAGCTGTACTCCCACTCCCCCCTTTTGGTTACTTTCTAATTGCAGCCAGAGGAAGGGCTCTGGACAGAACTGCATGATCAAAGGAACTGCTTTCATTCTCAGCAGCTCCTTTCTAGTAGTATGGAGAATTCAGGAGTAGCCATGGCTCCCAGATTGTGGTTAGAGCTTGATTTGTTGCTAGAACATGCTACAGAGTTAGAAGCTAGAGAGTGTGGTGTCTCCCTGAGAAGGAGTACAGTGTCGGATGCTGTGGATTCTGTTTCTGTGACACCAAAGTATTGGGTTATTCAGAGAAGATCCAGTGTTAGCTCTTTGGAGATGTAGCTCCTTCGGCTGAGATCCCATTTGGACATCAGTTTGTGGTATTCCTGTGGACCTGAACATGTATCAGGACTTCTCTAAAGGTGTGGTGTGTGGGCTAAATCTCTCAGTTTTGTCCGACTCTTTGTGACTCTATGGATTTTAGCCTGCCAGGCTCCTCTGTCCGTGGAATTCTCTAGGCAAGAATACTGGAGTGGGTTGCCATTTCCTCCTCCAGGGGATCTTCCCAACCCCAGGATCAAACCCGTGTCTCTTGCATCTCCTGCGTCGGCAGATGGATTCTTTACCACTGCGCTACCTGGGAAGCCCTCTCTAAAGGTGTAGTCTCTGTTATCCAGTTGTTTGCCACAGAGATACAAGTGCTTAATCTTGGAGAAAGGCTGTGGGTTTTCCGAGCTACTGCTTAAAGGAGATAACACATTGTGGAATCTCAGGACTTCCTAGAGAGCTTTTGGCTTTGATCTAAAGCTGGAAAACCTAGTGCTCTATTGCCCAGGGCTGCTGCGTGCTTTGTGTTACACTTGGAGTGTTAATGACAAAGGAAATACAGCCCCTGGGCATCCGATGAAGGGGCTGACATATTTCCCCATGAAGTCCAATCATGCAGTGCTATTGTAGTGGGCAGCCACACGCGCGCGCGCGCGCGCGCACACACACACACACACACACACGCACACACACACACACACACACATACACGCCCTCTGGGAAGTGGGGAAACCCTTCCCTCATCTCATGTGTGGTTTCATGCTTTCAACTTGTATTGGTTCCCATCACCCTGTCTTTCAGCCTCTTCCCTTGAACTAACTTACCGCAAAAGTGTTCTTTCACAGCAGGGCCTCTAAATATTCAGACCTGGGCACTGTTGGATGAGTTTTGTTAAAGCTGCAGTCCGCCTAGTCTCCCAGAGTCACTGCTGCCTGTTGGGGGTTTTGTTTCCCAGGCCTGACCTCACTGGATCTGCCCTGCAGGCAGATGACGGGAGACCAGGGCTGCAGGTAGGCACATAACTAGTGATGCCCTGCAATGCTTAAGGGCATTTCCTCAGAGGCAGGGTGGTTGGGTGGTAATATTCCCTTTTGCAGAACCCCAGGGTGCTTTGCTATTTAATCATGATTAAAAGTGGTTTCTCAACCTATTCCCTTTAGTTTAGATTTCCAAAGGCTCAAGCTTTACCTGGGACCCTAAAACAGATGACGCTGCCTCTGAGATGCATACCAACAGAAAGCTGTGGGACTACAGTCCTTGCATGGAGCAGGGGCAAACCAGTAAACTGTGATCTCTGTGTGTGACTGGGAGCATAAGGCAAACAGCAGGTTGGGGAGGGACTCCAGCCTGGCATTGAGCACCTTGGAGAAAAGCAGAAGCTCTTTGAAATGGATCTAGCATCTCACCGGTTTCTAATGGAGAGATTTGGGGACTGCAGCAAAGTGATCAAAAGACACAGAATGTGTCAGAGCACCGGCAGAGGCATTCTGTACCCGTTTCAGATTTGTTTGATCTGAGTGTTTTTGAGAGGAACACTTGAAACTTCTTTGTTAGAGGACTCAAAAAAAAAAAAATTACTATTAGGAGATGATGGCTTGGTCTTAGCTCATCTATTTAAGATTCCAGGATGAATGTATGCTGTTGTTTTTTAAAGATCAGTACTTGTTGCTAGGCTGGAGCGGTCACTGGGGTCAAGACATTTCATATTTGAGTGGAGAGAGAGATATATATATATATACACACTATTTATGTATATATATGTGTGTGTGTGTGTGTGTGTGTGTGTATATGGACTTCCCTGGTGGCTCAGATGGTAGAGTGTCTGTCTACAATGTGAGAGACCTGGGTTCAATCCCTGGGTTGGGAAGATTCCCTGGAGAAGGAAATGGCAACCCACTCCAGTACTCTTGCCTTGAAAATCCTATGGACAGAGGAGCTTGGTGCAGGCTACTATCCATGGGGTCACAAAAGAGTCAGGCAGGACTTCACTTTCACTTTCATATATATATATATATATTTGCATGCTTAGTCACTCAGTCGTGTCTGACTTTTTATGACCCTTTGGACTGTAGCCCACCAGGCTTCTCTGTCCAGGGGATTTTTCAGCAAGAATACTGGAATGGGTTGCCATTTCCTACTCCAGGAGATCTTTCTGACCCAGGGACTGAACCCACGTCGCCTGTGTCTCCTGCATTACATTCAGATTCTTTACCCACTGATCCATCAGGGAAGCCCCATATATGTATTACAGTTTAGTTCAGTTGCTTAGTCCTGTCCGACTCTTTGCGACCCAATGGACTGCAGCATGCCAGGCTTCCCTGTCCATCACCAACTCCTAGAGTTTACTCAAAGTTGTATTTAGATAGAGCTATATCCAGAGTTTCCTAAAATGTACGTTCCACTGGTCTGTATAAGTGAATTATATCCTGGAGAAGACAACAAATGCCTATTTCCCTTTGATTTAGTTTTTTTTATCTCTATTACAAATTATATTTTCTTTTGTTCCTTGTAGTTAACACACCCCCTTTCCCATGATCTTGCCTCTCCCCTGCAAATAATTTTTGGGTGAGTTTAACAGTCTCCTAGTGGATCTTGCTGGTTAATCCTTCCCTAAGCCATGTGCATTGATGTCTTTCAATCCATCTCTCTCTCTTCTCCCTTCATTTAATCATCACTATTACACACTTCTATATTTTCAATTTATCTAAGTCATCGCAGCGCTGCTTTGTTCATATTTATTGCCTCTCTTCAGTCCTGTGAGCTGCGGTAATCTTCTCTTGTTTCCAGAGTTGACAGCCCTATGGTGTTTACTGTCCTGTGACCATTGAACACAGCTGCTGTGCTGAGGTAACCCTCTTTCTTGCCCTGGTTCTTGAAATCCTCTTTAGGCCAGATATTTCCATACACAGTCCTTCCCTTTCTCTGTATCCTCCTCTTCTGATGGTTTCTGTCCCAGCCTGCTTCCTGCCGTGAAGCCTAAACTCCACTGTCGGCAGGAATGGTATGGTTTTCTTGGAATGGTGTGGTGTTCTCGGCTTCCTCTCCCCTCTACTTCCAAAGCTTGCAGAGTGCTGTGGCTTCTGGAGGCTTTTAACAGATGTTTAAATCGATGTGTCTGCTGAGGCTGAAGGCCTAATCCATACATTAGTTTTGAGTGGCATCATTTTTAGCACTCCCAAACCATCGCTAATTTCCTTGACTGCTTCTGCTAGCCATGGCAACTTGAACCAGTGTATTGGTGTCGAAAGGCCCCAGGAGAGAGTTTTTGCAGTCAGTTTTTTCCTCCTTCCTAATTGGATTGCTTGTTTTGATGGTCACGTCACACATGGCTTGGTTTTCTGTAGGCACTTCCTCTTCCCCACTCCTGGTTTCAATCTAGTTGCCGCCACTGGGGTGACGAGCCCTGCCTCTCTCTGAGCAGTGGTTTTCCTCATAATAGTATTTCATTAGTGCAGGGCAGATTGGGTTCAGGCCACCAGAGGGGTTAATTTCGGGATTTTAAGTGTTTTGCAGATTGGTCCCCAACTGACTTTCTTTTAACACGTCTCCTCTTACTCAGGCTTTCCCAAATAATCCCTCTTTCATAGCAGTTCAGAGGTCTCGATTCATTGGAGTTTTGGGGTGCGCTTCCCCCCGAGGGCCATCTTTTTCCTGTGTCGACCTTGTTGGTTGTCAGATTATTTCTTTGCATGGAACTAATTTTAAAATCAATTAGAGAAGCTTTCCCTTCATCTTTCTGTCTTTATTTATGAGATACTGATTGCAGAGCTACCTACACTGTGTTTAGATAAATTACTTTTTTTTTTTCCATAACATTTATATTCAAGGCAAGTTTAGTGCAGCCATCCAGTGCCTTGCACTTCTGCAGGCCAAGGCTGTAGGTTTCATTCCTTGGTGGACTAATTAGCTTTGTACTGGGAAAATTGTGTTCAGTTCAAAAACCCCAAACGTTCCAGTTCCTCATGTATTATAGGCACTGTGGACCTGGGAAATTATTTTGATTAGTAAGATGTTTGTAATCATAGAAGCTGAGTCTCAGATCCTGACCAGCATATGCCTGGTGTGGTCACAAGGTGGACTTTAGATGGATGGTGGCTTGTGGATGAAGCAGCATCAGGTCACTGCTGGGGAAAAGGCTTTTTAGAACCGAGATGAGAAGGGAAAGCTGAAGGCACAGATGCTTGCTTTCCGCCCCCTGAAAATGACAGGTCTATTGCTTAGGCATATTTTTAATGTCACTTTTCATTTCAGTCCTCCTTTGAAATCCACGGCCAGTTTATGGGTTGTTCACATTTTATAGGCCTTCGTCTCACTACCTCTTGTGATCTGAGCCTGTTTTTGACTGCCGTGTTGGTGACTGCCTTGGCACAGTGCTGCTTCACCAGGAGGAGCTCCATTCGGATTAGCTGTGAAGACACCACAGAGACTTTATGCTCCTTACTTTTTCACTTCTCTGCTAGAAGCCAGCGGATGTCATCTCCTTTATCTTCGTCTCATTGTATTGGGCCCTTCGTGAGGCTAAACAGAAACATCCCCTTTCTGGGGCGTCTGCTGAGTCTCCGTGTTCAGGTGTCAGTCCCAGAATTTGGTTCCTTTTGCTGTCCTGCTGGTTCTGGTTAACCCACTGAAGGGATGCCTGAGCACACAAGCAAAAATAGCAATAGTTGCCAGCTCACTCCCTGGCCCATAGTTTTTGATGCTCACATGTTTGGGTAATGTCTCATTGCATTCTTACTGGCTCCCCGTGGTTCATAATTGGGGCAGAATATACTGCTACTGGCCTTTCTGAGTTGCCCGCTCTACACACTAAGATGTCTTCCCCTTCATTACTAGGGGGGCTGGTAGGAAGGCGTGTCTTTCCTTTTTTGTTTTTTTAAATGTGCTGTCGTCTTCCGTGAGATGGTCTGGAAACAGGAACAAGCCACATCCTTTCATACAGAACTGCCTTCAGCGTCTGCATATGCAGCTGGAGGTGCTTGTTGTAGAAAGCCTGCCCTGCAGAAGCCATCGGTGGGTATCTGCAGAGGGGCTGCTGGTGTGCCGTGGGCCCAGGCCGGCTCCCTCAGGCCCTGGCTGGAGCGGGAGCCTACGGGTGGGGGTGCAGATGTACCGCCCACCCTGGTCTTGCTGGCCCCTTCTCCCTCCTGGTGCGGCCTCTGAAGGAGCGTGCTGTGTTCTGCATGGGATGGGTGGCAGTTAGCTCCCCTGGCTGGTTTGGCCACTGGGACAGCCAGGACTGTTAGGACAGTTTGTACCCTGGTGGCTCACACTGTGAAGAATGCGCCTGCAATGCAGGAGACCATCCCTGGGTCAGGAAGATCCCATAGAGAAAGGAATGGCAACCCACTCTGGTATTCCCGCCTGGAGAATTCTATGCATAGTAAAGCCTGCCGGGCTACAGTCCATGGGGTCACAAACAGTCAGACACGACTGAGCAACTAACAATTTCATTCTATTCTTAACACTTTGTACTTTAAGAGGAGGGAAACTTGACATTCACTCAAAGCAGCTTATTTTATTTATTTCTTATTTCTTATAAAGCACAAAGAAGATCTCAGACCTTTGCTAGTAAACTAACAGCTCAGCGTTTTCTTCCAGAAAACATCTGGGTTCCTCCCTGGCCTTGACCAAGCTCTGCCTCAGTTCCCAAGATCCTCTGCCATGCCCGCCTCTTTGCTCTTAAGCCTTTTGGCTTCACCTCTTCTTCCCTCACCCGCTTCCAACCCTCTTCTCGTGGAGGAGTGAATGCTTCTTTCAGTCTAGATGCTCCTATTTGCAAACCGAGTTACAGTTACTCCGGAGGTGCTTGGACTCTATGTAGTATCAGCGTTCCGGAAAATGTAAGCTTCTCAGTTGAGAAGCCATAAGGTAGCTTCTGTCTGTAACACCCTTGGGCCCCTGGTTATTATTAGGTATTCATAAAATCCCACAGGGGGAGAATGGTCACTGGGACTCTATTTGAGAGAAATGTCTCCATCCTAAAAGATACAGGTTAGTCCCAGGGTACCTGAGGTAGTAAATGGGACTTGACAAACTGAAAATTCAGTGCAATCAAATCCTACAGCCTTTCATCTCTCACCCTCATCGCCCAGGGAGAAATGAATTCCCAGGGCGGAAGCTGCTAGTGTTGAATATCTCTGTCTTGGACTATAATTGAATGTGCACAAGTGGGAACACGCTCTCTCCTTGCTCCTGTGGCCACGCTGGAGACTGGTGCCCTGTTTTTCTGTGTCTCTCCCCCTCAACCCTCCTCCCCCACCCCTTCCCCAATATCCTATCTCCCTCTCTCCCTCACCACAGGGTCCTCAAAAGTTTCAATGCAAACTGGTGCCCTTTCTTTTGTTTGCTTTTGCGTTTTGACCTGGAGGTATTTCTGCAGGTATCTAAATGGTGAGAGTATAGATTTGTGCTCCCGCTAGTCTAGTTTTCCTTTAGATTTCTTTCAGTTACCTCTCCCAGTCCCTGCTGGGGTGCCTCCCATTTCCCCTACCACCCCTGGAGCTCAGAGAGTGAGTTTGTAAACCTTTTTTAAAAGATATATTTGACTGTGCTAAGTCCTAATTGTGGTGCTTGGACTCTCTAGTTGTGGCACTCCCAGGCATGTGGGCTCACCAGTTGTGGTGTGTGGGCTTAGCTGCTGTGCGGTGTATGGGATCTTAGTTCTCTGACCAGGCACTGAACCCGCATCCCTGCTCTGCAAGGCAGATTCTTAACCACTAGACCACCAGGAAAGTATACTTTGATTTGAATGATGAAGTCACTCCAGGCACAGGCTTCTTTGTCATTCTGTTACCATTACTCACGCCCTCTAAGGAGCTCCTGGCTGTCCCTTGTATCGCCCTCGCCCTGAATGTTGCTCTGAAATCCTGTAGGCGAGGTTTCGGATGCTGCGTGAGCTGGCAGGGGATCCTCATTTACGCTGTATGGAGTTGAAGTTCACTGTCACCCTTTGGCTGCCTTGCTTTGGGTTCAGCCGGAAGGAGCGGCATCTTTCACCTGAATTCACAACTTAAAATGTGAACAACCAGACTGGCTTGCCCTGGTTTTCTTGGATAACCACATTTAAGCTGCTTATTCACTGTAATTTTAAGTTCTAGAAAACTTCATTGACACAATTGAAAGCAGGCCAATATCCCTCTGCTCCAAGAATTTACATGATTTATATCCTTGTTGGTCAGTTCTCTAAATCGATAGATGGTAGGTACTGATTGGAAGTAGGCGCAGTCGAGTCTGCTTTTAAATGAGTGCTTGAGGCTGTGAGGGGTGCCTGCAGCAGGGCAAGAAAACGTCCTTCTGACTTCCTTGTATTAAAAAGTTATTCATGACACTTGTTAATGAACAGTAAGGCACCCTCTATTCAGCACAATTGTGATAGGTATAGGGACCATTCCAGTGGGGTTTTGCAGTGGAAGAGTAAGATTGGGCCCTGAATGCCACAAGAAGGAGGGACATTTATAATCAAGGCAAAGAGTGGGGCTGGGGGATGGTGGAGGGTGAGAAACCCAGTCAGATCTCCAGGGTCATCAGATCTCAAAGGTGGGGAAATCTGGCTAAAGTTTGATTGTTGGTAAAACAGGACAGTGCAGGGGTGAACACAGTGCCAGAAGGCAGGGCCCAGTTGAGAAGAGAGCTCAGAGGAGCCTGAGGAGTGTTTGGTCAAGGAGAGGATGGCATTTGTGATGTCAGGTTTCAACCTTGAAAGGTTTCAAAACCCCTTTAGAGGCTGTGGTTCACTTCTGGGGTGCCTGTGGGAGGAAGCAGGCCTCAGACAATGGGGCTTCAAGAGACTTTTCCCAGCAGCTTTCTCATTCCCTCTTCCTTTGCCGTCTTGACCTCGCCCTCTCTCCAGCTTGGTCCTCGTTATTACTTTGGTGGTCTTTGTCTTTGGTGGTGGTCAGGACCTAAGAAGGGAGTTTCCCCTTTTCTCCTTTTGTTTTTAGTCCACACTGAAGTCCACACTATCTTCTCTGCTCAGTTACAACCTCCTGCCATGGCTAATTTGGGGATGTGGAGCCCCTCATGGTAGTAGAGGTAACTGAGCTCAGTGCAGCAGGCGACTTGAGGGTGTGAAATCTGAGGAAGCAGGTTTTGACTCGCCCACCCTCATGCTTGTATATCTTTAAGTGTTGTGGTGATGCTGAAGTGACTTGGAGTTCAGAAGCCGGGGAGGAGGGACTCATTGCTATTTCTGGCTTCTGTTTAACCTTGGTCCATCTCTTCCACCTCTGCCCCTTTCCCTGCTAGGAGAATGATGTTCATATGTGTGGTTCAAAGGTATCCCCTAATGGAAAGTTCTACAAGGGCAAATCATTTGACTGTTAACTGTTAAATTCACTGCAAATATGGCTGCCAGTGTTATTGCCTCTCATTTGCTACAGATGAGCTCTGGCCTTCTGGGTTTGCACAGGACTGCTTTGAGGACAAAGATTAAGTGGCTCTCTGTTAATGCTGTATCTTTTAATTGACTTGCAGTGTGGATAGGGGTTTGCCACAGCCCTTCTCTTTCTGGTTTCCATTCCTCCCCTCTCCCTCCAAGCCCTGGCTCAGAGGCAGAAGCATGTACCCTGCTGGTTCTCACATGAAATCCAGGCTTTAACCCCAGAGTCAAGGCTAGATCAGTTTTCCCGACAGTGTAGTTTATAAGCTGCCTGTGTTCAAATCTCTGTGGTTGGAGCCTGGAATGTTCATTTTGCACAATTGCCAGGTGTTCCTGTTGTATTTTAGTTTGACACTAGTGTTCTAGATTGTTGCTCCTAGCAGGGGAAAAGTGGGCGTTTACTTTTCCAGGATTTTGGTCTCTGACAGAACTATTTTTCTTCCCGGAGCCAGACTTAGTTTGTAATATCTCTGCTGTTCTCTGGGTGAGCTTTTCTCCCCCCAGGTCTCAGAGCCAGCTGTGAACCAGATGTATCCCTTCTCAGCTTAGAACATCTCCTGAGGATTTCAGTGAAAGGAGATACGAGAGTTCCGCCTGAAGAAATTTGTCTGCCTGGGAGGATGGAGCTCCCTAGGGAGCAGTGGAGTCTCTTAGGGTCTATGATGTACCCTTTGAGCTGATGTTTAGTTGCAGGGGGGCCTGTTGATGATTCTGGGTGACCTTCTTGGTAAAAAGCGAAGAGGTTTATGAAGTGGTGCCCTGTTAGAGCTGGATTCACACCTTATGTAGGTGGAGGAAAGAGTGTTGGATAAAGAGTGTGCTTGCCGTCGACACGTGCAAGGAGCACGCAAACGAATGGGAGAAGATCCAGGTGTTTCCTGGCGCGTACGGTGGAGTCAGGAGCTCACTCACTGCTTAGGACGCAGCCTTCATAAGATCCTGAAGAGCCTTCTGAACCGAGACAGGCACACGTACAGTGTGGGGTTATGACAACTCTGTGTTAAGGCTGAGGAGGAGGCAAGCTCATTCCTGTTTTAAGGTCTTAGGGAGGGTCGTCTGCTCAGCTCAGCTTCTGTTTAGGGCTCTGCCCTGAGTTTTTCACGTTAAGAAGTGCTGTCTGTTAGACTGGTTAATTGATTCACACTAAAAGAACTCACAGAGATGTGGTCTGAAAGTCACTTTGTGGATATGTTCGTTCATAATACGAAGTCCAACTGCCAAGAAGACTGGAAGGTTCCTATGCGCCCAGGTCTTTTCTCTCTCATATGCAAGTCTGTTTATTGTCCACAGAATTGGAAGTGCAGGGGTTTGCTGGATCCTGAGGAAGGCTCGGGTGCCCTGGGTGCCCGCGTGGCCCAGGCAGAGTGTGGGGCACAGGGCCTGTGCTAGCTCCACCCCACCCCTGTGAGAGAGACAAGGAGACAGAGACTTGGGAAGATTTGAGAACTGGTTCGAGGTGCCTTCGCCAGTAAGCGGAGGAACCAGAATCACAACGAGATCTGTTTTACTTGTCTTCAAGTGTGCCTCTTGGACTTCCATATTGGCCGGACAGGGTGGTGACCCTCTCCCTTACGTTGGGTGAACTTCCCTCCAAACTCTAGTTTTTTTCAGAATTTCTGCCAGCTACCAGAAGCTGCAACTGGTTGTCTTCACAACACAAGTTTTCTTATTTCAACTTATTTTTACAAATGAAACCGTTTTCCTGCAACTGTTTTGGAAGTACCATGATGGATACCAAGAGAGATTTGAATTTACATTTCTGCTGAGTGTTTAACATCAGAAAAGTGGGTGAACTGTGTCACCTTAATATTTTTGTCTTCTATATGGAGTTTTCATGGCAGTAATTCCACTATTTGAGAACAGTCAGGCCAACTCCATGAAGAGATTGGATTCTCCCTTTTTAATAAAGGGTATCGGTACTTGTCAGCTTTGTACAGGTTTCTGAGCCCTTTGAGCCTCTGCTTCTGGATCTTGCATTGTATGTGCTCAGTCATGTCCAACTTTTTGCGACCCTCCATAGACTGTAGCCCGCCAGGCTCCCTTGTCCCTGGAATTTTGCAGGCAAGAATGCTCGAGTTGGTTGCCATTTTCTTCTCCAGGGTATCATCCTGACCCAAGAATTGAACTTGTGTCTATTGCGTCTCTTGCATTGGCAGCCGGATTTTTCACCCCTGTGCCACCTGGGAAGCCACACCCCCCCCCACCAGCACCTGCATACTTGATTATTTTCACACCGTAACCCCATTAGATGGCTTAGGTTTCTGATTTCATTTTTACATACATTCCCTACCATAGACATTTTTTTCCCTTGTTATAAATGAAACATACTCACTTTATAAATTTTGGAAAATTTTTAGAGAAGAAAATATAAATTATGTCTCACCATCAAGAGGCAACATCACCACTGTTAATATCTCACAACCTTCTTAGCTGCTTCTGTGTTCATGTTTTGTAGCTGAGCACTTCCCCTGGCCTTTAGATAATTTTCTAAAACTTGATTTTTAATGGCCGTGCTGTTTTAAAGAATGCGGATCTATCGTAATTTACCGGTTTCCACCAATTTTGTGAAGATAAGTTGTTTCTGATCTTTAGAATTATTCTCATTCATAAAAGAGAGGGTTTGCCTGGAGTAGAAAGCAGGAAAGGTCCCTTCAGAGCCGAGGCTGCTCTGGGGCGGGTTTTGCTGTAACGGTGCAGGAGATTCCCACCGCAGATGAGCTCCCAGAGGGGCTGATACTTCACCCAGTTGGCAGGAGACTCTCTAATCACCTAATTCCTTAACTGTTTGTGTTATTTAGAAGCAGGCTGTGGTCCAGGCCCTTTGTGTCTTGTTGCCAGAATGGTTCCCTCCCCACCCCACCAGCAACTGAACTTGCTGCTTCTGAAATAAAGCGTGGAGTAGATGGTAAATCTTCTCCCAGGGACCACCGCTCTTCTCTGTTGCCCTGGCTGGGACGTGGGGAGACACTTTAATGGGAACACAGAGGCTCCCGTGGCAGCTTTGTGAGCGGCTGGCAGTGTTTATTTGCTTCGTCCCACGTGCTGCTCTGTCAGTGACTTCCTTCCACTGTGCGTGCCCTTGTGCATATTTGCACAATTACATTGTAGGTTATTACACTGCAGCCTATTGTGATGAAAACGATTATCCCCAGGTAAATGTATAGGAAGCAGTTATATTTAACTAAGCTACAACAGCATCGCTGACCAGTGGATATTATACTATTGCTAATTTAAAGCAGTATTACCAATGCTGCCGGGCTTCTCAGGTGGCGCCAGTGGTAAAGAACCCGCCTACCAATGCAGGAGACATGGGTTCCATCCCTGGGTTGGGGAGATCCCCTGGAGGAGGGCATGGCAACCCACTCTAGTATTCTTGCCTGGAGAATCCCACAAACAGAGGAGCCTGGTGGGTGAGAGCCCATGGGGTCACAAAGAGCTGGACACGATTGAAGTGACTTAGCACACACGCACCAACGCCGCCACCCTGAGGAGGGTGCTGCTCCTTCAAGGTTCAGGAAAGGAGACACATGCAAGTTCTCCGCTGCTCCGCTGTCTCTGTGTGAAACCTCAGCACTGGCTACAGAGTCTAGTCTGATCTCAAGAAGTGGTGTGTTTGCAGAGAGGTCAGGCTCAAATCGCTGAGGTAATGAGCTGCAGCCAGCATCTCAAATACACTCTCAGGCAAAAGGCAGCCATTGTCACCCAGGTCCAGGTGTGCTGTGTGCTCTCCATGTGCCTGTCCCTCAGCAGCTGAGCTGTTGCCTTCTTTACCTGGCCAGAAACTCTGACTTGGTGCCTTGGGTGCATCAGGTGTATAATGCAGTGACCCAGAAGTTACTTCACATGGTTAACATCTGTATGTATAATCAGAAGACAGTTCCTCTCAATTGTTCAAATGCACTTTTATTGCATATTTTTTTTATGTGTGTTTTCTCTGAGGATCAGTACTTGCTATGGGCAAGTTTCTCCCCCACCCTCAAATCCCTGCCTCAAGACTGGGCTGTTGTTTACTCCCAGGGGGTCCTCTCGGCCAGGGACAGAACAGTTGTGGTCACACAGAGCTGTTTCTTTCAGGATCAGTTCCTTGTCTGACCATCAGCAGAGGTCAGAGGACCCCAAATTAAAGTTGCATCTATTTACTATTTGCTGTTTATGTATTTTTTCTTCATCTCTCTCCATCCTTTCGGGATGGTAAATCCTGGTCCAGGGAACAGAGGAGACCAGGGGAGGATGGAGGGACAAGAGCTGAGTTTGCCAGTCTGTCGGAGGTGTCCTGTGTGACACATGCTCCTCCCTCTTCCTTCCTCCACTTGATAAACTTTCTCCCTGTTCCCCTCAAGCTCTGGAGGGCTGCCGTAAGAAACGGTAGAGGGCTTTGGAAGGACACTTCAGGCTTAGTTGTGTCTGTGCGCAGGAAGTGAGTGGAGAGACTTTAATTTGTGCACAGGTGTGTCGCTTGGAGTGACATTGGCTCCCCCTGGTTTGATGTTAATGAACCCGAGAGCGGTGGGTTTGTGGTGAAATGAGGCTGCAGTTTCTTTCTGAAGGGAAAGAACAGGCCAGGCTGGTGATCATTTGTGATATTGTGTCATGTGTGTGGGTTCCTCCCTGTGGTCCAGAAGAAGAAATGAGTATATTGGCCATTTGAAAAAGTAATTTTAGCTCATAGACTCCTTGTCTCACTTGAGTAACTTTTGGAAAGTGTAATATTTTTCCCAAATCCCATTAAATGTTAGGCACTCTTTCTATATTCCCTTTACTGTCCTTTAACTGATTAGCGAAATATTTATGTGAACCCAGAAGGCTGATTTATTTATTTTATTGTCTTTTTTAATAACATGCCTCTCCCCAGTGCTGGGTGCTTTCTGAGGGCCAGACAACCGCCATAATTTCTTTGGTAATAATCATCTGCCGGCTTCTGGCCTGCACCGTCAAGGGACAGCTTTGAGCTCTTCCGATTTAATGAAGCCTCTAGCTGTCCCTCCCCCTGGGTAGGGGGTAATAAATCCACCCAAAATGCCCCCTCCAAAGGCCAGTATATATAGCTGATCAGTGGATAAGACTTAGCATCCTGACCCCATTCCCCACCCCCCCGATCCCAGAAGGACTGTGGAAGAGATGTAGAAATGAAAATGCCATGTAGCAAATTGGACCCAGACCTCTTGCTCTGGGGGCTTTTCTTGTCCGAGGTGTGAGAGTTTCTGTTAAGATTAATTTCCTGGCCAAGGTGTTCTGGAAATTCCTCAGCCTTTGCCTGGGTAATTGCTGATAATCATGGTCTCTGAGATGCTGCTCTGGAAGGAGATGACAGATCTTGGGTTCCAAGTCCTGAAATCACCGTGGTGAAAAGATTGGTGAGGAGAGAGCCTCTGAGTGGGGAGACACCCTTCCCACATACACGTACACCCTCCCTCCTACCCCTACCCACAACCCCCAATATTTGCTAGTCGATAGCACATCAGCAGCTTTTGGCAGATCCCTCTTTGTTGAGCCAGTGTTCAGGTTGCTCTCCATAATTAAATTCCTTTTGTTGCCTGCAAGCACAGATCTTAGGTGTTAAGATTCAGGGTACAACAGGTTTCTGCAGTCTCTCCTGTTGTAAGGATAACTGGCTATATTTGTTTGTAATGGACACATGCTTGGCAGTGCCTCTGTGTTGGGGTCGGGGGTTGGGGGAGGGTTGGGCTGGAAATGGCTGGGGATCTTTTATTCATCAAGCATCTTTTGAAGGCAAAAGGCTAACCAAAAAGAAGACCGCAGCTTGGGTATTTTTTAAACACTGTTTTTTTTTTTTTAACGTGTTGATTTGGAATCATGGAAAGAAAAGCAAACACAGCTTGGAACACAGTAAAAGATTAATGAGAAACAAAGCCATGAACTCATCAGTGTCTCAACTCCACTAAATTACAGCCCCAAAGAATCACAGTAACTCATCTGCGTGTCATGGAACAGAACCGATTATGGTCTGACTCTGTAGCAGCATGGCTCAATCAGTAGAGCAATGCAGAGTGGAAATGTTAAGTGTCGATGCTTTTAATGCAGAGATTTTCAGCCCTTGACTGCACATCAGATCATCTACGGATCTCTAAAGAACCTTATGTGCCCCAGGTCTACTGAGCCAGAATTTCCAAGAATGGGTCCCAGATAGCTTCTGTCTCCTCCCGCCCCCATCCTTAAAGCTCTTCAAATGCTTCTGATGTGCCACTCAGGTTGAGTACCACCTTTTTTGTGGGAGGGTTTCCTGGGTGGCTGTCGTAGATATGGGAATCTGGTGAGATGGATTCTGAGTGGGGGTCTTATGGTTAAAAGCAGTGGCATATAACCTAAATAAAATCTTGTAGCTATAAATTTTGTTAAGTTTGCCTTAGGAATTGCTTGAAACAGTCATTCTTTTAACAGTTTGGGGAATTTTCAGTTATTTTATAATAAAGATGTTGTAGCTACTCATTTCTTGAAAGTTGAAATATTTCCCTTCTGGAAAGCTCTTTCCCTATAAAACATTATTGCATATTCTGTCTCCTCTGGAGATAGGGAGAGAAAATCATTATAGTTGTGATATTATTGTGATTTATAATGCACATATCTTTTAGTCTGTGTCCCTGTTTGGCTCTAATGTTGCCTTTTGTTATGTTAATAAGGCGACTTTGGACTTCACCTGGGGATGGAGGGGGGCTGGTTGCTAGGAAAGCCAACCTTGTGATTGGAAGATTGGCCCTTTCAGTCCCACCCCCCGACCTCAGTGGGAGGGATGGGCTGGAGGTTGGACCAATCGCTAGTGTTCAGTGATTTAATCATTCATGCTTGTTTAAGGAGGCCTCCATAAAAACTTAAAGGATTGGGTTTGGAGAGCTTCCAGGTGATCAAACACTGGAGAGTAGAGAATGGTGAGGGCTTGGTGAGGGCTTGGAGAGAGCCTGGAGCCTCTGTGCATCTCTTCCATCTGGCTATTCTTGAGTTTTACCATGTTAAACTGGTAATCTAGTAAGTAAAGTATTTCTGGGTTCTGTGGATGGACGTTAGTCTAAGTGAACTCCGGGAGTTGGTGATGGACAGGGAGGCCTGGCGTGCTGCGATTCATGGTGTCCCAAAGAGTTGGACACGACTGAGCAACTGAACTGATGGACTGCTCCAGCAAATTAATCAAATCTAAAAAAGTTGTTGGAACCTGTAGTTTGTAGCCATTTGGCAAGGAACACAGGTAACAACCTGGACTTGTGATTGGCATCTGAAAGGTGGGGGTGGGGACGAAATCTTGCAGGATTTTTCCCTTTACCTGCCTCCAGGTAGCCTCCTTACGGAGAAGGCAATGGCAAGCCACTCCAGTACTCTTGCCTAGAAAATCCCATGGATGGAGGAGCCTGGTAGGCTGCAGTCCATGGGGTCGCTGAGGGTTGGACGTGACTGAGCGACTTCATTTTCACTTTTCACTTTCACACAATGGAGAAGGCAATGGCAACCCACTCCAGTGTTCTTGCCTGGAGAATCCCAGGGACAGGGGAGCCTGGTGGGCTGCCGTCTATGGGGTCGTACAGAGTCGGACACAACTGAAGCGACTTAGCAGCAGTAGCAGCAGGTAGTATCAGAATTGCGTTAAATTGTAGGACACTCAGCTGGTGTCAGAACATTGCTTGGTTCCATAGGGACTCCTGCACTTCCACCCCACCCCCTCCCTACACATTAGACTTGGCATGAGAGTGGTAATCATTAATAGTAATAATGTCTGGCTTTTTTTTTTTTTTGTCTTGTGATTTGGGCCAGTGGTTGCCTTAAAAGCAATAGTACATCCTGATTTGTTCACAATTTCAATTTATGTGGGAAACTTTGATTTCCGTCAGGAATGCCTGTAACTTTTCAGATACTTAGGTGTTTCACCCCAGAATTGGCTTATCCTATGTATAACTTTCTCAGGAAATTAAGATGACTCTTTTAAATATTTGAATGTGATTTTGTTACCAACCTGGCTCCTTGAACTGTTTCATCAAGAGAAGGTTAAGAGGCCAGACACATTTAGGGGCTCTTGCTGCAGCAGGAGGGAGCGAGAGCAAGAAACAGGTATGCTTGCTTGCTTCCTGGGGCCGGTGGGTGGGTTGCTTGTTTCTTGAGGTGGGTTGAGGGCGAGCTGGTTCCTTAACTGGGGGGAGGCGAGGGGAGGATCAGTGGCTTGTGCAGAAGGCTCACCTTGGGTGGTCTGTTGTCCACCCCCTTGCGGTGCTGTGTGTAGGCATCCGGAGCTTTTGCACCTCCAGTGGTGGCAAGTCTGTGGCCTCTTTGTATCTTGTCCATACATGCAGTTACTTGGAGTCCCTTATAGTTTCTTTGTATTCTATTGTTTAGAGGCCGTTTGTCCACCTGCGAGCACTCAGATAGAGGGTCCCAAGTCCTAGCCTCAAATTTTTTTTTTCTTCTTTTTTGGTTACTTCTACAAAGTAGCTTCTTGAAATGCCCCTTTGATTTTGTCCTCTGTTTATTCTTTTTCTTTTTTTACTTTTTGGCTGCACTGTACAGCAGGTGGGATCTTGGTTCCCAGACCAGGGCTTCCCAAGTGGCTTCGGTGGTAAAGAATCTGCCTGCAGTGTGGGAGACCCGGGTTCGATCCCTGGGTCAGGAAGATCCCCTGGAGTAGGAAATAGTGACCCACCCCAGTATTCTTGCCTGGAGAATCTCATGGACAGTACACACGACTGAGTGACTAAACACTTTCACCTTTACTTTCTTCAGCCAGGTGAAAGGGCAGTCTTAACCCCTGGGCAGTCAGGAAACTCTCTGCTCTTTTTAACAGAGCCTTGCCTTAAAGTTACGTATGGAATTTAACAACAAAAAAGGCCCAGGAGTGAACCAGAACCATCCCTCTCCGGGAACGCAGCGCAGGCTTTGTTGTCCCACAGGGGACTCTTCTCAAACAGATTGTAGGTGCCTGAGTTTGTCCTTGTGCTTCTTGGCCAGCACTTACCCTCCTCGCCTTCACTTTTTAATGTTGCCTAAAGCTGTGTGTCTGTTATGGCCCTTATGAGATACCATATTTTTCTTTTCTCTTCTGCAGGTGACTTTAAAAGACCATTTTGTTAAAATGAAACTCAGTAGATTTTTCCACTTTTGAACTTTGTTCCTAATAAATGATAACACTGTATTATTTAGGATTCTTTGGTGGGGAGAACTTGGATATGTTTAAAGGCCGCACAATTAATTCCCACAGTGTTTCCCCTGAGTCAGGTAAGGGATTCCTTGTTGTTAAAACTAATACCCTGAAATTGCTGGGCTCTGCGGTCTTGTTCTCCATTGTTCTCAACTTGAATGCTACCCCTGTGGGGTTGGACAGTTTCCCAGATTGTCTTTCTGGTAATCTGAGCAGAAAGACTCACCACCTAGCTTTTCTTTAGCTGGAAGATAAGTTCTGCAGGGACTTCAGAAATGTATTCTAATTTTAGGTGAAGAGGTCTATTTGATAGGCATCTGGTGGCTGGTGTGGCAGCCTTAGACGAAGGATGTTGTAACGTTAGGGTCAGTGTGTGAAAGTGGGCATGAAAGCGGGACTGAGCCCAGCCAGATCCGCCGAGACCAGAGGACGCCCTGTGCCTCCGAGATGTGTCTTTGGCTGATGTTTAAATTGCTTCAAATTAAAGGGTATTTCTCATTCTCCACTGTCATGTCACCAAAGGGCAGAATTAGTGTCATTTTCAGCAGCTTTGAGCTTCTGGAACTGTCACTCTCCCTGAGGGTCACTAGGGGTAGTAACTCGGCATTTCACATTCTGAAGAGGCAAGAAGCTTCTCTGGAGGACTTAGGAGACTTAACATTCCAGGTCCACTGAACCTACTCATCTGTGTTGCAATATTGTTTTTTTCTTTTTTTTTTTTTTTTTGAAACCCTATAGTATGAAGTTCATACTAACTTGTCATAATACTTAAAGAGCACTTTGGCGGGGATGGGGTTGGGGAGTGTGGCAAGCACCATGTACTGCTCTGTGTATGAAAGTGCTCTGCAAAGCATGCATCATAGGGGTGTTTGCAGTGATCAGTCATTTTCTAGCAGTACAGTTCCTCCGGTGGGTACTTAGTCCTTACTGTGAACAATGTATCGTGTTGGGGATGAGGGAGGGCTACAAAGGTACAAGAGGGAGCCTCCAGGGTCAGAAATTCACAATCGGGTAGTAGAAAGAATTCCAGGTTAAACAAGGCAGCATATGCTCTCTGCCGGAAGGGATGCAAAGGAGACTCAAAGGAGAGAGAAATAAGGTTTGACCTGTTCTTTCCACTTGGGTTTTTGGGATGGTCCTGCTGGTGCCTCTCATGAGATGGAAACCCAAACAGAGGCCTGTCTCTGACAGGGATATGGCGCTAACACGTGTCACCCTGCTCCACCCAATTTTGTTTTTACTTCAGGGGTTTCTGTTTAAACTTTTCAGTCAAATCCAATGTTGTAGGACCCAACCTCTCATCCAAGCAACTATTTAAGTTCCCTCTGGGGGAAAAGAAAGATGATGGGCAGGAAAGATTGGTGCAGAACTTACTGCTAGGATTGGAACTAAATTCCATGCTGGTCAGAAGCCCCACAGACTCATAAGGTGTTGGTCATCTGTTGGATATCTTCCATTTGAAGAGGTGCTTTGCAGTGTCCAGGAACCTTAGTCTGTAAAGCGTTTTCCCATGAAACTCTGCTTTTTACCTATACATTTTGTTAAGGCCACTCCTTAGGCAGCCCTTGTCGTTTTGCTGAATGTCAGCAAGCATTTACTGTCACTACTCAGATGCCAGGGAGGAAGGTGATGTTTTTACTTTCTAGCAATAGCCCCCGGCCTTTCGGTAGCTCTACACTGAAAGGTCAGCACCCTCTCTCTCCTTCTCTTGTCTCCTCTGTCCTCACTGTCATCTTTATAACTTGTCCCTCTGGAAGCTGTTTCTGTGAAAAGCACTGGAGCCATATTTTACAGAGAATGTATTCAGTAAGTCTGAAGGTTGTTGTGTTGAGATGGTCACCTTGGTCCTCAGGAAGAAGTTGGTTATTTATGGTTTCTGGCTTTTGGAAGAAAGTATTGACTTTTGGTGTGGTGTTTTTTTCTTTTTTGCTCACTTTAACCATGTATGCCAGTCATTCCTGGGCTATCTTACAGCTTGAGAATACTGTAATTTTGAGTGGTTTGCTTATTGAAATTGGCCAAGATAATCATGGTTGTTTGAGTGGGAGAAGTCTCACCTGCTGTTGAGGTTCCTTTTCATTTCACAGGCCGTGCACCTGTCTTTTATCAACAGCTATGTAAATTGCACATAGATACAAATATTTTTCAAATGTGTAATGATGCTGGTTTTAATGAAGAACTCGGAGTTGCCCTAAAAACCCTTTAAAATTACGTTTGTATGTGGTGTTTTTTAATGATAGTAGATTATAATCTTTCATGGTGGTGATTAAGTTATAAGTTTAGTCAAACATCTGTTTATTTGGCAAAGTGATCATGAATATTCCCTTTGCAATTATGCTGATTTAGGGAAGATCTGTATTTATAATTAATAGATATTGAAGGTGTGCTAAATATACTCAGGCTCCTCTTCTTTCCTAGTTCCTCCATGTTCTTTTAATTCATTTTGTTCTTTTTTGTAACCTTACCTGTTCGTTTGCTTCCCTTTGTGTGTTGAAGGTATAATATTAACTCATTATTGACCATCGGTGGCTGGTGATTCTCCTTTTGGCCAGCCAAAATTCATTCTGTTATTTCACTAATGCTTTGCGGCCTATTAGATTCAGAGGTTATACCTGACACACCTGTAAAGGTTTCAAATTTTCACGAAATGTGGTCTTCAATTCACTCTTCTGTAGAAGCAAAGGAGTGTTCTCCAGCACCGTGAGTTTCATTTTCACTTTCCTATCAGAATCAGTCACTGAGGTTTTTTTGGCTTTTTGTTTGTCCAATATTCACATCGTCTGAATCAGAATTATATTCTGAAGAACTGTCATCTTCTGAGACACTAGTATAAATATCACTTGGACGATTAGAAAGTATCTGTATAAAATTCTGACTTCTTCACTCAGAATTTCGCAATGCATCATTTTTGAAAATTTAATGTTTTTAAACAGAGTTGGAACAAAACCCTAATGGAGCAAACTGAATGATAATGACGATCAGAAGTTGTATCATGAACCCCTGATCACTTTTAAGCTCTAACAACTTTGCACAGTGATGTTAATTGTATCACTCTCTAAAAACGTATTGCTCTGTCTCCAGTCAGTGACATGTTTTCAAAGAATCAGTGTGCTTTCTGGTGAAATGTTCATTTGCTGGATTTTTACCCTTGACCAGCCCTGCATGACCTAGGTAGAGGTGTTGCCCAGACGGTGACATGAAGTAAATGTTACTGCCTGAGAAGACACTGGTCTGTCTCCTGGCCTGTCCTGCACAAGAAACACTTTGAACTAGGTTCTGGCGTGAATCTGTAAGTGACGTGCTCTCCCCCTTAGCTGTCCCGTCTTTCTCTCGAAAGAATCACCTGTGTGTGATCAAGAAAATAATATACGTGATAAAGTCCTTGGTTAGGTTATCACTTTAAATCTTGGTCCCCTTCTGGTAAATTTAGATGTATAGGTGGAGAAAGAGAAATGATTTCTGTGGAGTGCCAAGTGGATAGTGGAAAGACAAAGAGTTTGGAGAAAGAATAAATAGAGTTCTTGCTTATTTAAAACAAAAAGCCTCCCTCTGAGTGGTAAGGATGGCTCCTTCAGGTAAATTCTAAGATGACCACAAGTGCAACTTTTTTCTCTAAGCCTTGTCTCTGTATCTTACAAATTATGTAGTCCCTGAGCAGGCTTTCCTTTTTTAAACTTTGGTTACATTCATAAACTGATATTTAGGGAGATTAATTCCAAGAACCTTGAACTATAGAAAAATAGTACTATTAATCCTTTAAACACCCTCGATAAGTAGAACGATACTCATGGTAAGATGCAGTCACTCAACTGTGTGAAGATTAGGGAAAAGGATGAAGACAAGGGACTTAATTTGTCCTGTAGATTCAGGCTCCCCCCCCCCCCCCCACCTTGTTTCCTTTAGTAGAAGCTTTAAGGATGTTGTTATGTCTTATTTTCAGAATTTTAACTGCTTTGGTTACTAGAATCTTCTGTGTCATATACCTCTTGTAGCATGCCATCAATGATTTGTAATGTTGCAGAGACATATATTCTTAGCACAAGGGTTGGTCGGTTTGGATTCCATTTCTTTTATCTGTGAGGTTACGACTGATGCACTTTCTGTTCTCTTTCCAGTGCCTGCTACAGATTTACCTTTATCTTCCTGTCTGGAGTGAGTAGCTCCATCATAGACATAGTTAGATCTGTGTTAACCCTTCCAAGTCCTGAAACCTCGAAGAGTCTGATCAGTAGTAGTCCTGGGTGGCCTGAGCCACTAAGGGTCTGAAGAATGAGGGTGGCATCAGGCCTAGGGGCCAGCAGCAGAGGCCCCCGCATCCGCCCCCCCCCCCCCCCCCCCCCCCCCCCCCCCCCCCCCCCCCCGCTTTAGCTCCTGTATGTCTGGCCTCCCAGCAGGTGCTCAGAGGGTGTTCTCCACCATCACTGCCAAAGAAGCTGTAATTGAGCACCTGAGTGTCAATGTTTTTTCTCATACCTTAGAGGCAAATAGTAAAGTACCTGCGAGAAATGGTCATGGTAGAGAATTACACTTTTTTTTTTTTTTTTAGAAATCCCTTTTTGTTTCAGAGCACAGTCTCTGCCTGCCATTGCAGTGCCTTGCAATTTTAGAAATAATTAAAAAACTGTCTAGTATTGGTCATAGCATTGTCTTAGAGAATCTGGCAGAGGACTTCATTTTCTTATACATTCCATTCAGCTCTTTCTCGCCAGCTAACCTGGCTTTGGAGCCCATACGGTCTTACATCCATTTCCATAACAACCGGTTGTTGTCCCTTCAGCTGTAGGGATTGTGATTTGAGATGGGAGGGAAATAGCAGGAACCAATGAAGGCTTAAATGAGAAATCGGTTTGTAATGTCACACATTCATCAGAGGAGGGCATGAGAGGTGGAAAGGAAGAATGGAAACACAGACATCCTGCTGGTGGAGTGAAGTCTTCCTCCTTCCTGATTTTCTGAGCCTTTTTTCACTGGGAGATGCTTCTGACTGCCCTGTGTGGCTGCGCTTTTCTTTTCCTTGCATCCTCTGAACGCAGATGCTGTGAGTGTGGTGGCGCTTTAGGCTAGACAACTGATGGCTGGCTTCTGGTAGTACAAAAATACCTCTAGATGCACTGGCTTCTGTGGCTTTGTTGATGTCCAGTCCCTCTTCCTGTCAGCCCCCAGCAGTGACTGGCCACTTTGAGCCTGTGATCAGTGAGTTGCAGAAATGGCTAACAGGCTGCTAATGTTCCATCTCAGAATCTCCGCCTGAGCTTGTAACATGTGACTCTAGGTAATCAGTATGGCTTTAGAGGCAAGGTGTGCTGTGTGCTTTACTAGTACATTTTGTTCTGTATTTTCTCTGGTCTTAAAAAATAACTCTCTTAAAAATGTCAGAATAATTAACACTTTATACCTTTGCATTCAGTACAGATAAAGTATCTTTTGTGTGTCTTGAGTGGCAGAGTTCATATAGAAATGGAGGGAAAATGTGATTTCCAGAGCTCTTTTCCAGCTTGGCCAAGTTCTTCACAGTGTCAAACATCTTGGTTCCTTTGAAATTTGTAGAAACATTGGAACACCCTGTGATTCCATGGCCAGGGTCCGTGTGTCCTGTGCTTTGGATAGGAGCACACATGTGCTGCACGAAGGACTCAACATGTAGGACTGCCCGTGCAATTCCAGCCCTTGTCTCTCTGACAGGAAATCATTTTTGCTTCTGTTTTTCACTCCTTCAGATCATAACACTTGTACTCACAGGCCAATTAGCACAATGCCTTGTTCCAGACATGCACAGTGTTCCAAGGAATTGGCGTTGGGAATGAGGGACGGTCTGTGGTTTTGTGTACTCTGGATATGACTTGCTCTAGCTGCAGTCTATATAATCTACGTGCTGTCAATTGAGCCTGGAATTCAGTATTACAAATCAGTCAACTATTATCTTTAAATATATTTGAATATGGACACAACTGAGCGACTTCACTTTTACTTTTCACTTTCATGCATTGGAGAAGGAAATGGCAACCCACTCCAGTGTTCTTGCCTGGAGAATCCCAGGGTCGGGGGACCCTGGTGGGCTGCCGTCTCTGGGGTCGCACAGAGTTGGACACGACTGAAGCGACTTAGCAGCAGCAGCTACAGTCAAGGGGGAAATTAGAGTCAGATAATCCAGAAACTTGATGCTTGGCCTGGAAAATCCTTTAGAACAGCCCCCTACCCCCCACCCCCGGCCTACTGACAGCAGCTATCAGAGCCTGGCTGACACATTGGAAAATACTGGACATCATGGTTTGAGGAAATGCCTCTTGATTGTGTAGCCCACAGCAGGGCGCTTTCTTACACGGACTAACTTTTCAGGATGTGCCACTGTCATGATGTTTAGCAGTGCTTTAGCTGAAGGCAACTCATGCCTTCCCATCATCAGTGTCACTGCCTTGTGTTGTCACTGGGTCTCCCTCCTGCTTGTTTGCCTTTTGTTTGACTAATGAAGAAACTCTTGGTTGACAACAGGGGAGAACAGTGTGTCTTGATGATAGAATTAATATATTTTTGTATGATGACCCAAATGTCGGTATTGTCCCCCATTTCTTACTCCTTTATGTGTGTGTTTTGTTGCTTTGGATTAGAAAACATCTTGATCTTTTGATACGTTTCTTAAGTGCCTAGGTATCAGTTGCCCAAGTCAGTGTGTGCTAACTTGTTTTTTATAAATTAAAGCAAATTTTATTGGAGTATATTTGATTTACAATGTGTATTTCAGGTGAATGGCAAAGTGATTCAGTTATACATATATCCAGTCTTAAGACTCTTTTCCACATGGTCATTACAGAGTATTGAATAGAGTGCCCTGTGTGGAACAGTAGGGCCTTGTTAGTTATCTAGGTAGCCTGTTCCTTTCACCTTGTTTCTGACTCAGTGGAAATTCAAGCTTGTGTGAAAACAGGACATCAAAGCGAGGTTTGGGTACTCGGAAGAGCCATTCCATCTCGGCTGACTGTGCCTGCAATCTTCTGCTCTCCTAGCCTGGTAATGTTCGTTTTGTGACCTGTTGTCTCCTGCCTTCTGACTCCATGCAGACAGACCATAACACTTAGGAATATGATTGCCCACACTCGGTCTTTGCACCTTTCTCCGATATGCCTGAGGTGTGAAGCTGGTGTGGATGGCAGTACGCTTTCAGGACACCACTGTCCCTCTTTAGGTACTGGACCATAACCTCCCCGGCCAGGTGTGTGTGTTTTGCCTGGTAGTTACTGTCTGATTTGATAGCCATGAAGTCTGTTACTTCTCTAATATATGGCAGAAGTACTTTTAAAGTCAGTTTACAGGTTTTCAAAAGATACCATAATTCCATGTGTGAGAATTAAGCTTAACATACCTCGTGAGACTAGAAAAGTGTTTAGAAGCCTTCCTCTAAATTATAATCTATTAGTAGTTGACCAGCAAGGTTAAACACAGTTTTCAAAACTGTGTCTTATAAAACATTCCCACTTCAGTAGAATATATCACATACCTTCATGAATTAGTTGTTTAGAGATTGCTGTAGTTGTTAAGAGGCAAGAGAAAGTGTTTCAAGATGTGTTGAAAGAGGCTTAGAAGAAATGGGAGGGTAGGTAAGTGGAAGGTGCAAGGCATAAGTGGCTGCTGGGGCTAACGTTTTTCTACTGAAATGGCATATAAATCATGAATGCACCTGGGAATCATGGAGGGGCTTTAAAAAATGAACAAAGCTGCAATGACAAAAAGAGCGTGATACAGCATCCCTCCTGTTTAGTTGCTCAGTTGTGTCTGACTCTCTTTGGGACCCTATGGCCTGTAGCCCACCAGGCTCCTCTGTCCATGGGATTTCCCAGGCAGGAATACTGGAGTGGGTTGCCATGCCCTCCTCCAGGAGATCTTCTCGACCCAGGGATTGAACCTGGGTCTTCTGCATTTGCAGGTAGAGTCTTTACCACCGGAGCCACTGGGGAAGCCCAGCACCCCTCCTAACTAACTACAAATATCTGAGGAGGGCGGGAGGATATGTAGACATGGGTGTAATAGATCTAAAAAATCTTCCCTAAAAAAAAAAAATCTTCCCTGTTAATTCAGATGTCTGTGTAGCTTTAAGAAGATAAGCCTGCACAATGTTGCTTAGAACCAAAATTGAAAGCTCTTGATAGCTATAGTAAGGGTAGTTTGGGCTTCACTCTGTGGGTTGAGAAGCCTTTGAAGATTTTTGAGCAGGTCTTGTGATAAGAGAGAAAGATAGGCATATCCAGAGCGCCTTTTATTTTTTTTAACTTTTTAAATTTTATTGGCTATGCTACACAGCATGTGGGATCCTAGCTTTCTGACCAGAAATTGAACCTATGCCCCCTGCAGTGGAAATACAGAGTCTTACCACTGGACCACCCGGGAAGTCCCTCAGAGTGCCCTTCAGATGGAAGGAGGAGACACTACAGTGGATGGTCAGTGAGGTGGCTTTGGTGGTATGAACAATGAGGTATGGAGACTCTGAATTAGGTGGCAGACACAGGAAAGGAAAGGAGGCCAGAAGGTTCATGCCAGGAAGAGTCAGCAAAGTTCAGTTGTTTGATTAAACCTGGGGAAAGGGTAGTTAAGTTGTAGATCAGTGGATGTGAATTTGTCAATTGAGACTTCTGATTTTGCTCTGGGGTTATAAGGGTTCATTAATGAAATTAGGTGGATTAGTAGATGTGGAGCTGGTTTGGGAGACTGGGTAACCCCAAGAAGTTCTGCTTCAGGTAGGTTGGCACACCCACAAGTGGTAATGTTCACAAAGGGAGTTGGAAATAAGTGAGGTGTAACTCAACAAAACATTTGATGACAAAAATGTTTGACTGCCCTGCGTACAGGTTGGTTAATCCAGTAAAGGATTACACATACTGCAGATGGATCAAGGAGTAAATCCTAGAAAGGCTTGAAGGTTGGGTTGGAGAGGATTTAGAGGCACTCATGGGCTTTCCGTTAGGGCTCAGCTGGTAAAGAATCTGGGTTGGGAAGATCCCCTAGAGAAGGGAAAGGCTATCCACTCTAGTATTCTGGCTTGGAGAATTCCATGAGCTGTATATAGTCCATGGGGTCGCAAAGAGTTGGACGTGAGTGACTTTCACTTCACTTCAGAGGCACTCATGTGCCAGTCCCCAGGAATAGAAGGATGGAGACCTGGGGGGAGTGATGAAGAAGATATGAGGAAACATGGGCCTGCAATCCTTTCTTTAAAATTCATTAGGGTCATATGTATTTGAACTCGGGAGCAAAGGTTATATGGTCCAAATAGTATTAATTCCATACCGCCCTCAGTGGGGTAGTGGATAGCAATCCCACAATTAAACAGATTAATATCTGCAGTGAAACTTGTGTGTTCACACTAAATGGGGTAAAAGACTTTCAAGTAACCTCACATCTGTTCAGGTGAGGTTTTGCAGCATGTAAGTTCAGATAGGGTGAAGATTTACTATCAAATATGTTATAAAATGCAAATTTGGGCTTTCAGAGCCTCTTGGAGTTCACAGTAGTGAACAAGGGGTTTTAGACCTGTAGTTTGAGGTTTACTGTGTTAGAGAATTCTGACAAGGAAAGGATGGCACCAGCAGCATCTACCTTCTTACCACACTGCCACCCCCCCCACCCCCCCCCAAAGCAGAAACAGGCAGAAAGTCAAAAGTACAGGAAATAACCTTTAAGAGATGAATTTGTACTGGTATCTTTGGACACCACGCTGGGCTTCCCTTCAAGTTAGTCATCCTTCCAGGGTGTATATAATGGTAATAGGTAGTTATGTGGGTGGTGGGCGTCTTTTGATTTACCAGTGACTTGGATGAGGGAGACCACTCTAGGCGCTTTATTGATGCTATGGAGGCCAATCTGAAGAGTTACCAACAGTATAAACAAACCTCCATTTTAAGAGGCTGCAGTGTTGTTTTTTGGTAGCATGTTCTGTCAAAGCTTGTTCAATCTCTCCTCTTCAGTTTTACCTCGACTTCTAGTCGGGAAGCATTTTCACAAGCATTTTTGTTTTTAGCTCCTGTAGGTGACTTTCATAGATCCTGGCTTGGCTGTGAACACGTAAGACATTTGGTATCGTAGCCCTTGGGCTAGGACAGTCTTGTTGTTGTTCTGTCGTGTCTGACTCTTGCAGTCTCATGGACTGTGGCCTGCCAGGCCCCTCTCTCTGTGGGATTTCCCAGGCAGGAATACTGGAGTAGGTTGCCATTCCTTTTCCAGGGAATCTTCCCAACCCAGGGATTGAACCTGAGTCTCCCACATTGGCTGACAGGTTCTTTCGCCACCAGCGAAACCCCTCAGGCAGTGCAGAGATCTGTGTTGTTGAGAAGATCAGATGAGGAGTGGGAGCTTGCCTTTTTGCCTGTGGACCAGCCCCTGTTGTTTTCCTTGGTTTTTATATATGTCTTGAGGGATGAGTTAGAATGGGGAAGGTTTTCAAAGGCAGACAAATTTATTGATTTTAAAAAATACAAAACTTGGTGGAAGGAACCTTGGGTTATAGCCTCCTTTGATCTAGGGATGCTGTTTGTAGAGAGACAGGCCTCAGTGTCCTCATTTGCTTGGAAGATAATGCTGTTGAGGTTCTGTGGGACTCACAGCAGTATTTCCGCTCTGGCAAATCCTTGGTGAGGACAGGCTTGGGAATATCAGGAGTGTCCTTGCAGTTTTCCAGGATTGTCACGAACAAATGACCCTTTCGCATTCCTGGTTCCTCAGCACCGTCTGGAAACTGGCCTGGTCACAGGCAATTGGCTGTCCAAACAGCATGCGCAGGTTTGCAGCCGGAGCTTTTAGCAAGGCTGAGGCCCGGTGCTTCCCCGGCCGACTGCCCACGGGAGCGTTACCTGGCGTGCAGCTGTCCCCTGCATCTCAAGTAGCATCCAAGTGTGCGACTGTCGCCAGCCCTGCTCGCGGTCCTTTCTGCTCGCTTCTCTGTGACTATCTGATCGATGGGGCCGTGCGCTGGCGGGGACCCAGCTCGGCCAGGCATGTTGTGGGCTGTAGCCTTCAGCCTCGCCCCTTCTCATCTCCTCCTCTCCATCAGCATCCTCGGAGACTGTGTCCCTAATAGAAGCAGAGAGTTGATTCCAGCAGGGATTGTGGACGGGGCGTGCTGGTCTCTATATAAATCGAGAGTGGGTTTCCTTCAGTTCTCTTGGTGTCTTGTTTCTAAGAATGAGTGTGTAGAAATGTGGAAGTAAACCCTGTGTGGTGAGTGAGCTGTAGAACTGTCATCACGTTTAGGCTCACGAGCCATTCAAAGACACGCATTTACTAAGTACCTGTCATGTGCCAGGCGTGGGAAATGCGAAGCTGAGCCAGCCGCTCCCCTCAGGAGCCCCAGCCAGCCCCTGGCTGCCAGCAGGCTGCTCTGCTGTGTTCCTTGGTGGTTCCAGTGGTGAGCTCTGGGCTTCTACACACTGTTTCCTTGGGGGAAGCAGAAGGGGAATTGAGAGAGCATAAGGAAGGGGTTGGCACATTTTTTTTTTTTCCCTGTAAAGGGGCTAAATAGTAAATATTTTTAGTAAATATTACGCTTTGCAGGCCATTCAGTTTCTGTCACAACTATTCAGCTCTGCTGTTGTCGCTGAAACCAGCCAGAGACACCACCTAAATGGTGGCCACGGCTAAGTTCCAACAGAACTTTGCTTATGAACACTGAAATCTAGAATTTTGTGTAATTTTCACTTGTCTCCAGATACTCCTCTTGGACTTTTCCCTGACAAATGTAAAAACCATTTTTAGCCTACCAGCCATACAAAAACAGATTCGCAGCGAAGCAATGTGGCCGGTGGGTGGAAGCTTGTCCACCTGCCCCTGGTGTAAAGTGTTGGGCTTTGGCCTCTAGCTTGGCCTCTTCTGCTTCCGCTGCTGTCTTGAGAGCTGCTCTTCAAGACAGCTGGCTTAACATTGATCAGGTGTTTTTTTTTTCGCTCCCCCGACCTTAACTCTTGTTTATGTGGTTTGGCTGCTTGGAGACACTTGGTATGACCCAGTAGTCTTAACTCACTCTCAGCTTTGAGGGACAGGTAGCCTCCCTCTTCAGGGCTGCAGAGGGCTGGAGGTTCAGCCCCTCCTCCTGGATCACGAATTCCTATCACGTGTCTCAGCTCAGAGCTTGATGTGGAAGAGACTGGGTTCAGAGCAATGTGTTTTAAATTCTTACAGGAGCACTTTGCGCTTTCAGGAGGGTAATCAAAAGGGAGACTTTTACTAACAGCCATCCTTATAATAAAAAACAGTATTCTTGAATCTCTCGAAGAGCAGAGGTCGTGTACAACAGGCCCATTGAAGCCTTGGGTGCTAGGAGCCAGGTGTTGGGTGTAGGTGTGCCAGGCATGAAAATTGAGATGATGTTTTCTTGTTTTAAATTGAAGTCCCCCTCCCCCAACTCCCAACCCTCTGCTGCTGCTAAGTCGCTTCAGTCGTGTCCGACTCTGTGCGACCCCATAGACAGCCTCCCACCAGGCTTCTCCGTCCCTGGGATTCTCCAGGCAAGAACACTGGACTGGGGTGCCATTGCCTTCTCCGATAGATTAGGTTAGTACTTCTAATTCCCTCAGAGTTATGAAATGGTCAGAGACCAAAAAGTTTGACCGAGAAAGGAGAGTTCGGTCCACACGCTTTGCCCATTTCTGGTCGGTTCCCGAAGGAGACATTGGGTGCCTCTTGGCATTGGCAGGTCGGTATAACGCCCCGACAGGTTTCTGCCATAAGCCGTATGAGATCACCGTGGAACCGCAGAGCAGGGCTCCTTACTTGCTTCACACAGGGCATGTCATTCATTCACACAAGCACACCGTAGCTCCAGCCAAATTCTTGCTTATTCTGATTATTGATGGTAAAACAGGACTGGGATGAGGGCAGGACAGCAGAGGCTTGTAGGGGCGCCTAGACATAGAGTGCATCCTGTTTCTGATAAGTCTTCTGATTATTTGGCAGAAAACCCAAAGTTTACAAGCAAAGTAGAGTGAACCAGTCTGGTCTGTGCATTTTCTTCCCTCAATGTTATGTTTGTGAAGGATTATCCTTGATTGTTATGTTTGTTAAGATACCGTTTGTTGTATCCCGCCTTCTGAAGACTCTGAAAAATATTTTTGACATTGAAATGCACTTCAACTCTTATTTTCTCTTGAACTCGGCACAGCTAATGTAATTTTGTGCCAACCGAATCCTGCTAAAATGGTTACCTGTTTGTCATACCTTACCTATCCAGATGACAGTGAGAAAGAAAAATTTTGACTGCTGAAGAGCCCAAATAGTTATCTTCGTAAAAATTAGCTTTCAGTAGAGCCCCCTTGACAACTTGGAGCCTATTTGTTTATATTTTATTCACACTTAGCCCAAAGAAGATTATCAATTAGCAGTGAATTGGATCTAACAGCCTTACAGCAAGATAGGAAGCAGAGAAAGATGAAACAGACATTAGACACTCTGAATATGATGTGTCATTTTGTGCCACACTATTTTCTGTTTTGAGGATAGAAAATGATTTCACCGTTGAAATTGTATAGATTATCTTCTTGAGTTCAAATGGGGCTCCAGTTGAGGAAGTCAGATGGAGTAAAAGAATGTTGCCTTCCTAAAATGAGCCGTCATTCTGTGGAAGATGTTTTTCTGCCTCTCTGGGTGTTTTGTTGCTTTTCACTGTAGCGTCAGTATCCTGATGGGGACCAGATTTCCATTAGCTTTTACTTGGTCCACTTAAGCTAAGTTCTGTTTCAGTAACAAAAGCTCAGTAGCTTTCAATAATAGAGGTTTATTTCTCATTCATATGTCCATCCTAGGTAGGCTGTAGCTATTAACCAGATTATTCATTATCGGATTTTACCAACATCATAGTGGAGCGAAAAGAGGAAATGGCAGTCAAGCACTGACTTCATGGCGATTAAGGTGGCCCCCTCCACATTGAGCAGAACAGCCATGTATAAGCCCTCCTTGGGGAAGGGCCCTCTAAGCCACATGGCCAAGTCTGACGGTGAGATGGGAGATGATTTTCTTCTCCCAGAGAGAAAAAGGCACTATTTCAAAACAGTACCACAGCCTTGATGGATGACCAGATTTCTCCAGCCCCAGTGTGGAACCCCTAGTCCTTCACTTTGGGAAAACTATTTTTGGAGGAGGGCAGGGCTTATTTTTTTTTAAGATTTTATTATTTTGGCCACTCCATGCAGCATGTGGGATCTTAGTTCCCCAACCTGGGATCAAACCTGAGCCCCCTGCACTGGTGTAGCACAGAATCTACAGGGATTCTGGACCAGGGAAATCCCTGGGAAACATTTTTGGCCTGCAAAACTTTTACCGGTCTGATGGGTCAGTAACAATAAGCATTAAAAGATAGTGTTCAAGTTGTGGGTCTTATTTTTATTAGCCTTTTCACTTTCCAGAAAGCTTTATTTCTTTTAGACCTGGATAAATCCCTCGGGGTCCACAGACTTGTTCTGATTTGCATAGCTGTCCTTCGCTCTGGGGCCGAGTTGTAGCAATGATCTCTGTAACCTACAAAAAAGCAATTGGAATATGGGCTTCCATCTGCCACCAATTTGTGTTTTGGGTAAGCGATGCCAAGAGGGATACTCTGCACCTGATATCTACCTCCTTTCATCAGAAATACCCCAGTAGGTTCCTGCTAACTTTATTCAGTGCAGCATCGCCTACCTTGGGTAGCACGGAGCCCAATGGAGTGACAGCTAGATGCCTACCTGTGTGCAGTTGCCCTATGGAGGTATGTGATGGAAGCGAAAGCAGAAACACCTTCTGCTTTTCAGGTGGGGTTACGTGTGCTCTGCCCCGCAATCTTTGCTGTAAAAGAATAACATTTGGTGATTTCATATGAGCCAAGCATTTTAAAACCTCTTGTAAAATCTGACCGTAGCTTTTACCCTTGCCAGACTGAAGATCAGAAACGGTTGAGTCTGTCTTGTCTTTTGAGAAATCCCAAGCAGTCCTTCCGATGCCGGGCAGCCGTAGGAGCTCTGGCTGGGGAGTGAAGTATAAAACCTCCTTGGCGGCTGGTGAACAGTAGGCTGCATGCAGAGTTTCTGTGCCTGTGCCCTTCAGAGTATGCAGCAGCCGGCTGCAGACACTGCTCTCTCATTTGATGTGGTGGCTCTGTCTGCAAGCGGAAGCTGCTGGTTTTCAGACCGGCTCCCTGTAGGATAATGAATTGTCATGCCTCTGCTGATTATCTAACAAGTTTGTACAACGTGTAACACAAGCTGACAAGACAAACAATTTTATTAATTTAAGCCTGCTGCTAATGGGATTGCAGCACTATATGAATGTAGGAGTATTAGATACACATACAAGAGTATCCAACCCCACAAATAGTCATACTCTGCGTTTGGTAATGGGCAGAGTCTATTCATTGAAAAATAAAGTTTGGTATTTCCATTTGTCCTTAATAAAATACTATTCATTTGAATGGTGAAATACTTAGGGATGTTCAGGGATTTATAGAGCTCAAATCAACGGCTCAAATGAGCCGTTGTATCAGCCTTTGAAGTACGAGAGCTAATAGATGCCGGTGGGCAGTAGATAAACTTCTGGTTTTTACAAACCAATTACAAGTAGAGGAGCTTTTGTCGTAAATCTGTCTGGAGTTTTGGTCTTCAGCTGGGAGAGTGCTGGAGCCTATGGGGAGACAGGCTAGACTTTCACAGCCTCTGATCTGAAGTATTTTCATTTCAAATTCTCATATTCTTATATATAAACTTGACAATTTGAGGCCATTGAACCTTGGGTTGTTGGCCAGAATTGATTAACCGTGTTTATGAAAGGAATGCATCATCCAAGAGAGAGGGTTAGTTCAGGCAGATAAGAAAAGAGGTTTCCTATGAACTCTGTGTAATGTGATTTTTGGCTTCTGAGAGATGTGTTCCCAGCATGGAAAATGATCTGGCCTACGAACCAGGGAGTTTCAGACTCCGCCAGAGTACACGGATGTGGGGATAATTTCAGCAAGCATCCTTCTGTTTCAGAGACAATAAACAGGGACCTTTGCTTTCAGGACCCTGGGTAAGGAATATAGCAGCAGAGTAGGTTCCCGTCAGCCTCCCAACATCCAGACGTTTAGAGTGCAGGCTATAAACTGTGCCAAGTTAATGCGGCAGGCAGTCAAGAATTTAGGGCACTGGTATTTAAAAAAAAAAAATCATTAAAAAAATCATAGTAAATCTAAAGCAGCGAGTGATTGAGGCTTTCTGCCCTAATTGTGTCAACTTTATGCATCATTCTGTTTGGGGATTATCCAGTGTTTGCACCCCAACAATTGTGGTGCTGCTGCCTGTTCATCCTCCTTGCCTCTCTCCCTGGTGCCTCCCTCACATCCGCTTTCCGAACAGCTTCTGTACTTCAGACCTGTGTTGTCTTAAAGCATATTGCCACAGGGCAGGGGGTGGTAGCAGGCAAGTTCTGTAAGTGCATTTTGTAGAATGTTTAAAAAAAAAAATAAGGGAACAAACTAGAAAATCCTAGTCTATATTTCCCATTTTGTCTTTATTCTTCTGAAGCAGAGGCTGTGTTCCCAGAGTGTCGAGTCTCTGATTCTTCCAGTGTCCTTCCCTGTCCCTTTGTATCTTAGACCTGCATGTCTTCAATTTTTCTTACCACCACTCTCTGCTTTAGCCATTCCTCTCGGTATTCTTCCCCTGCAAGGCTTATCGCCTCTCAGGTACAGAGGCAACATAAAATCTGGGCTCCTCTACCTTGTTTACTTGCCCCCAAACAAATTAGATACACAGCTTCATTTTCTAAGAGGTAGAATTGCCAGCTGCTACCAGAAATAACAATATTTGCATAATGGTACAAATACCAAGTAGCTTTTGGATTCTGCTCCTGTTACCAAGTCCAAACTCGTGCTGCTCGTCATATGACAGGTCAGTAAACCAAGAGATGAGTTGTTGGGGCAAGAAACGGTGACTCATTGGAAAGCCAGGAGACTTAGAAGGTGGGTGGATTAGTGTCCCAAAGAACTAGAATTCAGACTTCTTTTATACTAGAATTCAGAGGAGAAAGTCCTGGTTCCGGCCAGACTCTGGAGGGAATGTGTACATTTCTTTCTTCTTGGAGCCATTATTCATAGGTAGGCATGGTCAGGATGTTTCTTGTGAACTAAACAAAGGCAAGTTAGCTTAACACTCATTACCTAGGAGGCAGGGTTCCTAGAGATGGCCCTACATATAATTTAAGAATAGGCAGCATCCCATGAGCAAGTGATTAACTTGTAGTAGCATACAAAGGTTCTTCCCTCTTAACATTCATAGTACTAATATGGTTTTCTTCATTAAGTTGTAAATGGTATTACTTTGCCTATCTTTGCCATTTTCTGAAAGCCGTGTTCTAAAAAGAAACCTTTTTGAGGTTAAACAGTCATGTGTATAAGGTGTAGTAAGTGTACAGCTTGATGAATTGTTAGGTATGTGTACACCCGTTTATCTACTACTCAGATCAACACAGTAATTTAGCGTCCCAGACCGTGTGCTCCATGTTAGGTAACTGCTGTTCTTAAGGACTTCCAGGATAGCTCAGTGGTAAAGAGTCTGCCTGCCAGTGCAGGAGATGCAAGACGCAACAGTTTTTGATCGCTGGATGGGGAAGATCCCCTGGAGAAATGGCTACCCACCCCGGTATTCTTGCTTGAGAAATCCCAAGGACATAGGAACCTGGCGGGCTCCATGGGGTCACAAAAGGGTCGAACACGACTGAGTGACTAAACAACAACAACAAACCACTGTTCTATCATCACTGATTAGTTGTGCGTATCTGTTCTTGAACTTCACTAAATGGAATCATGCATTAAGTACCCTTTTGGGTTTGGCTTATTTTATGCAACACTGTGCCTATAAGATTTATGTGTATAATACTCCATTATATGAATTAGCCATAGTTTGTTTTTCAGTTCTATTATTGGACAGTTAGATTATTTCCAGCTTGGATGTATTATGATAAAATGCTGATGACCATTCTTATATATGCCTTTGGACATGCACATCTGTTTTTCCTGTGTACCTAATAATGCTTTTGTTTGATCACAGGGATGAATGTGGATGGATCTGAACTTTTTTTTTTTTACTTTACAACTTCATTAACCTTCCCTGCTTATTTATTCCTTGAGAGACTTGATACTGGAGGGAAGAAGAATGGACTTGAAAGGATTAGGCTAGTTGAATTAGGCTGGTGTCTGAAACCAGCCCACCACTAGTTCTGAGACTTTAAATCTGTTTCTGAACCTGTGAGATGGGTGGTACAGTGTCTAGTTACTGTGTAGTCGCCAGTCCTGTCCGGCTCTCTGCCACCCCGTGGACTGCAGCACTCCAGGCTTCCCTCTCCTTCACTCTCTCCCGCTGTTGGCTCAAATTCATTCATTCAGAGATAATGCATAGGGGATATTTATTTAACACACATTCCCCCCTTTTTTTTTTACTTTCTAGAGAAATCTGATTGCCTGCTCATAGCTCTAATGAAGAGGAAAATATTTGTTTGACTTTAGCACTATTAATTTTGAACTTTCCTAGCTTTGTCTTGGATAATCATCTCTGTGCAAACGTGACAATAAGAAAAGTTAGTAGAGAGGTTAACGTATAACTTTTATGTAAGAAATCTCAAAAGGCACCTTTGCCATGTTTTGTCATCCCACCTTTTTGCTATTAAGGGACAAGCCTCTAAAATTTTAACCTGATTATCTATTCAGTAGTTCTTTTAAGTGCTAGCTTTATGTCTAAAGGGCTTCCATGGTGTCTCAGAGGGTAAAGAATCTGCCTGCAATGTGGGAGACCCAGGTTTGATCCGGGTAGCCCACCAGGCTCCTGGGTCCATGGGATTCTCTGGGCAATAGTACTGGAGTGTGTTGCCATTGCCTTCTCCAGGGGATCTTCCCAACCCAGGGATCGAACCCGGGTCTCCCACATTGTAGGCAGATTCTTTATTGTCAGAGCCAGCAGAGCCACCAGGAGTGGGACACGACTGAGCAACTAATACTTTTACCTTTTTGTCTAATATTTTCCTCTTTTGGTTGTTTCTTCCTACTTTCAAACATTGAGACTCTGTGTCTCAATGTGTACTAATAGGTGATTTTGTAATAATATGGACTTGATGAACTACAAACTGCATTGTAATCATAAACTTCTGAACAAATTTGTACGTCATCACAATGTTTTTATAGCACAATATAATTTTTAGAGCACATTTTAAAAGTACATAATGATTTCAAAGATAGATTTCATGTGATTGCTCTCCATGTATACCTTAACGAGGGCTTCTGGAAATCACTGTTTTCATCTTATCTCCATATGGTTTTCTAGGCCACCTACCGTTGCCATTTTGGTCTACTACCATTTTGGTCATCGTGTATAAGATTAGCATGGTGAAGAACTTGAATATTTTGCCTGCCTCTAATTACAGCTCACTGTCCCTTACTTTAAGTTAATCATCTCCAAACCCAAACAGTTTCTCTATGTGAGGGATGAAAAATTTGGAGGATAAAAGTGCTTTTTAACATTTGTATGTAAGTTCCTTTATCAAGCAAATTCCTAGACTTAAGGGGTTAATAACTAATGTTGTCCATGCTTATCTGTCATTTGGCCAACTATAGTTTTGTGGATTATTTTTGGTGAATTTTTGAGGTGGGAAAGCTTTGGCCATCAGTTCATCTGTGGCCGTTTGCTTCCTCATTTAGCTGAGAAAGCATCAACTAAGGGAGGAAAGCTAAACAAATATGTGCTAAGGATAGATGCTTACAGAGACATAGACATCTGAAATATGCAGTCATGTTTAAACTGTTCTTGTTACACTTAGGAGTCTCTTCCATTCTATTAGGTGCTCAAAGCTGAAGACTTTAAGTTCCAGTTTTGATTGCATTTCTTTATCTGTGGGGTTTCCCAGGTGGTGCTAATGGTAAAGGTCATACCTGCCAGTGCAGGAGATGTGGGTTCAGTCCCTGGGTTAGGAAGATCCCCTGGAGTGCAGGAGGTGGCAACCCACTCCAGTATTCTTGCCTGGAGAATTCCATGGACAGAGGAGCCTGGCGGGCTACAGTCCAAAGGGTCGAAAAGAGTCAGGCACCACTGAGCACCACACATGGTTCAAAACTAGCATCTCTCTGGTCTTACTAGCTGTTTGAACTTATTCAACATCCATTTTCCCCTGAAAGCTGTTAAAATTAGCTTCAGCTCCCTGCCAGAAGCAAGTCTTCCTTTTACTTGTTCAAAGTCTTTGTGTGACTTTTAAAAAAATTACCCTATTTCAGGTTTTCTTTGAAGGCACAGATCTTGTGGAGCAGGTATGGTTGGTATAGGATACTGCAAATGCTTGTACCTAGATACGTTGTTGGTCAAATCTATTGAATGTTTTGAGCGCCCTCAAGACTCATGTTCCAGAAATTGAAGATTCAATTGCAGATCTTTGATGCTCAGAAATATGTTGGAGTCTCTTAATTGTTCTTGTAGGATGGTGGAAAGCGCTTTGGTGTGAGAAGAAATCTAGATTCTCATGATCTTCCACTTGCTTTGCGGTCGCAGGTGACACCTAACCTCATGGAGCTTGATTCCATTATCTGGCAATGGAAGGGTTTGGAGTAGATCAGGAAGAGTAGGGCAGTGTCCTTAAGGACAGGTTGGTAACCACTAGTTTGCTAAGGCTTCTATAACGTACCACACACTGCTGCTAAGTCACTTCAGTCGTGTCCGACTCTGTGCGACCCCAAAGACGGCAGCCCACCAGGCTCCCCCGTCCCTGGGATTCTCCAGGCAAGAACACCAGAGTGGGTTGCCATTTCCTTCTCCAATGCATGAAAGTGAAAAGTAAAAGTGAAGTCGCTCAGTCATGTCCGACCTTCAGCGACCCCATGGACTTCAGCCTGCCAGGCTCTTCCATCCATGGGATTTTCCAGGCAAGAGTCCTGGAGTGAGTTGCCATTGCCTTCTAGATGGCTTAAATAATACATTTATTGTCTCACCATTCTGAAGGCTGGAAGTTCCAGATCAAAGGTGGCACTGGGGTGGTTTCTTTTAGGCCTGGCTCTCTGGCTTGCAAGTGGCTGTGCTCCTGAATCCTCTTCATATGGCCATACCTCTGCATGTGTGAGACCTGGTGGGTGTCTGTCCTTCTCACCTCTTATGCTGCCACCAGTCAGATCAGGTAAGCGCCCTCGCTAGGTACTCTCATCTAACAGACTCCAAATACAGTCACATCCTGAGGTTCGGTGTGTGAATTTGCAGGGGAGAGATCTTAACTCATAACAGTCATGTCAGTGTATCAGACAGCTTAGTCTGGCGGAGAAGATTTTGCCTTAGACCTTGTCTCCCGCTCAGATGGAGCTCCGCATTAGGCTAACACATGATGCTGACTCTCATCTGCAGAAAGCTCGACCCTCTTAAGCAACTTCTAAATTGAACTCCTGGTGGTTTCCTGTTTGTAAAATCCTCTTTATTTTCAAGGAATAATTGTGAAAGAAATTGGATATGCAATGGCATAATATCCTTTGCTGTTGAGACAGAGCAGTCAGACTGGCTAAAGATGTGGGTGGCTTCATAAAATGTGCATAATCTGTATCAGAGTTGTCACCCTCTTAAAACTCTATTTAAGGAAAGGACTTGAAGAGCCAAGCTTTGTATCTGAAGATGTTCGCTGTGGGACAGTCTCTTAGAAAAGGCAGAAATTGTCTAGCCAGAAGTAGACGCTAGCTTATATAAATTCTTGAATATTAATGGTGTATTAAAATTTTTAATTGAATTATTATTTCAGTAAAGTCATAAGTGTACAGTTTGAATTTTTACATTTGTATATAATTACTCATTCTAATTCTGTATCTACCAAAAATTATAAAGAATATATTTCTGCTGGGAAGTTTAGGATACAATGTTAAGCTGATCAAAAAGGCATAGATCATTCTGTTTGTACCATTATAATTGTACAAAAATCTAGACTTAGGATGGGACTGAAAGGGAACTGTTTTTAGAGCTGCTGCTGCTAAGTCGATTCAGTCGTGTCTGGCCCTGTGTGACCCCATAGACGGCAGCCCACCAGGCTCCTCAGTCCCTGGGATTCTCCAGGCAAGAACACTGGAGTGGGTTGCCATTGCCTTCTCCAATGCAGGAAAGTGAAAAGTGAAAGTGAAGTCGCTCAGTCAAGTCTGACTCTTGGCGACCTCATGGACTGTAGCCTACTAGGCTCCTCCGTCCATGGGATTTTCCAGGCAAGAGTACTGGAGTGGGGTGCCATTGTTTTTAGAGCAGGGTTAAACAATCGTTTGGGGAAAAAGGAAAGTGGATGTTTTCGTTTTTATTTTCTTTTTACTAGATTTGTCTATGCAGATGACACTCCTGTTTAAAAGAGTTTTGATAAGGCAGTTTCACATTGTGGCTGTCCTGCATTGGGCCTTTTTATGGCATCAGCAACTAGTTTAATCTTTCAAGTCCCTCTAAAAAAGTGGTTCTCAATCTTTTTGGTTTGAAGACTCCTGTATATTAATAAAACTTTTTGAGGGCCCCCAAAACTATTGTTTATATATATAAATATATATATATAGAGAGAGATATTATATCTATTGATACATTAAATACATATTAGCAGTGAAGATGGAGACGTTTAAAAACATTTAAATCATTAAAAATTCTGTTATATGTTAACATAAATTTTTATGAGAATTAACTTCTAAAAAATGAGGAGTGACACATTACTGTTTTATGCAAATCTGTTTACTGTATGACTTAATAGAAGACAGCTTGAATCCTTTCAGCTGCTGTATTTTCTTTGTTTTGATATGTTGTTTTGGTTGACGTTTTTGAAGAAATTCTAGCCTCATGCACAGTGGGAAAGGGAAGAAAAGAGAGGAGCCAGGAGTCTCTGGTTTACATTTTTGAGAACCGCTGCTCTAAAACAACAGTATTTCCAAAGTAGCATTGTAAATCCTGTTGAATGTACTACCTGAGCCTTGAGAATATCTTCTGGCTTGAAGTGTGTGTGACTACAAATTTTGTGAGGTACATTCAATAAAGTAAAAGTATCATCTGAAAGTCTGTGTCTCTGACAGTCCACTTATTTTGTTTGCTTACTATGAAAACTTAGATGGAAATAATAGCCCTAAAAAGCAGACACCTTCTCTAATTATACTTGGGGAAGATAAGAGATCCCTGGAATTTTTAGCCTACCACTGTTGTCAGAGAACGAAATCCTGAATCTAAAGTCATGTGTCTTGTTCCTTGTTTAATATCTAATGGGAGCTTTTTTACTAAACATTTAAGACTCTGCCACTGTTAAGTTTTATAAATATATCACTGGCTCCCAAACATGTTCAGGTGGCAAGTCTCCTAGAGCTCATGGCACATAGAAATGTTTGATACTCTCATTTTGATTTAGGATAATTCTCCAAGTAGAGAACACATTATATATAAGTTATATAAAATCAAGCATATGTGTGCACCAAAGTATTCATTCTATTAATAGTAATTAACAGCAGTGTTAACTTAATGTTGGCTCATTGATTTATCAGTGTTTGACATTTGATAGAAGATGCTCTTCTTATCAAAGAAAAATGTATGGACAGAAATCTCAAACTGAGACTATTACAGTTACTAACTTAATTTTTGGTAATGTTATTTTTAGTGGTGATGACACTTTTTCTACATTGTTTGAGAAGCACCCATATCCTAGAAAAGCAGATTGAGACTTATTAAAATACAGTGTCAAGGCCTATTAAGTCAATTTCAAATAATGATAAAGTTACTTATGGGATAAGACTTAATTAATCCCAATCTGAATACTACGGCTTTTGCAACAGTATGAAGGTAGCAGCTACCTTTTTGCCTATTGAGATAAAGTGTTTCATTTCTCTTGCTAGAGGAGCTCTCTCCCACCCTTTTGCCCATTTCCACATAATACGTGCTTTCACTCTGCTTTTGGTTATTAGCTCCATGAGTCAGTGCAATGTGTGTGCGCATGTGTGAAGTCCTTTAGTAGGATGATTTGGCTTTTCACGGTCCTTTTCTCTGGATGCAACTTCACATCCTCACTGGGTTTCTGATACTGCTCTATTGCAGATGCTTCCGAGGGTTTCCTCTGCTCTGGGCTACCATCTTTGGTTTGCTTGGTGTAGAGTCAAATAACAAAACCAGACCAAAGCAGAACTTCGACATGCATGGAGCAGGCTGCGGTTTTATTAGAATGTCCTTTAATGTTTGTATATTTGAGATATTTTTCAGAAATTTTGTCCTTATTTCCTTGTTGCATTTCTGTATGCAAGCAAAGAATTTGGGATGAGAAAACAATAATTTGTTGGTACCAGATGATGTTCCCAGGACTGGTTTGTAGGATCAGATGTGAGTTTTTCAAATTGGAACCTTTTCTAATGGGCCCCTGGGAAATGTCTTAGCTAAATTGCAGCAGTGACTGGTGAAGTCGATCGAGGTAAATTGCTCCCATCGCTGAGGGTTCAGAAACCAGGCAGTCGAAGCTAAAATTCCAGGGGAAATCGGGCAGAACTATTGCAGATGGTCTCCCCCTTGAATAGCGAAGGGGGCTGGTGTCACTATTGATGAATGAGAGGAGATTAAAGCCTGATTTTTTTTTTTTTTTTCTTGCAATGAATCGATAACCTGTTCCTTGGGAAGTGAAAGAGAAATTTATGAAAAGACCATCAGAATCAGTTAGGTGATTCTTCTCAATATTGGCTACGAATGTTAGAACACACCATGAACATATTGGGCTCTCTGTGGCTTAATAGAAAGGTACCACCCAGAAACTTGTGTGTGCCCTCAGTGACCTGAGAGGTGGAGGGAGTCCTTAGGTTGTTGCTGCTTTGTACATGATGGTCAACTACTGAGCACTTCCAATTTGCCTTTAGGAAAATGAACCTGGCTGGTTCTGACTGGTTATGTATGGTGTTATTTGAGAATTGAGGTTATCAAGAAAGTATTTGTGATTGGTATTCTGAGGGTCTGGCTCATGTCTTTCCCACACACCTACTGTGTATTTGAGAAAGTCCTTCAAGTTCCCTGCAAAATGGGAAGAATAATACATCACAAAAGTGTGTGATGCTCTCAAGTCTTTTGTAATAAACTCGGTGCTATAAACTGTCCATTGTGCTGAATCCCTGGTAAGTGCAGAGAAACACTGAATTAAGGTCTGGCCTATAAATCCTTAAGCATTGAGAGGCCAAGGCCTTCCTGGGCTGTGGCTCATTCAGTTGATGGGAGGGTACATTGTGAATGTCTGGAACGCAACTTTTTGTGTGTTGTCTGTGCGAAGAATTTCTCATGTTTTAGTTCTTTGTCTCTTGGAAAATAGTTCATAGACATTTTAGAAGCCCAGATCTTACATTTTTCTAGGGGGATTAAGGACTTGATGACTTCCTCGGTGAAAATTCTATAACTGTCGCTTGTAAAGGCTGAACTTAATGTAATTTAGGTTTGCTGCTTACCAAGACCATAAGATCATTTTTTGACTTGTTTTTCTTTTCTTACCTAAGTATGTGGATGTTTAGTCAATGTTCCTATTTTAATATCACTTGGATGAACTTGGCATCATATATTATACAACTAAAATTCATGTTTAATGCCAAAGGTGGAAATGGCCACGGAATTGCTGTGATGGTATCAACTCTTGGCCTTCAAGAGTTAAGGCTTTGGATTACTGATGAGTTGATTCTAGTTTGTGTGAACTCTCCTTCTACAGATCATTGCTTAATAGTCCCTGTCTTACTGCCTCCCAGAATTATTCTTGCCAAGATTTTGGTGCAAGTAAATATTTTCCTGTTTTCCTCACTACTCTGTCCATGTCTAATTTAGGCTGAGTTCCTCCAGGCTCTAGTGCCTATATTCTGTGGTTTGTAAAGTGCTGTGTACTTTTATAGCCTCTATAAATAACAAAATATAGCTCATGGCAATAACACTGTGGCACCCTACATGTTTAGAGAGTGTGTGTAAGAGAGAAAGGGAGAGAGAGACACATTTATCTTGAGTAGAAAATGTCTGGCATGCAAACCTATTCATCTCAGACACATCCGTACTGCTTCTGATTTTTGTTCATTTATTAGTAAATGACATTCCTTTATCTTTGGGACATTTGATGGTGAAACTAGGTGTGATGCTGGTCCCGTCCTCTCTCTCTTTTTATCCTCTCCCTCTTTTAACATAACAAGGATGAGGAGAGAAAGGCTGTTTGCCAGCTCGGTGAGATTTCCAACCAGATGCTTGTGTGCTAGGGGCTTAGCTTCCTATCCTGGTCTTTCTGTTTTATTCTTCAGTGGATCACTGCAGATGTCATCACATATTTGGGAGATGTGAAGCTAAAAGGCTATTTCTATTAGCCCTGTCAATATAGTTTGATAAAATGCAAATGTATTTAAAATGGTAGACTTCCAATTAAAAGGCTCCAGCAGGGAGTCTGTTTTGATAATGAAAGTGATTAAGAAGGTTCTATTTTTTCCATTGGTATGAATATTCAGCTAAAAGAGCATGGATTTCTCTCTGTAATTGGACTCTGCTAATGAGGTTCTAATAACTCTTAGGTTCTAATAATGATTCTAACAAATCTATTCACTATCTTCAGTGAATAATACTGGACCAAGAAGACATAAAATCCAGATGATGGTGGCATCATACAGATTTTTCATTCCAACCATCTCCTCTTCTCCCTCAGTCTAAGGAATGACTGGGAGTTTAGGGTTTTTCAGTGTTGGAATTGCCTTCAAAACTTGGGATTTATAGGCCTCCAGGTGTTGGTTTTGATGTGAGAAGGGAAAGGACAAGTAAACACAGCTACAACTGATTGTAGACTGAGCTTTATCTGAAGACTGATTTCTAAAGCATTCCGTCTCTTTAGACCGGGTCTTCCTTGTGTAGCCTCGAGCAACAATATGGAAGAGGATTTTCTCATAAAACTGGATTGAATAAATGGATATGCTATAGTGTAATCTGAGACATGTTTTTTATTTTATTGAGGTGTAGTTGATTTACTGGGACATGTATTGAGCCAGCATAGTTATCCAAGATGGCTGCCTTGTTCCTCTCTCAGCACCTCATCAACAGCCTGACACCCTTCATCTCTCCTTAATAGGGTCAGTGTTTGGGTTCTCTGTGATTTTCATAAGTCTGTCCTTTCACTCTCTGTTTTTCTACCTTTTCCTTTCATCGCTCATTCTCTGAGAGCCTGTTAGCTTTATATCAGTTTTCCCTCCTAACAAACTTGAGGCAGAGCATAACCTCTCTAGTACAAGAGGATTAAAAGGCATTCGAGGGGCAAATAGCCGTCCTGGGCATGTTCAGTGACTCAGGATGCTTCCCCATTTGCTTTGTTGTTGTTGTTGTTGTTGTTTGGTGAGGAGGCACCAAGAATTCAGCGGGGGGAGCATCTTGATCTCTAATCCATAATTTCGTGGTATATGGTACTTTGTTAGTGGCCCTCTGAGTGGCATGAACAAAGAGGTTTTTTATGTCTTTGATTTTGAGGAACAATTTTTAAATGAAAGGATAAAACTAACTTAAAGCTTTGCAGGTGATAAGTCTTTGTATAAGAAAAAATAGTCTTTCTCTTGTTTAAAACTTGTAGAGATGGTGTTCATACTCTCTGCAGCCAGGAAAATAGGAAATTTTTTTTTTTTTTTTAAATTTCAATTTGTCAAGAGACAAACTGTTGTCTCTTACTGGGGACTGTAAGTCTAAGGTCATAGTATGAGATAAAATAGTGTATAGTGAAAATGACCCTTAAAAATCTCTTCCTCATTGTCATCTTGTGCAAACAAAGCAGTGCTTTCAGAGTGGTCAGGACCAGTTTAAAATCAGTCTTTTCTGAGTGGAATTAGGAGAGAACAGGGATAGACAGTAATGTTTAAAGTTATAGCTACCCCACTCCCACCCCACCCAACCCCTGTCTTTCTCTCTGAGAGAATGCCAGTTATATTCCAGTAAGTTAAATGTGTTTTAGAGACAAACTCTTTGTCTTCACTGTACCTCTGGAGTTCATAAGGACCTGCCCCTGGAGAAATAAACCCCAGAAGATTCCATGAGGAGACTGAAGTGGGGATAGACAAAGTCTCAGTGTACTGCTGGTGACAGTGTGTGAGCGTCAGAGCCACAGCTAACAGTGGTCAAGAGGGATGCTCGGGTCGCTTTTCCGAGGCCCAGAAACATCGAGTAGAGTGTTTTGAAAACGTGGCAGTGCTGAACTCTGCTTTTCAGGATGGTAGGCTGTCTGTGCTGGAGAAGGCAGTGGCGCCCCACTCTTCAGGATGGTAGGCTGTCTGTGCCGGAGAAGGCGATGGCCCCCCACTCTTCAGGATGGTAGGCTGTCTGTGCCGGAGAAGGCAGTGGCGCCCCACTCTTCAGGATGGTAGGCTGTCTGTACTGGAGAAGGCAGTGGCGCCCCACTCCAGTACTCTTGCCTGGAAAATCCCATGGATGGAGGAGCCTGGTAGGCTGCAGTCCATGGGGTCGCTAGGAGTCAGACACGACTTCACTTTCACTTTCACTTTTCACTTTCATGCATTGGAGAAGGAAATGGCAACCCACTCCAGTGTTCTCGCCTGGAGAATCTCAGGGATGGGGAAGCCTGGTGGGCTGCCGTCTATAGGGTTGTACAGAGTTGGACACTACTGAAGCGACTTAGCAGCAGCAGCAGCAGGCTGTCTATACAGGCCAGGCCAGTCTGCTCGTACGCCCTAGGGAGGCTGTAAACATGCGTGTCAGCTCTGTTGGATGTTTTGTGCCGTTATAGGGCGACTCTCTACCCAGGACTACTGATTGCTGACTTCTGAAGGCTGTCTTAGTTTCTTTCTAGCAACATACCCAGTTGATTCTGGTTACTTGTTTTGGGGGACGGTCCCTTCCTGGTCATGCTTCCCTGGTGGCTCAGTGGTAAAGGATTCATCTGCAATTCAGGAGATGTGGGTTCGATCCCTGGGTTGGGAAGACAGCCCGGAGGAGGAAATGGGAACCCATTCCAGTATCCTTGCCTGGAGAATTCCACAGACAGCAGAGCCTGGTTGGCCACGTGGTCACAGAGTCGGACACGACTTAGTGACTACATTACCACCATCACCCTCCCTGGTATTTGTTTTGCCAGGTATATTCCAGCCAGTTTATATTTCTTGGCCAGGTCTGTTCATTCCATGCATCTTGTTACCGAGAGGGTCCTTTGAAATGTCTCTCCGTTTATGCTTACATAATGTTGGCAGACTCTTAAAAAAAAAAAAAAAAACTTTCTTTGTATATATGTATTTTAATATGGGATTCCATATGCATTCATCTTGTATCTTTTCTGTTCCTCTTCCATTGCAGAGGCAGCTGTATTAACTGGAATGGTGCCCTTCTGTAGCCCACTATTGGAGTGTGCATTGCTTAATCCTCTCCTGCTTATTTAAACTTGAAGCCTCTAATGAATGAAATAGTTTTTGACTCTTCCTGATAAGAATATTTATGGGTCAGACTGGCAGAGTTCCACCGAAGCACATTAGTGTCTCCTTTGAGTGGAAGCATTTATGTAGAGGCGTCCTTGTGTATGGAGGGAAATGGCAATGCTGTGAGACCTCTTGCTGCCACAGCCCTACTTAGGTCCCAGCTTTGTGTCACTCACCTTCATCAGCACGGAGGGTTCCAGGCAGTGGATACTAGGTCTCAAGCCCACAGAATTACTATGTTCGCTTATGCTTCATTCACTCATTGCCCAGGTATTTCTCTAGCAGTGCTATAGAACTTAAATATTTTTTACTATCATATTAGTTACTGAGGGGGAGGGATGTTCAGAGGTGTTTTTGAAAGTAGGTGGGATGGGTTGAGTCAAGATAAAATAGAAATAAAGACAATGTCAGGTGGAATAAAAATGTAACAGGAAAGGCACAAAAGCAAAGAACTAATGAAATTCAGAGCAAGAAAGATGTTTGAGGAATAGGTGCCTGATAATGTTCAAACTGGTATTGGTGATAAAGAGCACATACCGTTTCGTATCTTTTTCCCGGTGCCAGGCAGCAGGTAAGAGTTTTCCTGCAGTAATTCATACTACACAAACCAAAGTCCTATGAGGTGAAGGTTTTATTTTCTTTATTTTGCATATGGGGAAACTGAGCTTGGTAAGAAAAGTCACCTTGCTTGTGCAAGGTCAAACACCTGGTAATTGGAACCCTTGGGTATAGACTCCAGGCCTGGCTCAAGGGTTGTACGTTAACCACTACATCTTGCTGTTTAATTTTTTTTTTTTTTTTTTTGATGTTTCAATTCAGTGCTTTATCTAGGTCACCAGTTCTTTCCATTTAAAAAAAATGTGGTGAAATGAATGTGTTGAGTAATTTGTGTTGTGCTGAATGCTTATTGCTATTTCATGCTATACACTTAATTGCTTCTATATGCTTATTGCTTAATTACATAAAATGCAGTAGTCCTTTTATCATCTTTCTGCAAAACTGCCCTTATTTATTATGACTTAGGCAGATTAAAAAAAGTGTGTGCTAATTTAATTTTGGTAGTCAGAGTTCTTTTTGGTAATGTTGTCTTCGTGAATGCTCTGATGTCTCCTGGTCAAAGCATGTGTCTGGTCAGAATGCAGCTCTTCAGTGTGGAAGCATCAAACAGCTGTCACTGTGCAGCGTCTTTTCCAGGCACCAGGTTGACATCTGGACTCAGTATTTTGGTGTAAGAGAAATGGTTCTTGCTAATCGTGTTGTCACAGATCATGCATCAAACAGAGCTGGGGGCTGTGTGTTTCTGCCAATTGCTTTTCCATCATTATTCACCCCAACTTAATGCAAAGGAAATGATCAGCTCGGGGGCCACCGGGTAATACTTGGCATACACATGCTCTTGGTTTCCCAGAGGGCCAAATATAAGTTTATTTTCCCTAAATGGGTGTAGGTGATCTGGATGGGTGATGTTCAGCTAAGCTAGTCAAGTGCCTCCTACGTTCTTTTCTATATGGTTGCCACAATATCGTCTTAACTCCTAAAGGTCTATTTGCTGTTTGAGTGATTATAATGGATATGAGGATACATAATGAATGTTCGGGGTAGGAATAACTATGAACTAGCATTTGCCAATACTTGACCTTATTGAAAACACACTGCATTTCCTGAATTCTTAAAAGGTATCTCTCTCCCCATTCGCAAATTTTAACATCTGGTTTCAGGAAGAAACTTCTAGTTATATCTGACGGCTTTGTCTTTAATGGTGTATGAAATAATGTGTCTTAAAATAAGCAGGATCCGAGATTGAATTAAACGTGGTAGTTCTACTATGCACCATTGTTTGGTTCTAACCCCCACCGTCCTTCCTATTTCTGTTGACTTGATAAATTGCTTCGTTTGTTTAGAACCCCCGAGTTCTAGTTCTGTCTGGCCTGGCCATTTGCTTAAAAAGACGTGTTATTCATTGTTCATCATTGGTGCTCTCCTACCCATTGGATAATACACGTAGCACTTCAGAATTCATGTGACATTTGAGGCTTGTAGGTGATGGAAAAGATGGTGTCTAATTTAAATGCACCAGAAGCATAGTCTTCACAAATATAGTCAATGCAAAGGGACATTAGAGGAGGGGAGTGGAGCATGTATTTCAGTGAAAACTCATTTAGATTTAATGCTGTTTACCTTCACCAAGAGAAAGGAAGAATAGTAGCTGTGTCCTTGAATCTTAGAGACTTAGACCTTGAGGGGACTTTTCTCACTCATCAGAATTAGATTTGAGTAGCTCAGGCACAGGGTCCTTTTCCATGTGTACAGAGGTTTGGTATTTCATCACCCATTCTGTAAGACCGCCTTCCTATGCTTGCAAAACCTTTTAACTCAGTTCTAGAGAGGCTTTTTTTTTTTTTTTAATGTGTGTCTTTAAAACATGATATTATGTTTTTAGGTATTTTCCATTATTGATGGTGATTTTTAGGATAGGAAGAAATGGACTGTGTTAGATCTAGTGCCTGCTTATACCAGATCTAGATCCATTCCTTAAACATTCACTGTATTTTGCTTAATATTAGAGGTCATCACAAACATTCCCCGTTTCTGTGTTGCCACAATGCTGATGCATGTTAAAAGGGTATGGAAAAGAGGCTGTTTTGATACTGTTTACATGCTGCCTAAAAATAAGCAAATTATGAAACATGTAGTTTTCCTTTTTTTAATTACGAAGTAATATACTAAACAGACGTCTCCAGGCACTGTCTGGCAAGCAAATCATATGAACCAGAGACATATGCTTCTAAAATCAGAATGAACCCTCGGTCATCCATCCGAGAGGTCGTTTGAATATCAGACAACTTATAGCTTAATCTTCACTATCTTCCTTAGTGTTATGATTAGTTTAATCAGTTTCAGTTAGTGCATATATTTTACTGTTTAGCAATGAAACGGTTTTCATTTGTAAATCTAAAGGATAGGAATCAAATTTTTATTATGTTCTGAATTATGCTAAGCTTATTTGATTTGTACACATTAGACACCGAGCAGAAAAGAATGTTTGAACTGCAGTAAAATCCTTTACTCTTAGTTCTATTAGAATGTAAGTGTACACTGTAACAATAGTGTTGTGCCAAAGTGTGAATTAAGGGTACCAACACACGTTATATTAAAGATCATAAAACGCCTTTATGATGATGATGGCTTGAAAGGACAAGACCCCTTTAGAAGCAAATTGATGTCTGACTTTACAAAGAAAAAAACAAAGGTTTCATTTATTTCATTTCCAGTTATAAAAATAGTCTCAGTGCCGCCCCCCTGTCCCCCCAAATTCAAGCAGTATATTTGTGAATGAACATTCTTACTAATAAGAGGGAGTTATGAATCAGGGATGTTTGTTGCAAATATTTTCCATTGAAGAAAATGAAATCAATTTAAAAATTATCAATCAGTATAAATATTTTGTTAGCCATTTTGAGGTGTTTTGATTCAGTGTGAAATGGCCACAGATATGTATATAGAAGTGAAAATATTACTTGCTACATTAACTGAAGTCTCACTTCTTCGTTATTGTCTACTTGAAGAGAATTTTACTATGTTAGATATTTGCCTCCCTATTGTGGGTTAAGTTGTGACCCTCCCGCAAAAGATATGTTGAAGTTAGCACACTAAGAACCAACGACTATGACATTGGATCTGTGAAGACCTGACTTTCAGGTCTTCATACCTGGTGAGGCTGGGTCCTAGATCCATGAGAGGGTCAGATGCAAACAGATGCAAGAAAGCCTTATGACAGAGCAGAGGGTGATGCAGCTGCAAGCCGAGCATTGCCAGGGACTGCTGGCTGCCACCAGAAGCTGGGTAGAGGCAGAAGAGGCTGCCCTGGAGCCTTTAGAGGGAGCATGGCCCTGCCAACTCTCTGAGCTTTGAACTTTGGGCTCTGAACCAGGAGACAAAAAGTTCGTGCTGGTTGGCACCATCAGTGTCGGGTAATTTTTGTTAGCCCTAGAAAATACATACCTGTGTCTCCCCACTCTTTCTTTAAACATTTTATGTCTTGTGATGAAGAATGACTTTCCCTTTTTTTTTTGGAACAAAAACTACACACTTGGCTTTTAAGTGAACATCGTGTATGTCAAAGCATGTTAACCTGGATTTTTGAAAGGTTGCTTTGAATCGTGAGACTGGGCGAATTTCTGGACATGGTCACCGTCCTGTGTACAGGGGTTCCCTTCATGCCTCACCCTGGGAGCACCGTGGTTGCCCTGCTGCAGTTGCTCTGGTTTCCCTGTTTCCAACACTTCTGAAGCAGCTTTCTCTTTCCCAAGCATCTTGGGATTCTAAGTGTGTGACGTGTAGTGTAGAACAGAGTTATGTGGTCTGTTTCTTTTGTATGACCTTTTCATATGATCACGGGCAGATCTCCCAGCTCTTGTTTCTGGAAAATAAGAATCGCTCTTTAGATAAACTCAGTGGGTGTAAACTTTTCACAAATGTAACTAAAACCTCTATACAAACTTTATCTCTGTAGATCTAAATTTGTAGTTGTGGCCAATGTATACATGTTAGTTTATATTTTGATATTCATTACTATTCATGAAACAACTCTTTTCCTTCTGTTTTTACAAACCGCTTTATTGGGACATAATGGAGATGGAGGAAAAGTGTGAAATTTGGAAAACTTTGAGAAATGCATATATACCCATGGAATCATCACTGCAATCAAGATTGTGAACATACTCTTACCTGCCCCTTAACCCCCCAAGTTTCCTTGTGCCCCTTCCTATCCCTTCCTATGTACCCCACAAGCCTTTGATCTACTTTCTCTCATTATAGAATACTTTCATTTTCTAGAGCTTATATAAATGGAATCATAGTATCCACTCTTTAATCTGGCTCCTTCACTCAGTTAAATTATCTAGAGATTCATCTATATTGTAGTTTGTGTCAATAGTTCATCCTTTCTGTTGCTGAGCAGTATTCCACTGTGTGGATATACCATGGTTTTCGTGTCCATTTACCTGTGGTGGTCATTAGGGATGTTTCTAGTTGCTTCCAGTTTTGGGCACTTTACGTATAAAGTTACGATGGACATTTGTGTATGAGCCTTTGTATGGACATATATTTCCTTGTCTCCTGGCTAAATACCCTGGAGTATAATGGTTGGGTCATCATGGTGATGGTAGGCACTGTTGCATGGAATGCTTTCCCAGGGTTCTTTTCCTGGGCTGATTAATACTGTGCTTGACCCTGTGTGGATTTCAGAGATCATCTCTCTGTGCTGCCGTCTTTTCCCTAGTCCTTTGTGCCAAGACTCTAGCTGCCATGATCTCCCCCAGACCCTTGTCCGTCCTCACTAGAAACTCTAGGCATTAAGCAATTGTAGGAACTCATTTGTGTCCTGTCTGTCAGGGATCACTATTCTTTGTCTGTTACCTATCTTATTGGAAACCATGTTTCAAAATGTTTGGGGTTTTTTTGTTTGTTTTAAGCAGTAGGGTAGGTATAGTCCTTGTTTCATTTTTGGAAGTTGCATGTTTTTGTTGAATTACTGCACTTTTAATTTTAAACACACATATATTCCATTAAACAAATATACTGTTTTTTGATTATGCCCGTGTTCCAGATTTCTTTTTCTTAATAGCATTAAATATGTACTTTTCTCCCCAGTTAGGATGATTTAGTTTAGAAATACATCCACAGGTGATATATTAGTATGTAGGTATAACCCTAGTTAGTAGGTTAAAGGGTATATAAGCTAATTTTCAGAATGTACCCCATAAACATTTAAACTTTCCTACGTATAACCCAGTTTTTGTTTAGTCTGTTCTTTTTGCTTTAGATAAACAACTTGATCTCTTTGCAATCCAAGGGACCTCAAGTGTCTTCTCAGCACTACAATTTGAAAACTTTTAATTTCGTGGCTGCAGTCACCATCTACAGTGATATTGGAGCCCAAGAAAATTAAATCTGCCACTGTTTCCACTTTTTCCCTATCTATTTGCCATGACGTGATGGGACCGGATGCCATGGTCTTAGTTTTTTGGAATGTTGAGCTTTAAGCCAACTTTTTCATTCTCCTCGTTCACCCTCATCAAGAGGCTTTTTGGTTCCTCTTCACTTTCTGCCATTAGAGTGGTATCATCTGCATATCTGAGGTTTTTTTTCTATAATTTATTTAAAATTTGTATTGGGATATAGTTGATCTAAAGTGTTGTGCTAGAACAGTGGTATTCCTTACAATCAAGAGTTCAAGGGCTTCTCTTGTGGTCCTGTGGTTAAGAATCTGCCTGCCAGTGCAGGGGACACAGGTTCAATCCCAGGATTGGGAAGATCCCACATGCCTTGAGGCAGCTATACCCTTGCACCACAACTACTGAGCCCGTGCTCTAGCGCCCGAGAGCAGCAACTGCTGAGTCCATGCACTGCAACTACAGAAGCTCAACCTCCCTAGAGCCTTGTGTTTCACAAGAGAAGCAACCACAGTGAGAAGCCCATGCACCATAAATAGAGGGTAGCCCCCTCCTCCTCAACTAGAGAAAGCCCTCTCGAGGCAATAAAGACCCAGCGCAGCCAGTAATTAAATAAATTTAAAAAAGAGTTCAAGGCATTTATGTCTGGGCCACAGGGAGGACGATGTTGGGGGTGGCAGTCACTTTCCAGACTAGCGCTTATTCAAACATGGCTCCGTTTAAATCCAGCTCAGAATAGAAATTTCTGCTCAGGGACAGATTAATTTTTAGAAAGTGTTGGCCTTTTATCCTTTGGGATCTGTGGGTTCGGGCAAAGCACATTCTTACTCTGTTGAACTTTGGTACATGTCTTCTGAGGATTTTGCATGCTCGCCTCCTGATTTTTATCCTTTAGGCGCCTTTTTATCCTTTTTCACAAATTGTGGATTTTGTAACTGTTAATGATGTTATCTCCAGCAACCCAGCTTGTTGAGAGGGATGGCACAGTCCTTGCAGCTTTGTTGTAAAATCACCTCATGGCATTTTCTCACCTCTTAGCACCTGCTTATAACAAGTGCATACATTCCCCTATAAAGAGGAAGTGAGGCCTTTGTATGGCAGAAGTGGGGTTGAACTTTATTGTTGTTAGACTGATATCTTAGCATTGTATTCAAAATACCATCATAGGTTTAGCAAAAATAAATGCTGAAAAACTCCAAAGAAGAGTTGATAAAGTTGTTTGACATGAGTGAGGATTTAGTAAAGGAAGCCACTTTTGGATCAATATTTAGCCTGTAGCACAGACTTGGGTGTCTACATTTTACCTACTGACTAGGATACTTGTAAGAGCAAATTTGGGTGTCCATACTTGGGGACAGTGACAGGAATGGGCAGTAAGTAAAGCATAGCTACTATACTGGATGATACTGAGACATTCTTGACTTCAAAAATACATAAACCACAGTATATTCCAGAGTAGAGTGTAATTCAGGGTGTTGAAAGGGAAAAGCCCAATGTATGTCAGCTTACAGAAGAAAATTGGTTGACTTTTGAGATCCGTCCCCTTCTCCCTCCACCTCCCCACGGCCCTCCTCCAATGGCTCAGTAGTAAAGAATCCGCCTGCAATGCAGGAGACACAGATGTGGATTCAATCCCTGGAAAAGGAAGACCCCTGGCTCCCTGGTGGGGGTCCCAGACTCACCTTCCTGCCCAGCAGGGAGCACAGGCAAAGAAGAATAGGGGAGAGGGGCAGCCCACAGGATGAGTCCAGAAAGACAGAGGGGTCAGGGATTCCTGTGACACTTATTGCTAACATCCTAGGCAAATCTGAAACTACTCAATAGCTGAGGCACTGTCTACCCTTCTCCCTGCCCAGATCGCAAGACCAAATCCAGCTTAAGTCTACACCGCCCCTCAGGTCGGGGCTTCCCAGGTGGTTCAGTGATGAAAGAATCCGCCTGCCAGTGCAGGAGATGCAAGAGATGTGGGTTCGATCCCTGGGTGGGGAAGATCCACTGGAGAAGGAAATGTCAACCCACTCCAGTATTCTTGCCTGGAGAATTCCACGGTCAGAGGAGCCTGACAGGCAAGAGTCCATGGGGTCCCAAAGAGTCCGACATGACTGACTGCATGCACATACTATACCAGAGACAGTTTTGACTGTTGCAGAACATAATGAGTCTTCCAACATTTTGTGGGAGGAGAAAGACACTGTTTTTGTTGTCCATTCTCTGTTCCCCAAAGACCTTGCTGAAAAAAGGTACCTTCCTTTGCTCGCAGCCATTCTTGCTCAGCCTAGTGGCTCTGCTGGCTTTTCTCAGAAGTTTGCCCTTGACGTTGTAGTCTGTCCCTTACCCTCCATGGAGGGGTTGTGTGTGTCAGTCCCTCGGTGGTACCCGACTCCCTGCGACTCCGTGTGCTGCAGCCCACCAGCCTCCTCTGTCCATGGGATTTTCCAGGCAAGGATACTGGAGTGGTTTGCCATTTTCTTTTCCAGGGGATCTTCCCTACCCAGAGATCAAACCCAGGTCTCTTGTACTGCAAGCAGATTCTTTACTGACTGAGCTACCAAGGAAGCCCCCATTTGGGGTTTCTTGACCCAAATTGGTCATATTTGTCCACCCCCTTGCCAATCCCTTTTATGTGTGTCTTCAAATCACTTGCCTTGTCCTTGTTATGTTGTTATAGTAATTTCTGAAATGAATGTCTAGAAAGAGGACAGTTTGCAGTCAGAATTATCTGGGTTTCAAGTCTGTGACTTGGTAATGACTAACCTCAGGTGAGATGTTCAGCACCTTTAAAATGAGGATGTTGTTGAAATTTTGGTCTTTGTGAAAATTAAACGGGACTCACATGGCGCCTTACGTATTGCATGTTCAAATATTATGTAGTTATTAATTGTTCTTGTCAAGCTTATGTAGTAGCTCTGGCTCACTTTGGATTCCTAAATAAGAAGGTGCCTCTGGCATTTCATTTTGTACATCCATCTCACTGAGAGCTGCTGACCACTTTCCTTAGGTCAGATGTTTTTTTTTTTTTTTTTTCCTATTGAAAGACTCAGACTTATAATCTTGGCTTTCACTTTGAATGGCCTAGTCTCAAGTGTCATTTTAAGTTGATTTGTTATGCTAATGCCTTAACATATAATGTGTTTCCTAATTAGCCCACATGTAATAAGGCCAGGTACCTGCCTGCATACTTGCATGCAAAATATTCTGTGCAGAATACCCTTGGCTCAGCTTCACACCATAGGGGAGATTGTGGCAGCCCATGAAGAAGTCTGTTCTCTGACTTGAATGGTGGTGACATATTACACTAGAGTACATCATGAAAGCCTGGGATCCATGGTGATGGGAATCATTTAAAATGGGTTTGAACAATGTGCTGTTGAACCGAACACCTTGTGAATAGTTCTGGTCTTAATTACATCTTTCCTCTACCGCTCTAATAGCCTCTTCACTGTCCTCCTTATCTCCAGTTTTCCCCCGTCTAATCCCACTCTATATATGGCTGCTATGTTAATCTTCTGGAAACACACCTCTGATTCTGTCACTCTCTTTATCCTCAACTTTTTAAAAAGCTTCCCATTTCCTGGAGAAAAGGGCTGAACTTCTGAAATCTCATGATGTGGCCTACATTTCCAAACTTTCTTTATATAACACTTGCTTTTAGAGTGGGTATTAACAGTGGGAAGTTGGAAATGTGTACAGACATTGGGTGCACATCACTGGGAGATGTTTTTACTGGGTAGGGGACTTAAAGTGCTAGATGGGATAGTCCTACCAATGGGAGATTTGGCTAGAACCACAGTGGAATATCCACTGAGGAGACAGCAGGACTTTTGAAAAACTCTATTGTGTCAGAAGTAATTTCTCCTGCTCAGCTCATTTTCTGTTTTGTGCTATAGGCACATGCCTTGTCTCTCTAACTAGAATTCTAGCTCCTTTGAGGGTAGATTTCATGTTTGTGTCCCTAGTATATGCATGACGGTTCCTTGCAGACCATGAACACTTGTTTTATTTAGTGGATGAAGTTTATTCTTGTTTGAAAGCAGTGACAAGTTCAGCAATTGCTGCTTGTTACTTGAAAATCTTCAGTAAAAGGGGGTGAGGGAGTTGTGGTGTCTCATGTTTTATAATAATTCTCCTGATCACACTGATTAAAATGTGGTAGCTTCAAGACTTCACTGGCAATCCAGTGGCTACTACTACACACTTCCAATGCAGGGGGCGTGGGCTTGATCCCTGGTTGGGGAACTAAGATCTCAGGTGCTGCATCGTGGCATGATCAAAAGTTAGAAAGGAAAAAAAATGTTTTTAATAAATTAAAATGTGATAGCTTCTACTTGTGAACTCCAGCCAACATGTGAAACAGAGGATTGTTTCGTCTTATGGAGAGTAGTATCTTATTCTTTGCAGGAAGCAGTAGGATGTGTGGCGGAGTCAGAATCCTTTTTACCAGTTACAATGTTGGAGTATTAAATTGTCAGTCTTGGGTCCAATCTCCCGATATTAAAATTATTATTTGTAACTGACTTGTCTGAGGTAAGAGTCTGAATCCCTATGGAAATCATCTCAGCACTGTTGTATTTATTTTGTTAGTTTTTGACACCTCTAATTTGTATTTAGAATCACCTGCCTCTTCAAAGATGGCTTCCTTTGGTCATTTTTCTTCTTGACATAATGAAAGCCTATCCTTGTGTTCTCTATTTAGGGTTTAACTCACTGATCATAATGACACCATTAGTCTTATCTCTGGCTAGAATTCTTTTCAGTGCCTTAACAGGCAGATTAGACAGTGCAAAGAAGAAATCCTTAATTTTAGATCCATTTTTATCTAGTTTGATCATTTAGAAGATCAGAGCAACAGGTGGTGTAGTTCATGAAGAATGAGTTTCACAGTGCAGGGGTATTTAGTATCCTAAGCTGCCCTGTGGCTGAAAACTGAGTTCTTTATTTTTCTGGCAGCATTTCGTTTTATGAAGTTTTATGACGTCTTTGTTAGGCTGCACTGCAAAGAAACTGTAATACTGACTAGTCGGTGAGAGAGTTTACTAGGTTCATTCTGTGGGACATCAAGGAGTAAAAAAGTAATTCTGTTGGACCAGTTATAGGGAAACATCCTTAAGCTTAATACAAAAAAAGAGCTTTCCGAGAGAGATGTTCAGTAGGACTGGGCTGTCCCACGAAGTTATAGTTTCTTTTCATCAAATGCCTTGACACATGACCTGAGTAACCAGATGGTAGGAACTGTGGAAGGGATTTGACTGCATTGAAGGCTACATGTACGCTTTTAAGTTCCCATCCAACCCACAGGCCCTGTGATTCCGTGGCTTATAATTCATGAAAATAAGCCTGATTAAGTCCCCATAGAAACAATGCACCTGTCCTTATATCTATATATATTCATCACAAGTGGAGTAGGTGGTTCTTGATGAAGCTTGCTTATACCATGTGGCGATGATCCTGCCTTTTCTTTTTTTCCTTCATTATGCTAATTAATATAATTGAGCTGATATATTAAGAAAAATGGAAACTGGTTTACTGCCTGTGATATTTAGTTCTCTTTTTAGTTGTAACTCATTCCAGTTACACCAAGTTGCTGGGGTGGAAGGGATAGCAGCGTTTGTGGTTCTTTAGGAATTAAGAAAAGCAGGAAACCTTTTCTTTGGAAGTTTTCATTTGGAATAGAAATCAGGGTCAGAACCGTATTTCATGATTTGACTTATAAATTCTACTTTTTATCCCAGGAATGACTTTTGGCTAGCCCTGGAGCAAATTAGCCATGTGCTTATATTTAATAGAGCTTTCTTTTCTCTTCTTAATAATTAAAATAAAAGCAATCAAAATGAAACATCATTCCAATAATAATGAAAATATTTGAAGTATGTTTCCATTTGTAATCTCACAAAATACGTGATAACTACCTGGCTTATTCACAAGAACCATTTCACAGAGAGGAAGCCCAGGATACTGAAATTACAGAATTATTTGCAGAACCAAGTCCACATCCCCATCTCCACTTAAGACAAGTTCCCACAAAACTCTCAACAGTTCCTTTCAGGTATTTTTGTGATCAACTGGCAATATCTGTGATGCTGCTTAAGGCTGTGCATCTTTTATAAAGGAGGCCGAGAATAGTTCCATGCCCTGCCTGGCAGGATCCTAAGTAACAGTCAATACCTTATTTACCTGTCTGATTTCCTGTTTCTTGATCGCCTCTCCCAGGCCAGGGAGATTAATTTAAACACACTGACTTCCTTTATGGTCGTGGAGGATGATTACTGTTGGGGTCTGATTGTTTTCCAGAGGGGGAAGGGAAGTTAATTGTAAAAGATCTTCATCAGAGTAGTAGTTTCAGTGATACACATGTATGAGTTTAAAAACCAGTATTGGGGCCCTGCATCCTGCCATGGGCCTGCAATCTTGTGCCTGTGATTCTGATAAGATACTGGTTTTTCAGAGATGTGCAGTTCCTTTGAGGTTAAGCACTTTGAGCTGTTGAAAGATGGCTTATTTTTTCTATTTAAACCTCATTCTGTCATAGGTTACAATCCTTTGGGGGCAGATACGGGTTGTTCGTTTGCTGAAAATAGAGCTTAATTGGCTACTGTACAAAGTACTGATTTTTAATTTGGCAAGAGTCGTAGTTCAATCAACCTATGAGGTCCTTAAGGTTGTATGGAAGTGAGAACACATAATGAAAACCCCACCTGGAACTCTGCTCCTGTGCAAACCAAGTATATAGACGTCCCTGTGTGATTGTGGGTGTGCACAGTAGAGCTTCTGCCATTTGTGCAGCGGGAGCAGCAGTGTCTGCCCCACCTCTGAGGAGTGCCCGCAGACGCGTTCACAGAGTTTTTCAACTGCTGTCTATGTACTTGCTGTGGAAATGTGGAGGACTTGAGCTGTCCCACAGATGAGGAATTATCTTCCTGATTTGGACTTTAGGGTTTCCTCTTTTGCTAAATAGGAAAGAGACCCATTGGAACAGTATAGTAATGTACATGGTCAGTGATTTTTCTCACGTATAATTTAACAGATATTGCAGAGGTGTGAGTTCTTTATGATAAGCTCCTGCTCATAGAAAACTGAGGATGAGGATGGGTATCAATTCTGGCTCTGTTTCCTTTATTTTATAAAAATTTTATTTATATAAATTTTTGGCCACACCACACAGCATGTGGGATCTTAGTTTCCCCCATCAGGGATCGAACCCTCAACCTCTGCAGTGGAAGCGTGGAGTCCTAACCACTGGACCGCCAGGGAACTCCTGGCTCTGATTCTTCTAAAGGGCAGTTCCCTCCTCACCTTCTGAGGCCGCACGAGGCACTTTCCAGTGGATGCGTAGAGCTACTGTTCCCAGCAGACTTTGAACCAGATGTGCTTGCTGTTGCAGAAGTGAAGTCTGACAGCTGCTGCCTAACCTCTTCAAGATCATTATTCCATCTACTTCAACCTTTTTACATTTTTGAAGCCTTATTAGATATGAACAGTTTTTGCCAAGAGGAACTGGCTGCTTCTCCCTGTTCACTGATGAAACACTGGTCATCAGACCGGGATTAGCAGAAGGTTGGGTTTCTCCTTTCCGCTGATGAATATTTGTGTTCACAGAGAAACAGCAGCCATAAGCACCGTTGTTTAGAGAGACTGGGTGCTCTTAACATGTTGATAATCAAGGTTACCGAATGAAGAGGGGTGGTGGTAGGCCAAGCATACTTGTGTGTTTCTGGGGACTCTTATAGTAACTGAACTTGGACGTCACCTGAGCCTTTCTTTGCTGTTTTGCTTCATGTGAGATTTCGTGAGAGTCATTTATCGTCAGTTATGAAGTATTTACTGAGCACCTACTGTGCCCAAATATTTTTATGCTCTGCCTTAAAGACTTCTTAAATTTTCCCTGATTATATATAACATGCTGTGGTTTGGATAATTAGTGTTCATGAAGGTGCATGCATACAGCAATTATTTTGCTTTTTTTGTGTATGGAGAGGAAACACGTTACATCGAAGCCTTTGGGTTCTTACCTAATGTCTTACCTTCTTACTTTATGGCTAATGGAACCGTATCTAGACAGCATTCTAAGTATAAAGGGAACAGAAAGATACTGGCTTTTGAGTTTCTCTGTGTGGGTCATATTGTAGTGAGCCAGGCACTTTATACATAGTAACTGATTTAAGCTTCAGAATACTGCCTCAGGTTTCCTCTAACCCTTGCTGTTGAAGTTTTCATTCATTGCATTATCATTCGTTGCCAAGCTTTGGGGCCCCAGTTTCAAATAACTCTCTGTTCCGTCTGTCTTTCCACACTGCTGCTCAGTTGGTCTTTGTAAAATTCCAATCACGCTCTGCATTTTGTAAAATGGTAATATTCCAGTCTCTCCCCTTCATTTCTCTGTTCCAGAGGTTAACATCTCTGCCTGACAAACAGCACCAGGCCCTGGCTAAGCTTTCCCCTGGCTCCCTATCCAGCGTTTACCTCCTGTTTGAACTTTCCATTCTTTCCTACTGCTTCTCTTGTGTCTCTCCCTCTGGAAAACTAACTGATCCTTCCAGTTTCAAAACTTGAGAAAGTGCCTCACCTCTTCTGACGTTATTTCTTAAAAGAGTGAACAACTAATTCCCAAAGCTTAATATATTTATTTGTGTGTGTAACACATATTTTTTAACAATAATAAACAGTCCTCCAGTCTGGAATAACTGACATTCAGTTCAGTTACTCAGTCGTGTCTGACTCTTTGCAACCCCATGAATCGCAGCACGCCAGGCCTCCCTGTCCATCACCAACTCCTGGAGTTCACTCAAACTCACGTCCATGTCCATCGAGTCAGTGATGCCATCCATCCATCTCATCCTCTGTCGTCCCCTTCTCCTCCTGCCCCCAATCCCTCCCAGCATCAGAGTCTTTTCCAATGAGTCAACTCTTCGCATGAGGTGGCCAAAGTACTGGAGTTTCAGCTTTAGCATCATTCCTTCCAAAGAACACCCAGGACTGATCTCCTTTAGAATGGACTGGTTGGATCTCCTTGCAGTCCAAGGGACTCTCAAGAGTCTTCTCCAACACCATAGTTGACATTAAATTTGGTCAAATTCAGACTTGACATATTGTTGTCTTTTTTTTTTTTTTTTTTTAAACTGGGGTAAAGTTCACTCCTAAGCCCTGGTTTCTTAGACTTGTGATTTTGAGTCTCTTGTGTATGAGGTGAAATTGACAGAAAGGCTGGAAACAGTGAGGATGGCAATGAAGCAGGAAACATTTTCAAAGGTTCTGTTTACTGAAATATAGAATGTTGGAAGAGCAGTGAGAGTGGAAAGAAGTGAAGAAACCTGCTAATCATGCAAAGGGGCTGACTTAAAGGAGGGCATTGTAATTGACCTAGTGGAAGGGAAGAAAGAGTTAAAAGGGAAACTAACTGGAGAATGAACAGCACTGAGAAAAACTGAGACATGAAGCCCTCCCCAGGATTGTCTAATGTCTACTTGAATTTTGTGAGCTGGTTCCTGATTATACGGAGATAGAAATGATATTGATTCATCTTGGGTATTCTGATGCGTGCTCTTCAAAGAGGAAGGAAAGACCATGCTCTATCCAAGTTTATTAGTGGTAAGATGACATTCTTTAAGAAATATCACCCATGGTGGTCACTGGGGAACTTAAGCCATCTAAGCCTTTTGGCCTAAAAGTAATTTAACAAGTCAGTATCTTTCTGGATGACTGTAATTGCTAGACGTTCGATAGGCATGAAATTTAGTTAGCATTCTTGCTGTTGAATTGATTTTTAATGTTTATTTGCAAAACCGTAAATGTATGTCCAAAGTCTTGAGCGCTTTCCCAGGGTTATCCATTGTACACTCCCCAGATATGAAATATCAGTTGTACAGGCTAGCAAAATGGTATTTAATGGTGGCTGGCAGGATAGTGTTTAAGGACAATATGTATTGGATACTTAAATTTTTCTATTATCTGACTCTTGGCACAGATCATTGAATTTAAGTTGTACTGAGATTGCAGAAGATCTGGCTGCCTTAATAACCCAAGCTGTGCAGCATGTTTATTTGGTCTCAGGACCTTCCTGTGTCTTCTGCTTTCCAAGCATGTACAGAAGAAAATAAAACAATTTTGGTTCCTGTTTTCACATCTACTTGTATTAGGAAAGATGTCTTTTAAAAAATGGTAGGGACATTTTCAGGACGCTTCTTGAAGCCTAAGGCACACCGGTTTTTTGTGATTTGTTGACATCAGTCATTTCTTCCCCACTTCTCTACTGTTTGCCTTCTTTGATTATACCTCAAGATCCAAGGTTTTCACCACACTTCAGTTTAAGATTTTGAGGCTAAGTTTGGTCAAGCTACAGCTATAAAGGATGTTCTGTTTCATACCCATATCATTTTATCTTGAATTTCATTTAAATTGATCACTGTATTTTAGGCATATGTGATGTCTTCTTAATGGCTTCTTGGATAAAATACATTGTTCAGTTAGAGAAGTAAATGAAATCGTCTGGGTTACCAAGCATGACTCACTTAAAATCTCATTTGGAACAATTTCTTTGTCCACCCTTTGTTAACCATATATCCTGCTGGTTCTGTAGTACTGAGACTTGCACAAGAGTTAAACCACAGAGATCTGGATTTGGGGTAACAGTCCCCACTGTCGATTCAAGGACTGTGGATAGATCTCTTTCCTTTCTGCTTTTTCTTTGATTTATTTTTGATTTTACTTTCATCCTTTGCGGTAGGTTTCTTAACTGCTTGTTTATTTTTTCTTAGAAAAGTATGAGCATGTGCATTAAACTACAGGGAATTTTGGAATGATTAAATGGATGTGATATCATGTACATAACCCATATGGGTTGTCTGAATAAGATTCCCCTTTATAATAGGCCAAAATTTGCATTTTTGCTTAAGTTTCCCCACCATGTCTTTGCGAGGGTGCCTCTGGGACATACAGTAAGCTTCCCATCCTTGTCGTGTGTCCATCTGCTCGCTGGAACGCTTTCTACTTAGTCGTCTCAGTTTTTAGGTTACAGTCTTGGTACAGAACGGCAAGGGTACTATCTGTTACCATTGGATACTGTACAAACCTGTGGGGAAAATGGTATAAAAAATTAAATCCTTCAATGTTTTCTTCACCCCTATATTCTTTTTATGAACAGTTTAGCTCTGCTGATGCTAAATTAAATAATGATAATCTGTTAACTTTACAAGCACATAGTTTAAAGGCATTGGAAACACGAAGGGAAAAGGTATAGCTCTTTATAACTTTTCTAGAATGCAGCAAATACAATTGACTGTTGGTAAACCAATTTGTTATAGAAGCACTGGGGAAAAAATTGTAAATAAAATGATTTTTAAAGTTATAATATAGAGGAGTCTTTTTAAATCACAAATAATCACTAATATTCTGTTATGTTGGGACTTTTGTTTTCCTGCAGTAAATTTTAAGCCATGCTACTTGATTTCAATTTGGACCGATCAACAGAAAAGTGAAAGTGAAAGTCGCTCAGTCATGTCCCATTCTTTGCAACCCTGTGGACTATATAGTCGTAGAATTCTCCAGGCCAGAATACTGGAATAGGTAGCCTTTGCTTCTCCAGGGATCTTCCCAACCTAGGGATCAAACCCAGGTCTCCTGCATGGCAGGCAGATTCTTTACCAGCTAAGCCACAATATAGTCAGCTAAATATTTGTGGATAGGACAAAGTGTTAATTTACCAAGTGTGAACACATTGCCACTCGGTAATTAATTCTCTATTCTTTGAAAATTGTTTCACACCATAGCTTTATTGCTAAAACCTGTAATCTAAATATTTCCTGTGGATTAGACTAGATTAAATTGTTATTTGTCCCATTTGTTCAAAATTCATGTGGAATGAGGTCCAATTATTTTGTAGTTACATTCTGATTTTGTAGGTTGAATGAAGTTCCAGAAAAGACAAGAGAGATTGGAGGGGCCAGTGGAGTTATTAGGGTTGTAGGGTGTGGTGATGGCAAATATTGGGTGGCAGGTAAGGGTAGGGCACAGGTTTGAGTCCTCTTCTCCCCAGAGTCTGGTTCTATCTGGCATTTTAGAGTAATAGCAGACATAATTGCCTTCTGATTTTTAAGGTTGTGTGGCTTTCTCGATAGTAATGGGAAAATGGTTATTCATTTGAGTGCTGTTGACCAGTGTTGATGTTTTAATGTCTCACTAGTATTTCTGTTATCTGTCTGCTGATACCGGGGGCATCTCTACTCTGAAAGTTCGGGCTTCATATATTTTCCTTCTCTCTGTTCGTTCCTGCTTTCCTAGCTCCCAGTTTGGATTAAAACTTAAACAGCTTAGGCCTCGAAGAAATAAGACATTTACACAATTGGAGATTTATTACTTTTGAATTTTTAAAAATGAACTTTAAAAGGGTTCTTTTATCTTTTTAAGGTTTCCAAGTACTGCCCATGTCTGAGGAGACTAACAGTCATCCTGGGGGAGGGGAGAGCAAAAGAAACTCCTCAGAACATTCTCTGAAGAGATCAATCTTCTATTTCCTTTCTGTGACCTGATTTGGTGAAGATATTTCCACCTCAAAGGAGGATCTTAAGAATACCATATATTCTCATTTTTAGGTGAATGGATGCAGCTTTGATGTTATCATGCCCTCGCTTGAATGTGAATGTTAAAACATGGCAAATTTTCGAGGAATCATAGGGAATTGATCTATTTTATGTAACATTTACAGGCTGATGGGCATTTAGAGATAGAAGGAATGTCATTTAGACCTGGCCACTTTTCCCTCCCTTTTCTAACAAGAGGAAATTGAAGCCCAGAGAAATTAAATAATTTTATTCAACAAACATTAATTGAATGTGTTGCATATGTCAGACCCAATCCTAGAAGCTAGGGGCTACAGAGATGAATAAGTTTAAGTCCCTGTTGGAAATAAATACGTAGTTCTCAGATCATACAGTTTGTAATTAGAAGGATAGGAAATAGAATATTTATGAATCATTCCAAGTCAGATCTTTATATGATAATTGTCAACTCTCTGTGCTTCCCCTTACGTTTAATTTATTAAGTCATCCAATAAAGATGATTTGCACCTATTTACTTATTTTTGGGGGCTAAATCTGGGGTTTTCCCTAGGCTTCTTCGCTTCTTTTGTCTTCCATTCTTTCTTGTAAGATTAGTGGACACTAGCCATCTCCATTTCGTCAACCTGCAAAAGCTGACTGAAACTGACTCTTGCTGAAGTTTTATTGGCACCGAGTGGCCACATCTCAGTCCTTAACTGTGACTGTTTTGAGTGTGCTGCCTCTGTCTCCTCTTCTTCAACTCCATTCTCCCTTGGTTCCTTGGTGCCCCAATTCCTGCCTCTCTTTCCTTTTTCATTTTCCCTTTGCATTGCTACTGCTACTTCTTAATTCCCTGAATGGGCCACACTTTCCCATATCTCTGTAGCAGCTGGTCATCCTTCAGACTCGGCTCAGATCGCATCTCCTCGGGAAATGCTGCTAACCTTTTGAAGAACTGAGCCCCTTCCATTTCTTGGCTCTTCTTTTTGCACCTTGTATTTCTTTATGAATCCTGTAATTTTGTGGTTTGTAAATCAACCTTCTCCTTTTGAGATTTTTATTTGTCTTGATGGAGAACAGGGACAGTTTTCCCTACAACTGGCACTTGATGCCACTTTTAAAATATACTTCAGTACAGAATGACTTCTGTAGCTCAGCCCACAGCAGCCCATCTCTCTGTTTTTCCAGCACTTTACTGGGGTCTTTGTGCTAGGCCAGTACTTCGCTGCCAAGGAACAGCCTGTGGTGACCTGTTATTAATGGTAGATTTATAGTGCTATCAATTGTCAGTATATTAATTCACTTAAGATGCTAAAACATAACCCTTAGTTGTACTCAGATCGATTGGCAAATCTTTTTAAAAAATTCATAAATTATACATGCATTAACTTGAGCCTAACTCTGATTAAATCTTAGTTCATAATTAGTGTGAGGCAACTAACAAATTTTTTACAGGTAAAATAAGGGCTTCTCAACACAGTAGTGATTTTCTTGCATAATGTGTTGTTTCCACATTTTATTATAACCTAAACATTTATGACTCTGGTGTGCTGAGCAGCACCCCATCCTACCTGTGCATCACAATTAAACAAGAACATACAGATTGGTTTTCCCCAGTGCCTAATTCTCTGTGTCACGTGACCATGATAAGACTTTTAGACCTCTTAATAAAATGATCCATTTGCTGAGATAGAATGTTTTTCTCGTTTCCCCATTTCATTTGGGTTGCTGACCTTTTATCCTTGGCTGTACACTTGTCCTTGATTAAAATTAGATCAATAAAGCTAAATCAAGGTAAAAAGAAGAATATCCTCAGTAGAGTAAGTGACCATATATTACCATTAAACTGTTCAGAAGGAAATACCAGGTGGCTTTTTGGTTTTGTTTTTACTTATAGCCTTTTATTTCTGATTTGTACTGATAACCAACCATATGCATTATACCTTATTTTGTGAAAGTATGCCAATAGGGATGTACATTTTTTTAAGCTGCTGGTTCCAAATTTTGTGTGTGTTTGTCTTTTCCAGTAACCTCTTGGTCTTGGGTGGCGTTCAAATCTGTAAGATTTATTAGGTGAACATTCTGTAGCTAAGTGGCAAGATGTTCTGGCTTCTCATTAGCAGTGACCCTGGGTAGTTTTCTCACAGTCAGCAGCATTTGTTGCCGCCACCCAGCAGCCCTGTCACCTCACAGTGAGGCAGAGCTGGGTGCTGGGTGAGGAGGACACCTTGTGCACATCTCCACTGCGGGGAGGGCTCTTTGTAGGGAGTGCTCGGGCAACTGGTTCCTCTTTTCTTTTTGCATGTGAACTCCACTCCTGTAGCCAAGAGCTTATTGCTCAGAAGAGGACTTTTCTTTTGCTCTAAACTGGAGAGGTATCCTAGAGTCCTTAGATGCCTTGTGATAGACTTCAGCGGCTATGGGTTTTGGAGTCAGTTGAGAGTCACTTAAGCCAGAGAGCCGGACATGCTGCAGTCCGTGTGGTTGCAGAGTCGGGACACATCTTAGCAACTGAACAACAGCAAATGAGGGTTTGATTTGTGCCCTCCCCATTTTCTGCTGTTTCGAGCTCTGGTCTAAATTACCCGAGCCACTTTTCCTTCATCTGTTAAAAGAAATTGTATTTGCCGACTGTTGGATTCTATTGAGGATTAAATGAGTACAGTGGAGTTAAAAAGATGAGTCAGATGCTGTTTTTAAGCTAAGAAGTTTCTAATCACCTATGAGCTATAAGAAGCGTAGATACCGACTTGGGCCAGATGAACCATGAGAGAAAACAGGATATTTGAGAGAGCTCAGACGGTTTCCTGGGGATGGTGGGTGGCATTTGAGGATGGCCTTACAAAGTGTTTGGCATTTTAGTAAGCAGAGTCTTTTAGCACTGAGATAGCAGTCACATTCAGGCACTGGAAATAACATAAAAAGGGGAGTAGAAGATTCAATCATGGGCTTGTTCACGAAGGAATCAATTTGGAATACAGTTGTTGGGATCAGAAATGGGCTAGCATGTTTGATTCTTTCCATAATTAATACCTTCTTGTAGCTATGTAAAGATCAGAATTCATATCTGAAAAGTCTCATGTTTACTTGGGTTTTGAATTTTTAACATGCTATGGCTTCTTGCCACTTATATCAGAATATTACCTTGATTGAATTCCACTTTTCCTTATGGTTAAATAGCATAAAATTTACATTCTCAACCATTTTAAGTGTACAGCTCAGAAGTGTTTAGGGTATTCATGTTGTTATGAGACAAATCTCCAAAACTTCATCTTGCAGAACTGAAGCCCTTGTACCCATTAATCAGTTCCTTTTCCCCTTCCCCTCAGTCTCTGGTAACCATTATAGCTCTACTTTTTTTGACAGTTGACTTTAAAAGAAGTTTCTGGAACTCACCTATAACATTGCATGATAAGTCATATGACAGCAAATCTGGTGCTATTTATCTCTTTTTTCCGTCTGGCTATAGTGGAAAGATGCCCTTTTGTGGGTGTTCTGTGAATTTGGCCACCCTCACTAACCCTCACATTGTGTATATGTGTTTCTTCATGCAATATGGTAGCCTCTCTGACACAGTGAAAGTTTTTACTTTTCTATCTTTTCCAGATACATACTCGTTATGGTTGGTCTTTAAAATCATAAAATGATTGACTACTCATGAGGGTCCAGCAAACTGTTGGGGAAAAAAAAAATAGGGTACATTGTTCTGTTACTGCTTAAATTCTCTATCTTGTGGACTCCATGGATTTGACACCTACTGGTTTGGAAGTCTTCCCTTTATGCTAATGTGATGCTTGGGCTGCCAGCTGTTAAATACTGAAGCATTTCTCTTCATCAGCCATTTTAGCTGTGGAAGCTCTGTGTGTGCACTCCAGCCATTTTTCGTGTGGGTTTGTGTGTGTGCACACGTGCACATTTTACATTGTAGGTGGTCCTGCTCTATGGGGATTGGCCAGGTAGAAGTATCTGGAACAGGTAAGAGGCATTATTCTCTCAGGAGAGAGTTGATTATCAAGACTTGGACTGATCTTCTCTGGTCACAAATTTTGTTTAGTTATAGAGAGGGTGCTTTTGGCCACTATGGTAGTAAAGAAACCACAGCAGTTATTTTAACAAACAGCTTGACATAAAGAATTATTAACTAGGAGTGGGAATACTAAAAAGGCAAAAAGAGAACCATAAGGGTTACATGGAGGTTTTAACCACACCACACAGATAGAACCTTTGGACACAAGTGTGAAATTGAAATGTAAGAACTCAGACATTTGGAGGATGGACCCATTGGAAGAGGGACTCAGATCTCCGCTGAGCCGATGAAGGGTGGGATGGGAACTCCATGGACCTGGGACCCAAGGCTTCCAGGAGGGGCTGCCAGTTAATTGTTCTGGTAACTCTGAGAGGGTGTGTTGAGGGTGTTTTTTGGAAGTGTTGGGAAAACTGCAAGCTGGAATCAGTTGGTGCTGCTGGAACAAGCTGCCATTGCAGAGAAGAACTGCTCTGGAGAAGCTGACTGAAATAGGAAAGAGTTTGTCCCTTCTTCCTCCTGTCCACTGTCCCTTTGACATCCCCTGTTGCAGAGCCTAACAGGGAACCAACCAGCTGGCAAAGCCATGGCATGTGTACATGATGAAGTTGCCTTTGCACCTTGCTGCATCTGAGTGTCTGTGCTGTTCACAATTCTGGTAACTTCCTTTGCCCATATTTCTTCATGGTAGTAGTAGGTGACAGATGTTATATTTTTCTTATTGATGACAGGCTACACAGTATGAGAGAGTCATCTTTGTAGGGTTTAGAATGATACCTGTCTTAAAAAAAAAAAAAACACAGGCCCCATTTTGCTTAGTATTTAAACACAGGCTGAGAGTACTTTGAATTTGTAGATAAAATATGTGGCACTGGACCTGCAGCCGGATTCAGATCTGGGAGTGATGCAGCAGGCAAGGCAGGAGACGTGTGTCTAAAAGGAGGCCTTAAGCCACACACTTACATAATTCAGTCCCGGTTTTTTGAACTGGACTACAATGTATTGCACAAATTTGACTGGAAATCTGGCTCAATTAGAGGTTCCACTGGCACCAGCTAAATAATGGTGTCATACCCAGCATCATTGTCCCCTCCTGTGTTCTTACAGGAAGAAACTTTAATAATTATTATTATTTTTTAACACAGTGGAGAAGGGAAGGCATTCACCAAGAAACATTTCTCTAACAAAACAGTGTTCTTTTCTGAATGGGCTCACCCGAGCCCACTGTCTGTTGCAGAGAAGATTGCCTTCCTATTGCAAGAGATTTATTTTCTTTTCCTCCGGGACCTTCCCCCTCTTATAGAATGGTGGGAGGGCTGGTGGCACATCGCCGAGTGCTGGATGGGTTTCATCTGGCCTGCAGCCTGTACTTTAAGTAACGGGGTTGTCTCTTCGGAGGGCACGGGCTCTCCATTTTTAGCCTAGGAATGAAGGGTGAGAAATAGGGAGACTTGTCCTCCATTACTAGAAAACAAGATTCGGGGCCAACTGGTTATTTATGAGCTTCCAGTGAAAAGGAAAGATGTTCCACAGGGGCTGAGCGAGCTGAGATATGTTGGTCCCTGTGACTTTCCAAGATCTCTTAGACCCCAGACCTGCTCTGGTCCTTGAAGACCCCCATTTTCCCTTCTGCTTTTAAACTCTGGTTTGTTATTCGTGGACCATTTTTTATTTTATTTTATTTTTTTTGTGTGTGTGTGTCTTTTCCTATGTTAACGTTGATTTATGTTTGCAATCCATCTTCAGAACTAGTAGCTCTGTAGAAAGAGGGCCTTACTAGAGAGACACTAGTTATTTTTATTCTCGGCCTCCTTTGCTCATTTGAGCAGCACGTGAACTTTGGCCACCTCATGCGAAGAATTGATGCTGGGAGGGATTGGGGGCAGGAGGAGAAGGGGACGACAGAGGATGAGATGGCTGGATGGCATCACTGACTCGATGGACGTGTCTCAGTGAACTCCGGGAGTTGGTGATGGACAGGGAGGCCTGGCGTGCTGCGATCCATGGCGTCGCAGAGTCGAACATGACTCAGTGACTGAACTGAACTGAAGAGTGCATCATCCAGCAGAACCTCACACCTCAGTGTTGTCAGAGACTAGCCTTTTGAGGACAAAGGAACAACTCTACAGTCTTTATCCTTTTTTTTTTCTTCCATCTTAACCACAAAAAAATACTACCCAGGCAATTTAGGCTTGGTATAAACTCAGATTGGTGAGTTAGGAAGGTAGCCTGCAGGTACTTTTGAGCCCACATTAAGGGAATTATCCCTTTTTATATTAGGGCTTCCCTGGTGGCTCTGGCGGTAAGAGAATCTGTCTGCAGTGCGGAAGACCTGGGTTTGATCCCTGGGTTGGAAAGATCCCCTGGAGGAGGGCATAACAGCCCACTCCAGTATTCTTGCTTGGAGAATTCCATGGGCAGAGGAGCTTGGCGGGCTACATTCCATGGGGTTACAAAGAGCTGAACACAACTGAGTGACTAACACTTTCACTTTTTTCATATTGTAGCTTACTAGCATTATATGTCGGAGAAGGCAATGGCACCCCACTCCAGTACTCTTGCCTGGAAAATCCCATGGATGGAGGAGCCTGGTAGGCTGCAGTCCATGGGGTCGATAAGAGTCGGACACGACTCAGTGACTTCACTTTCACTTTCCACTTTCATGCATTGGAGAAGGAAATGGTAACCCACTCCAGTGTTCTTGCCTGGAGAATCCCAGGGACGGGGGAGCCTGGTGAGCTGCCATCTATGGGGTCGCACAGAGTCGGACACGACTGAAGCGACTTAGCAGCAGCAGCAGCATTATATGTAGTGTTGAACTCTCACAGTCTTTTTGTTTTTGTGTTTATAGTATCAGTTCAGCTTTACTTGAATTATTATATATGTTCTGTAAGGATAACCATTAGCTAGTGGTAGTTTGCAAGTGTCTTATTTCGCAGATCTGGAGAAGGCAATGGCACCCCACTCCAGTACTCTTGCCTGGAAAATCCCATGGATGGAGGAGCCTGGTAGGCTGCAGTCCATGGGGTCCATAAGAGTTGGACACAACTGAGCAACTTCGTTTTCACTTTTCACTTTCATGTATTGGAGAAGGAAATGGCAACCCACTCCAGTGTTCTTGCCTGGAGAATCCCAGGGACGGGGAAGCCTGGTGGGCTGCTGTCTATGGGGTCACACAGAGTCGGACATGACTGAAGTGACTTAGCATAGCATAGCGTATTTCGCAGATCACAAGTAATTGAATTCATTATGTCAGATTTGTAGAGAGCAGAGGATTGCCTTGAAGTCTTAACCAGGTAGAAAGAAAACACTGAGTGTTCAGATTTTGTAAAATTGCTTTCCCCCCCACCCCCCAACATAACACATAGAAACCGTCAGGAGTACTGCTTTTGCATTACTGCTTGCAGCAAGCCTAGTTTTACGGCCGTACAGTGAGATATCTAGTATAGAGTCTTTTTAATCATTATTCAGGAATATACTTATCTTTATGTAATACTGAATCATTTCTGGTAATAGTTGCTGGAAGGGAGAGACATTAGAAATAGTTCACATTCAACTGGTGCTATATGAGAGACATTCATTACTAATAGTAATGGATCCACAGTGATACTGCCTCCTCTTTTTTTTTTTTTTTTTAAGTTCTCTTTATGTACTGACCACTTCCACTTATTCCCCTAATCAGAAGTGCAGTTTGAGTTTTTTTAAAAATAAATATTTTAGCAAGGCCTTTTTTGCATCCCCCGTCTTATTCTCTCTCTGTGTTGGCATGTTCTAGGAAAATGGCACTATACTAGGCACTTCATAGGTATTATTAAGATCAGTTCTCCTCTCACATAAATCATCCTTCCTGTGGTCTGGTAGGAAAGATAAAGCCTACAGGAATTAATTAAATTACAGTAATACAAGGAGCAAAGTGATTAGTGCTGTAACTTCTGCTTATCTGTTCTGTTGCTTGATATTTTAGCATTTGTTAACATCCATGTTAGATGTTGTAAAACTTTAGCTAAGTAGCTTCTTAGTTACACGTGTAGATCCGTTTTTTTTCCCACAGGGTTCTTATTACCTGAAATAGTCCTTGGATGTGAATTTAAGAGTTGCCTCATGTTGTATTAGTACATAGGTTTAGTGCCTTCCTGATTCTGAGTGGACTTTGAAGTCATTTTCCCCTGGGTTTTGTGTGTTCAGGTTATTCTTAACTGGCTTACTCTTGGGAGGAAACTGAGGCAAGCCGGGAGCTGCTGGTGCAGAGTCATTGTTGAGAGCCTGGGCTTCTATTCATTCTCTGGGTGACAGCGAGCTGCCCACTTAACTCTTGATCATTTGTTGCCATCAGATGCTGGAGGGATGTTTGATTTCAAGTCCAGGACAGCACTTTCTGTCAGCCTTCAGGAGTGCTGAACTTGAGCTTTGTTCTCTTCAAGGCTCTAATGCCCTTTCTGTCTCATTATCCCAGTCTTGGTGGCTGCATCCTCACCATTCCCTCAACTCGCCCTTGGAGCAGATCTTTATTTTCAGACTGCTGGCTGGATGGGGGAAGTTTTTGTCCCCTGTGCTGGGAAAGGAAGATGGGCGGGGCTTTCTCACCTTTTTTTTTTTTTCCTTCCTGGGTCTGGAGCCTCGTTGCAGCTGGTTACATAGCTTTCTACTTGGGAGCCTTTGCTTTGGGCCTTGAGGTCTGTGCGGGGCAGTGTTGTTCTTATCTCTTTTTCTCCTGGCCAGCAGAATTTGTAGCTGAGTGAAAATGTTGGTTGCTCAGTCGTGTCCTACTCTTTGAGATCCCGTGGACTGTAGCCCACCAAGCTCCTCTGTTCCATGGGATTCTCCAGGCAAGAATACAGGAGTGGGTTGCCCTGCCCTCATGCAGGGGATCTTCCTGACCCAGGGATTGAACTTGGAACTCCCACATTCCAGAGAGATTCTTTACCGTTGGAGCCACCAGTAGCTGAGTGAAGGCACCCCATATGGTTTGCTACTTGGATAATTAGCCCTTACAGCCTTAACAGTATTTAAAATCTTGACAGCGTCTTGATAGTGAAAAAAACCCTGATGTTTGGCCTCTTCTGTCCCACCACCCTCCCCTGTGCTTACTGCATCAACACAATAAATAGCAAGAACTTCTGAAAATGTTCTCAATCGGCGATGTAATTGTGTAGGAGAGTCATCTCCAGAGACAGATGTTTTGCTCTTTGCATAATGGTCTTGCAAAGGGACGTTCATTTGGGGAACAGCACCTGAAATGGAACATAATGCCACACTGTGCACTACAGATGATCGGCAAGTCCTTTCTGGAACGCGAGGCTGCTGAAACCTGCTTTGCTTCTTTCCCTCTCTGGATGTTGCCCAGAGACCTTGATAACTGGGGCTGTTCCTCAAACTTGCCACTTGGCTCTGCTGTCACTGTGGCTAGTGTAGGTGTAGACCACTGGATGTCTGTATGGGGAGCAGGGAGAGGGGTGCCAGTCCTGCTGTTCCCTGGCATGGGCAGGTTGAGGAATTTTTAGTAATCTTGTTTTCCTACCTTGCTAGACTGGCAACTAGACTACGTTGCCAATTGTCTCGTCTGTAAAGAAATTTAAGGAGTATTTCAAATTATCTTCAGGTACATGTGGAGGAAGAAACGTGAGTTCCCCAGTTACTTACTAATTTACCTACTTAGCCATTTGGACTTTAAACAAGCTCCTCAGTGTTGCTTTGTGACAGGATTCCCTTTGCTTCTGTTCCCATTGGTTTAAGTTGGGCCAAAGTGCTCAAATGGCGCTCGGCAGCATTTCTCAAAAAGTTCCCCATGGTCCTTCTCACTATTTACTATAAACACAGAGTCGGAGCCAGGACCCCAGACCTGCAGAATCAGAGTATCTGATGTGGGCCTGGCAGCCTGAATGTTCCCAAACTCCCACACTAAACCTGATGGTCACTGACAGGTGGTGATTGATTGTCCTTTGATGGTAAGAAGCCAAGAGAGAGTAGTGTCTGGCTCTCCAGCTACAGCCACTGGGATAGCCTGGGTCAGAATCCTAGCTCTGCTTGTTAACATGACTTGAGGCATGTTACTTAACCTTAAGCCTCACTTTCCTTGCTGTGATTTAAGTTCATAATCCATTTCATAACGAATTGAAGACTGAGAAGCAGATTCAGTGTTTTTTGCCCTAGGTCTGATGAAGTGTGGGCAACTATAGGAACGGTGAGTCGAAGAGTATGAGAGAAGTGTAGTCAACTAAGGGTTCTATAAAAATCAACAAGATGCTTCAGGGGCCCAGTGTCTTACATAATCTAGTGGTTCAAAGTCCAGCCTTCTTCCATTCTCCCACCTGTGAATTTTTATAATCACATCTCAGTTTTTTTGTTTTTTTTCCCGTTTTTATTTAACATTCTTCTTTGCCTCCTTGGAGATATGTCTGAAATGTATTGCATTGTTGCGAGCTCAGGACTTACCCAGACCTCATCTTTTTAACAGATCCTATTTATGTTTAGGGGCTCCCCTGGTGGCTCAGACAGTAAAAAAAACCTGCCTGCAGTGCAGAAGACCTGCATTCAGTCCCTGGATTGGGAAGATCCCTAGGAGGAGGACATGGCAACCCAATCCAGTATTCTTGGCTGGAGAATCCCTATGGACGAAGGAGCCTGGTGGGCTACAGTCCCTGGGGTCGCACAGAGTCAGACACGCCTGAGTGACTGAGCACAGCACAGATGGCAGTACTGGTAAAGAACCCTCCTGCCAATGCAGGAGACATAAGAGACCTGGGTTCGATCCCTGGGTTGGGAAGATCCCCTAGAGGAGAAAATGGCAACCCACTCCAGTTTTCTTGCCTGGAGAATTACATGGACAGAGGAGCCTGAAGGGCTACAGTCCATGGGGTTGCAAAGAGTCGGACACAACTGAAGCAACTTAGCACGCAGCACACACTTACCTTTAAGAGGGATTTTTTAGGAGGAAGAAATAGAGTTAATTGAGAAAGAAAGCATCTTTTTCTTTGAAGCGACTCCTGGGGAGTATTGGGTACATGAATCTTCTGTGTGTGCTCCTGTAGATAGTGTAAGATATCTTCCGTTCGGTCAAGGTGGTTATGATTTTGACCCTTTCCTTCCAGCTGCTGGCTGTAGATTTCCATCTAGTTAGATCTGTCTTTTATAAAAATGTGCTATTGTATGTGTTAGGGATAATAAATAGTGGATATCCCTGTGGATTCTGTATCCTGGCTGCCAAGGGAATTGAAAGGTCCTTGATTGTAAATATGCCCAGGGCATGTGGTAATGTTACTATTTTAAGTCTATAATTCAAATGGAAATCACAGCCTTTTGTTTATTAACAGAACTTGTGTGGCAGGGCAGTTGGGACTGGTCCATTTACCTTTTGAAATTTTATCCATTTAAATCGAATCGTGTCAGTTCTTATTTTAATTCAACAGTCTGTTTTAAGATCTTCATAGAGTATAATTCTGCTTGGCTACTTGTAGTGTATTTCAAGTCTCTTTTTAAAACAAACAAACAAACTTGGTTTTGACCCTGGTTATTTGAGAGCCCATTGGTAGTTAAATTATTCCCTTCTGCCTCTTGGAAAGATACATCTGTGAAAGAATATTATTTTGAGAGAAGGGGGAAAAAAAGGAATTTAATGCATTTCTTATGAGGAAAAGAATGGCCAATTATTCTGCCTCTGAGAGAAATAAAAGTATGAGACATTGGGAGCCAAGGGAAAAGCTGACAAACCAGGTGTGGAGTTTTCCTATCCCTAACCATTTTTAAGTCTAAAAAGGCCCTGACATTATAGAATAATATAGCCAACTTTCCTTTTTCTGCCTTGATGTTGTACCATGTTGCTCAGATCCTCCTCTTTTTAAAGACACAGCCTTGCAGATAAAGTGCCTGGGCATTCATCCTCGACCCTGTTTCTTTCCTCTTGTTTCTTCCTCTGCCTATCCTGCGTCAGTAACCAACCACTGACCTTCATTTCAAGGTATTTTTGTATTTTGGCTGTTTACATAGCTCTAGGAATAATGTTGTTTTTTAGTCTGTATTTAAATCATTATCATTCTGCAACTTACTTTCCTGCTCAGTGTTGTTTTTCAGATTTGTTTTATTGTGTTGTTCTCATTTAGACTAACTGCTCTGTGTTCTGCTCTGTGATTGTACCATAAATATGAGCACTGCCTTCCTTGTCTTGCACGAGTCAGGCTTCTCTTTGGTATATACCTACCTGTAAGAAGAATTTCCTGGGGCTTCTTTGGTATCTCATCTGGGAAACAACCCGCTTGCAACGCAGGAGACCCCAGTTCGATTCCTGGGTCAGGAAGCTCCCCTGGAAAAGGGATAGGCTACTCACTCCAGTATTCTTGCGCTTTCCTGGTGGCTTAGACAGCAAAGAATCTGCCTGCGATGCAGACACGAGTTTGAGACCTGGGTTTGATACCTGGGTTGGGAAGCTCCCCTGGAGGAGGGCATGGCCACCCACTTCAGTATACTTGTGTGGAGAACTCCCATGGATGGAGGAGCCTGGTGGGCTACAGTCCATGGGGTCGCAAAGAGTCAGACACGACTGAGCAACTAAGCACAGCACAGCAAGGAGAATTTCCTAAGTATTAGGGATGTATGTCTCTAACTTCAACCTCATAAGAGTGTGTACATGGAGTAGCACCATATGAACGTGCCGTAGTGGCTGAACCATATTATATTCCCATCGGTGGTTACAGCATACCCATTCCCCTACATCCTCATTTTTAGAGTTTGACAGTATAATCAATGTCCTACATTATCTCAGCTTACGATGCCCTGATTATTAATGAAGTGATACCTGTCTTCATACGCTGAATGCCTCACTGCCGTTCTTGTTTGTTTGTTTAATTATTTTATTTTATTTTTTAACTTTACAGTATTGTATTGGTTTTGCCATACATCAAAATGAATCCGCCACAGGTATACATGTGTTCCCCATCCTGAACCCTCCTCCCTCCTCCCTCCCCATACCATCCCCCCGGGTCATCCCAGTGCACCAGCCCCAAGCATCCAGTATCGTACCTCAAACCTGGACTGGCGACTTGTTTCATATATGATATTATACATGTTTCAATGCCATTCTCCCAAATCATCCCACCCTCTCCCTCTCCCACAGAGTCCAAAAGACTGTTCTATACATCAGTGTCTCTTTTGCTGTCTCATATACAGGGTTATTGTTACCATCTTTCTAAATTCCATATATATGCGTTAGTATACTGTATTGGTGTTTTTCTTTCTGGCTTACTTCACTCTGTATAATAGGCTCCAGTTTCATCCACCTCATTAGAACTGATTCAAGTGTATTCTTTTTAATGGCTGAGTAATACTCCATTGTGTATATGTACCATGCAAATGAAGCAACTGACAAACAACTAATCTCAAAAATATACAAGCAACTCCTATAGCTCAGTTCCAGAAAAATAAATGACCCAATCAAAAAATGGGCCAAAGAACTAAATAGACATTTCTCCAAAGAAGACAAACAGATGGCTAACAAACACATGAAAAGATGCTCAACATCACTCATTATCAGAGAAATGCAAATCAAAACCACTATGAGGTACCATTTCACGCCAGTCAGAATGGCTGTGATCCAAAAGTCTACAAGCAATAAATGCTGGAGAGGGTGTGGAGAAAAGGGAACCCTCTTACACTGTTGGTGGGAATGCAAACTAGTACAGCCACTATGGAGAACAGTGTGGAGATTCCTCAAAAAACTGGAAATAGAACTGCCTTATGATCTCGCTGCCATTCTTTGTGAAATGCCTATTCATACCTCTTGGCCAATTTTTCTGTTGGATTGTTTCTCTTGATGATTCCGACTACTCTCACTACCACGCGTACCCACCTAACAGTATCTGCATCCACACACTTTGGGGTGAATTATTGGAGCTCCTGTGAAAAGCCACCCCCTCCTTCCCTATGTAAAGACATTGCGTTAACAGTTCTATGCTCTTCATTCTGCATTATCACTTACTGGCTTTCCATGGGAACTGTGCCTATGATTTCTTCCCTCTAAAACCAGAAACCGAAACCTCTCTCTTCACCCTGCTTCCTCTGCCAGCTACCACATAATGTCTTTGTGTTTTGTAGCAGAACTTTCTGAAGTATCACATGTACTCACTTTGTCCACTTTTTCTCTTCCCATTCCCAGTTCCCATCAGGCTTCCCTACTGCTTCACCATAATTAATCTTGCCAGGTTACGGATGACCCACACTCAGCTTAATCCAAGTGGATCTTAGTCACTTGCCTCGTATGTTGATAGAGCCGGTCTTTCCCTCCTCAGTTCACTTTTTTTCTTTGACTTGGACGAAACATTGGTCCTTTGTCCTGCTGAGATCGCTGATTGCTCCTTCCCAGTCTCCTGTTTTTCATTCCTTCACTTACTCCTTATCTTTTAATGTTAAAATGCCCCAGTCCTCTGTGCTTCTCAGTCTCTTTGCTTTAAATACCACCTATATGCTGCTGCTGCTGCTGCTGCTAAATTGCTTCAGTTGTGTCCGACTCCGTGCGACCCCATAGACAGAAGCCCACAGGGCTCCCCAGTCCCTGGGATTCTCCAGGCAAGAACACTGGAGTGGGTTACCATTTCCTTCTCCAATGCATGAAAGTGAAAAGTGAAAGGGAAGTCACTCAGTCGTGTCCGACTCTTAGCGACCCCATGGACTATAGCCTACCAGGCTCCTCCATCCATGGGATTTTCCAGGCAAGAGTACTGGAGTGGGGTGCCATTGCCTTCCCTGCACCTATATGCTAACCACTCCCAAATGTAAATTACCAGCTCGGAGCTTTTATCCAAACCCACACTACCCATGCAACACCTCAACTTGAGAGTTTAGCGTGCCCGTAATTGAACTCCTGTTCTTATCCCCCTCTCTCTACCTGTGGTCTTCCTCATCTCATGTGATAAACCCACCACCCCACCAGTTACTCCTTTACCTTTGCTCATGCTTGACTTCTCCTTTTTTTCTCTTCTCACATTTCATCTACCCACTTTCAGAATATTCCCAGATTAGAACCACCAGTTCAGACAGTGAAGTGTCTGTTTACATTGCGGGAGACCCAGGTTCAATCCCTGGGTTGGGAAGATCCTCTGGAGAAGGAAATGGCAATCCACTCCAGTACTAATGCCTGGAAAATCCCATGGACAGAGGAACTTGGTAGGCTACAGTCCATGGGGTCACAAAGAGTTAGACATGACTGAGCAACTTCACTTCACTTCAGCCACTTCTTACTCTCTTACTGCTCCTTCTTGATGTAATCTACCATCATTTCCCACCGAGATTAATGCCATAATCTCCTAATCAGTCTTCCTTTGTTTTCTCCTTTCTTTGCTTTAGTGTCTGTTCTGAGCACAGTAGCTAAAGTAATTCCTTTAGATGTTAAGTCAGACGTGTCTTTGTCTGTTGTTCTTCCCTCTTGCTCTCTGCTGTAGCCACAGTGATGCCTCTGCTGTTCCTTCAACCCACCAGACATCTCCTAACTCAAGGCCTTTGCACTGGCTGTCCTTTCTGCCTTTCTCCAGATGACTGCATCCCATACCTCTTTTGAGTCTGTTAAAATGTAATGTGATGAGGGTAAGCCTCACTGAGAAGTTAATGCCTGTGGCTCAGTATTCCAGTTCTCTCTCACCTGGTTCTGCCTTTTTCTTTATCCGTTTCGCTTATCAGCTACTGAGTCTGTGCTTTGGCCCATCGGTTTGTTCATGATGCCTTTTAGTAAAGAACTCTAAAATTTTACTGGAGTCACATTTATCAATCTGTTCATGGTTTGTGTTTATTCAGCCTTGTTTTAAGAGTTCCCCCAGGATCCTTGGGTCCAGCAAAATCTTTGGCTACAGCTTTTTGGCTGCAAGATGGGCTGGATAAAATTCAGGCCTGCGATGGGGTTGAGAATAAAGACCTTCATTAGTGTGTGTTAGTCACTTAGTCGTGTTAGTGATCCCTTCTGTTCCCTCTAGATGAGTGTTGACCAGAGACCTCATTTTAGGAAGGTAAGATCCTGAGGGTGGGGGAGGATGCCGGGCATGTCTTTGGATGCTGAGATGCTGATATTGGGCTTCCTTCCCCAGCCAAGAAGAGGTAAAATGATTGAAGTTACCTATAATGGGAGTCATTGCCAGGCCTACATAGTCACTTCTCAGGATGAACAGTGATTACAGCACATACTGGTTTGTGTATTATCCGCCCACCAGAAAAATCAAGCGTTCTTTTCTGTTTTTATTTATTTATTTCTTTTTTAGAAAAAGCATTTCCATGTAGATTAGAATCTAAACTAGACAGTCCATTTTAGCAGGCAAGATTCGGCTAACGTCTTGTTTTCTCAGAATACATTCCATACCTCAATTGCCTCTTAGAGATTTCAAAGGCTTTTGTGTACCTGGTAATTTGGAGGAATTGCTTTTATTTTGTAGTTTCTTAGGGACTTCTAATATCTCTCTTGTAAGATGTTTACAGATGTCAATAGCTACTAGATCTGAAGGGTTAGAGTAACAAGATCATTCTGTTTTCACTTGTGGTATCTTGTTTTCTGCTTGTGCTATTAGTTCTTTCCTAGGTTCATCAGAGACATAGAATCAGACTCAAGTTGCCCTGCTTTTTATTGGGATGTTTGATGTACTGTTTTCTTCTTCTGAGAGTGTCTAGGCTCAGCCCAGTTCTGTCAAGCCCCTTTCTTGTTCAGGCTGCCGTGTTCACACATTGAGGTGTGTGTCATCCCATGGCCCTTATTTGAAATGCTTATTGAAACTGTTTCTTACCATTCCTCGTTTTGGAGTTCCAGTCAGGGAACCTTGCCTTTACCTTGGTGGTGTTTCAGAATAAGTAGGGTAAGCTTCTGATGTCAGGTTCTATGGCATATCCTAAGGCTGTGGAAGGGAAATTTTGGTTATTTTGTTTATGTCATTAAAAAAAAAGCAAATGTTCACTTGGTAATCACATACCTCCTCCCCAAATAGATTGCCCTGTATTGCTAGGGGAATAATATGAATACATTGGGACTGTTTTGCTCCTGATGGCCAATTCTGATAATCATTGATTTTTGTCTTTATTTAAAATTCTGTTCATTACTGACACCTAGTATCTTCTGTCTAGCAATCTTTCTTACACTATGAATAGTGCTGTCATAAACTCTACTTTAGGGCTTCTCAACAGTGACCCACTCTAAGGAAAACTCAGTGTTGGATTATTTCTTTAAAGAAGTTCATGTTTAGGGCTATACTTATTAGGCAGCAGTCATGCCACCATATGACTTGATCAGAGTTTAGAAATCCAAGTTGTTCCTATTCAGAGTGTGTAGATTCTCATACCTCAACTCGCAAAAGTGGAGAACACCCACCTTCAATTCTGAAGGAGTCTTCACTTCTTTGAGGGGCACTGCAGTGATCCTGCTGCCTTTATTTTTTAAGCCAGAGAAATGAGAAGACAGTTGGTACATATGAAGCTTGAACTCAAAGAATTGTGCATATTCTTGGTGATATCAGTGAACTGAAATGTTTAAATGATGTGTTCTAGAGGCCAAGTCTTTCTTTGGGTCTAGGGGAAAACCTCTATTTTGATGCCTTTGACCTCAGGATGAAAATGATAAGTGTTCTTAATTTGAGTGTAGTTGGCTGCTTAAGAGAACGTAATTTGAATACTTGAAGTACAGAATGAAGTACATAGAGGTCTTGTGTCAGGTGTATAAGAGATGGCAAAGCAAACTTGAGCCCAGATGGACTAATCACACAGAATGGGAAGCAGTGACATGCATCTGGGTTGGAGGTTATTGCTTAATTTTCTCTGATTTTTTTTTCTCCAAATATCTGTTCATGCAGATGGCATGCTTGTTCTCATATATCATTCTGCATGTTTCTTTTGTTAGTACATCCAAGTATTTGAATATATACTATAAGAGAGGTACTATATACTTGGGTCTGGGGTCACAGAGGACAATAGAAATGGACATGATCTCTGTTCTCATGGAACTCAAGGGGCTAGCGGGGGGAAGCATTAATCATACCAACCAATCTAGCCAGCATCTCCCAGTTTCTTATTCACATGCTCTAGTCCTGCATACCCTGTCCTACCCCACCCCCAAACTTCTCAGATTCCTTCTCCTTTATCCCCTCTGTCCATTCCCCTGTCAGGTGCTGTTAATTCATTTCTTAAACTAGTTCTCACGTCTCAGTTCCCAGGTATGTTGCCTTTATCTGGACCCTCTCTCTTCATCTCAGTTGTTTTGCTCAAAACACCTCTTTTGGGGGCAGTCTGAGCTCCAAGAAATAACGAAGGGATTGATTGCATTATTTGTTGAAATACGGTTTGTTCCTGCCTCTCTCGGAGAAGGCAGTGGCACCCTACTCCAGTACTCTTGACTGGAAAATCCCATGGATGGAGGAGCCTGGTGGGCTGCAGTCCATGGGGTCGCTAGAAGTCGGACACGACTGAGCGACTTCCCTTTCACTTTCCACTTTCATGCATTGGAGAAGGAAATGGCAACCCACTCCAGTGTTCTTGCCTGGAGAATCCCAGGGACGGGGGAGCCTGGTGGGCTGCCGTCTCTGGGGTCGCACAGAGTTGAACACGACTGAAGCGACTTAGCAGCAGCAGCAGCCTGCCTCTCTACTTTTGCTTGTCTTGCCTTTTTCCCCATCTCTAGTTTTCTTCCTAGTTCATTCCTATCCTGCAAACTCATGTTAAGTCCCACCTTGTCAATGAAACATCTCCCGATTATTTCTTTCTTTCCACTTCCCTGAATTCTAATAGCACTTAGTCCCTCGTCTGTATCACATAATTCAGCACTTATTCAAAAGTGCTTCATGTTACTTCATAGTTACAGGATTTCTGTTAGTATTATTGTTAGGTTACAAGGATTTTAAGTCCAGGATTATAACATACATTTACATAGTGCTTTGTCTGGGGCTAATAGTTGGTACGTGCTTAATAAAGGCTTATAGAGTAATAGAATGAGATTTATAGTATATCTGTAAATGTTAGAAGGTCCCTGATAACTCAGTGAGCTGCTTTTATGTTGCAGTTTAGATAGCTGTTTCCCTGTTGAGGAACATTTAGGTTGTTTCCTGTTGCATAAACAATTCATTGCTTATTTTTGAGCCTGTCATTTGTAAAAGATAATTTTGTTCCCTGTAAAGCAACCAAATACTTAATCACTCACTATATATCCAGCAGTTACTCAATATTTGTCATACTGGAAGGTAGAGCCTCCTTCAGGTGCATTGTCTGTATCTTGTGCTCTTGGCTGTGTTCCTGTCTCAGTTTTTGCTTTGATTTCCCATTCCTGATGTGATATTTTATTTTGCTTTAAGGATAAGAACAAGAAACTCCGTCCCCTCTATGACATTCCCTACATGTTTGAAGCCCGGGAATTTCTGCGGAAGAAGCTCATTGGGAAGAAGGTAAGCGATGACAGAAACCTATTTGCGAATAGTTGTGTGTTGTTTTAAGCTGGGCCCTTGTGACGGAATCCCAAAGACCGGCAGATAGATGACTTGCCTCCCCCAAGTCAAGCGATTTTGCTTTGATACAAAGAGAGGAGTGCCTCTGTCTCAGGAAGTGACATCCCTCGGGAGAATTCTAAAATTGGGGCCCTGACCACAGTGTGATTGCCAAGGCGCTCACGGCGAGTTCTTTCCAGGGTCCCGGCTCAATTCCAGTTTCAGTAATTGCATGTTGCCCTGAGCTCCATTCACTTGGCTCTCTGCTTCTCTCCAGCCACCTCCATTAAAAGTTGGGGCTCTGGGATTTGCTAGGGAAAGAAGGTGGCTGCTCTTTACTGCTTTCCGTGTTTCTGTGGAGAAGAGGGAGCCTGCCTTGGTGGGGAAGAGAGCATGGTTTCCTGGTGGTTCTTGGGGAGACTTTCTGGTGGAGCCTGGAGGCCCTCAGAGGGCATTTCCTTGGGTTGTCAGAGCAGAATGTTCTAGAAGCTGCAGAACTTGCTGTTCTGTCAAGCGGATCATTAACCTCTGATCTTCCCCTGACTTTCCTTGACCTCCCCACCCTGCCTGTGCCGGGCATTTCTTTGTGTCCTGGGTAAAGAGAGGGAATGAATTGGAGTATTTCCTTTGGTAATTGAGAGAAATTTGTGGAGAAGGACTGTGATTTGTCTTCTCCTTACTTTGTTTTGGTGGGAATTCTTCCAGGAAATGTTATGTTTTTGGCCAACTTTTGTTGTGGGTTAAGAAAGGCCATGGTTCTAAGTCCAGCCTCAGCATGTCGAAGCCATATTAGCATTCTTTACCTCATGCAGGTTTTTAAATGATGGGAGTTGTGAGAGGTTTGTCAAAGTAGTGTAAAAATAAATATAAATATAAGCCATTTTATTATAAACCATAGTCACTAGAATGATAAATTATAACAAGAGATTTTGAAGCTGGGCATAAGATGAAATTGCTAATTTTGAGGCAGAGACAGCAAACTGGGTTCCCTAACATGAGTATTAAATCTCCTCAGGTTCCTTCAGAAAATAGGCTCATTTGTCATTGTATAAAACTTGACAGAATGTTGTATTCATTCATGAAGTGTAGTGCAAATGATGGCTTTAAGCCTCTTTCAATTTCTAGATCTCCTGTTATCTGATCGAATGTCTAACATCTCTATTTCACCAAGTTGATACCATATCACTCATTTACTGGCTCATAAACAATGGCATAGAGACAAGCAAGGAATCCTATTCCCCACCCCGCCAGCCCCGATACATATGCATATCTATTGAAATCCATCCAAGAATCACATTGAAAGGGGTGGCAGTGCATATTCACTTCGTGGGCAGCCAGTTGTGTGGCCTGTGTTATGGCCTCCACCTGCTTGGTTTGAATATTGCCCTCCCGGATTCTGCTTCATCTCTGGGAGCATAGATCACAGCTCAGGGTAGCAGCTGCTAAATGGTTTTAGGTTAGTCCAGGGCCCTGCTCTCAAACACTGTGTGCCTGCTGGGCCTTTGTAAAGTCCTCCGTCTCAGGATAAAAGGACTAACCTCCAGTGTCAGATTTGGTGGCAATTCTTAAGCAATTAGTCTCCTTCTTGGTGGGAGAAACCTCATTTACTGGTGCCTCTGCATCAGAGTTGATTGGATTCTGTTTGTGCTGAGCCCAAGTTTTGTCCCCCATGGTGACACTGTATAAATGATGAATACTGTATCCCCACATAGGGAGAAGGACGCAGCTCAGCTCTGCTGGGCTAGAACATTCCTGATGCAAACTGCTTTTCTGACTCACCACCTGAAACCACTTGCCTGTCTTCTGGGCGCATCAGTTGCAACAGCAAACACCCATGTGCTCTGGAGTCTGGGAACAGACAGGGCAGTGGCTGCCTCAAGGGGGTGGCCCGCACATCATCACACATTTCTGCCAATTCCCTTCAGACCTCTGCAGCAGCATGTAGTGATTAAGAGGCACCGAGAGGGTGCATGCGGGCCTGTGTGTGCCCGTGTGCACGGAAGCTGATTAGGGCTGCCTGTCACAGCTTAAGCAAGATAATGGAGGTAAAAATCATCTTCTCTGCCCAGACTATTATTTGACCATCCCAGAGAGTCTATAATAAGACAGTTTGGAGGGATTTCTAGAATGTAGAGAAATAAGATTGAAGGTAAAGTGGTGCAGTGCTTTGTTAGATTCAGTGGCCTCCATTTCAGTTATGGAAATGCACTTTGGTTCACTCCCCAGATTTAATTCTGGCTAAATGCCTTAATTAAAGTAACCAGGCACCTCTCTGAGTCTTGGTTTTATCTTTTGGGAGCTGGGAATATTATTTGCCTTTCCTCTCTGATGGATGAGAATCTGCCATAAAACTAGTCATTCATGTTTTTCCAGATGCCTATTAAGATTTTGTTTTGTTTAGTGATACTGCTTTCATGTAGAATCTAGCATAGCCTGACTTTTTCAGGTGAGGTCAAGAGATGTAATCCATGGGCAACTAATTTGCCCTTGCCCAGATTTGGGTGTTACCTGATACCCACTTCCACAAAATGAGTATGCGCTTGTGTTAGAGTATATATTTGTGTGCGTTTGTGTTTTGTGTGGTTTGAGGAAGAGTTAGAAGATGTGTATATCCTGGAAGAGTTTCGGAAGCTGTCTGAATTGCCACACTGCCTGGTCGAATGCCCTCCCCATCCCCCCGTTTACCATCTGCCATCTGTGCATTCACTCAGATTTGACTCAGGGAATATGCATGGAGGAGAGAACTGTCTCACTGATTTCTTCTGGGGTTCTTCATGGTCCCAGTGTAGTGGACACATGGGATCCTTGGTAACTTCAGCATGTCCTGTAGTTTTCCAGAATGGCATCCTTACTTTGTGTAAGATGATGAGATTGTGATGCCCTTCTAAGAGAATCAGAGCTACAGTCCTCATCTAATCGCAAGAACAGTTTCTTTCTCTGTGTATTTTTTTTCCTTAATATTTAGAGATTGTCAGCCCTAGGAAAGCAGGAGTTTGTATGTCTAAGTCATTTTACTCTCAGTGGAATAAGGTGATGGTAGCTGGGAATCTTCATTTGGAATTTTCCACAGCTATTTCATAGAATCTCTAAATATTTTTTAATCTGTTTAATACAACATTTACAAATGACATGTGAATCACTGTAACTTCTATCCCTTGATTGTGGAATTTTTGTCACCATGGGAACCATTGTGTTCAAAGTTGTAACTTGTTTAGACCATTGAAGGGTCAGAAATGGTGGATGAAATGAAATTCCAAAAAGTGATGAAGCTTCAGCCCTGGCAGTAGAAAGTTGCTCAGTCCAGGCTGTCCTGTCTCTAGAAGTTCTACCCCCACCCCTACCCTCCACCAGTTCATGTATTCCCTAAAGATTTCACCACTGTTTTCATTGAATAAGTAAATTGGGGAATGAGGCACATTTGTAAACCAGTAGCTGAATTTGTGTGCTTTTTATGTCATTAAAATTTGTTCTGTAAACTATGCAGACTCTTTTTAGGCACTCAAAATTAGGTAATTTTCTTGATAAATGCAGGCATTTGAAAAGTTATTGGCTATAAATTAGGGAATTATTACTTTAGATTGTTCTTTTTTTGGAAGCCTATTTTACTTGAGGGTCATGCTTTTTTGGGGGTGTGGGTGGGAATGATTTCTGTGTGTGCCAGATTTAACAATTCCAGCAGGTTCAAGACTGAACCTCATGAAAAATCTGTTCTCACTTTTTAGAATGGTTGGTATAGTATGTAAATGATATTATCTCTATTCTGAGTTAATGTACTTTTATGAGCCAGGCTGGCAACCCAACCACTGTTAATAGCCTTGCTTCTCTGGGATAAAATATTCTGAATGTCTAAGTCGACTATAGAAGATACGGCTCATTTGTTCTTCAGTGGCTACCTGTGCATGATTTTCATGCCATTCCAATATGTATGTATGCTACATACATATTGTATGTATTGTTTTATAGCACTTCATATAATGCTCATTTTAGCTTAAAAATTTAGAGCTGTCATTTATTGAGTTGGTTGTTCCTGGTAGACACTGAATTTTGTTTTCACTTTTTAATATCTTCACCTCTGCCCTGAAAGATATATGTATCATTCCTGTTTTATAGACATAGAAACCGAAACTTACCCCAGATGTCCATGCTCTTAATGATGATTCTGATGATAAAGGGCGTCCGGAAAGGCCTGCTTTCCTCTTGTGTGTACTGACTGGTGTGTAGATGGCCAGGGTCAGGGTGCTTTGGGGGCATGACCGTCCTTGTGTATAACACCCTACCTGCTGTGAGAAGTTGATTCTCTGCCGCCACAGCATCCTTGTCCACAGATAGCCGCAGGTGGTCAGAGCACCAGGGATCAACCCTCTGAATGCCTTCAGCCCTCTAGACATTATCTCATGAGTCTTTGAGATGTCCCTGTGAAATGATGTTTCCTCAGATTGCTCCTCCGAGAAGCCCGTGTCAGATTACATGATCTTCTTCAGTTCCACAGACAATGTGAGGTCATAGCAAACAGTGTTAAGCCAGTGTGGAGCTCGATTTTACTTTCTCTTCTATCTTCTGGCAGAGGTGAGGCTTCTGGGAGAAGGGAAAGGGCAGGTTACTTTTTTCTTTTTTAATCTTCGGCAGGGCCCCCCGCAGGTTGAGGAACACACTCAGTGCTCCAGTCCCTGTGTGAGCATGGGACCCTGAGGCTTGCCACCCTCAGCCGACGTGGCACTCAATTCAGCTGGTGGGTGCTCTTCAAGGGCGTGGGGCTTCCTTGAGAATTCATTTATTCTTCTCACAGGCTGCGTCGCAAAAATACTTCTGCTGTGTGCTAAGTTAATCCCCTGTGTTAAGTACAAAGCTGGCAGTCTGGGGATTCTTGTTCTTAATTACCTCTGATGCAATTTAGTTTGGTTTTTATAAACATTTCCTTTGTCATCTCCACATTTTTCACTTCATATTAATGTGATTCACTCACGCCATGGAAAAGTCCTCTACATTAATGATCAAAACAGGCCCTAGGGTTGAGAATGCATTGTGATTTAAATTGACAGGTTTATGTGAGGTTGCTTGTCCTTGCCTTCTCAGTGCCAGCTGTTACCATCAGTGTGGCTGTAAATTTTTTGAATAAATGGCTGAAGATATTCACCAAATCGAGATGTTTTGAATTGGCTCGTATTTTCTGACCATACCTTTTCCGAGTAAGACTTCTCCCACTTGTACGGGACGAGAGCATGTCAGTGCACCACAGGAGACCAAGGGTCATTGGAGATGCCATTGACCTCTTGGCTGAACTCATCAGCTCTCTTGTCTGGTGTAGGTAATTAACAGAAATGACTGTAGGGTTTCTGGAAACTCAGTTGTTCCCAGCAAGGTAACATTCTCCTGGTTGCCACTTGAGAGCTCTTCTTGATGAGCTCTTGGTTTTGTTTTATCTGTAGGTGCGGCAGAGTACCTCTGTGATTTAGAGACCGTCAGGGTGTTGAGCTGAGCATGTAGCTCTTTGGTGAAGTGTGGTATTTGTATCAAGTATATTCTTATGCCTTTTTCAGAAAGGACGTCTTATATAAATGAAGAAATCAGAAATTGAAACTGCATTCCTGAACATTTCTTCTGTAGGCTTACCTGTGGGAAATGGTTTATTAGATACCAGGATCCTCAAGATCTCCTGTCTCTGGGTACTGTTAGACCTTACTGGGTTTAAAGACCTTCTTCCCTGGACTCCCAGGTTGCTCGTAGGTTCTGGTGAGAGTCCTTATATTTATAACTGATTGTCAGTTGGCTTGTCTTAAGCCACCCACTCCTGATCTTTTCACCCAAGATTCTGAAATATCGTCCTTAGGGCTGGAACTTTCCATGCCTGTTCTCTGCAAACTGGGCTTTTATTTTAGGGGGAGATTTGTGCTGAATCAGCTCAGCTGTGTTTGGGGGTAGGGAGAGGACAGGCTTTTTTTCCCTACTTTAAAAATAACCCTTGTGTGCCAAAAAAACCTATAAAATGTGCTGAATTGCAAATCTTCCAACTTCCTATACCTCCTGGTTTACAGCGAATAGATTCTTTTGAGCTTGGGCTCAGTGGTAATGTACAGAATATCTTACAGTGTGTGGAAGGGAGTAAAGTGAGACTACCCAGACGTGCTCTGTTGGGAAGCAAACCCAACTCTTTTTATCTTTTCTCACAATATTTTTTCCCTAGTAGTTTCGTCTTCTAAGGGTTTGTATAGGGATAGTACATATAAAGTTTCTAGGAAGAAAGATTTTGGTATATTTGCAAAATCAGACATCATTCCAAAGTAGTGAGTCCAAATTTTAGGCATAGACTAAGATTTCTTTCTGTGGCCTCTGTTTTTGATGTGTCCAGAGAGTTAGGCTAGTATTTCCAGTTGCTTGAGTATCTTCCCTAAGGACATGGAACAACTTGTGGGTATACAAGAGGGTAGTATGCACAATTGTCTGGTTCTAAGGTGGACATTCCGGAGAAGGCAATGGCACCCCACTCCAGTACCCTTGCCTGGAAAATCCCATGGTCGGAGGAGCCTGGTAGGCTGCAGTCCATGGGGTCTCAAGGAGTCGGACACGACTGAGCAACTTCTCTTTCACTTTTCACTTTCACACATTGGAGAAGGAAATGGCAACTCACTCCAGTGTTCTTACCTGGAGAATCCCAGGGACAACTGACGTGACTTAACAGCAAGGTGGAAATTCCTCCAATTCATTACAGTTGGGTGACTCAAGTGGCCTCTTGCTGCTGCTGCTAAGTCCGCTTAGTCGTCTCCGACTCTTAGCGACCCCATGGACTGCAGCCTACCAGGCTCCTCCATCCATGGGATTTTCCAGGCAAGAGTACTGGAGTGGGGTGCCATTGCCTTCTCCCAAGTGGTATCTTAGGGCTTCATAATTGAGGTCATACGGTTGTGAGCTCAAAGGCTATGTGCTCCTTGTTTTAATGCATTTAAAATCTGAGCAAAGGTTTTATTCTTACCGAATCAAGGTCTTTTGTTGATACCTAGAACTGCCTTCTTGCTTCCATTGACTAGTTTTCTTTCCTCTGGCAAGCTTTCAGATATTCCTGTGTGTGTGCTCAGTTGTGTCCGACTCTTTGAGACCCCATGGGCTGTAGCTCGCCAGGCTTCTTTGTCCATCGGATTCTCCAGGCAAGAATACTGGAGTGGGTGGACATGCCCTCTTCCAGGGATCTTCCTGGTCCAGGGATCAAACCTGTGTCTCTTGGGTCTCCTGCACTGGCATGTGGCTAAGCATTGCAGTTCTACCCTATAAGGACCGCTGGCTTGGACAGTCTTTCCTGGTGGTTTCATGATGATAGGTGCAGTGGGCTGAGTAGTGTCCCCTTAGAATTCGTGTCGTTTTGGAACCTTAGAATGTGACTTTATATGGAAATAGTCTTTAAGGATGTGATGGGTTACAATGAGATCCTACTGGTTTAGGGTAGGGTCAAAACCCAAAGACCCATGCTCTCATCAGAAGAGGGTAAGACACAGATGGAAGGGCATAGGACAGTGGAGATGGAGATGTAAGTGACACATCTTCGTCTGTCTGGCCAATTGACTCCTGACTGGAGTTCTCATTTTTAAGTTTTGTAGTTTAGTGATAAGCTCCTTTGAAAAGTATTCCATCAGTTGGGGTTTTATGTTGATGTTCTTTCACCTCTGACCCCCTGCCTGTCTTGTCTTTCTTGAATTTTTTTCTTTCCCTCCTTTCTTCTCCCAGGCTTTAATGCCTGTGATCTCCAGACCAGCTGACAGTCGATACAGAATAACCAATACTTGGGCTTCCCTGGTGGCTCAGTGGTAAAGAATCCATCTGCCAGTGCAGGAGATGTGGGTCTGATCCCTGATTGGGGAAGATCCCTGGAGAAGGAAATTGCAACCCACTCCAGTATTCTTGCCTGGGGAACCCCATGGACAGAGGAACCTGGCAGGCTACCATCCCTGAGGTTGCAAAAGTCAGATACAACTTAGCGACTAAAAGATGACTACGACAGCCATTACTTGAGCACATTTCTAGTGTTGTTGGCAGGCTCACCCGAAGACTTCTGCCTTGTTTCCCTTCCTTGAAGAATCAGTGCTGATGTCTACTTAAGAAGGCTGCTATAGTCACAGGGCTTCTATCATTTCGACTTTGATCATTAGCATTTTGAAATATGGCACACCCTGGGAGAAATCATTCTGGCAGGAGCTTTTGATGAACTATGCTCATCCCATTTAAGGCTGATGAATAGGACATTAGGAATAATTAGCAGAGGCCTGGTCTGCAGTGCCACGTGAAACAGGTCACTTGCGTAGGTGTGTGCCACGGGGAGCTGTGCCTGAGTTTCTCCTGTCACTATAGGAATCTCAGTTTTTGTCTTCAATCTAGTCTTTTTGGACTGGATAGTTTTTCTGTGGCTTTGCCTTCCCTCCTCTTCTGGCTGTAAAAAGTGATTGGACTGGGCTGGGCTAATGAGTAGATGGCCCTATTCGGAAGACAAAGGTTGAATAGGCTTATTCTCTTTGAGGACTGAGCCCCTAAAGCTTTGATCATGCCTCATCACTTGATCGTATAAGAAAGCCAGAAGAGGAAGCCTGGTGAAATCAACTCATTTGTATTATTCAGCAAATAGTTCTTGAGCAACTACTCCATACCACACCTTGTTCCAGACATTGGGGTTCAAACCCTAAAAACATCTGGTCTCATGGAACTAATAGTCCAGAAAAGCCACATGATGGTTGGGTACCTTTTGGGAGGTAAAATGTGAATAGAGTATCATCTCTGTCACAAGCTGCCTACAGTCTAACTGCGATAAGATTACATCAAAATGTGCAAAGTTGAATAAGAATAGATTTGAATATCTGGTGAGATAAGAAACATGTCTCTTGGCAAGATTGGATTAATATTAATGTGAATTATACGGATCATAGTTGTCTTTCAGAGACAGGAGAGGTTCCACCTGCTGTGTGACCTCATGCGCTCAGTGGCTTCAGCGGCCTGTTACATATGAATATTTCCACCCCTTGCTTCTTTCTCTGCCTTCAGATGTACTTCCAACTGCTGAACACTGGATCCCCAGATAGAGATGCCAGGAGAGAGGTGTCAGCTATTAGGTCCAAAATGTAGCTTTTGGCTTCCATATGGTTTTCTTCTCTGCCCACAAACTGCCTTGGTACCTTTGGCTGCTGCTGCTGCTAGGTCGCTTCAGTCGTGTCTGACTCTGTGCGACCCCATAGGTGGCAGCCCACGAGGCTCCCCTGCCCGTGGGATTCTCCAGGCAAGAACACTGGAATGGGTTGCCATTTCCTTCTCCAATGCATGAAAGTGAAAAGTGAAAGTGAAGACGCTCAGTGGTGTCTGACTCTTAGCAACCCCATGGAGTGCAGCCTACCAGGCTCTTCCGCCCATGGGATTTTCCAGGCAAGAGTACTGGAGTGGGTTGCCATTGCCTTCTCCTAGTACCTTTTGGTGGTCTTAAATATTGTCACCACCCAGCCATCATCCCAAACTTTAGTATTGGCAATCTCCCCATCCCAAGTTCACCTCAATCTGCCATAGTTATCACTTCCAAATCTTCCTTTACTCAGTGTTACCCATGGCTATGAGTCTGTATGCTCCTTATCTCCCAGTTATTGCAACTGTGTCTTAAGCAGATCTGCTCCTTCTAGTCTCTGCCATCTTTCACACTGCTGTCAGAATTGCTTTCTGTGTTCACAGTCATGGTCACCTCACAGACTCTCGTGTACCCAGATGCCTGCAGGAAAGCTCCTGCCTCCTTAAATGAAGAGAAAAGAAAGCTGGTTGTGTATAAAATATCATAATGTCATTTAGGGATGTTTCCATTTCCAGTCTCACTTCCTACTCTACCCTCCATATGATACATCACAAAGAACTTCTCACCCTTGCATCGACGTGCCGAGCCCTTTCACAGCTTCCTGCCTTCACACTTCTTTTTCTGTAAGGATCTTAGCACGGTCCTCTATTCCTGGCTCCCCATGTAATGTTGGGGCCACTCCACCCTGTCATTCCCCTGTGCTGGTTTCTGGAGTATCCGTTCCCAGGTCTGACCTCCCTCCCTCACCCCTATCAGGCAAAGAGCCTGTCTGACCTTTTTCTTCAGCTCTCAGCTCCTGATGTCAGGAATCACATTAGGATCCCCCAGTAATAAGTCTCTACAGAAGCAGTGGAATTTGTCCTCCACCTGGCAGTTCTTAAAAATCGGAAGTCTTTGGATATAGAGAAGGGATGTAGAAAGCTCATCGCATAGCTCTGAGCTAGGCAGATGGTTTTTCTGTCACCTGTCTTCTTCAATTTCCTCATTCTAATATAGACCTCGAGCCCCACTCCAAAGAGATTTCAGGCGTAGCTCTGTCTGACAGATAAAAACCATGGCCTTACAAATAGGTAGAATGAGGATGTTTCTCGTGTGTTTTCCTGTATATGAGTTGTGGTTATGAACTGATGACTCCCCCCGACTGGCAGTGTGCCCGGGGGCTGTTCCTGAGGCAGCCGGAGCAGCCGCTCCTTGGTTCGGGAGGTCTACTTTGGGGCCGTTTCTGCGTCCTTTTGAAACCTGTGCAGCATTTGTAATTTGTTCTCTTTAAAAAAACGATTTTTGACAGAGGGGCTTACTCAACTAGTAAGCAGTAAGTGAATATTTTTCACTTGAATCCTTCATTACGATTTTAAACCTCTAAATGACAGATGTTTGATGGCCCCTGACTGCTGCCTGCTGTGCTCGTTCCCAGGGACGTGGGCTCCATAATGTCCATCTTCCCGAACAATAGTCCAGATGAATTGGAAATAAATAAGTCCCTGACTGGCTCCACTTGGCCATTTCTGCGACGTATGGCTTGCCTTATAGCCTGGCAGGTTGCCGCTGAGCCCGGCTCCTCAGAGCCTGTCAGGCTAAACTTGGATGTGAGGAGGAGGCGGAGAGGACTGTTGGGCAGGAGAGGCCAGTTGAGCATGGGGTTTTCCTGCTGGAGGCCCCCAATAGGGGGCCTGTAAGCCTCTGACACCCCTTAACCTCATTCTAATATAGACCTCGAGGGAAAGGAGGAGAGGAAGGAAGTAAATAGCGGAGTGACCCGGACCCTGATTAGGAATTGGTTGAACGTTGCGGTGAAATCTTACCACATGCAGCTAGACGGCCGCAGAAGCTTCTTTACTCTCCTAGTGAGTCTTTAAGAGCTGAGAGATGCATCCCTAACCAACCATATGGTCTGTGCATTCTCACCGCCTCTGTTTCTCTATTTGTAAAATGGGCATGGTTTAATTCAATAGCTGTGACTCCTCAGGTGTGCAGGTATAGGGAAGCGAAGGAAGCAGCCCACTGCCTTAGGAGTAACTTTTGGGGTAGGGCACAAAGGCTGGACCCATGTAAGCTCCTCGGGATGTGAATAGAAACTAGCACCTCAAGTGCAGCCCTGCGGCCACATCCACAGTTATCAGCCTGCATCACAATCAACAGGTGGGATGTTTTTGTGACCTCGGAGGCCAAACGATACACAGCTGAAGATTGTGCATGTTCAAATTCTTATACTTGGGGTGATTTTCTTTCTTCCAGTCTGCCTTGTTTTCTTGATCTGTAAAATACAAAGGAATCTGCCTTTGTAAGATCGTATTTAAGAACTCAGAAAGGGTCATTGGTCATCCTGGTATCTCTGATGAGACTCTTTGACGTAATGGGCATCTCCTGGGTTGGCCAAAAAGTTTGTTCGGGTTTTCTTGTAAATACAGCCAACCCAAATACTGATCACTGTGTAGTTTTCCCGGTAGGGAAAAAGGCAGGCTAATTTCCCTTGCCTGGGTCAGAGGTGCGAAAACACCATTACCTGGTACCCACAGATGTGAAGTACACCTAGTCCTTGTTCACTTAACCCCATGACTTTGGATTATGGTTCCTTTTATGTCCTTAATTTCCTTGTCAGCAAAAGGAGAATGAACATTTTTTGCCCTGTTTTTGCTGAATTGATTGATCTACTTGATCTTTTTATAGACCTTTGAGTTTAATTTTTTGGCACCAAAGACGTATTTTGCTTCAAATAACAATATAATGTGAATACCTGCAGTAGCCAAAACACAAGATTTGAGAGGTGCATTTAAATGTGTGAAGATAAATCTCTACCCCCTGTATGGCATGGCTTTAATTATCCTTAACCTACCAGACTCCTGCTTCTGTAAGAGAAAGCTCAGAGATTGAATTCATTCTTTTCCCGCTATACTTATATTACTGTTATGGTCAGAGTGTTTTTTCTGTCTTTTCACCTGAAATTTAAAGTTTAAACTGTTATGGTTGGGGTCACAGTTTTCCCAATGGGGATAGCGCCTCTTTGCTCCCTTTTCCAGAACCTGTGTCTTCCTTCAGCTGGTTGTTTCTATCGTTCATCAGCTTGCTACATTTGGTGAACATGGCTTTGGCAACCAAATGTGTCAGAATGACTGACCCCTTGAGGCGGCCCAGAGCCTTTTCACATTTTCTACTAGTTTCTTCCATTGCCAGTGGCGGTGCCAGCCATGGGGAAGAAAAGCGGTGTGTGGTTTGAACTCCGCAGCATGGGAGGGTTTTTGAAGATGAAAGACAAGGATAAGTCGTGTTGCTGTTCTTCAGAGCTGCTGGTTTGGTGGTCGCTAATCAGTTTCTGAAGAGAAAATGGTCATATGATCACTAAGTCTGGGTAAATTTATTGTGTCTCTCTTGCCGTTCTGAGAGTGAATGTGATATTGATAGCCTCTCATATCTTCTCCTTTTCACACACCTACTCCCTCTTCCTTTCCTTCTGTCTCTAACCTTCTGGTGGTTTCCTTCTTCCTGCCTCTTCTGCCTTCCATTTTCCATCCCCCTCCTCAGAGGTGCTCAGACCCACAACCCGAACAGCTTCAGAATCCCAAGCTTGTGGTGGCTCTCATGGTCCAGTTCACACGCCCATCTGCCGAGCTGTCTGACCTGGCCATTGCACTGGATCCCTGGGACCTTTCTGGCCTTAAGAGGGAAAAAGTGATTTGCTAAATGTCATCTTTTCTTGTTTCTGTTCTTCCTCCCAGCAGCATGGAACTTGGTCCATGATCAAAGCTGACAAAGCATCAGCTTCTATCTGAACAAGTTCACCTGGTTTGCTTGGCGGTTCCAGTTTCTCCTTGGGCTTGGGCCGTCTCGGATGAGCATAGAATTTAACAGGCTAGGTGATGCTGTGTACATTTTAAATTACCTGCTTGAACCGTCACTTGCTCTGTTTTTGGAAAAAGGAAAGCATGCATGAGGAAGAAACTGTTGGTCACCCCTTCTGGCCAGGACTGGGCCAGGGTGTGTGTGTGCTTGCTAGGCGCTTGGGTGTTGTACTCGTTAAGAAAAGGGAAACTGTTTGGTTGACCCTGGGACCTGCTTCCACATCTGGGAACGTGTGTCTTCTCTGCATGGTCCTCCTTGCAATTGATATTTGGATTTGTTTCTCCCCTGACTCCAAGCCATTGGCCCTGTCCTCCACCCTGTGTGTCCAGGTTGATTTGCGGGTTCTTCTTTCCTCCTTTTCTTGCAGAGATTCCTCTTTGCATTGATATGTATCTATGGCAAGGCAAAGATACTTTTTAAATTTAATTTTTAAACAGCCAGGAAGCCATAATTTGAAACATTTTTTGGTTGTTTTATATAACATGTTCTTTACTTTTTTAAAAAAAATAGATGGAGGTTTCATTTTTAGAAAGGACGTATATGGATAAAGCCATGCATCTTTTTTTATTTTCTCCTGAAGACTTTCAAAGTCAAATCAAGAAACTAAATCCTCTTTGTTGTTTCATTTGCTGAAACAGATATTTTGAAGTCATTTGGCAGGAAAGCCAATATGGAAACACAGGATATTTTTGACAAATTATTGTATAAAATAGGCAGACCCTTAAATTAGTTAACATATCTTTTAGGCATTTGTTGGAAAGTCAGTAACATTGTTTTAATTTTTGTGTGTGGGGGTGGGGGGTTGCATTACTCTTACTTTTTGTGTTAATTGAGTAGGTAATACATTGAAAACTCAAAATGCTGACAAAGGCTGTATTAATCAAAGAGCTCCCTTCTACCCTGGTCCTTCAGCAGTTCAGTTTACCTCCTCAGAAATAACTAGTATTATCATTTCCTTGTAAATCTTTTCCAGAGGTATTTTAGGCCAATACAGACAGATGTGTTTGTGGGTGTATATTCTTCAAATACTAGTATCATAAATAGTTAAAATTTCATATATATTGCCCAAAATGATATCTTTGCATTTGTATTTCATATTTATGTGCTTAAAAGTACTAAAGAGTTTTTGTTGTTTTCTCTATGACCATAATTTTTCTACTTGAAAGTGTAAGTATGAATTCAGCTAATATTGGGGAGAATGTCCATTTGGTATGACAGTGTATTTTGTTTTTGCTGCTTTGCTATAAATAACACATACTGCCTGTTTTATCAGTGACAAAAGCAACACTTATTCACTCTAAAAAGAATATTTCTGAAAGAAAAGTTAAAGCAAAAGGAAACTACCACCCAGGGTAGCATCTGTTAATGCTTAAGTATGTATTATTCCAATCTTCTTTTTATGCATTTGGGTATTTGCATAATTTTCAACTTAGCTAATAATTATATGGTACTTAGTGTTTTGTAACCTTCAATATGATGGTTTCCCTGTATCATTTAAATAGACTCTTACACACGAAGTACTTTTATTATTTAACATCAATTGAGTATTTAGTCAATATCCTATTTTTGGCTATTTGTCGTGGTTTAGCATATGGACTTTTGGAAGCAAAAAGACGTGGGTTTGAATCTCTGGGGTAGCATTACCTAATCCAGGCCTGTCATGAGCATTAAATGAGGTAATGTATGGAAAGTACTTACTGCAGTGCTCGGCACATTGTAAGAGCTCAATCGATAATCGCAAACTACTGAGTCAGGGCTTGGGAAAATGAAGAACAGGGAGCAGTATATAATACGACAAATAAAATGTGAGGTTGTTCTATTCTGTGTCCTGATAAGGTTGAATGAGAGAAAAGGAAGATGGCCATTCATTTTATTTTCTTCGACCTCTGTTGGCTTGAAAACCAATCTTAAGATGACGACACTCAATTGCTTGCCCTTCTTTTTAAGAAAACCTTTTTGATCCCCAAGTGCTCAGTGGCCCTGACTTGTATCTGCCTGACTCATAGAGGAAGTGGGGAGTGGGCCTGGGGAAGGAAGAGCCTGGAGAGAACTCTTAACATCCCGTTTGCTTCTTTTCTGAGATTCCTGGTACATTTTTTATAGCTTGATAGAGTTTCCATGGGAACTGGCAGGAGATCTGATGAGAACTTAATTTTCTATGACCCAAAGTAAGCTAAATAAAGGACAAAATATGCCCCAACCAGCATTTTTTTTTTAGCCCCCAGTCTCTCTGAGAGTCTCAAACTTGAAGTCTCTGTCTCCTGAACTTACCTATCCAAGAAATACAGCTGTTTGATCATTAGTTAGAAATAAATGATTGATTTCCTTCTTTTCAACTCCCAAATGAATGCTCAGTTAATCTAACACTTCAAAATATTATTGCCACTTTGATTTACTTTTAAAAGATTGAATTTGGAGATTGATTACGTTTGCGATAATACTATGAAATAGGTTCATTCCTAACCGCATAGGTAGCACATTTTAAGTACTTCACTATGCTTCAGGTGATTTGTTATTCTTTGTATTATAGAGTGATTCTCCGTTTCTCAGAGCAATTAATAAGTTATCCTAGTACTAAATAGGAAAACAAAATGAGGCAAAAATTTGGCTTTATTAAATGATGTAAGTAAACTGGTTATGAGTTCGTGTCATATTGTCATTTCTCCTTAGTGTTACCCTTAAGGTTTCCACTGATTCTAAATGATGTCCTTTTTACAATAAAGTGCATATTAACCAAAATTGATCAAAATGAATTAGGCCAGGTACATCCTCAGCAGTATTGTCATTTGTTGGTCTCTCTCCCCCCGCCCCCATTACGGGCCAGTTCTTCTAAGGACTGACTAATTTAGGGATAGGATTTACATTGGCTGCATAGCCTAGAATGTAAATTCTGATCTACATTCATTTTCTTTGTGCTAGTCTTGTCGTCACATAGTAGCATTCCCACTGCTAGGAAAAGATGGATTCCTATGCAGTTTCCGCAGATTCAAGTCTCCATCTGCATTCCCATTGGTATTTTACCCTTTGGAGCAGTGGAGTGTCTTCGTTTCTAGTAGTTCTGCTCATCTTGCTACTGTTGATCATCTTATTTCTTTAGTTCTTCACTTGGCAAAGCTTTTCAGATCTCATTCTTGACCCTTCTTCTTTGAGAGGGACCCCATTGACTGTCTTCACAGGTTAAGCATTTACCAAATATTTTCTCTGGTTTTTGGAATGTTGTAAACAATTACTATAGACTTGTAAGTTATTTTTGAAAATAGGGACGTAGGAACATGCAAGCACCAAATACAATTTTGTCAGTTGATTCTAAGCCTTCTGGAGAATTGGAGCTGGGAAGTCAAGCCTCTCCTCTCATCAGTCACACACACGCTGTGCTTTTGGTGAGTGTGACTGTTGTCACTTTAGACCACACCGTTAACCAAGATGGTCTTTTGTTCTCCTTCTGTGATTTTTGTTTGATTATAAAAACAATGTATGTTTGTTATAAGTTATAAGTTTGGAAAATATAAAAGAAAATTAAAAGTAATTCAAAGCACTGTTAGCATTTTGAGATTTTCTTTGATTCATACACACACAGATATAAATAAACCTATATGTCAATTGACAGCATCACCTGAACATTTCCTCACAAACTTAAATAAAATTTCTTGAAGTGATAATTGCAGTGGTTGTGTAATTTTATTTCATTTTAACTTTTTTGAACTATGGTGCTGTGGCTTTTTGTTTTGATAAACGTGCCATACTGTATAATCAACTAGATTCACTAGCATACAAAATCAGGCTTCTCCATGTGGCTGGATCTAACGTGAACGTGAAGTCAGTCGTGTCGGACTCTTTGTGACCCCATGGAGTGTAGCTTACCAGGCTCCTCCCTCCATGGGATTCTCCAGGCAAGAGTACTGGAGTGGGTTGCTATTTCCTTCTCCAGGGAGGGTGGATCTAAAGTTAAGGGCAAAAAAGCTTCTATTTATATATAATTTATATATAATTATAATTTGTATTTAGTAAGTCTATTCATTGATGTTGAGTGCTTTATTTACATGGGATTTGGCCATTTAAGAAGTATAATAGCTTCCCCCCTTTTAAGTCCCTTAGATTTTTCTCATTTAAAGTCAGACATCTGTTTTTTGAGATTTTAACTATTGTATTTTGAGCTTTTATTTTTTCTCCATAGATTTCATTTAGTCTAGTTCTTAATGCTTAATTTTAACCTTCTATTATTCCGATATTTTAGAGCAACTAAGCAATAGAATAGGTTTTTTTTTTTTAATTTTGTTTTTTATATTCTTGCTTATAAATCAGTAGGAGATATAGCAATAAGCTGGATAGTTTTGGAGAAAACCAGGAACAATAACCAAAGTTGGTAGTCTTTCTCAGCCTTCTCATGGATTACTCCTTCGGCCACCTGCACTGCATCATGTATTTAAGGGTAGCTTCTCAGACTTGTAAGACCTTGGGCTCTTAGACTGTAAATTTCTCCAGGCATATAACAGACCTAATTTACTGAAATGACTTTTTATTGTGGATTACTATTCTTGTAATTTCAACTTTTATTTGTAGGATTTAGTGGATATAACTGTTATTGAATTGCTGTTTAAGTTTGGGTAATTCATATAACTCCCCTGAATCTGCTTTTTCTTACATAGTAACATACACTTGCCCTAGGTAATAACTGTGATTACTTTCATTTGATTTAAAATAAAGTCATTCATTTTACTTTATGCCTTAAAAGCTCAGCTAACTAAGAGTTGGGATAAAAAGATAATCTCAATGTAATAAAAATTTTAACTTAATCATTAAAAGTAACTTACTACTGAGATATATCTTCCATTTTCAGTCTTTATAATAAGCTAGCCTGTTCCAAATTCTATGAGTTAGCTGTTTTGTATTGCAGAAGAGACCCCTCTTACATAATTTTTGGACAGATTATATAATCTTCCTGAATAACTGTCATGTTATAAATGTTATTTATGTGACTCCCCCTGCTCCACAGCCCAGCCACCTCTAAGCAGTTAAAATACAGTCTCACAGTGTTCAAGAGAATTGAAAATGTGTATTTAAAAAAATGAAAACTCTCACAGATAGATTACTGATATATTGTAGAATTATTAAAAATTGATTATATTCATTCTTTTTTTAGGTTTGGGAGTTGCTTATTAGATCAATGCCAGTTATTGGGTTGCCCAAAGAGTTTGTTTGGGTTTTTTTGTTACAGTTTATGGAAAAATCCAAGTGAATTTACTGGCCAACCCAATAATTCTTCTCTTTCCCCCCATTTGCTCCAGATTAGGGTATCTCTAACGTGCCTGTCATTTCCTATTAACTATGGGATTTTTCCCCCTAGACTTTTGAGCCTCATACCATTGGATATTTTATTGATTACTGTATTATGCTTATTGTGATATTTACTTAAAAGAATTTTTATCAGATGTCACTAATAGAATGCTCATTTTATTAAACGTTTCAATTTATAGCCTTCTGTCTGTTACAACCATTTGTTACGCAGGATCTATGTATAAGTGGGTCACTTCATTTGATTTAAACATGCCTGTGCATCTTGGTGTATCTTTTACAGAGATAATAGACAATGTATTCAATATATTATGGACCCATCCTTTCTTTTTCACCTAAGGAACCTGAAATTTTTAAAGTATATTATATGCATTACTATTCTGTTTGATTTTTCATATACATATATATATATATGAAATTTAGCATGTATATATTGCAGTTTTGTCTGTCCTTTTTGTAATGCAGTAAGTTTGATTTCTATTTCCAACACCTACTAGATGTTCTGAAATGTATTGAATGAAATGAAATGATTGGGCTTCAGACCATTCTTTTGAGATTGTTCAAGAAGTCTCTCTTTGGGGTAGTTTGCCTAAAGATCTTGGCTACTGATTGATTGCAATAAACTCTTGGTTATAGACGGATTCCTCAGTTGCTGATTTTCTAGTGTTTGGAGGTTGGTACTGTGGTATGATCCAGGTGCTTCTGTCAGGATTCTATATATGCTCACCAGGCATTTTCCTGTTACCCTCTAGACCTGCTAGAAGTTTTAGCTTAAAATTCTTTCCCACAGACTTGTCTAAACTTCTGTGGTGATGCTACAGTGGCAGAATATTGTTAAAAATCCTCATTATATTCTTAGGCTGGTCTTTTGGTGATCAGATTAGTAAATTTATAGCTCAGACAGTTATGTAATGACTAAACCAGTTTTCCTATTTTGAGTTTATCTTATGTGCTAAAAGACATGGGGACTTTTCTTTAGTAGCAGAAGAATAAAAAAATCTTTCTGTGCTAAGTTATGGAGGAGGGCTCATTGGGTCTTTCTGTTTATTCCTGTCCTTCTGTGCTGTAGAGTAATTCATCGTTCATTTTCTGCTGTGGAATTGGTGCAGGCTGGAGAGGAATTGGGTCAGCTGGTATGTAGACCATCACATAGAAACGAGCTCACATGACCCGTCAGAGAGTGATACATTGCTGTGGAAATCAAGGATGTATTCAAACAGGCTAAGTCATGAAGATAGGAGGATCCTTGAAACTGTGTTACAGTCTGGTTCATCGTGAGTGAGTGTGTGCAAGGAAACTGGAAAGCAGATGCAGCCAGTGGGAGGCTTAAAGCTTTACAGGGATTTCATACTTTGTAAGAATATTTCCATAGGTGGTATCTGTATCATTTTTGCCATTTTAAACAATGCCTGAGTGCCTGTGCTGTTTGTCCTGAGCACATGATCTGTTGGGAAGAAGATTTCTTTCCTTGGAAATGGCTGGCTGGTTGTTTGTTTGGACCATCTCCTCAAGACTTAGGCCCTGAAAGATTTCTTTTTCCTCTTAATGAGAGAGTGGTGCTTTTTATTTTTTTTAAATGGGTTTGGTTGAAGTTCTCTGAACTGGACAGGTTGGGAGATTCAAATATTTCCTTTATGTGATTTGACTCCAATGGTTTAGTTATTTGTGTTAATGATAGTAGCTTTTCTGCATATGGCATCAGATAGAGCCTTTCTTCTCTCAGCTGATTCTCAGTTATATTTTCTTGTTATAAAAAATAAGATTATTTTTTATCATTATAATGAGATTTTATTAAAGTGGTTCTCAGTGCACTTGCTGTTATGGCTGCAGTCTCAAAAGTATATTTTTATGGATAAACACAATATGGTATATGAACACACTATATACATTCTGCCGTTGAAGGAAATAAAGTACTGACATATGGAGCAACCCGGGTGAACCTGAAAGCATAATACCACGTGAAAGATGAAAGACCACTTATCGTATGTTTCCATTTAAAGGGCATGTTCAAAACAAGCAAATGGAAAGAGGCAGTAAGTAGATGGTGGTTGCCAGGGGTTGCAGAGTGAGTGCTCAGTGAGTAAAGGGTTTTTCTTCAGGATGATGAAAGTGTTCTGGAATTATAACGGTGGCGGTTGCACAGCATTGTGGATACAATGAAATTTATTAAATTGGTATACTGTTGACTGTTGGCAGAATGGCTGCTGAATGGAGGACAAGGAGTAGTTGGTGTTTCCTTCTTGATGTTATTGCTGGTTGGCGTTTTATCCAGTGAGTTAGTGGTGGGTGAGAGTGGGGATGGGGGTGGCTGCTGAAATGTGTGAAGAGTCCCCTCATTAAGAGAAGCATCTACTTGTCTAGGGATTTGCTAATTCATAGAAGTGCTTTGGATAATTACCTTTATGTTCTCATTATTAATGGGAAAGCAAGACATTTAGTTCACATGCTTGATTGATTTCACATTTGTATGTTCGCTGTCTTTTTGCTTAAGAAGATAATATCAGGTTTTGAAATTTTACTTTCCTTCTTTTTTGGAAACTAGTTCCCAATTTGTTGACTAGATGTGGTAACAGGCCTTAAACTGATATTTGCTGGCTCATACAGACGGAAGTTCTACTAATAGGAGCAGTGACAGTGGAGGCAGTTTAGTGGTACACCCAACATGCTGTCATATTTCATCACCTTCAGATTTATCTGCTGCTGTGAGACAGTGTTTCATCACCGCTAGTCCTTAAACCCTTTGCTGATCTGTGCGTTATGTTAGGGGCTTCCCTGATGGCTCAGCAGTAAAGAACCCACCTGCATGCAGGAGACGTGGGTTTGATCCCTCAGTTGGGAAGATCCCCTGCAGGAGGGCACAGCAACCCACTCCAGTATTCTTGTCTGGAGAGTCCCATGGACAGAGGAGCCTAGCGGGCTTCAGTCCATGGGGTAGTAAAGGGTTCGACATGACTGAAGTGAATGACCATGCACACACACATTATGTTAGAGCTAAAAATGGAAACCCCCTGGGTTATCATCAGCCTTTATTGACTGTACCGTGGTGATGAAGGGAGAGAGAATGAATTTGGTTTATCGGAGTAGAAAGTCTGTGTTTCTTCTCTACTAATGGGAAATAGGGTTGCAGGACATGAAACGAGGATGGAACACAGCCCTTCAATGAGTAGCCCTTGGACGGAGTAGAGGAAGAACAGCAGGGGAGTCTACTGTAAAATGTTGGTGTTAGTTAGTGGTCAGTTGGCAAAGTGGTATTTTATGTCATGCATCCTGTGAAGCATCGAGTAGCTACCTCGGCTGTAGGAAGTGCTGCAGATGGAACAAAGATGGCCAGTAGTATCAGACTTGTCAGCAATCAGCGTGCCAAAATGCAGTTCCTTGTAACGTGACAAGTCGGGGAAACATATGGCAGGCAGGTGGCGGCGGCAGCATCATTATCAGCACACAGTGAGAGTGGCAGTTCATTTGCAGATGGTGATGCCCACCTGCCACGGACACAGCGCACCACTGGGCACCCGGAAGTGTCCTTCTAGCAGTGTTCTGCAGCCCCACATCATCCTTATTGGTTGGCCTGAGTGGTGACCCTGGAATCATCCTGGGAATTAGTCGGAAATAAATGTTCAACATTGAAATCTGGTTAGAGGAGGCCAGTTGTTTTTTTTTTTTTAATTAAAGTACATGTTTCCGTTGTCTATTTTATTCCATCTACCACTGGTTTATATTTTTAACTTACCTATTTATCCTTCAAATGTAATTTAAAATCTTAGAAATTTATAATGTGGAAAGTTGAACACATACCTTTGAAGGTAAGCCCTTCTAACAGTGCTACGTAAGTTCCCCCAGATTGTTTCTAAGTATGTCCCTGAATTCCCCCAAATGAGATTACAGCTACCATTGTGTCTTTGCTTTTTAAAATTTGAAAATGTTGCCATAGCAGAAGATACAGATTTCCCTTGTTGTCAACAGCTACAGCATATTTATCGAGACATGCTTGTAATAGGGAAAAAATGGCCATGCTTACTGCCAACTTGGAACTTGGGCTAGTGCGAGAGTTCAATCACAACTTGTAATTATGCATTTGTGTTAAACCACCATGAATGCAGAGGACAGAATGCTTGTACATACATCTTTGTTTCTATAGAACTATATTCCTTGAAGTGAAACTGCCAAATTGTGAAACGTCAAAAGACACTGCATATTAAATATTAGTACAATTGCCAGTTTGACCTCAGAAGATGTACCCATTTAGGTTTCTGCCAACAGTAAAATTGCCACTTAGAGAAGCTATGAAAACTGAATGTTGATTAGATAAGAGCATGGACAACAGGGATTAAATTCAACTGGAGAACTAGGTAGAGGTGGGGGATTATGGTGGAACACAGCAGTTTCCCAGAAGTGTAGATGGACCTCCATAGATGTGTGACAGTTTTATAGGAAGAGAGTGAGCTGTAGACTACTACTCCATCCCATTCTATAGCTGCCTCTGAGAATTGGTGACACAGGTCCATCTAGTTAGACTTGTGGTACCTAGGCATGCGGCTTCAGTTGGCTGTCTTTAGGAAGCAGAAAAATAGCTATTTCATATCCTGGGAAGATGGAATGATTTGTCCTCCGTGACTGAGGCTTCTACTCTGTTGTTAGTGGGTTTGGAGACATGACTTCTAATGACTGCTGTCTGTGGGTAAACCATCTTTTTTCCTGGGAAAGTGATAGAGGTATGCTCTTGAATTCTTCAGAGATTCTGGAGTAGTCTGGGCTCTGTCTGGCTTATGTGGGTAGAATACCCCAAGTTTAAAAACACACACACAAACACATTTAATTGTTAGATGCACATTACATCAAATTTATCATCTTAACCATTTTAAAGTGTATAGTTCAGTAGTGTTAGGATATTCTCATTCTCCTGCAATCAGTCTCCATCTTGCAAAACTGAAACTATACCCATTAAACAATGACTCCCTGTTCCTGCCTGCCCCCAGCCCCAGGAACCATGATGCACTTTTTTCTTGAAGTTTGACTACTCTCAAGTACCTTATTTAAGTGGAATCATGCATTATTTCTTTTTTATGTGTGTGACTGGATTATATAATTTAACACGACATTCTCAAGACTCATTCAAATCATAGCATATGTTAGAATTTCCTTCCTTTTTAAGGCTGAAAAATATTCCATTGACCACATTTTGTTTCTTCATCAGTGAATATTTGGATTGCTTCTGCCTTTTGATAATTGTGAGTAGTGCTGCTGTGAATATAGGCTCCAAACATTTCTGAGACCTTGGATTGAATATACCCAGAATTGCTAGATTTTACAGTAATTCTATTTTTAGTTTGTTTTTTAAGAACTCGAGAAATACCTTTGCTTTGTGTCTCTATATGAGTAATGGAAATTGAAGGATTGTGAGTCTGGGAGAGGGCTTCTTTGTACAGCTGCTGAGAGGTAGCTTAGTTCAGGAATCTAGGCTGTAATTGGTCCTTTTGACCTAGGTTTAAAATCCAGTGCTAATCACCTAATTTTCTAATATATGTTTGTGGGCTGGAGACTTGGCTGTGTGAATACACGAATACTGGGTTGTGTTTTTTGTTTTTTAGAGGACCTGGATTTGAAGGAGGACACAGATGCAATCAGGATGGTCTTTGATCAGTGTTGGTGTATAGTTTCAGACACCGACCTCAGGTGTTACTGCTCTGTGCACGCTGTGCCTTTGATCGGGAAACTTCGTTTCATTTAGTAGGCCTCTATCTTCTGTGTGCAATGCTGGAAGAGGAAGGTAGTCTAAAGGAAGAAAGGCTTATGATGGTAACACCTGACTATCTTGGAATCTTTTCTTAGCAACACAACCGAGAATAATTTATGTAACAGAAGAGCTGTATCTTTGGGCTGTTTTTCTTTGTGCCATTGGCAGGTATTCCTTAAGAATTATATTTTTTCTTTATATTTCTCCTTTGAGGTCACCATACATTTCTCTTCGTCCAAGTTACCATTCTTTCACCTTACATTAACTTACCTGAGTATATATTTGTTTCCTTGGTCTGAATGACTTCTAAATGCCACCCTGTGGGCATGCTGGAGAAATAGGTATGCCCTGAACTGTGGTGGACACAGGGTGGCTTTTCTGTACTGATTTTGCAATATCCAGCCCCCAAAGCATTAGGAATTGATCAGAATTCTTGGGCATACTTGAGCTCCCACTTTGATTGCTTCAGTTTCTCAGTTTGGCTTTTTGGTGAGTGGCCTTTTCCTTGGTAGACTGGCACAGATTTGTGGAGAAGATGTAATTTAACCTTTTTGTTTTTATCCACGTCTTAAAAGCATTCTTCTTTTCCTCCAGTAATATGACTGAGATGCCTTTAAGCAAATACCCTTCCTTCATATCCTTGTGCTTCTCCTCTTAGTTTCATTATAGCTGTTGTTTTCACGACTGGGTGACATTGTGTGTATTCTACACAAAGGCATGAGTATCTCCGTATATATGTGCTGCTTGTGTGGCTGGAACTCCTCCAGGGAGAGTTCTGGACGGAGTGATTTAATTTCCCCTGACTGCTGCTGACCTTGGAAATTTTGGACACAGATGACTGTGACTGACACTTGTATAGAGGAGAAAAAAGACCCACACTCACCCTTCATCCTCCAGAGGAAGGTGGTGGAGATGGTGGCTCTGAGGAGAAGAAAGAAGAGACAGGAAGGGGACCCATGTGACAGTTTCCAGTAGTGTTTTGGGGGCCGCTGACATTCTTGGGTATGGATAGTGTGGTATGACAATTAGGTATCGGGATGAGTTAAACCATGATGCGTAAGATAATGGTTAGAACACTGATGCAAACACAGGTTGTGCTTTTCAGATGCATTTGTAGGTTTATAAGGACTTGGGAATCAAGAGCATGGGTGAAAATACTTGTAACTGTGAGGTTACTTGGAAAGGGTGGTTTCTGTTCATCTCTGATCCTCCTCAGAGTTACTTGAAATATTTTCAACAGTCAGAACTTCATCCCCTTGATGATTTTATATGTGCTTGTTACCTACCTTATGCATAAACAGTGCCTCATTTCTGACCATGTTAATGTTCTGTTTTTTGTCAGGGTGTTATCACTATTTCTAGAAATCATTGCCCAGCTCTAGTGACCTCTTACATAAAATGTTTTCACGTTTACTTGTGAATCTCATGCCTGGGTATGCTTCTAATTAAATATTTACCAAACTGAGTGTTCATCGGGAAATAGTGATGTCCACTTAAATGAATGCCTAACGTCAGGTAGAGACTCTTAGCATCTCCACAGGCCCCATCTGAAGCTGGGTTTTACCTTTCCTCTCAAAACAGATGAACGCATCTGACAAGGGGGTGGGAAGCAGTGGTTTCATTTTGTCAGAAACATTAAATAAGAGAGCTCCTTGACTCTGTGCTCATCATAGAGGTTGGGAAGCCATAGAGGTTCATGTTCCATTGATGAAAATGAAATGTGCTCAAAATTGTTCTGACTCTGGGGGAGTTGGGAAGGGTGATTGTAGATCGGAGAAAGCAACATAAATACATGTGAATAAACAGCCGGCCTTAGCACCTAATTACAATGATTTTGAAGGGGGTGTTACCAAATACATATGGCTGGGTTGGAGAGGTAGGAGAGGATCATTGCTTATGTCTCCTTTTCTTTGCAGCATAAATGTATATTTTTTTGTCAGTGTATCTGTGAAAGTGCTTTTAATTTAAGACATGCCAAAGCTAAATGATGTCCTAATGGGACATAGAGATTTCTGCTTTTGTCTGTGCTTATAAACATAAATGGTTCACATCTACCAGTTGCTCACCTTCTAGTAACACCATACTCAACAGAGGCATTAGTCATAACTACAAAAGCAGCTGTTTCTTTACCATGAGTTTCTAGTTACCATCCATTAGAATACATTGGAAACATCAAGGTGAAGAATTCTAGACTTGGGTCAGCAAATCAAGGATAAAGTTCAGCCACTGATTTGGTAGAGAAGTCACTCAAAAGTATCTTCCTCAAACATTGAACAGAATATATTCCACGATGACAGTTATAAATTGGAGGAATTTTCCTCCTTTGTGTACACATTTATTCTCACCCCTGAAATGTTTTTTAGAACTGAAAATTATGTAAATACCTTGTCTTTCTAGTCTAATTAAATAGATTTTTTTTCAGTCAGAAAATGAATAATAAACATTTTATTTTTTATACCATGTTTTTTCATATTTGGTTTGAGTATTTACAAGGATTCATAAATATAAGATAACAAAAGTTCCTGGGAGAAACTAGAGAAGGATAGAACCACTAAAGGTAGGAGCATGTATAGAGGATTGAGGCTAAGACCCTGGTCCCATAATGAACAGTCTGGGCGTGTACAGTCCAGTATTGCGACTGCAGCTGTAAGTGGCCGCACACTTGAAGTATTGCTGGTCCAGACTGGGATGTGTTTTCCTTGCACAACACACACTGGATTTCAAAGTCTTTGTCAGTGAAAGGAAAGAAACCCAATACCTTAAGAAATACTGGTTATGTGTTGATATGATAATGTTTTGGGTGTTTTGAGTTAAATCAGAAATACTTTTAAAAATCAACTTTCTGTTTCTCTAATATCACTGGTAGCCCAGCTGGTAAAGAATCCACCTTCAATGCAGGAGACCCTGGTTTGATTCCTGGGTCAGGAAGATCCCATGGGGAAGGGAGAGACTACCCAATCCAGTGTTCTTGGGCTTCCCTGGTGGCTCAGATGGTAAAGAATCCGCCTGCAGTGTGGGAGACCTGGGTCCGATCCCCAGGTTGGGAAGACGCCCTGGAGGAGGGTATGGAAACCCACTCCAATATTCTATCCTGGAGAATCCCCATGGACAGACGAGCCTGTCGGTCTCTAGTCCATGGGGTTGCAAAGAGTCGAACACGACTGATGGACTAAGCACAGCACAGAAGATGTCAGTGTACATATGTTGCCCTCATTTGTGACTCTTGTTGTTGTTTCCTGAACAACAAAGGTCCGTTTGACATCTCCTTGTGAGAGTTTAGCTTGTGTCCTAGTAGATAGCTGAGCTGGGGATCAGCATGCCCAGAAGCAGGACCAAGGGACCCCTTGACAGTTTTGTTAGATGCTCATCTGTATTTAGATGAATGAGTAACTAAAATGTGTTTCAGATTTTAAGAAGATAATCTCTGATACTTTTAAAATAATTATGTACGCTATTTGTTAGCAGGGAGAAAAGATCAAGAATGCCTAAATTAAATATTGTCCTGTTATGCCCAGAGCAGATGCCAACTTGGTTGCTCTCTGTTTGTTGATCTTCCTGATTTTGTAAGGCAAGGAGCATCCTCCCCAAACACCTCTGGTTAGCCTATTAGTTGAGTTGATTCCCCACACTCTGCTTCAATTATCTTTGGTAAATACAATCTCCAAACTAGTACCTGCCGATTAACCGGGAGAGTGTCTAAATAAGTACTAAATAGTGTATCATTCTTTAAAATAAGTCCTATTTATCTGTAAGTTGGGATAAATATGGATGAGGTACATACTCTTGTTTGCTGTGGCTCCTTAAGGAGAACAGTGTATTTAATTGAGTTCTGCCTAATGACTTAAAGCCAACATGCGCCTTATTTATGCATATATGTATGTGTGCATGTATTTATGTATTTATCTTGCAGACACTTATCACCTACCCTGTACCAGGCTCTCCTCCAAGAAAATCAGTATGTTTGTCTAAAAATAACTGACACATAGAGCTTATTATGAGTCAGGCCCTGCTCTAAATGTTTCATGTATATTAATGCATTTCTCTTCTAACGATGAGATAGGTAGAGTTATCCATGTTCAACTGAAGCCAGAAGTGAGGTTACTTCTCCAAGTTCACAGAGTTCAGAGGTAGAATTGCTGGGAACCAAACCTGCAACCCTCCTGATAGCTCAGTTGGTAAAGAATCTGCCTGCAATACAGGAGACCCCGGTTCAGTTCCTGGGTTGGGAAGAACCCCTGGAGAAGGTTTTAGACTACGCACTCCAGTATTCTTAGGCTTCCCTTGTGGCTCAGCTGGTAAAGAATCCGCCTGCAATGCGGGAAACCTGGGTTTGATCCCTGGGTTGGGAAGATCCCCTGGAGAAGGGAAAGGCTAGCCACTCCAGTATTCTGGCCTGGAGAATCCCATGGACTGTATAGTCCATAGGGTCCCAAAGAGTCAGACACGACTGAGCTACTTTCACTTTCAAACCCGCAGCCAAGTGGCTGCCAGAGCCCGTACTCTTACTCAAGCTGTTGAAATACTTTATTCTACTTACTTTTATCTGCCTGCTGCCTTAGCCAGACTTGCCCAGATGATGTGTTTTCTGTTTCCGTCATGAGGATGACAGGTCACATGAGAGCCTTTTTTGTGAGGCAGGGTATTTTTTTTTTTAACATCTCTTTGTGGGTTTATGATTGGCCATGTGGAATAGTGGATGGGATTATATAGTAATAGCCTCATGTAACAGCCCAGATTCAGGCTTTGGCCTGGAAATGTTAGGTATCTCTTATGCGCTGGCCTTCAGATTATCATCAGCATGAACAAGTCTGTGGAGTTCTTCGGTGGTTTGACGGTACTGAAGTATGACGATACTACTCACTCACCATCTAGTGAATGATTAGTTTCATGAAGGGTATCCATAGATGGAATTCCTTAGGTGTGACCTGAGTGTTTTCTGTTAATACTAAGCTGTTTCCAGACTTTATATGAGATTGGGATACAAATTTGGTTTTAAGTTCTCATCTTAGTTCTCTGAAGGGTCTTTGAAATTGTTTTCAAGGAGAATTCCACAATGGACCATGGAGGAATCAGATTGCCTGCTACCCTTTCTTTTTCTCTGAGAGCTTCTTTGGAAAAAAAAAAGTAATATGCAGAATTACACTTTTCTTAATTTAAAGCTTTATCCCAATTTCAAAATATTTCTTCCCTCCTTCCTGCTTTAATATATAGAACAGAATGGTCAACAGCTAGACCATGTGGTCCTAACCATCTCATTTAGTGTCCTTCAGAATTTTATGTCTGGAAAGGTTCCTGATTACATGTATCCATTCATCAAAATATTATTCACTACATATACTCCTTTTGAACTGTGGTATTGGAGAAGACTCTTGAGAGTCCCTTGGACTGCAAGGAAATCCAACCAGTCCATTCTGAAGGAGATCAGCCCTGGGATTTCTTTGGAAGGAATGATGCTAAAGCTGGAACTCCAGTACTTTGGCCCCCTCATGTGAAGAGTTGACTCATTGGAAAAGACTCTGATGCTGGGAGGGATTAGGGGCAAGAGGAGAAGGGGACGACAGAGGATGAGATGGTTGGATGGCATCACTGACTTGATGGACGTGAGTCTGAGTGAACTCCGGGAGTTGGTGATGGACAGGGAGGCCTGGCGTGCTGCGATTCATGAAGTCACTAAGAGTCGGACACGACTGAGCGACTGATCTGATATACACTCCTACTGTATAAACCATGTGATGCTATGTAGCACACAGTGTCTGGCTAAATTGTCTTCTAGGATTCTCGAGTTCAGTGATGCTCTGAAGTTCTAGTCTAGTGCTCTCATTTACCAAGTGAATTGCCTAAGAAAAGTGAGGCCCAGGGAGGTGATGTATGACTCATTCATAAGAGAATGACAGGTGGAATCAGCAGGGAGCTGTGGACTCCTTGTGGTCCTTGCTGTAAAGAGGGCCAGGCCCTCCCCTTGTGTCCCGTACGTGTAAATTCTTGCATATACCCAATGTTCCAGGAGCATCTTTGCTGGAAAAATGAGGGAAACGTTTGCAATAACCCAGTACTTCTTTTCAACTCATGCCATCCCATATGTAACCACCCACAAGCACAAAATTCAGGTTGTTATTATTCAGATGAAGACTTTGCTAAGATCTGCCATTGTTTAATTGAAACTGCTCTTTATCAAGTGATTGACAAGTCAGGGATGAGTATCTGGAGATGAGAAACTCCAAGGCAGGAGAGCAGAGCTCAGACTCCCCAGGAGAGGGACATAAATGCTAATTACACGTTGACTTTAATTCTTGGTTTGTCATAGCTGTCTGCAGGTGTGCGTCGTGGCTGTGGGCTATTCTCAGGGCCTCATTTGTATTTGAGATTTTCTTTAATAATGTTACCTCCCCCAATGAGCTCTTTAATCTCTGCCTTTCAGTTCTTTCTCTAGATAGAGGAAAAAATTAATTGGCAGGTGAATGTAGAATGTAGTTACTAGTTCTTTCGCTGATTGAAGTTGAAAGATTTGGAAGAGTGGGGTTGATTTCCTTTGAAGACAGTTTGGGGATAGCATGCCTTTGGCCTGGCAGATGAGATGGGGAGCTGTTCCTTGCCAATACACCCCTCAGCACAACCATCACCACCACTACTCACGTAGCCTTCCTGGTGAACTAGCATGATTTCTGGGGAGAGAGCTGATGTTACTGTGTGCCACGTGCTTGCGCTGATGAGCCGCTGCCCCACTCCCGTCTCCTGAGGAGGAGGCCTGTCATTGGCAGATGCAAGGTAACCTTGAGATTCACTGAGTTTATTTTTAAGCAGGATGAATTATTTTTTCCCCCTGGTAGTGAAACTGAGGACTTGAGCTTGTTACTAGATGGATTGGGTGAAAACACAAAAATAGGTGAACATCTCTACATACTTTTTGACTTGCCCCCTGAATGCCCCAAATTGGACCATACCCTACTGGGCCCTGAGTTACTTCATGTACTCCTGGGTGGGTACTCTTGAGGTTTAGCTCCTGTTCAGTGCTAATTTCCTGCGTGATTTTTGCCATAACTTCAACAGGTATCCCAGCCTCTTCCTTCTCCCAGAGGTTAATCATCCGCCCTTGCCAGAGGAGAGTTGCCAGAGGGGTTGGTCAGAATAAATAGCATGCAGAGGACTCTTTCCCTTCCAGGGATTGGAGTCAGCTGTGCTTCTGTGTGTGTAGACCGCCCATTCCTTGCCCTCTGGGCTCTAACAACTCTGATCAGCTGCATGTGGGGCAACTCTGAAAACCTCTTTGTTGGTAGTTTTTCAACCCTGCCCCTACCCCGACTCCCTGTCTGTTCACATTCCTCACATTTATCCATCTCCTTAGCTTGGACAAAGTGATAAGGCTGAGCAGTAATGTCAGTGTGGACATCTGACCTAAGGAGTCCTCTTTATGATTTCTTTTGAGTTGTTGTATTATGACAGTACTTCTCATGAGAAAGATTTGCCTTGCCGTCAGCCCTTAATTGGCTTTCTCACTGATAGGGCTTCTTGTTGCTTTTAAAACGTGATTAGGTAGAGTGAGTGATCTGACAGTCAGAATTTGGAGGCAGCTGTTCTTCTGAAAATTTCCATATTCATTTTTAAAATGGATTTTTGAGGAGCAGGCAGTTTGAAGGGATTTTGGTGGTGCTCACCAGCAGTCTGGTTGATGCTCATACATCATGTTGTCTTCAAGTATCTCAGTGAGAACCAAAGTGGTTTTTAGGAAAGGTGATTCTGGACTTTGAGACTGTGAGGATGGCCTCAGGGTGCTTGACTCCTCAGTACAGGTATATAAGCTTGGCCATGACCAAAGTCAAGTATATGCCTTCATGCTGTAATGCGGCTCTGTGTGTTTCCTGATGGACACAGCATGCCGCTTTGCTTCCACACACAAACATGGTCATCTTGAAAGGCTTCATAAAGAAAAAGCATTGCTCGGCGTGTTTGTGTCCCTATGTTTTGTATATACTAGGATTAGCCCAGTATTAAAGGTTCTTCTGGTCCAGTCCGTCCTGCTCCCACCCCACCCCCCAAATTTCCCAAGTCCGCCCCTATTGGTATTCAGTGTAGTCAGCTGTGTCGTTTTGATTCTTCTTAACTTGGGCCTTGAGAACTATGGCAGACTGAAACTCCGTGTAGTTATTCTCTTGAGGCATTTCATGTTTTTAAACAGATTTTCAAAGTAGTCCGAAAAGGTTAGAGAGCTGCTTTACCAAAATGTCTAGGAATCCTCCAGGAATATTCCAGATTTCTTCTCTGTTGACTGAAGTTTATGTAGGACCTTAAAGGTTCAGCCATTTGTCCTTCTCTCTTGACATCAGTCATCTTTTAGGTTCTATAGCATCAATTAGACTCAAAGCAGAATTGAGCAGAAAGTAAAGAGAATTTCCTTGTCCCACCCGCCCCCAGCCATGTACTTCCTCCTCTGTTATCAGTAGACCCCCTCCAGAGTGGTATATTTGTTACAATTGGTGAGCTTACCTGGACACACCATCATCCACAGTCCATTATTGACTTGGGTTCACTCTTGGTGTTCTGCATTGTATGGATTTTGACAAATGTGGAATGACATGTATCCATCATTATGGTATAATCCAGAATAGCTTCACTGCTGTCAAAATCCTGCCCCCACATCTGTTCATCCTGTCTCATCCTGCTAACCCCTGGCAATGACTGATCTTTTTACTGTCTCCCACATTTTTGCATTTTCCAGAATGTCACAGTTGGAATCATACAATAGATAGCCGTTCGATGGGCATTTTTCTCTTAGCAATGTGTATTTCAGATTGCTCCATGTCTCTTCATGGCTTGACAGCTCATTCTTTTTAAGTGCTGAATAGTATTCAGTTGTGTTCATGAACCACAGTTTCTTTACTCACTTACTGAAGAACATATTGGTTGCTTTCAAGTTTTGGCATTTATGTATAAAGCTACCAGAAACATCCAAGTGCAAGTTTTTGTGTGGAAATAAGTTTTTAACTGGTGGAACGTATGGTAAAAGTTTGTTCTATATAAAACCATTGCTCAGAGTGGCTGTACTGTTTTGCATTCCCAGTAATGGTGAACGAGAATTCCATTTGTTCCATACCCTCACCTCTGTTTGTTGTCAGTGTGTTGAATTTTGGCTATTCTAATCGACGTGTTAATAGTTGTCTCAGTTTGCATTTCCCCAATTACACATGTGGGGCATATTTTCATATGCTTGTCATCTGTATGTCTTCTTTGATAAGATATCCAAGTCTTTTACCCACTGTAACATTGGGATTTTGATTTTCTTACCGTGGAGGTTTAAGAGTTCTTCCTATATTTTGGATACTATAGTCCTTTATCCAAGATGGCTTTTGGAGGTGTTTTCTCCCGGTGTGTGGTTCAGCTTTCAGTTGTTTTTTTAAAATCTTAGACCCACAAAGTCGTACCGTGAGTGAGCTTTTACAGCCAGCACACAGGGCTGCTAGTGAGCTGTGTTGCAAATTCTCAACCTTAATTACCTTGATTTCTTGTTTTCAGGTCAATGTGACTGTGGACTACATTAGACCAGCCAGCCCAGCCACAGATACGGTGCCCGCCTTTTCAGAGCGTACCTGTGCCACCGTCACCATTGGAGGAATGTGAGTGTTCTGGCTGGTAGCAACTTGACCATGGCTGGGAGTTTTTTCTCTTCTCATTGATATCTCTCCCCCCTTTCACCCCGATTTGCTTTCTGTCACTCCTAACACAGCGGCTTGTGATTGTTCTGTCCCGGTGTAGCACTTTGTTTGCAGCGTACTTCATAATTGTTCACTAGTTAATCATATATTTTCATTATTGTCATTATTTAAGATTTATTGGGCTCTGTGTCCTTGGCACTATGTAGCATTCATTATTACTGTTAATAATGCCATTTATTGAGTGTCAATCAGGCCCTTAGGTACTATGCAAAATTAGAAAGATTCTCTGTGTATTAGTTTAGGAAGTTTAATTGTAGGCCAGAAAAAGAAGAGAGGTTAATTGGACATTTTCTTTGAATAGACGTATGTAATCAGTAGATGACAGGGTCTTCCTCTTGTGTTCCACTGGCTATACCCTGGTTATGTTCCAGAGTCTCTTGGGAGCTTGGTTGACGAGCAGCCTTCCAAGGAGGTATCTGATGGGGGCAGGAGGAAGCCCGCTGGGCCATGCTTCCACAGTAAATATTAAAACAATCAGTCAGTCCCCAGTAGCAATTCTTACTCTGCATAAAGTATACCCACATGCTAATTGTCTCCTTCTCTATTTAACAGTCTTAAATGGTGTTTGTTACCAAACTGGTATTTTGCTTTTGTTTTAAAAGGAGGCATGGTGGAAGGGAAGAAAAGAGTAGGTTTCTCATCAAAACAGGGATTGTCTTATTGCAAGTACAATGGAGCCCATTGGGAGAAACACCTTTCTCTAAGCTATAGCCTGTCTCTGACAGGAAGGGTATGGTAGCTAATGTGCTTTCCAGAAGCTCTCCTACCACACAGGAGCTCCTCCCGTCCACATTCCAAACCCGCACTGCCCCGCTCCCCGCCCCGCCCCCTTCCTGTTGTCACTTCGGAAATAAGTATTTTTAGGTGCTGTTACCACTCCTGTACCTGTCAATGTTGTTGACGTTCACTCAGCAATCAGGGGCTTCACTTTTGCCGAGAGGAACTGAATATAGGATTTTGATGTCATTATCTTAACACCATCACAGGCGTTGGGTTATTTTTAGAAGCAGGTTCTTAAGAAATTTGATAATGTTTTCAGAATGGGGAAAACTGGGAAATATTTTGCTCATTCTTCTATCTGTCTAATTTGCAGTAATGATTATTACTAATTTGTCACCAGTTCTTAGGAGTTCAGTACATGCTTTCCTCCTGTGGAGAGCCGGAAAGTGAGTATTCCCCTAGACAGATTTAAGATTTTTGCTGCCACAGACAGGAGTCCTCTCCAATAACTAACTGCTCCTCCTGTCTACCTGTGGTAAAGACAACACCACTGTGGTCAAAACGCACATCTTCTTGGCAGATGGTTCCTATTCATGCTTATCTAATGGCCCATTAGAGTGGAGGGACTTTTTTTTTTGGTTACCACTGAGGTATATTTTCAAAATTTATGCTGCTTAAAATTAGATATTCTGAAAGTGTTCTTGTAGGGAGTTAACCTTGACCTTTCTCTCTCCCTGTTGTCATAAGATGGTATTTGATTTACCAAAGTCCTTACCTCGAATTAGACCAGCCTGGCAGGGTACTTGGGGTGCCCTGCTATTCAGGGCATTCCAAATACTACTGTAGGAAAGTTGAGGTATGAATAATACCAATATGCAAATACTCAACTTAGATTTTAAAATTATATTGAAAGTCTCCTGATTTTAATAGTTTTTTTTGATAACATTGGCTAAAACAGAGGATTTATGTTTTTATCCCAAATGTTTTAATTCCATTTTTAACATAATGAGTTAAATACACTGAGTTTCCTCATGGATTTGTTTCTACTAAACTCGACTGTCTTGAGTAAATTACTGGGCAGTAATTGGGAGAAATGTGAGGATAGCCTAATGTCATTGAGACCAAACTTCACTAGATAGTAAGCTCCCTGAAGATAGGGATTATTGTCTCTTTTATTCCGTGCTGTAGTTCGTAGGAGTTCAATAAATATGTGAGTTATTTGTTTATTATATTGCAGTGTCCCTTTATGAAATAAAATAGGGAGTGCTTAGATGTCTCATCAGAGAAGGCAATGGCACCCCACTCCAGTACTCTCGTCTGGAAAATCCCATGGATGGAGGAATCTGGTAGGCTGTAGTCCATGGGGTCGCTAAGAGTCAGACATGACTGAGTGACTTCCCTTTCACTTTTCACTTTTCTGCATTGGAGAAGGAAATGGCAACCCACTCCAGTGTTCTTGCCTGGAGAATCCCAGGGACGGGGGAGCCTGGTGGGCTGCCGTCTATGGGGTCACACAGAGTCGGACACAACTGAAGTGACTTAGCAGTAGCAGATGTCTCATAACCTGGGACAGCTGTTTCTTCTGAGCTACAAGTTGGCTTTAATCTGATAAATATATACATTAAAAAACTTGTATCTGATCCAGTAGTTTTCCCTGTTTATTTGGTTATTGGAAAGTCTGTGCCAAAAATGTGCTGTGCTTAGTTGCTCAGTCGTTTCTGACTCTTTGCGAACCAGTGGACTGTAGCCCACCAGGCTCTTCTGTCCATGGGGATTATCCAGGCAAGAATACCGGAGTGGGTTGCCATGCTCTCCGCCAGGGGATCTGCCCAACCTAGGAATTGAACCCAGGTCTCACACATAGGCAGATTCATTACCATCTGAGCTACCAGGGAAGCCCGTGCCAAAGATAGGGTGCCTCTAGAAAATGTATCTGATAGCATGCTTCTGATGTTTGGGTCTTTCTCAAGGCTTCTCTTTAGTTTCCTATGGCCTTGATTTTGTTTTCATTTTTCCCTCAGTTTTCTCTGCTTAAATCATTCCAATACTACTGTGGGAAAGTTGAGGTATGAATGATACCAATATCCAAATACTCAGCTTAGATTCAGAATTATATCAAATGCTTCCTGATTTTAATAGTTATTTGAAAGCATTGTCTAGAGCAGAGGATTTATTCTTTTTATCCCAAATGTTTTAATTCCATTTTTAACATAAAAATGTACTTACATCTCCAAATCTTTGATGTGTGATATCCTGGTGGATTAAATAACTTCTATGGAATGATGACTTAAAAATACTACTTACGGAACCCTAGGTCTTTGTGATTTACATCTCCCTCCTCTGTCATACTTTTCCTGCTCTAATTTTTGCACATTTTGTTGCCATTTAAAAGCCACGCCTCTTACTAAACCTTTTGCAACAACTTGTTTTTGTAAAGGCTTATTCTGTTTGTACTCATATTTCAATATTTAGTGAGATACATAATAAAAATGACCAGTAGAAATCCGGGGACGGAAACAGATTGGGACAGAAGTGCCCAGGTGTGTTTGAGCAGACCTCAGGTACTAACTGGTGTCAGCCTGTGGGTTTTGAGGAGGTCGTAGAATGTGCGGGTCAGTTAAGCAAAGGCTGCTGGGGGAGCTTGTCTAGTAATGCACCACGTCTCTTGTGACAGGCTTTAGACTTTGTTCAACGTTGAGAGATGCAGTAGAATTAAGAAAAGATGAGTGCTATGTCTGTCATTACCTGTAGGCTGGTACCCCTTCATATTGGCCGTTGTAGTGTCTAGAGGCTTTCTCTTTCGTCACAGGATCAGCTGTGAATCTCTGATTGTCCAGTAGCTCTTCTCCAACTGCTCATTCCAGGGAAGGGGAAAGAAGAGGCAGATGAGATGGCCTCTTTGAGGGTTATTTCAAAGGAGATGTTTTTCAGTGGATTTCACATGCGCAAATGTGTGAACTGGCCCTGTCCTCAGTAGGGCTCTGGCAGCCCTCCCATGCTTTCTTTTGCTGTGTGGAGCGGCGGCGAGTTGCATGGCGTTTGGGAGGCCCCTCTCTTGCCCTCTGGGGAACGAATGAAAATGAGGTTCATCATTCCTCTAATAGATTAAATTTTTTTTTCTTGATTAACTTCACTCAAGTTGGTGAGAGTTGTTACCTTTTAATCAAAGCAGTTTAAATAAAAAATTAAAAGATCAAACTTTGAGTTGTTCTCATTCTCTGGCTCCCAGGTTGGGAATTAGCTGATCCTTTTAGGCCTGGACTGTGACAGGAAGCTGTCAAGATGGTGCTTCCTGTTAATTACTTTTTATTGTATTTAAGACACTTAAATAACTCTTCTTGTGATTTAGTCTTCTATGTAATTAGCTTCAGTGATTAAAATCTCATTCTTCCGTTATTGCCAGAGCCTTCATGAAGAGCAAGTTTTGTGGGGTGACCTTTACTTGTGCTGGACTTCACAATTACTTTGAGCTCCAGTTTGGCAAATTCATAGTATCTATTAGCTGATTGCCCATGTCTGCTTACACATCACGTTTTCAAAAAAAAAAAAAAAAGTTTTTTGTTCACGTTTATAAAGGGACACCTAACTTGGGATCCAGCTTCACACCTGCACACTCATAATCACCACCACCCCATCCACTATCCATGGAAAATTGTCACGTATCCAGTAGGTACAGTGTCACTGAGGTATTGCCCCATTGCTTCTCATTAAGTTAAAATATTTCACAATAATATTAGACATTTTTCCATTTTGGAGAAGTGAAAGATGGCAGAGATGGAAGTGTGGAGTAAGAGCAGTTGGAAAATGCCTATTTTCTGCACAAGGTCAGTTTTTGGAGAGGTGATTTGAGTTTTATAACAGTGATTTTTAAAACATTGTTGTAACTTCTGCTCCTGACTGCAAAGCTTTGCTCCCTTCAAAGGTACTACTGTCCAGCTTAATGCAGCGTGGGGTCCTTACTACCAGAGATGCTGTGGGACATCTTAGTTACCTCTTTTGTAATGACTGTCATCTAGCAGGTGTGAAGCCATCTTTATGAACTTCCTTTGTGGCTCTTTGACTTCTTCATAGATAGTTTGCCTTTCTTATGTTTATTTAAATCAGACCATTACTTACAAGGAATCAGACTTCTTTTGCTTTTTTTCATTCTGGTTCCAGCTTGCAGGCATACTTCCTCAGCTGTCCTGTTAGTCACTGAGCATGAGGTTAAGATCTTCTCCTTCTAGAATAGTTCTTTTCTAATCTTAGTTCAGTTTTTCTCAGCCATAGTAGGAAGCCATGTCATACCACCCTTAGTTTTTCGGGCTTGAGTTCTGTAGCTGTAAGGCTTTTGCTGTCTAGTCAAATCTTAAAACATACTAATGTCTGAGCTAGTTTAATACATTGGTGTGTCTTAAAGCATACTAATGTTTTCTTAGCTGAACATAGCTGAAGTCAATTTCAGTCCTAGTGTTCTTCCTCACCAAGTGGCCCACAGTGTCCTGAAGAGGTCTTCTTTCAATAACCGACATAGTATTAATGTCAGTGTCTCAGCCAGGAGATAGCATCTGGGTTGTAGCCACCTCTTCTCTGCACAGATTTATTGCTTACAGTTCATCTACTTTAGTGGACTCCCTTACTCCATCCTTTTCCTACTTTGAAGGAGAAAGAAGACATCAGAAGAACCATTCCTTTTCTCCTCCCCCTGAACCCCCTAACACCTAAATCATAAACACTTAACCAACCTTCACTTCTCAAAAGAGCACCTTAGATTGTTTTCTCAACCTCACAGGCTGCTTGATTTATATAATTGTGCTACTTCTGCCATGTGGAGTAATGGAATTATGCCTGTTCACCATCCTTAAGACACTGGAAGCATCTGTGTCATTTGGCTTAGAATACTTTGGAAAGAATAGTTAAATAATTTCACCTGTCTCCTGCTAGCTTGAGCATAGTCATCATTTTAAGAGAATGGCCCCATAAAGCACCATAAGAAGGAACTTGGTTTTTGCAAAGGGTTCAGGTGGGAGTCAGGAGAACACTTCAATTTTAGTTGGATCTTACATTTTGTAGCCATCTATATGTGGGACTGTCATGCTGCTGAGCCTTTTTTTCTTGCTTGCTTTAAAGCCCTGATGCTTTCAGATTCTTGTATTACCCTCATCACTATATGGAAGTTCAATTAAGCTTTACATAATGGAGCACTTGGCTCTTATAAATCAGCCAGATCCTTTGTTGAGCAATGTGTGTTCTTTCACTTTTTTCCCCTCAGCATTGGTTGTAGAATATCAAGTACTGGGTGACAGTGTTTACTGAGCGGATCATCAGGAAACTCCCTCATCGGTTTCACAAAGTATACCATGGAGTTTCCAAAGTGTATCATGGGAGAAAATGAGGCTTTTCTCCAAATAAGAGGAGCTCATCCTCAGGGAGGACCATTCTGGAGTACCTAGAGAGATGGATAAAGGTGTTCAAAATCATGCGTTAAAGGCCCTGTTTGGAAAAAGTAGGAATGCTGTCCATTTCATTTCTGTGGGCCCTAAAAATACCTCAGCGAGGGTCTGGTCCCCCACAAGAGACGAGTTGCTGCTCCTGTCTGCTATGAACAGTAAACTTATCAGTTATTCATCAGATACTTGCTGAGCACCTACTGTGTGTCAGGCACTGGGAATATAGCCGTGAGCATTTCCCTGTGCTACGTCTTCCTGGCTACACTTCATTCTTGGGAACCTTCTTGCCTCTGGTGTCTGAGACAACAAGAGTCCTTAAGGATATTCACTGACTTTGCTGCCCCCCAGCAAATCTTTGCTTGGCTAGATTTTGACTTTAAGAAACATAAGTGACTTTATATAAACAATACCTGAAAAGGCTCTTCTCTATTCAGGTCTTGCCTTGGACTTTTAGCAAATTTACCACTCAGAAACAGGTTAAAATGAAAGATAATCCCTGTTATATCTTTATTTTTAGTTGAGTCGATAACTGAACCTGTCAGTAGACAAAATGAAATGCTCAAGCAACTACCCATTGCAGGCGCTTTGCCCTTTTCCCCTCATATCCCATTCCTGACTCACTCGGCGCTGATGGACTTCTGCGAGTCTGACAGTTTGTTATGACTCCCCTCTCTCTCCATGCTCCTAAAGACCTGCTTATCTTATTCCTGCCTCACTTGGCAGAGGAAGGACCCAATACTAACTTCCTAACAGAGTCTGCTTCTCACTTTTGTGGATGGTTATCCTTATAACTATAAATTAACACTGCTGTTGCTGCTGCTGCTACTGCTAAGTCACGTCAGTCATGTGGGACTCCATAGATCGCGGCCCACCAGGCTCCCCTCCCTGGGATTCTCCAGGCAAACATGCTAAAGTGGGTTGCCATTTCCTTCTCTAGTGCATGAAAGTGAAAAGTGAAAGTGAGGTTGCTTAACACTACTAGATTTTAAAATTTTTAGTTTTAAACTATGTGTTTTTACTTTGTTTTAGTATTTGCACTGTAATTTCTACTCTTTAACCCCTAGTTATATTTGTTTTGTGTGGGTGTGCTCAGTTGTGTGTGTCTCTTTGCGACCCTGTGGACTGTAGCTGCCAGACTCCTCTGTCCATGGGATTTCCCTGGCAAGAATACTGGAGCAGGATGCCATTTCCTACTCCAGGGGATCTTCGCAACACAGGAATCGAAACCACATCTCTTGCATCTCCTACATTGGCAGGCAGATTCTTTAACACTGCGCCGCCTGGGTTTTACCAGTGGTAAACTTATAATGTTCAGTTTCTGTTTCTGAGTAACTTTACATAGTATCTCTGTACTGCTCACTCTGAAAGATTAGGAAATTATAGTGGTTATACTTCTTAAAGAGGTTTTATTTTTTGGTTTTATCAAGATGGGCTTCCCCGATGACTCAGTGGATAAAAAATCCACATGCAGTGCAGGAGATACAGGAGACATGGGTTCAACCCCTGGGTTGGGAGATCTCCTGGAGGAGGAAAGGGCAACCTACTCCAGTACTCTCGCCTGAAAAGTCCCATGGACAGAGGAGCCTGGTGGGCTCCAGTACAAAGGGTCACAAAGAGGCGGACGTGACTGAGCAACAAAGCACACAGCATAGCGCTTATTCAGTTTCTCCTCTTTCAGTGTAATTGTCTTCTAACCTTTGCTTGTAAGTTGATCATAAATATTTAAAACCTGTCTCCCATCTCCATAGCTGTTAGAATTGTGTGTTACTGTTGGAACAAAAGACACAGAGTGATTAGTCCTGTAGAAAAGGAACTCTGCCTGTAAATGCAAAGAGAAATGCTGAATTAGTTAAAGATCTGCTCAGTAACACTGTCACCCAATACATTAATTCTGTGTCTGTATTTCCTTCTTCATATACATTTCTTTATATGCAGTTGCCATTGTATCTCAAGTCATTCTTTTTGTGGTTTTTCCTCTCATTTGTTGAAGAACCTTGATTTTTCTCATGTGTTGGGTGGTCAAATTTCTGAATGTCTGCAATGTCTAAATATTTTTGCATACATTCTTATTTGTTAGTGTTATTATAAAATTGTAGCTTGAAAATTGTTTTCCTAAAAACTTTGAAGGCATTGTGCTCTGTTGCTTCAACAGTGTTTTTAAGAAATCCAATTTCTCTTTCTTTAAATGTAACTTTTTTTCCTCCTGGCTTTGGAATTGTTCTTACAGTTTCCCATTAATTGGTTTTCTGAAATTTTATCAACATATTTCTATGTCTGTCTTTTTTTGCTTCGAACTCAATTGTCTTTTCCATTCTGAACACCAAAACATTTTTTTTTGTTGTTGTTACTTCTTGAATTATTTTCTTTCTCTCTTTTGCTACATTGTATCTTATGCTTCATATATCTGACTTTTCTTCCTAATATTTAAGACCTCCTTTGCATTTTTGTTCTATGTTCAAGATGTCTTCATTTTTGCCTCTTGCTTAGTCAGCCAGCCATGTATGTTGATTGATTTACATTCGTAACCATCTCTTGTTCCTTCATCTCACTCATTCGTATACTTACTTGTTAATTCATAAACTCAGTATTTCGAGAGTGCCTGGTGTGTACTAAGCACCAGGAATATATCATTGTTCTAAAATGGAAATGATTTGTATCCCATGAAATTTACATACTAGTCTCTTAATCAAACCCATTTTACTTTTTAATTGCAGCACTCACATTTAAATTTTCTGTTCTTTAAGTACTCTATTTTAATAGCATCCTCTTCTTAGTCTATGAATATAATATTTTCTCTATCTCTGAGAATCTTATTTAAAAATTAAACACCTCTTCCAGCTTTCCCCCATGACTAAATGTTCTTTACTTTGTTCTTTTACTTTCTTAAGTCCTCAAGCATTGTGTGAACCTTGACCTATATTTATGAAGGAAGGACCAAGTTGGAGTTGGCACAGCTGTTCCTCTGCAGTTGTTTGTGTCTCGCAGACATCTCTGTCATAAAAAAGTCATAGGAGAGCAGAAAGTATCAGAGGGAGACTTCCTTATATGGTGCCTGAAAGTGGAGCTGGAACACAGAGGAAGCAGGCAGATTGCAGACCCCACCGAGACTGTCAAAGCTTGGGGGCTTTCATCACCTGTTAGGGAGCCTTAGTGTATTTTCCTGGCCTATAAGTTTGAGGGGTGGGGAGCAGAGATAGGGTGGGTCTGTGCTGTGTTCAGCCACCTCTCTCTAAATGTTATGCCTCGGCTTTACTTTCAGGCCACACAATCCATCTAAATCACCTGCCCTCTGTTCTACTAGGACATATGTTTCTTTGAAGTGAATTATCTTGTATGACATTGACAATTTGGGGAAACGCATTGGATATAAAGTGGAAGTCATGTTGGTTTGTAAGCGACATTCCCAAATACATTGAAATATTGAAAGGGTAAGGGATAAACTCTTACATTTAAAGGGAGAGCTTTAGAAGGTATAAAGACTTAAGAAAAACTTCAGTGTGAAGTTGAGACGTTTACAGTAGGAACTTCCTTTAATTTAAGTCGTGAGTGCTTTAGTGGCTTCAAGAACCTTTATGCTTTTCACTATGTTTAGCTCAGTAGCACCCTGTCAGTGAGGTCGGAAAAGCTGTGAAGACACTTTTGCCAGTATTCAAACAGTGGATTAATGAAGAAAACTGGGCTTCCCAGGTGGCTCAGTGCTTGAGAATACACCTGCCAATGCAGGAGACATGGGTTCGATCCCGAAGTCAGGAAGATCCCCTGGAGGAGGAAGTGGCAACCCGTCCCCATATTCTTGCCTAGGAAATCTCATGAATAGAGGAGCCTGGCAGACTCCAGTCTGTAGAGTTGCAAAGAGTCAGACAAGCACACTGAAGAAGGCTACACTCTGCCTCAGGCTTTGTTTTGATTAAAGTGGTCTCTATTGATGGCACAACATTGTAAACCAACTATACTTTTAAAATGGTCTCTGCTGAAAACAAAGCCCTATAGTCCCTCCTCTAGAGGTAGCATCAGAGTCCCAGAGTTCAAGACTACTCAGCCTGTAGAGATTTCCATTGTGTGCCATTTTTATTAGCGTTGTTTTTGCTGGTGCTTAGGCTGTAAAGTTCCATAGCGTTTAAGGGGGCCACCTATAACCCTGTTTGTTTAGGAGTTTTGGTGCTTGTGTGGTATATGAATTGATCAGGATCACACAAACAAGTATGTGCTGGAAAAAAATGCCAAGTGCTTGCTGGTTAGGGTATTTCCCTTTTACCAAGGGTCAAAGCTCTCTGCTCCTAGCACCTCCGTGAGCATTGTAGAGATGGGTGGGGAAGAGGCGGCCTGGCCGGCCCTGCTCTCCTGAACGCTGTTCCTGATCCATGGCTCGGATGATGTGCCCAGAACGTACTCACTGTGTACTTTGTATGTGTCAGTAAAAGCCCTTGATGTGCTGTGCTTAGTTGCTCAGTCGCGTCCGACTCTTTGAGACCCATGAACTGTAGTCCGCCTGGCTTCTCTGTCCACGGGCCTTCTCCGGGCAAGAATCCAGGAGTGGGTCGCCTTGCCCACCTCCAGGGGATCTTCCCAGCCCAGGGATTAACCCAGGCCTCCCACATTGCAGGCAGATTCCTTATCGTCTGCGCCACCAGGGAAGCCCTGGAGGCGCCCCCGGTTTGTCACCCGTCTGATCCCATCTGTTTTCTGTCTTTCAGGATTTGTGCAAACTTTCTGATGTGCTGTTAACTCACATTCTTATTCTCTGGCACCATTAGGGTTTTATTCTTGTGCGTATATGTCTCTTGCATCATTTCATCAGGACCTTGTAAAGAATGTCATGTGGACATAAGTTCTCAGTCTGCCATTCTGAACCCCCCTCATGCATTCTTTCTTTCTTCCTTTGGAGAATGAAATTGATGTGAAGAGGAGAAGGGACATTCGACATGGTTACCAATAAAGCACAAATTGTGTCTTTTAATGCCATTTCTCAGCCCCTTTCTCTATACAGTTCTTGTGGCCAGCACAGTACACAGTGGTAATGGAAATAGGAATGGATTTTTATCTTCCATGGTGATGCCACTTCACAGGGATTTGCTCCAGTTCATACTGAATGACTTTTTTAAAGTAATACAAATTGTAGTAGCATTTTCAAAAGTTTAAAAAATATGAAAGAATCACTTATTATGTAATTGTGCTAACATAATCCTTGTTTGAAGGGTGTGCCTTTTGAGTGCTGGTTATTTTTTAAGGATGTAATTTCGAACAGGAAAACTTTGACCATTTGGCATATTGTTGGATGAAGGCTAGTTGTTACTGGATCTGAAGATTCTGTAGCTATTTTTTTAAAGTGGGCTTTGGAGGTAAACACAATTGAGATTAAAACTCGGTTCTATGCGTGGCTGATTCATGTCAATGTATGGCAGAACCCACTACAATATTGTAAAGTAATTAGCCTCCAATTAAAATTAATTAATTAAAAAAAAAAAAACTCGGCTCTATGCCTCGATAGCTATGCAGTCTTGGGCCATAGTTTTTTCCTATGTGAATTCTATATAATAATACTGCACTCCTAGGGCTGGTCATAGTTTTTTCCTATGTGAGTTCTATATAATAATACTACACTCCTAGGGCTGTTGGAGAAGACTCTTGAGAGTCCCTTGGACTGCAAGGAGATCCAACCAGTCCATTCTGAAGGAGATCAGCCCTGGGATTTCTTTGGAAGGAATGATACTAAAGCTGAAACTCCAGTACTTTGGCCACCTCATGCAAAGAGTTGACTCATTGGAAAAGACTCTGATCCTGGGAGGGATTGGGGGCAGGAGGAGAAGGGGACGACAGAGGATGAGATGGCTGGATGGCATCGCTGACTCGATGGACGTGGGTCTGAGTGAACTTCGGGAGTTGGTGATGGACAGGGAGGCCTGGCGTGCTACAATTCATGGGATCGCAAAGAGTTGGACACAACTGAGTGACTAAACTGAACTGAGGGCTGTTGTGAGCATTAAATGTATCAGTGCATTTAATATGTTTAGCACAGTGACTAAGCCATAGCAATCGAATACGTCCATGAGTCCTAAGTCTGGACTCTGAACTGGTCATTGGCCTAATTTCAGACCTAGTGGTCTCTCTTGTCCCGTCTTTCACCTCTCCTATGTCTCTGGCCATCTGTTTGACTCAGCTTTTTCCTTTTTTAAAGGACTTTTACTGACTGCTTTTATGTTCCATCCTCTTCACAGTTCCCCCTCCTGCCCCTGGCCAAGCCCACCTACTTAATAATGTTGCTACCTCACAGATGTACTTGAATAAGATACAGAAAATGCCTAGTATGTGCTACATGCTCAGAGGCTTAACAACAAATCACCCATGGGATTATGATTAGGTGTTGCTTTCCTAGTCTGTTTGTTGTTTTGGCTGGGCCACTCTGCACGCAGGATCCTAGCTCCCCAACCGGGGATTGAACCCTTGCCCCCTGTGCACTGAGAGTAAGGAGTCTTAACCACTGAACCACCAGGGATGCCTCCTGTACTAGTTTGTTTTTATTGTTCCGTGGCAGATGCTTTGGTTTTAGACTTCTCTTTTTTCATTTTTTTCAATTGCCACTAAATCATATCATTTTTCCTCTAAGCAGTGAATGTAAATATGTTCACCTAAGTACTACTGTAAAAGAAGTAGAATATATTCATGAGTAATTTTTAATGCATCAGGGAGTTTAACATGCACTTACCATTGGGTAAGGACAATATATATTCCTTAGTAAAAGCAATTTATTGAATAATCTTTCAAACCAAGTGGTGTTGCTACGGAGCGGACTCCCTGTGTTTACTTGCTTCGTATACATATTTAGTTACCTATTTATTTCCTATCTGTCTATATGAGTTGTTTTAAAGGCAGAGGGTGATTGACTAAGTGTTTTAGGAGATGCTGCTATTCCCTATCCCTATATTTAAAATCTTACTGAAAGTCAGATTCTGTGTATTGCAGGGGGGGTTGGGGGAGAGCTGCAGAATCTTCGTTCCCTACCAGGGATTGAACCTGGGCCCTGAGCAGAGAAAGTGGGGAGTCCTAACCTCTGGATCTCCAGGGAAGTTCCCTTTGTAGATCTTCTAGGGATCCACATCTCTGCTGTGATGCCTTTTTTAAGTTTTGTGCCATCATTGTGTTCACAACAAGTTGAACATGGAGGGATTTAACAAATACCTGGACCTTGGAGGTCAGCACGCGTGGTAGAATTTGGAAACATTTAATGGCATGAGCTTCCTAAGGGCCAAAGGAAACTTGAGACTGCCTTGCATCAAGTTTCCAGTGTCGGTTTTCCATCGAGCCTTTTGGCTTTCTGATATATCTGTTTACATAACAGCTGTGATTCAGCTAACTATTGCCTTAACGTGAGCTTCTATTGTGTTCAAATTGTGATTTAGAAACCATCATGTATCAGGTCATTAACAAGGGGAATTAATTATATTATTGTTCTTATACCATCTCGCCTCCTCCCAAAACAAAACCACTTTCATACTGACTACAAAATCACCTTTCTTTTTCTTTAAAGTAGGAGGCATCTATGTAAATCACTCAAACGCTTGTCACCATTTTCTCAGAAACCTGTCTTTGAAACTGTGTTCTATTGTATGTCACTGCACGGCCTGTCGGAGAAGGCAGTGGCACCCCACTCTAGTACTCTTGCCTGGAAAATGCCATGGACAGAGGAGCCTGGAGGGCTGCAGTCCATGGGGTCGCTAGGAGTCCGACACGACTGAGCGACTTCGCTTTATTTTTTCACTTTCATGCATTGGAGAAGGAAATGGCAACCCACTCCAGTGTTCTTGCCTGGAGAATCCCAGGGACGGGGGAGCCTGGTGGGCTGCCGTCTTTGGGGTCACACAGAGTCGGACACGACTGAAGCGACTTAGCAGCAGCAGCAGCAGCACCACGGCCTGTGGCTGCAGAGCAATCAGACCATTTAAGTGAGTCTTGATCACAGAGGCTCCGGAGTGGTTTACTGTATTTCAAAGTTGGGAACCAAAATAATCCCATGTTCCCCCCAAGGGGAGAGAAGAAAAGGAAACCTTGAAACCCTGATTGTGGTGCTGGGTTCATGTGTTGCTTCTATTAAAATGAAGAATCATTAAGTTAAAACAGTTTGTCTTCTGCTCCTTAGGAAAACATTGACCACCTGAAAGCATTTTTGTTCAGACTTGGTTGCAGAGGTGGAAACTCATTTCTAGAGCACTCACCCACCGCAGCTGTGTGCTTTGTTTATGCAGTGAAAGTGAAAGCCGCTCCCACATCCTAGACCTTGTCCACACTGACGTTGGGCTTGGTCCAGTTGCTAATGGATTCCGGGGAACAAACAGGATTTGCCTGTTCGTGAGGTGCCAGCTGGCTGGGTTATGGGCCATAAACCATAACGGAGCCGTTAGTAGAATTCTTACTCGGCCCATTTTTCCTTCTTGACCCATTTGAAAAAACTTCCCTTGAGCCTCCACCCTGAGAAGGCACCTGTGCCAGAACAGTTTTTCTTCTAAATTATCTAGAAGAAGATAGTTATTCTTCCAGTTACCAGTGGCTAGGTTTTTCTTGTAGCAGCCCTCCAGAATCTAGGTTATTATTTTGAAATCCTTCCTCTAAACAAAGCATTTTCAATATATATCAGCAAATGCTGAAAAAAAAAAAAACCTACAGAGGATTTGAGAAAGGTTTTCCCCGTTGCCATTTTGGTCTTTACTGGACCTTGCGATTTGGCTCGTTCTCCTCGCGCTGTCGGAGCCGATCATTCCCAATGCCATTATGTAATTTTCTGTCTTGGGTGCATGTTTGTGTGGGCGGGTGGTTTTGTTTTGTTTTTAAGTGGTGGTTAATGTCAGGCTAATAATAAACTGGATACGTAGGCCTGGTTTTGTCATAATGGCCACACGTTTGCTTATTTGTCCTCTATTCCCCTGAGAAGCAGAGAACTCCCCCTCCTCAAGTGGTGCCTACGTGTTGGACGGGGGGCTCTTGTCATCACAGCTGCCTACAAAATGCAGCACAGTGACTAGCAGCTCTGCCCTAAAGGGACAAACTCGAGGAATCTTCTCCCGGGGTTTTCCCACAGCCAATACCTTGTCTTCCTGCGACCTAAATGGAGCCAATAGGAATGCCTTTGCCGTTCCTGAACCAGTTCCAAAATTTGGTCTGCTCTGTACCCACAGTTCTTAGATTCTGTATCTTTGCGAAATGTCAGGACCTTTGACGCATGACACTTTATGAATCTGGGGGCCTTAAGCTGCATTCCATCATCCTTGGCCTCTTGAATTCTTGAAAAGAAGACTCTATTAGTTGTCTGGGCTGTTTTTCACAAAACTGCATAATTGAACCACTTGGGACTCTTAAACAATAATGGTATCCTATATTTTAAAAACCAGGTACTAATATTTATTGTCTTAAAAATACCAATTTTTCCCTAGAGATGCTGGTTTTCTTGGCCTGGAATGGGTATCCTGAGTGGTGATTCAAATGTGCCACCAGTACTAATAAGCTCTAGGAAAGGAAGGCCAGAGGAAATAGAAGTTTCCAAAACCAGCATTCTCCTCTACTCTCAGCTAAGTTGTAGATACAGGTAATAGGAAGAATAAAAATGACATCACAAGTGAGTGTTTTCTCAGTTCACTTTCACTCCCTAAGCTCAGCCTTTTCCCTCCATTAATTTCTCTTATACCAGCTCTGCTTCCAAACAGTGCAGAATGGCAGAATAACGTTGGGTCGAAGGGGATGATGGTTATTTCTAGCTCTGCCTCCAGCTTATTGAGTGACCTTGGCAAGTCATTCACTCTCTTTTCCTAAGGCCCTAATCTTGCCTTTTCTGAAGGAGAAAGTGGCATAAGCAGTATTGTGAATATTATGCCTCCTTCATGTACCTTTTCTTAGTAATGCAAAATTCCTTTAAACTTGTCCTCGGGTTCCTAACAGAAGTTTAACAGAGAGTGTTAAAATCTTGGCTTTAAGTCTTGGTGTGAATTTGTCTTCTTGTGTAGTCCTCCCTGCTCAGCCTCTAGATCATTAACGCTGGGTTTCCTTGGAAGTCTGTGGATTTGCGACATCAGACAGTCACCTCCTAGTGATGACTACTGACTGACTGAGCGCTTTCATTGCTACTAGCTGCTGTGGTGCTTAGTCACTCAGTTGTGTCTGACTCTTATGTGACCCTATGGACTATAGCCCTCCAGGCTCCTCTGTCCTTGGAGTTTTCTAGGCAAGAATACTAGAGTGGGTTGCTGTTTCCTCCTCCAGGGAATCTTCCCTACCCAGGGATCAAACCTGGGTCTCCTTCAGCTTCTGCATTGCAGGCAGATTCTTGACCGCAGCTCACATGACCTTAAACTGTTTACCGTGGGAACAATATACAATATTGTGAGGTGATTAGACTTCTAATACTCCTTTTACATCTATCTTTAATTATCCAATTCAGAGGTTGTTCTCTGCTTGGTGGCTGTTGTATTATTTTAAAATTTTCTCCTTAACAGGAATTCTTAGGCAGTAAAAGGTGTTAGTGTCTTTTGTTGGTGGTGATACTGTTGATACCTAACCAAAACTGTGTCTTTTAAATACTTTGGGGAACAAAAGAAAGTAGAGTTGACTGTGTTCTATTTTGGGCAGTAGACTGACGTATCTGAAATTAATAACGTGTATTTAGATGACTGAGGCATAATGATTTGGCTACATTTAATCCAAACTAATATCCTCAAGTGATTTGCTGTTTCTGTTGTTGCCCTTCCAGATGTAACCCCATTTATGACCCTGACTGTTTTCCTTCACGCCTTATTATTTATAAACAGGGCTTGTACTCAGCCAATATTCACTTGTATAACAAACTAGCCCATACTGTAATGTTAAATATTTTGAATATTGCCCCCTGCTTATAACACACAAATGTTTGAGTCTGTTCTTAACCTTGGAAGACTTGTTTTCCAAATTTGGTTTGGTTGGCAGAGAGGAAAGAGTCAATGTATTTGTTTTTGAGCGGTTAGATAGTTTGAATTGGCAGTTTTCCATACCTTGTTCTGCATTGTGTTTGAGTGGGTGTGGCTTAGAATCTGAGCCTGAGCTTGAGTAGAACTTGGGTGGTATGTGTTTTTCTTGTAAATGCAATGTCCCAGGACAGATCCATAAAAAGTAAATAGAAGTCCCTGGAGGCTGTGTTTTTCCCATCAGAAACTCAGGAAAATTGGAGTATATAGTTTGTACCATGCCCATTCTGTTTTTCCTCTTTAGATCCTTACAGCATTAGTTGAGGGCTTCCTTTTTGACACTGATAATGTTCAGCAGTAAGACAGTGTTCATTGTGGATTAGAGCACTCCTTAGGGTCAGCGCTCATCTTCCTTCCTCTCCCTAGCCAGCCCTCTGCACAGTTTACCTTCCATTTTCATAGCTGAGTAATCTTTTTCTGGAAGGTATACTTTTTTATGGCAGCTCCAAGAAGCATGAGCTGAAGAATGAGTTCACTTTGCCTAGAGTCCGGGACAGTGGGATTGACAGCAGACTGGAGAATGAAATCATGTGTACGAAGTCGCTTCAGTCCTATGTGACTCTTTGCAGCCCCATGGATTGCAGCCCACAAAATCCCTCTGTCCATAGGATTTTCCAGGCAAGAATATAGGTAGCCATTTCTTCCTCCAGGGGATCTTCCTGACTCTGGGATTGGACCTAAGTCTCCTGTATTGGCAGGCAGATTCTTTACCACTAAGCCACCTGGGAAGCCCACAGCAGACTGGGATTGTCCTAAAACTTCTCTAGAGTAAACTTGTTTCCAGGGCACAAAGCAATAGCAGCATCGCAGCCCAGAGCCTCCCAAGAAAAACTAAGACAGTTAAAGAATGAAATCTGGCCAGGGTATCTGGAATCTCTTCTCCCTCTTGTTTAGGTCTTAAGGATTTTATTCACTCCTGATTTTTGTTCCATGTGATTTCAGGAGATGGTGATTTCCCATTTATGACATAACTTATATGTCACCCCCTCTGTCTCCCGTGTAATAACAAAATTGCTGGGATAGCTCTCCAACCAGTTTTAAAAAAATCTGATAATTCATTTCTAAATTGGAACTTGTTTCTTTCTAATCAGCCTTGTAATGTATTACAGACATCACTCTCGGCATTGGCTACAGAAGTGATTTAATGCTGAGTTTTTAATGACTCCTTCATTAATCCTGGTATTCTGGGATTTAACACCCGCTGGCCTTTGACCAGTGGAAATGATGAAAACTTAGATTTCATGCATATTGGATAACACTGGCCCGTTGCGGGAGCCATGAATCTTGCCACTGCAGCGGGTGCGTGTGATGGAGAGGCTGCAGCTGGGTGGGCGCTCTCCCAGGCCACGCGCCGCTGCCCACGAGGTGAACGCGACATCTCTATCAGCCCAGGGTGACCTCCTTTCAGGACAGCCGGGTTTGGAGCGGGAGCCTGTACTGGTGGCTTTATCCACTAGACAGGTCTCTGGGTTGGAGAAGTAAGCCTCACCTTTTCAGTATTTCCTCAAAGATGCTTCTTTAAGGAAAGCATCATGTACCTTAACATGATAAGGTACATGTAACCTTAACATCGATCCTTTTTTTTTTTTTTCCCTTTTTTTTCTTCTAGTAAAGCCCCAGAATTTTGCAGTTCAAGACTGTCTAGTCCAGAAATTCCCTGATGGTCCAGTGCTTAAGACTCTGTGCCTCCACTGCAGGAGTCACAGGTTCGATCCCTGGTCAGGGAACTAGGATCCCACATGCCACAGCCAAAAAAAACCAGAAGGCTATCTAGTGCACCTCCCTCGTTTTATAAGCAAGATGTCTGAGTTCAGGAGGAGTGGCAGAACTAGGCCACTGTTGCAGATAACAGCAACCAGAGTGATCCCCAGCAGGTGCGGAGCTCACCATGTGCAGGCAGAGCCTCAGTGTTGTCATTTATTTATTCCTCACAAGAGCTTCGTGAAGTGACCTTACATCTCCACAGCGCCTCTCCCCACCTCCTGCTGCTGTTGAAAGTACAGGTGCCCCTGTTGGTGGCTCTCCTCACTCTTGATGGAAGTGTCGGGGATGCTCTTTCGAAGAGACGGGCTGGTTTATTTATGGTAGAATCTTGTGGGCAGACTGAATACCAAGAGTAGATGCCAGGTTCTTCTCCCCACAAATTGCTGCTCAGGAGAGAGGATGTCGCCTTATACTTGGAGTCTTCACAGAGGCTCAGTTTATTTGGAGCACGTTGGTTAGCCAGCTGCAATGGCATGAAGGTCACATGGCAGCATTATTAAAAAGGAACCAGTACTTTTTTTTAACATGAATGAAGCAATTATTACAGTGTCTATGACCCCCTAACTGTGAGAGCCGAGTGTCACAGGAATTACCCTCTTAAAAGGTCACTTTAAAAAGCGGTGCTATGAGGCAGGAGAGACAGATTTTTTTTTTTTTTTTCCTGTAAAGGACTGGATACTAATATTTCAGCTTTGATGGCTGTGTGCTCTGTGTGGAAACTATTCAGCTCTACCTTGGTAATCCTAAGGCAGCCAGACAGTATGCAGACAATTGGACGTGGCTGTGTTCCAGTGCAACTTTAATCATATAGACAGACCTTGAGTTTACATCCCCTATGCTATGGAGATATGAACAGATACTTCTAGAACAACAGTAAACCCAGACATCTGAATATTATGAAAATGCAGGAAGACTTTCTGAAGGCATAGAGCATGTTGAAAAAGTGAGATGGGTAAGATGAGAGAGAACTAGCTCAGAATTGTCTGTAATGATAGTGTACATTACAATATTAAATACCTTTGTGCAGAGTATTAAGGGAGTAAAGAGTAGGGTTTCAACCAAAACAATACTTCTAGATTTAATAAGTTATGGATAAACAATTTCACTTATATCCAGAAACTTGATAAAGATGCACAATCCCCCACCCGACCCCCCTTCCCCATCAAAAGCAGCCCTGGTATCACGTTAAGTGCAAGTACATTTTCTTGAAACGTTTTCTCTTGACTTTTACCAAGACTCAGATTATGTGGAAGTGGCTGTATTTGAAAATTGTTTTCTATACAGTCTCTTCGGAGAAGGCAATGGCACCCCACTCCAGTACTCTTGCCTGGAAAATCCCATGGACGGAGGAGCCTGGTAGGCTGCAGTCCATGGGGTCGCTAAGAGTCGGACACAACTGAGTGACTCCACTTTCACTTTTCACTTTCATGCATTGGAGAAGGAAATGGCAACCCACTCCAGTGTTCTTGCCTGGAGAATCCCAGGGACGGGGGAGCCTGGTGGTCTGCCGTCTATGGGGTCGCACAGAGTCGGACACGACTGAAATGACGCAGCAGCAGCAGCATACAGTCTCTTAAATTTCACTTCTGTCTGATTGAACTGTGGCTTTGCTGGTCACTGATGACAGTACAGTTCTCTCCCTGCCACTCCTCGCTGAATGTTCTCTCCTGGGTATTTGATCCTATAAGCATGTCCTTGTTTTTTCTGGAAGTCCGATTCTCATTCTTTAATGCTTCCTAAGTCTTGCTATTTGGCACACTTGAACCTGGAGAACAGCAGTCTTTTACTGTGCTATCCACTTAATTTCTTGGTTTCTTTTTCTTCCATCTGTCACTCTCACCAGATCAGCGCTGACTTAACCTTGGCTTTGTCTTAGTTGAAGTTCTCAACCGGGTCTCATTTATGAAGGAAGGTGCTGCCCGCATGAGTCATTTTGCTGGTCTCCTAGTGACAATTTTTCTTTCTTTTTTAGCTGCATCTGGAAAAACAGCTGCATTCTCACTCCTGAATAAAATGGGTTAGCACAGCTTCTCATGGAAAAGCACCTGGACTCTTAGGCAAGATTGGGGGTAAAATCCGGACCAGCTTCATCACCTGCAGGGTGGGAGGATCAATTTTTATATAAGGGGTGGGGATAGGCCACGTGAATGAGGATGTGAACAAAACTGGCGTTGTAAGAGCACCACTTGTATCTGTTAAATGTAAGGGATTAGATAATCCATCATTATGCTAATTCTCAGTAACAGATGGTGGAGAGTTCTGCCTCTCAACAGCAGTTTTCACCATGGGGGAAATTAGCTTGCACCCAGATCAGCAGACAGGCAGGAATTCCATTGAGAGAGAAACGCTACTGGTGATTGCATTGGTGTGTCCCTCTGCACATGTGCTGAGTTCTTGTATTTCTCTCTAGTTTACATATTCTTGGCCAGACCTCTTTGCTCTTTTCTATAATGTAAAGAACTTGAAATGATTTCTTTCCATGTAGTTAATTTGGGAAGATCAATATTGGAAGTAGGTTAAGTAAATATGTCTCAAAGCATTACTATGTCATATTTCTTGAGAGAAAAGATGCCATACAGATTATCAAAAACATTGCTGATCATCAGTCTTCATAATTGAACTTCAGAGATGACATGCCAAGTACTGTAAATGCCCCATCTTGCCTTGATAAAACACTTAAAACAAACAAGCTTTAATTAAGCCCTCTGGCTTCATCTTGTCCAACAGTTGCCTTGATCCTGCTATTTTCTGTCTGTAAATGATTTCTCTTTGGTGTTTTGTTAATTCATAGCTTCACCTATCCTCTCTGTGCTAATGGTTATCCACTTTTTATTTCTCATTGCCTGTTCCTACTCCCAACTTAACCACGTACCTGCTTCTCATTTCCATTTGTTATGTCCTAGTCTCATTTCAGCGCCAACATGTTTAACACTAATGCTGATTTTAAAACTCGCTTTCATACTCATCTGTATCCCAGAGTCACCTGTATAGCTTATTAATCAGAGGTGATCACCGCTCATACAGGATGTAGTTGGTTACAGGTGTGCTTTAAATCGGCAAGGTCATTCAGATTCAGTGGTTCACTGAGTGTTTTATAAGAAGTGGTACAGCCATCCTGGACTGGGAAGCCTAAAAGTCAGGGACCAGCCACCCATAGCTTTAGTTCCCACCAAGAGCTGAAATTAACAATGTTTGGTCCTGCCTTGGTGACCCATGGAGTTTTGGGAGAAAGCAATTTGGTGATAAGGGAATTTTACTAAATCATCACCTAATCAGTTCTTTCCTATTTCTCTTGCTGTTGCTCTGCTCCGTGCAATCAACAACTTGAATCTATATAAACACAATAGCCTTCTAGAGATGCCTTTCTAACAGCAGAGTTTCTGCTCTCCCATTTCTTCCTGCATAATACAGCTGGATTAATTTTAAATGCTGTCTTTATGCTGTTAATTCACTACAAACAGCCATTGTAGATTTTAACAAGCGTCTTCAGTCAAGCCCCCTACCTCATTCTCTCTCACTTTCAGCATACAAACTCATCTGTTTTCTGGAGAAGATACCGGCTTATCAGGAAAGTGCCTTTAATTCCTTAGTCTCTGAACCCCAAACTTGTCTTCCTCCTGCTTGCTTTCTTATCTTCCCCTTTCCCATCTCCGCAAGATTTCACCCTCTTTCTTTCCAAACTCATTTTTCTACCCATGTGCCCTGAATTCTTTCTTTTGGTCTAAGGATTTTGTGCCATTCAGTCCCCCTACCCTTCCCTTTTAAAAGCAATTCTTAAAAATGTCTCTTTAGTCTTCTCTTACTACAATCTGCTTTTCTTATTCTTCCCTTGTCTTCATAGCCAAATTAATTGAGTTAAAAGCAATTTTAACTCTGTGTCCATTTGCTATGCATTCTTTACCATCTGGCTTTGGCTCCTCCACATCGTTGAACTGAACCTCCCTAGAACACCAGTGCTTCCCTCAAAGACACTTCTCAGTCTTTTATGTGCTCTCTCTCTAGTATTTAAAACATCACAATCTCGTTCGGACTTTTCCCCCTCCTTTTCAGTACACCAGACTTGACTGAATTTCTTTCTACGATTCTGATTACTTGTTCCCTGTCTGCTTTTAGTTCAGTCGCTCAGTCGTGTCTGACTCTTTGCGACCCCAGGAATCGCAGCACGCCAGGCCTCCCTGTCCATCACCAACTCCCAGAGTTCAATCAGACTCACGTCCATCGAGTCAGTGATGCCATCCAGCCATCTCATCCTCTCTCGTCCCCTTCTCCTCCTACCCCCAATCCCTCCAAGCATCAGAGTCTTTTCCAATGAGTCAGCTCTTCACACCAGGTGGCCAAAGTACTGGAGTTTCAGCTTTAGCATCATTCCTTCCAAAGAAATCCCAGGGCTGATCTCCTTCAGAATGGACTGGTTGGATCTCCTTGCAGTCCAAGGGACTCTCACGAGTCTTCAACACCACAGTTCAAAAGCATCAATTCTTCGGCGCTCAGCCTTCTTCACAGTCCAACTCTCACATCTCTACATGATCACCGGAAAAACCGTAGCCCTGACTAGATGGACCTTTGTTGGCAAAGTAATGTCTCTGCTTTTCAATCTGCTTTAGAGCTACTTAAATATTTGTGCTTCTTAAGCCTCTACCCTTGACCCTCTTCCTACCTCTGCTCAGTCTCCCTGGTTGTCTCATTTCATCACCTGGCTTCAGTTTGCAGGTAGATGTTGCTAATCTACCTGAAATCTGTGTCTCTAGCCCAGTTCTTCCTACCAGGCTCTCCACCAATATATCCAGCTTTTGACTGGATGGACATCACCTTTTACTGAAGTTCAGTATGACTGAAATGGAGCTCACAATCTCCCCTTGAAAAGCTGCTGCTTTACTCAAATGATCACATCTTGATTGGTGGTGCCACCTTTTACTTAGCCTTTTATGCTGCAAATCAAAATGTCATCTTTATCACCTGTCTCTATACCTGATTGCCTACAGGTATATCTCAAGTTCATTTCAGCCTTTCTCTCCTCACTGCCTGGTTGATGCTGTCAGTCTTCCTACCGGCCTTCCTGTTTCTAGTCTGAATCCCTTCTGATCCATTTTGCACACAGCTGTTGCAGTTTGCTTTCTGAAACAAATCTGGTCTCCTGTTTCAAGTCTTCATTAATCATCCCACAGGCTTTTGGATTAATAGAAACCCATGAACTGACCCTAGCCTTCCTCTCCATGTTTGTATTTAATATGCCCTGGCTCTCTTCCATTTCTGTAAAAATAATAATAAATTAATAAAAACAGAACACTATTCTTTTTTGTTATTGTTGCTGTTCAGTCGCTCAGTCATGTCTGATCCTTTGCAACCCCTGGACTGCAGCACACCAGACTTCCCTGTCTGTTCATCACTGTCTCCCAGAGTTTGCACAGATTCATGTCCATTGAGTCAGTGATTCCATTCTTCTTAAATTTTATTATTTTTGGCTGAGCTGGGTCTTCATTGCTCTGAGCAGGGAATACTCTCTAGTTGTGGCGCACAGGCTTCTCATTGTGGTAGCTTCTCTTGTTCTGGAACACAGGCTGCAGGCTCCCAGTCTTAGATGCCCCTAGGCCCGTGCAGTCCTCCCTGAGCAGGGATCGAACCCACGTCCCCTGCATTGGCAGACAGATTCTTTTTATTTATTTTTTAATTGAAGGCTGATTGCTTTACAGAATTTTGCTGGTTTCTGCCAAGCGTCAACATGAATCAGTCATCGGTATACATATGGTGGACAGATTCTCAACCATTGCACCACCAGGGAAGTCCCAGAACACATCATTCTTGAAGTTAGTTTGCTCAGTGTGCTGGGAACATAATTTCCCCTCACCAGCTCCTACTTGCCCTTTAGCTGTTGATTTCTTAGTGAAACTTTACCTTTGCGAACCAGGTAGACCAAGACCCCAGTTGAGCATCTGTGTATGTCCTTCCTCAGGACATTATGCTTGCTTAATTACAAGATGCACAGCATTTAGAATACTAAGTCACAGATATTTTGGACTTTAATTCCTAGTACATAATCCAGGAAGGTGGGAGGGGGACACAGCAGGAGACCATGTAGGTTTTCATGGGCCATTGAAAGTACTTGGAGTTTTGAACAGAGGAGTGCTGGAGGTATCTGAAAACTTTTTAACTTTAAAAGACAAAAAAAAAAAAGATTATGAGATTTCTTTTTAAACGTTTATTTATTTTTATTTGGCTGTGCCGGGTCTTAGTTGAGGCATGCAGAATCTTCCGTTGCAGCATGTGGGATCTAGTTGCCAAATCCAGGCCCCCTGCATTGGGAGCGTGGACTTGTAGCCACTGGACCACCAGGGAAGCCCCCTTTTTAAAAACTTGATTTTGAAGTAATTATAGATTCAAACAAGGGTACGTCCCAGGTACCCTTTATCTAGTTCCCCCCAGTGGTTATGTCTTACACAATTACCGAACAACAGCACAGACAGGAAGTTTGGCCCTGGGACAGCATGCATGTAGGTCTCTTCTCATGTGTGTGGATTCATGTAACCGCCTCCATAGTCAAGACTGACAGCTCTTCAGTTATCACAAAGATCTCCTTTGTGCTACTCCTCCTAAGCCTTTCCCCTCCCATCATCTGTGACAACCACTCATCTTTTTCCACCTCTGTCATCTTGAGGTCCCTCTGAGTTATTCCATGTATCCATAGCTTTTCTAATCTGTATATGGAAACTGGAGGCAGGCTGACTAGATGGAAGGACTTGAGACCTGAGTTCTAGGGCAGTTCAGTCACTAAGTGATATTTAATGCCTTAGTTCTCAGAGTAGCCACCTGTAAGATGAGGAAATTGGACTTTTCAGCTCTAAGCTCTGTGATTATAACAAATGAAGCCTGTGAGTTGTGTCCGACTCTGCGACCTTATGGACTATAGCCCACCAGGCTGCTCTGTCCATGGGGTTCTCCAGGCAAGAATACTGAAGTGGGTTGCCATTTTCTTCCTCCAGGGGATCTTCCCAACCCAGGGATCAAACCCTAATCTCTTACATCTCCTGTGTTGGCAGGCAGGTTCTGTTTAATACTTACTGAAATGACACATAATCTAGTTGGCTTTGAATATTATCAGTTATTGCTGTATAAAGATATGTAAGACTATCGATAAGTAAAACCTAGCTCCCTTTAAAAATGACATTAGAATGTCTCTGAGCTGAAACATATTTCATAGAGCATTTAGATCTACCTTCTCATTTTATAGATATGGAAACTGGTGCAGGCTTAGCTCCTTTACAAGAGTTTCAATGGCCAGAGAGCTGGGTAGGAACCCAGGTCCTCTGGCTTGAATCACAGCTCTGTGCCATGGGTTCTTTATGAAACGAGCTCATAATTGCTCTCTTTGGAGGGAGGAAGTGGGAAACATTAAGTGGCTTTCACTATTGAAAATAAATATAAATGCCGTGTGTAATGTGTCTTTGTTGGATGAGGGAGAATTGGATAAACATTCATTCTTAACATTTTTGTTTTACGATATTCATCTTTTCCTGTGTTATTCAGTTTCTTCACTCACTTTTTCATAACTTAGATGAGGATTTTTTCCTTATTAAAGTGTTGATGTGAGATGTGATAATTAGATACTCCTTTTTAAAATTAACTGTGCTCTACTGAGTGTCTCTTTTAGAAAGTTGGTTTCCTCTTTGTATATTTTGGAGCACAGACAAACAATAAGCTAAAATTGAACATGTTTGGGGTACCTAATGATACGAAATTCTTTTAACTGCTAAGCAGTTTAGTGCCTCTGGTCTGTTTTTTCCATTACGAAAATGAATTATTTCATTTTTGTTTAGGAACTTAAACTAGAAGATTTACTAACAATAGGCCCATTTCAGATTTACATTGTTCATTCATGCTTACCATCACCTCTAATCCATGTATCTGAATATTAGTAGTATCTTTGTAAAGACATAGATACATATTTTCTTAACTTTTAGAAATTTATCTTTCATATATTTTGCACTTTAATATTTTCATAGATATTCCTAAACTGGTTTTTATTCTTCACTTGGAAAGGGGGGATGTAGTTGCCTCTTAACATCCATTTTTTAACGTGTAACTGTTTGGCTCTCAAATACGTAAAGACCATATTATGCAGTGCAATGTGGAATGACTCCAGTCAGCTTGTGTAGCAGGAGCTCTCCAAGATCAATGAGTTGATTCAGGAGTCAGGACGATGGTAGTGGAAAGGGTCATTTCTCCACCATCACTGAGGGACAGAAGGCTCGGGAGGTTTTCACCTCATACCACTCATTTGTACAATGTTAATTTCTCAAAGGAGAGAGGAGCAAAGAAAAGGGATGAAGAAAACATGCTTATGCCTACAGCCAGCATTTATACATTGTGTTGGAACATAGACAAAGAAAAAAGTCCTCTGAATCCCCAAAAGGCAAGCAAATTATTATAATGAAATGTTTAATGTATATTTTAGCTAAGATTATTAGTATTAGAGTGGTCAAATTTATAATATGATGTGGATGGATTATTTTTAACCTGCTGATAAATTTTTAATGTGTGTCTTGGATAATTCATGTGCACAATATATTTACTCCTATTTTATAAAACTGTAAAAGGACAGCAGCATAGTAAAGGGATATAGGCTGAGAATCGGAAGGCTGTCAGATGCCCACTGAGATGGTGTCACTCTGTTTCTTTAGACATCTCATTTCACAATTTTCAGGGTTTCTCTCTGGGTCTGTCTTCATCTATATATGGAGGTTTGCAGATTAGTTTATCTCTATGGACTCTTTTTGCTCAAATTCTATGACTCAGTCAGTTATTACTTTTGTTTTCATCCAACCGCCCACAGAACCCCTGGGAACACTGAGAATGCAATCAGTCAGCTAGCCAATAAATATTTATTGAGTGCCTACTAAGTGTTTGGCTCTTTTTTGGACCAATAGGGAATATGATCTGGTTGGGAAGACAAGATATGAACACAAAGCAAGATAATAATCTGCAGCAGTAAAAGATAAGTGCCAAATGAATGGCCCAGCCAAAGGAATTGAAACGGGGGACTGCAGTGCTTGACTGCTTGGATTAAAGCAGAAGATTGAAAGACTGTATAGAATAAGGTTAGAGAGGTATATGCGAGCTTTGTTGTAGAATGCTTCTTTACCTGCAGTTTGTAGCAATGTAGTCAAAAAGAGAACTGGATTTAAAATTTTTTAAAATCTAGCTTCTAGTTTTGATTGCCACTTACTAACATACTAACAGGATTACTTGTAGCAAGCCTGAAACTGATTACTTTCCTTTTTTTTTTTTTAATTAATTTCATTTTATTTTTAAACTTTACATAATTGTATTAGTTTTGCCAAATATCAAAATGAATCCACCACAGGTATACATGTGTTCCCCATCCCCATCCCCATTTTTTTTTTAAGAAATACATACTTACCACCTTTCTGTTGCTATAGAAAGATTAGGTTGTGTGCCCAGTCACTCAATTATGTCTGACTCTTTGCAAATCTATGGACTTTAGCCCTCCAGGCTTCTCCGTCCATGGGATTCTTCAGGCAAGAATACTGGAGTGGGTTGCTGTTTCTTCCTCCAGGGAGGTCTTCCTGACCCATGTCTCCTGCATTGGCAGGCCAGTACTTTACCACTGAGCCACCTGGGAAGCCCATAAGATTAGGGCTTAATTAGGGATTAATGTGTGTTTAAAAGCGTGGCCTGTAGCAGACACCCAGTAGATGGTCATTAAATCTGAAATCATTCTTGGAAAAGTTCAAACAAGCTTTTTGTGATTGTGGTAGATTGGAGCATGAAGATTAAGAGGATTCAACTGAAAGTGATCAGGATTGGAAAACTTTGCAAGGAGACCAGATTTGGGAGCGGGTGAAGGGGGGTGGGTGTGGACAGGTAAGTTAGAAAGAGCAGGATAGAAAACAGTCATAGGAGAAACACTGGAGACTTGGGTTCAAAGTTTGGACAACTAATTTTATCTGGGAATGAATACAGATGTCAGCTTTAGGTGACTGGGAATCTAATGGTCCCACAATTAGAGATGTTAGGGAAATGAGCTGATTTGGTAGATTTGAGAAAAGCTTAATCTGGGGAAGTGAGTTTTATTTTTGAAATGCTGAGTTTTACATGGTGATGAGTCATGCAAATTCACATGTCCTGCAAATAGTTTGAAATGTAAATGTATGGCATATTTAGCAATGAGTGGACCAGTTTGGATATGAAATGCCTATTTGTTAGACAGCTTGCTTATTTGAAGCTAGATCCTTGATTTAATTGATTATCTTAGTTGTCTTTGTGGGATCTAATTGTCTCCTGGGGAGGAAACGTGGTTATCCAGTAGAGGAAGTGTCACTTTGAGTATGCACCCCATGTTCTGTCCTGCAGGAGAAGGGAGATTCAGCTTAATCCATGAAGCTTCTATGAAACAGACATTATTATTATGAGAGGTGGAGACTGGGGTAACATTTGAAGGTGGCATTATTTCATTGCTCCTTACACTTAATATGCCTCTCATACCTCAACCCAGGTTCATCACTGGACTAATAACCTCCTCTGATATTTTGCTGACTTGAAAGTACAGCAGTACTCAGAGAAGAGCTGGCATAATAGAGTATAATACCACAGTTTTTCTTGTCTTATAAAGCCATAACCAGGATATTGCTGAATAAATGGAGCTATCATATAAGAGGTGGCAATAAGATTACAGTACTGCAGAAATCCTGGGGGCACAATAAAATTGTCTATTTAGTAAGCATAACCATTGGGTGTTATGCCTTTTCCCTTTCCTTTTTAAAATTGTTTTGACCCATATATCCAGCACTATTCTCTCCCCTAGCCAGAATTAAGAAGTGAATTAGGTATTTAATTCTCCTGCTTCCAAGTAGGTTTCTGTCTTCTTTTCTGTCCATTGGTGTTTTCAGGAGATGAGGTTAGGTGAGCCCTCATGTAGGGCTCGAGTGGGAATAAGGTAATGAGGACGTTAGGGCTCAGACACATAGTAGAGAAGAAAAATGGCTGTTCTTGGAAGGTTGAATGAGAAGTCAAATCTTCATCACCCACATTTTTACACCCTGGTCCCTAGATATCTTTGCTTTAATTCCTTTTCTTCCCAAACTGAAGAGCACTCTCGGTATGCAGTGGGTTGTGGCCCCTGAAGCTGCTTAGGCTTTTGCCTGTGTCTAGGGATAAGCCTACTATTGACACTGAGGGTTGGATGGATGTCTGTGTTGGGGATTCAAGGATTTATTTCTCTGTGAAGCAGTAGTTTTTTCATGGAGTGATTCCCTTTCCCCTTTCTCTTTCATCTCCACTCTTCCCTCCCTTCTTCCTTTCATTCCTTTGTTTCTGCAAATCTTGTTTGTAGGTCTCCTTGGATTTCATTTTAATAACCATGCATCCTTCTGGATTCTTCCAGCTGGACTAAATCCATATCAGTCTTCATTGTTTTCTTTCCATATCACCTTCCCTACAAAGGAAGAATGATTAGGATTTATGAAAGTACAAAAATAGAGTCCTTGATCCTAAGAAGTCTTGATTTTCGTGTCTCCAGTCCAGTCTCTAGAAAATGCTCTCATTGGTAGAACAGTTCTGTTTAGAACCTGTATATATTCGGAATTAATTCTCATTAAATACGAACTACTTATTGAGGGTGTTTTGTTTGAAAGGGTCCTTTTTTATATATTAGTGTATAGCCAATAATTGGAGAAGGAAATGGCAACCGACTCCAATATTCTTGCTTGGGAAATCCCATGGACAGAGGAGCCTGGCAGGCTACAGTCCCTGAGGCACAAAGAGTCAGACACGACTTAGTGACTAAACAGCCATAGCCAATAATGTTGTCATAGTTTCAGGTGGACAGCAAAGGGACTCAGGCATACATATGTTACATATACATACAATACATGTATCCATTTCCCCCAAACTTCCCTCCCATCCAGGCCTCACTGAGCAGAGTTCCCTGTGCTGTATCGCAGGTCCTTGTTGGTTACCCATTTTAAATATAGCAGTGTGGACATGTGAATCCCAAACTCCCTAACTCTCCCTTTTCCCCATCCTTTTTTTACTTAATTAGCTTCTAAAGCTGCTCAGATCAGTCCATTCTATACCTGCCTGCTCTTGAGTCCAGCTTTCTGAGGTCCTGCTGCTTTGTGGATCATGCCATGTTTCATGTTCATAACCACAGCTGGGCTGGTGGCTTGACAAAAGCAGTCACCTTTGGCTCTGTGTCTGGAGTGAATATATCCTGCCCTAAGACACTCGATACCTAATGCCATGCTTGATAATAACTTTTTTCTCCTTCATTTCACTGTAGTTTCTAAAGCTGCTTCCTTTTTATTTTTGATCTATATTACGAGTTCTGGGAAAGTCCCTAGCCATCGTTCAGACCCTCTGGTGACTATCCCGGTGAGAGGACTTGTTAAACAGAAAAGGGAACCATTAAGAGTAAAAAGATCCAAAAAACCTATTTTAGTTATTTTTAGAATTACATTAGTTCAAGGGTTGACTAAAAAAAATAGGGAAGACGATGGGGGAGAGGTTTGGGACACATACAAAGGAGGTTGTGCCACCTCAGATGTTTCTAATTACTGATGCTTCTAAAACAGAGTCTCCTTGTCGACATACGCTGCTTGGTCATGTGGGAAGTGCCTCCTGGATATATTTTAAGGGAAAAAAAATCGGAGTGTCATTGTTTCAGATTTTCGGGAACTCAATCTGAAATCGGAGGACAAAAGACAGTTTAGACGCTAGATGGGACAGGCATAGCACGACCCCTTGTAGACACTGTTGTACTGGCTTACGGCAGCTCCCTGTTGCCCTGCTGGGCTTTTTCCTAGTTTGAGACCTGGGGGAGAAACAGCAGTCAGTAAAGGTCCTTATTCATGGCCCACTGTCTGTAGATCCCTCTCACCCAGAATTCCACTCTCACCCTTTACAGTCTTATTTTGCAAGTCTATAAAAGCCAAGTCTGTCTCAAGCCTAAAATTGTCAGGTTCTTGCCTGGTGTGCATATTAGAGGTCTGAGTGTGAACTCATGGAGAAGGTTGGAGGGGAACCTGGCCTTGGGGCCTGTTGGCCATTAATCATCCCCCCAACCTTCTTCACCCTCTTAGACTGAGATGCCCATGTTGTCTGTGTATATGAGCCAAGGTGGCCCTCATACTCTGAAGAAAAGCACTCTGTCCAGTGCTTGCTTCCTGCCTCATCACCCAGTCTTGTGATCTCTCCCTTCTTCCTGGTCTCTAACCTATTTGCAAAGAAAGACATCAGCTGCCCCCTGCCCTCTGTAGGTTCCCTGTGGTTCAGCCCCACAGCACTGAGAAGTGAGATGAGCCATCTGATATATTCGAAGTAAATTGGGGAGTCCTGTCAGCCAGGATGCTCCATCTCAGAACTTGTGAGGGAGCACGTCCTTGTGGTGAAGTTCCAGCCAGTGTGGAAGGAAGTCGAGTCAGTTTCCCAGCTTAAGATACTGGAGCTTTTATGGGTCGTGGGTGACAAAGGCCCTGTCTATATGCCTCATGCCTTGTTGGATCATATTCTCACAGTATTTAGCCATGGGGTACATTGTACGCTCAGTTTATGAAATTCGACCCATGGGACCTTGAAGTTATTGTAGAAAAATCACGTGGGGGACGCATGCATGTGTGTGCGTGGATGTGCACACATGAGACGGTGCCTCTCCTAGAGCTGACGTGACTGTTATACATGAACTGAGCTGTTGTCTTTCACCCGTTTCCTTTAGCCTTGACTCCATAATAGTGTGAAAGCATTTCTTTATGGGCTTACTGTATTCTGAATATGTGTCCACCTGTTCATTTGCCTCAAGGAAATATTCTGCTTTGTAATCTCCATGGACACCTCAGTGACTGATAAAATGTTGATGGTTTTTAAGTGGAAAATGTTAAGCTCAAATAGCTAGATAGAGATCTATGAGCCAGAGCCATTGAGAATTATCTGTTACCCTTACTCAGATGGAGAATGAAGTGCGTTTGTATGTGTGTGTGTAATGGTATTATGCCTTATGTGCACTCTTGAATTTACTTATCCATTTACCCTAGCTTCTCTTTTGACAAGTAGCATATACCCTTTAAATTAGCTCTACCGTGTGCTGTGCTTAGTCATTTAGTCGTGTCTGACTCTTTGCAACCCCATGGACTGTAGCCCGCCAGGCTCCCCTGTCCATGGCTGCTGCTGCTGCTGCTGCTAAGTCACTTCAGTCGTGTCCGACTCTGTGTGACCCCATAGACGGCAGCCCACCAGGCTCCCCCGTCCCTGGGATTCTGCAGGCAACCCACTCCCGTGGGTTGCCATTTCCTTCTCCAATGCATGAAAGTGAAAAGTGAAAGTGAAGTCGTTCAGTCGTGTCCGACTCTTAGCGACCCCATGGACTGCAGCCTACCAGGCTCCTCCGCCCATGGGATTTTCCAGGCAAGAGTACTGAGGTGGGGTGCCATTGCCTTCTCCGTCTGTCCATGGCAGTTAGGACCAAATTGTGGAAGTCAAAGAAGGTGTAAGTGAGACACTGTATGTGTATGCAGAGACGATTATTCACATAAGTAAAATATTAAGGATAGTGGAAGGCAGGCTTCTCACAGTCAGAAGGGATGTACAGATGAGGAAAGGAAGAGAACTGCATGCGCCCTGAAATGTTGAATGGGGTTGTAGTACCTTTCTGAACTCATGGTGTGCTAAAAAGCTGATGCCAAGATAGGATGAAATAGACAAGAGGTTAATTGGGGAAAACAGAGAAAATGGGAAGGGAGCTGGTGGAGGCTGTGAATGCTTAACCTCTGTGGAAAAGGGAAGGATGGAAAGTTGAACTGGAAACATCTAATCTGAGGCTATGGGCAGTTGTGAGAGTTCCAGCGAAGGTGAGGGGCCGTGCTCAAAGCCGCAGCTCCCTGTCAGAGCACGCCCAGGTCTCTGAGCAGCGGGCAGGTTGTAGTGTCTCCACTGCACTCAGTCATTGGCTGGAAGCAGCTGGGGGGAAGCATAGCTTTGGCGGAAACAGCAATGGGTTTCAGAGCACAGCAGCTGGGGCTGTCAGTCAGTATGCTTCCTGCAGTCAGAGATTGGAGAGGCACGTTTTCATGACTGCCACACATGGTTTTCAATGGTTATAGATACAGAAATAAGTGTATGGAGATAAAAATGTAAATGTGGACTATTTGGATAAATGGCTGGTTTCAGAGCTGCAGAAAACATTGGAAGATGAGCCTGGAACACACTGTGGCCTGAAAGCAAGGAAGAGCTCAAAGGATGACAGGACACAGGAGCCAGCTTGACCCGGCTCCCACTGGCCAAATTGGGAGTAATTTCAGCATCAGAAAAAATAACGATTGTAGTGGATTATATGGCTCTTTAGATAAAATATTTCGTGACCATAAACCTCTACAAATCAATAAATGAATAACTTGGGAGTTTAAAAGCTACATAGTTTTTCAATACCTGTTATAAAGAGGAAGAGAATAACTTCATAGTGAAGAAGCCTAGTAGACACGGCCTGAATCAAATGATCAAAATTACCATTATCAGTAAATTACACATCATTTCAAAGGAGGCCACGGGAACAACGTAGCATCACTTCTGTGACATTCCTGCCAAAGATTCATAACTTGCCGCTGATCACAGGAACATCAGACAATCCAAAATTACTGGCCTGTACTTGTGAGAAGTTTCAGGACTGTGGTAGACTAAGAAAGATTGAACTTCTCCAGACTCAGGAGATAGGATAACAAAATGCAAAACCTGATTCTGCTCTAGATCCGCTTTCCCCTAAATTCTCTATTGGAACAGTTGACAAAATTTGAGTAGGGTTGTAGGTTAGATGGCAATAATGTGTCCACATCGATATCCTGGTTCAAGTCATTGTTTACTATGTGGAAAAATATCCTGATTTGTCAGAAATGCACATTAACGGTTTGGGGGATGATGGTGTAAACGGTCATTTGCTCTCAAATGAATCAGAGATTGGCATGTTCTTTGTTACTGTATGTGCAATTTTCCTGTAAGATTGTTTTAAAATTACTTATCCCCTCCTTCCCCTACTTTTAAGTAATCTAGTTAATTATAGTCAGTTATCTGACCTTCTCTATATATTATTGCTTCCACTCTTGGATTTGGGGTGTAGAGATTGGGGAAGGCAGGCAAAAGTGTGATCAAGTAATTATTGTGAGTGAAATCTATGTTTTAAGAATCCCATTCTCATATATGGGCACAGCATACCTTTTCCAGATTGGCAGAATATAGTACCCCATGGTTTCAAAAGTATCTTATAATGAGAAAGTAAATGCTTTTCACAACCTGCTTGCTGTGGAAATGAGTGGGCAGGGAGGATGTCAGGTACATGGAGATCTTTTGAGAAAGCTCAAGAGACCCATGTTGCTTGTGTTTTTCTTAAGAACATCTGATCCTGCATAGTGGAAACAGTTCACTTCCCATATAACCTAAAATTCTCCTTGAGCTTGGAGAAGCATTTCAAGTCCAGCACTTATTCTGTTTCCAGCTGATACAGAGAGAGATGATTTCCTGTTAGACTTTCAAGACTGTTAGGTCCCTTTTTGTATGCTGATTGTGAATTATCCATTCGAGCCAGACATGTGTAATTGGAGTAGAATTACTGATACACTCAAGAAAGCAGAATTTATAAATTTGTCTAAAGCAGCATAATGTCATGGCACATAATTTAATGTTCTCTTTCCTTACTGGGCAACTAATCAGCACACCAGTGTCGAGTTCTGAGCCATCTTTGGCCAGAGGGAAATCTCCTGACCTTTCATTAGTGGCCCAAAGAAATGAATGAGAGTCAAGTACACGGATCTCGGCTAATTCCATTTTATTTGTCTCCCTTTCATTCTCTTTAAATACAAGTCTTGGATAATGGGGAGGAGAATGACAAAAGCTGGGAAGGCATGTTGAAAGCTTTTGTTCTTAATTCTATGCTGGGCAAGCTTGGCTAATAAACGCTTAGGATAAGAAATAATGTTCCAGTGCTGTATTTCTCATACTTGGCTACAGAGCAAGAAAGACACAGCCCTTGCCCTCTTCGACCTCATCAGTTTGAGTTGGAAGATGGATGATGAATTAATTGTAATACAGCCTGATTTCACAGGGCAACACATACCAAGATGAAAATGCACGCAGTGTGATTCTCACACACCTGGCTCATGGGCGGGGCCCCGTAAGTGATAACTGTCATTGTTTCCTGTGTTTTTACCTTCCGTGCCTCAGCACTAACATTGCAGCCATTCTTCAGGAAAAGTCTGTGTTTAGGGAAAAGAAGCTAAGAAAACATGGATTGCACTGAAGCAGGTGGTGGAGTCTGAGGCCCTAACTGGTTTGCAGATATTTGCTGGCGGGATCCAGAGGGTGAGAAGCCCGCAGGAGAGGAAAGGGTTGTGTCCTTGGTTCTGCTGGCCACGCAGGAACTCAGTTCAATACTGTGAATTGATTGGAGCAGCATTAACCAGGATGGATCATTAAACATTTGTACTGTTTTGCTTTGTATTCTCCAGCTTTTCATATAGAAGCTTATTTGTGTGGATTTTTCCCTCGCCTGCTCTGTCATTCCAGCTTTCTGTTCCAGACCCCACATATCGACTGTAAAATGTCAATGCTTTGTTATTCCAAACGCAGTACCAAACACGTCTTTGTTGTTCTGGCATTTCCGATCACTAAGCCCTCACAACCTGTTGCAGCTGGGTGTGTCCCAGCTGTCCCTCTGGCCTCTTGGTGGGCAGAGCCTCTCTCCTGCCCTCTTGGGCCTTGGGTGAGACCCTTAGTTAAATTCTCCCCATCTACAGCTGCTAACTTGGGGCTGCTGGCATTCTCCACCCTGCCAAACCCAGCTCGGTGATGATGACAGCGTTTGCCAGCACGCTTATGCGGTGACTCAGGAGACAGGGTGGCCAGCAAAGCAGCCTCTTTGTGGGAGTGGATTTTGAGAAGTGCTAATTCCGTGGCAGTTTGGAGATATTAATATCATGCTGGCAGTAGAGAAACAGGCAGCAGAGGGGCACATAATGAGAAGAGAATCAGCCACAGCCTCTTTTCCTTCTTTATCTCCCTGCACATATTCCCCCCTCTTTTTTTCTTTTTTCTTTTAAAGTAAATCCCTGGGCCTCGATGAAGAGAACCCTTAAGTGGCTTGAGCTTGCCCATAGACTGGTTTAGCCCAGCTCATGGCATCCCCAAAGGCTGGGAGTCTGAGAGCACCAGAGTGCTGAGAGTTAACTGCCTTCCCAGCAAAACTAAATCATAGCATATGGTACAGTAGCCTATTCCTTACCATCCCTCCTCCCTAAAGGGCAGCTCACCAGATGGTCTGAGTGGGTCCTTTGGTGTACTTATGACAGACACAAAGAAAGACATAACGCCGCTCTCCCCCAGTGATACCATGCCTCTTGTCTTGCAGTTACTTGCTTCAGGTAACTTTTGAAAATCTGTTTTTGCAGTTTCACTTTTGCCCATCGAAGTTCCCTTTCCGGGTTGAGGAGAAACTAGGCTAACACGCTTCATTAGCTGGCCGAGCATCACTTCCAGTGTACTCCTCTGAGTAGATGAAAGTCGCTCACAGTGGCCCCGCTGTCTTATTCTAGTGAAGAGAACATGCAGCACGTTGAAGTTTGTTTGTTTTTTTTTTAAGCAGGATTCTAATCTGAATATTCTGTGGTCCTAAAAGGACTGTTGGGACTATTGCTTCAAAACTGGTCATCTGACATTTTCTACTTTTTCACTTTGTTCCCTAGCTCATGCCGTTTTTAATGAAGATGTTTCATCCTACCCCAACACCACCCCTCTGCCACCCCACAATTCCTTCTTGACCTCACCTCACCCAGGCCCCCTTGGAGTCAGCCAAGAGTCAGTGTCCGGAGTTCTAATGAGAAAAGACACACTCTTGAGTGTTCCATGAAACCAGCGTTTCTAAGTTTGCCAAACTGGAGCACAGTAGTTTCTAGTTGCAGTATAGGCTAGAAAAAAAGGAGATTTGGGGAAATTTAGGTCATGCTTTTATGTGCTTTGTTTTTTATCTGTGTGCCTGGTATTTTAGAGCAGACTTTTCTTGAGGGTAGTGACTTGTTTATACCATTCTGTAAATAGCCCTGCCTAATGTGGGCTTTTTACAGATATTTTCTGCCAGGTTTTATGTACAGATTGATATAGCATCTGACTGTACTAACCAGAAAAAAATGCTGAGCCAGGGGACTTGGTTATTCCCCCTTTTTGTTTGGATTTCTAGCTTAGCAACTCATTGGTCTTGAACTCCTTCCCTCTGCCAGGATGCCTTAAGACCCCCAGGTGCTAACTGTTGTTATTGCTGTTGACTGAGCCCCATATGCACCTCGAGTGCTCACTGACCTATCTTTTCTGTTGCAGAAACATTGCCGAGGCCCTTGTCAGCAAAGGTCTAGCCACGGTGATCAGATACCGGCAGGATGACGATCAGCGATCCTCTCACTATGATGAACTGCTCGCTGCCGAGGCCAGGTGAGATGCCTAATTATTAAAGTGAATGCCTTGGGTCCCCCAGCCCCACTTTATTCTTTCCCACTTCCCTGCCTGTCCCTGAGCAGAATTTGATGGAAAGCAACGTGCTGAGAAAGCCCATATTCTTTTATGATTCTAGCTTTTCCTCATCAAGATAAAAGGGGCCTCACTCACTTCATACTTGCAATCTAACCCAGGTTAAGCACGCTGGGGCCTCTATATTTTTAAATTTGCAAAATTTAGGCATATATTAGACATAATCTTCCCAGAAGATGTTGTAAAATGAACAGATGAGTAAATACTATGTGGAATATTTTTATCTCCACCATCCTTTCCTTCCCAGGAACAAACCGTGGAGCCCTGCTTACTACACAGGATGTTTGCCTCGGGTTCATCCCTCCAGGGGCCCCTGCTCCCAGCCCCTCCCACTTACCACCTCTAGACCTTTCATCATGTACAAAGGAAATGAAAACATTTATTAGGGAATGAGTTTGGGTGTTACACTTCTGACAGCTGGCAGGAGAGCGTTTGTGAGAGGCCCTGTGACATTTTCCTTTGTCCTTCATCCCTGTGGCTGGTTGCCCCAAGGACATGCATACTGCTCAGCAGTATTTCTTAGTAGGGACCTTTCTCAGGGCTCTTTCTCATGGGGCCTTTCTGTCACTAGACGGGACTGGAAGCAGAACAATTCCTCTAGCCTTCCCAGGAAACAGCAAGAGCTCAGTGATCATTGCTGGATCCCTGTTCTGATCCAGAGCTCAGCAGACTGCTGCACTCTACCAAGATATACCCATTGTTTCAGAGCGGCTTCAGATACTTGTCTCATGCAGACACTTTCCTGTGACCTAGGAGTTTGTCTAGAAGTTTGTTAGTTGCCAGCCTGTGCTCCACGGCTCACGGAGGAATGAGTTTGAGCCCGTGTTATCTGTACCTCAGATTTCATCCCTGACATCACTTCTCTTGTTCTTTGGCCCAGAACATTGACCTGATAGGAGACATTTGCCTCTTAACACCGTGTCACATCCTGATGGATAGGGCATCTGTAGGATGTCACACGACGTCAGCTAAGAGAGCAGCCTGTCGCCTTGCTATGGCTTTTTGGATTCTTTTCTTGTGGGATTTTTCCCTGGAGGACCTGCCTAAGACTTCATTCTTAAGCACAAAGTTCAGTGTCTTTGGTTGTTGAATGCCTAGTGTAAAATAATACGACATGGACTTCTCTGGTGGTCTAGTAGCTATGACTCTCTGCTCCAATGCAGGGGGCCCAGGTTCAATCCCTGGTCAGGGGAACTAGATCACACATGCTATAACTAAGACCCAGCGCAACCAAATAAACGCATTAAAATATTAAAAAATAATAATACAATGTGTAGCCCATAATTGATGTTTCTCTTTAATCCTCCCTCACATCTTATGCTTCTCTCCCTGCCTATATTATCATTAAGCCAATGGGTTGAAAGGACTCATAGCAGGAAATGCAGCTCCACGTTTCAAGTACTTTTGATATCTCGCTATTCTAGGAAGTGGGCAGTGATGAGACTGTTCTTTGTGTGGGGGTGGGTTCTCGGTGGGCACGCTCAGTTGGCCTGATGGTATCCAAAGAAGCAGTCTTGCCTTGCCAGCATAGCGGGAGCCCTCAGCCATTCCATGGGATCTTGAGTCCCATTTTCCGCTCTGCCTTCTCTCCGCCACTAGTGAATGTTTAACTCTGACAGGCAGGTAAGCATGAAAATAATTTGCCTAGCTGCTCCGGAAAGTGAGGCCACAGCAAGCTCTTATTATGCTGTCGGAAGTAGCTGTGTTGTGCTCTAATGTTTAATGAGTATGCAGAGTTGGTGAAATTTTTTAGGTTTTAAGAAGAAAACAGTCCGGTTCTCATTTTGAGCTGATGGAATGTAACAAGATGCTTGCCTGTTAAAGCAATGAGCTGCCTAGAGATAATTGTGTTGAGCCACCGATTTCAGACGGATGATGAAAAAACCGGCTTTGGGGCCACGGCCCTGTGGCAGGTTGACTAAACAGAGAGCAATGAAGCGATTCCCCTGGCCAGTGAGGCACCGCCACGAGGCAGTACATACCTCACAACTCGTTAGAAGTGGCCTGTGTGACCTTCGAGTGAGTCCTTCTCAGGAGCAGTGCTGTCCACGAGCCCCAGGAAGGTGGCCCCATGCCATCTTCTAGATGCCAGTCCCAGTGAGAAAGACAGGAACACCTGCCAGATAGGAATGGTGGCCTTATAGCCATTGAAGACTATTTTCAGTGCAGAATGCAAACCACCCCCATCCACCCATCCCACTTTTGGGAAAATGCTAGTCGACCTTACTGCAAGAGCACCTTTCTTCTGAACGCTACTTTATCTTAAGTCGCCCTCATTCGAACTCTGGCCCCAGGAGACATTCCCTGTGTCACCTCAGCACTTCTGTGCTCATGTCACATTACAACATGTCAGAGCACTTTGTGCTTGCTGCCTCTGCCCCTTACGGCCCGTCTCACGAATGTGATCTGAGTTCACATTCTGAGTTCACTTATCTATCTAGTTCCCCTGGATAGAGAAGCTGTATTTTTTTTCCCCAATTGAACTTGGCCTTGTAATTTCAGGTCCCTGTCCATGTGGTTCCTCCACCTCCCAGCTGAGTGTCCTCTCAGATCTCATTAGCAAGTTGTTTACTCCTTTCCTTGGCCCTGAGTAGAACCCCTGAACAAGAATGGCTTTGCTCTTGACGCCCAGTCTTTCACCGCCTGGACTGTCACTTAACTGTCTTTTGTTTATCATCCTGCCGCCACTTTTTAATCTTCAGTGATTGTGTACTGAACCACGCCAATTTAAATTAATTTCCCAAGTTAAATTTCTGGAGGTACTGTATCTAATGCTTTAGCAAAGCCGAATAAATAACATCTGCTTTGTTCAGGGCAAGTCACTCATCTTGGAACTCTTTGAGTGAATAACAAGTGGGTGAAGGCAACGTGGCAAGGCCAGCAGTCATCTTGAGTCACCCAAGGATGGTGATTCCGAGAGACTTCTCTGTTCCTGAGCCCCAGATCCCCGTTTTCCTCTCTGGCTGTCACTAGTGGTCTTGGTGCCCAGTTCTCTTCCATTGACTTGGCTTCCCGGAGCGCTGCTCAGCTATTAATCCTTTTAGAGAAACGTTGTAAGCTTTGGGGAAAGGGCAGCCTGTTAACTTGGCTGACTCTTTGGGTCAGCACAGCTGCCTGCACAGGAGCTGATGAGCCCTGCCAGCCCTGCTTCCTCTGTGAGGGGCTATGATCTGCCGACCTTTCTCAGATCATCTGATGGAAGCTCAGGGAATGATGCATCAGGCCCACGTCGGTAGAGCGGGTGAGACAGAAGAGGAAGAAGAATGGCAATTTGCAGCTCCCTGTGCTTTCAAGCACATCCACCTGCCTGCCAGAAACGAGCTCACAGTACCCTCCGCAGCTCTGTTCTGTGTGTGCCTGACCCTTTGCGGCGCCTTCATTCGAATGGCACTTTGCTTTTGGGAAACCCTCAATACACCTCAAACACAGGGCGCATCTTGAGAAAGCCACATCTTTTTTTGTTTAAAGGACAAATGAACCCCTAATTCCCGGCAGGCGGCCTTCCTTTCTAGTTCAGTTGTCTATCATCGGCTGCCTCTTCCCTCCTTACCTTGTGTCCTGGCAAGATAAGGGTTTGGCACTTCTGTGTGTATTTTGGGGCATCGCTTCTCTCGTGGGCTCCATTGAAAGGCCCTTGGTTGTGTCCCAGCCTTGAGAGCTCCAGTGTGTGTCCTCGACATTTTTAGTAAAAAGAACTTGGGTACAGCTGACCCACACTTTCTGACGACTCTCCTGAACTCGGTGCTCTGTTAGGGACATCACGTGGTCTCCTTTGGTAAGTGTGTCGCTCCTTTCTGCATCATTCTAATTTTTCATTCCCATACTGACTTCCCAACGCTTCTCGTTCTTGTCGACTTCAGTATTTCTTGGCCAGTGGGCTGGCTGCTTTGTCTATCTTGACAAAGTATTCTAAGCTGAAGGCAGGGCTCTGACTCCTACCGGGAGTCACGTACCCTTCCTAGGTATTTCCAAGATACTGGGTCACTCATTATAGGAACGCTTCTTTTTTTAAGGTATTACACAGTCTCTCAAATTCTATGTGTTTGATATAACATGTGTTGTTTGATTTAAACAGTACAGATAGTGAGTTCCCTTAGCGTTCTACAGGCCTTCCTGGTGGACTTTTGTCAAACTTATTGTGGACACTAAAGATAAGCTGGTAATGCGTGGAGTCAAAGCCTGGCTGTGTGTCCTGTTTTCCTTGGACATCCCAACCTGTAGGATATCATCTGTCTGCATTCTCCTAAAGCTACTTTGTATTAAAATGTAATATTTGAAGGTTTCCTGGAAACTTACTCTGTGGTTCATTGCAGGACAACACAGAAGTTGTTCAGAAGTTGGGGCTTTATTCCTTTAAGGCACCTTTTAATTCTAAGATTTTGTGATTTCAAGATAGGCTGTATATATTCAGAAAAGAAATTGATGCCCCAACTTGACAGTGGGAAAGCAATTGTGTTGAACAACCTAGTGTCTGAGCAGATTTAAATGAATTTAGATTCATTCTGGACGTACATAATGAGGTTAGGGTTATCTCGGGAGAAGAGAAAAGGGCAGGCTCTTATCTTTGCCTGTTCTCTTCCTTGCCAGCACACTGCAGATTAAGGAAACTGGGGGCCTGTCCTCCCTCTTGGTGAGGCAAGCATGAGCCTGCCCTGTCTCAGAGCTGTGTGGACTCCTTGTCCTCCCCAGCCCTGCAGGGAGTCCTGTTTCTGATTGCAACTTTGCTTTTCTTTAAAAACAAAAACAACTAGTGTTCCTGCCTTGCCAACTTTGGCATCTCTGGTCTCTCAGCCCTATAAATACCAGTCAGGGGAGGACAGAGGATGAGATGGCATCATCAACTCAATGCCCATTAGTTTGAGCAAACTCCGAGAGATAGTGAAGGACATGGAAGCCTGGTAGGCTGCAGTCCATGGGGTCCCAAAGAGTCAGACACATCTTAGCGACTGGACAGTAACAACATTAAAATCCTATCAACTCTCTCTTGCTTTTACCCTCCCTATTGTGGAGTTCTCTCAGCTTGAACCTCCAGGAAATCTGTGTTGGCATTTCCATCACAGACTTTGATTAGAAGGCTATAAACTTAACTCTTTCCTAGGCCAACACCTGTAGTCATTAGAAACTGTTTCAGGTAAAGATCTCTCTTGGTGATACAGTTACTGAGTCTGCAGTGGGCTTACTGACTTCCAGGTAGCAGTGCTCTTGTGGCAGTGAATTGTAAATGTATTTTTATTTTGCATGTCTGTTGAAGTACTCTCAATACCACTGGGAGAGAAATGTGCTTGAGCTCCCACTCCTGATTCAGCCAGAGCAGCTCCAGTTTTTTCCCCTTGATTTATAGAGGGATTTTCCCACAAAATTTTAATAGGTGGAGGAAAAAAACGCCTTGTGCTTAGACAAACACAAAACGTTTTGATAAGGTATTTCCTGTCTGTGCCTTCAATTTAACTGGCATTTTCAATGCTGGTTATGAATGAAATGTGAAGAATCACTCACCAGTGCTTTTTTTGCTTTCTATTGCTTTAATTGGAAGAGGTCAGCATTGCTGGCTTGACACCGTTTTGACTTGGTATGAAGCAGATTTCATCTTCCTACCAATCCAGTGAGAAAACTGGTGTTGAGGTTGAATCTGTTTTTTGAAAATTTGAAACTAATATATCCTATCACAGTATACAGACTGCATGAGTTAACCAGTTCTCCAAACAAAATAAATTATTCCTCTAGTGGGTACAGTTGTTCAGGCTGGTTTTCTCTCGCACATGATGGCTTGGATCCATTCCTTTTCTTTGCCATTTTCTTTAGTGTATCCTGGGCCCTAGGCACTGGGGATAATGGTAGTGAAGAAAAAAGATACCAGACTGAAGCCTTACAAAGCATGCAGTCTTGGAGGCACACGCGTTGAATAATTGAATAGGACCTCTGGGTGTTGCTATTTTTCCTTTTCTCATTTTCTTACCTGTTTTCTTAGCCCCTCCTCTTTTTCCCTCTGCATCATTAACACTGCCCTCCTTACATCTTTTTTATTCTTTTTCTCATTTCTATTAAATTTTCCCATGAGGACACCTCCCTGAAACTCATCTCTTCCATCCAGCCTCTGTTCTGCTCAGTCGTTTAATGGTACAGCTTTTAATAAACCAAGATTTCACACTTTCAATCTAATGACCTAACCAAGTGAACATTCTCTTTGGATAAAACTAGATCCTACCAAATACTGCTGAAAACCACAGCTTTGATTTGAAGTTTTTCTGTTCCTTTCCTGTAGCACCAGAGTGCAGGTGGGTTTTTGTAGCCCAGAGTCATAGAAAGCTGGAGTTGGGTAAATTGTGTGCTGCCCTCTTCACCTGGCTGTGTTACAGGATGCTGGTACAGATGGACACCAGCTCGAGAAGGAGATTGGTCTTTCTCTTTAGTAACTGCTTCTTTTTCTCCCGTAACCCCAAACGTGCACACCCCACCAGATTTGGGGCTTGCCTGTAGGCGGCACAGCCAGAGGTCGCTGATGAGATTCAGCACACATCAGTGTTGGGGTTTCACCGTGGGGGAGTCAGGCACATCAGCTCCTGCACGTGGATGTGGTAACAGGAAAGTGCATTACAAGAGCGGGTGTGGGGAAGTGATTTGACGATACAGCTGAATGTGGGGAAATTTAGCTTTTCCCTTTCTTCAGAAGAGATGATGCACTCAACATCCAAATAGCAGTAATCAATCTGCATTTAAGGCAGCACAAATGGCCACTTCTGGAGAGCTGTATAATATCTCCATTTCCAAATAATTTTCTCTTTCAGGATATTAAGAGGATCTGTTCACTCTTCATCCTATCTCGCCTCCCAACTCCCAGTTCCAACCTATACGACTCAAGCTATGACATTCGTCTCAATGATTAGTGTAGGGGTTTGGGTTAAAGTCAGAACCCACAAGCTTTAGCTCCTCTGTGTACACAAGGTATGGGCAGTCAAGTCATGAACTCATAGGAAGAAGTCCTCGTTGCCCAGTCTTTTCTGTAATTGTTAATGTGCACTGGTTGTATTCTTGCAGAGGAAGTTGTTCTTGACTAACATCTGTAATTAATTGGGTGTTCACTGCCCCTTCCCACCCAGCTGTGACCATTTATCTGCCCACAGCACCTCATCTGTTCTCCACCATCTCATTGTTCTTTTGGCTAAAAGGCTCTTGCTCCTCTCAGTCCCTAAATATTTGAGGTTTCAAAATAGTTCCAACATATTTCAAAATACATTTGAAGATTATCATACTGTGAATATAATTTTAATCCCAAATAAATAAGTTGTAGCAATAAAGTGATAACATTTGATCCTTGCCATTTTTGAATGTCTCCTAATTTGATTCCCTAAGCCACTGGTTCTCACAGTCTGGTCCTCAGACCGGCAACATCATTTTCACCTGGGAGCTTGTTAGAACTGTGAATTCTCAGGTCTTGCCCACATCTTCCCGCCCTAAACCTATGGAAACAGAAACTGGAATTCAGCCCCAGCCATCTCTTTTCACACATCCTTCAGGAAATTCTAACACACACTAAAATTTGAGAACCACTGCCCTAAACAATTCTTAACTACTTTTTTTTTTTTTTTAAGAAAAAAATCAAAATTGTGTCCTTTTTGTGGCACATTAATGATTTAGTAGTTGGAATTGTAACCATTAAGTAAAGGTAAAGAGACTGAGCCGTGGACAGGATCAGCTTTGGATCTCTCTGCACTCCTGCCCTGGTGGTGCTTCCCTGGCAGCCATACTTATTTCTCAGCAAGCCCGTTGACTAGCTCTGTATTCCCTTTAACTCCTCTTTCCCCTTCCTCATGCCTTGCATTTGTGACTCTTTAACCAGATTCCTTCTGAGTAGCTTCTGCCAGCTCTTGGCTAATTTAATATGAAATCATCTTGAGAGTTGCTGTTCTCACGTGATTTGCCTCCTCTGTGGTATCAGGGGGCAGAGTGGTTGGGGAGCGAGTCTCTATTACAGACGTCAGTCTCCTGCTTTGGCTCTAATCCTTGGAAATCTCTCCGGAGGACTGGAGTTCAAATAATTAATCACTGATACATCAATGCCCAGAATTTTATAGCAGCTTGTGAGAGAGAAATCTCCTTCAGAGCTTTCTTTCTTTTGTAGACCTCTTTGCATCTAAGTTTCCTGTAAATTCCCTCACATGAGTGTGATCTTCTACGCTGCCCCCCAACTCCCCTCTTCCAACTCTGGGCCCAGAAGTTGAGTAGGCTTACTTCCCATGCCTCTTGCTTCTGTGTCAAGTTCAGAGAGCCAAATCTGTAGCGGATGGCAGTGAATCTTTTCCAGCAGGTCCCTGTAAATGTACTCACATTGGAAAAACCATTTTCCCAGCAGTAAGTCTGTTGTGTCTTTTGACTGAGTAAAAGGCATTAAATTTTTCTCTGATGTGTTGTTTTTACAGTAACAAATAGCAGGTGCATTGGAGGAGAAAACAAAAACACATGGTCTGGTGGGGATGTGGGTGAGCGAGTAAATAATTGTGAACATCGTGATAAGCATGGAGATCCCAGTGGGCATATGGGATACGTGAGAACAAGCACCTAAATCGAAGGGATTATCCACAGATAGAGTCCACGAGCCAAGGCATGCTCTGTCCGGGTTGCCTGGGGAAAGGAGGTGAAAAACAGGAATGGCGCTTCACTGACCCATGACATAGCCGTCCAGGTTGTATGAATTTATTCTAAGAAATAATTAGTAAGATGCCTGACAGTGTAAGACCTATTCCTTTGGCGTAATTTACAGGGCTGGAAGTATTACACTGGAATAGTACAGTCACAGAGATACCCAGCAATAGACAATGTGCATCCGTTACAGGTTTATGTGCAATGATTAGAAAATGATGTAATAAAACTAACAACACAAGGAAGTGTTCATTTAGTTCACTATTTGTGAGGGAAAAAAACAATTGCTAAACTTTGCCCACAATTTTCTTTAAGTGGGCAGGTATGGTAAAGAACCTGCCTGCCAGTGCAGGAGACGCAAGAGACACAGGTTCGATCCCTGGGTGGGGAAGATCCCCTGGAGAAGAGAATGGCAGCCCAGTCCAGTATTCTTGCTGGAAAATTACATGGACAGGGGAGCCTGTGGCCTACAGTCCGTGGAGTCACAAAGAGTCGGACACAACTGAGCAACAGCACGCACACACACGTATGTGTATCAGCACTTAAAAATTACGTTAATGGTGCTTTTATCTTGAAATTGAATTATGGATTGTTCTTTCTTGTACTTTTTCTGGCCCTGTATTGCCTCTGTGATAAAGACATGAAAAAATTATTAAAACCAGTGTCATTGAGACAGCTTTCAGTTGCCATTGCCTCTAATCTTCCCTTTCTGCAGCTTGTCCCCTCAAGAAGACTCGAGACTGACACGGACCATTTCTCCTGGGCGATACTAATCCTGTGGCCCTAACCTGGGACAGCATCATCTGCTCATGTTTTCATGAATCTAATATTGCGCTGCCTGGTGGTTCTCTTCTACAGAGCTCAGTTTTCCCCTCTTAACCTGAGCACAGCAGATCACTTGTCACACCTGGCACAACAGAAATACATCTTCATTTCTTTTTATATTAGTTTTAGATGAGGTTGCCCAGAGTTCCTTGTTATTTGCTCTACTGCCTCAAAAGTCCTCCCACCTCCCCTTGACCGTAGGACTCAATTTCCTCCTTTCCCAACTATGTACGCTCCATCTTTTCTGTCTTATCAGTGATTCTGATTTCGTTTGCAACGCAGCTGCATCATCTTAGCTCACCCGCCCCCCCATTGTGCACCTGTGCCCGCTCCACATCTCATTTTCTGAGTGTCAGGACCTGGTTGCCTCCTCCAGGTGCCAAGGAACCAGTAAAAAAAGCTGAAGAAAGTGTTGCTTGCTGCTGTGTTTCACTGCTGTTTGTTTCAGTTGAAACTCTGTATTCATCAATGTGAGCTAAAAATAAGTTGCAAGATTCTTTAGAAGTTTGGCAAGTTAACTGGCTCTTTGTTCTGTTTTTCCTCCTTTTCTGTTTGAATTCTTTCCCTTTCTCCATAGTTACATACTCTGTACTACCCAGTAGGTGCTTCTGACCGTCCTGCCACTTGGTCCTGTTTTATTGTTCGTGTTAGCTGGGGCTTTGCTCCCATCACTGCCTTTCAGGTGGCCAACCACCTCCTCTATCTCTCGGGGACCTAAGAAGGGGAATGCGAGGCTTCTGATCTTGATGCCCTTGTGCTTCCGCTCAGAGGCCAGGCTTTCAACTCTTCTGCCTTGCCCCACTCCAAGTAGCGAAACCAAGATGCCTGCAACCTGGAGCATGTATCTTACCACAAATCTGCACCTCCAGGAAAGCCAACAAGCTCACTCTTCTGTGCTCTATGCCCACTTTGGCATTATCCAGTCTCCAGTCTGAAATATCTTCACACTCTGTGTTAGTCAGTGGACATTGGTTCAGCTTTACCAGGCGCACGATAATTTATCTAGGTGACCCTGAGTTTAAGACTATGTAAATATAGCTCTGTATTAAATACTGTAGCAAATATTAAGGCTAGAATTCAAGTCCTCAAAGGGCCCATAGTCTACTATAGAACTAAAGTGAATGCATGATGCAGTTCAAAAATACTGCATTGCAGTTTGTAACTGGATGCTCAACTGAGTGATGCACAGACGTGTACCCATTCACATATATAATTCTACTGCTTCAGAGTAGTTTGTAGATACTTCCACTATTCAAACAGACTCCCACCTAGGGCCCCGATTTAGCAGTTTGTATGTGACAGCTGTTTTATGATTGGGATGAGGTGGTGGCTTTTTTTCTCTAGTGTGGATCTATGAATGATTTGCACGTAAGGGTCTGGAGAAAATGGACCCCACTGGATTAGAAGGAGTAGGGAAGACAAACGGGCCCATGAAAGCCAGGTTACACTTTCCCCTTGATGGCACAGGCTGGGGGTCTCTGTTATGGGTATAAGCAGGGGAACAAAGTGATGAACTGATTTTGTGAAGAAGTCATGGAGGGGTGGTGTGTGCTCTCAAAGGAGCCTGAGTGGATTTAGTTAAAATAGTCCTGATGTTATCTTGGAATAAATTGATGTGGGCCTGGCCCAAGAGGGTTACAGCAGAGCCAAGTGAGCACAATTAGGAAGGAAGAAAGGCTTGGCTGTAGGCAAGGACTCAGAGCAGAGTTAAGGGATAGCTTGGTTTCCTGGTTAACAAGGCAGTGCTGTTAAAGGGGAGTTGCCAGTCAGGGCCTCCTGATCTTGCCGCGTCATTTCCCTCTGCCTCTGTTGTCTGCTTTCCATCACTTTGTTTCCTTTAGATCCCTTTTATGTATAAAAGTGGTTCTTTCTGTGAAGCTGTTGGAGTTCCTATTCCCCAGAAAAATTCACATATATAATTCTCCTACTACTATTTCAGGTTGATTCATAGATACTCCCAGCATTCTCCCTGAAGCTCACTTATGTCACCAGGTAGAGAATTCCTGGGACTTCCATGGTGGTCAAGTGGTTAAGACGCCATGCTTCCAGTGTAGAGAGTTCTGGTTCATTCCTTGGTTGGGGAACTTAATAAAATTCCACATGCCGCACTGCATGGCCAAAAGATAAAAATAACTTTTTTAATCCCAAGAAAAGGGACTTCCCTGATGGTCCAGTAGCTGAGACTCCACAGCCCCAGTGCAGGGGGTTTGGGTTCTAGCCCTCAGGGAACTAGATCCAGCAAGCCACAACTAAGACCCCATGCAGCCAAATAAATAATTGAATTTGATTTTTAAAAAATTCCTCATGTGGCAACTATTTTATGATTGGGTTAAGGCTGGCTCTAACCTTACATTCTTTGAACTTTTTTTGTAAACTTACAAAATTATTCAGAATACCAGTCTACCATTGTTGTATTGAAATTAAAGTCATGGCCTCTTTGCCACAAGATGAACTGATGATTCAGGATGTCAGTGGTGCTAAGGCTTGTGCCTTGGAGATGGAGGCTTTTCTGCAAGGGGCCCTAGAACCGAAAAGCAAACTGTTTCTTTGTACAGTGTTAGGTTCTAATCCTTTTATGCTAAGTAGTAGGCTAATCTCCCTTTTAACAACACCCATGTCTGCCTTTGCAGAGTTGATGGTTTTATCTTCTAGTGGGAAAGCAGTAGTATCTCATACAGGAGAATTTCAAACTTGGCAAGAAGAGTTTTGTGCTGATCTGAATGGGGTTCCTGTCCCACGCTATAGCTTCTAGAAGCTTCTAGAAGCAACCTAAAAAGCAGAGTTTTCATCCCTCTCCTTTACTGTTGCCTCTGTGTATGCGTACAGACGTTATTCACTTTTCCCGGCTGGCGATGATTTCTGTCCATTATGGACACTGCTGGTCGTTGCCATCTTTGTGCTGTGGCTGCTTGGAGAAGAAAGCCTCCGACAGGCGCAGGCTGAGTTCTGCCCCACTGCTTCCTTTCTCCCGGCTGGCCTGAGCTCCAGCCTGCCTTTGTGAGAAAGCAGCTATTAAGCAGACACAGCAGGCGAAGTTTAGAAGTCAGGAGTTTCATTCCTTGCCTAATGAAAAGGGATGTTGAGCCGCGGTTTCAGCCTGCAGGAAGTGTGGGGAGAGGAGTCGCCATTTGCTCGGTGGAGCAGGCACTGGTGGAAAGCAAACTTACTACCTTCTGTACCCTCCCAGGTCTTAAAAGTCAGAGTGCCCCCAAACCTAGGCCACAGAGGCTGGATTATGTAAGATTTGGGGATTGCCCCACCGAGAAGTCATGACAAGGCAGCAGAAGCAGGATCTCGTTTTCATTTTCTGTATGTACAGCTGTTAGTAGACAGGCATGTCACATATGCACTTTGCATCCTGGAAGAAAAAGGTACATAGTATACTCCTTTCAGGAACAGCACTGTGGTGAGCCTACCACTCTTGGTGTTTGATCCTTACTTCTTTGAGATAAGAGCAGGTATTTCTGCACTGAGGTGTTCCCACAGATCCTCTCTCTCTAGAAGCCCTTGTGTCAGACTGACGGAGGTTTTCTGGGGATGGCTCACCCAGGGCCCTTTCTGCAGCAGTGGGCAAACAAGGACATAAGCAACCGCAGCACAGGGCGGGAGACCTGGGTCTCCCTGAGCGGGCCTGAGACCGTTTAGCAACTTGGTCAGTGAGCCCTCACGCAGTGCGGCCTGGGTCCAGTGTACTGTTTACTCTTTAGTCCTGGGCAGGCAGCGTTTGTAGTTAGTATTTACAGATAATAATAACAAACTTTCACTTTTGTCTCTGTTTTGTTAAGAACTAACAACAACTTGGAGAAGACGATGGCACCCCACTCCAGTACTCTTGCCTGGAAAATCCCATGGACAGAGGAGCCTGGTGGGCTGCAGTCCATGGAGTCGCTAAGAGTCGGACACGACTGAGCGACTTCACTTTCACTTTTCACTTTCATGCATTGGAGAAGGAAATGGCAACCCACTCCAGTGTTCTTGCCTGGAGAATCCCAGGGACGGGGGAGCCTGGTGGGCTGCCATGTATGGGGCTGCACAGAGTTGGACACGACTGAAGTGACTTAGCAGCAGCAGCAGCAGCAGCAACAACTATTTCTCAGCTTAAGTATGATCTGTTGTTGTTTAGTTGCTCAGTCGTGTCCGATTCTTTGCGACCCCATGGACTATAGTCTGCCAGGCTCCTCTATCCATGGGATTTCCCAGGCAAAAATACTGGAATGGGTTGCCATTTCCTTCTCCAGAGGATCTTCCTGACCCAAGAGTTGGACCCGGGTCTCCTGCATTTCAGATAGATTCTTTACCACTGAGCCACCTGGGAAGCCCTTAAATATGATACTGCCTCTTGAGTGTAAATGAAATTTACAAAATTTGCCTGAAATCTTATCTAATTTAGCAATTGTATCTAAAGTATGAAAAGATGAAGTCTTTGAAGGTTTTTCCAAAATTAATGCCTGAATGCAACCAAGTACCTAATAATAATCTTTTTAGGAACAAGGTCCTAAACAAGGTCCTACTCATGTCCATCACGACAGTGATGCCGTCCAACCATATCATCCTCTGTCGTCCCTTCTCCTCCCACCTTCAGTCTTTCCCAGCATCAGGGCTTTTCCAGTGAGCCAGTTCTTGGCATCAGGTGGCCAAAGTATTGGGAGTTTCAGCTTCAGCATTAGTCCTTCCAATGAATATTCAGGACCGATATCCTTTAGGATTGACTGGTTGGATCTCCTTGCAGTCCAAGGGACTCTCAGGAGAGTCTTCTCCAACACCACAGTTCAAAAGCATCATTCTTCAATGCTCAGCTTTCTTTATAGTCCGACTCGAACATCCATGCAGGACTACTGGAAAAACAATAGCCTTGACTACACAGACCTTTGTTGGCAAAGTAATGTCTCTGCTTTTTAATATGCTGTCTGGGTTGTTCATAGCTTTTCTTCCAAGGAGCAATCATCTTTTAATTTCATGGCTGCAGTCACCATCTGCAGTGATTTTGGAGCCCAAGAAAATAAAGTCTGTCACTGTTTCCATTGTTTCCCCATCTATTTGCCATGAAGTGATGGGACTGGATGCCATAATCTTAAAGTTTTTTAAATGTTGAGTTTTAAGCCAACTGTTTCACTCTCCTCTTTTACTTTTATCAAGAGAGTCTAGCTCCTCTTCGCTTTCTGCCATAAGGGTGGTGTCATCTGCATATCTGAGGTTATTTATATTTCTCCCGGCAATCTTTATTCCAGCTTGTGCTTCAGCCAGTCTGGCATTTTGCATGATGTACTCTGCATACAAGTTAAATAAGCAATGTGACAATATACAGGCTTGACGTGCTCCTTTCCATTTGGAACCAGTCCGTTGTTCCATGTAAGGTTCTAACTGTTGCTTTTTGACCTGCATATAGGTTTCATAGGAGGCAGGTCAGATGGTCTAGTATTCCCATCTCTTGAAGGATTTTCCATGGTTTGCTATGATCCACATAGTCAAAGGCTTTAGCGTAGACAAGGAAGCAGAAGTAGATGTTTTTCTGCAGTTCTCTTGCTTTTTCTATGATCCAACGGATGGTGGCAATTTGATCTCTAGTTCCTCTGCCTTTTTAATATTAAGACTTAATTTTAAAGAATTCTGGTTTGTTTCAGATGTCATATGCATACTGTTATCCATATTTTCTGTTTGGAGTATGATGGTTTTTCCCCTTGGGGTAGTATGTTTAACCTTGGTTAAGTCCTAAATTTCTGCTTATGTCATAAGGCTCCCTTGGGATCATAGAGAGAAAGAAGAGTTTTGATTTACCACCTCCCTGCTTTTACAAAGAACCTGTTTTCTGACTTACTGCCCAGGCCCTGTTCTTTTTGCCTCGTAGTATATGAGGTGCTCTCCAGCCCCCAGGAGAGGCCAGGCGTTCAGCAATGTTCTCACATGAACCATCTGTTTACTGGGTAGGTCCGTTTATTTTGGTTGTCCTGATTGTTAGAACAGGAGAAGGCTGTAGGCAGTTTGTGCCCCCACAGGACCTGCAGAAAGCTAAGCATGCCTCGCCCTGAAGGGAAGCAACTTACAATTGGGGTGACGGTGAGCTTGCCTTGCCTCACAGCAGGTTTGTTCCCAAGACTCCTCCTTCGAGTTTATGGTAGCAAAATGGGGAAAGCTTGTTGGTGGCAGGGGAGACTGTAGAAACAGAACACAGTCTGGATACACACAGGGCTTAGGAGCTAAAAGAGTTGGATCTACTATTAGTGTGGAGATCCCAAGAGACCAGGGGCTAAACCTTGAGAATCAGCCCCCATCTGTGGTCATCATCAGATTCCCTGAATGATAAAGCACTGGACTAAAATTAAATGGAGAAATTCTGACCCACTTGCAATGTCTAAAGCCCTTGCCTTGATTCAAATTCAGGAGGAACTGTGCATTCAAGGAACGTGGGAATGTTTTCTTTCTGTTAACAGTTCAGAGTAGAGCGAGTTACAGTTTTTTTTAATTCTGTATTTTGATTTCTTACCCTCATCACGGAATGGAAACTGAGTAGAAAGGGAAGTGTTTTGTTTGTTGTTTCTGAACAGAGGATGTTTCAGATAAGTTGAGTGAGAGATAGGTCCCCTGGGTGGAAAAGGAGGCAAATGATGAGGGCCGCATATGTAAGAAATGACTGTTCCACTTTGCACTCAGCAACTCCCACCCAGTTTGATTTGTGAATTGGATTTAGAAAGCTAGGACTCTAGTAATACCTCTAGTTCTGTTCGTTCATGGAGCCTGGGTACGAGGAGGGCTGCAGTGTGGTTCATAGTGTGATGGTCCTACACCTTGACCCTGGTCTGGGCAATTTACTTTAACACTTTCTCTGAGATATGGTAACCCTAGAAAGTCTAGTTCATGAAGCAGACACATTCCTGAATCTTTCTCTGTCCCTAAACACAAATGTTCTTTACATGCCAGTATGCACAAAGTGTTAATCACTCAGTCATGTCTGACTCTTTGCAACCCCATGGACTATAGCCTGCTCTGTCCATGGTATTTCCCAGCAAGAATCCTGGAGTGGATTGCCATTTCCTCCTCTAAGTATTCGTGAAGGTCTTGACTAATTGCTTAGTGCTGTACCATCACCTTTGAGTCTGAGGTCCTTCATTGTTACACAAGTGATCAGGTCCCTGAAGCTACCACTCAAGGGATTAGAACGCAAAAGGTGGGAGATTGGACCAATTCAATTAGGACACAATTGCTACTGCTGCTGCTGCTAAGTCACGTCAGTCGTGTCCGACTCTGCGTGACCCCATAGACAGCAGCCCACCAGGCTCCCCGGTCCCTGGGATTCTCCAGGCAAGAACACTGGAGTGGGTTGCCATTTCCTTCTCCAATGCATGAAAGTGAAAAGTGAAAGTGAAGTCGCTCAGTCCATGGACTGCAGCCCACCAGGCTCCTCCGTCCGTGGAATTTCCCAGGCAAGAGTACTGGAGTGGGGTGCCATTGCCTTCTCCGAGGACACAGTTAGACCAATCCAATTAGGATGCACAAGTTGGTCAGATGTGTGTTGCAGGATCCCCTGCTAAACTCATTGTCATTACAACCTGAGAATGAGGCTTATTCTCAATTATGCACCTTTGCTAATTTCTTCCTGATTTAGTTATTATTTATTGGCCATGCTGCACAGCTTGCATGATCTTAGTTACCCAACCAGGGATTGATCTCAGGTCAGGCAGTGAAAGCACTGCATTCTTAACCACTGGACCACCAAGAAACGCCCTTCTTCCCCCATATTAAAAAGACTTCTGTACAATATTGCTTCATTCAGGGCAATTTATCTTTTTACCTGGGAGAAACTTATTTCCATTAGAATTGGAACGCTAGGTACATATATTGCATTGAAAATGTTTCATATGATTAAACCCAGAAAGAAACATTATTACTTCAAGAAACATTATTACTTCTGTTTTTCAGGAATACGCTCTTCCAACTGATTGTTCTTTTATGCCTGGAACAATGCCTTTCATTTGGAGACAAGTTAGGGAGCTTTCTCTGATAACAAGGTGAACAGCTGGCCTTAACTAGCAGCCAAGCCATGGTTACTGGACTTAGGGGAAGAGCAGACATGTACCCTCCCCACCATGGAATGTTCTGGACAACAGCAGTTACTCAGCAGTGTGCCCTCTGTAGTCACACATGCCCAGTGAACTGACCTCTCTTCTTGCCCCCTTTCCCTCCCTCCTTAGCCCTTCCCACTGTGGTTTGTATTTTCATTGATCACTTTTTTTTTTTTTCCTTTCTCTTTCTTTGCAGAGCTATTAAGAATGGCAAAGGATTGCATAGCAAGAAGGAAGTGCCTATCCACCGGGTCGCAGACATATCTGGGGTGAGTTGTGTCGTTGAATGGAGCCATGTGACTTCGAGGCGCCAAGAGCTTGGCTGCTGCTTCACTGAAGGGCCTCCGCTTATGTGTTTTCTGTAGCTCATTTGTTTTCAGGCACTGAATGTGAGTTTTTCCACGGCTTCTGCTAATGCCTCTGTAGAGATCCTGTTTTATTCTCTGGGAAAACAGAATTTAAACCAGGGCATAAAACCTCCCCGCTCTCCAACTGAATTTTTACTTAGTTGCTTTTCCATTTTCTTATTATCATGAGTTAGAAGATATTTCTCTCGAGTTGTGTTAAAATGAAATTACCTTAAATAAAAAAAAATGTTCCTGTTTAATTCTGTGACTGAAAAGTCTTAGTGGAAAAAAAATGTCAAATATAGATTTTCAGACAAGTTTAGCAATTAATCCTAATGAATGAGGCTGGAACGGTGTGAGCATCCTTTGAGCTAACAGATCTACTAGATGATAGAAAAGAAGAGGTGATGTAGATACTTTTGAGCTGCCTAAAGGCTGTGTCCAAATGACTGTTTGTGCCTAGGATGTTAACTTGCGTATTTAGGAGCTTCTGTGTCTGAATTAGATACCTTTGTTAATTGAGACTATTTATTCATTTATTCAGCAAGTGCCTACGGTGCCTGGAACTGTTCTCAACAGTGAGGGTATAACAGTGAACAGGACAGATAAAGACAGATAAGGTCCCTACATGCAAGCACTGAAGAGAGGCAGCAGTAGTGCCAGGGAGCGACAGCTTGGAAGAGACATAGAGCAGCCCAGGGCGGTCATGAGGGTTCTGAGTTTGATTTTGATCAGGGGGCCAGGGAAGACCTGTTGGCTGTCAGTTTCACCCTCTGTTCCTGGGACACACACCATCCAGTTCTGCTCACGTAGTCACTAATGGGTAAGGGGGGGCTCCAGGTCCTGTGTAGAGAGAGCACATAGCCCAGGGGACATGACAGAGGACGAGCTTGTCAGCCTCAGCCTGGACATTTGGACAGCTGGCCCTGGGCGCCAAGAAGAAAATGCTGTTGTAAACAGAAGCTCAGCCGAGCCCACAGCGGTGATGAATTCCAGTGAATCTTGTTCTGTTGTGTTCCCAAGCCTGACTCAGGCTCTACCTGTGGTTCCTTGTGATGGCGTCTAAACCCATCTGGCCAGCTCTCTATTGCCTGAGTGTGGTGTTCCCCTGTGGGCTTCAGTCACTGGGATTCTGTTAAACTTTCCCTCTCTGTGGCAGTCACTGCATACTACAGGTTGTACAGTGTGGCCTGTATTAATTGGACTTCAGTCACGATACCATGCCACTGTTCATCAAGTGAGGTACATGGTATGTGTCCCTCGTGGCTGAAGTCTGGTGTTCGAGCTGCAAGTGACTGTGTTGCATCTACTGAGGCTCATGTTTCACAGGTGACTTTCCCTGCACTGGTATCAGGACAGTTTTCTCTCTTGTTTACCATGCTGGGTAATTGTTCTTAATTTCTCTCTGTATCTGCTGTGGCATTCTCAGCCATATTTCTTTTAATGTCATTCTTTTGGTCAAATCAAAGGGTAATTTTTGTTTTGGTTTTTTAACTGCAGGGGGGGAAAGTTGTAAGATACCTATTTTGGAAAACATTGTGGTGACTCCTGCACTGAGAGCAGATATGCCCACCCCAAAGCTCTTGTCTGGCCCACTGGGGCCATCCAGAAGCTGAATTGAGCCTTGGGATGGTACTCTGTTTTGGCCTGCGGGGTTCGTGTTCATGCTTAGATTTCCCACTGGGATCGAAGTGAGGCCGTTGATGGCTTCTTGAGGCAGAGTTACACTTGTTTTGGGATTGTCCTCTTGGCATTCCCAGCATAGTGTCCTAGTGATCTTTAAGGCTATCTTTGAATCTCATGCTGCCTCCTACCTTGATGTGTTTCCTCTGTGTGTGTTTTGGTAGCCATGAATCTTAGGAAACATGTCTTCATGATCCACCCCCTAAACTGTAGTTCAGTTTCATACATACTTTTATTCTCTTTGCTGCCTAAATATTGGAGAATTGGTTTATTCTTACATTACTCAGAAATAAATGCAAGTCAAACTCCTCTACTTACCACATAAATAAGAGAGGATAGCTGGACCACGTGGAGAGTGAAAGTGAAAAAGCAGTCCATTCAATAGATGTCAGAATGACCTTGTCCACCTTCGTCACACATTATTCAGTTTAGGTTAGAGGCTTTTTTGGTGCCCTCTCTAACAGAAGAGTTTTGTCTCCCTTGTCTAACCTTCTCTTCTTTCTGTCACAGTATCATGTTCAGTATGTGTGTGTTGAATTCTCTTGCACTATTTAAGTGTGAGGTATGGGTCTCCAGTTTCCTGAAGTGTTCTGGCGATGTTACCGAGGGACCCGTGGTCAGGTAGGGTCAGTCAGGCCAATGGTTTACATCCAGGTGAACTAACAAACATTGGAATAAAGGTCATCTAAGACAAACACGTGTAATGGTTTCATTAAAGTTTGTAAAAAAAATTTTTTTTTAATCTTTGTGTCCCTCCCTCCCCTCATTGGCCACCCTCTCAGTTGCAGGCTGTGGTAAATGGCTCATTGAGCCAATAGTATATGCCGTATGCCACCACGATGCTGACTGTGAACCGATACTCATGCAGGACCTCTCACCCCACCCCAGGACACATCCTTGAGGGACAAAAAAACATATATGCTCTTAATATTTTGTTTTCTAAACACACTCAAGTAATATGCTCTGTGGAGGAGGTTATATATCATGACTGGGAGACAGATCACCCATAAACTTGTTCCAGTCTTAATGGCCTCCCACTCTTAGAGTTGGGTTTCTATCCATTGTTCCTATCTCTTCTCTTCTGTTTTGTAAAAAACGATTTCAACAGGTCAGGGTTGGAATGCACAAAGATGCCTCCTGTGGAGAGTTAGCAAGTGCAAGACCTGCTTGGCTGACTCCCTGCTGTGGGGAGTTAAGTAGCCCGGTGTAGGAGTGAGTGGCTGACTCTGCTTGGCCAGGTGAGATGCTGGCCTCATCCTATCGTGCTGAAGCAAGCAGGCCATTTCATGTGCACCCATCAGCTTTCCCCGGGACTGGACTGGACTGATTGATGTTGGCTACCAAACATGCTTTCTAACTTGGAGTTCTCTTGTGCCCAGTTGAGCTCTTACATGAGAACTCATTACAGTTTTTTCTTTTTTTTTGACTTTTCAAGAATGCTGCGATGGGTCCCCAGTGTTTAGATTGTGTTGGGCTTTAATTTTTGTTAAAGTAGATGATTTTTGACATCAATGTCAACGGAACGTAGAGTTTTTCATAAGGTTCATGGCATCTGTAATGCCAGATGCACGAACCTACCTTTTGACTGGGGCTAGGATAAACTTGACTCTTCTGCCTCTCTGCTCCTGTTTTTCAGGGTATCCACTAAGGGGGGAAAAAATCTGGGAGTTTGGGTCCTGAAACAGTTGCTGGTTTCCTTTATTTCTGATTTTTGAAAGGTGGAGGAAATAGGCCATGACCCACGCCTATCACCGCAGTCCTTGCTCCTCTTGTCCGCTTGCCCTCCAGGCCAGGACGGTTCCGTGAGCATGAAACCCACTGAGAATCTGATCGACTTGGTGCTAGATCTGATTGCATTTGTAGAGTGGTTCTGTGGCAACTGCTTCCCTTCATTCAACCCTGTTTTCATTATCCGTGCCTTTTCTTTCTCCCCGATCCTGTCTCCACTCCCCACCTCTCCGACACACAAAAAGTCAGAATGCGAGTTAGTGGAATGTAAGGCTGTTGCTTATCTCCAGGTTATTATTGTTTTTGCTGTAGCCTGCTCTGTAATAAATACAATCTCCCGCAGATATAACGTGCAAAACAGGCAATAAAATGTGGCTGGTGCCTGGCTTACTGTTGTTCTGGTAAATCAGACAAATCAATTATAGTTCTGAGGTGGGAGAGAGCGCCCCGCTCCTCAGGCTGCAGCCCACGATGCACCGGCTTCTCCTCTGCCCCTCACTGGCACTGGGCGCGTCCTAGTGACCCCTGGCCTGTGCCTGTGTTCACTGTGTGTCCTTTCCTCTTGGGTGCGTGTGGAGCTATTTGTGTGTTGACGACACCACGAGAGACTAGAGCCTCGTCCAGCATCCTGTCCACTCCAGCCACATTTCTAACAGTCCCAGAACGGGGTCCAATTGCTAGGATGGGCCAGTCCACCTCCGAATGTCTTCTGCATTTCCGTGATATGGAATCCTGACAACTCGGAAGCAGATTTTGCTGTTATTTATTCTGTTCTTCTGTCCTTTCATGTATTCCCACAGGGCTTACTTCAAAATTGTCTTCCTTGCTCACATTACATAGTCACTTCCTAGTAACTTCCTCTAGCCATGACTGGTTTTTGTTGGAAATGCATGCTGTTACTAATACGAATGTGCTGAACCGTGGCCTGGAATAGTCCAAGGACTGGCCATGGGGGTGGGAAGTGGATGGGGTGGGGCGGTGTTAGGTTTTCAGGTCCTTATTTCTCCATTAAATTGTGAAGCAAAGACCTGCAGAGTTGGCCAGTGAGGGTCTCACATGTAAATACAGAGGATGGAAGTGTTCCTTTAGAATAAATACCAGGTAGAATGTTAAGCACGTCCTCCTGACCTCTGCCTCCAGGTTCTGGTTTTTCAGCGCCTTTTTCAACTTGAGTAGCCCTGTTGTCTTATCCTCAGGATATTGGCAGCAGCCTTTCCGGTGGAGGCTTATGAACTGTTACAGAGGTTGTCTTTTTTTAGCTCCCAATGGAGTTGGGCCTCAATGTAAGAGTTTTAAAATATTTTTGGCCAAAGGGATTTAAAATGTGGTTTGTCCAGCAAGTCTGAGGAAGGTGTATAGTCACACAAGGGCTATATAACTTAGGTCTGTGTTAACCTGCAGGTCCCCCTGTGTGTATTCCCACTTGGCTTGTTTAGATTGCTGACTCCTGCTTCCGTGACTCTTAAGGTTCCGCTCAGCTTTTCATCACCAGTGACTTGCTAGTACCAACGCTCCTTTCTTGTTTTCATAGCTCTTCCCTCTTTGGCTCTCCCTTAGCCTCTGAATAACCTCCTTAGCATTCGAAGGTCCCTTTTGTGCTGACTGCACAAGGTCACGGCCGAGGGCCCTGCCTAGTAGTTTGGTTGCTTAGCCCTCAAGCTCCCTTCACACCGTGTATTTGCTCCCCTGGGGAAATCCCAGAGGAACCTTGTCCTGCAAGAGCCAGCGCCCTGGCTGCTGACCTTGCTGCTGAAAGCCGCATGTGCTCCATAAGTTTGACAGCCCCTCACGGGGAAGGCATGCTGAGCGCCGGTACTGGGTTCTTACGTGCTATTTGGCAGCTCTGGCTTTTGCCAATTTAGGGGAAGGTGCTGTTCTCTTTGTTCCACTCCTCCTCTCCCCCCACAGAAGGTTCTTGAACTCGTGTCACTCCAGTTGGACTGCAAGGTGCAGCTCATCAACCAGCAGTCTCCCAGCTCAGAAACGTGAGGCAGCCCTGTGGTCCAGGCAACTGCAACAGCAGAGTGGCAGCCACACTGGGAGTCTCTTCCTTCCTCCCATCTACTGGGCCTCTTTACTCTCTCCTTCCCCTCTCCACCTCCTCTCCCATTCTCTCCTGTACTCCCCATCCTCCCATCTCTCCCCACAGCTCTCTTCTCCCCTTTCCTTCTGCAAGAGAGTTTGTATTGTGGAGGAGTTGGCTTAAGCTGGTCACCCTCCCTAATGGCCAAGGGCATCTCTTTATGGCCTTTTGTCCATAGTCCTTGCAGCCCTAGGAGTCCTGTGTGGCCAGTTCTTGTTTTGTAAATCTCTCCTATTCACACTCCCCAGAACTGCAGCAGTATTCATCTCTCCTTCTAAAGAAACCCAAAAGCATTTATGCTTTCCATGGGGATAAGAGAGAAGTCTATCTTTCTTAGACTGAACATGTTTCTGAATGAAATTGCAAAGAAATGCTGGAATTTTAAAAAGATTGTATTTCAGCTTCTATCACAGTAGTGGTTGTATTTAAGCACCTCCTTTTACAAATTTAATCCAGTTTTCAACTGAGTTCCTCTATTGTCATTTTTTTTTTTTTTTTTTTTTGCACTGTCAGACACTAAATGTAAGACGTATTCTCTCACCTCTTTTATTTAGTTGGGAACATCACGAGAAATTGTTAGTAGAATTTGAAACTGGCAAGATGATTATTGGGTATCCTTTCAGTTGAATGCTGGGTGCTACCTGGTAAACCCTTTGGGGTTATCTGATTCTGTAGCCCCTTTGCTTTTATCTGGGTTGTTTTGCATGCCTTTGGAGAGAGAATTTCACTTGAAAACCTGATAAGGAAGCAAATGATTCCTGTTTGTATAAACGTGGTCCTGGATAAAAGTGGAAGCATTGGTCACTAAGTCATGTCCGATTCTTTTGTGACCCCATGGACTGTAACTCACCAGGCTCCTCTGTCCATGAAATTCTCCAGGCAAGAATACTGGAGTGGGTTGCCATTTCCTTCTCCAGGATATATATCTATATATCTCCTCCAGACCCTGCTTTGAATCACTTATAAACTCTTTCTGATTCCTTCATTAATAAGTGAATTAATAAAATTTTGACACATCTTCATTTTATATTTGTATAGAAGTCATGAGTTTTACTAGTTCCCTTTAAGAGGGGAGGCAATTGCAAGAACAGGAGAGCAACACCAGACTACTTATAACATTGTTTTTATTGGCTCGTCTGTACCTGAAAATGTGAAGAGTCATTTGGTTGTATAAGTTCTTTTAAGAAATAAAGTTCTAAAGTGAATATGCCTCTTTCATCCGCACAATGCCCCATTCCATGCCCCTGCCTTTCTTGGTCTTCTGTTTTCTTCACCAACAGGCTTTTGTGTTGGAAAATTCAGGTGTCTTAGTAAGTTGACATAGAAGGATTGGACACTGAGGACAGGGCCCTGTGTCTAGACATGTATTCCAGCTCTTAAATTCAGCACCTCTGAAGATATGTTTGATCAGGTGACTTGCCCAGAGGTGGACCATTGTTAGAGACAGGTTTTGTTTTTTTTTTTTCTTGCTTCTTTCAGTAAAATGTCTTCCAAAATAATCTGTAGACTTGATGTCCTCCTGCAGTGAATTCTGTTTTCAGGAAGTTTTTCTGCCACACATTTGTCTAGTTCCCTTCTGATTTCTTGTTTAACTGACTTCACTCAGAGGGATACATACAAATGAGCTCTGAGAAGCAGAGTCCTCCCTTTCATTTAAGTGGCCTGAGCTACAGTTTTTTTGTCTTTCTTCCTTTGTTCAAAGAAAGGAGAGAGGAAATTGAGGGAGTCCTGGAGCATTTCTTCCAAAGAAAAAATGTCATCTGTTTTCAGAGAGTTGCCTGTGGTATAGACTCTGCTTCCACTGGTTCATGCTCTTCAGTTCTCTTTCTGTTCTCTGGGCGTATGGGGAGATTGTTCTGTGAGTCTGTTTCGTGGGTCCAAATTGGCTGAATGAGCCTGTTACAGGCCTGGCTAAATGAATGTTCGGGTATGCAGGAGGCAGTTGATAAAATTCCTGATTCCCAGGTTCAGGTGTGCGATTGGGTTGTTCGATTTGTGCCATGACTGCCAAGTGATGTGATAAAACCTGAAACGTTTCTGCCCAGCCATGGCTTCACTCTTCACTTCCCCATCATAACACTACTTAGCCCTAGATTGAACTCATTTTGTCCTGTGGCTATCGCTTATATAAACATCTCAAAGTAAGTCATTTTACTAACACAGACATTCTGCTTACTCGAGTTTTAAGGCTTTATTTAGCATGCTTCCGACTTATTCCCTGCAGAATGTTGTACAGAATGTTGGACACTCCTCGCAGTGTTAACTTTCAGATAAATATCCTTGAATCAGACCTTAGGGCAACTTTGGAATTACCTAGTAATTTTGTGCCTCAATTCCTCATGAAAAGGGTATTCTCAGGAATAAATGATAGAATTTGTATAATAAGATTAGATTTGGGACTATTTGAATTTGGAGGAAGACCTGTGTTCTCTTGTAGGACATTACGGCAACATGCCTGGCTACTTCAGCCACCATATTCATTCTATTCCATTATTTCAAGTTGTCAGTCCTCTGACTCCAACTGCATTATTGATGAGCTCTTTTTGAGTAGCTGTCTCTTCTCTCCTGGCCGTGCCCTCCTCCTCCTCCAGGCGGTTTCTCTTTTTCCTGGCAGTTTTCCCCTTTGATCTTCACTGCCTTCTCATGGTACCTTCCTTCAGCATTTACACAATCACTTATTATAGTAATTTTGTATTTGTTAATGTATTGATTGGTAACTGATCTTAGTTGGCATATGTACAATGATCTTCCTTAGTAGTTGCTAAACTCCTGAGAAAATGATATCTTTTCTCTGTCTCTTTACAGAGCCTGATTTAGATTTGATTTACCAAGGGATGACCTAAACAGAATGAAATTGCGTTTGAACGAATGTGACCCCCTAGATCCTAGATGTATGGTTAACTGTGCTGGTTAGTAACTAGAAGTGAGAGGCTGGTAGAAGGGTGCAACAGGAGGATGGCCTGTTTTCTGGAATACAGCAGCAGTATGGAAAACCTGGTTAGCAGCATGAGCCCGAGTATTAGATCACCAAATTCAGGTCTTGGCTCAGTTTTTTTATTACTTTGTCACCTTGAAGTTATTTAACCTCTCTGTGCCATAGTTTTCTCATCTGTAAAATGAGTGTAATAAGGGCCCTTATTACCTCATTAGGTTGTGGTGTGCTTCAATGAGTTAATACATCCAAGGTATTTAGAACCATTGACCTAATGAGAGAGACCAATGGTTCATGTGGTGGTGGTGGTGATTAAAAGGCGGGGCGTTCTGCCTAGCAAGGAAGTTCCTTGAAAATGATCCATCCATCCTCATTGGTAATATTTGTATTGCAAACTTTTTATCTAGTTCAAGTCCCAAACTATGCTCCTTCTCTCTTGAGTTCTTTTACTGGCTCTTTATCTTTCCTTGGCATTTAACATATGCTGTCTGGCCTGTGTTTTAGATGCATTTGACATGTTGAGTCATGAATGAATGATCAAACAATAAGTATTGAAAGCTTATTATAGCCCCTGGCTTCCTTTGTGGCTCAGACAATGAAGGATCTTCCTGAAATGCAGGAGACCCCCGGGGTCATCCCTGGGTCAGGATGATCCCCTGATGAAGAAAATGACAACCCACTCCAGTATTCTTGCCTGGGAAATCCAATGGATCGAGGAGCCTGGTGGTCTGCAGTCTATGGGTCCCGAGAGTCAGACACAACTGAGAGACGTAAGCTTTATTATATTCCAGGCACAGTGCTAGGTGTTGAGGATGCAACATTACAAAGGACGGGTGCAGTCCTTCTAGGTCATATGCAGCTGGGTCTCTAATTAGAACTGTAATAGAAGTATGGAAGTGTTTTAGCTCGGTTGTGTCCGACTCTTTGCGACCCCATGGACTGTAGCCTACCAGGCTCCTGTGTCCATGGAATTCTCTAGGCAATAATACTGGAGTGGGTTGCCATTTCCTTCTCCAGAGAATCTTTCTGACCCAGGGATTGAATCTGCATCTCTCCTGCATTGCAGGCAGATTCTTTACCATCTAAGCTGCGTGGGAAGTTAGGCAGTCTCAAGACCTAACTTGAGACTTGTATCATCACAGCTGTACCCTCTTCCATGTGGTCAGAGACCATGTTTTAAGTGATTTTAAGTTGAGGCCTAAAGAAGAAATTAGTTGGAGGTCTTATTCAGGACTGAAGGATATAATTACGTACCAGAAGGTCCTGAGGCAGAAAGTGGCAGTCAAGTGTGGTAATGAAGTCAGCATTTCTCACTTCATTCTGGCCACTCTGTGCAATGAACAGTAGCTTTAGTATCTTTACCGGGTGAGGGGAGGACTTCACAGTGTACTTGGTGGGTACTGAATGGTGGCTGGAACTAGGTTTTTGGCAGGGAATGAAGAAAGATAAGTGTGAGATCTACTTTGGTAGAAAAACTAGTAGAATTTGGCCATTGCCTGGATCCAGAGGTCATGGGTAGAGGATGAAAGGTGGGTGTCAGGCATGTGTATCCTAATGTCCAGCGCAAATAACTGTTGATGCTGCTTTCCCCGTATGATAATTTTCCTCCCAAATATATGCCACAAGGGTTTGCAGTTCTGGACCTTTTAAAACTGAGGTAACCATGGATTGTTCAAATGGTCCAAGGCCAGAAAAGTGGATGGGCTTCATGCATGAGATAGTCCTGTTGGATGAGTGTACAAAATTACCCAGAGAGTTAAGGGAGAAGAGGGGTCCCTAGGTCAAGCCCTTTATCTCCAAATCTTAAAGAATCTTTAAAGGGAATTTCCCAAGCTGTGAGGGGAAAAATCATAGAAACTAAAAAGTAAGAGCCTCACGACACCAGTGACAACGATAATTATTAATATATATGCACCATTGGAGACAGAAATGGCAGTGATATGAGATCCTTAGCTGAAAAAGAAATACCTTGAACAAAACCCTTGGTCTGCATTCTCTGCCATCACTCACATATTCTGGGGTACATGGTTTCCGCTGGTAGTCTAGAGCCTGGGAGTCTCACATTGAGAACCTCAGTACAGTATCCATATGCAAATACATCATATCCAAGTTGTAAAGTCACTGGTTGGGGGCAGCATGAAATCTGTATTTTTCTTTAGGAGGAATTACAGCTCCCAAATGTACCCCAAGACACAACATGTGTAGCAACTTTAAAGTTATTTTTCTTTAAGGACAGTTTCATTATTGTTTAGCCTGTTATTACACATTTTTATTGTATGTGTGGAATTCTGGGTACTTTTTTAAAATTTGATTTTATTGATTTTTGGGCGCACTGGGTCTTCGTAATTGCACACGGGCTTTCTCTAGTTGCAGTGAGCACGGGCTACTCTCTGGTTGCGGTGCATGGGCCTCTCGTGGTGCCTTCTCGTTGCAGAGTGCAGGCTCTAGGATGTGTGGGCTTCAGTGGTTGCAGCTCAAGAGCTCAGTAATTGTGGCCCAGTGGATTAGTTGCCTCTCAGCATGTGGAATCTTCCCGGACCAGAGATTTGAACCCATGTCCCCTGCATTGGCAGGTAGATTCCTAACCACTGGACCACCACCCTTCTAAATACTTTCAGTTAACTATCTCTGAGCCCAAAGTCATGCTGTTTACATCGTGTTGCTGACTTTACTAGGAACACGTTTTCTTATTCTTACATGGTGCTAACGCGAGATTTTCGTTTTTCCATGGAGTGACAGCACTCCTTTTGGCGCTGCACCACAGTTACCTAAGGGAAACGTTCGTTCCTCAGGAGAAGAGCTGCTTCGTTTGCTGTCATCAGTGCCATAAAGCTCTGTGCTTCAGATGCTGTTTTTGAAGGAGACATGGATCATGTTTCTCATGCAGTTTTAGGTTGGGACGTTTTCCAAATCAGTTTCCAGGCTTTATTACAGTGTCCATAATATTTATTTGTCTCAAAATATATGGAACAATTATGAAGAACTAATTCACTCAAGAGAATGTTGACTCTTGGCTCTTAAATTATCTGACCTGAATAATTTGCAAGTTTATCTGGGCAAAATCAAATCAGCTCCTGAATGTTAATATATTTTCTTCTTTTAAAAACAAAAACTTTCATATTTCTTAACACAAGTTTTCTGTCAAAATTTTTGTTTTTAAGTGCCTCGAATATAAATAAGCCAAGGGAAGAAAATCATCTCTATTAGTACTACCAGAAAATTTTCAGTAAGAATACATCTGTTCACCAAAATGCGGGGTTGTTTTCTTTCTTCACTTTCTCTCCTGTTCCCCCCTCCCTTTTGTAAGTGATGGAAGGTTTTTTCAGAACTGACACTTCCTCTGTTTTATTTCTTAACTGTGGAGTCAGTGCCTGGAACTGTGACACATAATGGGTGCTTCATGCCTTTTTCTACTTAATTATTTTCCACATGAATATTCCTCTTTTACCTCACTTTTACTGTCTACCTAGTATTATCTTACGTATTTTTGGATATTTAGTTTATTTGGATTATTTTTTCCTTTCACAAAAAAAGTCATTGGTTCCTTTAGCTAAATCATAGTCTGTAGTTATTTTCTTAAAGCAGTTCTGCTTAAAACAAAGTAGAAACTTAGACCAAAGGTTAGCATGAGTGATTTAGCAGTATCATTATTTACCTATAAAGCTTTATTGAGTAAAATGATTAAGTTTTAGTTTAATGCATTCTTATGCACTGACCATTTATGTCTCAATAATTTCTACCATAATGGATGTCCTTTTTCTCTGTTTCAAAAACTTGAATTTAACCTTCCAAATTTTATAGTAATTTCATTAATGCTTTAAAAATGTAAATATTAACTCCTCCACAATGCTTTTTACTTAAATTTGTTGAACCTAAATTGGTATGTCTGCAAGCAAAGATGAAGGTGATGGGTTGGCCAAAAAGATTATTAGGAAAAAACCTGAACCTTTTGGCCAACCCTATACTTTTAGGGGGTGTTGAGATTATTTTAATCATCTAACCTTTATTTAACATTTATCTTCATTTTTTATGTCCTAGGTTGCTTGATTTTTTTTTTTTTTTCTTTCCCCTCCTCCATCCTTTTCTGAAGTTGTGTTCTTGTGTCAGGTGGGGCAGAGTTTAGCATGGCATCAATTTCCTTGCTTCTGAGTTCTTGATTTGCCCATGAAATGAAAACTTGTGCTTCATCAGACCGTCTTTTAAATTCTTTACTCTGCACGTATTATTTTAATTATATCTCTCAAGCCATTTTGTGGTTCTGTAATAAATTCTCACCTCTTGCATATAGAGACTTCAGAAGTGATACAAATTGATCTAAATTTTTCTTTTAAATTGTGTTTCAGACCTGTGTTTTACTTTTTAATCATAGCCTTGTAATTGATAATTCAGAGTTACAGACACTGGTTGCTGTGCTTTGTTCCACACTCACAGTGTCACATACCATGTATACGCTATGCTTTTAGACCATTCTCATGTCCTTTTTCTGGAAATGTACAAGATGGTTATTGTAGTATTCCTATAATAACTCATAATTCTTTTTTTCTTAGAAAAGTAACAGCAGCATTGTTAAAAATCTAAATGGCCCTTTTCTCATATCCCCGTTGGTTGTGTTTATCTTTAACAATTTAAAATAGAAATACTACCTTTTAACTATTATCACTGTAATCATCTATTTGACATAAATTGGTTTTTCTACAATTTCTAAATTAAATGTTTTTTGTGAAATAATTAGCCTGAAAATAATGGGAAGATATGCTTTCCCCTTTAAACATTTTTTTGTTATAAATTGATAATTTTGGACCACTATCTTTTGTGTCCATATTCTTGAGCAAATATAATTGTTTCATAATAAAATGCTTTCTTCATATCATAACTAAAGCACCCAGTGGTGTCAGAAACATAGTGTATTGCTGTGCTCATGTTCAAAGTTCTCATGCATAGGATAGTCTTTTACCCAAATAAAATCTACAAAAGCAATCCTATATTTACTTACCTGACCTAAGATAAAACATTTGCTCCATAAAAGAAGAATAGGATTTCTTTTTTAAAGGAAAAGGTTGTCAGGAGGAAGATTTTTAAGGAGAATGACATGGATTCAGGAAGTACAGCCTAGGAAAGGATGTGAAGGGAATTTCCAAGGTCAGCCCAGGACATCTGCTATGTATCAGGCCCCACGGGCCACCGTTCATGCAGAGGTCAGTAGGAGGACGGCATCACTCCAGGAAGAGCTGGAATTTAAAAAGTCATCATTTTAGAAACACTGAATACCTTTGTGATTTGAGAAACACTGAATTCTTTAACCAAGGATTGTTAATAGTCATCTGTTGGAGAGCTAGAATCTGTAGAAATGGGGATGGGGTAGTTTGGGTGAAGTAGTGGGTGGGAAGAAGATGGAGTTTATTTGTGAAAACCACAAATTATGAGCCATAACTCTGAGACAGTTGTGGATTGGCAGACTGGAGCAGAGATGTGGCTTGGCACTGCCTTGGTTATCCATGCTAGAGAAAGAGAATTGAAATAGGAAGAGAGCAGGCTTATAGTTGATACCTTATCCTACGTAGGTATAGACTTACCTCTGCTCTTTTTGTCTGAGGCATAGAGATATCATCAACTGCACTCTCTATACACTAAACTTATAAGCAGATTTTTTTTTTTTTTTTTTTTTTGTCTTATAGAAAAACCAAGGGCATTGTATTTCCTGTTGGTGATCAAATGCAGGTTTTTCCTCTCAAAGGCTGTGACTTCATTTCTAAAGGTTAAATTGAACGGTTCTTACAGCATAATTTCAACCAGTTACATTTGGGAAACTGAAAGTCATTTCAGTAAAAGAATTATCTCTGAGCCTATGTAGAATGTTCATTTGATTGGGAATTGGGTATTATTTTATGCACGTTAAGCCAGATCACAGAATGATTTTATTTCAAGGTAGAAAAGAAATGTCAATAGACGTGTGTACTTAGTAGTACTCTTTTCATTGCTTGAGTAGAACATTTCCTCTATATAGCCAATTGAGGATGGCATCATGCTTACTCTTAGCCATTGCCTGAGAACTGATACTTCTTATGGTGCTTTTGGGAAACATGAGTTTTTTCCTGTGGTCGTCTAACCTTTTGCTTTCTCATTCAAACTATTTTCAGTTTAAATTTTTAAAAGTACTTCAAAGCATTGACTAGCTAAAAGTGGTTTACCTAAAATATAATTACTGAGTACTGAATTTTGAACTTGTTATTCACTGTGAAATACATATAAACTAGTTGATTAAGAAAATTTTCTTGAGTTAAAAATGAAAATCTGACATAGTCTACCTACCCAAGACATTTTTTTTATTTTTTATTGTTGGTGTTTTATTTTTATTTGAGCATAGTAACTTTAGAATGTCATGTTAGTTTCTGCTGTATAGCAAGGTGAATCAGTTATATGTATATATGTGTCCCTTCATTTTTAGATTTCCTTCCCATTTAGGTCACCACAGAACATTAAGTAGAGTTCCCTGTGGTGTTTTTTTTTTTTTTAATTTACATATAAATGGACTTTTGATAAACATGTACACATGTAACCATCGCTACGGTCAAGATAAGAGGCTTTCATGTTTCCCACCTCCCCCACACAATTCTTCCATCCTCTTTGGAGTCAGCTCCCAGCCCTTCCCCTGGTCCGTGGCCGCCAGTGGTCTGTAATGTGTCTTTACAGTGTAAATAACCTTTGCAAGAATGTCATAGAAATGGAATCATGTATTTGAGATTCATCCGTGTTGCTACCTCCTTTTATTGCAGAGTAGTCTTCTATTGTGTGAGTGGATCACAGTTTGCTTATCCAGTCCCCTGTTGAGGGAGGTTTTGACTTGGGGTGATGACAGAAGAAGTTCTGACCATATTCTATCTAATCTATTTCTGGAACAGGATTTGACTTTCTTTTTAATTGGGCTGCTGTGATTGTTGTAATGCTGCTTTGCATGTTTTCATCCTAAACATGATTGTGTCTTTTCTTCTTAGCGTTTGCCAAGTCCTGCTTCCTTTTCTCAGTGTTGTACTTCATGGAACAGAAACAGATGGTGGGCAAGACCAACCCAATAAAAATATGCAGACACCTGTTTTTTGCAGGGCTGTAGAGGGCAGACATATCCTCAGTGTTTCACTTCTGGTGGTAGAGAAAACTTCCCCTTCATGTTGGGGATACAATGACAAGGAAGAAAGTTTAGTTGCTCATTCATGTCTGACTCTTTGCGACCCCATGGACTGTAGCCTAGCAGACTCCTCCATCCATGGGATTTTCCAGGCAAGAGTACTGGAGTGGGGTGCCATTTCCTTCTCCAGAGGATATTTCCGACCCAGGGATCGAACCCAGGTCTCCCACATTGTAGGCAGACGCTTTACCATCTAAGCCACCAGGGAGGACCTTGGGGATACAAAGGAGGTGTCTTCCTTCCAGCATGGGAAGTGCACCCCACAGACTCCTTCTGCCGTTTGGTCTCTGATTTTTAGGCTGCCCTCCCTTACTAATTGGTGAAGAAGTTGAAGCAAGGAAGAAAACCGAAGGTCATGTTCTCTGAGTGTGCTACCGATAAGAATGCAGCCTCTCAAGTTTAGGGCTTTCTTCCAACTTAGTGCTCCTGCAAATGTCCTCTTGATTCATTCCTCCCAGGAATGGAGCCCAGAGCCTGAAACATGGTTTCTCCTACGTTCCAACACTTTGAAGGCCCGAGTGAGGCACTGTGCCAGCTAACTAAACACTGTGAGAAACTGTAAACCACAGACAACACTTAATGAGAGATTATTGATGGCCCAGCTGCAACACCTTTTTTTTTTTTGGTAGTGTACGTGGTTTCTTAGATTTTTTTCCAGTCAGAGTGGTTTTGTTTCTAGGGTTCTCTGCTGTGTTCACTTCATTCCTGGTAAACTTGGACCTCACTGCTGTTTACACCTTCCACCAGCCCCCTTCACAGATGCTTCACCATGAAGCATGGCAGACCAGCCAGGGAAGGGGAACTTTGTGGTCATGTTGGAGCTGGGGGCATTCCCAGATGTCCCCTCCCAGGGCTCCCCTGATGTCAGGAGATTGTCTCGCTAGACAGCTGGTTCCTTGAAGGGAATCATAAATTCCTTCTCTGAATTGAAAGACCACCTGGGGCCCTGGAGCCTGTGGGTTGGGAAGGAGGGAGTGTGGAGTGATGGAGTTCCTTTTCACCTTTCTGGTCAGGAATGTGGTTATGCTCTGCCTGCTGCGTGATTACAGGGGTGATTCTTCTGGGCTGGAGTGCCCTGACCACAGAGATACCTACGATGAGAAGTTAGCACAGTACAGCTTAAAATGAGGGTGTATGTTTGCTTAAGTAACCGTAGAACTGACTTCCACGTTCTCTTTTTTTCTCTCTGTATCTGTCCACTTGTACACAAATACTTAGCTGCTTCAGTATTAAGGTTAGTTGGACCCAAACAGCTTTGTGCTCCTGAGTCCTTTAGCCTCAGGTCACCCTTGCAGAGACAGGGTCAACTCTTTTAGAGGGGGACCCTCCTGGTTTGCTGGAGTGGGCAGCTCAGGACGCGGTTGTACCTGCAGGAGACTTCATCATGTTTGAGTTCAGTTTCCCAAGTCTTGTGGAGTTGAATACCCCCATGGTACCATTATAAGCTCTGCATGTATTTGTTTTTAGTTCTTTTTCCTATGATGTTAATCAAAGAGTGGTTGTGATGATGAGAACTAATTAGTGAGTTTCATTATTAACAGTTCCCATCTTGAGACTTGCACATGATAATCCTGAGTGGTTAACTGTTAACTAATGGGTTTACTTATTCCCATTTCCCTGTACTGTTTTGTGTGCTGTGATGTCTGCCTCTCACCAGTCCCGACTATGTTATGCCTTGTTCAGTCGTTCAGTCACGTCCGACGCTTTGTGACCCCATGGACTGTAGCCCACCAGACTTCTCTGTCCATGGAATCCTCCAGGCAAGAATACTGGAGTCCTTCTCTAGGGGATCTTCCTACCCCGGGTATCAAACTTGTGTCTCCTGCATTGGCAGACGGATTCTTTACCACTGAGCCACCAGGGAGGCCCATGTTAAGGCCTTCTCTGTGGCTATTTTCAGTGGAAAAATCATAGATTTCACTTTGCTGGCAACCAGTGTAAACTGACAACCAAAATCCTTGTTCCAGAATTTAGAGAGATTGATTTGTATTTAGTTCTGTTCTTTGAAGATACTGGGGACCTACCTGTGTGAGTAGTGTTCTTGTGGCTCTCTGCCCTGTGACTGCCACATAAGGGTTCTCCTTTACTTGTCTCTTCCCCACCCCATCCCCCTCCACAACTTACCCGCTCTCCCAAACTTGGTAATTCATTATACTCAATTATTTCAAACATGTGTTTGCTTACACAGCAAAGTACTTTGTTAGAGGTAAGTTACAGTCTCACTGATGAAGGGGATCTTTTATAGGCATTGACACATGTACCCACGTTTACAAGAGGTTTATACTGACCATCGGAAGTCAGGGCAGAGTAGGAGTGTGTGCTTAAGGTTTGTTTATAACCTTTCCCACTCCCTGAGGATCATCCTGCCTTTCTTCAGGTCCTTCAAAACCTCATTCCTGTAAATTTGAGGTATAGATATTAACATCCTTTGAAATGAAGTCACCCCAGGCACATTTGTTGCATCATTACTTTCTCAATTTCAAGGTGCATTGAAGAAGCAGAAACATTCCTTAAAGAGATGCCATCCACAATAGCAGGTTAAATGTAGCTAATGCAACCTTAAATTAGCTTTTCTAGAAGGACAGAAAAATACTTAATGTTTGGTTTGTTTTGAAGCACAGGTAATGTGAAAACTACCAGTGCAACAAAGAAGACTTATCTGGTCAGAACTACAGTTGCTTCTTGATTATTTACACTGGTGGAGGGGAATATTAGTACAGAAAACTATAGCTAATATAGCCACGTGCATTCTCAAAGCCTTGAGACTGTGTAACTCAACTGTGAGAGCTGCGGCGAATAGATTCCCAGACCTCATGTAAACCAGCCTGAGAATGGTTTACTCCACAGAAAACTTGAGGATGAGGGTCTTTGTAACAGTATTCCTAAACAGAAATATTTGATATTTAATAGTCTTACCTGTGCCTTAAGTCTCCATGTTGTTATTTCTTTAAATTTGAGGCCATTAATCTTTATTTTTTAAAATATGTTTGGAGTTATAAGGAAATCTGTCATTTCACCAGGTCTTAGAAGGTCCTGCTTTGAATAATTGGAAGAGAATTTTAAATGTCATGTTAATGACGTCCTTTCAACTTTATCACTTGGCTGCCCTTGAAATCCACCTGCCATCTTCAACTCTTCATTAGGGCTTAAACTGGGCTCTAATCATGTTTTCTCTTATTTACCTACTGCTGAAACCTTTAGAAATGAGTATTGGAGCCTAGCACATTGCTGTACTGTCACAGGCTCTTAGGAAGGCAATCATTTAGCCGTAACCTTTAGTCCATTTTCTAGTAAGATAAGCAAAAATCCTAAAATTTAAAAAAAAGGGAAAAATTCCATAGCTAAATTCACAGAGAATGACTTATAACTATATCACTTGAGGGAACTTGTCAGCCCATCTTTCCAGTCTTTTCACTTGAGCCACAGAAACAAATGCTAAAGGTTTCGAGAATTTTTGTATTGAAAAGGAACTTGCCAAGCAAAGGAAGAGCTTGAGATGACTAGGAAAGACAGATACCATTGTCTGCCTGTGACGTGAGTTTCAAAAAAGCTGATGACATCTTTTGGTGATTGCATTCAATTTAATTCACTTTATTAGAATTTTTTATTTCAAAAACTCTACCACCTTGGGCAAGATTTCCATCTTTTCCTTTAATAGATGGTCCATGGGCGTATCACCTGCTCAAGAGGATGAAGAGATTTGCATTTTGTCTCACGGTTTTGCCTCTGGGAAGAGACATGGCCAATTCTCATGGGTTTTTAAAATTTGCTTTCATGGCTTCAGTTGTCACAATTGGCTTTTGCTTCTCATTGTCATAATCGATGGCATGTCACATTCCCTTTGCTCTCTTCCCATGTATTTCTGGAATAGGATTAAATTGTAGGTTGAGACTTAGGAGGAGTGAGGAACATCCATTGTTTTATTTTTATCGGTCCATCTGTCTGTATCTGTCTTACATGGCTAACAATAGGGCCCCTTCATTTCTCCCTGATTCTCTGAGTAAGTATCCCTGATAAACTAGGTAATCATTAGCAAGATAGGAGTTTGCTGCCACTTTCTTTTTCAGTATTAACATTAGAGGTGTACGTGTGTGTGCGATTTTATTCCCGTAAGCATCTTTTTCTCAGATAAATACATCTTAGAGACGGTGATGAGCAAATGTCTATTTTTGAAAAATATAGATTACTGTGGTCTCGAGGGAAAGGCCTTCTCTTTAGAGACCTTAAGTTGCCTCATGATTTGTGATAATCAATTTAATAATTGTTGTTGACTTACTGGCTCAGCCCAGAAGTAACGTTGCAGATTTAGACTAGCATGCACAAGGGTTTTAATCAGGTGGTACCTTCCTTCCTGTGGAGCATTTGTCTTGCTTGACTGTTCTGGACCTCAGCCAAGCGCCAGAAAAGCATCTTCCCACTGTATATGGATGGAAGAGTGTGTGTGAAGTGTTCATTGGGGAAGTTCCCAACCCACTAAAGCTCATTGTCACCTTACCTTTTTACCAATACGCCCTTAGAAAAACACTGAGAATAGATGACTGCCTCTCCTTTTCTCCAAGAATCTGTTTAAAGAGAAGGATGACTCTCATTACTATAAATATCGCTTTCATCCCAGCCTACCTCACGGCTTCTGAATGAGAGGAGCCCCTTTGGCTGCTGTGAAGACTCTCAAATACTTGATGGCTTGTTAAATTTTCATTATCTAATGTGCACTAATTTAGGTACAATAGCTCTGTTGCTAGGAGCAGAGTTAGGAAGGAAGAGCTTGGCGAGTGCAGACGGCTTCTGTCTTCCGAGTTGGGCAAGTGTGCAAAACTCGCTGTCCTCCGAGGGAGCTTGGGGCTCTGCCGGCCGCGCTGCAAACCTCTGAAATTCATCCAGTGACTATTCCCCCAGCAATGCCACATGATACCTGATGCTTGCTTACTCTGTCATCTGTTTAATTAGCTGGAGAGACTGAAAGGATTTGATGGCTCTCAGCTCGTCTGAAGCTGAGAGCTCTGAGGTTCAGAAGGTCCATGAGTTGGTACTCTTGAGGGTAGATGCTTATACTTTGGGTTGATGGATGGGAAAAGTTTTTTTAAACCCGTATAAAGTTTCACATGCTTTTATCATTTCTGTAATTATTGGTGCTGACATGATGTGGTGTCTTCTGGTCCCCGCGGATCACATCCTGCTGTTGCAGGTTTCCTGGGCTGGGAACAGGAGCCCCATGCCCCAGTCCCTCCTCATCCCTGGAAAGACAGAGGGCAGGGCTTGAAGTATGGGATCCTCCCCACTGACCCCACAAAGGCTGCGCTCTCCTCCTTGTTAGGAAAATACAGCCTATTAAAGACTGACGATGAGCTGTTTTGGGTTTCCTAGAAAAGGGATTTAGGGGCTGTGTCAGGAACCTGGGTGTTATGTTTTTTTTTAATTGAAAATTAAAGGTTAGAAGGTTAAACTTTGAAGATGGTAGGTGTTGGTCTTTTCCTTTAATTTTCTGTAGGAGGAAGAAGAGCTCTTTTTCCTCTCCTGGAAGAGTGAAATTCTCATTTCAAGCCACCATCCTAATTTCTTAAAAATTATTTATTTATTTTTGGCTACACTGGGTCTTTGTTACTGCGAGAGGACTCTCTGTCGTTGCAGTGAGCGTGGGCTGCTCTTCATGGAATGTGCGGGCTTCTCATTGTGGCGGCTTCTCTAATTGCAGAGCACAGGCTCCAGGTACATGGGCTTCAGTAGTTGCAGCACTTAGGCTCAGTAGTTGTGGCTCTTGAGCTTAGTTACTCTGCAGCACGCGGAATCTCCCTGGACCAGGGATGGAACTCCTGTCCCCTGCATTGTCAGGCAGATTCTTATCCACTGCACCACCAGGGAAGTCTTTTATATCCACTGAATGCTTTAGTAATTGAACAGAGGAGAGAAGAGAGCCATTGAGAATGCTCTAGAAGCTTTTGATTAACTCTGTTTCTCCTGTGAATGTCACATGGGTTTCTTGTTTTTGTCATGGTTTCAGAAATGTCTTATTCTAAGGTTATTTGCCCAGCTTCCTGTGGTGTGCCAGACTTTTTGCCCCAGACCAGAGAGAAAGAAACATTTACCTTGATTCCATTATTCTTCTGATGGTTCTTCTTTTCTCCCCCAGGACACCCAAAAAGCAAAGCAGTTTCTGCCCTTCCTTCAGCGGGCAGGTCGTTCTGAAGCTGTGGTGGAGTATGTGTTCAGTGGTTCTCGTCTCAAGCTGTATTTGCCAAAGGAAACTTGCCTTATCACCTTCTTGCTTGCGGGTAAGTCTCCTGTGTTATGTGGTGTTCTGAAAATTCTTCTTGGAACTCAGAAGTCATCCCTGGAGGTCACATGCCCTCCTTCCCACTGGGTTTTCCACAGGACTTGGAGCCCATGTGGGTGCTTTAGTCTCTGATGGAGACGTGAACGCAGAGCTCCTAGTTTGATCCTGCTGTTACTGCAGACCCAGCACTGGTTCCATCCTGCTTCTCATTCCCGCCAACCGCAGGACGTGGGCACGTAGGACAGCGTATGAGACACATATGTACTCATATCCCGAGTGAAGGGAATTCCAGACCTAAGACAGTGTTCATCATGGAGTGAGTGTTCATGGCTAATGTCTGCCATTTGGGCTAGACCGCCCTGCTGTGTTTGTGAACCATTTTTAAAGTCTTTATTGAATACGTTACAATATAAGTTCCATTTTACGTTTTGTTGTTTTGTTTGTTTGGCCAGGAGGCACAATGTGGGATCTTAGCTCTCTGACCGGGGATCGAACCTGCAGCCCCTGCTTTGGAAGGCGGTCTTAACCACTGGACTGTCAGGACTGTCCCAAGCCTTCCTCCTTTTCTTTGCTGACCAAATGTCCATCTTTCTTACCCTGTCTTTTCTAATAATACTTCACAAGCCAACAAGTCTATGTGTGAACCATGCTCTATGAGTAGTTCACATGTATGCATTCAAGGAGCAGATGGCTTCATTATTTCCCCGCTGGCAGACAAGAAAATTATTTCCATCAGTACTTTGCAGAGGCTGTGGTCTTTGAGGGAGAGGGTCACCCCACAGCTGTGCACACAAACTTTTGCTCACTCCCAAAGGACATTCCCGTTGTGTTTACCTGCTGCGTGCTGCCTTCTCTAGGGCTGTCCTGTTGCCTCAGCCCTACTTCTGTTGAATTCCTGAGTAGAATTTGCCATTCTCTGCCACATTGCCTCAGCCTCCCTTTTATTGAAGGCACTGATAGTGTCTTCCCCAATAAGGGTCTCCTACAGACCCCAGCTAAATGGATCATTAGGTGTGATCAGTGACTCCCTGAGCATGTGGCCATGAAGCACACGGTTGCTGCTTGGCCCTCATGGCTCCTTGAGTCTCCTGCAAGTGTCCTCTTACTGATCACCTCTTGCCTCTACAGGCCTTCTGAAGGGGCCAGTGGATGTATGATACACAGCTCAGGGCAGCTCTAGAAAAGGAAGGCTGTAACAAAGCCACGCCCCCCTGGAGGCCTGTGCTTTCGTTGTCTGCACATGTGTGCTGTAAGTGAACGGAGGGGCAGGATGCCTATTAAGGTTCTCGTAGTGGGGGAGTTTCTTAGCCGTGAATCCTTGTTGTTACAGGGTTTGAGATATAATATTCAACTCATTCTTTGCTCACTGCCTGCAAAACAAAAGCATCCTTTTGGCAGCGTTGAGCTTGATCCCAGAGGTGTGAAAGAGAAACAGCATTATTCTTTCCCAGAAACTTGGCCACAGATCTATACGGGAAATAAAACATTGAGGTTCTGGCTTCCCAACCTAAAACCACCTGAATGGAGCCGGCCCAGGGCTTTAGACCTGTCTTGGCTGGAGTATTCCTGCAGAACCTTCTGGTCATACCTTGCTGAGACACAGGCAGCCTAATCACTTGCCTTGGCGTCCGCCGGTTCTCCTGTGTACTTGGCATTCTTCTAAGCCTTAGCAATTCAAAAGGCATTGCTTGAGTTACCTTACATAGTGAAAGATAGATTACAGAAGCTAATACCTGATAAAAATATGAGCTTTTACATTTTTCTCCTGCCATCCTCTATGCAGTTGTGTTATGCATCTTCTGATTTGTTTAGAATCCTGGCAGGGATACAGAACATGGGAGAGTCATGAGAGAGAGAGGAGGCAGGGAGGCCTCGGTTTGAACAGGAGGCTCTGCTGTTGTATGAGCAGGAGACTTCAGCGAATTTTGTTGTTGTTGTTTTTCTTACTCTCTTCAAGCCTTGGTTTACACATTGGCTAACTGGAGAGCATTTCTTACCTTTTAGGATTTTTGTGAGGATTTAATGAGATGTATAAATGTTCAGAGCAGGCTGCCATAAAGTAGATCATCAATAAGTGTTTCCTTCCTGCCCTCCTCACAGACTTAGTGAATTCATAACCAGAGCTTTTCTTAACTCTGTGTGGAATGGCACAGTTGTGCACCGTGTGTTTCTAAGAGACTCTGACCACCACATTAATTCAAATAAATCAAGACAAGGAGCTGCCCCAGCTGCCTCCTGACTTAGCAGAATGCTCACTGAAAGAAGAGCTACTGGCTTTCCTCTTTGAGTTTGGAGCAAGGAACTCTGCATTCTGGTAAGACACAGGCCTAGGTCTTGAGATGCTCTAGAGGAAAGACAGGCACGTGAACAAGCTGTAGTGTTTGGTGGTAGGCAAGAAAATAGAATTATTTATAAGACACAGAAGTAGCTAGCACAGAGGAGGGAATCGTTGGTTGGGTGGAGGTCAGGGATTGTGTATCTGGGCTGTGTTGGAAAGGAGATATGAGTCTGCAATGTTGTAAGGACAGGACAAGAGGGGAGGAGAAGGAATATTCTAGGTAGAGGTACCACAGGTACAAAGATATAGAGGTACAGTATATTCTGATGTGTCCAGGGAACCATGAATCCTTTGGTAGAATGTAGAGTGAAGAGTGGGCTGAGGCTGGAAATACAGAAGGAAGCTAGTCTTCCACGGAACATGCTGTGGACCCTCAGAGTTGTTTAAGGTATTAGGGGCATGACATGTTTTTCTTGGTAGATAAGTTAGAATACATGAGGCTGGAGGTTGGGAGAGTGGTTAAGAAGCAAGAGGGACAGAGGCCAAAAAGCTGGTGAAAGAGGAGAGGAAAGGTTAGAAGAGTTTTTAAGAGGAAGACTTCCTCATTCAGGGAATGACTTGGGTTTTGGGGTCAAGGATGGAGGGTGACATTGAATACAGAAGAGAAAGTAAAGCGGCCCAGGGCTTGAGTTATTGGGCAGAGTTTGATGTCCACCAGCACGGGCAACACTAAGAATGGGTTCTTGCAACAGATAGTCGGTGTCCAGAGGATTAGATGGAGAACCCTGAGAGAGTAGTCTTCTGGAAGCCAAGTGTTGGGTTCTACCTTAAAAGATCGAGTAGGTAAAAACTGTGGAATTATTTTATACTACTGATCGATTACTAAGTCACAGAGTTTCTTTTTTTTAATCAGGGTTGATTCAGCTAACAGATTACAGACAATTGGGGAGTAAACGTGGGTAAGAAGAAACAGAGTTTAAAATAGACAGCTCTTCATAACAGTCTAACAGAATGGAAAAAGCAGTGCAGAAAATTGAGTGCTAAAGGGTCATTCTAAGGATGTCAGCATCTTGAGTACCTTTATAAAAACTGTAATTGTTAGGATCGGAACAGAACATGACATGAATACTTAGAAAAGCTATTCAGTATACCTATTGTCTTCATAGTGCCAATTATAGAATGGAAAACTCAACGAAGTCTTCTTGGCTAGCAAGCACATAAAAAAGATGAAGTGAGAGGATACCAGGATCTTGAGAAGCACTGGTCTGAATTCTCAGGAGCAGGAACTCAGAGGGGATGCAAGTCAGTCATCCACCGGGCAGTGACCTAGTGGAAACAGAATGAGTGAGATGGAGAACATGGCTGGAGATCCTGGAGAGAAGGGCTCCTCGGTTGTCTGAAACCAGCCCCAAAGCTGAATGTCAGTGTAAACAGACATGACACTCACACCTTCCAGCTGCTCACCTGGACAGTGGTCCACGTGACACAACTTGGTGGCTCTCTGTGGAACACTCCCTGCACCCGGTAAAAATGATGTTATTGTTGTGATTCTCAAGGGGAAAGTCGAGAGAGCTGTTCAGCAGTCCTGTATGTGCTGGTCTCATCACTCCCAGCCTCTTGGAGAGCCCTCTGGACTTTGAGGTGGGGTGGACACTTCCATTTTCATGTGGCCTTTTTTGGGCAGACGGCCCCACAGCTTGATAGGGAGTGGCATTTGGCCCGAGCCAGCTGGCCTCTGTCACGGTTCCTGCACCCCTGTATGTGGAATGATTGCCTGGTCAGATGGGATAGCAGGTGGGGCTAGGCAGAGTCAGCTGTAGCTAACAGGTCAGCGCCTCCTGAGAGCGTTTACCCTTCAGTCCTCCCAGCACCTGGCTCAGGTTTGGCCACGGAACAGGTGACCTTACCCCCTCAGAAATGAGAGTGCTCAAAGTCCCCCGCCTACTGCGGAGGCCGCCACCTAGGAGCATTTACTTCACTCTTTGAGGCAATCACAGCAGTCCTTGTCCTGTGTTAACAAGGCCAACATTCTGTGGGCATTAAAAGCGTCCTTCCTTCTCATCTGGCAGCATTTAGTGAGCTCCATACACTATCTTATGGCTTCCCTGATAGCTCAGTTGGTAAATAATCCGCTTGCAATGCAGGAGACCCCGGTTTGATTCCTGAGTAGGGAAGATCCGCTGGAGAAGGGATAGGCTACCCACTCCAGTATTCTTGGGCTTCCCTGGTGGTTCAGCTGGTAAAGAATCCACCTGCAATGCAGGAGGCCTGGGTTCAATCCCTGGGATGGGCAGATCCCCTGAAGAAGGGAAAAGCTACCCCCTCCAGTATTCTGGCCTAGAGAATTCCATGGACTGTATAGTCCATGGAGTCTCAAAGAGTCAGACACGACTGAGCAACTTTCACTTCACTTCACTTCACTTCATACACTGTCTTCTCTTAGAACAAAAGCAGTCTAGTGGTAGTGAATTAGTCACTCAGTCGTGTCCAGCTCTTGCAGCCCCATGACTGTAGCGCACCAGGCTCCTCTGTTCATGGGATTTCCCAGGTAAGAATACTGGAGCAGGTTGCCATTTCCTTCTCCAGATCTTCCCAACCCAGGGATTGAGCCCAGGTCTCCTACACTGCAGGCAGATTCTTTATCCACTGAGCCACCAAGGAAACAAGTTTACCTTGTCTTTATTTTTAGTTCATTTTCACTTGTCCTGCGTGTCACCTTTACTTAGTACCTTGTGTAAAGGGACACTGAGGCACATATTTGCAGATTGCCTGGCCCATGATTCTCATTTTTATTTCAGAGCACCAGTGGGCTCTGGAGTGTCTTATTGCTGTGACCTTTGTATGACGGTGCCTTATTTTGCATTACTTTCTTAGCTCTGGGCTGTCTGGGTCATGCTGAGGGCACAATTCAGGAAGTTGTCCTGTTGGCTAAGCATAGCGGGTATCAAACTGTCATTAAATCAAATGCCTGAATGAGAAGAGAGTAATAATTTGAAATTTCAGTACAAAGTATTGTAAGGAGTCTTAATATCATCAGATAGTTGGACTCTTGTAACTCAGCAGTCCCCAGCCTTTTGGGCATCAGGGACCAGATTTTTGGAAGATTATTTTTCCATGGAAAGAGGGGAGGGAAGGTGGTTTCAACATGATTAAGGCATATTACATTTATTGTGCATTTTCTTCCTATTATTACTAGATCAGCTCCACCTCAGATCATGAGGCATTAGATCTCGGAGGTTGGGGACCCCTATATTTAACTTTACATTTCCTCGGTCTTAATGGTAGGGCAGCAACATGTCCAGGTTTGGCTGTGTGGTGGGCAGTGGATGTAGGTCACCTCATGTGGAACTCACAGTACCAACCATCTAGTATGCGGCAAGCCACCTGGCAGGGTGTTCCCACGTGGATCACAGCAGGCGGCTTGTAATTAACCAGTTACCTAGTCATATGAAACAAGACTAGAAAACGAGGCTTTTCTTTGCCTGCCCTTTGGCATTTTTCAATTTTTTATTTTCTCTTTGATTACAAATGTCCTCTTGAAACTGCCTCCCTTGTCATAAGGCAAGCAAGAGAGCTTCTAGAAGTCTGGGGTTTGATAAGTGATGGTATGTATGTCCCCGATGAGCTAAAGGGTTGGCTGTGTGTCCTTCCACCTTGAATGCCTTTGAACAAAGTACCACATTTCCTTCTCTCTGTAATGTCTCTTCTCCAGTCAATCCTAATAGGGATATCAACTGCCTGTTTCAGCAGAGCCAGAACTTTAATGAGAGAGGAGAGGGAAGGTGAACAGGAATATCATCCTCATCTCCTGGCCCCAGGAATGGTGGATCCCCATTGATTACCAGTGCCTAACCAAATTACACAATTAACGCCAGTGTATGTTTTAAGTGAGAAATCCCGTTCTGCTATCACAGAGGTGCTAATGAATCAGGCTGTTATTGTAGTTGTGTTTGCTAGCCTTCTATCCTTAATTAAGCAATTACAGGGTCTGCTAATACTTATGAATTCTTTTCAGATACTTTAATTGAATTGCAACTTAATGGATATTTGTAAAGTGGGGTAGTCTTTCTCTTGGGACTTGCCCATTTGGTTCTGTCTCCTCCGCCTACTTGTTTCCAGTTGGGTCCCATTACAGGAAATGGGCAGCTGGGCATGAGACTTTTCTAGGGCTGTTCTAGTTCTTCACTTTTGAAGATATTATTGTGAATTATATGAATTATGTTGGTATCAGAAGGTCCTCAAGGGTCACTTGTAGGAATTAGCACAATAAATAGGTTTGGGGAGACTTTCTTAATGAGGCCAAGATTTTTATCACAAGTCCACTAAAAGAAAGGCATTCTCTGATAGGTTGTGGCTAATGCTTAAGTTAATCAGATAATTTCTGCCTTCTTGAATGCCTTGTAGTCTAATAGTTGAGAAAGCCATGTGAAAAACTGCAACAGAGAACAACACAATAGAGTTGTGAAGAGTATAGGTGGCATGAGAGTGCAGAGGAAAGAACAGTTAATTGAGGAATGGGAAAGACTTCCCAAGGGAGATGGTATGAGTGTCCAAGAGGATCTGGACTTTTTTTTTTTTTAACCTTTTTGGCCAGCTGTGTTCGATTCATTTAGGCAAAACAACTTTGCCTATATTCGTTCTCAGGAAGAGTCACCTAAAGAAATGAATGGATTCATCCATCATTTTTCCCTCTGCTTTTGTCTGGGTATATAAATCTCCTTCTCGGTCTTAGAGCGTTCAGAGCTCTGCCCTCAGCTCCCCATCTATGCATCAAGCCATTACCCATGATCACGTGGATGGAAGTGCAAGCCTACGATTACCGCCTGATTATCTTCCATCTTTAGATTGTGAATCATCCCCAGAATGAGCCTCCTCATGCTTGTGGGTCACTCAGTCACATGGCTATTTAATAATTTTTTTATGTCTACTGGGCACTTTGCTAGGAATATTGAAACGTGTAAGATAAGGTTCCAGCCTTCAAGCAAAGTATTTGTATCTACCAAGGTACAAGATGCATATACAGGAAGAGAAATGTATTTGTAAGAAGTATAAGGGTAGAAGAGACAACCCATACCCTTTTATAAAATTATTGTTCTTCTGTGATCAGAAAGATTCAGTTCAGTTCAGTCACTCAGTCGTGTCCGACTCTTTTCGACCCCATGAATGGCAGCACGCCAAGCTTCCCTGTCCATCACCAGCTCCTGGAGTTCACTAAAACTCATGTCCATTGAGTCGGTGATGCCATCCAACCATCTCATCCTCTGTCATCCCCTTGTCCTCCTGCCCCCAACCCCTCCCAGCATCAGGGTCTTTTCCAATGAGTCAACACTTCGCATGAGATGGCCAAAGTACTGGAGCTTCAGCTTTAGCATCAGTCCTTCCAGTGAACACCCAGGACTGATCTCCTTTAGGATGGACTAGTTGGATCTCCTTGCAGTCCAAGGGACTCTCAAGAGTCTTCTCCAACACCACAGTTCAAAAGCATCAATTTTTCGGCGCTCAGCTTTCTTCACAGTCCAACTCTCACACCCATACATGACCACTGGAAAAACCACAGCCTTGACTAGACGGACCTTTGTTGGCAAAGTAATGTCTGCTTTTCAATATGCTATCTAGGTTGGTCATAACTTTCATTCCAAGGAGTAAGCGTCTTTTAATTTCATGGCTGCAGTCACCGTCTGCAGTGATTTTGGAGTCCTCCAAAAAATAAAGTCAGCCACTGTTTCCACTGTTTCCCCATCTATTTCCCATGAAGTGATGGGACCAGATGCCATGATCTTCATTTTCTGAATGTTGAGCTTTAAGCCAACTTTTTCACTCTCCTCTTTCACTTTCATCAAGAGGCTTTTTAGTTCCTCTTCACTTTCTGTCATACAGGTGGTGTCATCTGCATATCTGAGGTTATTGATATTTCTCCTGGCAATCTTGATTCCAGCTTGTGCTTCTTCCAGCCCAGCATTTCTCATGACGTACTCTGCATCATAAGCAATATACAGCCTTGACGTACTCCTTTTCCTATTTGGAACCAGTCAGTTGTTCCATGTCTAGTTCTAACTGTTGCTTCCTGACCTGCATACAGATTTCTCAACAGGCAGGTCAGGTGGTCTAGTATTCCCATCTCTTTGAGAATTGTCCACAGTTAAGACAGTCCTAATTCATAGCCCAGAAATACGGGATCCAGGAAGGCAGCAAGCTGAGAGCTGGCTCAGCCATGTCAGTGTGGGCATGGAGTCCGATGTTCCATCTGAGGACCACGATTTTAGGGTGGTCATCAGCAAACTGAAAAGAGTCAGAAGAGAGTGACCTGGGAAGTAATATCTTGGGAGGCCCCTACCTGAGAACTGGTAGAGGCATCAGAGGAGACATTCGGGACACAGTAGAGTGGTCTCTGGGTCAAAAAGGCAAGGATTCAATTTTTTTCAGTAATCATTTCAAGTTTTTTTTTTTAACTGAGACATAGTAATAAATAAGGGGGCTTCCCCAGGTGGCACAGTGGTAAAGAATCTGCCTGCCAATGCAGGATATGCAAGAGACACGGGTTTGATCCTTTAGTGGGAAATATCCCCTGAAGGAGGGCATGGCAACCCACTCCAGTATTCTTGCCTGGAGGATTCCCTGGACAGAGGAGCCTGGTGGGCTACAATCCGTGGGGTCTCAGAGACAGGCACAACTGAGCACACAGCACAGTAATAAATAAAGACATCAATACAAGTAACATTTGTTCGGCATGGTTTCATGGTAGCCACAGACCTTGGAGCTAGAACACGTAAAGATGCATTCTTGCTCTCCTGCTTCCTAGTTAATTATTTCCATGAGACCAGCCTGCTTGTCTTGGTGTGATGCTGGGACCCAGAGGTTTGGGGAGCAGCAGGGCACGTGTGGCAGCTCCCAGCCAGTCAGGCCAGAGACTCCAGCAGCTGAGGGAGAGAGGGTCCTGGGGTGGCCCTGCCTTCCATTTAGGATGTTCCACCCACGCCATCAGTTGGGTTTCCTATGCCAAGGAAAGAAAGATGCAGATTTTTATCTGTTTATCCTGGGTAAGCCCATTGATTGTTTTTGGGTGGGTAGGTCAAAGGTAAGTGAAAAGAACCCTTACTTCCTCAGTAACCCTTAATTCTGGCTTTTAATGTCACCTTTTCCTCTTGCTGCCTTGGGGTCTCAGTGTCTATGAGACAGGGGGAGAATGTCCTGCAGAGGTATCAGGCTATCCCTGCAGAGCTAATGAGAGCCAGTAGAATGGAACAAAAGGGTCAGACCTGTGAGTTTTCTCCCAACGGTTCCTTTTCCATTCCTTCTCCTTGCCTCCTACTGGAAGGTTCTTTCTGAATCTGTTAAAGCTTGTTTCGGCTGCCTTCCAGCTGGTGGGCACGGGGGGAGGGAATGGGAAGCTCACAGAACTCTGGTGGCTGTTCTTTGCTGGAGTCTGTCCAACACCAGCTCCTGTCTCTGGTTGTGCCCAGATGCCTTCGTTCTAATCCCGTATTTGTGGTGTCCCCAGAAAAATAAATCTCAGTGTGAATATTTCACGGCCATCTTCCTAGCCTGTTGGCATTTTCCACCAGCCCTATAGTAGTGATGGTGGCCAGCAGCAGTGCCCAGGACTGGGCTGCCCACCACTCTCCCTGCCCTGAGAGGGAGCGTTCTCTATTTGGCCAGCCTAAGAGTAGGAAATGACAGGACCTTGGATGCAGGAGAGGGAGTGTAAATGGTGTGGTAATTTGAAATTAAAGGGAAATGCTTAGAAATCTGGTAATGGGCAGCCCTGGGGTGAACAGTTCTCACTGTGCCTGTAAGACTTAATCTTGGTTGCTATGGGAACCACCTCTCACATCCCCCTTTCAAACGGAGATATGACTGGATTTTTAAAAAGCAGAAAAAGTTCTTCATCATGGAAAAGTGTCTTTGCCCCCAAGCCCCAGGTCTCTGCACACCTTGGGTTCCTTCCAGAAAGTTCTCCTGAGGCTTCCCCACACTAATGGGCTAGATTTGCCAGAGCCCATGCCTGGCCCTTTATGTAAATAGCGCTGACCGGGGCATTAGAACATGTGGTGTCCAGTGTGGGCAGCCAGCCCATGCACACTCTCCTGGTGCCCCTGGAGGGGTGCTATGGGTTTCCACTTGAGGGACGGGGTAGGACCACTGGCCCCATCATAAGGGGCTGGAAGGAAGCCAGGGAGCTGTGCCTGCTCTCAGTGCCAGGGGGTCGGTCCCAGAACCTGGGGTAGGGCTGCCAGGCTCAGACCTTGTAGGAGCAAGAACAATCCACAGAAGTTCCTTTCATATCCAGAAGACATCTGAGACTCAACTGCATTCTCAGTTGTGGTTTTTCATCATTAGCGCTTTTCCCCATTTATTTAAACTGCCCACTTAATCCAGGCCTGGTAAGTTTTCAGGTTCTTTTAAACCATCCTTTGCCTATGACAAAAATGCATGAGATCTACATCTGTCTTCAGTGACCTTTGGTTTCTAGACCTACAGCTCCCTGCAAAGTTGACTTCTGGGCTTCTAAGTGGGCTTTGTGGAAACTTTCTAAGTTTTTCAGATTGCCTGTAGTTTTTCCTTATACTCATGCTTTACAGTAGCAGTCCTGAATAAACCCTAGTAACTCCCGTGCTTACCTTCACTGTATCACTGTATGTAGGAAGACGTTTAAATGGACTGGCTCGTCTCCGACGGGTAGAGAAGTTCCCATTTCGGTGCCCTGGTGTGCCTCCTTTTCCTGAGCTTGTACATCTGCTAGTGATTTTTCTAGGGTTAATTTGGGTGTTTTTATTTTTAAATTGGAACATGGTGTCTGTCTCTTCTCTGTGTGTGTTTTGGATGCGGCCCCTGTGCTAGGCATGCGGTTATTAACTCCACTGATACACCAGTTCGCTCATTAGCATTTGCATTTTAAATTACAAGCTAGAGCAGACGACATTTATGCTATATTTGTACCTCTGCCTTCTTCATGAATGATGTCGTATGTGCAGAGACTGCAGAAATAACTCCTCTGGGGCCCTGAAGTATTTTAGTCTCTTCTTCAACAAACTATTTCTTCTTTACTCTTGATTCTCATTGTTTGATAGCGAATTGTTAAGTTCTTTTCCGAGTTTAGCCTTATTTGTGAGTGCTGCTGATTACGATGTGCTGATGATAGCCTCACCCTTCATATCAAAATAAGCCTGCTCTATGGAGTGGCCTCTTTCCTCTCATGTAATGGTCCTGGAGAGCAGTCTGCTTTGACTAGAGAGGAGGGAGTTTCTTCCCCACAGTTGGGTGGGTGGGGAGACGTGGTAACAGATATTTGTTCTCGCTCGTATTCAGGCTCACACCCCTCTTTTCTATCATTGATTAGTCAGAGGTTATTTTTTTAACACCTGTTACTGCTTGGTGCTGCAAGGAAAAAGAGAGTAGGGTGAGAATACATGCCTTCAAGGAGCTTCTTTTTGCCAAGAAACATTGATATTGCACCACAGAGCAGCATGTACTTAGATGCCAGGAGTTATGTTCTCTTCAGGGAACGGTTTCTCTTAGCAGATGGAAACGTTAGCACCTAGATCACAAGATCTGAGTCAGAAGTTCCCAGATGTGGATCGGGGACCTGGGAGGGGAGCGTCCGAGGCCCAGCTCTGCACCAGCCAAGCGTTAGCTGGTTTCTGACAGCAGACTGCGAGCAGGAAGCAAAGCACTGATAGACAGCTATGCACTCACATCATCCTGATTCCCCTTTGTGATGACGAGTTTCAGTTCTCTGAAGGTCTGTCACAGGGACCCTTCCTCTTGGTGAGCTCTGCTTTTGAAACACATCATGAAAAATCCAGGGAAGTTGCACTGGAAATAGTAAGTGTGCATTCTAGGTAATACATACAGAGGTAGGCAATGGTTCTTTAGCAATTTTATCTTTCCCATCAACTCTTCTATCAAAAGAAGTTTAAAAAGATTGGAAGGTTGATGGGCATGACAGTTGAAGAACTATTACCTCCCGCTGCATTTCTTTAACCCCATGAGGATGGTTTATGTTCTGTGTTTGGCATACTGTTACAATGTCCTTTAGTGGCTGCCCTGGGCTCTGGGCTCCAAACATGGCCCTTTGAGCCTGAGTGGTTTCCCCCTGCTTCCATAGTCTCCAGCTTCTTTTGATCGCTGTGTCTGTTACCTGCAATATTGTTCCCCAGAAGGTAAGTCTGATAAGGTAAGTGTAGATAAAAGGAGATGAGCAGGCCCCTGGAGGCTTTGGAGTGTGAGCAGAGCTGGAGATCCAGTGGCTGGGACACAGTGAGACAGGTGAAGTTTCCTTAGGGTTGTATGGTGGCAGGCATCTCCATGGTACCCAGAGTGTTCAGAAATCTCACATGTAATGCTTTGTGAGGATGCTGATGGAAACAGTGGGAGCAAACAGCTCAACTGAAGACCCAAGGAGTCCCACCAACTCCTTGGTAACAGCTGTTATCGGGGAAGGCCTGCCTGCTACTGCGGCTCCAGAGGGGAGAGGGGTTGACTGCCTGCACTCCACTAGCTGCTGAGCCGTCCCTGCCCTTCCTCCACTCTGTCGCTGGGTTCTGACAGAGACCTTGAGTTAAGCGGGTTAGGAATAAACTGCTTGAATGTGCTTGTGCAGATAGCTTCTCTCACCAGCTCTCTGAAGTGCTTTGGGATACACGGGAGTCCTTCGTAAGCTGCTGTATAAGCTGTGAAGTCCGTTGTTGCCACCCTTCGCCGCCAGCGAATCTCTAACCTGAGTGAGGTAGACTTGGCCCCCAGCCAGGGCTAGGGATTGGCACCGTCAGCAGCAGCAGCGCTGCCCACCAGAGTCACCAGCAGCTGTCGCAGGTTGGAGGATTTGCAGAAATTGAGATGGCTGTTCCCAGTTACTGGCATTTGCCCGGTGATGAATGACCGTGTCTGTGCGCAGTGGCTCTGTGTGCTTTCCTTCGGCCTTTTCTTCTCAGCCCCTGATTGTGGCGCCTGCTCAATGGCCCCGTTGTGGAGGAGGACACTGAATGGAGCGCCGAGTGGCCTGCCTCTCCCGCTATCCCCTCCCTCCATTGGCCTGAACGGAGCCAGTAAGAATAGCTCTTTGATCCCCTGAACTGCTTCTTGGGGCAGGAATTTCGTGGCACATAGTGCAGATGCCAAGGGGCTAAGAAGCCAAACTCCAGAGGCCAGAGAAATGAACTTCTCCCGAAAGAGGGCCATGTGATCCCAACTTCCATTACTGTGGGGTCCTTTGGCCTTAACCCACACATTTGCACCAGAGTGGCCAGAGAGGGAAGACCAAAGATCAGAAAAGGTCTATCTTGACCTTTTCATGGGTAGCATGTTTATTTCTGATATGATTGCCCTAAATTAAATTTTTAGGGATTTGCACCACTTTTGTATAACTTCTTCTTATCCCACAGTCATGCATATTCATATATGCATATGCTGCAACTGGGGTTACAGTGCCATCTCCTTAGAGATTAAACTGCAAAGAAAACTGGCATGAATGACCTCTTTTAAGAGACTTGCACCCTCCCAACTCTAAGCTCTACTGTGCTTCTCTCATGTTACCTTTTAATTTTCTCTGCTTGCCACTCTGAAATTTTCTAGTTTATTTACTCTTTTGTTTTTTGGGGGGGTTTTGTTTTTTTGCTTTTTTTCTTTTTTTGGTGACTCTATCACCAAGATGTAAGATGTTTGAAGGCCAGGGACCTTGTCTCATGACTGCAGAACCTCTGTAAGTAGAGCCCAGACAGTGTGTGTTTTGAAGTCAGCATTCACTGGACAGTTCTTGGATGAATGAATGCACACTGGTTCTGGGCTAGCACTTAGTTTATCTGGAAATTCTGAAAACAAAGCAATAACACTGTTACCCTGGAGAATGAGTGCTGGAGCCACAGCAGCACCAAAATGAAAAACAGAGCACCAAACTGGGCGCCTGTCTAGAGAACTGAATTAATGCTTAGAATTGCCCTCCAAAGTCACATAACCTGTCTGGGCCTTGGGATTTTTCAAAGAGAGAGGGGATCAGATTAGGTTTCTCTAGGGTTCATTAGAGATTTGAATCTCTAGTAATAATAGCCTTAATGGGTATTGTTTGTTGTTTAGTCGCTAAGTCGTGTCTAGTTCTTTTCTGACCCCATGAACTATAGCCCGCCAGGCTTCTCTGTTCATGGGATTTCCCAGGCAAGAATACTGGAATGGGTTGCCAGTTCCTTCTCCAGGGGATCTTCCTGACTGAGGGATCGAACCCACGTCTCCTGCCCTGGAAGGTGAATTCTTTATCACTGAGCCACCTGGGAAGCCCTTGTGAATTAACTCAATCCTTACCCTAGTATGGGCTTCCTTGATAGCTCGGTTGGTAAGGAATCCACCTGCAATGCAGGAGACCCCAGTTCAATTCCTAGGTTGGTAAGATCCACTGGAGAAGGGATAGGCTACACTCTCCTGTATTCTTGGGCTTCCCTTGTGGCTCAGCTGGTAAAGAATCTACCTGCAATGCAGGAGACCTGGATTCGATCCCTGGGCTGGACAGATACCCTGGAGAAGGGAAAGGCTACCCACTCCAGTATTCTGGCCTGGAGAATTCCATGGACTGTATAGAGTCGTACACGACTGAGCGACTGTCATTCACTTTACCATAGTATTGGTTGGATACCATTACAACCCCCATTTCATAGATGAGAAAACTGAAGCCTGGGAATGTTAGCTTGGTAAATAAAGAGCAGAACACATTTTTTGTCCATATCATATGTACTGTCAGTTAGAATGCAGCACCCAGCTTGACACTGAATGTCCTGAAGGTCTTAGCTCTTGTGTTTCTCCAGTCTTCCATCTTTTCATATCATCTGCCTGCACTCTCTTGCTGGCTGGGACTCAACCAGATGCTGTCTTTCTTTGGGGATGACCAAAAGCAGAGCTTAAGAAGTGGATGGTGGTGGCCTGTTTGGTAAATGCAGGAGCACAGGTATAAGATCTTGGTTGATGTATAGAGTCTGGGTTTGTTTCTCAGCCCTACCGGTGTCACCAGTAGGAACACGTCTAAGCCCAGAGCCTGGCTAGGACATGTGATTGGGGATGAGAGAGCAGGTCAGACCTGTGGGATGGGTTTATGAGCAGGGGCATTTATGGACAAATTAAACTTTAGCCCTGAGTAAGCAAAGTCCTAAGCCAGTTATTACTGCTCTGGCACTTCTAATGGGCCCTGTGCAACCCTTATAAATTATTCAGCTGCTTTATTAATAAAAGGCCAAGCAACTTGCCCGGTCCTGGTGATACTTAAGTAGAGCTCAGAGAGAACAGGTTAGGGGGGGCAGCAGTACTTAGCCACCTCCAAGGAACCTCCTTTCTTATTTGGAGATGAAAGGGTTAAATTCACTACCTCCCATAGCAGAGTTTTGACAGATAATGCATAAAATTGGTGTTGAAATGTTAATATTGGAGATAGACAAAGGGCTTTTCTCTGAGGAGGTGCCTGCCAAGGTTCCCTGGACTGCTGCATCTGATTCACATTTCACAGAGTATCTTGACTCTGGCGACTAAATGTCCCAGGATATATAGCACTTAAGCATCAGAAGTTATTGGGCTTTTCTTTAATAATTCTCATAATATTTTATTTTGTTATAATGTCAGATTTACAGAAATGTTACCAGTTCTTCAAAGATCTTTTCCTTTTCCTTTGTTGAATCGTTGACATATTGCCTCATTTGCTGTAAATGTAGTCTTAGAATCAGGAAACTTGCCACGTTGCTCCTCATATCCATAAACAATGTAAAATAACTTTTTCCATCTCATACAGGATATACCATAAAATAACTTTTTTATCTTATGTGGTCACTGAACTTATTCCCTGACAGCAACTATGATGCTGCCCCAGTTTGGAGGGTGGTCTCCAACAACTGTATGTACATCCTGGCTTTTCAAGGAATCCCCTGCTTTCAAGTGCTCCATTTAAAGTTTGGGCCAGGCGTCAAGCTGGTGCATCTTTTTAGTTCAAAAGATATCATTATAATAGCTTTGGGGGGCTCTGTCAGTCTCAGATTTCTCCAGAGATTAGGGATCCCAGAAGTAGCGCTTGGGGAGGTGGTCTCTGACCCAGTCTGGATGCCCCTGGGAAGGTGCCTGTCCCAGCAGGTCAGCGTGTTTGTTCTCTGAGCCCCTGGAAATGATCAGAGCTTCCTAATCTTCCTTCATTTCAGATTTCAGTTTATAATGGATCTGATTAAAGCAAAGTAACTCATTCATACACACATCCAAGAGTGTTTGGGTTCTGTTTTCTTAAAAGTGTTCTGAGAATATCAGTGATTTCTTAAGGAAGCCTACATTTATCTGGACTCTGACCTGCTGCAGGGCACAATGGAAGACTCAAGGCAGAGGCCTCCCATTGTGCCCTGTCAGTGCCTGAGACTCCTGTTCAAGGGCCTGACGTCTTGTCTCACGGCGCACAGCACAGAATTTCCAAAAAGAGACTCTCTTTTTTTCAGCTTTGCACATTCTTGTCACCCTATTTGCTCTTCTGCACTCACTTCCACTGTTATGCCTTTGTGACTTTCCATGAAAACGAATAATACCGTGTTGGTATTTGTGCTTGCCCTCATCGTCTCTTTCCCCTTCACTAGACTATATTTTCATCTGTTGGTGAATGGCCTTGATTTTATAACAGCAAGAATTGTCCCAGTAATGTTACCACCATTATTAGCATTTGTACCTAGTGAAGCACTTTGTCCGCGTCGCTTTCTATGATCCTGTAGAGGACTTGACGAGACTGTTACCTTTTAGTACAGCATGAAATATTCAGTTTAGTAAAGTTGGACTTGGAGGCCTAAATCTAGGTGCATAAAATGGGTGAAAGATGAGTTAGAGATATTTTAAAGAACAGTTGATGATAGATCACTGGACAAGGACTGGGAAGACTTTGTTTCCTGCAGACCCTAGTGCCCCCTCTCTGGCCTTCGGCAGGCTCATGCAGGTGTCGGTCCTCACTTCCGACTCCTGACTCCCCTTGCCTGGACACTTGTAGGTGCTACCCCCTGATTGTTAACTCTGGATTATGGTCCTGGCTTACGTGGCCTTGGATTATGTTCAATGAGAGCTGATGTTCTTTCTAGCCCTAAAATGACCTTATGAACTCTCCCCGATTCTCAGTAAGTTGAGCTGATTGGACTTTCCCCCTGATGTGAATGTGCTCTATATGAGGAGGCAGTGACAGCTTAGAAGACACCTGGTGTCTGCCCTCAGTTCATCAGATAAACACTCTAATTGGATGGCAGGACCCAGTTTTAAAGTATCCTGTGCTTAAAGGTAAGCTAGCCAAGGGCTAATGCTAATCGATCTAGATCTTAGAAGAGTAATTAGGGCCCTAATGAGACAAGGACCACGTGCATCTAGGATGGCTCCAAGGAAGCGGAGAAGCTGCCTTGGACTTCCTTGGGGTAGGCTGCTTCTCAAGGGCATGCCCTTTGCTCAAGTTTCTCCCATGTGTTCATATAGGACCTGGGCCCCTCGGTGGCCCCACTGTCTTATGTTCCTAGGTCTGTGGGATTTGAGATTGCTTGTACTAAGCATTGGCTCATAAGGGGTTTGTTTTTCTTCACGTGCCCACTTTTTAAAGCTACAGGTTTAAACACATAAGCTGAGAAATACATAAGATTCAAATGGTGTTGGAATGCTGCTTCGCCCACTTCACACATGCGGTATATTAAGGGTTCACCTTTAACAGCAGCCCAATTAGTGACTGCCAATACTGCTGAAGTACGTCAGTGTGGGATTGTTAGCCGTTGCTATGAGAACCCTCACTTTTGCACTTCCTGACTCATTTTACACTGAACAATGCAAATGTGCAGAGATCTGAAGGGGAGGGCTGATAGGATGGGGAACTGGCAAGCACATGAAGCTCTGCTCTCAAATCCCTTTGAATGGTGCGTTTCAGCGCTCATTCAGTTCGTCCACCTCCTGCCCTCATGGAAGCTTGTTTTCCCTAAATCCTTAAAAAAATAAGTAAAATAGTTTGACCTTTATTTGCAGCCAGCTTCAAAGCAGTTCAAGTTTAATACTTAGCAGGAAGATTGCCTTTAATGAGCCAAGTTTAGAGGAGGTGGATTTTAGTCTCTTAATGTTTAGAAGATGAGATGTGCATGCACAGTGAGAAAATACGTTTGCAGCTTTCATTCTTACATCTGAAATGGAACCAGTCCCCCAGCAGCATTTAGGAACCCCCAAAAAACTGGGGGTTCCTTTTGTTGTTGTCATTGATTCAATTTTTTGCACGTAAAAGCACCGCTATAGCATATGCCGGTGTGCAGTCCGTGGGGCCGCTAAGAGTCGGACACACTGAGCAACTTCACTTTCCCTTTTCACTTTCCTGCATTGGAGAAGGAAATGGCAACCCACTCCAGTGTTCTTGCCTGGAGAATCCCGGTGACGGGGGAGCCTGGTGGTCTGCCGTCTATGGGATCGCACAGAGTCGGACACAACTGAAGCGACTTAGCAGCAGCAGCAGTCTTGCTTCAATTAAAAAAAAAAAAAAATCCTTTGCTCAAGGCCCTCAGAGGTCATCTGGACTTATTTTGAACTTCACCTAGGGAAGAAATTCCCACTCCAGAGCAAGCTCCTTTGCCTCCTTCCTGAGCTCCCTGCTTTCTCAGGATCTGGCCCCAGCCCGGGGTGAAGTGCGGGTTAGATTCCCTGCGGAAGGAAAAGGTGCTTCCCTCAGCCTTTGTCAGCGCTAATTGCCAGCTGTGTTTAGTCCCTCTCTCACTTTGTTTTTCTTTCCCTGGTTGTCTGGTGGGCCTGGTTTTATGCTGAATAGAAGAGAAAGCCTGCTTGCTGATCCCTCCCCTTTCCTCTCAGCTCTCCTCTGACCGCACTACAAAGAAATTCTGAATTTGTGGTTGGGAGCAGAGGCTTTAGAGTACCTGCCATCACCATGACCCTGATGAGAACTGACTGGCACTGCCCACTTGCTGCTGCAGGTGTAATATTTCCTTAGAGTCACGGAAGGGTTCCTGGGCACTTCCATGTGGTGCTGAAACCCACTCCCAATAAGTTCTAGCATCCTGCTTCTCACACTCAGCAGGTCTGGAAGAGGGTCAGAGACCTTGCATTTCTGACAGGTTTTCCTGTGATGTCAACGCTGCCTATTTACAGACCAATCTTGATTGGAAATGATCTAAATCACCTTTCCCTTTTTTTTCTTTTTTTCCCTTCTTCCTAGTCTTGGAAATTATGAAGTCTCCATTGCACACACAAAGCCTTAGTGGCTATGAGAACAGGTTTTGGGAACTAGTCCCCATCTAGTCTACACTCAGGCTCCCCCACTTGTTAGATATGTGTAGTTTAAAGTGGGGCTGAAAGGGTGTTAATTGTGTGATGAGCAATTCAGTGTTGTGAAGCTAATCCAGTGACCAGCAAAGCCGGAAGTAGCCATTCTGAGCCCAGACTTGATGGAATGATCTGGATTCTGTTCGCATAGATGCCATCATCTGGGGAGGCCTCAGCCTGGAGGTGTCAAGGCAGCACCTTCTTTCCCGCCCACGAGACTAAACTGTGGTCTTACCATGATATTCCCTTTCCTCTGCTGGCATTTGCCCCAGCTTGCTGAGGCATATAGGGGATCCTCAGCTGGTTGTCCTCATGGCCGGGTCTAGAGGAGCTGGAACGGATCTTTTCTGCTGTGATACCTGTGTTTAGATCGTCTCTGTTGGAGTTGGGCGATTAGCTCTCAGTGACAGGTCCCTAAGCAGTGCGTTCAGGAGCAACGGAAGTTCCCAATTAAATTTCAGCTGTATAAGTTACAGTCTCTTAACGTCTCGAGAGATACTCTGAAAAGTAATTCCCAGGACTTCCCGGGTGGTCCAGTGACTAAGACTCTGCACTACCAATGTGGGGGTACCAGATTCGATTGCTGGTCAAGGAACTAAATCCCACATGATGCAATAAAAGATCCTGCATGCTGCAGCTAAGACCCAGCACAGCCAAATAAAAAAATATAATTTTTTTTTTTTTTTAAGAAAGAGAAAGAATTCCTTATAGGGGGTAAAGCTACATTGTTTGGGATAGACGGTGATGGTTAAAAGTGGAAGGTGGAAACATGGGGTTGACTTGGTTGAAGAATGTGCCCCGAGTTCATGGGGCCTTTCCCAAATCCTGGTCCCCTCCTTAGTAGTATGGGTAGGAACCTCAGCACATGCCTCAGCTTCTGTCTTTTATTACTTTAAAAAAAAAAAAAAAAAGAACGCTGCTTTCTCCTGCCTAGGATTCCTTAGTTCTTATTTGGCCTTGTTTCAGGCCACGTGTTGGAAAATCCACATTGGTCACATCCATCTCTTCTCAGCTTTTGCCCTTTTCCCAGAGAACTTAACTGACTTCTGGACTAGAGTCAGCCCTTCCCCCTTGTAATGTGTTCCCTGCCTAATGCTTAGAATACTGTCCAATGTAGACCTCCTCCAGTTGACTTGCAACTCTGAGTCTTCGTTTGTTTCTATTATATCCACCATGCTTAACACAGTCCCTGGCACATAGTAGACGCTCCATAGATATCTGTTGACTAACTGGAAGCAAGCTGAGCACTGAAGAATTGATGCTTTTGAACTGTGGTGTTGGAGAAACCTCTTGAGAATCCCTTGGACTGCAAGGAGATCCAGCCAGTCTGTCCTAAAGGAAATCAGTCCTGAGTGTTCATTGGAAGGACTGATGCTGAAGCTGAAACTCCAATACCTTGGCCACCTGATGCAAAGAACTGACTGATTTGAAAAGACCCTGATGCTGGGAAAGATTGAAGGCAGGAGGAGAAGGGGACAACAGAGGATGAGATGGTTGGATTGTATCACCAACTCAATGGACATGTGTTTGAGTAGACTCCGGGAGTTGGTGTTGGACAGGGAGGCCTGGAGTGCCGTGGTCCATGGGATCGCAAAGAGTTGGACACAACTGAGCGACTGGACTGAACTGGAAATTCCACTTCCCTTCAGGAACCACACAAAAATAGGGAGCAGAAAGGTCACTTATGTTCTTCCAAGTTCATCCAGGAGCAACTTGTATGTGTGTCTCTTTTGACACACACTTCTAAGAACCTCCTGGGCTTCAGTTCTGTAGTTGTACTACCACCACACATTTGTAAGCTTCTCCCAGGACCATATCCTACCTCCAGTAACCAGGAGTGCACATAAATAGAGATCGTCACTGATTTCCAAAGGGCAGGCAGCATTCACAGAAATAGATGGAACCTGCTTGCGGAACAGGAGAAAGCCAGCTTCTCTGAGAAACTATTAGCTTTAGGCTGAAAATTAAGAACTCTTAGCTTTGCTGTATCTTTTCAGACCCTCAGCCTTAACAGCCTCTGGAGATTCCCAAGCGGATCCATCAGCCTTTGTGGAGAGCAGCTCTGGTAGATTTTTATGGCTATTTGCTTCAGTTTTTCATGCCAGTAACTCATTTTTGACATGACAGGCTACACCAATCCGGGTTTTTTCTGAAGTTGCTTATCAAAATTGAAAGTGTCAGGTACCCAATATTTCGAGGCCAGTAATTAACTAGAACATTTTTATTTATGTAGATGCCTGTAAAACATCTTTATCGATATATCTTGACCTTTTTTTTTCCCTGTGTGGGTGATGGTAAGACAAGTAAGAAAAGCTGGTAGTTAGGAAAGAAGAAAGCATCTGTGTGATGAGATATTTGACTCACTCCAGCACCCCACCCCACCCCACCCCTCCCAGCCTCTGAGGTCTGCTAATGGGAGCAGAGGGCCATGTGCTAGAATGTTCTCTTCCCTCCTGTTGAACTTTTCCTCTCTCTGGCTTCACCTCCCACACGCCATTCTCATTCACTACTCCTTTTCCTGTCTTCTGTAGTTTGTTTATCCAAGATACTTTTATTTTTTTCTTGCCTAGTCAAGGCTATGGTTTTTCCAGTGGTCATGTATGGATGTAGAGTTGGACTGTGAAAAAAGCTGAGCACCGAAAAATTGATGCTTTTGAACTGTGATGTTGGAGAAGACTCTTGAGAGTCCCTTGGACTGCAAGGAGATCCAACCAGTCCATTCTAAAGGAGATCAGTCCCGGGTGTTCACTGGAAGGACTGATGCTAAAGCTGAAACTCCAATACTTTGGCCACCTGATGCGAAGAGTTGACTCATTGGAAAAGACCCTGATTCTGGGAGGGATTGGGAGCAGGAGGAGAAGGGGACAACAGAGGATGAGATGGCTGGATGGCATCACTGACTCGATGGACATGAGTTTGAGTAAACTCGGGGTGTTGGTGATGGACAGGGAGGCCTGGCGTGCCGTGGTCCTTGGGGTCGCAAAGAGTTGGACACGACTGAGCGATTGAACTGAACTGAACAGGCAAGGGGGACAGGCAGAATGCTCTCTATGTTGGGGCCTGAGAAACAGCACCTCTGCTCAGTGCTTTCACTTGGATTCCTCATTTACTCTCCCTTCACTCTCTCAGTCTACCCTTACTTAATTTACCACCATTATGTTCCTTTCGGGGATAGTAAGAAATTCCCGTAGCTCAAATGGTAAAGAATCTGATTGCAGTGCAGGAGATCAGGTTTTGATCCCTGGGTTGGGAAGATCCTCTGGAAAAGGAAATGGCAATCCACTCCAGCATTCTTGCCTGGAGGATCCTATGGACAGAGAAGCCTGGCGGGCTATAGTCGGTGAGGTCAGAAAGAGTCAGACTCAACTGAGCGACTAACACAGAAGAGAAATACCAAGGAAAAGTTCTAAATGCTTTGAATCAAATGAAATTTTTTCCTCATCCTATCAGTGATTTCTTTTTCACTTAGATATAAAGCTGTTATAAAACAAGTCTTGTTAATTTTCATGTATTCAGAGACTGCTTATCCAATTTGGCAATTATCACTTCCTTCCCCACTCTCTCCTGCTGCTGCTCTTACCTTAGCCTTTTTACTGTTCCTTCTGCACCGGAGGGATGGAGAGGGGAATGGATAGAAAATTTCAACAGTGAATGTTGCTATTACTGTTTAAATAGATTATTGTGAGGCTAAAACTGACAACAGTTACTTTTGGGAAATTGGATTGACTTCTGAAAATTCACTATCTGACAAAGACTTCTTGGTCCTGTGGGTGAAGACAGATTGGCTGATTGCTGGAGAGGACAGAGAGCAGCTAGGTGAGTGCCTTTTGATGCGATGAGTCTGGCACAACCTGTCTTGCTTCCTCCTCCCTTCAGCAGATATTTATTGAATGTGCACTGTGTTCTGGGACACAGCAGTGAATAAGACAATGGTCCACCCTCCTGGACCAGCAGTGGGTTTCTGTCAAGAGGTGCCATGCGCCAGATCTCACTTGGAAAATACGTATCTTCATTCCCCACAGAACGCAGCCCATGAGCCTATTAAGAGCCTGAACCTTTTTTTACCTACTCAGGATCACCCGTCCCTCCCTTGCTTCTGCTGGATTTGTTCTTGTCCTCAGTGAAGCAATGGCTCTGCTGGTCTCACAAAGCGAGGCTTGAGACACACTCTGGGGAGATTCCTCTCACCCTGCAGTCTCTTCTGTCTCCGCCTTTGTCTCTCTTCCCCTGGAATCTCAGTCTCCAGCCGTGTGACCGCTCTCCAAGAGCTTTGTTATTTGTGTTGGCAGAAGTTCGGATCTGGAGAGCAATGCTTCTTATGGATTAATTGCCAAAGTAATTATATTGTAAAATAATACGCATGATTGATACTTAATATATCCCTCTCCTGGGAGCTGGAGAGCTTCACTGATTTGGAGAGATGAGCCAGTTGCTGGTTTAGAAGCAGAGCTTTGTATGAAAAGCCAAATTGATGGCCTGGGCTTAAAGGCAGGAGTAGATGATGGGAGGTGGTTAAAGGATAACCAACGTAATCATGGAGTGTGTCGTCCTGAGAAGGCGTCCCGCAATATCATAAATCTCCAGGAGATGACAGCAGCAGGGTGAGACGGGGTATCCTGTTCTCCCGCTCAGGCTTACTCAGAACGAGCCTCCCTGTGTCTGCAGTGGGGTCGTGTGGTTGAAGAATCTCCTCCCCTGCCCTCCAGACTCCATAACCCTCTCCCCGCTCTTCGCTGCCGAGCAGGGGGCACGCAGCCTCTCCACACAGTGAGAACGCCTTATTTATTTATTTGGGTGAGTTTACCTAACATGCCTCTTTAACACCCCCCTAAAAGCACTTTTTGGCCCATGATCATGTAAGGAAGCCCCCTAAATCCTGGGCCCAGTGGGCTGTTTAAGGATGTTCCTACCGCTGGGATTTATGGACTGTGGCTGGAGTTATGGCATTTATGTCTGTTGGTTAGGACACTGAAATACATCTGCCATATCTCCCATGGAGGGCTGCACCTTACTAATCTCGGGAGAGAGCAGCCGGTGCATGCCCATCACTCATGCTCCCTGCGGGTGGGGACTCCGGGGGGAAGCCACTTGACCCCCTACCTGGGTGGGGTGGCAGATGAGGTGAGCGTGATGGCACCTTACCGGGAGACTTAGATGGAAAATCATCAAGGAATTTTTTTTTTTAAAGATTTATTTATTTGTCTTTGGCTGCACTGAGTCTTCACTGCTTGGCACAAGCATTCTCTAACTGTGGCGAGCGGGGCCTGCTCTCTAGTTGTGGCTCTCAGGCTTCTCGTGGTGCTTCTCGTTGCAGAGCACGGGTTCGAGGGCACGTGGGCTTCAGTGGTTACGGCTCTCAGGCTCTGAAGCACAGGCTCAGTAGTTGTGGCCCACGGGCTGAGTTGCTCCTCAGAACGCGGGCTCCTCCCAGACCACAGATGGAACCCGTGTCTCATGCATAGGTAGGCAGATTCTTTACCGCTGAGCCACTAGGGAAGCCCTCGTCAAAGATTTAAAGCCGGAGAGAGGACAGTACAGTTCCTAATAGCTTTCCTCAGGGACGCATGTTTTAACAAGCTTCCTTTTTTTTTTTTTTTTTTTTTAATGTATATATTTGTTTTTTAGAGAGAGGGCTGACTGGTTTCCTTTTTCTGTTTTGTTGTTGTTGTTTTAAAGAAATAACATGATTATTGACAATTTTGTGAAAATAGAAAAATTAGGATGAGTAATAGCTTCCATCATCCAGACAATCTCCAGACATTTGTGTGCAGCTCCTTTCCTGTTGCTTTCTTCACCTATTCCCTGCTGGCTCTGAGAGCCAGGAAAGACCTGGTTTGATCTCCATGTCTTATGCAAGGGCCCTCACTAACTTGGATTAACTTGTCTGTTTCTCTGTCCTTAAAATATAGGACTGGTAAATTTAAAGGAGATTAAAAATAGAAAAGTAAATGGAAAGTGAGCTGGAGAAGAGACAGGCTGAGTTCTGTTGTTAGATTGTCCTTGTTGCTGGCCCTTGGAAATTTGGCCCTTAAATTTGAGCAGAAATTTAAGGCTCTTTTTGAGCTTCTGAGTCCTGGCCTTTTAGGACCAACATCCACTCCATTTCCTGGGCATAACACCAGGAATCCATAGAGTGTCTGGAATCGATTTCTTCTAATCTTTCTTCCAGACAGGACCCCAGTCTCCTAATGGAGCTTCCTGCTTGTGTTCTCATAGTCCTTCGGGTCTGTCCGCCCTGTAACAGAGACTTGTCTAAAATGCACCTCTGCTCACATCATTCCCCTGCTTATAGTGTCTCAGTGGTTCTTTTGCCTTCAAAATAAGGCATTTCAGGTTCTTCATGGTCTGAGCCCTGTTCATCTTTTTAGCTTTGCCTCCCTGCACCCCCACCAAGCCCTCCTCCTGAGCAGAGGCATTTGAAGTGTTCAGAACCACATTCTGCTCCCTCAGCTTGGAGTGTCTGGCCCCTGTTCTCCTTTCATCATCAACCCCGGGAGTCCAGGTCTAGATACGTGCTGTCAGGGAAACCTCGGTTTAGCATCCTGACGATCTGTATGTTCCCTGCCCATCTCTGTATGCCCATGCCTGGTGTGGAGCTGGTGTGCCATCCTTGTGTGCCAAACGAACCAAGCAATGAACAAAGATTTTCATATGATCATCACCTGCTGGGTCTCTGCTCCCATCTCCTTCCTCCATAACCATGCAGGCTCCCTGAAACGCAGAGCCCAGGTACCCCACTTGCTCTGATTGTCCCACTGTGTACATGAGGACTCTGGAGGGTACGTTAGGTGGCGTGGGAGTGGCAAGTGCACTAGGGGAGAATGGTGTGCTTGTGAAGCCACGTTCAAATTGTCAAGGCAGCAAATGAAGATGTGGTCATAGAATATCTGTGGAAGTCCGTGGGAGAAAGAGTAATCAGGAGGAGCTCCGAGGAAGGCCTGGAGCTTCAGCTGAGTCCTGAGGGCCGTGTCCTGTCTGGCAGTGATTGTTACTGGCTTGCTGCTGGATTTCAAAGTCAGGAGCAAACCTCGACAAGTCATCTCCTCACCCTAGGCCTGGCTGCTCTACTGCACACACTTTGGTTCACGCATATGCACGTGTGTGTGCATTAGGGGCGACCTCTCCCTGGCATGATCTCCCTTACTTTTTACCGCATATCACTCATCACCTTCCATCACACTGTGCGATTTACTCATTTAATATCCTTTCCCTTTACTTAACGTGTAAGTTTCAGGAAGGCAGGGATTTCCCTCTGCTTCATCTGCTACCATAGAGTGAAACCTGGTACCTGGAATATTGTCTGCTTTATAGTGGGCCTTTAATCAATAGGGAGCATTTCCCAGAACAAGGAAATCCTGTGTGAGAGGCCATGTAGCACCTGAGTGTTTACCAGTCTGTCCTCCTTTGTTCTGTGGCCAGGGGAACTTGAAATACATAATTAAAATGCACGGTCCTATAGTTCTGTCCCCAGCTCTCCAAAGAAGTAAGCCCAGGTGTGGTTTTTCATCAACACAACCTTACCATGTTGTCCCTGCTACTTCTGAGCCAATGGAATAGGGATGTGAGTGTTAGGACCACACTGGCATGGTGTTTGGGGCCAGTGGTAATACACTAGCTAGTATGCTCTACTGTTCAGGTTCTCACATCCTGATGGAAACTCGTCCTGCTGGAGCCAGCCCCATCCTTCGGAGGCACTGGCCCTGTGTAGGTGGCATGATTCAATGACCATGTCATGTGACGGTGCCTTTGATGAACTGGAACTAGTTCCCTCATCTGGTTCCTCTGATGCTACAGCCACTGTCTTGTTGATTCTAAACCCGGACTGTGGATAGAAACAGCTACCTAAGTTCCTGTTTCTGACCAACGTGTTCTGTGGAAGGCTACCGTTTCTATTCCACTTGGTGTGTACCTTTTAAACAGCAACTGGATTGTGGGCTTGTCCTCATCAGTCTTGGCTGTATAGCAGAGGATCATTCAGAAAAGGGTGGCTCAGGAGTCTTAGACCAGAATTGTGTGATGAGGGTAATGGCTGCAGCTAACTCGGTTGTGATTAGCAAGTGTTCAGCTGCATCTTCAGCTCATTTTCGAAGGCGGGGAGTGGACGTGAGGATACTTGGTGAACCCATAGACCCCAGGAAAATCTGCCGGAAGGCTAGTAATGCATGGCCAGTCCAGATTGAAGGTTCACATCGCCTGTTGGAAGCTATCATATCACGCTATTCCTTGCCCCACCTGGGGTTGAAGTTGAATTGGTTAACTCTTCTGAATTACTTTAGTAGACACTTACTATTTACCAATACTGGTAGATGCTTCTTAAATAGTGAATTACGTGACATTTGCATGACAATCCTATAATGCATTTGAAATGTGATCCCTCTTTCTTGGGTGAAGAACCTGAGGCCTGACATCATCTGTGCAGATGGCCCCCCCAGAATGAATCAGGGCATATAGGGCACAGCTGTGCTTGGTGGCCCTGAGAGGCAGAACCAGGACTAACCCTACAGTCCTTTACTCTTCCTGAGGGTCAGGGCTGACAGGTATGACAATGAAAGTGCTATAACACTAGGGTTCTGGTTCCCCATGGAGATTCAGGTCTCTGTGAAGCCCCTGGATACATGTAATACATTGTCTTAGACTGACTATTCTGCTTATTTTCCTCCATTCTTAAATATGCAGAGTGCATGCGCCTGCTCTCTGGCCCTCTGGCTGCTCCACTGAGAAAGAGGCACTCTGGGCTCCCTGCAGCAGGAGCAGCAGTCGCCTCCCCGCCTTCCCCCAGCCTGTGTTGTGTGTGTGGGTGGGGCAACCCAGAGGCATCAGGCATGAGTACCAGACTAAAACCAGTGACTTCTCAGTCACCTGGGTTCTCTGCACACACAGGAAATAGGACCAGAGTTGCAAGTTGAGGGTATGGGATGGAGAGAGAGGGAAGACAATGCCACACACTGGCCAGTTGGCTGATTCAGTTCAGTCGCTCAGTCGTGTCTGACTCTTTGCGACCCATGGACTGCAGCACGCCAGGCCTCCCTGTCCATCACCAACTCCCAGAGCTTGCTCAAACTCATGTCCATCGAGTCGGTGATGCCATCCAAGCATCTAATCCTCTGTCGTCCCCTTCTCCTCCTGACTTCAATCTTTCCTAGCATCAGGGTCTTTTCAAATGAGTCAGTTCTTCGCATCAGATGGCCAAAGTATTACAGTTCTAAGTCAGCCTTAAATTAACCAGTTAATAAAAATGAATATACTATCGGAAGCTAGATTTGTGTGGGGCTTCTCGTTGTTAAATGGGCTGATTTAACGCCATCCAGGAATGGTGGAGATTGTAACAGCGACAGCCCATGAGCTCAGGAGGAGGTGGGGTGACACCCTCCAGGCTTCTTCCCCAGGCAGTGCTGTGTGCCCTGTGTCTTTGTTCAGTGAGAAGATGGGATAAACAGTATCTAGACATCAGCTGCCAGTGGCCCCTGGGACTCTGCTTCGTGTACATGGGGACACCACTTAGGAGTCTCGCCCCAGCAGGCTATATGGCAACCATTTTTATGTACACACTTCTACACATGTAGCTGTCTGCATGTTTATTCATCCCTGGATGCCATTCTTACAAGGGCTTCCCATTTCACTCAAAGTAAAACTAGAGTTCTTTGTGTGGCCTCCAAGCGTCCTGTCTACCCCTCCACAGTATGTACATTTACAGCATGTACAGTGGTGCCTGACACATAGTTAGTGCTTGGTAAACATTTGTTGATGAATGAATTCTAACTGATAGCCACAGTATTCTCCCATGATACAGAAATCTACACCAGTGTGTTGGCAGTCATGTTGTGAGAGCAGATTTCCATTTTATCTCAGTACTGGCAAACATCAGCCAACAGGAGAGTTTGTTCATGTTCTCCCTCAAGTTCCTGTGCCCCTCCAGTCTACTCAGGTGGAGATGAAAGCAGAAATAGATCCGCTTTTCTTGCTGCAGCCTGTTCATCTTCTGAAGCCAACGGGGCCGGAAGAGAGGGGCCCACAGGGCCTTTGCTTCTGTCACTTCCCCTTCCCCAGCCCTACATGACAGGATCTGGACCAGTATCACAGTCATTGGCACAGATAACCTGTTTTTTTCCACTTTCTAGGATGGATCTCCATTGTGGATTCCCAATAAGTTGATGGTATGGGACTGCCCAGTTGAGCATCATTAAATGCCCTTAGCAGCATTCCTGCTTCCAGCCACTGCAACAGCAGAAGTGTTCCTCACATATGTCGCACTCCCTTTGGGGGCTGATCTGCTCCTGAGTAAAACCACTAATCTCTAACAGAAGAAAGAAAGAAAACATTTTATTATAGTTATCTAGAAAATGAAAGGGTGTGCAGAAGTTTTGCTGTGTAGCGTAGCTTATTTTTTTCTTTTTGTGAAGTTTCAACTGAGGTTAAGTAAAGATGAATTAATAACGAAGTCAAATCAGCCTGGTTATATGACTTATTCCATTTAGCTATGTTCTACAGCCCCAAGGGTATCAGTTGCTGAGAAAATAGACACTAAATCTGATTTCACCATGATCCTTCTGTGTTGATCTGTGCAGAAAAATGGACCATGTTGCCATCTATATTCACATCTTCTCTGAGTTATATTTTAGGAGGGAGATTAGGGCCAGACTCTGAGAGCCTTTAAGGGATTATATCAGATGCTGCAGTGCTACAGTGAAATTGGAATGAAAGCTCAACTTCTGAGAGGTTCAAAACCCGCCTGCCAGCTGCCTAGGAACATCCTGGGATGGAGCTTAGGGGAAGCTCAAGGAAAGTTAGGTCCTGCAGAAGAGTTTTCTAGAGCCAGATGTGTCCTTTCTTCCCAGATAGACTCGGGAGGTATAGGCAGAGGTGGCTCAGACCATAAAAAGTCAATTTTACTTCTTCCTGGCAAGAGAGAGGACATTGATTAAATGCGTCCTTAGCCTTCGGAACTTGTAAACCCTCTCACATGTGAGCCTCTAGGTTTTCCACAGCCATAGCATTCTATCCAGATAGTTACTGAATTCATGCATAATGTTGATGCATACCTGTTTTTCAGAATTAAATCACCTACTTGGGTAACTAGAGAGCATGAAGTTTTAACATATCACCGAAGTATCTTAAGTATATTTCTAAAATCTTACTGTAGTTAATCAGTGTCCATTTTTTTCATGCAGTATCTTCAAAGGGTGTTTCCTTACATTTTTTGTTTTCTTTCTTTTTAAACAAATCATGCTACAAGGTGGTGAGGTCTGGATTCAGACATCTTCATTTTGAGCTACTTGAACAGCCAGCTGAAACATGAAACTAGAAGAAGCCTTAGAATGATAGCAAAAACAAATGAAAATTAAGTTCTCTGAGTGCTTGCCACTGTACCAAACACGTGCAAACAACTCTCCTTTGCGAGAAAGAAAGACCTAAAACCAACACAACCAAAATTTAAATACCACTTTTGCCATGTGAGATTGTCTAATCAGCCTCATTTTCCTCTATTGACATCATCATCTTCTGTTTGTTCTGATGCTTCATTTTTAGTATCTTTATGGGCTTCTGAAAGCAGTAAGATTGCCTGGGTTGGAACAAGCTTCTCTACCATTTCCTATATGTCCGTTCGCCACCAAAATAAATCCACACAAATGCCAGTGTCCGCTCCTTACCAGGCCTTTGAGACCTGCTGAAAAGGAAAAGAGTATATCTTATCAAGCTAGCTGAAATCAGCAAGCAGGACACACTTTAACAACAGTTGTGTTGCCCTTTATAGAGTCAAAAGAGCATCTCTCTTAGCATTACCTTTGAGAGCTGATTGCCCTGACCATTTGCAGCACGTAACCTGTGTGTTCCAGAGATTTGATCCTATCAACGTATTAAGATCATCTTGCATAACTCTTAGAATTTGTTAAGAGAGTATCACAGTAAGATAACCACATTGGTGCACATAATTTATACCTTTTCTCATCATTATTAAAAAGAAAAGGTAACTTCCGGGTTCTAATGTAAAACCAAAGTACACTTTGCATAAAGTATGATGGATTTTCTTATTACTTTGAATTGCTGGACTTGAAGGAAAATAGGGAATGGGAATGAATATAGTCAAATAAATTAAGCCTTGAAACCCAAATAGTGCTGTGTAAGCAAGCTGATGAGAAATCAAACACAAGTGTTTGCTGAAGAATATGTGATCTCAGTTGAGGCTAAACAAAACCAGCCTCTTTGTACATATGTGTATATTTCTCTTAACATGTGCAAAGAGTTGTCATGTGTCCATTTCCGTGCCCTCAGATCTCTCTGGTGAAAAGTTTCATTCATCCATGAAGCAGAAAGCTTGCAGAGTAAATTTTACCAAATAGCACAGAATAATTGTAATCAAATGTTGACGGACAGTAGGTGGGACCTGGGTGGGTTTTCTAGCCTTAAGGATCCCCAAATTTCTGGTGTTTGTCTTTTAATATGTGGTTCTCATTTCTTTGTTCTGGCTAGCCTATACCAGTCCTGAAGGCCTGGTCATCGTGTGGGTCACAGCGATCAAGCCCAGTGTATTCACTGTTTCAAGTCCTGTCCTCCAGGCCGCTGGTAGCCTTCCCAGAGCAAACGCTGGAAACTATCCAACGTCTCATTTTACAGATGAGGAAACAGAGGCCCAAAGAAATGGAGCAGCCTTGTCACAGTCACAAGCTATTAGTTGTAAGGCAGGGACTTCCCCTCCATGGACTTTGATCTCTGTGCCTTGCATTTTGGCATAGCGTGTACTTAACTCACCTTTTTTTTAACAGATTGCTCCCAACTCAGAGCCAGAGCTTCTTGAAGCATCAATTCAAATGACACTGTGATCTCTTGGAGTCTATAGAAAAGTTTGAAGTGGAGCATATTTTCCTCTTTAGAACCTCTATGTCAAATCTGCAATTACTTTTTAGCTTATTCTGATGAGTGCATTCCATTTGATCTATTTTTCTCTAAGTTGTTCAACAGCCGTAGGCCAAAATCATTATGTTCTGACCTGAGCCAGGAGATGGAGGCAGCTAGGTTTGAAACCGAAATGTGAAGCATGTACAGGGCAGCATGTTGTTCGCTTAGGGTGAGTGTAGCTGACGGGGGAGGGGAGGCCAAATTGCCTCTTTCCCAGCAGGAGGCAGTTGTGGCATTTGGGGTAGAACTTTTCCCTCCTTGTCTGGACTTCCCATGAATTGAAGGATGTTCAGCATCTTAACTCCCCCTCTGGAACGCCCTAACACCCTCTCCTGGAGGAAACATTGGGCACATCACTAGACGACTCCCACAGTTTTCTAAATGCTCCCAGGTGGTGTTTGCACAAACCCCTGAGTGAGAGATCTATTGGTTGGTAGCAGTCTTGGGAAAGGAAGATAGGAACATTGAAAAATAGTTCTCCTGCTTCAGGAGTTGGCAATCTCGGCCCTGGTGGCTTAGTGGTAAAGAATCACCTGCCAGTGTAGGAGGTGAGGGTTCAATCCCTGGGTCAGGAAGATCCCCTGGAGGAGGAAATGGCACCCCACTCCAGTAGTCTTGCTGGAATAATCCCATAGACAGAGGAGCCTGGTGGGCTGTAGTTCATGGGGTCTCAAAGAGTCGGACATGACATAGCAACTAAAAAGCAACAACAGTCTGTCTGTCAGTAGGATCGTATTTGACAGTGGCTTCCAGAGAGAGAACTCCATGCCACCGTGATGCCTTGAGCACGAGTTAGTGGCAGCGATGGGGGTGGTGGAGAAGAATCTGTTAAAACGACAATGGGGAAAATCAGCAAAGAATGTAATTTCTGCTTTCCTGTAACTATCACTTGTTGCCATCTATGCCTTTTCTTTCTGGGAACATGAATACCAGCAGCTTGATTTACTCCCTTCCTAAATTCCCAGCTGTTGTCTGTTCTTCATGCTTCACAAACCTCAGTGAGAAATAAGTCCTGGCATCTAGGAGATGCAGACCATTTCTTCCTAATCAGTACCATATCCCTTCTGGCTGCTTCTTACTCCTGCCATGTTCTTTATAATCAAAAGTATTAGCGTCGTGTTGTATTTTTCTTGCAGTATCTTTTTACATAAGAGTATGATAACTCTGCCTTTGCCTGGAAGCTAAAGTTCCTAAAAATATTTCCAAAAGGTCCAAGAGTGTTCTGGTAGTCATTGGATCTCCCATGAAGCACTGGTTTAGACCATGATCAAATATACTAAAACTTTTCAGGATGATTATCTTCCAAAAGATAATAAAAGATAGCTTGTATAGTAATACATACTTTTCAGTGTTTTCACATACTTTCCCTGCTGGGTGCTTACTACAGCGCTGTGGGATAGGATGGGTTATATAGTTCTCAGTGTTTCACAAGTGGAAACACTAAGACTCAGAGAAGTTGTTACTTGGCCAAGGTCACATGGCTTAATTAAAGGATGAAACTGGCACTTAGTCCTCCGCCATTTCCTCCTCCTCCTTTTCAGGGACTGAGGGAGGAGACCAATTTGATTTGTCCTCTTTGGATGTCAGAACAATGTTTCTTTTTTTAAAAGAATATTTTAAGCTTTTCAATTCGGATCTTCCATTGAAACAAGGTCTTTATTCTTCTGCCAGTGGAATGTGACCTCCTGTCAATCAAATATCTGTGTCCCCCTTTAACCCACTCTACTCTTGGTTTTGAAAGTTGTCTCAGTAGAACAGACCTGCAGTCCCTTTTGCCTGGTGTGTGTATGTAATGTGGGAGAAAGCCAGTTCCATGGTAATAGGAAGTTAAAGATTTTCGCAAACTGCTGATGAGTTCGGAATCCCCTTTTTACTTCCATTCCCCCTCTGGATGCCTCTGCAGAGGTTTGATGATTAGACAATGACAGACGGAAGAAGAAAGCTGTGATAATGTTTTTCAAATAGATCATAATTCTAATTAGAAAGAAATCTGGCTGATAACATGAAAAGCTGTATTTAGATAGTAGGTATATATACAGTGTTAGAATAATTATTACCTTTTTAGATTTTGTGAAATTATTACAAAATCTGTTGGGAGAAAGAATGCATAGGAAGCAGTTATATGTTCTTAATAAGCCGGTTCCTTGGTTCATGTTCTACCTTAGAAGTGAGTACAGTAGAAAGATGGGGCATTGTGCTTTCCACGGATAACACATCAGCTCTCAAATGTCCTGACCCGGGCTGCGGTTCTCAGAAGAAACTCCTTGCCCTGCCAGGCACACCTGGAGAGCACTTCGCTCCTCCTCCCACTCCTACTCGCCTCACATAGCATCCTTCTTGCTGTTACAAGTATTGGGAGGATCAGTAAGCAGCCAGCCCCCACACTTTTGCTCGATATGTGTTCCTCTAGCCAATTGTTGTTCACTCTTTAAGAGTGAACAAGTGAACTTCAGGCTTGATTTCTTTCCAACCCTACCTCCCTCAGTGTTCTCTGGGCTGCCTCTGTCATTTCATGATCCTTGTAACTGCATGGTCATTGCATTGCCTTGTGACTGTTTCTTTGTCTGGAGATTTGTTTGGTTTGGGTTTTTTTTTAAGTATTTTAAAATTTTATTTATTTTTGGCTACACTGCATCTTTGCTGCTTCTTTGCATGGACTTCCTCTAGTTGTGGCGAGCGGGGCTACTCTTCAGTTGCTGGATGCAGGCTCCGTGTTGCAGTGGCTTATCTTGCTGTGGAGCACAGACTCGAGGTGCACGGGCTTCAGTAGTTGTGGCACACTGGCTTAATTGCTCTGCTGCATGTGAAATCTTCCCTGACCAGGGACTGAACCCACCTCCCATGCATTGGCAGGTGGACTCCATCCACTGCATCACCAGGCAAGTCTGGTCTAGAGTTTTGACACTGGGGACATGGTAGAAATACTGTAAAGTGTGGTGGGTGGGCATGATCAACCTACCCAACCACCGCATCCTGGGCAAGAGCATCACCACAGCATGTCCATTTTTCAAGTCTGTCACTGTGAGCGCCTTAAACCAAGAGAGGAGGGAAGTGCCCTGAGCTGGTTTTCCTGCCACATGTGGAGGGGGAACCTGCAGTCTCGTGCAGTGAGGCAGTGTATAGGAGAAAGTAAATTATTTAAGACACAGAATGCTGCGGGTATGAGGCTAGCTCCACTCCCTCATGTATAAAATGACAGAAGTGGACAAAGAGAATCCCAAGGATCCGTTAGTAACTCCGACCCTGGGAATTCTGTGAGATGTCTTTTTTTATGGAGATACTATAGTGAATTCATTCCAAATATGAATTTCCAATTCATAGGAACAGACTCAAATTCCGGATCTGCCATTTATAAACTCAGTTATCTAGGGCAAATTATTTAACCTGTCTGCCTCAGTTATCGCATCTGTACATTAGGGTGCTCTAAGTATTAAATAGTGTGATGCATGTTTTTAAAAAGTATAGTCACTCAGTTGTGTCTGACTCTTTTGTGGCACCGTGGACTGTAGCCTGCCAGACTCCTGTCCATGGGATTCTCCAGGCAAAAACACAGGAGTGGGTTGCCATTCCCTTCTGTAGGGGATTTTCTGGACCCAGGGACTAAACCCGGGTGTGCCACATTGCAGGTAGATTCTTTACCATCTATAATCTGGTGCTTAACCACAACCAGATTTACCATTCAGATTACAGTAGCTATTACTTGTTAGACTAATTTCTTTCTGATGTGTCTATATTTTCTGACATACATCCCAAAAAAAGCCTTTGAATGATGCATAAACCTAGCTATGATAATAGCAACAAGTTCCTAATGTGTTTTTTAAAAGCCAACATAGCCAATCAGGTTATATTATATGTCTGCTCAAGAAGAGATCCCCCAAACCAGAACTCTGTAGGCTAAAGCAGGACACTGGGCAGCCTAAGCTGAAGTGCATTCAGCCTGAACTGATAGGATTCAATGGAAAGAACAACTGCCTGTCAAAAGATCGGGCTTATAATCTGTGTCTCATAACCAGGTTGGCATGTGACTTTGTGTGGGTCATTTAACTTCTCTGATTTCCTGTTTCCTCCTAGGTGAAAATAGTTTGAGCTCAATGATTTCTAAGGTTCTTCCCAACTGTAAAATGCTGAGATTCTGTAAATGCTTAGATGATTCATGAAGGTGTCCTTACAGGCATTTCCTTTTGTGTTTTAGTCTAGAAACCTAGGAAAGAAGAGCAGTTTCATCCTCCACTTTTTCCGTTAGGTTTTGTATATTATAGAATTGTGGTCAGTGTGTGTGTTTTTAGATCCTTTATACATGAACTTGTATTAAACCATGTTTGTCACACCCCCCTCGCCGCCCCCCCCCCCACTATCTTCTGTTTAGACACTAAGTGTTATCCCTTCCATGTTATCTTGTTAACTTTGACCCCTGATTCTTCCCTCATTGAATCTTTGTTCTCTCATCTCATATGTAATAAGCAGAGGTCTTCAGTGTCTTTACTACAAAAGCACTGGATCTCAGTACTGTGATTCATTCATTCCTTCAATAATCTTTTCACTGCACTTCTGCCCAGCTTCAGGCCACCCTTTGTAACCAAATTATTTCTCTGGACTTCAGTTCTGAACTGTTTCACCTCTGAGTTGTTTAGTTTACCCTACCTTGTAGTTCAGTTTCTTTGCTATTTAGAGTACTCAGCAAACTTTTTGTACATCTTAGAGAGCTGTAGGCCTTCTCTCCAAAAAAATGCCAGATACAGACAATGAGGAAAGGGGTATAACCAGACAAGGAAAGAGGGGAAACTTAAAAAAGCATTGTTACTCAAAATGCAAATAGTTAAATATGGCTAGCGTGTCTCTTGTAAGAGGGACAGTGGTTAAAGGTGAGTTTGGAAAGTCATACTCCCCATCTTTGAAGGGCCCTGTGTCTGTGCTGCTTAGGTTGTATCTCAAAGAAAAGTCGTAGGCATTCTCTATGAGTGATAAATCTGAAGAAGGCTACCAGCCTTCTGAAAATACATGACCACACAGAGATTTTCATACTACTTCATTAGATTGGCAAACACCAGCCCAAGCCTATCTTAGGGCTTCCCAGGTGGTGAAGATTCCTCCTGCCAATACAGGAAATGACAGAGATGCAGGTTTGATCCCTAGGTGGGGAAGATCCCCTGGAGGAGGAAATAGCAACCCACTCCAGTATTCTTGCCTGGAAAGTCCCCTGGACTGAGGAACCTGGTGGGCTAAGGTCCATGGGGCTGCAGAGTCAGACACCACTGAGCACAGACACATTCTTGACACACACCCTGTCCCAGCCCCATCCTCCCCAGGTTAGTCATTCCTAAGATAGGTAATAGGAAGCAATGAATGATGGATAATGCATCATCTTTTTTTTTTTTAAGCTCTAGGAAAGATTATTACATAATAAAGCACACAAATCTTAAGTATACAGCTTTATTAATTTTATGTTTATAACAGTACATGTATAACTCCAGGTCACCACTACCCCAATATGGAGATGCAGAATATCTCTCGCATCCCAGCAGGCTTTATAATCCCCTCAGAGATAACCAGTATTTTGACTTCCGTCACCATAGATGAGTCTTGCCTCTCTCGGCCATCATACTTGGAGTTATAGTCTTATTTTACCCAACTTTATTTTATCCAGGTTTTGTCTGAGTTTCATCCATGTTATTAGATCTAGTGAAAGTCCACATAATCTCTTAAAAAGAGATTACTTTTACCACAGTACAAAGACTAGATTGGGGGAATCCACACTGAAGTCAGGAAGTGTGGTTGGGGGATGCCTGGACTTAGGCTACAAGGTAGGGATGAAAAGGAAAGAGCAGATCTGGCCAGGAAGGTTCTGATGTAGAATTTTGCTGGTCATTTGATAATAGAGGATGGCAGAGAGAGAGAGGTCACTTTTCTGGCTTGTAAATAATAGGATGTTTGCAAGGAGAAGGTTGTTAGGTCAGCTTTGAAACCCTGAATGTTAGACGCCTGTGGATTTTTGCAGGTCCAGATGAATTCGATAGAAAGGTCAGAAGTAAAGATGAAAACTGAGAGGCCTCCACTTAGAATGGAATCTGAAGCACAGGGCATGAATGTGATTGCCCAGGATTGGGGTGTCAAGGAGAAAGCAGCTGCAAAGGAGCAGGTTGAAGGAGCAGTCGAGAGAGGAGGTTCTGACCTCAGAGACTGAGGGAAATAAGAGGGGCATCAAGAGGAAGCGTTAAGAGGGAAGCCCAGCCAGGAGCAGCAGGCGTCTCAAAGGCCTGAGGAGTGGGAGGAGGCTTCATGAGGCGTCCTGTGGCCCCTCTCCCCTTCCACTCCTCCTGTGGCTTTGTGTTCTGTCTCTGTCATCCACCCTGAGCTGTGTGAATCCTCAGAGGAGAGGCGCTGGGTTCCTTCCCCTACTCATCACTTTCCAAAAATCTAAGAGTCAACCTTTGCCCTGGAAGTGCTCATAGAACATCCCAGTTGCACGATTTCTAAGGCAGGCTGGAATGGGATGACCTTCCTGAGGAGCCCCTGAATCCCCTGGGGGTCTTCTCTCGCTGAGGGAGCCTGGGCCTGGGGACAGAGCTGGCTTCCAAGCTGGGGCTGTGCTGAGCCTGAGGGGCTGTGGGCAGCTGCGCTCTGGGAACGCCCTCCTCTCAGCAGGCTGGGCAGCTCCTGGTGTTACATAAGACGTGTGTGTTCTGGCAGGGAAGAGCTGCCCGAGTGAGTGGTTAGCAAAAATGATTTGTGCAGAGTTATTTTGAGACCCCACGGGAGGGAACAGCAGCCCAGGCCGACAGTATTTTAAACCATATCACCCATCTACAAGGATTAATCCATTAGAATCTCAGAACATGGGTAACAGGGAAATAAGAACCTTTAGGGTCCTAGTAGATTAGTAGTGCCAGCTCTTCTGGTCCACACAAGGCGACTTCAGTGGTTTAGGCTGAACTCGGTGCCTCCAGACTTCCACCATATGTATTCTTTGATCCTGTCTGCCCTAAGGGCTGCAAGTGGCCGTGCAGGCTTCTTTCCATGGGGTTGGCCTGGGTCACTGAACAGCAGCAGTTGGTTTAGGTTCTCATTCACCCTATGGGATACCAATTGGCTTTATGATAGATAGAGGAAGGAACGCCCTTTTTGTGGTCCCCAGAGTCATCATTTAGTGATTGAGCTCCTTGTGGTTCCAGGCTGGCCAGGAGAAATCCCTTGTTCCCCACCCATTTTCCTTTCTCCTGACTCAAGCAGGAACAGCTGGCTAAGGGTGGGTGAAATACAGAAGATAGAATTTTCCAGTTTAGTGACATGAGGGGAGACAGCCTCCATATGAAACACTTCTCTTGTTTTTGTTTTTCTCTCGGCTGTTATGCTAGGAAATTGGCCTCCTCACGCCCCCACCCTCTTACCAACAGCTGTCCTCTGCCATTCAGGAGTCAGTGTCTCCCTCAATCGCTGCCCTAGGAAGGCTTTCTCCTTTTTTGTCCCTGGGTCTGCAGGTGTATAGCCGGAGAGTTCCTTGTGCCAGGGCACCTGATTGCCTTCTGACCCCAAAGAGTCCATCTGGGCTGGAGGACTTGCTGGAGTATGGAGCAAGGGTCCAGAAAGGAAGAACCCAATCCAAGACTGTCATTTTGTTTTGTTGCACTTTTTTTATTTAAGTTTTTTTCTTTCTTTTTTTTATGTTTTGTTTTTTTCTGGCCAGTAAGCATGTGGTGTCTTAGCTCCCTGACCAGGAATCGAACCCATACCCCCTGCATTGGAAGGCAGGGCCTTAACCACTGTACCATCAGAGAAGTCCCTGTTATATATTTTAAGAGAACAAAGGATTATTTAATGACACAAACTATGGAAACAGAAAAATAGTCACATAAAACAGGCGACCACATGGTATACAGCATTTCAGAGCCCCCCCAATTCCTTACAAGAATGTGCCCTCTGGCATTTATTGTAAACATAGGTGCCTTGTAACAAGCTTCTGATTCCCCAGCACTGGTCCTGCTAGGCAGATATGGAAGAGGGCACACCTTGAGGGAAGAAACAGTGCTCACACTTGTGTGTGTGTGAGAGCAGGTACTTCCTCTAACCTCAGAGGAGCTGCTGTCCATGGTCTGAAAGTCTTGCACCGATGGCATTTCTTTCTGATTATAATCCCGGACAAGGCTGGCCTTACAGGGAGTGAGGCTCAGATATGGTGAAGCGTGAACTGAGAACAGAAACAGCACAAACAAGCCAGCACTGTGAGTTTTCAGGATGATAGAAGAGCCCTATAGGCAGTCTAGGGCTTGGGAAGACATGTCCAGGGCAGGGACAGCAGAAGGGCGGCTCATATTTCCTTTCCCCCTGAAACGAAACTTGATTGTGGCGCTTGCTCTGCTGAGGAATCCACCCACTCCTGTCTCTGGCCTCTGCCCTTCAGGCATCCTTGCCGGGTGTCTGTGCCAATCCGCAGGTGGACACAGCCCTGGTGTCACTCTCCCCACACTCAGCAGTGTCTCATCCGGGTCATTACGACCCCTGCTACCTCCTCAGTACCTCCTTCCTCCGCTCTTTGGTCTGCCTCCCCCCACCCCTTTCCTCCCCTCTTTGCACCGCTTTCCTTGGATGTGTGAGCACATGCAAGTGTGTGCATGCGCGTGCACACTCCCCCCTTGGTTGTCACAGCACCCAGAATCATCATCGGCAACGTCTTGATCGCAAGCTGTGTTGGGGAAGTTGATCGTCCCACCCACCCTAAAGACGCCACTGCCACTTGCTCGCCAGTGACTCGCAGCCTTGTTAGAAATGTGCACAATTCAGAGCAGGCTTCTCGTCCGGGGCTTGTGGCACAAGCTGTCCTGCAGCTGTGAGTAATAAGCCCACTGGAGCAGCTTTCCTCTGCCTTGAAGACAGGCCCAGCCTGGTGAGACAGGTTAATATCTCCCACTCGCTGCAAAAACTCAGGCAGCCTGTCTGTCAGGTCCCTGATTCTCTCCCTCCCTGTGCTCCCTCCTCCCCTGCTTTTCAGCCGAGCTTTGTGTCCTGCGTCACAGCTCAGATCCGGGCGCTCTGCTGCCCCGTTGCCACACTGTGACAGGAGCTAAAAGCCTCAATTAAGTGCCAGCCGTGCTGTCAGTGTCCCACTGGCCACAGTGATGGCTGCAGTCGTCGTTTCTGCAGGAATGCATCCATGGCAGGCACTGGATGCCGAAATCCTTTTCTCTCCCTCCGGTCTCCCGAACAGAGCAGATAATCACTTCAATAAAACTATCTTTCCCTGAATTCTGCAGAGTGGATTCGAGGCAGTGGTTTGGATTTGCTGTTCCTTTCTATCCCCAAGAGCCCCGTGAATGAGAGAGGAAATGAATAGATGGCTTGTCACAACACCACCAGTGTTGTGACAGTCCACGGTGCCTGGGGCGACTGCTGCAAAGCAGAATGGAGGTGGGCTGGAATGGAGGCCATAGAGGCTGCTGCCTTCCTCAGGATGGGCCCCACCGCTCCTCACAGCCCTTCAAGAGCTCCCACATCCCAGAGGCTCCTTCTGCACTGATGGAGCTTTCTCTTGCTGCAGCCTCCTGCCTGGAGGAAATGTCTTAACTCTGCCTGGTCATGGGTAGGGGGCAGTAGTGCTGATCCACAGTGTTTGCACACCCATCCCCCATCAGCCCAACTTGGCAAGTTCACCTCCAGAGGTGCCTCTCTGCAGCGTGCAAGAAGGGCTGCTCCCAGTGAATGAGCCCCACTAGCCCATCAGACCTCTCAATGAAGTCAGCTCTAAAGGTATTTCCTATTGGAAGATGTAAGTTCCCTGGTGGCTCAGACAGTAGGTTCCCTGGTGGCTTAGATGGTAAAGAATCTGCCTGCAGTGCAGAAGACCTGGGTTTGATCCCTGGGTTGGGAAGATCCCCTGGAGAAGGGAACAGCAACCCATTCCAGTATTCTTGCCTGGAGAATCGCATGGACAGAGGAGCTTGGTGGGCGACAGCCCATGGGGTCGAAAAGAGCTGAACACAACTGAGTGACTACACTTTTACTTTCAAGGAATAAAAGCAGTAGAAAAAAAGCAGTAGGAAGTCAAAAACCCACATCTTGTGAACACCTGGGGATGTTTAGACTGGAGAGAACATGAGGATGAGAGAAAATAAATGTTTTACTGTCTTCATGCATTTGAGGGGCTATCAAGTGGGTAACGGATGTTTCATATGGTCCCAAGGAATTAGACCAGATTTTAGAAGGCCTAGGGTGTCAGGTTGTGGATTTCTGATTTTATATGGTAAACCCTTGGAAGCCACTGAAGAGTTTTAGGGAAATCAGGAAGGAAGGAAGGATCAGGATGGGGGAAATGAAGGACAGGCAGGTAGATCAGAAGACTGGGCCAGAAGTGACAGCAGCCTGAACAAGCGGAGTCAGGTTGAGAATTCAGAAGATCCCATGGTTTACATAAACAACTGTGGAGGTGGAATTAATGGGATCGATAAGATGTAGCAATCAGTAGGTTATGTGGATAAAGTAGGGACAAATCAAATATAGGTGAGAACTTTAGACTTAACGGGTTGCTAGTGCTGCAGGCGGACTAGGGGACAATGGAAGGAGCGGGAGAGAGTTAGCAGGAAGATGAGGTTTGAGGGATTGACAGAACAGTCACCGGGAGATGTCGACCAGACCCTTGAGGATTGTCAGACGCTCCTTGAGAGCTTAGAGGACAGTTCAGGCTTACCTACGTGGGTTCCAGGTGATCACAGTGATGGAGAACGTGAAAATGGGTGGGCTTTCCAAGGGAGGCTGCAGAGAGTGGAAAGGAAGGGGCCCAAGACATAACTCAGGGCAACAGCAGGAGACAAGACGAGCAGCCCAGAGAGAGGACCCAGGAGAAAGGAGGAAAGGGAAAGACCTTCACTACAGCGTTGGGACATAGTGCCGAGTGCATGCAGAGATCAAGGTGCTTTTCCAAGAAGAGTAGAAAGATGAAGTCTGAGTACCAGCGAGAAGTGTGATGGTGAGAGTTTTCTGTCATGGACTGGAAGGAAGCAGTTGTAAACAGAAAAGGGCAACCCTGGAAAGTTCACAGTTTTGAATAGGGTCTGCGGGAGTAGAGTGGGAACACAGGGGAAGATGGTGGGTACCGGAGTGACGACGTTCCTAGAACGGAGTGCTGGAGAGCCAGTGAGCAGGCACACGCCCGTGCTTGCTGTTGGCTGCACCGGCTTCCCTTGATCCACGTGTGCTGGCTTCTTACCTCTTCAGCTACGTGACCGTGGACTTTTTTTAGTGTCTTTGTTTAGGATATCCTCATGCTGTCGCCTGTACTGATCCTCTGGTTCTGAGAAGTGAAACTCTGCCTTGCCTGGATTTTTTTTTTTTCACCCAGTTTTACAACAGGCAAGAGTCAACCCACCTCTTCTCTGAAGGGCCAGATAGGAATGAGACACTGAAATTTGAATTGCATGTGTTTCACATGTCACAGAATATTTTTTCTGCATCCATTCAGAAATGCAGACGCCATTCTTAACTCATGGTTGTACAAAAACAGGCGGTGGGTTGGACTTAGTCCTCAGGAAGCTGCCTGCTGACCCCTTTTTTGTGAAACTAAACCAAAGCAAAAAAAAAAAGGTGAATGCCGGTCTTCATCCACAGCCCAGAATTCAAGCTACTTATCAGGATAGGATGTATTTCTGCATCCAAGGTCAGCCTGTGCTCTTTAAGAACCTTGGTTTCTCAGAATTCCTCTCCTTTTTGGCTTGTTTTCATTTCTTCCTTTACGTATAAAGAGGGTGAGGTGGAGGTCTCTTCCTCACAACATCTCAGCTCACAGTCTTATTCATTCTCCTGGCTCCAGGGGTCTTGGTATTCCTGCCAGTCGCTGGTTTTTCTCTTCTCCAGTTCCTCTAGCTGAGCATACTAATCTCTAGACATTGGGCTTTCACTTGCCTCAGGAGGAGAAGCTCAGAGAAATTTTCTGTGAGTGGAAAGCTCAAGAAAGGCAGTGGTTTGAAAGTGTACTCCACACATCTCAGAAGCATTTTGTTAAATAACAACACAGCTTGGTTTAGAAAAAGTCACTCTAAATTTATGCGAGTAAGCAGCTTTTACATTTGGCTGCCAGGTGTGTGGCAGGATACCTCCTGGAAGCTGGTATTGCAGGATGCACGTGCTTGTTTCCCGTGGCTTTTCCCCCTTCCCTGGAGCTCTTCTCTACCAGCCTGAACAGGAGATTCAGGTTGGTCTCTTTATCCACGAATAGGGAATTTGAAAGACCCAACACGAGGATTTTGGGGTACCGAAAATGACATTTATGTTTTAGAAGTCTAAGTTTTGTTTCAGAGATAAAGTTGCATGTTTAAAATAAGTCAGAAAAAGCTAACGTTAAGGTTCTCATAGAAACCGACTCCCCCTCACCACTCAGACACGGGTCTGGGCTTGTTAGGTTCGGTCTCCATGGTGCCACGGTGTTACGTAAGCGCTGGAGTCACGTGGCTCTCTGGTCTCTGGAAAGACCATTGTGGACCTAGCTCTTGACCTCAGATGCTTTGTTTTCTATGTAATGAGGTTGTGAGGTGGCTGTGTTGATAGCGATAATTAGGAGAAACCCAATGGAAAGCATTTTTAGAGGGCATGGTGGTTTCATTCTGCTCCTGGTTGGTGGTGATATTATTGCAGCTGCTGCTTACAGCAAACCCCCAAATGAACATGTGTGTCGGGAAGCAGACAGCCTGCCATCTCCACCCTCCCCTTCACAAACACACCCCCAGAGAAAGCCTGGCTGGCTTGTTTACGGCCGTGCACTTGGCATGTCACGGGACAGGAACGGCCTCGTTTGTCAGTGAGAATTTTTTCTCCCTTTAAAAAAAAAATCATCGTTTTCCATCTCTTGCTCTGTGGTGGGACAAATCATAAAAGGTTATTCTGATGCTGGCCCCATTATTATCTGCCACTCCAGCTCCATCTGAAAAAGCTCCTCTCCCTTTGGGGAATGATTCTTTGGTGTCTAAAGCCAATGATAAATCAAGTTGGTGAAGCCAGTTTTGCGCCCCGCCTGGCCCAGCCATCCAGCGTGAGGCCTCTAAGCCATCCCTTCCTTGTCTCCTTCTCAGACAGCGGTCAGTGATTTAGCATCTAACACTCTCTGTCCTTAAAGTCCCAGAAGTGAGAGTGACAAGATTTTGTGGTAAATTCACCAAGCATTAGCTAGTATAGTATGTTTGCAGGAACTCGGAAGAAGAACTTGTTATTGCAGGTTTGCCGCATCTATTTTTACTCTCTGGTATTTGTTTGGCAGACAGTTATTGAGTATCTACTTTCTGGGGCTCCAGAGAGGAGTGGCATGTCCGTTCCCTCAGGTAACTGCAGAATGGGATCTGCCAGTGATGGGCTGACAACCCAGAGGTGAGACTCCAAACGTCACTCTCTCCCAGTGCTCACATCGTGTGACTCTTGTGCCAGAGAAACTTGTTCTTCCCTGTGGCTGGCCTCTCCCCACCCCTCCCTTTCTTCACAGGGAGCCAAAGCTCTCATCACATTGTGGAGACTGGATCTCATTGCTCCTGTTTGCCAGTTAACTTCGCTTTCTGGTCCTTTCAAAGATGACCAAATCAAGCAGCCTACTAAAAGTCTCCCTCAAACAGTTGGAACTATGAACTAAAAACAGCTTCAGTCTCAGCTCTTGCCCAGTTCTGACTCCCCTGACTTCAATTACCTGAGGAGTGTGATCCCTTTAATTAGGATTCCTTCATTCTTCTCTTATCCCTTTCTTCTCATCACTGAAAGAGTCTTACCAGTGACATGTTCCAAAATTGGCCCAGAAGATGCCACCTCCCCCGAGGTAACAAAATAGCGGTTTAGCGAACAAGAAAGAGAATAAAGAATCTGAGACAATGCAAAATCCTCCTTCGTTTTTGACCCTTTCAGTACACATTGAGGCCTTATATGCTATAGAACTCTTAGGAACCAATGGTCTATGGTTTGCCTTGCTCCTTGGGCCATTTTGGGAATGTGAAAACATTGGACCAGCTGGCCCTAAGTGGGACGGTTTGCTGTTCTCAATTGTTAACTGACTCACTGACGACATTTGCAGCTTGGGGCCTGCAAACAGTTTCTGCTTTAAATCTTATGAGAGAGGACTGCAAGCAAGCTATTTGGTACATGAGATTCTTCTTCTCCTTTTTTAAACAGTTCTATTTATTACTTTATTTGGCCACACCACGAGGCCTGGGAATCTTGATTCCCCAACCACAGATCATCTCCTGCCTTGGCAGGCAGAGTCTTAACCACTGGACCACCAGGAAAACCCTGAGACGTGTCTTCGTTTCTCCAGTCCTGCCACATGTGAGGGTTTGGCTTGGCATAAGGATTTAGGTGATAACTACTTTCCTTACCATCAGACGGCTGGCCTGTCCGTCTCTGTGTTTTGTGCTGAAAGCTTAAGAGGTCTAGATTCTGGTTTTGATGCTTAGGGAGAGAGTAGAAAAATAAGAAAGTGTTACTTTTCTTAGACTGCTGTGTCTTACTCTCTAAATACGAAGTTCACCATCTTACTCTCTGGGTGACGTGGTCTGGTTTTTTTGTTGTTGTTATTGTTCTTGGGGGTAAGGATGGCAGGGGAAAGCAGAGAAATGGAACTAATTGATGGATAGTCGCTCAGTCATGTCTGACTCTTTGCGACCCCAGGGACTGTAGCCCACCAGGCTCCTCTGTCCATAGGATTCTCCAGGCCAGAATACTTGAGTGGCTACCATCCCCTTCTCCAGATCTTCCCTGCCCAGGGGATCGAGCACAGGCCTCCTGCATTGGCAGGCAGGTTCTTTACTGTCTGCCACGAGGCAGGGAGTTATGAATTGGCCAACTGCAGCAGCAAGGACTCAGGCAGAGGTACCGGAGTGCAGTCAGTGTGCCAGGCAGCTTATTTTGGCTTTCTGTCTGTGCCTTGTCCTTGACGTTCACTCCAGGGGACTGCGTTTATATAGCAAGAAGGGAGAGTGTCCGTGGTCTCCTCTCTGGGAAGCTTGCAGCACTTCCCCGAGTGCTCACCCGGGTCTTAGAGACTAGGGACGAAGATGCTCCAGGACATCAGATGGTCCAGTCCTCTGCTCTACCCAGCTGTCTGTGCCCCGGTTCTGCTTAGCTCCACTGTATCTGCTGGCCAGGCACATGTCACATGCTAGCAGGTAAAGCCTGTTTTTATTCTGAAAGCCCCATCAGAACAGTCATTTTGTCTCTTCTGTGGTTTGACCAACAAAATTGGTTAAAATTTCAGCAAGCAGTACTTAAAGCAGAAGTATTTTGACTTAGATTTACTTAAGAAGTCTCTCCGTAAATGTAGAAAATAAAAGTCCCCTGGTCCAGGCTGCTTTCCCAGAAGCAGAGGGATGGGCTTCATGGCCACCTTTCAGCTTTAGGATCGAATAATTGCCTTTTCCTTTCAGGAAACTTATTTATAACCCCGTAGTCATCCCCACACTAAGTTTTTCCGATATTTCATCCAGATTTTCTTTCCCCTAATAATTACACCCCCTGTTTTCAGGCTGAGCATTTTCCCTCCTTTTTGTGTTTACACCTTTCAAATATTTGCAGATTGCTGTCGTGTCACCCTCTTAGTCACCACTTAGCTGAGCTGTACAGATTTAGCACCTTTTATCTTTTCCTTTCAAGGCAGGCATCCCCGCCCCTGAGTCATCTCCCACTGCTCTCTAAGTGCACTTCAGTTTTCTGCCCTAACATCTGGCCGCATGACTGCCTGGAACCGAGCACGGGTCACGGGTGGGCATTGTTTTCCTCCTCTGTTGCACTGGAAACCAAACACGATTGTGGTGCTCCAGCCTCGGGTCTCACTGACATTGCTGGTCAGTTCATTTCAGTCACTCAGGTGTGTCCAACTCTTTGCTACCCCATGGACTGTAGCACGCCAGGCTTCCCTGTCCATCACCAACTCCCAGAGGTTGCTCAAACTCACGTCCATCGAGTTGGTGATGCCATCCAGCCACCTCATCCGCTGTCATCTCCTTCTCCTCCTGCCTTCAGTCTTTCCCAGCATCAGCAGTGCTGGTCGGTGCTGCCCATATGCCCTGTCCACGTAAATTTCTTTCCCCAGGTGTGCCAATTCAAAGACCAGGGAGGCAAATGGGTATAGCTGTGTTTTCTTTTTGTCCTTTAAATGTCACTGTTTGAAAATGGGATGTGTGTAGTTCGGGATCCTGTCAGCCCCTTGCTGGTATTTGCAAGAGGTCTATGACCCTGACTGTTCATGAGCCATTTCCTTCTCTGTGTATGGACTTCTTTCCAGAAGTATTTTTCACTAATATTTATTCAGTCTTGATTGAGGAATTACAGTGCTGCTCTGTGCTAGGCAGTGTGACAGATACTTGAAAAAATAAAATTGGACTAAGACACAATCCTCAGTCACCTAGAGCCAGACATCCTGGAGTGTGAAGTCAAGTGGGCCTTAGGAAGCGTTACTACGAACAGAGCTAGTGAAAGTGATGGAATTCCAGCTGAGCTGTTTCAGATCCTAAGAGATGATGCTGTGAAAGTGCTGTACTCAATATATCAGCAAATTTGAAAAACTCAGCAGTGGCTACAGGACTGGAAAAGGTCAGTTTTCGTTCCAATCCCAAAGAAAGGCAATGCCAAAGAATGCTCAGAGTACCCTACAGTTGTACTCATTTCACATGCTAGCAAGGTAACGCTCAAAATCCTTTAAGTAAAGCTTCAGTAGTATGTGAACCAAGAACTTCCAGATGTAAAATCTGGATTTAGAAAAGGCAGAGGAACCAGGATCAAATTGCCAACAAAAGCTGGATCATAGGAAAAGAAAGGGGATTCCAGAAAAACTTCTGCTTCATTACGCTAAAGCCTTGACTGTTTGGATCACAGCAAACTGTGGAAAATTCTGAAGGAGATCAGAATACCAGACCACCTTACCTGCCTCCTGAGAAACCTGTATGCAGGTCAAGAAGCAACAGTTAGAACTGCACGTGGAACAACAAACTGGTTACAGGCTGGGAAAGAGTACATCAAGGCTGTGTTGTCACCCTGCTTACTTAAGCTGAGCACTGAAGAATTGATGCTTTTGAACTATGGTGCTGGAGAAGACTCTTGAGAGTCTCTTGGACTGCAGGAGATGAAACCAGTCAAACGTATAGAAAATCAGTCCTGAATATTCATTGGAAGGACTGATGCTGAAGCTGAAACTCCAGTACTTTGGCCACCTGATGCAGAGAGCTGATTCATTGGAAAAGACCCTGGTGCTGGGAGAGATTGAGGGCAAGAGAAGAGGAGAGCAACAGAGGACGAGATGGTTGGATGGCATCACTGACTCAATGGACATGGGTTTGAGCAAACTCAGGGAGATGGTGAAGGACAGGGAAGCCTGGCGTGCTGCAGGTCATGGGGTCGCAATGAGTCAGACATGACTTAGCGACTGAACAACAACAGCAAGACACAGTACCAACCCCAGGAAGCAATTGCATCTTGGTTTTATTTGGGTTGGAAATTCCAGGTTCTTACGTTCGCTTACTTGTGGTAGCAGTGAGAGGAGAGCAGATTTATGGGAACATCCATTAAACTCTCAAACAGGAGCCAAGCTAAGATCAGACCTTCCAGATTCTGGAACCCCGGAGGGGCGGTCTTTGGTCAGAGGCGGTTCGCACCTCCTGCTCCAGTGCTTGTGCTCCAGTGTTGAAGCAATGCCCTCCCCTCCTTCCTCCTCCTAATGGCCTCATGTTCTGGGTGCTCCCCAGTTTCCAGAAAGAATCTTTCTCACCTGTTATCTTTCACTTCTCTTTAGACAGAGCTTGCTTCCCCTCTGCATCTGCTATAAATTGACTATGCTTGACTCAAGTACAGGAGAAACTCTGCCCTCTCTCCCTCATTTCTCACCTCCTGCTCTGACATCCATTCCCAATTTGTGACCAGGGAGAGGACAGAATCCAGGGCCACGTGCGGGAAAGCAGCTGCCTGAGGCTGCCTCCTTAGCAAGGGACGGGTCAGTGGTGAGCTCGTGATTGACTTGTCCAGTGCATCCTCCCAATAGTCTCCTAGACACGGATGCACCTGCCTGCCATAATCCAGATATGGCATGTTACTGCATAACATCCAGCACCCTACAGACCGATGATAAATTCCATCACCGACAGCATACTTCATACAATGGTGGGGAAGATGATATTGTCATGCTGCTAATTAGGCTTCATTAGGACAAAGTCTGTCTTTTTCATTATTGAGTTTTCATCTCCCAACCCAGTGCCTAACCCAGAGTAGGCAGTGATGCGTATTTGTGAAATAGGGGCAGAGAAGGTCTGCCAGGGGATCTCCGCAAGTATCCAAAGTTGGCAGAAGGCTCCATCCTTCCCTCCGTGATGTCCAATGCAGTAACAAACACATAGTAGACGAGTAATAAACACCACCAACTAATCCCTCCTATTGGTTACTATTTCCACTAGAGTTCTGTTTCCAGCCGCAAATGCCTGGCCTCTTGTTTGCTGGACTAAGCCATTGGAAAGGTGTCACTTCTAGCCAAGGCGAATTTGTGATACTTCCCTCACTTCAATAAAGAAAAAAGGCACCATGCTTTGAGGCTTAATTATCATAAAACTCAACATATAATGTAAAATATTCAAGCAATACACAACTCCCTCATATGGCCATCAACAGAATCTTACGTAGCCATTATCGTATCATTTACAACAATTTGTACTTCTTGCTCCAGAGCTGACTGACCAAAGTGTTTGTGTTAATTGACCTAGTTAGTCAATGTCTCTAAATGTATAATTTCTTTTTAATAGAATGCTTATGTATATCCAGAATTTGACATTTGAAAGGAGGCACCCTGTACTCCCAGAGTTGAACCTGACATGGGAGATCTCAGAAGGGCATAATGCAGATGGTAGGATTTCCTGGCCAGGAGAGAATTTTGGAGCACCTTCATTTTACAGCCAGAGACCTTGAGGCTTGGAGATGTGTGATACTTTGTCAGCAGCAGAATAGAAACCAGAAATGATGTGCCGATGCCTGGTGATGAATTTTCTCTTTCTCAATTGTACCGAATCAAGCAAATTCTCTTCTGTTTCTGTTTTTAAGTAATCTTGGTCGGCCTTCCTATCCCAGAAAGCATAGAGAAGGTGTGAGGGATAATGGCTTTTCCCTTAGGCAGGTCTGTCTGTCGGGCTTTAAAGAGGTCAGGGAGCCTCTGGAGCAGAAGCAGATGTGTCTGGCCTGCCTCTCCTGTGTCTGCCCTTGGCAGAAGTCAGCTGCGAGGGCCCCATGGGTGTCTCTTTCTTCTCCATTCTGCCCTCCCCATTATAGGGAAGGAAATGTTCAAGAATGTTTGAGATTTAAAAACAACAACAACAGTGTTTTCAGTATTCGAGTGTTGCCTGTGTCAGGGGTCAGCTTGGTGGCTGACCTGCACGTGTGGCATTGGAAGCTCAGCAGAATTAACTGTCCTCGTGAGCAGGCAGGCCAGCCCTGGGGCCTTAGTGGGAAAGACAGCAGATAGTGGCGATTGAGCCCCAACCAGAATTGCAGCTCTGCCTGGCCTGCCTACCGAGGGCTTCCGGAACCTGATGACACACGCTTCCTTCTCACCATCTGGGGCGCTCACCTTTGTGGCATGTGGGCTGGCCCAGCTTGGCCACTGCAGCCTCCGGGTCGCTGTTAGAGAACCCGGCCTTCATTCCTGTGATATGTTTTCTTTAACCTTCTCTAAGTCTGGTGCATCAGTAACAAAGCAGCACGCGGGGGACGCCAGCCCAGCATCAAGGGGCATTTGAGTCAGAGGTACAGTGCAATCGGGCTTCCCTACTGGCCAGGCTCTCAGGAGGGGAGGGCATAGCAGGACTCCCCTCGCTGGCTGCACGTGTCCTTCCCCTGCCTTCAGCAGCTGCGTCTTGTCTCTCCTACCTTATGACGTTACCTTGTTTGACTTACTCTCTGTTAGTGGGCTGCATATTTCTCGTCCTGTCCTTGATCCCTTGGGACACAAAAGCCAAGTCCCAAAGCTGATACGTAAGCACTTGGTGTGGCCTTTGACCTCTCAAAGAGGGCCGTCAGGCCACCCAGCCTTCTGTCTTCACACCTCAGTCTTCCCCAAGCCCTTGACCTTGCAAACCTCACCCCGAGGTTTCAGTTAATTCAGTGTCATAACTGTATGCTGTTTTCATTAATGAAATAGAGAAGGGAGACAGAGTATCACATGTAGTCACAACTGACCACTCTTTTGTGGAAACTGTTGTATATATGTATATCCCCATACGTGAGTGGGGGGAGGGAATCATAATAAATGATAAAAGTTGAAAAACACTCATCTACTGAGTCCGTCGGAAAAGGCGATGGCACCCCACTCCAGAACTCTTGCCTGGAAAATCCCATGAACGGAGGAGCCTGGTGGGCTGCAGTCCATGGGGTCGCTAAGAGTCGGACACGACTGAGTGACTTCACTTTCACTTTTCACTTTCATGCATTGGAGAAGGAAATGGTAACCCACTCCAATGTTCTTGCCTGGAGAATCCCAGGGACGGGGGAGCCTGGTGGGCTGCCGTCTATGGGGTCGCACAGAGTCGGACACGACTGAAGCGACTTAGCAGCAGCAGCGGCACTCAGTCCATCTTCAGAAGTAGCTTGGCTCATCAGGTTTCTAACACTCAGATAGTCAATGTTGTAAAAGCCCTTCCTGCCTCCTAGCTCCAGCTGTGAGCCCTGGTTTGGTAATAGATTCCACCTCACTCACCCACTCCCTGTTTTGCGATGCAGCCTGGGGCCCCCCTTGTATCTAGGGATCCCCCTGCCTCTGCTCTCATGAGGACCCCAGTGCCGCAGGGGCATGTCCGCCATACATGTCAACTCCAGCTGTTCTCGCCCTCACCTGCCTGACATGAAGTGGAGTCCCCCAGTCCTGCACTCCTGCCTTGTCCAACACTGGCGAGAGCAGTGCTTGACTCCAGAAACTGGGCTTTTTCTCAGTAGCTGTAGCGTCTGACAGTCTAGAGTTCAGACTGGCTACTTGGTGACTTGGGGCCACATGTCAATTCATAGATAGTCAAGGATGCACGGTAAATACTCATCCCCCACACACACACCTTTATTCTCCTAGAACTTATACCTGGGTTCACCTGGGTTTCAGTGTTTGGTACCTGCTCCCACTGGATAGAACCTCTCTCTGTCCTAGTAATTAGCATCAGCTAAGCCATCCTGACCCAGACCTGAGGTGCGACATTGAGACAGGTTTTGCCTCAGAAGGGGTTACTTCAGAAGAGGCAGGTCAGAGAGAGGGACGAGTCAGCCAGGAGAAAGGGGAGAGTGAATGATAAAAGCAGCGATGATATTCTTGTTCTCCGGCAACTTTCTCTTGCCCGCCTGCCTGATGGGAATTGATGTGCTGCGGTGTGTTCACTTTTCTCATCTGAAGGCCAGGGAGACAGCTGAGTTCAGCTTTCTCCCCTTGAAGAGCTGGAACCCAGCTCCTGGCATTGCCTCTGAGTCCACAGGCAGTGGTTAAGGTTCGCTCACCACAGGCCCAAGAGTCTCTCCAGGAAGCCAATCTGAATCCATTTCAGCTTGACTTGTTTGCCTCCCCAGGCTCAGTGGGCCATCCTGCCTCTCTAGTTTATCACTTGGTGATCTCCCAGGATTCAGAGAGGGCTGGCGGGGTGTGTTGCTCCCTTAAGACTTCAGAATACCCAGGCAAGAACAGGAAGAGTGGGGACATCTGGTCACCTAGAGTGACTCTGTGTCCTTCCTCTCAGTGACGCTGCAGCCCCAGCCACAGCACCCCAGTCACATCCCATCCGAGAGTCACAAACAAACTGAACACTTGTTTTCACAGTACTCTTGTTTGAGCAACAGTGTTTTACCTGTGGTTATGTGGCCAGAATAGAATGGTTTATCTTCCTCTGATAATTACATTGTTTGCTTAGTTTACACATATAAAATGGAAAGGGTTTTTGGTTAATAACATTGTGAAAGTCATGGATGGGCTAGCTTTCATTTTTCTGGAGCCCTCATCTCCTCTCAAGGTGAATCTTAGGCTTTTTGGTCCCACGAGTTTATTGATGTCTTTTTCAAAAAATCAGTTCCAATTCTCCCTCCCAGCCTGGCACTAAGGCGTGGGAAGGGAGAGGGGCAGCCCTGGTGACCTTCTGCCCAGGTGGCGCTCGGGCAGGGCCTTCCCCATCCCGTCTCCGCCTGAGTGGGGGAATGGTCCTGGCACCAGCTCCAGGTGCTCCCCTGCTGCGGTTTCTCTCCTGGTGCTGTGCTCCCCGTCCAGAGTTCTGTTTGATGTCGTGTGTTCCTTTGCTGAGGCCTGGAGGCTTGGAGAGAAAGCGCTGTTCTTGAGCTTCTGAAAACCTGGGGTATAAACTATTACCTTTCCTCTGAGCTCCTTGACCTTCAATCTGTGCTGTGGCCAGAAACACGTGCAGCCACCTGGCTTCATCCGTAAGGGGTGTACCTTCTGTCCCAGCAGCGGTGGCCCCTGTTCTCCCAAAGGCTCCCAGCAGGTGTCCGCCCTATGCCACCTCCTCAAGCCAGATCGTCTGTCACTGTCCCTGAGGCTGTTTATAAATAAGAGGTCACACCTTCCAGCAGAACTGCCTTATTGCAGCAGGAGAGGCCAGCAGTGGTTTAGATATGGGCACTAAGTGCATCCCGCCCCCCCATATTTTGATTATTTTCCTTTCCTAGGTCTCTAACCTAGGTCACGTTTTTGGCTTCATAATTGCAGCTGCAGTTTGAATTTGGGGGAAATCTAATTCAGACATCAAAATGTGACATAGTTTGTGGCCTGTCACAGGTGACCACCATCGATGATAAATATCTGCAACATCAATGATTGAAACAAAGAGAAAGAAAACGCAGTCTGCTTTGGTTAGTGAGCACCCATATTGTATACAGTGCTGTCCTTGAGTACACAGGCGTGTGAAGGGTGAGATTTTGTCTTCAAGAATCTTGCAGACTACTTTGTAGAATGAAAGATGACTGAGATTTTGAGCATGGGTAATTGTGTCAGTGATAATAATGATACAGTAATAAGAGCTAAAATGTATTGAACCTTTCCATGTGTCAGGCATGTTACTAAATATTTGCCGTAATAATCTCCCCTAATTCCACCAACAGGCACTTGAAGTATGTTTTACAAATAGGACAACTGAGGCTTTGAGTGGGCTCAGTCACTGGGCTTTGGTCACAGATCTAATAAATGACAGCTAGGATGTGAATCCAGGTCTGTCTGGCTTCAGACACCTAATATTTCATCAAGATTCTGTTTTTTTTCTGTCTCCCATTCTGAATGAAATACTGATGGTACTATTGTCCCAAATATAACCAGAGGACAGAGGGGGAAGCTTATTTGAAGAGGAAAATGACACCAAGTTAACACTTGTGAATTGGATGTGCAAGTCAGATAGTAAAGAGAAAATGTCTAGGCATCAGCCAGAACGGCTCTCAGGAGGCAGAATGGCTGGGGATATCAGTGTAATTTAGGTGAGAGAGCCATTTGTGTAAGTGATGATTGAAGCAGCGAGACTATAGGCCCTTACAGAGTGAGGAGTCCAAGACAAGGATTCATCCCACATCTTGGTGGAGTGGGGGGTGTTTCCCAAATATCTTACTTGGAACTCCCCTGGTGATCTTAATAATTTCCAGACTCTGTGACCAAGATCCCCTTCTCCACTGTTGCTGCCCTGATAGTGGTCGTTTTTCCCACCTCAGGTGAACTAAACACCTCCCCTCCTTCCACTTCTCTGTCCTGTCCTGCATTATCATCTAGTAGGTACTAGATCGCCCAGAGTCAGGGGACCATTCTTGCTGGACACCAGACCTCATGGGCCCCTTTTAATCACAAATTCTTCCTTTCTCCTGACACAGGTATCGAATGCCCCAGAGGAGCCCGGAACCTCCCAGGCTTGGTGCAGGAAGGGGAGCCATTCAGTGAGGAAGCAACGCTTTTCACCAAGGAGCTGGTGCTGCAGCGAGAGGTAGGGCATCTTCCAGTTGCTTCTTGGATGAGGAGGGTGGAGGGAGCGGGGCTCACTTGGTCTGGTGTTTTCCTGCAATGTCGGAGATCCGTCTGCCCCTTTCTCTGGCGATCCGCCTTGCACGTCCGTGACCCATTCTGTGTCTGCCCACATCCTGTTCCTGGAGCCCTGCTTCATTGACCATCCACCCGCCAATTGCTCCTCACCCTGGGTGTCCTGGGATGCGAGGTGAACGCTGGCTGACCCAGCCAGGATGCTGAGGCAGTGAGCCTTCGGCTCTGCGGTCTCCTCCTTGGTGAATCAGCCCAGAGCTGCCTGCCTCCAGCTGGATTTAGAAGCTTGACTAACCCTGTCAGGGGCCAATTTTCTTTGAACATTTATTTGTATCTTTGAGTAATTGCATTTTCTGTAGCGGGTTTTCTGACTTAATTTAATTGTATTTCTGTTTCTGCCTGTTGGGCTGGCTCTTGCAGGCAGGAGTGAGGCTGCTCAGCTGCCATGGTGCCCATCTACCTGCTAATTTCTCTCAAGTCATAGTCAACAGATCCATCTTCTTTCCAGGAGTATGCCTCTCACTCATTCTGCTAGGCAGGGCACAAAAAAGGAACAGTGGGAAGTGTGCTGGACTCAGGCTTAGGGTTTTAGATCTGCCTTTTTTTTTTTTAACAATCAAACCCACAGGGTACCTCCTGCTTTAATGCACTATCATATTTCATAACATAGTGAAAAAGATTATGGGGATCTTAGAGGTTATCTTGCTCATGGATCTTTGTAGATTCTTGGGAGCAATAGTGTGGGCTTCTTTGGGATGTTAAGTGGTACAAATACCTGTTTATAAGCTTTCACATCTCTCATATTGATTTGAAATGTCAGTGAATATATTAACGGGGGGGTGCTTAACCTCCTTAATTGTCTCATCAGTATCACATTGCCCTCTATTTCATGTGTGGTCAGATGCATTTGTTCGTGAAGAAGCAGTCCTTATGTTGGTATGCAAGGTGTCTTTCCCCGCTATTTTGCAACTGCACAGTGAGGCTGCATTGTTATCAATTAAAGATACCCCACTCCCCGCATGCCAGAGAAGTGTTTCCAGAATCCAAACACTCCTGTTGTCAGTAGCTATTGACATTTTTGACCCTATAGGAATTGAGTTAAAGGGGTGGATATTTTAGAATTTCCCTTCTGCAATATCCCCTTTGAATAAGGAACTGCAGAACTGTTTCATGTTGGAATAAGCAGGTGAGCCCACTCAAGGTCATGACTTGAAGACTGCACATAGGGAGCAGGAACAAAGGTTGGTTGGTTGGTTATGCTTTAGATGGGGGAGGAAATCCACTCACTGGGCTGCCTGAGACATTTGTTGGTAACGTCCTCATCACTTACTCTCTCAGTCACGTTTCTGTTCATTTCTCACCAGTACCCTCTTCCTGTTGTTTCACATCTTCTAAAGGTGCTTTCCCTTTTCTTTTTTAACTCTTGTTTCCCCAGCCACTTTTCTTCCTGATCATGTTTCTGGCCCGCTGGTGATATCCAAAAGCACAAAGGGGTCAAAGAGAATACTGACCACTGAAAGGAGTGGGTGGCCCAAAGCCCTTCTACCGTCTCATGGCTATTATGACCTGACCTTTGTCTGTGTGCTTGCTGATATTTGACTGTTGAAAAAGCTAAAGCGTTTTCCCCATCCTCTTTGGTGCCCCTGGCATCCTTAGTCTTATCCACGGTTGATACTGATCTTTCTTAGTTGGAGTGTCCCCATCTTTCATAGCCGTAAGTTGGGGATTCTTGATAGAGAGCCTCTCCACGTTTTCTTAGCTGCTTGGATGTATTGTTGGGCTGACGGGTTTGGAAGGTCTTTATCCAGAGGAAAGACAAGTATGGCCTAAACGGAGGATAACTTGGGATTCTGACTAAAGGAACCAGTTACAGCCTATTCTGGGCAGTTTCCTTCACAGTATATGAAAACTCCTTTCTGAACGGCATAGGAATGAAGAAGGGTTTTTATTTTGTTATAGGTTTGTTCACTAACTTTTGCCTGTATAGTATCCTCGTTTTTATTTCAGGAGTTGTCCTGGGGAGCGTTTCTCTTTGCCATCTTCCCTCTACCCCACAAGAATGCAGAAAAGCCTGATAGATTGGTCCTCAAGTGTAGAGGTCCTTCCCACCCTTAGGAGAAGGACCACGTGGTTGCCTGGGTGACTGAGCATGGGACCACAGACGTGCAGTGCATGTAACTCTCGCCTTCAGGGCAGTGTCCACTGAAGACTTCATTCCAGGAACTCTTCGGGGGCCAAACTGCTGCTGTGATGGCTGCAGTTGAATGGGTTTTCTTACCTTCTGCCTGTTCCCTTGGTAATCACATTTAGCTCAGTAAAACAGGTATGGTGATGCGATTGTCGTTGACCCTGCCACATCCCCCTCTTTTTATATATATATATGTTTTATTATCTTATTTTGGGCCAGCAGTTCTCCATCCCCTGCCTACCTTCCCCAGTCACTACAAATCTGATCTCAGAAAGGAGCAGCACTCGGGTCTTACGTTGATTTCACAGCACCTCCTGGGCCTCATGTGTGACCCCACAGAGGGAGGCATGGCCATCGAGCTGGACTCAGGAACCCAGAGACTGCCTTGAGAAGGATGTGAAGTAGGGGAGAGACTGTGTAATAAACACCCTAGCAGGGAGCAGACAAAAAGCTCAAGTACAGGGCACTTGGCCCTGAAAAGTGTCTCCTTATTTATGAGGTGCACTGTCCTGGCTTTGGATCGATGGGGCAGGAAGTGCTGCCTGTCTCTTTCCCAGTTTCAGGTGGAGACAGACTTGCAGTTTTTGCATCCCATATCTTCTTGTGGAGCCTGCACTGTCACACACAAGACCCCTCTCATTTCAGCCAGCCCCCATTATCTTTAGACCTGAGCACCCTGCTTTGCCAAAATGTGTTTTTACAATGACACTCATCAGGAGAGAGTGCCTGGCATTTTTGGCCATCCTGCAGCTCATTTTCCTCAGTGTCTCCCTGCCACCTCTCGTTGCCTTTCTTCTTTTTTTCCATCTTTCTTCATGGCCCTTCTCCTCAGCCGTTGGTTCCTCTTGGCATTTGTTCCTTTCCCTGAGTCGGGAGCCTGGCAGGACTGTTCAGGTCAATGGTCTGGGTGTCCTGGTGGTGCTGCCAGCTTCAGGGCATTAACTGTAGGCTAGACACCACGTTGTTACCTAGTTCTCTTTGTGACCTGGAAGGCCACAGCAGCTCAGGAACTCTCAAAGGACTTCAGCTGTTCTTCCCAGCCTCACTCATTTGGTGTAGAGCAGGGGTGGGCAAGCCCGGCCCACTGCCAGTTTTATAAATAAAGCTTTATTGAAACACAACCACACTAACCTTTTTACATACTGTCTATGGGTCCTTGCATGTTATAACAGCAAGGTTGAGTGGTTCCAACAGTGTATATGGTCCGCAAAGCCTAGAATACTTACTGTCTTTTTATCAAACGTGTTTGCTGACTGTACTACACAGGTTTTGCTGGATTGGGTTTAAATGGCTGGGTATAGCCCTGAAAATGGATTTGTTCTCATGTCCCCTGTCTTTGAGGCTGGACCACTTCTGGATCACACAACATGAGATCATTGTGTCCCATTGGACAGCATGTGCTTGGTGACACCCCCTCTGCCAGGCATCCCCCCACCCCCCAAATACAGCTGCCTCTTTCAGGCAATTCCCTGCCACACTGCCAAGGACAGGAAGATCCAGTGTAATTTCCCAGATGGAGAATTGTGCCCATTGCTAGCATCTTCCCAGAAGTAGTGGTGAGAGAGAGCATTAGATAACCAACCAGCTTAAAAGTGCAAACTCCAAGGTTTTCACACTCCAGTTATCTTGTGGTCCTGGGTAAGTGATTCTTTCCTGCCTTGGCATTGCTGTCTAAAACATTGATCCAGCAATCCCGGGTCATCCTCTTCTTTCTGAGGCTCTTCCTGTGAGTTAAACAGTCATTGGGGAATCTCTCCACACCTTTGTGTCAGAAGGCCAGCTAGCTAGCTCTCACTCACTCACCCGCTGCTGCCGCTGCAGCAGGAGAACCTACACTGTTAGAGAGGGGACCAGAAGGTATTATTAAAAGAGATCAGCACCACAGTTGAACCCTCTTCACAGTTTCTGGCTGTAGGAAGGCAGTTCCCAGGGGGATGGGGGCATCATTTCCAAGGCCTTTCTGAATGACCCCTTTGTCCTGAGCTCTCCAAAATTGCCCTTTGCTGCTGCCTGGAAAATGACATCCTCATGCTGGAGAGTAAGCCGAAAGCTCCGGCTGCTGCCCTGACCTATTTCCCTTCTTCCTGCCAGCATCCACAGGGAGGCTGTCCCCCTGGGGAGCTCATTCTGCAGGCTGCAGTGGCCAGGGCTCAGACCTGGATTCCCTCCCTCCCACTACCCCTGCTTTTAAAAAAAAAAAAGAAAGAAAAATACACAGAAGCATCACAAGCAACTGTTGCTGTTTGAAGAGCAAGTATTTATGTTTCAGAAAAATGTGGGCTCGGCATTGAATATTGGTGTCTTTATTTACAGAGGGGTTTGTCTGGGAAAGAACACTTAATTAAAAGGAAAGTGGTTCCTTCTCCTTTGTTTTAGCACCAAATGTACTGCGTCTGGTCTGTAAAAGGTAAACCAGTCTAAGCAGTTCACCGCTGATCAAAATAGTGTTTTCCCTCATGCCCTGTCTTTCCCCAAAGTTCTTGGTACCTGCCCTCTTGCCCTTCCTTTCCCATCTGTCCAAGCAGGCCCCCTCCCTGTCCAGGAGACAAATGTAAAGAGGAACAGTAACCACGTTACTTCTCTGGATCAAAGCTATGAGAATGGTTCAAGCCACAGGAAGTCTACCAGGGTGGAAGATACCCACAACTCTCCAGCTCTTATCAGTGCCTTGCCCCTTGGTAGCCCTCGCTGAGCTAGAAAGAATAACCTGCTGGGAAAGCAAGCCAGCCATCCGGCAATGTTGCACTTATTTATACAAAGACACCCTATTCTAAATTATCTCTACCACTGCCCAGGAAAGAGCAAAGACAGCAAGGCCAGCTTTCTAAACACCTCTGTTATCCCCCAAGGCATTAAAGGCTATTGGGAGGGCTGAGGTTTTTTCTCACCTCCCCCACACATTCTTGACAGTTCATCACCCACCAGGGGTCTTTCCTTTTTTTTTTTTTCCAATTAATTTAAGGCTATTTTCTTTGATGGGGGCTCAAGTAAAGATTTTCTGTCTTAATAGTGATCAATTTTATATAGCATTTTCTAGTGTAAAAGCACTTTCTTATATAATACTTTGTTTTAATGTCACAGCAAACCTATAAGAAAAATATTATCCCCAGATTTACAATTCTAGAAACTAAGATGTAGAGTGAACTGCCTCTATTCACAGAGCTTATTGTAGGACAAATATCAATACCAAAATTCAAATGTCTGCATTCCCAAATGAGTGTTTTTTCTCCCCGAATTTTGCCAGTTTTGCTATTATAAGGTAGTTATTCTTTTTAGCCATGTTGTATATTCCTGAGCCTTCAAATATCTGGAACTAATAAATTTGTAGAGAATCTGCCTGGAGATCCAACACTGGTTGAGTGGTCAGAGTCTCTAAGGCTGACTCTGGGGGCTCACAACTGCAGAGGGGCCATGCCTTCCCGAATTGCTGACTCTCCCTCCTCTTGTCATAGTTCTTGTATCATTTAGCTGCTTGATTCCTGCTTCATCCTTTGTTTGGCCTTAGTGGGCCTTAATTTTTGTATAATTTCTCGCTGACCTGCCTTGCTTCGTATCAGTTTGATCATGTATGTCCATATTTCTATTTTTAACCTTTCTCAAAAGATGCATCGTTTATAAATATGTAACTCCCCATTGCCTCTGGGATGAAGTTTAATCTCCTTAGTTTACATGTATCTTTGATAACCTCTGAACTTCAGGTATCTCCACTATTCATTTCAATCTGCACCTCATCACAACTGACATTATAATTCACAATTCCCCATATGTAACATTTAATTCCATATCTCCCATCTGTGAGGTCAACTTAAGCTCTCCACCCAGTATATCAACCACCCCCTTCTTTTGCTCTCTTATTCCCATCTATCCATCCAGATATACCCCCTTCTCTCTCTTTAGCACTCCCTGGATCTCTCAGGCTGGGCAGATGGCTTTCCTTTAGTCCCCAGAGTGCTGTGTCCATACAGACATCTGTCATGTACTGGCCAGTGATGTTGAAGTGATCTATGTTGGTCTCCCCAGTATATTGTTAGTTCCTCAAGAACAAGAAGGAAAGGAAATGGCAGAAGGAGAAGGAAATGGCAACCCACTCCAGTATTCTTGCCTGGAAAAGAATACTGGAGCCTGGCGGAGCCTGGTAGATTACCGTCCATGGGGTCGCAAAGAGTCGGACATGACTGAGCGCCTTCGCTCCTTCACTTCACAAGGACAAGAAGTGTGCTTTCTGCCTTTGTGTTCTTTGTATCTTGCCTCATGTGTAAGAGAATCTCAACTGATAAATGTTCATTAAATCAACTTATTGATTCCCTGTGACTTAATTCTAGAGACTGGGAAAAAGACCTGTTCTTGTCTGTTCCGGTTCTTCAGGAAAGCTCTCTAAGCTTAACATTTGTGGGGTGGAGAGGAAGTCTTTGGAGTATTGAGGTCGGACATACAGCTGCTAATTTAGGATCTTCTCATAGAAGAAGTCCATTACTCAGACCTGACTGTGTGGTTTCTAGGGGACTCTGACCTCCTTTGGTCTCCCCGTCTGTCAGATAGGGTAATGAGATAATGGTATTTGAGTGTTTTTTTGTTTGTTTGCCTTGTTTTTAATTCCAGTGTTCAAATAGAAAGCATTATGTCCTTCCCCACTCTCCTAATAGATGCTGCTTGTCTCTTTCCCTCCCTGGTGGTTTCCATCCTCTGCTTTTGTTGATCTAACTGCTAACTGAGGTGAAGGGTTTATTTTGAAGTTCATATTTCTGTTCAAGGATAGGCTGTAAGCACCGTGTGAATACCAGGCTGCCCACTTACAGCTCCTTCATTTATGGGCTCCTGACTCTTGCCAAATTATCTCTAAAAGCTCTAGGAGGAGGGCCCTCAGTTCTCGTTCTAGTCCCATTCAATGAAAATGGCATCAAAATGCAAAGAGGTGAGGCTAAATATAATGAAGAATGTCACATTGCCCTTTTCTCCCTCCTCCCCCGCCCCCCCCAGCTACTGGCCTCCCCCTCCCACCCCCACCCCCCACCCCCCGTTGGCTTTTAAACTCCTTGGGAGCCAGTCACCAGTTGCCTTCCCCAAGCAAACTCAGCAGCGTGCACTGATGGGAGCCAGCAGTGTGCTGGCTCCAGTGGGATTCCTCTCAGCAAAGCTGCTGGCTCAGCTGGCTGTTGTCTGTTTCCCTATTCTTCTGCCTGGAACTTTCATAGCTAGTCAAGCATAGAATTGCATCCATTCTTCTGAAATAGCTGCTGGGCCTAATTCTTCATTGGCTTGGCCAAGATCCTATTACCTGTAATTATGTCATACAGCCCGACTGGTATAGGTTTGATAGGCCTCACTGCCCTCCAGAGGCTAGTGTTTGCATCCCAGGCTGGCTGTTGGGATGGTGGGGCGGGGCAGAGGGCGGGTGGGGGGCAGAATAAAAGTTAGGTCCACGAGAGATGCGGCCTCCTTATAGCCTCTACGTGGGGTATATATGTGTGTGTGGGAAGCTCTCAAGGATGCCATTGTATCTCAGGGAAGACAATCCTTTTCAGCAGAGAGACTCTTCCTTTCCCTGGATAACGGGTCCTTACTATGGTGAACTCTTCCTTGATAAACTTTTCTGTTTTTTCTGCCACTTTAGTTTGGTTTTTCTTACTATTCCTTCCAGTGCAAGAAAAGTAGAGGTGTAGACCTAACAAATTGTTTCCTCCCTAAGCAGAAGCCTTGGCAGTGCTAGGGCAGTCCCTGGCACTGGTTTTTCCTTTCCATCTTTAGTCGAACCCAAATCAGTCCCAGAGTAAAGATGTGAAAGGCTCAAACATGACTTCCTCTTGCATCTTTCTGCTGCAATAGTCCATAGTCCTTACTTTGAACCTTATCTAAATTGAGGCTTGGAAGTGAGTTATAGTGGGCAGTGATTGCCACTGGAGAATGCATTTACTGGTTCACTAACAGATTATCACTACAAACATAAGGTCGTGAAAATCCTTCAAACAGCCTTGCTAAGCAGAACCCCTGCCACCTATGGTATTCGATACTATCTGCCTGCCTGACATAAAATGATGTTCTTTATGAGCCATCCCTGTGGAACACGGCTATTGCCAGGCACGTTCAGCCTCCTGGTCGGCCTTCTGTAGAGCTGTGGAGAGCCTCTGGCCTGGAACAAATGGAGAATTGCTATCAGGAGGTAAGAGACTGCTGGGCTCCTCAGAGGTAAAAGTGCCGGTGAGCTGGGTGACATTTATTTTAATTTAGATTTCTCTTACCTCTTCAATCATCCTGGGGGTTCACTGCTTCTAAGCTTTGGTTACAATTCTCTTTAAAAAAAAAAAAAAGGTGGCATGGGGTGGTGGGGGAGTAACATTCTTAATGACAAAGGGCTAAAGAAAAGGGACTTGGAATTAGCATTTTTCAGGTGAAATCCCTTCTTATGAAGTCTGTCCACTTCTTTCTGGAAGCCTCATTTGGGAAATAGTTCTGTTTCATTCATATCTCTTGACCAGCCTGTTGTGTTCACTTTCCACACAAGAGATGGCCTTGTGCAGACTTGCCCCGTCTGTTTCCAGAAGAACTTCACCTCAGACCCTGACACCTTGGCCCACGCCCATGTAGACCTGAGTGTGAGCCTTCAAGCTGGCATGTTCAGGGGTCTTCAGGCCTCACGCCTCCCTGTTCTCTTTGTCCTAACTATTCCCAGACACCCACTGCCTGAATGTCCATCATTTCTCTTTGGAATTATATGATTCAACTGATGCCATTTTAAAGCCCGTCTCCTCATAGACAATAGCAGGACTGTCCGCCGAGGGGAAGCAGCTTGTGGGTTGCATTTGCTCTCCAGGTAGTATCGGTACTAACGTTCTAACATTTCACATGCGACTCCCCCCAGGGCATAGCCCTGACTGCTCTGGTGGATGAACCAACATCAACACCATCCTCTTCTTGCCTTTAGCACGCCCACTCCCTGTGTCTATTGCCAAGGACTGGACGAGATCCTACGGGTTCCAAACCTGGCTTTAGTAATGAACTTCCCACTTGCCGCTCCACCCGTGACCGTTTCTGGTCAGCTAAACTTAAATGGATTTTGAAAATGAAAGTGACCAATGGTCTGTTATGAAACGCGGTGATGCATGAAATAAGATTATGAGCAAGCTTGAGAATTAACAGCAGAGATCCCCTAACCTGGTCTGAACAGCATGTCTCACATATTCAGTGAGGATAAGCTCATTCTTTAGACCCATCTCCTGAACACTGAAGGACATCTTTCCCTTCCTGGCCACTTAACAAAGACTGTTAGTAACATGAGCAGAGTCAGACCTGGGTGCTCATTCTAGCTTCACCATTTATTGTGCGACCTTGGACATGATCCTTAGCACCTGTAAAACCTCGGCAATCTCAGCAAGTAATAGATTCTATTATCAGTATCAGTATTCAGTAGAATTCAGTAACCCCAATGGTGCCCCGGGGGTTGTGCAGTGCAGCCATCCTACTAAACCTAAACCCTTAGCTCTCTGGGTACCTCTCCGTAGGGTTACCATGGATATAATGGATATTTGCAGTGTGCCCAGCGCTGGTGCCCTGGTAGATAGGAGATTCTCAGTGAGCAACAGCTCACAACATCTTTTATATTGTTCACGAGAATTCTCACCGAGTTGAGCTAAATCTAGGATTGGAACCTCACTGAGGACAAGCCACCAGAGCCAAGGCAGGCAGGATGGACTGGACACAGGCCTGTGTGTTGGGAACATTTAAGTAGAATCAGGGGTCAGCCAGTCTCTTTTCTATAAAGAAAAGTCTGGGTCTTTTTGCTACTGCTTCCACATCCTCCTGCACATTAGAACAACTTCTTCCAGGCGCATTGTGTGCAGTGGAAACACTAATGCTCAGAAGTCCTAAACCTACAAACAGAGCCTCTTCTCAACTTGATTGTGGACCAAAGATAAGCCACCTGTCACCAGCAGGGGAAGCTAGGACTCCACATATGTCCTATGGACATCTAAGGAGTGGCTTGAGGAACTGTGCCATGCACCCCGACTGCCATGGGGTATTTGGAGAGTGATCTGCCATGCTTTCTCTGTTTATACTGGACTCTGACCTTACTCATTTCCCAGTGTCACTGGGACTCGAAAATGAGGGCTACCAGGATGACTTATTTAGAGCCTGGCTGGTCCATGCTTCCTTATGCTCTGATGTAGCAGTGGTCTTTTTTGTCTCAATATCACCTTACCATGACCATAGTCATCTGACTACCATGAATTTATCTTTGATCTGGGTAAAGTTGGATTGCTAGAGGGAGTGGAATGCCAGGCAGGAGCTCTGAAGAAAGATCCAGGCGTTATCCAGAATTGAAAGGGACAAGAAAAGGACCCACGACAAATCCTTTAGGACATTGAGTGCACCAAGAACAAAAGCTGTCCATTGAACCAGGAATGAGAGGTGAATGTGAAGCCGCACAGTGAAACTATGTCATTTTTCATTCCAGGTTAGCCTAATGCCTTCCCCTTCTCCCTGTCCCTTCTCTTGATGCAATGGATTTCCTTGTAACAGTTACCAGAAAAGGATCTTGGCACTGAACGTATACCTAGAGGTGGAAGATCATGCAAATAAGACCAGCAGGTCCGTCCTTCCCCGCCAGAGCCTTCCATAGGCCACTGCACTTCAGAACCTCTCCAGTGCTTGCAGCGCTGGGCGGCCGTTGCCGCTCCAGTTAAATCAATCTAAAACTACTGACCCAGGGTTTTTACAGCAGTGCTGCAACGTTACATGAGGAGATCCAACACATAGTCCATTACCACTGATTGGATATGGATTTTTGGCCTGGCCACTTGCCACTTGGTAATTTTAGAATAGGGTCACTTTCGGAGTTGGAAGATGCCTTGTAGGAGGATACTGGTGTTTGCTAAATAGTTGTTTCTTATCTTCATGCCCTCTTGCAGCCACGCTCTCACTCCTCCGGGTGGGGCCGGCTGTCTCTCTTGTCTGCCTGGCAGAGTTGGCCGGGGCTCATCCTTCATCAGCTTACAGGGCTGCAGACGTGGCCGTTTGTAAACGCCCAGGGTGCACTTAACCACCTCCTCTTCCTAATCTCAGCACTTCCACTCTAAACACATCAGCAGCTTTGTAACTTGCATTCTATTTCGCTCTATGTTGTGGGCCTTCAGGTATTTGTGGGAGGAAGGTGGGGAGACTGGCGAACTGTGCTGTCATTGATTTCGGAATTATACAATCACAGCCTGAGTCACTGTCCCTGGAGAATCATGCCAAGAGCTCCCGGCAGGGCTCTTGCTGCTTTCACGCGTGGCTTTTTATGGTTGGCTTCTGCTTTGTATTTGTCATGTGACTGCCTCCCAGCCTTGGTTTCACCATTTGCAGAATGGGAGCACTTCACCCTGTTCCACCTGGAGAATGCTGAAAGGCATGGGGTAAGGTTCCTGGGGAGTCCCCAGTTATTCCCATGTATGTAGAAAAGGGTTGCCAGGCCCCCAATGACAGATAACCACCCACAAGCTGAGGGCACTCTGTGACCTGGAGAGGGACCTCTGATTGTACAGTTTCTTCCCTCATCTGCCTCTGAACAGTTAGACCCAGTGGATGAAAGAAGAGAACTGTTGTTCCTGACCCTGAGGTCTGACCATCTTTGACCTCATTGAGCCAGCCTTGGGTAGAATTTCCCTTTTCCCTCTGCCATGCCATCTGTCTGTTAACATTGCTCCTTTCTTGACATGACTTTTGTTCCAGTAAGCACTGCTTCCTAAACAGCAGCTGTCCCCAAGTACTGAAGTGTTCTCAGTCTTCCTTAAAGCCGACTGGTTGGTCCAAGTCCTGAGAATCAGTCAGTCCGTGTGTGTCTTCCTGTTATGGGTTGATATGCCTGTCTGTGATACCAGCGTGCCCTGTTTTCTGCTTCACGGGGGAAGACTATTCACATATAAATAACATCGTCAAGCCTGTCTGCACACAATCCCAGGATCCAGATCTAGCCTCTCACCTTACGATCTTTTTGACACGTCTTTCAGCCTGGAGTGCTTCAAAGGTCAGGCTTGAACCCCAGAAGCCATCATTTTGTCATTATCAAGTATGACAACATATGTAACATTATGTAACGTGCAGGCTAGTTTCAACTTTATCTGCTGCCTGTCTAGTTTTTTTTCTTTTTTTGCGAGTTGACCCAGAGGTGGGGTTAGTACAGTGAAGCCAGAGTTTACTCTCGAAGCATTTGATTCTTGCTTCCCCATTCCAAATTGTAGTCAGCTGCTGAGGTAACCTAGCCAGACACCACTGGAGAATGGCAGCATCAGAAATTCATGAGACCTTGGGATCCGCAGCACCTCTCAACCCACAGACTTGAGGCCTCCTGTCAGGAGGAGCCATGTGGCTTCCTGTGCCCCAATGAGGCCTACCAAGCATGTGAGGTGTAGAGGGAGCCCCAAGGCCACTGTCCATGGCAGCACTGCTGGGGTGAGGAAGGGCCCTTGCTGACGATTTGCACGTGTCCCGAGCATCCATAACACCCCTTGACAGGAAGACCACCTCCAGGGAGGCCCTGCTTTCTCCTGGTGCCCAGACTTCTTCCATCTGTCCTTCTATCTCTCCTTCATCCTCCCCCTGGTGTTTCTGTAATTCATACAGTATCGTTGAGAAGTATTGAAGAGATCAATAGCAATTCACCTTTTCCTTCATTGATTAAGGTGGCAGCAAGGAAAAATGGCAGGCAGTCCTGATTCATTTACCATGAGCGATCTCTTTCCTACCAAGCCACCAGTGACCTCTTCTTCTGCCTGTTACTTTGCTGGTCTGCAGCTGGGACCACTCTTGTTTCTGGACTGCTGGAACAGGAATGAGAGAACCACTGGACTCAGCTCCTGTAACCAAAGCTGGGTGGGGATAGAGACTGGCTTTGAGGGGTTGGCCACGCGTGCTGTACTTTCAGCGGGAGCAACATGGCAACAGCTGATGGACGTTGCTGCCTCACCTAGCAGTTTCCTCCCCTTGTTCTTCCAAAGGGCACAGCTGCCTTGACTACCCGTTTTTCTACAGAGTAAACTGAGTATATGGAGTAAAAAACTGCCAACTGGCTGTGTTAGTGTGTTCTGTTCTCCTTCGGGGAACACCTACCTCTCACAAAATTCAAACCACCCCACCCAACCCCCAAGTACTTATGACGTCACTCACCTGGGGGCATCCCCCAGGGTCTTTAAATCCTTTAAGAGGGAGGCTGGCCCTGACTCTAGAGGCAGCGCTTGGCTCACCCAGCATCTTTTCCCCTTCTGTGTGGTGGTTTGAATTTTGTTGATTGTCCACCGCATACCCTTACACAGAAGCGTCTGTTGTCCACCATGCCTTGCGTAGTCACTAAGCCCTCTCAGCCCCTCTGCGGCACAAGCCAGTTCCAGAACGTCCAGTCTGTAGAGTTTGGGCCACCACGTGTCTGGATCTGCTCCTGCTGTGACCTCCACCACCCAGCAGAGGGATCCACTTACCTGGACGGGCACTTCGTGAGCGGTGTGAAGCCAGTGTTGCCAACTCACACTCTTTCGTGTCAGCCGGAGCACAGGGCCAGGCTTCTGCGGAGGAGCACTGCCACCACGGTCACACATCCTGAGTGCCTGCCCAGTGAGTTAAAGTCACTATTTTGGATGCCCCTCTCCCAGTGCGGGGATTTTGCTAGAAACCCAGTGCTGCTGTGTCAGGTAGCTCTGCAGTCAGCAGGTGCCAGACCCAGAGAAAGCAGCCCGCTCTCCATGAAGCTGGTTCATTACAGGCGAAACTGCGGCAGGACGATTGTTCTTTTCCTGTGGATCATTAATAAACCGCCCTGACCTGCACAGACAATTCCATCACCTTCCTCGGCTTCGTCAGACAGGTCTTCCTTTCCTCCCTTTCCGTCTAAACCTTTCAAAACGGCCGGGGAGGAGCAGAGGAGGGGGAAGACGTTCCACTTAATGCATGTTTTTCCCCTAAGCTGGAAAGCGGCCCCCTGTTTTCAGATGGTCTTGGCAGCCCATGGAGGGTTCAAGACTTGCCATGGGTGGGAAGTGCTAGTGGCTCAGCTCCTAATATTTGCAGCAAACTACAGAACAGGCCCAATTTGGAGACGAGGCAGCAAGTGCAGCAGATGGCAAATAGTCCTGCTCCACTGGGGCCCGATATGGGCACCATCTTCTCGCTTCAGCCAAGGCAGCCTCATTCCTGCTCTGCCAGAGTACCGAAAGCATTTCTGGTTTTTTAGAAACTTCTTTTTTAGGCAAAGATGGAAGAAGGCAGAGCAAACAAAATATGGGAAACTCAATCTAGTTAAAAACATTTCCCTGTCAAACAAACTAAAATAGAACTTTTCCTTTGTTAGGAAGAATTTAGAATAGAAATCTACATTTCTCCATAGAGCATTGAGTGCAAAAATAAAAAATGGATTATAAATAGAAATAAGCATGACCCATTCTGCTTCCAAGGACTTGAGCGTACAGCCTTCAGAATACTGAATTAGAGCATTTTATAGCTATGAGGCCTAGACGTTATATTGTCCAATCCATAGGGTTCACAGTAGTTGAGAACTGAGGCCGAAAGAAGGTCTTGGGCACATTCACACAGTAATTCATAGACCTGCATTCTCCACACTCTGATCACAGTGCTCTCACCTGCACTTCTGCAGTGCCTCCCAGACAACAGCCATACCACCTGTCCATCCCCTTGCAGTACAGGTAACCTTGGAGACTATGACATTGGCGGCCTATAAAAGGGAGTTAGGTGTATGTGACAGGCAGACAGAAGAGGCAAGCCTGTGTGTCGTCTACACTCGATTATTTTAGTGAGAAAGGAAAAGGAGCTAAGTCAGGAGGAAGTCTTCCAGACCCTCTGTGTTCTGTAAAGAAGACTCTCACTAGACAAGGGTGTCCAGAGAGCTGCACACAGGAGGGGAAGGCCTGCCAGCAAGGGAGGAGGCCAGGTACCGGACTCACCTGGAATTTTCCATTGCTTGTCCTGACATGTGAATCGTAGAAAAGCTGCTTTCTTGCCAAAAACTGAGCTTCAGAAGAGCCCAAAATTTGTTTGTTTACTAAGAGAGGTGACAGTTAGGGGGTCAGATTTCCTAGCTGGATTGCCCTCGAGCTACTTGGCATACTAGGATTGCCCCTCAAGCTTGAGCTCTGTGTTCTGGTCCCATTCAGCCTGGGCACAGGGTAGTGCCTGGCTGCCCTCCCAGCATCCTGTGGTCTTAGACCTGCTCACTCTATGCTCACAGGAGGCCAGTCCAAAAGCCGTGTCCTGTTACCTTGGTCTGGGCTTCCCTCCACCTTATAGCTGAGGCCAGTTAGCTATCTTGGTAGCAGTGATGTCTGTTTGTCTTTCATGGGGTTGTCAAGTGGGGGAGGAACAAATTACATTTTCCGGCAATTTAATTAACTCTGATTTTTTTACCCCCTCTTCTTCCAAAGCACAGCTAAATGGAGCTAAACATACACACACGGGCTATATTTAGTCCTGATGGTGTGGCAGCGTAGGGAAGGCACTAACACAGAGGTTGATCTGCTACCTAGTAAACACAGGAAGGCGTCAGGGCTGGAGAACTCAGTAGTAATAATAAGCATTTATATGGTGCAATGACAACTTCGATACAGGGCATAATTTTCTGGGGATTGCTATTAATTGTGCTTCTGCCTGTGAACGGCCCCCTGGTGAGGGGCTTTGAACACCATGCAGAGTTAAGCTATATTAAACATCAATTAAAACAGTGTAAAATAGAATCGGAATAAAATATGCAAAGGTCAGAGTGGCTGTAAACATGCAGGGGAGAGGGGAGAAAGGGGGTTAGGGCCCAGGGAGCCTCATACACTGGTAGGTTCATGCTGCAGTCGCGCTGAGCTTTCGAGTTTTCAGGTGTAGTAGGTTTGCTGGAGAGTGAATAATGGTACCTTCTGGCTTCCCCCAGTTCAGTTCTTCCCCAAAAAGGTGTCAGAACCTACTCATTGTGGCCAGTAAGAAATGAGCGGAGATACCAGGCAGCCCCCCAGCACTGTCCAGTAGAACTTTCTGCGAGTATAGAACAACAGGTGCTTTCTGTCCAGTGTGACAGCCACTAGCCCCTCTGGGTATTGTATACTTGTAATGTAGTTATTGCAACTGAGGCACAGGATCTTTAATGAAATTTAAATAGCCACATGTGGTTAGAGGCTGCCCATATTGGACGATGCAAGACTTTAGGCCATTTTTGCCCGTACTCTCATACACCCAGGAAATGTTTGATTTGCACTCTTCTTCTGACCAATTTGTACCTTCTCCTACACCTCTCGCTGTCTGTTTCCATTTTTCTTTTCTTTTTTTTTTTTTTTTTTTGACTCAGTCCTCTCATGCTTTTGACTTCAGCTTCCAAACTCTTTTCCTGAGGGTCACACACAATGCCAAGAAACGTGACAGGGAAACATCACCTGCATCAAACCAGACACCGTGGCCTTGGCCTTGCCCCCTTTTCTGCTTGACAGCCCAGAGTCAAGCTGATACCAGATGTTTCCCACTGTCCCAGGCAGAGAAGAGGGGGGTGGCTTTGGATCTCTGGCTGGAGATCAGATCTACGGCACTGTCACCATCCCCCACTGACCATATGATGCAGTTGCTGAATCTGACCCTTGAGTTTCCCAGAACCTGCAAGGATTGTAGAATCCCCAGGTCATCGAGGGAACACTCACCTGAGATCCCTGTGGCACCTGAACTATGAAAATATCGTTTCCCATAGCTCTTTCAACACTTCTTGAATACTTAGAACGGGTCCACTCATTGCGATAGTATAGTGGAACAGAGCGCTGGACTTGTAATCAAAAATCCCAGGTTTAAGTCTCGGCTCCTCCATTTACTAAATCTATGACCTTGACAAGAACTACCATACCTCCCTGGGACTTTATCTTCCCCAGTAAAAAAGACTCTGCTGGAGTGAGTGACCTGTAGGTGCTGCGAGGACCCAGAAAAAGAGACCCTCATTGCCATGAGGCCCTCCACCTCCACTCTGTTACCCCTTCGGGTGTCGAGCCTACATTTTAAACACCCTTTTCCTGAGGCCACCACTGAGGGCCTTACCTGTGTCTGATTACCACTGACTCACACTGGGAGGTTGTCCAGCAGGATGGACACACCCTGGGCCAGACCGGGTGGCATTCCCACCCACCACCACCATCCCCCCCCCCCAGTTGTCGTCATACTCCTGTGCAGCTTAGGAAGTCAGTGGCAGTCCCCATGACTGTGGGACCACCTCAGAGATGGTGTTTTAGCCTGCTGCAGAAGGCAGCAGAAGTTTCTTGGCTTAGGCAGTAGGTCCACCAAAAAAAAGAAAGGATTATGGGTGTTGCCTGATGTGTGCCGACCACTCTGGCCAGCTAGCTCGCCAGCCCCTTCCGCCCAGTAGTCACTAGTCAGTGCTCCCGGGATTGTCCCTGGCCACCCAGAGCCCCTGTGGAGCTGCCAACACTGCGCAGCTCACAAAGGGCCCTGTAGCATCTCTAATTGAGGAGCTGGTGAGCAGACGCCCTCAGTAGAGGTATTTTTAGCTGCAGTGATACAGCCTCATCTTTTTTCAGGATGTTTTGTTTAGGTTTTCTTCTTCTTTTTTTTAATAAGTAAATTTGAAGATGTGGTCCCAATCCTTAGTGCCAACACCCAAGAAGTTTTGGTACACGCCCCTCACCACAGACCTCATGAATCGTATCTAGGGTCAGGTGCTAAGGCTCAGAGTTTGCCCCGAATACCAAGCCAGTGAGCCAGAGTGCACAGAGAGAAAAGAGCTAGAATAGAGGACGAAAATGCAGGCTGGCCTGGTGTGAGGTGCTGGGGGCCCCGGGGCAGCTGGAACAACTCTCCTTCCAAACCTCTCAGACCTTTGGTGGGTCTGGGGGACCGAGTGAGTGGGCCTCAGTTACGGCAGCCTTGCCCTGAATAAGCAGTTCCGCTCTGTGGCTGACTGACTTCCGAACGCTTTTGTTTTCCTTCCCTTCTTCTTCCTGGTCTGTGACTTGTCACCTTTTCCTTGACTTTATTTTTTTTTTGTATACCACATGATGGGGGTTATAGGACTTTGGTGGAGCTTGCGTCCACCAAAGTGGGTCCTGGGGAGGTAGGCCAGGGTAAGTTTCCCAGGTATATTAGGTGATACCATGGAATGATTTTGTTAATTGTATTAGGTGTGATAGTGGCACTATGGTTATATAAGAAATGGCCATGTTTTTTTTGGGAGATGCACTGCTGAAGTATGGAAGGGCAAAATGACATCATGTCTCGAAGATGCTTTAAAATATTTCAGCAGAGAAAAGGAGGGGATAGCTGAACCGAATATGACAAGTTCAATAACTGTTGAACTTGGATGGCTGGTATATAGGAGTTCATGACAACTCTCTATTTTCAGTGTTTCAGATTTTTCAAATCAAAAGGTTTTTTTAATAATGAAAAAATATTTAATTGAAAAGCTCTCCAGGTGATTCTGATGTTCATTTCAGGTTGAGAACCAGTGGTTTAAGCGATTAAATTTGGATCACTGCTCCCTAGATCAGCTCTGACTTTGGATAACCTAAGACTGACCTTTCAGGATGAGTTCCCACAAGTAGTCTGCACCCCAGACTTATGACTGGGTGAGGCGCAGGGTGGGCACAAAGGACAAGCCAGACCTGGGCCTGCAGTCAGAGTCCACAGTGGACAGCTGGTCTGCTATGTCTCTTGTACCGAAGGACCTCAGTGTCACCCAGCCCCGAGCAGTGCTGCGCCACGTAGCGTGCCTGCCAGCGCTCCCACACTCCACCCTGAGGCCCTTGCTTGCACACAGGAGACAGAAGACAGCTGCGCAGTGGTGCACACCCCAGGAGAGCCCGGCTCTCCTCGGTGCTCAGCACTATAACCTAGTGGGATTTTGCTGAAGCTACCGTAGGGGTGGGAGGCTGAAACCTGCCCCTCCCCCTGCTCCCAGGAGTCCCCGTGTTCTCAGCTCTGCATGCGAGTCCGTGATGACTCTCTTGTGTCCTCGGTGCCTATGCTGACTCCAAAGCTAAATGTCGCTCTGGCTGCTCAGCAGGTGGGGTGAATAGCAGCTGGCTGCAGCCAAGCTAAACGGAGCTCCAGAGCTCGAACTAGAAGCTTCCATGTGACATTTACACAGCACAGCCTTGCTCAGGATTCTGGCTTAGCACCCCTTCATTCAGGGGCAACCTGCCGGCCCTCCTTCACTTGAGGAGGGCCTTGTGATTTACACCTAAATGCTCAGCGAGTCTATGTGTCGCTAAGGGAAGCTGAAGCGGAGGGAAGGCTACAGACTGCCAAGGTGACACAGCCCAGAAGTTCACTACCAGTCATATTTACTGGGAGCCTGGGCACCCTCCTTTGTGCTCCCGGGGGATGCCTTGGCATAGTCCTTTCAGCAAATGCCAGCTTGAGAGAGGTGCAGAAGTCGCCTCCTTCATCTCTGTAGGGGTCCTGGAGCATCTGCCTTCCCTCTGAGGTCTGAGTCAGTGCTAGTCCTGCTGGTGACCAGTGCTCCACCCCAAATTCTAGCGCGGGCAGCTCCCTCATCCGGACCAGACCGGCAGGCTCCGAGGCGCCGTTTGGGTGGGAGAAGGTGGCTGCTCTCCCTGACTCCATGCTGCTCCCTAGCACACAGGTCCCTGGTCTCCACCTGCAGACCATCTATTGTAATTGTCTCCCCCATTGTCCTGAGCTCCTCAAGGGCACGGCCCAGGTCTTTCATCTCCACTGTTCCCTGTCACCTGGCACACTGCTGGCCGCTGGACTGACTCTAAGTGAACCACAGAAGGGCTTCAGCAGCCAGCGCCCATTAGCCGAGGGTCAGAAACCTAAAGTTCAAAACAGCACTTTCTCCCTCGTTTAGGCTTCTGAACCTAAACTGGGTGCTGACCTGGAACTGTGTCTGAGTCGGTTAGTAGAGCAGCCTATGACCAGGGAAGGTGTCTGTTCTCTTCCCACTTTCCTTCAGAATAAATGATACTCTCGCTGTGCCTCTGTTTCTCCCACTTGATACCCACGGGCCTCTGAGCAGTCTGTCCTCTCTCCCCCCTTGCCGGGACCTCTGAGGAGGGCAGCATGTTTGTAGGAGGGTTTCCCTGTGTTTTTTGGGGGGCCATCGGTCGAGTGATATCTGGCCCGGTGTTCTTAGAAGTTACTCTCCTAACCTGAATGAAACCTCCAGGCCGCTGGCTTCACTTAAGCAAAACCACCTACAAGAGGAACCCTCTGGAGTCCGTGACAGGACTGACCTGTCTGAGTGTGCTCTCAAGATAGAGGGCTGTCAGCCCAGGCGTGCTCTCAAATCACCGGGATGTATCTTTAAAATATCAGAGTCCTGTCTCCTCCATATCTTATCTAGCGGTGGAACGTTGGATGTTTTTTAACCGCTCTCTCCGTGCAGATAACATGTACTGGGGACTGACTACCGCTGTGTTGGAGGGTCTTCACCAGAAGGAGCCCTTGAACACCCACTGCTGGCCTCCCTTCCCCACCCCCCCCGGCCACAGGAAGGTGAAGGGGAGCTTGCCGCTTCTGGGCACCCCCGTCACCTTCCTTAACCGGTTCCAAGACACCGCTATTGTCCCAGATGGTGCGGTAAAGCCACAGCCCCCACCCCCATCCCCCACCCCACGCAGAGCCCGGTGCTGCTTAACCTTGGAGGGCAGATAGGTATCTGTGGAAGGCAGGTCGATTGTGTTTTAGAGGACAATCCAGAGCTGTCTCTGCAATTTGTTCAAATGAAGACTTTTTTTTTTTTTTTTTAACTCTAGCTTGAGGGAGTCTCACCTGGGTCACACCTGCAGCTTCCGGGCATCACCTCCCCGCCCCACCGTAGCAGGAGAGTCTGCCTCGGCCGCGAGAGGCAAGGCCAGCCACCAGTTGAAAATCCCAGACAGCTTCCTCTCCTCCCTCCACGTCTTGTCAGATATTTCAAGCTTTGAGTCCTTATTCGTGCTCTGCCTACTTGGCTGGCTGTTCTTGCACTTGAGCGGCTTGTTTGCCTGGACAGGTCCAAGCTGTCTGAGCCATCAGCAGCTGCACCTCCTCCCTCGCGCCTTCTGTCGGAGCCAACCTTGATTCACAGTAGTGCAGATGGCCCGGCCTTCTCCAGCAACGCCCGCCACTCCCAGCCCTCTCGTGCCCTGCTTTCCCAGAGATGAAGGGGCTGGGCCAAGCCTGGCCTGCAGGTCAACCTGGGGCTACCAGGGAGACCACTCAGTTCATGCTCTGGCATATTAACCCAGACAACACACTAAAAAAAATTTTTGTTTTTTTTTAAATCTGAACCACATCAGATAAGGATATGGCAAGGTCTAAGTTCAGATTATGTAGGAAATACTTCCCAGCTTGCGGCAGAGCTAATCTGTTTTTGCAAATAGCCCTGGTTCTAGCTTCCTAACTGTGCTTGCTAACTGTTACTGAGAGCTGAGAGAGAATCAGAGACAAGGGCAAGTGTCAGACATCAGCGTCCCCTCCTTCCCTCCCCTTCTCTCCCTTTAAGGCAGACTGGGCAACTTCTCTACTGCGCCTTGCTTTCTCAGACGGGCTCCAGGTGCCAAAAGGTGGTGCCCTGTAACATACCACTGTTATCAGTTCATTTCCTTTTTCCTTGTCCCTCTCCAAGAGAAATGAAGTGGCAGATGACAAATGTGAGCAGAGTCGGGGGTGACCTTGGACATAAGAAAGACATGCACACCAGGGCCTGGGCGTCACTCTGCCCTCCTAACAAGCTGCAGACGAGGCGCAGGAATGGGGGTCCCATCTAGCAGCCTGGGCCTGGGTGAGACCCACACCCATGCTTTCTGGCAGCAGCCTGCAGCAGGGTGGGGTGCTGGGGCCACAGGCTCCTCGCCCACCCGTGTGGCTTGGGACCAAGTGCAGATACACTGGCTCATTCGGGTAGTCTGTAAACCTAAGGGACACTAGCACCTACTGGAATGCCATTGCGCCAGCAATACCAGTGTTCACAGGATTTACCCTGAGGCTCAGCTGCCACTCACATTATTTCCAAGCATTCTCCTCCATTGGAGAAACTGTCCCAGGTGAAAGTGGCTTCAACACAGCCCCCAAAGCCAGCCCTTTCATGAGGGAATATCAGGACTGAGATATATTACCCACTCTCCCTATAACTTGGGGTACTTTCCTAAGGACTGGGTATTTTTAATCCTTGATAATGCTACAATATCTTTATTGGCACCCAAGGACCAGTAAAGGAAATTAGTCCTGAATATTCATTGGAAGGGCTGAAGCTGAAACTCCAATACTTTGGCCACCTGATGCAAAGAACTCACTCTTTGGAAAAGACCCTGATGTTAGCAAAGATTGAAGACAGGAAGAGAGTCAACAGAGGATGAGATGGTTGTATGGCATCACCAACTCGATGGACATGAGTTTGAGTAAGCTCTGGGAGTTGGTGATGGACAGGGAAGCCTGGCGTGTTGCAGTCCATGGGGTCGCAAAGAGTCAGACACGACTGAGCAACTGAACTGAAGGACTAGTAACACAGAGACTGAGGCAGAGGCTGCCTGAAGATGTATCTGCTTCTCTCCCCATCATCAGAGCCAGTCATTTGGCGAGCACGCTCATGCCCTAGTAAGCATGATACAGTGGATGGGGTAGAATTAAGGGGCCTTCGATAGTGAAGGACAGGGATGCCTGGCATGCTGTAGTTCATGGAGTTGCAGAGAGTCAGACACAACTTAGCGACTAAATAACAATTCCACTCCTAAGATCATGGTTGGGGTCTATTCTCTTCTATCCAATTTGATAAGGAAGGAAGGAAGATCTTTTACCTTTTACCAATACCTGGGAACCTTTTTATTTCTCTAAAGCCACAGGATAAGTATCACCAAACTGCTGGATTTCCTATTCTTCATGATTGGCCCTGTCCTCCAGGGCTTCTGTCTTAGCATTGGGTGTTGCCTTCTCTTCCTGCTACAATTGCTGCTTGGCCTATTAGCCTCACGAAACTTATTCTCTTGGATCCGTTCTCTTCAAGTACCACATTTTATCCACCTGCCTGCTTTCGTTTTTTTTTTTTTTTTTTTAAACTTTACAATATTGTATTAGTTTTGCCAAATATCGAAATGAATCTGCCACAGGTGTACCTGTGTTCCCTATCCTGAACCCTCCTCCCTCCTCCCTCCCCATACCCTCCCTCTGGGTCGTCCCAGTGCACCAGCCCCAAGCATCCAGTATCGTGCATCAAACCTGGACTGGCGGCTCGTTTCATACATGATATTATACATGTTTCAATGCCATTCTCCCAAATCTCCCCACATCCACGCATTGTCATCATGTAGATCCGCTGGTCTAAGTGACCCACAGGCACAATCCAGGCTCTTGAGATGGGTATCTCCAGGGTCTGAAATTGACAGTATTTGTCTTAACCCTTAAAGTAACCTTGTTGTAGCCAAAAACCTTAGCCAGCAAACACCTCAGCAGATGCACTGCCCTCCACCCCACCCCACCCCACCCCCCTGGTGACGCAGGAGAATAGCCCTGGAGCCGTGGGGCGCAGTGTCCAGAGGGCAGCAGAGCTCCAGTGGGTGCGGCCATCCCCTGGCTGCCAAGCCCCTTGTCACGTAACAGGTTCAGAGGCTTGGAGGTTGGAGTGGGGAGGTTCTGTCCTCCAAACTCACCACGGCACTGCCTGTAAACCTGCCGAGCCAGGGCCCAAAAGGGCTGCCTGCACAGCCCACATCATCCAGGCGTCTGCTTGATGCCATGATGTCCCGGGCCCACGGGGGCTGCATAAGTACAGCTGCAAGCTGCCCACTAGATGGTTCCTGCTGCCCCAGCAGCAGGTGGGTGACCTGGGTGACCAAGGTGACCCTCTCAGGCTCTGTGTGGCTTTCAGTTTAGGTGTAGGCATGAGAGATGGTGCCCTTCTCTCTGGGGACAGGTAAGGAAGAGATTTCCCAGCTGAGTCTTCCTGGGTCTCTGTTCCAAATGAAAAGGAGCGCCCCCCACCACCACCGTCCCTCAGTGTCCCCAACTCTGCACACATGATTCCGCCTCAGTCCATTTCCCAGCCTCAGCTCCACTGGGGACAAACTCTTTACCCTTGTGGTATTCTGTAAGCTGGAGCGGTAAGTCCCGAACCTCTAGAAGGGAGATGAAATGACCTTGGGGGCTGACGGGTAACAGCACAGCCAGCGTTTGTTTCAGGGTGTTGATTTCCACATATTAAGGTTTGAGTTGCTACTGAGCTCCCTTGCCCATGTGTGTGACAGTCAGGCTCTATATCCACCGCGATGCCCGAGCAGGGACGTGGTGTGGGGCGAGAGCTATGCTGCTGTGCTCTGGCACCTGAGCACGTTTCCATCTCCAGCACGGAGCTGCCAGTGGGGAACTGCTGAAGTGGCACTCCGAAGGATCCACCAGGGAGACCCCTCCATCTCCTGCCAAGCTAAACAAACCCTGCCTTGCCCTGTTCTGAATCACACCTCCCTGCAGATTCATTCCTCCTTCCCTGGCGCGGCTCGGGCACTGCCTTCCGGGAAAGTCCTGGGTGTCCGCAAGAGAGGCGTTGGAGGAGAAAGGAACTGATGGAGAAAGGGGGAGTGCCGCTCAGTCATCTTTTAAGTAGAAAGGAAAAGGTCAGCGGAGCCGCACGGGGCCGCGGCCGCATCAGTGTTGACTCTGCCTCGCTGCGGCAAAGGGGCCGGCTCACCGGGGCGAGCGGTGGGCACTGCCAACCCCACCCAGCTGCTGACAGCCAAGCACAAAGAAACGCGTGCTCTGTACACACAGATGGGTCTGAGTGTCAGCAGGAGCCCGTTTTTAGCCTTTGCCCAGGAAGGGCAGCCCACAACACAGTAATTTAATTAAATTTGCTTCTCTCCATGGCCCACATATTTGAAGAGGTTTGGGGGGAAATGAATCTGGCTGAGGAACATCACCCTGCCGCTCTGGCACTGCCCCAGAGCCGAGCCGCAGCACCATAAAGGGTCTCGCCATCCTGATTATGGCCCAAGGCATCTGTCTGCACTGCAGGCTCTCTGGCCGGGCTGCCTGCTGGAAGCAGTCCGTCTCCATCACAGGGAAGCCACCGGGGGCAAAATAAGGGGACTCCCTGCCCCTGACTCAAGACCTGCTGGCAGCAGCCTCGGCAGTACCTAGAGCCGTGGTGGCATTAACTTTCCCCACTGGCCTCAGAGTACGAGAAGGGAGAGGGTAAGACAAGAGGACCCCCCTCCCCCACCCCCACTGACACTGCGGTCTCAGTCATCACCCCAGTTCAGTGTTAGCCCACATGCCTGGGCTTCTGCCCTGAACGTGATTGGTTTTTAAGGACCTGAAATGGACTCAGCTTTTTCATATTACCCTGCTGCCTTCCTCAGGTGCTAGCGGTTTTTGTCCATTATGCCTGAGCTTAACTCACACCCAGAGCCCCATGACCTCCCACTGCCTCCCAGCCAGTCTTGCATTAAGTTTATCAACTCCTCGGGGGTTCCCTGGTGGCTCAGTACAGAATCTGCCTGCAATGCAGGAGATCTTCCTTTGGGTTGGAAAGATCCCCTGGGTGAAGGGAATGACTACCCACTCCAGTATTCTTGCCTGGAGAATTCCTTGGACAGAGGAGCCTGGCGGGCTGCAGTCCACAGGGTCACAGAGTCAGACAGGAGTTACCTAAGCTTTTGCTTTCTCTCGTCTTCGCCCTCCTATTCAGAGTGTCTGCCCTTTCCTCTTAGCACTAACCTCTAGCCTGTCTCTCAGCCTTTCTTGTCCTAGATCAGCAGCACCAAGTCTTGGAGAGGTACATTCTCTGGTGATCTTTCTGTCCCCCTTCCCAAGAGTACATCCTCCTGGCTGGTAATCTCTCCTGCGTAATGAGAATAGCAGTACCTCCGAGAGAAAGGGAATTTCTCTGGCACGGTTCAGCTCAACACCAGCAGAACACAGGCTGTTGCTTAGGAGTGGGAATCATTAGTGTCAGGCCATTATTGGAGGGGACCGGTCTCTAGGGGAGCTAGCAGAAATTACCGCTCCTTAATAGACGGAAACTCATTTGCTCAAAGCCCCCGCCCTCCTCTTTATTTCTCTGCATTCCCCACCTCCCTTTCTTCCCAGCTTTGAAGTTGAGAAGAGAGGTAACTCCACCCCATCCAAGATGGCCAATTTCTGCTAAATTAACTTGGTTAAAAGAGATCCTTGGCTGCAAGCGGCTGTTTTTTAGAATGTTTCTGTTGGGACTTCGCTTGAAACCATCATGAAGGAGACAGATTCTAATTAAATGTATGTGATAGAATTCTAGCCAGGGCCACTCTGTCATTTCCCTAGAGAGGATTTGTTGAGATGGGGGAAAGGGCGTTCACTAGCTGCAGGCCCCCGAGTCAGCCCAGGGTGTCTGAGGTTTTCCTTGCTTACAGTACCAGGGAAGACGTTCCTGCTTCTCCAGTAGTCAGCTTGACCTTGAACGGACTTCTGACATGATTGAGCTTCTGCAGAACTTCCTTCTACCTGTTCTTTACAGCTCTTCACTCTTATGGAGATGGGTAGGGTGGCCTCAGCCACAAATGCCCCTTCTAATTTGTTTACTGGCTGGGCAGCCATCAGAACTCCCCTGCCCTGGAACATTCGTAGTTGAAGAGAAGGAAAAGTTGCTGGATTTCTCAGTTCTAGTTGTTTGAGGGAAGTCAGGTGTGGCCACCATCTGGTTTAGAGTGTGAAGCCCAGATAAAGTACTGGCGTGAAAGGCCTTCCACTCCTCTCCCTGCCTCCCTGGAAGCAAAAAGTAAGGGATGGCACCAGTTTGCAGACTCCAGGGGCACTGGTCACCTTGTAGCTTCTGTCAGTGGTGCCCCCTGCCGTTATAAGTCTCAGTAGCCCTGCTGGTGCTGGGCTGAGAACCCAGAGACCTGATCCCAGTACCACCAGCTCACGGGCACTGGCAGTCACATCTCCCTGGGCTTCCTTTTCCTCACAAATAAAATAAGAGGGTTCACCTAGATTTTCTGAATTAACTTGGAAACTCCCTTCACTGTCTCCACCTTCCTGAAGTCAGAAGCTGGAAACTATCAATCTGTCTTCAGCTGCCCCCCAGGTCGACCAGCTGTGAGAACACACAGGTGATGCGGAGGGGCCCTCAGCTGACATTGATCCCTCTGGTCAGAGCCGGTGTGGACTCAAAACAGGAATGCGGAAGAGGGATTAAAGGACAGGAAAGTTACTCTGCAGCCCAACAAGCTGAAACCAGAGGCACACGGAATAGGCCGAGTCCGGTCCTCTCTCGCGCTTTTCTCCTCTGTGACTTCATAACCTTTTTCCCTTGTACACGTGCACACAACACACCCAGCAGCTGGCACTACTTCCCTCACAAGGAAGCCGAATGAAATGCAGGCCTGCTCTCTGAGCTGTCTCAGTGTTGCCATATCCCTCTAAGCCTCCTCTCCCCATTCCCCATTGAAAAATTGTCTTCCCTTCCTCTGGTTCCTTTAGCAGTCTCTTCCTCAGCCCTCCCTCCAATCTTAACTCCAGACTTCCCCAACTCATCCCCTTAAGAGATGAATGGGAAGAATACACTGTCATGTCAGAAGGAAGCCATTGTCAATTCACACAGGCAGACGCTAATAGGATAAAGTATTATCCGACTTCCTTTAAGTCCAGAAATTAAGTCTTCTTGCAGTGGTAATAGATTATCACTGTAGCCACTGCAGCTGGGGGGCTGTGGGAACAGGCCGTCGGTATCTGAGGCCTGGGCTCCATGTCTGGCACTGTGATGGGCCTGCCGCGAGGGATGTGCTGTGCATTCCTGCAGACACCACGGCACTATCCAGGGAACTGCCTCCAGCTCATTCAGTTCACCTCCAGGGTGGAACCTGAGTAGGAGGACCTGTCTGAGTGTCCTTAATGAACCTGGGTGAGTGGGTTGGGCCTTGAAGCCTGGGGAACAGTAGCCTGAGGCCAGGAAACCAAACTTTGCACAGGGAACAGCGTGCGAAAGCTCATCTCCGTCATCCTTGCTGACTCATGGAACGGGTAGAGTGGCTTATCTGGTGACTACATCCCCACCTGCACAGACAGGGAAACCAGGGTTGTGAAATATAAGAAACTACAGATTAAGGACTTGCCTCAGAAGAGGAAACAGGACTGTGAAAAGGAAGAAAGAGCCACTGGGCTTCTAGAATGGAAGGATCTTGCGGGGCATCCTTGGTCCTATCTTGACAGACAGTTGGACACACACGGGAGGGGGGAAGTGTGACAGGAGAAGGAATGGAGGGTGTGCTTTTTATTAATGGGAGATATAAGCAGGTGAATGGATATTAAAAAAACAAGTAGATCAAGGGCTGTTCCTTTGGTATTTAGTAATTAATCTCAACTTTAGTAATGGCTCTGGTGTTGTTTCTAGGCACACAGAATGGATGAACCTGAAAAGCTAAGTACCACTTTGGTCCATCCAATCCCCAAACCTGGCGTTAGCGTGGTCTCTCAGCCTTACTGCTTCCCTACTACAGGTCCAGAAATCTCTACCGGGCTAAGCTAGAGATGACAGCACCATCCTTTCAAATGCTACCTTCCTTGGCCAAAAGAGCCTCCTCTCTCAGGGCTATCCCCCACAGGCCCCGGCCTCGTCTCTCTGACTCACTGCCAGGGTCCACGTGCAGCACCGAACTCAGAGTCGTCATGATTTTTATGGGGAAACATAATTTATATAACAACCCCCCCACCACCACCGAAATAATACTCTTGTTGTGGATAAACAGTGAGCTGCTATATCCCCTCTTCTCCCCTCCCATGACTGTACCTTCTTAGAAAGGAGGGAGTCTGTCAGGAACAGAATTTGATTACAGCCCTGAGGGAGGGGTTGCTCCCAGCAGTGGACAGCCTCCAGCATCTCCCGCCCCCTGCCCAGCAGTGGACAGCCTCCAGCTTCAGGAACAGGACTGTCGTGGGTAGGTGGTTTGGCCCAAGTACTGACAGCAAAGCTGGCATGTTCCAGAGGATGAAACCTGTGATCATGCTAAAATCTAATTCTAGCCTCTCATTAGGAAATCAAATGCTTGCTTTCTTGGGCTTCTCTTGGAAAGTTGATCTCCCTGCCTTTCTTCTCCTCTGCTCCATGACATGAATTTCACACTGCCAGTCCTCCCCCCATCCAGGGTCCTGCCAGCCTCCTGTTTGTGAGGGCAGAGGAATCTCCCTGGCTTTCCTCCCGAACTGCATTGCAGCCCCTTAGCCTCTGTATCTGCCACATAGCTCCATTCCACTCTCATTTGCTCAGATTCTGGTGCTTTTTCTCCTGTCTTGTTTTTCTTTCCTCCAAGCCCCCCGAAACTGCTCTGAGGCCCCAACAGCCCTCTCTGTGCTCCTTTCTCCTTCCTGGTGCCTCCATGGGCCCACCTCCCTTGGTAAAGCACCCCGATAAAGAAACAAGATGATCTGAGAAGACACTAGGAAGCTTATTACCCTCTTGGCAACGGCCAGGGTTTCTGGTAGTATTTCCTATCCCAGCTCTCAGCTTGTGCACTATCACCACCAACAGATTACCTTTTCTCCTGACTCGCCAGAAGGAAAGGTAATCTGTTCCTGGGCTAGGACAGTGCCTTGGGTCATCTAAAGGGCTCAATTAAAGAACGGAGCACAAAGAAGAAAAGTAAACCCATCTTTCCCACAGTGCTTGGGCTTGTAGACAGTGCTGTCCTGCTCCCCAGGACTTCTGGGTGACCATCCCCCCTCACTAGACTAGTCCAGTAGGCGTGTTCTCTCTTTGGATATGGATGAGGTTCAATAATAGAGGTGGTGATGGAGGCTGGTCAGTTGGTCTTCCCCTTATGTAATATCATCAAATTTTAATTCCTACAACAAGCTATGAAGTATTGAAGTAGACACCAATATTATGTCCATTTTAGAGATGAGGAAAATGAATATTTGTCTGAAGTCACACAGCTAGTAAGTGATAGAGCTGGAATTCAGCCTGGGGAGACCAGGTCCAGAATCTGTACTTGCAAGCACTATGCTGTATTGCTTTGCAGATACATATATTTCACTGATCTGCTTCCTGAAGCCTTTATCCCTGCTCCAAGGAGCAATTCACTTCATCTCAATATAAAGCAAAGATGAAAACAACCGTAATCCACTGCCCAAACCATTCTTCCCCCCTCCAGGGGAAAGGGTGCTTTCTGAATGGATAGAAACCAAGAGAGGTGCTTTGAGCCAGAAGTGCCTTGCAGTTTAGCTGAGGCAGGATTTCGAAATGGCGTGAACAGTGCCTGCATTAGCCGATGGCATGGAGCACTGAGTGCCAGCAGAGGAGATAAAATCAGACATATGTTTGGATATAAATGTTCTCTTTTTCTCTTCCTTTTCTTCTCTAATTTTGTTGCAGTAAAATGTTGGAGCCATAATTGCAGGCCCTGGCCCCTGAGGTAGTAGCCTGGGCTGAGTGAAGCCCACTTGGCCTTCTGTTAACAGCCATGATAAAGCTGGTGTCCCTAGGCCTTAGAAACTAGTTTGTCTCCTCTACCCTCACTGCCAATAGGATGCAGCTTTATGACCAGAGAGTCATAAAATGTCCTAGAGCAGATTATGGGAGTAGCAATCAGATCATGATTTTAGAGCTGGGGCTAGGGCAGATGCAATGGAGAAGAGTTAAGGAGCCCCCCGCCTCCCCCAAACAGTCTCATTGTTCAGCCAAACAAGCAGAAACCACTCACTGTGCACAAGTTGCTCTGAGAGGTGCTTTAAGACCTCTGTCAGTCCTTTACTCTGCAGAGCTTCCCAGGCCAAGGTTGGGAGAGGACCAAGCCATCGTTCCACTGTGAACACCCAGCCTTGTCTGCGTTACCTTTTACCTAGCAGTCGTTGCCCTCTGTGGGATTCCTGTGGTTTCTGTCTGCCATTGAACCTAAGAATCGGGCAGCTATTTTGTGTAGTCCTGAGAATCCAACTCCTTAGTACACGTGGCCCTTGGGCCAGCTCTGGGGCCCCTGTGGTCAGAATTCCGCTCAGCAGAGCTGGTTCAAAGGAGATTGGACAGCTCCAAGAGGGAGGAGAAAAGAGCACAGCAGTATCTATAGGAAGGTCCCATTTTCATATTGGCCAGGAAGGAAATATGTTCTTGGGAGCCTGAATGAGAAATCACATTGGTTTGGGGAGTCAGGAGACCTGGCTTTCAATCCCACCTCTTCCCCTAATTAGCAGTGTGACTTTGGACTATATCATTCAGTTGCTCTGGGGCTCCGTTTCCTTGATTATAAAATGTGAAGGGATTAGACTACATGGTTTTTCACGGCCTTTAAAAAATTCTGTCACGAAAACTCCCTAACTCCATATAATCAGCAGCGTTCTTTTCCCTCTAACATGTTGCTGTAACTCTTCCCACACCCACCCCCCTGTCCCAGTCCAGCAAGCTGCCAACCCATGTTCCATTCTCAGGTAACAAACCCTACGGTTTGGCCAGGCCAAGGATGAGTCTCCCGCCTAGCATTAAAGGCGGCACTTTCGGTGCTCAGGGGACCCCTCTCTGAAAAGTTGACCCAAGTGCCTGCTACAGAGAAGGGCATACTCAACACCATGGCGAAGGAGCATTGCTGCTCTAGAGGCTGAACCAGTGCCCAGGTCAGGGAGCACGCCCAGTGAGCAAAGGAACCCCCCTAACAGCTCTAACGACCCTCAAGCCCGTGAACCATATCCTGTCGGGAAAACACCTCTCCCTTACATTCCAGAGCTTGAATATGCCCCACCCCCAGGACAGGTGCATCTGTTCTTAGGACTCTTCCCCAGGAATGTCTCAGGCCTGTTTCTTCACCTCTCTCCTTAGATGTCTATTCAGCCCCCAAGCCTTTGTCATTTCACAGCAACTGCATAGTTCCCTGACTGCCCAGAGAGCTGTCGGAAGAGCAGGGGTGGGAGGAAATGGGCTCCACACCCTCTGCTTCTGAGGCCGCTCCTTCCTTCACAATCACCTCTGAATGTGTACCTGGGAAGCTGTTCTAATAAATAGCCTGAGTTGTGTCTATGGCACCAGGAAAGGGGGTGATTTCTTGCATTTTTCAGCTGGTCCTAGCCAAGTCCCACCCTTTTTTCTGCTGCAGTTTTCTCTCTTTTTTATTGGGGGTAGGGTAGCAGAGGACAGGCAGAGAGAACGCATCATTGTAGCCTAGAAACATGAATAGCAGTTTCTTAAAGTGTGAGCCCATGCATACATGCTGCCACAAACGCGGATACCCAGAAATTTTGTATAAGCAAAATACACAGAGAGAGAGAGGAGGATTAAGAATTGGCCCTTTCTTAGCCAACTGCTGCAAAGTGCTGCCGCCTCTCTCCCTGTTCAGTGCCAGGGAGATCACACCCACTCAGTCCCGGTTCCCTGCATTAGTATAAATACTGGCGCTTGAAGAGACGCAGGGTCCCAGTTCAGGCAGCCTGCCTGAATGACACTCCTCAGCTAAGCATCAGGAGACCGACACCCACCACCACCACCGAGAGACACATTTGTTTATTTAGTACCCAGAGAATGGGAGCAGCCCTGCCAGAGGGATCTTTTCATCCCAACAACATTATTGCAGTCCTCTTCAGTCCCAGTCCCCCAGGGTCCCCCCAGTAAAGCTGGTGCTGTCTGACCAGCAGCTTCTGCTGAGGTGGCATTTAACTCCTGGCTGGGTCCCAGGAGCTGAGGTTGACCCATTTCCCCCGCTTTTCCAGGGCACAGGAAATTCGGTTCTACCCCCAACAGAGCCAGGGACTAACACACTTAGCTTGTGAAAGGTGCACTAGAATCGGGGTACTTTTATTTAAGCTAAGGAAAAGTGGTTGACAGCTTCAACGTGTTCCCATACTTTTAAAAGAAATTGAACATGGTCCTCCCCCCTCCTTTATTCCTTTATATAGAAATGATTCGGTCAATGCTCATAAGAAGCTATAGGTTGAGGGTCTTACTCAATTTAACCCTTTAGGGACATTGAATTAAAAATTGAACAATATTTATTAAAATACAAAAATACACTTTTCTCACATTACAATCAATGTTCTTTTGTTGGCATTTCCCCACCCCCCACCCTACCCCCCTTTCAAATCTGAACCCTTTATTTCCTTTTAAAGCTAAAATAATAAGTAAAGTTACATCATTAAATGGACCAGCATAACAGAGATCTCTGCCTTCCCCACCCACGCCCACCCTTTCTCCTCCCCTCCTCCTGAGGCAGGCCTGGGAGAGGGAAGGCTTTTGCCCCACTGTGCCACATTCAACAGGACTCCATGGCCAACTCACTGTGCGTGCGTGTGCATCACTTTGTTCGAACTGTGGATTTCAGATCTTTTTTTCTGAAGCATCCTTGGTAAGGAAAGGCTTCATCACTTTAAATGAGCCTGTGCCCTCTCTGTCTCCCCCTTTTCTTCTCTCCCCATCTTCTGCCCCCCTACCCATCACCACAACCCATTGACATCAGCCGTAATAATCCCTAATGAATCAGCATTTAGAATAGTCACCAAATCACAAGCATGAGAAAAGCTTCCACTCCCCCAAGCTTCCCACTCCCGGCCTCTCCTCCCTTTCTCCACCTTAAAACAAACAAACCCTTTATAAAAGAAAATCATCAAATGCCATCATTGTCGACAATCATTTGTCAGATGCTGGGAACAACAGGTGGACATGGCACTATGCTGATGTATGCCCTCCCGTGAATACCTTTTCTCTGTTGCTGTCCGCTCCCATCCCGCTCTGGGACCCCCAGGCCCCTTCAGGAGCCGCCTCCTTCACCTGGGAAGCCCTGAATAGACACATGCCTTGCACAGAGTGGGTTAAGCCCAACTGCAGGAATCTGGTACAATGTGAAAGCATTTGACTGCAAGCTACGCCAGCTCCCTTCCTTCTCTGCTCCTTCCCTCCGCACTCCCGTCAGGCGGGGCGTGCGGTGTCCCAGTGCACAAACCAAGAAGACCTGTGCACAGGGGTGCGCACCCTCAGTCCCTTGAGGGTTTCATGTGAATTTCGGTGATTTTCCTGTTTAAAACACCATGTTACAGATCTGTCTTCCCCTTGGCCTCAGAAGAAAAATTTATTGCCTCTCAACATTCTAAGCATAGTACAAATTCTTAGTGCTTTTTTTTTTTGGAATTTTTTTTGTTTAAATAAGATAAATCTGCAAAGACAGCTCTCAGCCTAAGAAAGATGTCTACAGAAATGGGTAGTCCTGGGTCCTATGAAGCATCTTCTAAAAAAAAAAATGACAGATTCCATCTACCCCCACCCCACCCCTCAGCAGCCCGCACCCTAACTCTTTAGGGATGTTTGTTGGTGTTTTAAGTTGGTTTTATCTTAGCAGTTTTAACCGTATACCAGAAATCCCTTCTGGCCACATAGCAACTTGACTTGTGACTTCTACCCCACAACATTCCCAAGGTAACCCTCCCCTACCCCCTTTAAATAGAACTTACAAGTTAGAAAATAGTTTTGTTTTGAGTTTTCTTTTTTAAATTTTAATATAATCTGTTTCTTTTACCAGCCCATAGATTTAATATATAAGCATATACAAGAAAAAGTCTCTCCCCACTCTGTACAAAAGTTGCTGTCTTTGTGTGTGTGTGCATTCTATTGCATTTGTATAAGTTTTTTTTTTGGGGGGGGGAGTCATATCTGAGTTTCCTGTACCTTGTCCTTGGTATGGGTCTGAATGATATAAGGTTCAGAGATAGTGGTGACCGCGGGGTGGAGAGAGTTCCCCAGGCTGTTTTCTGTCCAGTGGGCCCCATGTGCTGGTTTGTAGGTGTTGTAGTTAATATGGTCATGAATTGTGGGCAGCACGACTGCCCCCTCACCTGATACACCGGCCGGAGCTGCTGTTGCTGCTGCAGGTGCCGCCGCAGGGATGTCATCATCCACCTGGATAATCTCAACTGTCCGGGCGGCTGTGACTGTACTCCTCTGCTGGTGCCGCTTGCGAAGTTTATAGAAGACAATCAGCATGGCAGCAGCGAGCAGGGTCACTGCCACAAAGCAGCCGATGATGATCTTGGTGGTCTTCATGACTTCATCCAGGCTGGTCTGCATCTTGTCGTTGGTGTCCGTCGCGGTCACTGCCACCTGCTTGGGCACACGGGTGGTCTGGATGAGCACCGTGGTAGAGGTGGTATAAGCCGGCTGGTAACCAGTGGACGTCGTAGGAACAGGCTTGTACTTGCGCGTTGTGTCCTCGGGCGAGATCTCGGTGGTCTCCACTGTGACCGTGGTGAAGAAGCTGTAGTTGGAGGTGTTGAGCTCGGCCGTGCTCACGTTGAGGTAGGCCGAGGCATTGGAGTTGCCCGCCACATTGGTCACCATGCACGTGTATACCCCTGTGTCTGAGAGCAGCACGTGGGAAAAGTTCAAGGTGCCGTCGTTGAGGACGGAGATCCGTGGGTGGCGGGAGGCGTGGCTGAGCACTGTCCCATTGGGCAGCAACCACTTCACAGAGGACATGGGGGGAGTCCGACACTTAAGTTCCGCCATCCGACCCTCCGAGATATTGAGGTCCCGAGGGGCATCCATGATGAAGGGGGCGGAGCACTGGAAGGAGGCCTGGTCCACCTCCACCAGGTAGCGGCCTCGCATGTGCAAGGGAGCGTGGCAGCGGCCACAGCAGGTGGAGTTGGTGGGTATGTACTCCCGAAGCCACCAGGCTAGCCAGAGAATGTCACAATCACAGTTCCAAGGATTGTGGTGTAGGTGCAACTCCACCAGGTACCTCAGGGGGGTGAAGAGGTCATGGGGCAAAGAAGAGAGGTTATTATGGGCCAGGTTGAGTTCCACCAGCGAGGCCAGCCCATCAAAAGCATTCCGCTCAATCAGGCTGACTTGTGAGTTCATGACCCATAGCTTCTTGAGGGAGCCGAGGCCATGGAAGGAGCCAGGCCTGATCTCCGGGAAGTGGTTCCCCGACATCTCCAGCTCCTCCAGCCCCACGAGCGGGGTGAGGTTGGGCATGTCCTTGATGTTGCACATGCCCAAGTTCAGGTACTTGAGGTTGAACAGTCCCTCAAAGGCCCCCTCGGAGATGTACTCCAGCTTCTTGAGCTCCCCCAGGTCCAGGCGCATGAGGGAGGGCACCCGGTTGAAGGCATAAGAGGGGATGCTCTCTATGGGGTTGTTGCGCAGCCAGAGCTCCCGCAGCTTGGACAGGTATTCGAAGGCCCCGCTGGGAATGACCGTCAGCCAGTTGTCGAACAGCTCCAGGGTGTTGAGGCTGGCCAGGCCGTTGAAGGCCCCCACCTCTATCTGCCGGATGGAGTTCCTGCCCAGCTGCAAGACCTCCAGGTGGTGGAGGTGGCGGAAGGTGTCGGCCTGAATCATCTGGATATTGTTCTCCATGAGGTTGAGGTACCGGGTGTTGGAAGGAATCCCCTGAGGGACCTCGGAGAGGCCCCGGCGGGTGCACACCACCTTGCTGAACTGGTTACTACACGAGCAGACGGATGGGCAGTTCTGGGGCCCGGCGGAGGCAGCAGCAGCGATGGCTGCACACAGAATCCACACTTGCGCCGTGAGGTAGACGACGGGGAGCAGGACGGCATTCCAGGTGTGATGCACAGTTACCTGCCACAAGAGCTTCATGGTGTGGCACGTTCATAATTCACCATCGCCTGGGATTTTGGCTCGGAAAGGAGAACCAGCCCTACCCCGGCTTAAGTGAGCTAGGAGCTCCTCTTTCCATCTGGAGAAGGAGGTGGGGAGGGGGCGATTAGAGAGACGGAGCAGATCGGCCGGGAAGAAAAAAAAAAATCATGCCAAAACTAAAGAGTGGCCCCTCGTCTACCAGCGCCCCCCGCCCAGGCTAGCCCTCGGAAAGCTGGGACTTGCTGTCCCCCGAGGCGACCATCCCCACCCAATCATTCGCTGTCACCTACCTCGGAAGGAAGGAAGGGAAGAACTGGCGTGGTGTCCTTAAGCGTTCTCTGCCGGAGCTGGCCACCTCGTTCCCATTCTCACTTCTTAGTTTTAATTAACAAAAGGGGGGAAGTCGAGGGGGCGGGGAGGTCAGAGGGAAGGGGAGGGGAGGGGAGGGGTGGGGGGAGACAAAATGGCTTCTAGTAAATCCGGAGCCGGCGAGCGGAGCCGCGGAGTTGAGGCGCGCCGGGAGAGCAGAGGCCCGGCGGGCTATGCAGGTGCATGCCCCCCCCTCCGCCCGAGGCGGGGCGCCGCCAGCGCTTCCCGGCTTTGTCCTTGGACCCTGGCCCCGGCACGCACCAGCCGAGGGGGATGCCGCTTCATCGCCGGAGTGTGCCTCCGGTGCCCTCCGCCCGCTCCGGGGCTGCTACCAGGCGGGGAGTGAGGGGGCGCCCCGCAGCCTCCCAGGCCGCGCTCGCCGCCGCCGCCGCGCTGCCCCCTCTCCTGGTGTCGGCCGCTCCCGGCCCGAGGCAGCTGATGCAGTCGTTCGCTCGCGGTGCTGCGAGAGTTAAGAGGAGGTGTCCGCCGCTCCTTCGCCCCCTCCCTCTTCGACACACACCCCCTTCTCTCCTCTCCTCTCCTCTTAAGGGTTAAAAAGCCCCAAACTGGGCTGAGTTTCCCAGTCCGCCGGCTGCTGGTGCAAAGAGCAGTAATCCGTCCAGCCCCCTGAGGGGCAGCGGCGTGGAGGCAGCGCCGGGATCTGGTCCACCGGCCGGAGGAGCGCGGCGGCAGCAGCGGCGGCGGCAGCCGGGTCGCCCCGAACTGCAGGCCCCTTCGGGGAGTCCGGGGGCGCAGAATCGCCCGCCGCAGCCGGGCCCCCGGCGCACCGCCGGCTCTGGCTTTGTGCGAAGAGAGCGAGTTCGGGGCTCCGGCCCCCGGCGCCTTCAGCGGCTGCGCTGCCCGCGGGCTGCTGTTGCTGCTGCAGCGGCCCCGGCGCTGGCGGCGGCGTGAGCAGCGGGGGTCGCGGCTGCGGGGAACGCTCCGGAGCCCGGGAACATGGTCCCCGCTCGCTAGCGGCGGCGGCGGCGGCAGCAGCAGCGGGGCCCCTGCGCGCGGCGCCCACCGTCTCCTCCTCGCGCCGGGCTCGCGGTGTTGCAGGCAGCAGCCACGCAGACTGCTCTCTCATCCTTTTGTCCTTCAGTCAGAACGTGAATGTACTGCTGACGCATACTGTTCTGGGGAGAAGATTAGCGTGATGCAGTGCTCTTATGTATTAACACCGCTCCCCCTCCGCTGCCTGCCCTCGAGGGGTTAACGCCGGCGCCTTCCAGCGCCGCGCCGGCCCGCGCCGCGCAGCCCCGATCTCCGCGCCTCCGTCCGACTTCCTCCTTCCTTCCTTCCTTCCTTCCTTCCTCCCTTCCTCCCTCCCTGCCTTCCTCCTTCCTTCCTTCCTCCCCCACCACCCTCCCCCCTCCCCCCCGCGCCCCGGCCGTTTCCTCCCCGCCCCCTCTAGACGCGGGGAGCGGGCCGGGCGAGGGAGCCGGAGTGAGCGTCAAGTGAGGGGCCGCGCGCAAGTCGCAGGCGTTCGCAGCTATTTTGGTCCGATCGGAGGGAGCCGCCGGGTGGCCGCTGATAGGCTGGAGCGGCGCGGGGCTGCTGCGGAGGGACCGCGCGGGGGCCCCCGCCCCCACCCTGGGGCTCTGGGAGCGATGGGCTTAGGGCCCCGGGAGCCGGAGGCGCGGCGACCCGCGGCGGGGCTACTGCTGTTGGCGGGCCTCCCGCCCCGACCGCGTCATCCTCACCCCCGCCGACTGCTGACGGGGCGACCGGCCGCTCGGCCCGGGCTGCATGCTCGGAGTTCCGAGCTGCACGGGGTTGAGGGCGGGGGGGTGGGTGGCGGACGACGCGGGGGCGGCCAGGGCGCTGCTGCACAGATGCCGATTCGTCCTGTCCACCTCCCCTTCCCCCCCTCCCCCGCCTCCCTCGCACATTTCCTCACCTCGGCTTTAACTGGGGCTTTAAATGATCGTTTTCTTAATGAGGGTTACGGGGGAGGAAAACAGTGGAAGGAAAGACCAAGTGCGGGGAGCTAGGGGAATGACAACCTGGGACAGGACAACCACCAACGGGAAGGATGGAGGTGAACTCCCAGCCACCGCGGCACACCCCGTTGTTCATTCATGCAGCGGAGCCCTGGCTTTTCAACTCTTTGCAGCCCCGCGCCCTTTCCCCTCCCCGTGCCCAGAGTTTGGACTGAGTGGGTCTTAAACCCTCTGCCCCAGGAGCTTAACCAGCTCTTTGTTGCCTGGACTGCCTGGGAAGAACTGCGTAGCAACCTGCCCCTACTTCTGGTGAGCGGAGACTCCAGGGCATTGGATGGACCAGTGTGGGAGAGGGAACAGAACTTGGTGGCTTTTTCCCACTGGAGAAAACGACTGCCCCTTTCTCTGCCTAGTGGGGGTGGGGCCATCTGTGGCTCAGCCCTGGAAAGCCAGCTGGTAGAATACGGCATTGGTTTAGTGATGCTTACCCCCAGGCTTCTATCCTTGTGCCCCACCCCTCTCTGCCTTGGCAAGCTTGCTTTTCTACCACCTCCACATGAGCTATTGCTTAAGAAGAGGAGGTCCTGGATCTCTCACCCTCTGGGTTGTGCCACACCCTTATCTCAGCATTCTCTGCTGCCCAGTAACCTGAAACCTCCTTAAATATGCCAGGGAATTTTTTAAGTCCCTGAATGGAGTGAAAGCAGTTCCATTGTTGACAAGTTGGGTTCCCCATTGTTTACCAACATTTTATTATGCATTTGCAGTCAAATAATAATGACGTTAATAGTTAATATGTGTCCTAAAATCACATAGTAAGCGGGGGAGCCAGTCCTTGAACCCTGGCAGAGCTCAGATGTCTAGAACTTGGGTAGTAGAAGTGATTCTCCAGAGTTTTCTCGCAGTCAATAAGAACTCAGGTTTCATTCATCTCCTTCAAGAGTCATATACTGGGATGTTTGTCTGCTGGCTAGATGGATGGATCTGTTTTTGTTTAATCTTCCTTTACCCAGTGACACAGTTGCCATAGTTGTCTCCATTTTGTGGGTGGATGTACTGAGCTCAGGCAGGCAAATAACATACTCAAGGTCATACACTCAGAAAGCAACAGAGCCAGCATCTCAATCCAGTCTTCAAATCCTGAGCTTGGTGTTTTCATCACTGTTAGAAAATGTTCAGTGTGTTCACTCTGCGTAGACTTCATGGCAGAGGCAAGGTGGGGGAACAGTGCATAAAAAACTTCAGTGAGGGACTTCCTTGGCAGTCCAGTGGTTAAGACTCCAAGCTGCCAATGCAGAGGGTCCTGGTTCCATCCCTGGGCTGGTAACTAATCCCATATACTGTGCAGCACACCCAGAAGATAAAAGGAAAATAAAACTTCGGTGAAGGGTATATGAGATGTGTGTAGGATGAAGGGAGAGAGAGGGGGGCTGATAAAGTAGATCTTTTATTTAACTTGTTTCAGTCGTAACAATTACTGTTTGGTGAAAAAAATAATTGTGCTTTCAGACCTTGAATTTTAAATAATTATAACTAGGCTCAAATACATATTTATTAATCAAAATCAGAATCATTACAATCAAATTTTTGCCAACAAGAAATGTTTGTTTATTCCTGTAGAGTAAAAATCCAGGCTTTGGGATTTGATGCACTCTTGGAAAGCATTTTCTGCCTCCTGCTGGTTGTGGAAGCATTTTCCTTGCAAAAAGTTGTCAGGATGCCTAAAGAAGTGGTTGCTGATTGGCAAGAGGTCAGGTTGAATATGGTGGATAAGGCAAAACTTCATAGTCCAGTTCATTAAACTTTTGAAGGGCTGGTTGTGCTACATGAGGATGGGTGTTGTCATGGAGAACCCTTTCTGTTGACCAATACCGGTTGCAGGCATTGTAGTTCTCGGTGCATCTCATCCATTTGCTGAGCATGTTTTTCAGATGTGATGGGTTCACCAGGATTCAGAAAGCTGTAGTGGATCAGATTGGCAGCAGACCACCAAACAGTAACCATGACTTTTCTTTGATGCAAGTTCGGCTTTGGGAAGTGCTTTGGAGCGCTTCTCAGTTCAACCACTGAGCTGATCGTCACCAGTTGTCGCATAAAATCCACTTTTCGTCATACATCACAATCTGAGAAATGGTTTGTGTTGTTGCATACAATAAGAGAAGATGACACTTCAAACCCACAATTGTTTTGATTTGTGGTCAGCTGGTGAGGCAACCATTTAGAGCTTTTCCATCTATCCAGTTTGCTTCAAATGCATTTGAAGCATTCTACATTCTACCGACTGTAGAGTGGTCAAATGTTGAGTTCTTTGGCAACTTCTTACGTAGTTGTAGGAGGGTCAGCTTCAATGATCCTCTCAGTTGGTCATCCTTTTCTGATGGCTGGCCACTGCACTCATCTTCAAGGCTCTTGTCCCCCTTGCAAAACATCTTGAACCACCACTGCACTGTACATTCGTTAGCAGTTCCTGGGCCAGTTGCGTTGTTGATGTTGTGAGTTGTCTTCGCTGCTTTATGACCCGTTTTGAACTCGAACAAGAAAATGGCTTGAATTTGCTTTTTGTCTAACATCATTTCCCTAGTCTAAAATAAATATAAAATAAACAGCAAGTAGTAAGTCATTTGCAAAAAAAGAAAAAGCAAGAAATGCACATTAAAATGATGTATAACACACATTTATTTAAGAATATATTCCAATATATTCTAATAACAGCAAAATTCAGTAATGCAAAACCACAGTTACTTTTGCACCAACCTAATGATCAAAGAAAGAAATGGAGATTAGTTCCATCTGGGTTGTTAGTGGCTCTGTTTGCTCTCTTAACTAAGCCCCATTTGCACATCATCAGCTTCAAGCAGGACGTGCATGCGTGAGTGGTAAGTCACTTTAGTCGTGTCTGACTCTGTGCAACACTATGGACTGTAGCCTGCCAGGCTCCTCTGTCTATAGGATTCTCCAGGCAAGAGAACTGGAGTGGGTTGCCATGCCCTCTTCCAGGGGATCTTCCCGATCCAGAGAGAAACCTGCATTGGCGGCAGGTTCTTTACCACTAGTGCCACCTGGAAAGCCCTCAAGCTGGGCACTCCCATCTTACTCACAGCTGTGAATCTAGCCTGTCATGGATCCATGGAGAAGAGTCAGAAGTCTACTATTGAGAAGTTCCTCTCTTTGCCACAGCTGGGTCTGAGCTGGTAAAGCTCTAGAGGAGACCCTAGCCCCGGGTCTGGATGGTCCACTGGAATACGGCTGCCCCTCCCCCTCGAGGAAAGAGGAGCCTGCCTGGCTGATCTGGGCAAAATCAGGCCCCATGTGTTCAGCGCCAGGCCCAGCAGATGTTGTGGAGGTGGATGGAAGGGTAGGATCAAACCAATACTTAGTAATGAGGCAGTCTCCTGGTAAATATTTGTGAGTGATATTGATGAGTATGCCCAAGCTTCATGCAGCCCATGGAGTTCTAGATAGGATGGCTTCACCCTTTGTAGGCCAGCGAGGCTAAGGGAGCATCTTGGAAACTATCCACTGGACGAGGGAGGCTGTGGGGCCATGGCAGCACACACAGCCCCTTTGAACAAAAAGCAACACTGGAACCTCTAATCCTGTCACTTGAGTATCATCCAGCCATCTGTCTGTTGCTCCTCACAGTCCCTGATTCTGACTACTTCCTTGATTTGGAGTGGTGCCATCAGGGAATAAGAAGAGGAAGACTTACACTTGGAGACGAGAGAAGGAAGAACTCCTGTGCTGAGAGTGTTTTCACTGGTGGTTTCCCACAGAGAGACTGCTGTGATAGAGCTGGAGAAGCCAGTCAGTGATCAGGCCAGGCTGTGTCAGCAGCTGGGTCCCTGCACAGAGAGTAGGGCACCTGAGCTCTAATCCCCTTTCTGCCACTGATAAGACACGTGACAAATCTTTAACACAGGTCTAAACCTTAGTTTCTTCATTTCTAGAATTAAAGGAATGGACTAGAAAATTCCTTCCAGCTCTCATACTCCATGATTCCCAGCCTTCCCCAGATACCAAGCTTTGTGAAGAAGGTTGATCCTTTGGGATTGTAGCCAAGTCTTGGATATGCGCCATGAAGTTGAGAAGCAGATGATTCTTTCAGTTGAATCTAAGAGGTCCACAGTGCCAAAGCAGAGATCCAAAGCAGAGCAGACTGTATTTTCCCAGCTACTAAAAAGACTCATAGGTCACTGAGTGTTAAAGCTAAAAAGGATCTGGAGATCATCTGGACTTAACCTCTCATTTAACAGATGTTATTAATGGAGTTCAGAGAGGCATAGTGACTTAGCTAGAGCCACACAACTAATTAATATCAGAGTCTGTGTCAATTCTGAGCTCAGCCCTTCAGTCAAGATGGCAGTGTGTGGCTAATTGGCATTTAAACCTGGGGCTTGAAGACTCTTCCAAATGCCTGTCTTCTGTGCTTTTGTATGCAGGTGCTCTCGTTATACTTTGCTGGGCGGGGCTAACCATGGTCTTCCACAGAGCCATTCTGAGTGACTTTGGACCCCTAATAAGAAGTGGAGGAAATAGTCATACAGGGGACTGGCTCTTAGGGGACCCGGGATACTTGCACACATGCTCAGTTGCTCAGTCGTGACTGACTCTCTGCCACCCCATGGCCTGCAGCCCGCTAGGCTCCTCAGTCCATAGAATTTCCCCAGCAAGAATACTGGAGTGGGTTGTCATTTGCTTCTCCAGGATGTCTTCCCCACCCAGGCAGGGTTCAATGCATCTTTTGCATCAGCAGGCGCAGATTCTTTACCACTAAGCCCCCTGGGAAGCCCCCCAGGATAATTGAGCTCCTGTAAAGCCCACAGTAGACCACTCCCCAGCCTGACCTGCATCCCTGAGGCATTATCCTCAGCAGCCACTAGATGTCCATGCCTCGCAGGGTTTGCCAGGAGTGAGCAGGGTACTATCTTGCCTCCAGGAGGCTTTTGGGCCCCTTAAGGTAGGTCCATCCGTGGCAGGAAGATCACATGTGTACTCCCTGCAACTCTGGCTCCTATTTGCAATACTGTTAGGCTGCCAAGCCCTACTCAAGCACCTTGTCTATTTTTATACATTTTATGCTGCCATTTTAAGTAAGAAAAGAAAAAGCCCACAGAAGGAAAAGGGATTTGGAAAACAGGAGGAAAGAAAAATATAGAAGTTGACCTTCACAAAGGGAAAGACACCAGTTGATTGGTGAATTAGTGACAAGACATAAGAAATGGTCTGTAAGGAAACAGTCACCTAAGTCAACAAACGTGTGTGTGTGTGTTTGCATCTTCCTCTCACTTCCACCCACCTGCACAGATATCCCTCAAGAATCAGTGGGTCATGAAGTTTCTGTTTAATGAATAAAGTCACCATTACAAAAAAGATTGTTTTTCTTGCCTGTGATCCTGTAGTGAGCCCATGGCCATGCCACTACTACCCATAAAAAAGGAATGGGTTTTATTCCTTGAGCCTGATGCTTCAAGGTGACACAACTGTTCTAGAATCACCCACTCTTCCCAGTGCCCTCAAAATCCACTGTCCCTTTCCCCCAAGAAGGATGTTGGAAGAAAATGGACAAAAAAGCTTCTGGCAGGTCCCATCCAGAGCAATTTGCAGAAAGCCTTAGAGAAGACCAGATGCTTCATAAGAATGGCAAAGAGCTAGAGCATGGCAAGGCCTCTTCCTCTTCTCTGAGGCTAGTTTGCTAGGACTTCCCATTTCTTTTCAGGCTGCCAGGTCTGAGGGAAGGGAGAAACCTCCCAATGCCCTCACAACTGCCTCTGTGGAATAAACAGTTTGTGCCCATTCTGAGCGCCATCATCAGTGTGGCCAGACAGCCCAGAGAGGACCAGCCAAAAGCCTTGGAAATGTACTCTTCAGGTGCACTAGCCTGCTACAAGCCCTATGGTTTATCCTTCCCTTTAATTGCCTTCACGTGGCAATGACAGTGATGTTGACGGCAACATTGCCTGGAGCGTTGGTTGGTTTCCATGCTGATCATCACAATAGCTCTGCAATGGAGGTACCATTGCTGCTGCTGCTGCTGCTGCTAAGTCGCTTCGGCCGTGTCCGACTCTGCGACCCCATGGACTGCAGCCTACCAGGCTCCTCCATCCATGGGATTTTCCAGGCAACAGTACTGAAGTGGGGTGCCATTGCCTTCTCCAGGAGGTACCATTAGATTCCCCATTTTGCAGAAGAATTTAGGAAGCTTTCTCAGAATCACAGAACTAGTAAGTAACTTTATTGCTAGTAAGTGACTTTAAAGCTGACATAACAAATTACCACATATTTGGTGGTTTAGAAAATCACCGTTCTCTCACAGTTCTGGAGGCTAAAAGTGCAAAATCTGAAAGGGCCAGCCTGGGCCTAGAGGGGAACCTGTGCTTGGTGTTTTGTCTGTTCCAGCCCCAGTGACCGTCCTATTCCTTGACTTGTGGCTGTATCACGGCCATCTCCTTGGTCATGTTGACTTCTCTCCTGTCTGCTGCCTCTGACATACAGGGACACTTGCCATTGAATTTAGGGCCCACCTGGACAAGCAAGGGTGGTGTCATTGCAAGAGCCTTAACTTAATTGCATCTGCAAAGACCCTTAATTTTATCTGCAAAGACCCTTCTTTCATATCGGGTAGTATTTACGGGTTTGGGGTTTGGGGCATGGGCATTATCTGTCTGGGGTTCATTCAGCTGACTGCAGTGACAGAGTCTGGTTTCAATCTCAAATCTATTCAGCATTCAAATTTTAAACCACTGTGATAATGTGATGTGCCACTTAGGAAGAGAAGTGGGAGGGTATATCTTAATCACCAGCAGATAAGTCCTCTGTGTTCCTGTGCTTGTGAGGGGGAAAGGAGAGCAGCCAAGTATGGGTCATGTGGCCACTGGGTCTTCACACTGGAAAGCGAGCAGGTTCCCTTAGTCAGTGCAACGGGAATCATGACATGGACCAAAAGAAGGGGGCAGGTAGAACAGAGAAACTCACAAAATCTGCCTTGATTCGTCTTTGTAATACTTTTCTCACTCTTTATATGGCCTATTGGTTTTCATCCCAAAGATCTTAGAACATCTAAGCATTTACCAGTAGTATTAGAAGTACCGCTTGGCACTGCTACAAAATTTGGCTCAACTGTAGCTAAGTCACAGAAATGTTGAGTTTCATACTCATTGGAGATTTAAGAAAAGCCTAAAGAGCAGAGCCTAGCAGATGTAAATGCAGATGTGGGAGTGAGAGTTATGAGTAAATGGCTTTTCAAGTATCTCCAGCACAAATTGGATCCTTAACCAAGAGTCCATGCCTGCAGTTAAAAGACACAGTGGTTTTATAAATTTATTCAGTTTATTCATATTTTGGTTGGTGAAAGCCCAAACACTTCATTTCCCCCAACTGAGTCCTAGAAAATATGTTAAATGAAAGAGGGAGAGAGAGAGAGTGAATGAATAAATCCGATGGACAGAGAAGCCTGGTAGGCTACAGTCCGTGGGGTCACAAAGAGTCGGACACGACTGAGCGACTTCACTTTCACTTTCATGCATGCATACATACTACTGGGTATCATACTGTAGTGGAGCTTATAAAAGTACTCTGGAATCAGAGAAACCTGGGTTCAAATCATGGTTCTATTTGTCTACTTTGTATATGCTGTGTATATGAGCCACTTCTTTAAGCTTCAGATTCTGCGTGTGTATAGTGGGATTGACAACTGTACTTATTTTGTGGTATTATCTAACCAGCAGCAAGGAAGGAAAATCCATCAGTCTCAGCTAATAGTAATAGTAACAGTAGCAGTAGCAGTAGGATTAAAAATAAGGAAACTAGTATAGGAGAGAAATATTTTTAACCAAAGTCAGTTCTGAGAGGATCCATTTTTCATTTTTTCCTCTCTGCTTTTGGTATTACCCCTAATTTAGGCCTTTCAGTTCTTCATTCAAGATATCAGGTGTTTTTCACTGTTTGTTTTTAACAGTTTTGAGATAATTTTAGACTTAGATACAGGTGAAACATAGTCAGATTATAGGTTACGGTCTTCACCTTGCTTCCTCTTATGTTAACATCTTATATCACAGACTATTTACTCAAAACTAGAAGTTAAAGTATTCAAGACATAGATTGTTCCCTCTTTCCCTCGAAGTCTATTCTCTGCAGCCACCTAAACAATCTTTGTGGTGCTGTGTCAGATTATGTTACTGATTTGCTTGGAATGCTCCAGTGTTCTTCCCCCTCATAACTCAAATAACAACCAAGGGACTTCCCTGGCGGTCCAGTGGTTAAGAGTCCTCACTCCCCATGCAGGGGCCTTGGATTCAATCCCTGGTCAGTGAACTAAGATCCCGCATGCCAAGTGGGCCAGAAAAAAAAAGAGACACATGTGACACAAACACACATGCACAAACGGTGCACCGTGGACCACAGGCCCTCAGCCACGTGCCCTGGCTGTTTCTGTGCACTCATGTTTTATCATCTTTCTGGTCGACCCCTACCCTTCAGCTGCGCTGCTCTTCTTTCTTTTGGAATATTCTGAGCTGTTTCTCCCCTTTAGGAGTGAGAGTTATGAGCAAATGGCTTTTCAAGTATCTCCAGCACAAATTGGATCCTTAACCAAGAGTCCATGCCTGCAGTCATACACAAATATAACTCTTCTGTCTGGAATGTTCCCCCACATCTTCAGGTGGTCAGCTTCTTCTTGAGCAGGTCTCTTAAGACTTTCCATGACTACCCTATCTTTAGACTACTTCAGTAGCCCCACCAATCATAGTCACATCCCTGGATTTTACTCTCTTATTTGATATACCATTATCTGAAATTATCTTGTTTACTTGCACATCCCATAAGAGCAGAGACCTTCCCCATCTTGTGCCTAACACTTCTATCATAGTGGGGAATTAATTATTTCAGAAGGAAGAGGACTATTTTTTGGCCCAAGTGAATAGGAGTTCAGGCTCTCTAATGGTGTATTAAGAACCCTAACCCTACTCCATAAATCTTTGAAAAGATAGGTGTGAAACGACCAGTTTTTTGTTGTTTTTCTTTTTTAATGGAAGTTTAAGGAAGATCCTGATGACCTTAAGGTTTCACCAGTCCTCAGTTTTTAAAATTCATAGCCCCTTGATGACAGATTGATGAGCAGGAGTTTTATGAAAGTATCATCGAGGCTCATGGGCTCCTGGCAGTTGTGGGTTTGTGAAGCATGAGCAGAAGCGTGAGTGTAGGTACACAAATACGCTTCTTTGTGCTCATGGACACATGTGCCTGTCATTTTCAAATTTGCTAAAGTACATTTTCTCCAAAGGGAGTGAGGGCTGTTGAGCCTGAAATAGGGAACACCAGGACCGTAAGATCAAATGCTTTGAAGTGGCTGTGCCAACGCTTTTTGCTAATTAAAGAATGTTAGGACAATCACCATGAGCAGCAGTAAAAGGCGCCCCATTACCTCGCTTTATGGAGAGTCGGGTAAATTTAAAGGCAGCTATATATATCCCACTGAGCGCCCGAGCTACAGTGCAGTCGGTGGGCACCCGACTGGGCCACGAGAGGAGCCCCGAGGTTCTGCCCAGGGTCCTTATCTCTATGAGCTGTCCATCCCTGGATTTTACATGGCTAAAGAACAAATAATTCCATCCACAAACTCTTAATTTAAAACACTAGGTGGGGTGGAGAGGGGAGCAGACAGCTATGTGGAGAGTCTGACTGGGAGCTTGGCCACCTGGGTCCTTCTCCAGCTTTGCTGTTGACTTTCTGTGGCTTTTGCCTTGAGGAAAGACGATTCTTCTCATGTTGTGACTCCATTTTCCTTAACCATGGGTGTGTCACAGAATTTGTTTAAAAAACAGTCACATCGCTTAGGTCTGTTCTCCGAGGAATATTCTAGGGCCCCTTGTGGAGCAGCTCCCTGCTTCAGAGGATACCTTATAGTTTAGAGAGAGTGAACGAGATGGGAACACACTTTGTATACTTACCCTCGAACACTTCTGACGGAATTTAAGAAGCACTCCGTTTGGAACGTGTTCTGTGTTTTTCATCTGTTCAGTTTGGCTTGCAACCTGTTGTCCTTTTCTGCTGTGTCTTGTAGGTGTTTCGTGGCCTCCCAGCCATTCTGATCCCCCCAGTTCAGAGTAGTGCCAAGTTGGCACTGCCTTCTCTCTGCCAGGCTTCTTGATCTGTTGTTTAGTTTCTTCGTGGATCAGCATCTTTGGCCATCAGGCTGCCTCACACAACTCATTAATTGTTTCCAGTTTTATGCTGTCAGCTTCAGCTATAGCTCGGCTTCTCTTCCTTGCAGCTGGTATGGCCTCGGCTCATCATCCAGTACTGGCCTGGCGAGGTGGGTTCATTTGTTTCATCTAAGGAGTTTCTGAGGGAGACTTGGAGGATCCCAAATGAGAATGAAAATACGGGCTTGAATTTGTCTCTCGGTGGCTGTTGTGACCGTCCTCAGCCTACCCTCTCCTTCAGCCAAAGGCCAGGCTCTTACCTTAGAAGCCTCGCCTGGAGCCCACACCACTGGCTTCCCCATAAGTCATGGAACGACCGATGGGCGGGTTGGCTGACACCCAGGTTCCTGGAGGCCACCTACCTTTCTCATCGCACGAGCCTGTTCAGGAGTGAGATCTCCCCAGCCCCCAGCCGGCTCTTAATCTGTGGTTTTGGAAACAGTTCTGTCTGCACATGCTTCCAGTGCAAATCACCCTTCTGTCTAGAGGAACTAGGAGTGAGTGAATGTGAAGTAAGGGAGGCTGGGCCCTTCAGCTCCTCTGGCGGATGTAGAGGGAAGAATTCGAATTCCCCTGTTGGTTGGTTGGTTCATCTGTCCCTCCTAGCCATACTGTCTCTCTGTGTTTTACGTCTGGCCTCTCTCACACGCAGTTCTGAATTTGGCCACAACGGAGAGGTAGATTTGTTTGTTTCTACACAAGGGTACCAGGACTACCTCATTCTCCTTTACCCCAGAACGCTACCCACCCCCTGCCCCCGCCCGAGTATCCCTGTCTTTTCCGTTCTTCCTCTCTACCAGCCAGGAATGCTAAGCAGCATGCTCTTGGGAACCTGTCGTGTTGGTCTGCTTGAAACTATTTTTCTGCAGGACACCAGACTGAAATGGCTCTGCTTCTGATAAGAGGTGCTGAGGCCCCGCTTCTGTCGGACCACCAGCTGGGGATCTGGGCGCCTCCTACTGTGACGCTTGAACGCTGGCCACCCGGCTAGGGGAGCCCCCATTCTGTATCACTGTTTGGTGTCTGGGGCCAGTTTGTGTGACAGCCCAGTGAAGCTGCTTGATTTGTATTCAATGCACAAGCCCTTAAAAAAAAAAAGTCTGAGAGGAGCCCTGCCAGCCAATAACTCTGAAAGGATTCTTTGTGTAAGTGAGCAGTCTCTGGGCTGGACACCCTCTCTCCCCGCTCCACCCCCCCCACCCCCACCCCAAAACTGGCCTCTCTGGCCCAGTGACTCGATGGTGCTGTGGAGCTGGCTCTGAGCCCTTGGGGATCGCTCCCCAAGGGGAGACTGTCTTGGGGTCCCAGGCACACAGAGCAGCTTCATCTCCATCCTTCCTGTCCTGGCATCTGACAGTCTGCCTCCCAATGCCAGTCCATGGGATCCATTCAAGGCCATGTGTGCACACGAGCCAGTAAGTGAAAAAGAGAGAGATGAATATGGAAAGACCAACCAACCAACAAGTCGGAGGCATTCTAATCCTCCCCTCTAGCGGAAACGTCCAAGAAGAAGATGGGGCCTGTGTCCAACACTCTACTCTAGTGGGGCCCAGCCCAACAGAGGGCAGGACCCTCTGTTGGCCTGAGCCTTCTGATTTCCTGACCAATTAAAGCAGTCTTTCGCTCCCACTGTCTGTAAAAGGACAGAAATGAGACCCTCTGCCCTGTACCCCTGGGAGCTTCATCAAATTGAGACTAAGAGGAACTCCTGCTCTGATCAGAGGCCAGGCCGGCCTCTGGCCTTCAGCACCGCCATCCGCAACCCTGCCCCATGTTCAGGGAAGCCTAAGGGATGGGCTTCCTGCCAGTTCCTCTCTCCGTCTGAGTCTGTCTCTTTAAGAATGGTATTTGTTATTAATGAGTTTTCTAAACACGTAACCTTCACTCGCTTGCTTCGGTCAATAAGACCATTCTTGTTAAATACTGTTTTCTAGGAAGGAGAAGACTTCAGTAGGTGTTGAGGGATTTTTCTTAAGACTCGCATGGGTGCCTGGAGGAATGGTCCTGGCACACAGAGGTTGGGGGTTTCTCAGTCTTTGGAGGGGGTCTGACATGTATATCTCTGTTAGGCTGCTTTAGTTTGTGAGAGAAGCCAAAAGGATGGCTCAGCCATGGCCCATCATGTGGTCCATCTCAGACCTGCTCCTGTCTCCGCGTATTTCAGTGTCCCTGGGTTTCTCATTCTGGTTCCACCTTTGCCGGGGTTAGAAACCCCTTTGTCTTGTTTTTAAGATACTGATCAAGGGCCTGATGGTCAACTGGACCAAAACCTCAAAACACATGGTTTCCCCATATTAGTCCGCTGAAATAATTATACTTGTTGTAAACATTGTACTTCCACTAACTTTGCAGCTCTTCTAAAGGGTGCCCATTAAATATGACAGTGTAACCAGACAACTTTTTAAATCTTTTTCTTTCAGAAACCTCTAGGAAGGGCTTTGAGCCTGAGAGAAGCTGTGTCAGGGACCAAAGCTAACAGAGTAGGGTCTCCTGCACTGGCCCCAACTCAGCTTATCCTGAGGAATGTTTGGTCCCCAAAAAGAACAGGGACGTGGCCCCACACAGCAACCCAACCACAGACTCAGTGCAGTCACATGGGGATTCGTGAACAAGAAAACCCGTGAAGTATTTCCGTTCGGCTGAAGGGAAGTTTTTCCCAGGCCACCTCCTGTCTCCAGGGCCCCTCCGCCTCACTGGGGCCTGTGGCACTTGTGGTTGGGGTGGTAATCACTTCTCCACACACGCCGTCAAGGAGCTATGTGGCCCTGATGGGTAGCACAGAAAGATTTGTTCAGGCCCCGTCCACAAAGGGACAGGCAGGCTCCCGATGAGACAGCTTTGTGGACAAATATAGCCCTGACTGTTTCAGAAACCTTTGTCCCCCAGAGCAGGTCAGGTGTGAGCAGAGACTCTGAAACCAGTGACTTGAAAGCTGGTTACCGAGGAATATTCTGCGTGGGCCCTATGCATGTACAACATGCTTGTTCTTACACGCCTTCCCTGTTCTCGCTTTGCTGGAATCGTTCGTTGTTTTTCTCCCAAAGGAGATAATAAAAGGGGGTTTAGAATAAGGAATGGAGAAGGCAATGGCACCCCACTCCAGTGTTCTTGCCTGGAGAATCCCAGGGATGGGGGAGCCTGGTGGGCTGCCGTCTATGGGATCACACAGAGTTGTACACGACTGAAGCGACTTAGCAGCAGCAGCAGAATAAGGAATGGGCTCATCTTCCCTTGCTCCTAACCTCCCCCGCCTTTTATTCCTCCTCTCACTCCTACTCCCGAACTTACCATTTCAGAGAGCCTGCGACAGGGACTTGAGGTGGCCTTTCCCTTCAGTCCTTTCTTTTTCCCCGGGCTGTGGAGTAGAAGGAACGAATCTGCTTCTGGATTGATGGGTCTCACTCAGTCACTGCATACATTGGTCTCTGTGGCCTGCTAATGCCATTTGAGTTTCTAAAAGCCTTACTTTGCAAATCCACTTGTGTCCTGGGTTTAGCTTCTGATTACAGGATTAGCAGAGATTATACAGTCTGTCTGATATCTTCTGCAAGCTTTCTATCAGATTTGTGGCTGTGTGTTGAGGAATGTGTACCTCGATAGATTGGAAACTAGAGGCAGAGATGGACTGATGGGGGAAAAGGGAAAAAAGAAAAGGGATCTCATGTAGAGAATTGGTGTGGTGTCAGTCCTGGTATTTGAACAGAACCAGGTATGAATCTGGAAACCTAGATGTTCTCTTCATATCTTGGCTTTCCTACTCCACTTGTGCCCTCCTTTTTGGACTGACTTTTCCTCACCCAGACTCCTCCTCTTCCCCACCCCAGTTGTTGCACCAGAATAGAGCTCTGAGCCGATGCTCTGAGTGGCACCAGAGCTCTCCTGGCATCAGCCCTTCCTGTGGCCTTCACCTTGTCAGTTCTCATTAGATGGCAACTCTTCAGTTGTACATTGAGGACCCTGAGAGACTGAGGGGAAAAATGACAGAGATGGGTTTGGGACACAGAGCAACTCCTGTGACTCAGAAACCTTAGGGAATGCTAGTTTCGTCATGGAGATTAATGTGGGAAGGGCGCATAGGTCACTTTAGGCTACAGGTGTCTCATGCTGCAAGTTATGGACCATCTATGCCGGAGACCGACCTCACATAGAAGGTCAGTCCCAAAGTAGGGTAGCTCCAGGATGGGTTAATGTAACTGAGATGTGGCCCCAGGTCAGCCTCAGGCACCTTAGTTCTCCTCTTCTCTGTTGAGCCATTCCCTCAGCTTGACCACAGTTCTTTCTTGGCTGCAAGATGGTTGCCATAGCACCAGGCATTGCATGCCCACACACCAGTCTCCAAAGTCAGGAGAAGCAGCAGTGTCTTATTTCTGCATCTCTTTTTAAAAGCAAAGAAGTCCTTCCCCACATGCCTCTCACCTGACTTCCTCTCCTATCTCACTGTCCAGATTTGGACAACAGTACTGAACTGTGGGACCAGGAAAGAACTGTGCTCCCCAGCCCCAGTGATGGACTGAGAGCAGGTACTCAAAGGGTCCATGAATTTGGATGGGAGAAAATTATCTCTTTATTTTTATTAACCTCTGACTCAAAGTTAACATGTCCTTTGAATGTGAATGTAAGTAATCATAGTAAAACTAGTGACCTATGATTTTATCACCAATGGAAATCACAAGTAATTTTATATCATGTTGCAGTATTTGCAGGAATTTCAACATTGTGTTAACTCTTATCACTGCCTTGAGATTTTAGATGTCGGACCTGTTGCTCAATCTTGTTATTTGGTGTGTTAATGAAAAAGTACATATATTGACTAAATCCTGACGTGGGTGGGTTTTTTTTTTTAATATTTTAATAACTTTCGGTGTAATTCATTTCCTTTGTAATCCTATGTGTTTTAATTAACGTATCCAAAAATACTATTCTATGAAGACGTGCACAGGTTTCCCTCGACTGTCAGCAAGTCCCAGGGCACAAAAAATAACTTAGATCAGTTTGTGTTTTCCTGAGTCCCACGCAGATTTCACAGGGAAAAAGGGCAGGGACTTGCCAGCAGGGGGAAGGGGAAATGGCTGTTGAGTGGCAGCCATCAGACCTTCCTACAGCCGGTACCTGTAGACTCAGGCAGCAGAAGTACCACCAAGTGGTTCCAGCCCTGCTGTTGGCCAGCTGCATTTAATTTACAGCCGGATCTCCCGAACTTCAGGTGTCCATTATACCATCTATGAGCTATTGCCAAGTCCAGATATCCTCTATACTGTTATCTCCTTCATGTTTTTCTTTAAATCACTCTGTTCTTTCTGAAACTATTTTAAAAAGAACTCTTCTAAATGGAAGCACATCACTTATCGTAAATGAAAGGAAATTTTAAAAATAAATACAGAGATTGCAGATCAGTGTTAATGAATTCTGGCTAAATCCTCTGCCTGCGAGGCTCTGAGCCTGAAGTCCACTGTTTTTGTTAGAGATGCTAAGGGCAGATTAGCAGTAAACCAGAACTTCTTCCTTAACTCGGTTTGTGATTGTCATTCAGTGTCCTGTCACTGCCCCACCAAAAATAATTCAGTCCCTTGGAAAAAGCAGGGTGATGATAGACGCTTCATTTTATAGCTGAGTGACCCTACCTGCAAAGGGAGTGAGGTTAAGCCTGACTTAGTTTTCATGAACATGTCATCTCTTAATAATCACTTCTTTTTAAGAACTCACAAACTGCATTTCAACCACTGCTTCTGGGATTTGGTCCAGGACAGATTTTAAGCTTTCTTACCTGTGGTTCAGGGACTTCACCATCTTTTCTTTTCTTTGCTCCATGCTTTTTTCCCTTTTTAAAGGTCAGACTAGCATTTGCCTGTCTCCTTTCTGACAATATCTCATCTGTTCTTGGGGACCCATCAACTACTGGTGAATTGATGAGGCTTGATGTTACTCAGTGGACTTGAGCAGGGAAGACATCAGTTTTGGAATCTAGTGGCAGAAGAGACAACCCCTCTTGGCAGAGCCCCAGAGCTCAGAGAGAGACAAATAGGGGAGCAGAGCCCTAAAATCAGAAGACAAGGGCCTGCTCCACAGTAGTTTTGGCCCTGGTCCCAGCAGGAAAGGAACACACCAAGGGGATTGAACTGGGTGTGCAACTTCAGGGTGCAGAGCCAGGAGTTGGGATGGGAGTGTTTGAGAGCTGGAAGGAAACTCAGAAGTCTAATCCCACCCCCCACCCCCAGATGAAATCACAAATCCAGTGAAGTTAAGTGATTTACCATAAAGTCATAAGCTAGCGGCAGAGATGAAATGAGAACCCCCTACCCTGTGCTATTTTCACTTTTTTTTTTTTAACTATGTACTTATTTATTTATTCGGCTGCGCCAGGTCTTGGTTGTGGCATGCGGAATCTTTAGTTGCAGCACTTGAACTTTTAGCTACGGCATATGGGATCTAGTTCCCTGACCAGGGATCGAACCTGGGCCCCCTGCCTTGGGAGCATGGACTCTTAGCCACTGGAGCACCAGGGAAGTCCCTATGTTCATTCAGTCTTTAAGTGCCTAAAAAAGCGCACTGTCCTCCATCCACTGACAGTGTGGAAACAGTTCTGAGGTCACTCTTCCACCCTCCCCTCCTCCACTCTCCCCTCCCCCTCTCCTTCCCCTTTCCTCCGGGTCTTGTTTGACCCCTTCTCCCTGTTGCTCTGGTCCTCTCTCTTCCTGGCATGTCTCCAGGCCCTCGCCCTTGCCTGCAGCTCTGCTTCTCCCGAGCCCTCTCATTCCTGGGGCCTTCCAGGGCTGGTCTTGAAGCTGAAAGAGAGGATGTTCTTTCATGTCATGTCAACCTTTGTGCCCCCATTCACCTCTCCTTAACGTGACGGGGTTGCTGATAGGCATCTTTATGACGGGAGATGAGGAGGAGACACCCCCCGACCAGAGGGTTTGGAGAGAGAACACCTTCCATCTCCTCCGCTAGAAAGATTCTAGCTGTCAAGCGTGGTGGGGCCTAGGGGCTGCGCTTCGCTTCTCTCCTGTTCGTCCCTGGACCTCAGAGAACACAAGCAGCAGAAGCTCTGGGTGCACCAGGATGAGGCCACAGTTAGAACCCGGCCCTGAGTTAGAACCAAGTGATTTTTTTTTTTTTTTTTTTTTTAAATAATTCAGGCAACCCCGTGGTGAAGGACAGGCTGACGCTTGCTGACCATGCTTTTACAGCATTTTTCCTGGAACTGTTAGTTGTGTGCGTGTTTACACGCTGAGTGTGCCTTGTGGGCATGTTTGTGTCAGTGCCTGCACTGACGTCCCTGGAGTAGGCCTTCTACAGAACGTCTCAACCGAGACACTTTCCTTAATGGTTTGAAACGGCAAATGTTATTGTCTTTGAGTTAAGTGGTTCAATTAGCGCTGATTGGAAAGAGTGGGATGAACTGGGGAAACACACAGGCTGTTTGATAACAGCCTCAGGAACAGAGGGAAAGAGAGAAGGTGTCACCGACTAAAACAGCTCCCAGGGGCTGGCCTGTTCCTCTGCATGGCTCGAGGAAAGAGCTTCCGGGACCGATTTTTGGTTTGGGGGGCAAGTTGTTGTGTAGTCAATAAGTCTTGTCTGACTTTTGCAACCCCATGAACGTGGCGCGCCAGGCTCTTCTGTCCTTGGGATTTCCAAGGCAAGAATATAGGTAGGAGTGGACTGCCGTTTCCTCCTCCAGGGGATCCTTCCAACCCAAGGTTCGAACCCAAGTCTTCTACGTTGGCAGGCAGATTCTTTACCACTGAGCCACCAGGGAAGCCCTTTGGGGGCAAGAACAGGAAGTTGTTCGAGGAAGTAACATCAGTGTGTATGTGTATGATCTCTGCTGCTATAAGTGATCTTTCATCCTCCATGTACAGTATTCGTCACTCTGAGGCGTGTCCCCTCTGCCGACTGGCCTGGCCCAGTAGGATGCACTCTGGTTTGCAGTCCTTCCAGTTCTCCACGCAGGTTCTTATATTCTATCCTTCTGTCCACCAGAGACCTTGGAGAGAAGGTTAACTACACTGCAAAGCAGAGCTTCCAGGCAGCTTCAGGGATTTCCACAGCACAATCCTTCCTTGGGGTAGAGTTGGGGCCAGAAACCTTTCTTTGTGAGTCTGTGCCCTCCCCAGTCTTTTCTCTTTACCCCTTTTTCTCTGCTGCCCTAACACCAGCAGATCTGGCGTCATTTCAAGCCCCAGAGCTTTTCATTCCATTTCCCCTCCAGCTCTGAGTTTCCTGGCACCGTGGAGGGCTCAGTGATTGATCTGTCACTGTGCCTTGTCCCCCAGAAGGTTTTCTCTTTCCGCTCTGGATAAAAGAAACAAGACCCAGCTGCTCCAGCCTTTCATCTCCCAGCCATCGCTCTGCCTGGTCCTTCCTCTCCCAGCTACTCACTTCCCCAGGCTCCCCTGTTCCACCAAGGCCTTCCAAGGAGGAGAGGTTTCTCTTCAGTTGCCATCCATCAAGGCCCATAAGTTCCCATCTTCCTTCCATTCCCTCTTGGGTCCACCATGGTTCCAACCACCCTCTTCCTCTCAACTCACTGGAAAGACCAGAAAACCAGAGCTTCCCATCTGCCACCATGGTAGTACAACAGGGTGGTGTGATTGTTGGCAATGAGGACTTAGGAATCAGAGGCCCACTTCTGAATTCCAGCCCTGTCACATACTGGTTGCATGGCCTTACAGAGAAGCACTTAACTCATCAACCTTTAGTTTCCTCTTCCATAAAATTGGAGTGATACTAGTAAGCAGAGAGCCCTGGAGTATAGGAAGGGAGAGATAAGTCAGGGAAACAGTGCTTCTCTGCGGGTGATGTGGAGGTGAAAGAGATTCTGGGCCGATGTCTTAGGGTTATTGAAAGAAAGCTTTACTAAAACCAGGGAGGACATGGTAAACACACACGTAGGAAAGGCTTGCCAGAGAGCACTGCATTCTGTATTATCCAGAAGGATTAACCTTAGGGACACCTCTATCCCAGATAGATAGCCTCAGGTACCACATGGTTGGTCCCAGCCTATCTCCATGAGAAGGCTGAATCAAGAGCTAGTGTGCATGTGTGTGTGAGAGAGGCATGAATAGAAAGAGATGTTTATCCAGTTTTCACTCTTTTCTTTCTCTTTCCTCTTTTCTGTATGTGGAGGGTTCTTCTCTTTGAATGTCCCTAAGGAAACAGACAGTGTTTGCAAAAACCACTGTTTTCTGACCATCTTTAAAAAGACATTTTCATATCATGTTTAGACAGACTGAGTTAGAGTGATCCAGCAGATCCTGAAGAGAAAAGTAGAATGAGATTCCCCACACCTCACCATCTTCCACCCCCACCCCCACCCCTATAAGCTGCCCTCACATGGAGAAAAGGCCTCTGCAAGTTACTCATTCACTGACTTGAGCAGTTCAGTTACTGCATCATAGCAAGGAGATCATTGCTACCAAACCATCCAGAAACAGGACCTTACAGCCATGTAACATCCAGGGAGCTGGACTCCAGGAGAGTCCCACGTGCTCCTCAGATGCCATGGGAACAGACTTTGAACAAAAATCTATTTCAGCCTCCAGTCCTGGCTCAATTTTTTTTTTTTTTTTTTTTTTTTTTGTCCTCTCTCACAGCATTTCCCCCCTGGTCTTTGGGCCCAAGTCCCTCTTCCCTTCATCATGTTGCCTGCAAATCCACTTTCTGTGCTGCTGCCAAGTTCCTCTTCTGCATTCCCACAGCCATCTACCTATGACCCAGCCAGCCCTCCCCAGAGAGTTCCTATAATTATCTGAGAGAACCAGTGTTCCAAGAAGATAGGCAGAGCTGCTGATGTGAGGGGCCCTGGGAAGGGACAGAGCCAAGTCAGCCCTCCCAAGCTGAGGAAGAGCATCATTGCTGAGATGTTTCTAAACTCTTCTCTGCTTCATCTCCATTTTTAATGTAGACTCATATCCCAGATCCACCTCTGGGTCCATGTAAAAGGCAGTAGCTTCACTCACCTGAAAGCTAAAATAGGAAAGCTTCCAGAGGGTAATATTCAGACCTGGTCCTTCCCTGGTTCTGCCTGGTATTCTCTGCCTCCACGGCTTCCCACAGGCTCCCGCCGTATTTGTGTGTGCATGCTCAGTCACTCAGTCGTATCTGACTCTTTGCAACCCCATGGCCGACTGTAGCTCACCAGTAATTCTCCAGGCAAAAATGCCGGGGAGTGGGTTGCCATTTCCTTCCCCAGGGAATCTTCCTGACCCAGGGATGGAAACCACACCTCCTGCATTGCAGGCAGATTCTTTACCATTGTGCCACCTGGAAAGCCCAAGTGTATTCACCAAATCCTTACTTATGGAGCATCTTGGAGCCACAGTGCAAGTTTCAGTTTCTGCTCCTGAGTCTGTCTGCCCTTCCTAAGATTTAGGTGAAAGCCCTGCAGGCCTGTGTTCTGCTAGGACAGAACATCAAGGTTCAAAATTTCTTACAAGTATGGAGAAAGATGGGCTGCAACTTACAAGGTGAAATGTAATTTACCAGTTGTAACAAATACAAAGTGCTTTTTTAAGTTCAAAGGAAAAAAAATCAGTTACACAACTGCAAGATGAAGGTGACCTATCTTGATGGCAGTTCATTTGAAAATTGCCCCAGGGCACTTTGTTTACTACAAACTGTGTACTAACAACAGTGTGAAAAGATTGATAAAAATGACTGCAATAGAGAACAGTATAGATCAAACGAGGTGATTATTTGGATGTGCTAAAGCAACTTCTGGGATTCTGTGTTCAGTTTTTAGAGCATTTTTAATAAGTTGAGCATTCCTGGGAAGGGACCAGGTGGTGTAGAGGGTGGGTGGGATCCAGGTGCAGGGAGTAATAGAAATGAAGAAACAGAATAAACGTTAATAATATGAATGGCTGTCACATGCAGGGAGCAGACACTTTTGAGGGGCCTGCTACACACCATGCTAGTCACTCACAGCTGAGTCTTTTCTCACCTACTTCTCAGAGCAACCTTCAGAGCCGAAAGGTGTTTGGGCTCAGGGAGCTTTCCTAAAACTACCCACAGGTAAATAAGAAAAAGGGATCAGACTTGTTCCAAATTGCTCCAGACTACAAATCAGAGGAAGTACAAGTTGAACATGAAAGACGACTTCTAAATAGTGGAATGGACTCCTTTTAGAGAGTTCCCTGTTAGGGAATATTTTGCTAGAAGCAGACCATCTCCTTGGAGTGTGAGGAAGATGTCTGGATCAGGGAGGAGATCGAGATGACCTTTGGTTCACATGGGGTGTTCTGTAATTTCTGTGGGCTGAGGGCAACATCAGATTCAGGGGAGCTGCTGGGCAGGGGAGCAGGGGAGGAGACTAGGAATATCAGCTTACCCTCTTCTGCTTTTGCCTTGCTTGGCCATTTATACCACCCTTCCCCTAGTGCCCCTTTTTGCTTGTCTTCCCACCCAAGAATGGGCATTTTGAGGAGGCTCCATTCTGCCTCCTCTCCCTCATTGGTATAGTCTGCTCTGCAGCACATCCCCCAAGGGGGTGTGGCCATCCTGGCTCCAGACAGAACTGTCTTCCAAGCTGAGATGTTGACGAGGTCTGTGTATGTGTCTGCATGCTCACACTGCAGCCTGATCGATGCCTGTCAGAGCTCAGCATCAGAGTGACAGCCGCACGCCTAGCTGTTTGCTGAACACCACTCGTCCGTCAAGGGAAATCAGACGAAATCCATCTCCTTGTCCAAAGCCTGGCCCGATGGGCTGTGCCTGGAATGCCAGTCTTATATCACATCCCACTTTGGGCCCTGCAAACCATTCCCCTGGGACTTCAGAGTTACAATGATGGGTCCCCTGGGGCAGGAGATACATAGTCAGTAAAATGATGTGAAGAGACCAATCCCAGTCCCTACCCTTTAGGAACTTCCAGTTTAGAGCTGGTGGCTGCTGTCTGGGCAGCGCAGGTCTAATGCATACAGAATTGACCCACAGTTACTTTGAATTAATTGACATAAAAATAGAGCATAAGTCAAATGGATTGGATTTAAAATTTTGCAGATGTGTTTTGAGCAGAGTTGCAGACAATTGGTGGGGAAGGGTCTCCTTAAAAGTGCTCATTAGAGAGGCAATTATGGGGTTTTGAGGCTTTCAAATTGTTAAGGACAAGTTTTAGCAAAGGTTCTATGTTTGTAAACCACTTGGGGCTACGCTGTCACCCTGTGTCTTGCCAGGAAGCCAGCTAGCAGCTTCTCTCTGCCCTCCCTAAAGCCTCTTTTATCCTGTACAAGCCAGTACCTGAAACTTCAAAAAGACCCTCTGTAGCCCCTGCCGTTCCAGCACTTCCATTTCCCAGGGCTGCTGGCCCTTAAGTGAAGAACTCTACCCTGCTTCCCACCTCGGTCCCAGGGCACTTCTCCCCCTTGCCTGCTCTCCCATCAGGGGTCTGAATGACTCACAGGTGTCAAAGGAAGTGATTGCAGAAAGGCAATCACTTATATAGGCAATATATATATATATATATATATATATATATATATATATATATCTTTTTTCCCAGTATCTAGAAGACTGTGGAGCAGGAAATTGTTCAAAAGACAGAAGTGGGATGTCTGAATGGCTGTGGAAGGAGGTTTGCCCAGGAGCAAGAGGATGGAGCAGAGTGACAGAGGAAAATGAGGGGCTTGGGGAGGGGAGGGTTGCAAAGCCCGCCAACAGGATGGGGACCCTGGATGAAGGGGAGCCTAGGGAGAAGCCAGCGTTTGAGTGGCTCCTTCTGCTGCTGGTCCTCCCAGGGCCTTTCCCACTCAGGAAGGATGCTCAGGTATTGCCCTCCTGGGGGTGCGCCCAAGGGAATCAGCCCCAGCTCAGGCCTCCTCGCCCGGAGCTGCTCTACTTCAGCTAGCCAAGCTCTCCCCAACCCCAGGCCTGGAGAGTACAGCAGTCAGAGCTTTATTGCCCACACACAGGAGCCGCTCTGCAATAAAAGAAAATAAACCAAGGTAATGGGAATGGCTGGTGCAGGGGGTAGGCCCCCGGAGAGCTGGGCCGGCTGCTGCCCGTCTTCCTTGCACCACTGAGCACCATTAAGGCTGCTGTCAGTAAGTCATCTGCGGTCCCCCTGGGCCTCCTTTCTGGGGCCAAGTGAGTGACCTCCGCCGTGGTCAGTCATAGCAGCAGCAAATCAGCAGCATATACACACGCACATCCTGGTTCAGGCTCCATTGACCACTCCAGGGGCAGTAAGGCAGGGGCTGCAGAGAGGCGATTTTACCTCCTCATACAAACTGACCTCAAGACAAACCTTGAGATTATAGCCCCTGCTGTCCTGCACCTGGGTTATAAGTGCCTGGTAACCCAGAACTGGGGCTTCCCTGGTAGCTCAGCTAGTAAAGAACCTGCCTGCAATGCAGGAGACCCTGGTTCAATTCCTGGGTTGGAAGATCCCCTGGAGAAGGGATAGGCTACCCACTCCAGTTATTGGGCTTCCCTGGTGGCTCAGACAGTAAAGAATCCGCCTGCAATGCGGGAGACCTGCGTTCAATCCCTGGGTTGGGAAGATCCCCTGGAGGAAGGCATGGCAACCCAGTTTTCTGGCCTGGAGAATCCCCATGGACAGAGGAGCCTGGCGAGCTACAGTCCAGCGGGTCGCAAAGAGTCAGACAAGGCAGAGCGCCTAAGCACAGCAACCCAGAACTAGGTGCACAAGGTGGAGTCAGGGGACCCAGAAATTCCTGAGGGGAACCAGAGGAGGCCCCAGCACCTGGGCCGCTGTCCCCTCAAGGTCCCTGCCTCGCACATACACTGTTCTCCCCAGCAGATATTTATGCCTTGCACGGAGGTTGGCATCAGCAGCGGTTCAGAGTCTCCAATAATTTTCATTTTGTCATGCGACGTGTCTGGCCCTTTGACCAGAGAGCTTTTAAATTCCTCCTTCCTAGCCCTCTTTCCTCACCCCCTTCTCCCAGGCTTCCCTATCCCCCTCTGGATCCCAACTGGTTACTGAGTCTCAGCTTCTCCCCAACACAGGAGACACTAAATCTTCCCTGCCTGCCTCTCGACCCACCATCATTTCCCGAGCTCACCTATGCCCATGAATGCTTAATTTAAAACTGCTGCTGCCTCTCGGCAGCTTGTAATTCTGAGGCGGATTTCAGCCAAGGAGACAAAATGGGCTGATGAATGTACGTAGAAAGGTGAACAGAAAGCCATACACAGCGTCTCTGTGGTGTGGGGACAGGCTTTCTTAACCATTTTCTTTAATAAGATGGATATCTACAGTGGAGAGTTATTCTAATGGGATGGATATCTGCCTGATCTATTGGCCTGCAGGATGGTTATGAGTTTTAAATTTCCTCATCTCCGCAGCAATAGATTCTCTGGGCTTTTCAATTATAAACTTAGTTTTCAGTTGGGGAAGCCAGAAGGATTTTGTTTCAGTAAGAGGACTAAAAAGGCAGATTCAGTCAGGGGCTTGGGAGACAGGCGGGCAGGAAGGTGTGCCAGGCTAACCTTATCCTTCATTTTACCTTCTCCACCACCTGCACTCTACTGGACTCACACAGCAAGGAGGTGCTCTAGCCTGACCACCTCCACAGGCAGGCCCAAGAGAGTGGGTTACGGCTTGTGGCTCTCCCAGTCGATGGGGGAGGTGGTGATGAGTTCCCCACTGATGGGCTCATGCTGAGCAACCAACAGAGGAGAGATGCAACAAGTCCCAGAGGGTAATGAGCCCAGAACACCACTGACTGGAGTGCTCTGCATGGGATCATTGGGAGGATGAGCTTGGGCAGATCTGTGCAGGGGGAGTCTTGGCTTTCTTAACGACTTTCTTTCTCTCTACTGACGAATCACCCCTCGGCCCAAGAGCAGAGCAAACGGGGCCAGCAGGAAGATGGGTGCCTCCTCTCCCAGGCCCACTTTGGGCCTTTCTCATCCTGCCTTCCTCACCCCCTCCCAGCCCCTAATGGGCCTCCCACTCTCTGGGTCAAGGCTCCAGAAACCTCTTAGACAGCTGGGAGTGCCACTCTCCTGGAGGTCAGTGACTGTTCAGCCCACTGGTTAGTGACGAGAGCTGGGCTCTGCATTTAGGCAGGACTGGCTTCAAGTCTGGCTTCTGTACTTACCAAATGACCTTGGATAATTTCTTTAACCTGAGCCTTCATTTCCTTATCAGAAAAGTGAGACTAAAAATAACCACTGCATAAAAAGGTTGTGAGGATTAACTAAGGCAACAGGCACGACTATGAACCTAATTCAGTGTGTTGCACACGCCAGTTGCCCAATAAGTATTAATTCCCTTCCTTCCCTCTAATAAGGAACTGTTAGCCTTTCCTTCAGATGTAGAAATGGAAACTGCAGTCCCTTGTGTGGGGCATGTGTGATCCACGCCCTGCCCAGCCTGACTGTCCGATAAAACCTACATGCAGGGCAGTAGCTAGAAAGGTGGAGAAGGCAATGACACCCGACTCCAGCACTCTTGCCTGGAAAATCCCATGGACGGAGAAGCCTGATGGGCCGCAGTCCATGGGGGTCGCTAAGAGTCAGACACGACTGAGCGACTTCACTTTCCCTTTTCACTTTCACGCATTGGAGAAGGAAATGGCAACCCACTCCAGTGTTCTTGCCTGGAGAATCCCAGGGACGAGGGAGCCTGGTGGGCTTCCGTCTATGGGGTCGCACAGAGTCAGACACGACTGAAGCGACTTAGCAGCAGCAGCAGCAGTAGCTAGAAAGGTACAGCCATAATGTGGCAGGTCCTCAGAGCAAGCCTCTGCCCAGATACTATATGCAGGGACTGTGTTTGGATCAGTAATAAAGGAAAGAAAGGCCTTGTTTCTCTTCGATAATCTTCCTCTTATATCCTTTGAATCAAACAACCTTAAAAGCCAAGACAAATCAATAGATGAGTGCCAGTGATTGGCATCTGGATTTTCTTTTCATTTAATTCATTCACTAAACATCTACTGACTTTCCACTGTGTCAGGCGCCGGGCTAGGAATTGGGACCACAAAGTCAAGTAAGCTGTGTTTTTTGCCATCAAGGAGCTGGCAGGCTCAAGAGCTCAACAACTGAGTACAGGGTGATACGTGCTCTGCAACTCACAGGATTCTCCCAGAGTACAGCCAGGGATTCAGAAAAGACTTCCTGAAGGAAGTACTGCTTGCGCTGATTTTTTAAGGATAAGTAGGCATCGGCCAAGCTAAGGGTAGAAGAAGGACGTGGATTTTGGAGAAAGACCAGTGCATCAGTTAGGAATTGCAGCCAATTGCTGATGTAGACCACATTTGCTTAAACAAATTTAAAGTTTACTTCTTGTTTTTTTTTTTTTTTTAATAAATTTATTTATTTTAATTGGAGGCTAATTACTTTACAATATTGTATTGCTTTTGCCATACATTGACATGAATCCGCCATGGGGGTATACGTGTTCCCCATCTGAACCCTCCTCCCACCTTCCTCCCCGTCCCATCTCTCTGGGTCATCCCAATGCACCAGCCCTGAGCACCCTGTCTCATTCATCAAATCTGGACTGGCAATCCGTTTCACATATGATAATATACATGTTTCAATGCCATTCTCCCAAATCATCCTACCCTCACCCTCTCCCAGAGTCCAAAAGACTGTTCTCTACATCTGTGTCTCTTTTGCTGTCTCGCATACAGGGTTATCATTACCATCTTTCTAAGTTTACTTCTTTCTTGTTAAAAGAAGTCCAGACATAGGCAGTCCTGAACAGGTCCAGCAACTCCCAGTGTCAACAGGGTCCAAGCCACTTCATCGCCCTGCTCCACTTTCCTTAACATGTGGATTCCGTTCCTGAGATCCATGGTGGCCGTGGAGCTCCAGCCATTCATATCTTCCTTCCTGACAGGATGCCAAGAGAAAGGGAGAAAGCCCAGCAAGAGCAGATTCCTTTCTTAGAAGTCCCACTCAGAAGTCTCAGCTGAATCTCAGTGGTGTGACCAGTGAGAGAAGGGACAGTCTGTAAGCCTGTACTAAAAGGATGCCTGTTACTAAGGAAGAAGGAAAGAGCAGAAATTAGGAAATGGAAATTGTGCCACAGACAGCGTGTGCCTGGGCACAGAGCTTCAACACTGCCATGTCTGTTTACGGAACACATAGTATTGTCTGCTTGGATCAAGGAGTCCAAGTAGTAAGCGGGAGAGGAATTGGAGGTGGTCGGAGATGAACCTAGAGAAGCAAATCCACATTTTCCACCAGGTCTGAAGGCTTTGCTGGTTCAGCTGAAAGGGGCATCTGCCAGGGCACCAGGCTGGGCTCAGCACCTGCAGTCCAGACCCCCTCCTATCTCAGAGGAAAGCCCCGTGTGGCTCTAGAGGTCACACAAGCCCTGTGAGGGCTTGGCCCAAGCTAGAATGTATATTGGCCAAAGGCCCCTAATTTTTCCCTTAGAGAACTAGAGTTTGGTCACACTGTGACCTGGATACAATCAAAATGTGTTTTTGGGAGCTTCCCAGGCGGTCCAGTGGTTAAGACTCTGTGCTTCCACTGCAGGGGCGCAGCTTTGATCCCTGGTTGGGGAACTAAGATCCCACAAGCCTCCCAGGGCAGCGAAAAAAAAAGTGTTTGTCTTCTCACTCCAAGTTCTTGACCCAATAGGAAGAGCCAATATTTATCGAGTGTTTACCGTGTATCAGACGTTATTCTGAGTGCTGCTTCATTTAAACCTCACGTTTTCCTTATGGAAAACTCACTTATGAGTGAGTTATTCCGTTTTGTTACTCCCAGGTTACAGTTTGGAGAAACTGAAACAGAGGCTTAAAATAACTCACCCAGGGTTACTAAATGGCAGAAGCTGAATTTGAACCCAGTTAGTCTGGGCTCCAGAGCTTCACTCGTAACCGCGGGTTAGTTCTGCCAGTGGGTGAGGTCTCCTGTAACAGGAGAAAATGCTGGGACCCAGGCAGATGGGTAAAGGTAGGACTAGGCACAGAGCGTTTTGCTGTCTCTTGCAGGGAAGGAATGAATGCTCAGGCTAACAGACCAAGCCTGGGCCGGGCTGGGACACGTGCCTCCGTCCCCTCCTGCATCCTGTCTCCCCAGTGCGTTCCGACTCTGGTCAGCATGGTCCATGAGGAGATGCTCCTTCTCTTCTCCTTCTTGCCTCTCAGCCATCACAACTGTGATGGGGTTTTATGCTTCCTCTTTAGGTTCCTGTCTTGTCTTTCCTTTCTGCCTCCCTGAGAATGTGCAGCATCCACCCCTGACTTAGCTGTCCTAGACCTGTGTGTCAGGACAGTGGCCTGTCCCTCCAGGTCACCCTCGTGGGCTCTTCTAGGCGGCGTGTGCCTCCTCGTGGCCTCTGCTCCCTCCATCATCCCTTCTCTCTCTTCCCTCTTAATATCTGCTTGCACCTCCACTGACTTCAGCCTCCCTTTCTGTCCTGAGATTCTACTCTCCTTCCGGCTCCTCCACAACCAGTTGCCCATTATTTTCGTAAGTGTGGCCCTAGTCAGTCTGCGCACTAGCGGGTATTTGCCCTGTCCCACCTGTGATGCACACCCATCCTTTAATGCCCAGCCCCTCCCCTCAGAGGAGAGTGTCCTGACCCTCCAGCCCTCCGGAGTTGGCTTTTCTGAACCCCTCCAGTACCTGCTGTCTGTGCTTCTGCTGGATGGTCATGTGGCATCCTGTCTTGAGTTGCTGTGATGTGGCTTCACTGTGTCTTCTCCACTTAAGTTCTTTGAAGACAAGTTTTTGGGGTTTTTTTCCCCTCCATTTGGATCTACTGTAGTGCTTTTGGATCTAATACAATGCTTTTCTATTTAGTAGATTCCAAATAACTATTTCTTAATCGGTTGATGACAGTAATTCCTAGGTCTGTTTACACATCCTTAGTATTTGCTATCCATTTCAGTTCCTTCAGCATTTGTTTATTTTCACGTTTTGAAGAGTCCTGGTCACTTCTGGACTTTGTCGTCTCTTTAATCAGCTCAACAGGGCAGCCCTAGTCCTTCTCCAGCCCCCTGGATCTGTCTGTAGACACAAGGCTGAACCACAGTGACGTCCCCTTGGAGGGTACCTTGTACCCCATTAGAGCTTAAACCTGTGTTTTCTGCTGCCTGGCCTGGAAGCTGTCTCTGTGGGGGAAGCTCCCAAAGCAAACAGGATATAGCCATGTAGAAGGTGCTGCTGGAAACAACAGATTCTCCATCAAACACCTTCCAGCACTGCCTGGCATCCTGCTGCTCAGAACAGACTGTGGGAACTGGGGGTCAGTTGAAAGGTAACAGGCCTACAGCCTCATTCAGAGACCACAGTGCAAAAGCTCATGGGTTGATGAGTCGAGCAGTTGATTCAGGACAGATCCAAACTGAAAGTGTTAGTTGCTCAGTCATGTCCCACTCTTTGTGACCCCATGGGCTGTAGCTCAAGCCCACCAGGCTCCTCTGTCCATGGGATTCTTCAGACAGGAATGTTGGAGTGGGCAGCCATGCCCTTCTTCAGGTGATCTTCCCAACCTAGGGATCAAACCCGGGTTCTCCTACATTGTAGGTGGATTCTCTCCCATCTGAGCCACCAGGGGAGCCCAAAGGCACTCAGATGGAGTTCTTTGTTAGGAGGAGTCAATCAGGGCAGACTTCCTGGAACACAGAAGTAATGTGAGCTCTCCCCTTTACAGTCAGCAGAGACTTCCCGAAGCAGGTTGCCTTAGCATTCCTGTCCTGGTAAATGAGCTGACATCTCTCTGAGTGGGCTCTGCCACTCTGCACCTCCCTTGGCTGCGCAGAGGTTGCTGCTTTTCTGGCTTTTACAGCTGTGATGCAGAGTCGTGGCCTCAGAGACAGGCAGGGCTACAGGAGGCCAGGTGGGGTCAGGCAGCTCACACAGCAGGCAGATCAGCTGGGCCAGGGTCGCGGGTTCTTGGCAGGAAGTTAGAGGCCATGAAGTTGGGGCGATGGGGTGTGAGCTCTGGCTCATATACTCTCTAAGAAGGTACAAGATGCTCAGAATCTCCCCCTAGCCTCCTTTTTCTCTCCAGCCTCTCTGAGTCGTCCCTGTGAGAAGAGGATTAAGACAGAGGATGGAGCTGGTCTTCCCCTTCCTTTCTGCTGCTCCTGATCTCCCCCCTCTCCGTTTCCCTGCCCACTGGCTCCAGGTGGCAGCTCAGGAGCAGCGGGCCATTGAGAGCACCTCCAAATAGCTTTAAAAGAAATCAAATTCTTAAATGGTGTTTACACTGAGTGGCAGGGCAGGAGCCGTGAAGCTTTTTTCCGAGGGCGCTGTGGCGGAAAGTCCATCCACAGTGGGAGAAGCCACGCTGGCAGCAGTAGCCTGACCTCCATCAGAGCAGCCTTCAGCAGGCAGTTAGGCTTAGGCAAAGGTCAGGCTCACTGTGCTTCTCCAAGCCAGACATTCTCTTTAAAACCTTAATTGCGACTTCTGGGAAATCTTAGCTGGAGAGAGTAAAGGTTTTCTTCTCCTGTCTCCACTTCAGAACACAGCTATCTTGGAGGAGCGCTCCCCACATAGAGCAGAGAGCAGTCATCAGTGGAATTCTGCTTAGTGCGGCCAGACTGGGAGGTGGATCAGGGCGAATGAGGCTGCCGTGGCCCCATTGAGGGGGACACAGGACGGCTCCTCCCTGCCCCGGAACAGGGCACCGTCAGCCTGGGCAAATGGTAGCTCTGGGAGGCTGCCCACTAGCTCCTGGGACCTCGTTAAGCTGAATTGTACTGGGGACGTTTGGTTGAAATGGAAGAGAGAGAAAATAATTGTGATTAATGGGACCCTGGCTCCCATCAAGAGGACAGAGAGTCATGTCAACAACAAGCTGCTGACCCATCCTACGTATTGTCCTTTCCTATCGCTCATATTTCATGCTCTCTTGCATCCGATCTCACTCCTGTGGCTTAGGAAACTTGCCGCAAGTTGATTCCAAGGCCCAGAACAGCATCACCCAGTGGAGAAGGACTGTGGTCCCAGTGTGGAGGAGCAGAGGGGTCAGAGTACTTACACCACCCATGCCCATCACTCCCAGCCTGCCTTTGAGCAGAGGCAACTGGGGCCCGGCTGCAGACCATAACCCAGCAGACTCTGGGTACCAACTCCAGCCCTTCCCAGGGAGTTTGGGAGGGCTTAAGGCCTATGAAAGCTCCACTTTGATGGTGTAAGCCATGCCATTTTTAAATCGTCATTCGCAGTGAGGAAGCTCAGCCTCAACCCACAGAAGAGGGCAGGGACCAGGGTCATTATCTGGATGGGTCTGGGCTCTGGAGGGCTGCATTTATCCCAGTCTCCAGCTGTATGCACCCAGGCCTTATAATGGGGGCGGGGGGGGGCTTTTACTCATGGGCTTTTCTTTGCATTACTGACTGGCCAGAGAGATCACAGGCCCTCCCAGTCCTACAGAGCAGTAATTCATTTTCCCCACGTGACAGGAGGGTGAGCACACGACAGGACAGCCCTCTCACACCAGCACTGCCAGGACCCAAAGACTGCAGGTGCTGGGGCTCTATAGCATTGCATGGGGTGTTATTTTCCTTACTGTGTTACAAGAGGTAACAGCCAGATTTACTGACCTTAAAGTTACAAGAGGTTTGAACAGAGTTTATGAATGTGCATCAGACGTGGGCAAGGTGCCCCAAAATGCCCAGATCTCCTCTCTACTGGGCCTGAGAGAGCAGCTTCTTAGTGGGGAGAGAGGACAGGGCTCTTTCTCTGAGGTCAGCAGAGCTGCTGGCCCCTACCTGGGTGATCGCACACAGCATCCACATGATGTGCTGCCTGGCAGGCTCAGCAGGTGGGGCCAGGCTTCGTGATTGTCAGGTGAAGGCAGGATGGGTTTAAGGAAGGATACGGTGACTCCAGGACTGGGGGGCTGCCTGAGGAGCCCAGAGGAGATGGTACCTTCTGAGCCACCTGGATGGTGAGGGAGACATGAGGAGGAAAGGAAGGGGGTGCAGGGCAGGGCATCTTCCTCTGGGGATAGTGCCTCCAGCTGTCCTTCCATGCCCTGTTCTGACGTTCATCGGGAAGGATGGGCATTCTGCATCTCTGTGAGATTGTTTGCCATGGCTTGTATTGAGTGCAATGGAATGAGTAAAGTGCCTGGTCCTTAGCTGCCAGTGTGGAGTTTCTGTCTGTTCAGGTCCTTCTCTCTGGTGCCTTCTTCTGGCCTGCAAGAGGGATTGGTGTCTGTGGCGCTGTTGCCTAGAGACCAGGTGATGATGAAAGAGGAGAAGCCCCGTGTCCCCTTCCATCAGCGCACACACTCCTGTCCCAGCCCAACCCCGGAGGGCCCTCCCAACCACAGCCCAGTTCTGATGGCTCTGACGTGGCTGAATGAGGCGTTGGCGTCCCATCCACACCCCAGGTTCCTCCATTCCAGCCGCTGTTGTCTTTCCTCGGGAGTGTCCTGCTCTCCTAGAAGGGCTGGAGACCTTGAGGGTTTCTCAGCCCTGTGCTCAGACATTCCCTCAGGCTACCACAGCCCAACCAGCACACCCAGCCCCCGGCTTGGAGGATTTAGTGGCCCGGGGCCTCGCCCTGTCCTCGTAGTTCCTCCTCTAGCTCTCTTCCATCTGCTGGGCTTCTCACCCCTGCCTTGCTCAGGGATAGTGGCCAGGAGCAGGGCATGTGGAAGAGGCTGAGGAGGCACACACAGCTGCTGCCTGGTGCTGCCCAGATAGAGGCACCCAGCCTCGCTCCGGTTGTAGTCAGTGCCGGCAAAGCAGGTGCAAAACAGCCCCTTCTGCTCGTGACATCCAGGCGCCTCTGAGTCATCATGGACTGAAGCCGGTTTGTGCCCCTCTGAGCTCCTCTGTGAGCAGACCCGCTGTGGGAACGAACACCCTGTCACCTTAGAAAGGTTCTGGAAACAGGCCTTTTCCTGTCAGTCAGGTGCCAGTGGACTTGCCCAAAGACAGGTTATCTTTTCTGTCCCAGGAACTTCCCTTCTGCCAGTGATGTGGAGAAGCTAGGACATCTATTATGTGCCTACTGTGTGCCATGGACAGAGGAGCCTGGCCTGCTACAGTCCCTGGGGTCATGAAGAGTCAGACATGACTGAGCGACTGGACAACAACAAACCGTTAATAAATGCCCACAATGAATGCTGCAGTTAATATTGATGTGAATAAAGTGCTCTGAGGAAAAGCATTCAGTATATAAAGGTGTGTCCGAGTGTGTAGACATTTGGTGGATAGGTTGAGTTGGAGCTCACAGATGTACCAATAGGAAGAAGTGTTCTAGCCAGGGGGAGTGGCCTGCCCAGAGGCCTGGGACGAAGCACGTGTGTGAAGCTGGAGGTGGTTTGGCATGACTCGAGCCAAAATAATGAGGGCCAGAATGGTTGGAAGGTGAGACAGCAACAACTAGGTTTTATAAGGAATTGATCCTCTACTGTATTGAGGAATTTGAACTTCAGCAGAGAATTAAGGAAAGGATTTTGGCAAAGGAAAAGGTGATCTGATTTGTTTGTTGGGGTTTTTTTTTTGCAAAGTGACAACATATACTGAGAACATCCTATATGCCAAACACCTCTTAAGTGTTTGATTTGGGTCAGTTCATTTATTCTTTAATAAAACCCTTTGAGGTAAGTGCCATTATGATGCCCATTTGACAAATAGGAGAAAACTTAGACCCAGAGAGGTTAAGTAACCCACTCGAGACCACACAGTTGGTAAGTAGTAGAGCAGGATGTAAACCCCGACGGTCTGGCTAACCACGGAGCTGCACTGCCTATGATAAGCCACGCCCTGCAGCAGGGGCCACTGGGAAGTGGTGAGGCTGGGGGCAGGGAGTGTTACCCCAAAGCCAGGACCTGAACTCAGGAAGTGGCAGGAAGGATAAAGAAGAGGGGGAGAATTCAAGAGATGTTTATGAATAGGACCATTGTGACCTGGAGGTTGACTGTGAATGTAAAAGGAGTCCAGGATGATTTCTAAGCTGCTCGCTCTGAGTGAGATAAGAAACGCAGGTGAAAGTGCAGGTTTTATAGTGAAGATAGTGGATTCAGGGTTGGGCTCTTTACATTTGAAATGTATATGGTGGAGGTGAGTCCTGAAGAGCAGTCTGGGCTGAAAATAGGAGCAATGGTGTCATATAACTCTGAGTCGTGCAATACAGGGACTGTCTATAGCTTCAGATGGCCCCACAGGGAATGTCCATATTCAGGGGGTGTGTTGTTGGGAAAGAACTCACAACTGAAACTAAGACAGCATGCAGAAGGTTGGGAATCACAGAGGCCTTTAAAAAGAGCTTCGAAATAGGAGGCAGCGGTGCTTAGCTTTGTCAGATACCTGAGAAGAAATTAATAAAACAGCGATTAAGAGGTCTTGAGTGACCTTTGAAATGATAATCATGTTGGAATGTCAATTGGCTGTGTGAGATGGAGGAGTGGATGGAGGTGAAGGAAAGAGGTCCCTGGGTTAAGAGAGAAAGGTTGACTGGACGGGATGCGAGGTCAGAGCTAGGTTTTCTAGGATGAGTGCGATTTGTAGACAAAGAGGTAGATGCTGATAGAAAGGGAGTTGGGTGGTGATTAGAGGAAAAGGTGACTGATAGAGACAGGCGCCCAAGAAAGCAAGAGAGTGTGATCTACAGCCAGGTTGTTTTTTTTTTTTTGGCCACACCAAGGGCTTGCAGGATCTTAGTTCCCCAACCAGAGATTGACCCCCAGCCTTTGGCAATGAGAGCACAGAGTCCTAACCACCTGACCACCAGAGAATTCCCTAGAGCCAGGTTCTTTTTCTCCAGGGTGGAAGGAAAAGCATTAATCACTAATGCCACCATTCAGTTCAGTTCAGTCACTCAGTTGTGTCGAGTTTTTGCGGCCCCATGGACTGCAGCATGCCAGGCTTCCCTATCCATTACCAACTCCTGGAGCCTACACAAACTCATGCCCATCCAACCATCTCATCCTCTGTCATCCCCTTCTCCTCCCGCCTTCCATCTTTCCCAGCACCAGGGTCTTTTCAAATGAGTCAGTTCTTCACATCAGGGGGCCAAAGTATTGGAGTTTCAGTTTCAGCATCAGTCCTTCCAATGAATATTCAGGACTGATTTTCTTTAGGATTGACTGGTTGGGTCTCCTTACAGTCCAAGGGACTCTCAAGAGTCTTCTCCAACACCACAGTTCAAAAGCATCAATTCTGCAGTGCTCAGCTTTCTTTATAATCCAACTCTCACATCCATACATGACTATTGGAAAAACCATAGCCTTGACTAGATGGACCTTTGTTGGCAAAGTAATGTCTCTGCTTTTTAATATGCTGTCTAGGTTGGTCATAGCTTTTCTTCCAAGGAGCAAGCGTGTTTTAATGGCTGCAGTCACCATCTGTAGTGATTTTGGAGCCCAAAAATATGGAAAAGATCAGTTTTCATTTCAGTCCCAAAGAAAGGCAATGCCAAAGAATGTTTAAACTACCACACAATTTGCACTCATCTCACACAGTAGCAATGTAATGTTCAAAATTCTCCAAGCCAAGCTTCAACGGTATGTGAACCATGAATTTCCAGATGTTCAAGGTGGATTTAGAAAAGGCAGAGGAACCAGAGATCAAATTGCCAATATCCACTGGATTATAGAAAAAGCAAGAGAGTTCCAGAAAAATGTCTACTTTTGCTTTATTAACTATGCCAGAGCCTGTGACTGTGTGGATCACAACAAACTGTGGAAAATTCTTGAAGAGATGGGAATACCAGACCATCTGACTTGCCTCCTGAGAAATCTGTGTGTAGGTCAAGAAGCAACAGTTAGAACTGGACATGGAACAACAGACTGGTTCCAAATAGGGAAAGGAGTACATCAAGACTCTATTGTCACCCTGCTCATTTAACTTATATGCAGAGTACATCATGTGAAATGTCGGGCTAGATGAAGCACAAGCTGGAATCAAGATTGCCGGGAGAAATATCAATAACCTCAGATATGCAGATGACACCACCCTTATGGCAGAAAGCAAAGAGGAACTGAAGAGCCTCTTGATGAAAGTGAAAGAAGAGAGTGAAAAAGCTGGCTTAACATTCAGCATTTAAAAAACTAAGATCATGACATCCAGTCCCATCACTTCATGGCAAGTGGATGGGAAAACAATGAAAACAGTGACACACTATTTTGGGGGTAACAATACCACCATAGGTGCTTTATAAAGGCAAAGTGTGGGTCTGCACAGAAATCCACGGTGGTTCAGGTCAAGCCTGAGAGTCTAGATCCGCAAAGCAGAGTACACCTGCCCCCGAGCAGACCTTGGCATCAGGAAGGTGTAAGGGCCTACAAAGGCGTAGCTGGCATTCAGATGTGACCCAATTTGGTTACCTTCGGGTCAGCGATTTGACAGCCTCATACAGTTCCTCCGTGGGTCATGTGCATGCATGCTAAGTCGCTTCAGTCATGTCCAACTCTTTGCGACCCCACGGACTGCAACCCTCCAGGCTCCTCTGTCCATGGGATTCTCCAGGCAAGAATACTGGAGTGGGTTGCCATGCCCTCCTCCAGGGGACCTTCCCAACCCAGGGATCAAACCAGTGTCGCCTGCAGCTCTTGCATCGCAGGCAGATTCTTTACCACTGAGCCACCGCAGGTCATACACTAATTTCTCCTGAGAAAAGAGGTCATTCGACTTCTCACCCCTAGTTCAGTCCCTGCAGGGCACAGGTGCAGCCTCAGGGACTCCATCTGGGCTTGGGAGAACCCCATGTGGCCCAGACCAAGGGTTGGGGCTCCGTGTGCTATCTGGAGACTCTGGGTGAAGAGCGGTCCTCACTGCTCTCTCTGGTAGGACCACTCTTCGCTGCATCACCGGAGCATGGGGAGAAGCTGGACCGTTCAGGTGCACCCCGCTTTCAGAAGGACTTCCAAAGCCAGCCTCGAGCTCAGGAAGCCTGTGGGAAAGGATGCCAGTGGGGTGCCCTGCACAAGGGTAGGGCCCCCAATTCAGCCACACTCCCTGTGTGAACCTCAGGGAAGAGACAGTTAAATCGCCCTCCAGTCCACAGCCCCGGGTTTTCCTGGGAAGATGAACAGTCTGCTTTCCTTATTGTCTGCACCAAAGGAACAGATTGCGTCAGTTTGTAAACCGTGTTACCGCTTGCAAAGTCCTGGAGTCAGCAGGTTTGCATTTCCCAGCAGACTGAGGGACGCTGATAGCCCTGGCTCCTCCTCTTTGCCTCAGGCATGACCAGGAAATGCCCCTGGCCCCCCCACCTCTGGCATCCCACCCCTCACCCCTGAGGTATTCCAGGAGAGAGAGGAGGAAGCCCTGAGCTCCTAGCTGGGCCGTCTCACCCATTGCTCAGGCCAACCCTCAATTTCTAGGAGCTTCCTGCCCCCTGTGGCCACTGTGCCAACCCGGGCCTGATTTGCAGGCATTCCCAGGGCCTTGGCTTAGACCAAATGTCAGAAACGAGATTTTCCAGAGAACAGTTGGCACTGTGGGTTGGGCTTGAATGCATCATCTGGTCTGCAGGTGTTGAGGGGTTGGGTAGTAACGCACTGGTAGGGGCTGGAGCCTTGCTACTCCAGGAGCACAGGGAAGTTTGGAATGGACCCTTGCCTGCCCCCTCACCACCCATGGCCCACGGTAATGCAGCCCAGGAGGCATTTCATAGGCACTGCCTCTGTGGCTCCCAGAGCGTTACATTATTAATTGCATCGTGTTAAAACGCTTATCATCTCTGAAAGACATCGCTGTGCACGCGTGGCTGCAAGTGGAGGGGACAAGTCGGCTGTGTTAAGCTGCTACTATATTAAGGTGAGGTGTCTCTTCAAGTTCACGGCTCCGGCGGCGGGAGCACATTACAGCAGTATGTATGGGGGACGGTAGCAGCCCCGGCTGGCAGCGTGGCTGCTGTGCGAGGCAGGAGAGGAGGCTCGGTGGCACTCAGATTGCTCTGGATTGCTACTCGCCTACCCTGCGGAAAGCTCTGTTTGGGATGCGTGGGTGGGGAAGAGCTGGAGTGCCTTTATTCCTCTCCTGCTCTCCACCTTCCCCTCTCTGCAGGCTCCTACTGGTTGCCTGCAGGGCCTCCCCGCCGGCCCTTCTCTCCCACGTAACCCCTTGTCTGTCTGCTCTCTCAGCGCCTCCCAGTCATGCCAGTGCACCACCAGTGCCGCCACCCCCAATCCCAGCTCATACCTTAGGAAGTTCTGAGCAGAGAAAACCTTACAGACCTGGTTCAGCACTCACTGACACGCGGAGCAACTGGAGAGGGATGCCCAGCCCAGAAGAGGCAGAGCGGGTCCCTGGATGGCTGTTTAGTCCAAGGATTTTGCTTTGCACCTCTAAGCCTTGTCCCCATCCAAGCCTCACTCCTCTTATTCCCAGTTCCAGGCTTGTTGCCGATGGCCTTGGGGTATTGAAAGCAGGGCTGGGACCAGCCAGCGTATGGGGAGGATGGCGGCTTCTGCCTATCACTGGGGCCCCTGAAGTCACCTCCCCAGAGGTAGCGCTGTGCACTCCTGCTCTGCCTTTGGGAGGAACATGAAGCCAGCATCCCCTCCCCCGCCTTGTTTAGGAAGTCTTCCTTCCCTGATGCTCCAGGGCAGGGGTGCCCTGAGCTGCTGCCTACCTGGGATCACCTGTCCTGCCTGAGGCAGCCACCTCCCTAGGGGGAGGGAGCATCCCTGGCAGCTGTGTTCCAGGCGTTCCTTGGCCTCCCAGCCTCTGAGGCTGAGGCTCAGTGATTTCCTCTGCTGCCTTGGGCACTGCGCAGGAGAGAGGATGAGAGGCTCTTGGGAGAGACTACCTCTCTTCCGTTCTCCCAATACACAAAATGGGAAAGAGCAGTTATATGGGAGGGGAGACTCTCGCCACTCCTGCATTCTGCCAGAAATCCCCTCTGTGCTGTACCTCCTCGGGCTGCCCTGAGTCACCATCCAGAGCACGCCACCCCCAGCTGTGCATCCTCCCCGGTTCAGTATCTTCAAGTTCTCTTGCCCTGCCGGCTCTGTCGAAGCTAGCCTTTTCATGGAGGCAGCCTCCAGCGCACTCCGCCCCCACCCTACCATGAAGAAGGCTACAGGAGGGGCCCTTGGTCTTCCCATTGTCACCCCCAGACTCAGAGCCACTGGACATCCATCTTGGCTCCTGGAGCAGGAGAGGCTGGGCAGCCAAATGAAGCCCCCAGGCGGTTGGCATTTCCTCTGGTCTTCTAGCTGAGCTCGCGAGTGTTCTTCCCCAGACACACACGTTACTTTCAGAAAGCTGGTTGTCTGGGGAGGGCCTGGGCAAGTGAGTCGTCCTCTCTGTAAAAACATCAGCCCTGCCTGCCTTTCACTCTCTCACTTCTTGCACACCCACCCCCCTCACCTGGCTGGCCCCACATGGCTCCCCAGACCTCAACTGCCTGGAGTGGGAGAATGACTCAGCCCCCTCCGCCCACTTGATTGAAGCAGCTCCTGTGTTAAGAAGCTGGACAGAATCCAGACAAGGAAAGAAGGGGACCAGTTGGGGTGGTGGGGCAGGGATTGAGAATATGTTTGTGGCAGGGGCCAAGATAATCCAACCACTAGGAAAAGGGCTATGAGAAACGAAACGTGCTCGCTGCCGCCTTCCCTCCCTGGGTTGGAAGCCTACCCCCTGTCTCCTCTTTTCTCCTCTTTCTCCCCTTCCCCACTCTGCGCAGCCGCAGCCGGGAAGGGTGAGACCATAGCCCACCTGGGTGGGAACTGAAGTGTGTGCGCTGCCTGGGACAGGAGCACTTCCTCAGTAATTAGGAGACGCGTAAATTAACAGCCTGTGCCGTTTGTATTAATTTGGTAAATAAGCCAGAACAATTTCATTAGTGGCACATTAGTATGCTCGGGAGCAGGAGGACATGTCCCACTGTGAGGCAGCAGGGCCCTCTGGCTACCCCGGCCCACAGACAGCCCGGGACCAGTGGGTCTAGCTGCTTTCCCACTGGGCGTGGCTGGCTGGACCACACCCCCTGATTGGCCCTGTGGTGGAGAAAGATTCCCCACCGCAACCCCACCCCTGCCCACTCTGATTAACCACCTCTTCCCTCACCTACCTCTCTGAGTGAGAACCAAGGGAATTGAGCTCAGCCAAGCAGAGCTGCTGCTGGTTGCAACTAGCCTGACTGCTGTCAGCTGGCCCTGAGCTGAAGGAAGTGGATGCCGTTGTACATCACCAAAAACTCACGGTCAGAGTTAGGATTTGAGCCCAGGTCTGTCTGACTGCAGGATTCATGCTCTTTCTACCATGTCATGGCCCAGTCGGTACACCCACTCTGGGGCAGATTTAAAGAACAAGCTTTGCTCCCAGTGGAGCTGACATTCTGTGTGCATGCTGAGTTGCTTCAGTGTCCGACTCTTTGTGACCCCATGGACTGTAGCCCACATCATGCTTCTCTGTCCGTGGGATTGATTCTCCAGGCAAAAATACTGGAGTGGGTTGCCGTGCCCTCCTCCAGGGAATCTTCCCAACCCAGGGATCAGACAGAGTCTCATGTCTCCTGCATTGGCAGGCAGGTTCTTTACCACTAGCACCATTTTAGCTGGTGAATAGGGACATTTTGAAATAACTGCTCCTCCCCAGGAAGTAAATAACTGAAGAAGCATTTGTGTGTCAAGCACCCTTTTAAGTGTTTAACATACTTACGTTGGCTCATTTAGTCATCAAAACACATCTTTTGAGATAGGTACTATCACAATTCCAAGGTAATTGACTCACCAGAAGTCAAGCAGGTGGTGAGTAAACGTCTCTGCTCCGGAGGCCATGGTCTTAACCTCTGTGCTCTGCACTGGTCCCTGAGTGTCAGAGATATCCGGGCCAGGTGTTCAATTCACTGCAGGCCAAGGTTAGGGAAGCCGTCACAGGAAGGTGTTGAATCTGGAAGAGCTCAGCTCACAGGCCTAGTTTAGAACCACAAAATCGCGGCCCACTCTGCCAGCATTGGGAGCAGAGGCGAGAGATGCCGGCAGGTGAGCAGAGCGTCCAGGGTGCCCAGCGCAGCAGTTCCTTGGTGTCCTAAGCTCCCGAGGGCCAGGTCTGCCCTTAGGCATCTAGGCTCCTGCTTCTGTCTTAACTAGAGTTATCACAAAGCCACCCCCTCCACGTGGCACCCCCTTCCCATAGCCTCTCCTCCCCCCAGCTCCATGTGTTCCTAGGTCCCAGCATTTGGCTTCAGTATGAGCGTTGAGGATGGGGAATGAGGGAAGCCATCATCTGTCCCTTGCTGACATTGCTTGTGTCCACATGTACCCTTGAGCCCCTCGAGGCTATTATCAGCCCACCTGTGTACACACCAAATGCCCACATGAAGTGCTGTGGCAGCCCATGGTGATCACCCAAGGCCTTACCTCCCTGATGTCAGTGCCACTGCAGGAAGCCTCCCAAGCCACTGGACAGAGTCCAGGTCTCTTCATGAAACATCTCTTCCAAGATGCCGAAGAGACAGGCAGCCACGTTGTGAGAAGCCACTTCTCACTTTACACCGCACTTCATGAGTAGTATCTCACTAACACTTGGGGTAGCCAGAAGGACCAAAAGAGGTTTCTTGTGCACTTGACAAGAAAGAGCCTCCCCTAATTCCTGTCTGCAGTTGGAGGCAACTTGCAGGAAATTTCTGCCAATAGTCTGTATCAGTTCAGTTCAGTTCAGTCGCTCAGTCGTGTCTGACTCTTTGCAACCCCATGAATTGCAGCACGCCAGGCCTCCCTGTCCATCACCAACTCCCGGAGTTCACTCAAACTCTGTATACTGGCAATCAAACCGGTCAGTCCTAAAGGAAATCAACCCTGAATATTCACTGGAAGGACTGATGCTGAAGCTGAATCTCCAGTGCTTTGGCCGCCTGATGCAAAGAGCCGACTCATTGGAAGAGACCCTGATGCTGGGAAGGATTGAAGGCGGGAGGAGAAGGATGAGATGCTTGGATGGCATCACCAACTCAATGGACATGAACTTGAGCAAACTTCAGGAGATAGTGAAGGACAGGGAAGCCTGGCATGTTGCAAAGAGTTGGACACGATTTAGCAACTGAACAGCTACAACATCTGTATATGGTAAATCCTAATTATAAGTGAGCCCATATTTGTGAGTTCACTCACTCGCTGAAATTTGTTACCTGTCAGTACCCCTGCGACTTTTTGGATCATTTGTGAACGTGCACAGAGCAGCGAGTCTCCCAGGGAGTACATTCCCAGCTGAGGCTGCAGCTCTCATCCTACAGACAAACGTCCTACTCATGGTCTGCTTAGCACCGAGGTTTTCAGGGTTTCTGCACTTTATGTTGTAGTTAAAAATGGCCTCCACGCATAGCGCTGAAGTGCTGTCTAGTTTCCTGAGTACGGGACAGCTGCGATGTGCCTTAAGGAGAAAACCCATGTGTTAGATAAGCTTTATTCAGGCTTGAGTGACAGCGCTCTTGGCTGTGAGTTCAATGTTAATGAATCATCAGTATGTATTAAATATGGTATCTTTAAACAGAAACCATCATCGAAGCAGGTTATGTATTGGTAAGTTGATAGAAATGTAACTGGAGTCTTGTAGGAACCTAACCCTGTGTTTCCCCAGGAGGCAGTGGTTCAGGATTCCCTAATTCCTTGTTCATAGTAACTTTATAGCGATAAGTATCACAGATAACTAGAGAGAGAGAGAAAGTATGTATATATTTTTTTAATTAGAAAAATACCAGAAATTTGATGAGTCTTAAGATTGAGTCTTAAAGTTGAATAGAGAAATGGAGCTTTTACAGATATGAAGAGCTGAAAGTGTTAGTTGCTCAGTCCTCTCCAACTCTTTGTGACCCCATGGACTGTAGCCTACCAGGCCCCTCTTGTCCATGGAATTCTCCAGGCAAGAAAACTGGAGTGGGTCACCATTTCCTTCTCCAGGGGATCTTCCTGATCCAGGGATTGAACCTGGGTCTCCTGCATTGCAGGCAGATTCTTTACTGCTTGAGTCACCAGGGAAGCCCGTCATAGATATGGACCCATGTAATTTTACAGTCAAGTAACAAATTCTCAGCAGTGAGTGTGAAAGAGAGACATGATGAAAGATGAACATGTAGACCAACCTGGGAGTGCCCACTGCACCCTCTGTTTGCTCCCTGTGTAGAATCAAGACTTCACCCTGAACCGTCTGCCCATCTAGGCTGGGGCATGTCCAGCAAGGCCAGAAGCCCAGAGACCTAGGTGCAGCAGGAACACTGGCCCAGCCCCAACCCTCCTCTAAGACCAGCCTACCTTCCCTAAAGCCCCATTGTTTGACTGAGAAATTACTGTGGTGGCAGCAGCCGTAATAAAAGGAGAAGCGGGGACCCACAGGCGACAGCTTTATCTCTCCCTCTACAGCCCAAGATGGATTGGGCAGCAGCACGGTGCCCAAGGCCAGAGATTTCTTTCCTCTGCGGCCGGCTGGGACCAGGGGCTTGTCAAGCCCAAGTTAGCGTATCGATTGCCAGCAGGGAGAGGCGGGGTACGTGTGAAGCCAGGGCTCACCTGCCAAGAGAGCCTGGCTGCTCCCCAGCAGTGTTGGCCCCAGATGTGGCTGCTTAGTCACTCGCTGGCGTCTCCCCCGGCAGGAGCCTTGAGAGGTCGGCATCTGGTTTGTGGCCTCAGAGAGTGAGGTGTGAATTAGAGGTTTGCGAGTAGGGTCTGAGCCTGGGCGCCTGACAGGAGAGACGGATTGTACCTGTCTGGTCGTCTCTGCAGCTCATGTCTCGGAGGCTTTTACCTCCACCGCAGGAATCTGGTGTGAGAGGAAGCCATGGGCTTCTCGTCACAGCTGCAGCGGCTCACCACAGGCCTGGGGCTGGAGGGAGGTCTCGTGCTTGATCAGGGCAGCCATCCTGTCTTTAGGAAAAGGACACCTGGCAACGAACACAGTGGAAGAAGACAAGAGGTGCTGGCGTGGGCATGAGGAGGGGTCTCAGGAGCCCCGAAATGCAGAGGAGCCCCATGGATGGGTGGTAGGAGCCAGCGTCGGCACCTCCACTCTACCCATTGTCTCATGAGCCCCCAAACACTCCTCCCAGAAGTCGTCTGGGATCTGCTGCCGCTTGATCGTAGCATGCTTGATAAAGCGCAGCAAACGAAGCAGAGGTGGTCTTCCCATGCATTCTCCTTCCATCCCTGTTCTCGTCTGAGTCCCACAAGCCTGCAGCCTCTTCCTCCACCATTAGTCCTCCCGCTGTCGGCCGCCCGGTGCTCCGGCACCCAGGGCGTTTGCAAGGTGGCAGAGGGCTCTTCGGGCAGTTTGCCGCTCACTCGGGTGAATTCACTGGCTGGCGAGCTCTTGAGGCACCTGTGCTTTATCGTGTACCGTTTTGCCCACCAGTTCTCTGCCACACACACAGGTCCTCCCAGCGAATTAATTGCCGGGATTAGAGGAAAGGGGAAACCAGTTTTACCATCTACGGTTGTGGATCCTCCCTTCCTCCAGCCCTCAGCAGCGTGGTGCCCGTGTGGGGTGGACACCACCCAGCAGAGCCCGGCACTCCCACCCTGGCTCCACCAGGGAGGGGCACGGTCCAGGGTCCTGAATGGTGGAGGGAGCTGGCCTTAACCCAGTGGACAGTGTGTGGGGGGGATCGGGGAGGAGGTCAGGGGTGTGACTGGAGGAAGGATGCTCTTGAGACAGGGCTGTGGGGAGAGAAGGGGAGGCACCAAGGAGGCAGTGGAGAAAGAAGGCAAGCAGGGCAGCCTGGCCTCTGCTCTCAGCTCTGCCCATTTCTGGCCCCACTGCCCCTGTGTCTGTTTCCCCACTAACAAAACCAAGTTGGATTGGATGAGTATAATACCTTCTTCTCCTGGCTCTAATAAACTCTTCGTATCCCCTTCTACAGTACACCCCCACTTCAGGCATTGTTGAACTTGCATTCCACCTCTTCGTGTAGGAAGGTGTTCACGAATAGGAAGAACACCTGGCGGAGTCCTAACTGCCGGGAGAGGTGCTGGGGACGCGACTCCCTATAAGGAAACAGAGGCCGCTTGGGTGCATGGAGGGAGGGCAGAGTAGGGCCAAAGAGTAAAACCAGGAAGCTGGGACCCCAGCTCCTTCCTGTTCATGTCCTCTGCAGCTGCCACTGGCTCTGGCCCAGGCTTCAGAGAACTCCCAGGTATTTAGACACTCATTTTATTGCTTAATCGAGCTTGAAGCCGTTTAAATGAATACAAGTTTTTACGTTTGGCAGTGAAGGCTTTTACAGGCCCCTTTAGCAGGGGAAGAGGTTGGAAGAGAAGCCGAGAAGGAATTTCTCTTGGGCCACTGCCTTCATGAGGTGGAGTGGCATCCATGCTAGGTCGGGGGTCCTGGTTCTCGGGGAGCCCTCAGGGGAGGAGGCCTGGGAGTCCCTGGGCTCTGCAGGGATCCTGCCGGCTCTGGGGATCAGCCAGTGTGCTCGGCCCCAAAGTCAGGGCTGATGGCGGTGAGCATACCCCTACAAAGGGGTAACCTCCAGCTGGAATCACCCCCTAACTGCACCTGCCTCAGTGTACCTTCTGCCCACTGTCCCCTTCCCTCCTCTCCTCACCTGGCTCTCATCCCACTGCTTTTATTGCCTTCATTAGGCATGACTTCATTCAGCTCTTCCAGGAAGAAGACAGGTTCTCCCCTCCTCGGGGATTGCCTTGCTCTCCACTTCCACCCAAGGCTTGCCTGTCTTCCTAGCAGAGCTGGGGCTCAGTGGGTGCTGGAGAGGAGTGGGTGTTGCCTTACTCACCCCTGACCTTTAGCTGTATACACACACAAACACACACACAGCTCACTTAAAGCTGAGGAGAGTCAAGTCTTCCCTAGTAGCTCTCTGCCAAGAGGAAGGGGAAGGGATTTGAGGAGAGGGGAGTTCTGAAGTTGCTTTGTCAGTGACATATCTATCAATGGTGATTCTGGGGTACAAGAAGCTGAAAAGCATAGACCAGCTCACAGCACCGAGGGGTAGAGTTCTCAGAGGCTCTCACCAGCTCACACTCTGACTCACCATTCCAGCTGTTCCTGTCCATGGAGTGACCATGGTGGCAGTGGCCCCGGGGCCTCTCTCCCCTGCCCACCCCAGGCTCCCGCTGCTAGCTGACACCCCCGTTTCTGCTCCCTAGGTAGAGGTGGAGGTGGAGAGCATGGACAAGGCCGGCAACTTCATCGGCTGGCTGCACATCGACGGCGCCAACCTGTCCGTCTTGCTGGTGGAGCACGCGCTCTCCAAGGTCCACTTCACCGCCGAGCGCAGCGCCTACTACAAATCCCTGCTGTCTGCCGAGGAGGCCGCCAAGCAGAAGAAGGAGAAGGTGAGCTGTGGAACGGGGCCTGGCGGGAAGGAGCGGCTGCCCTCTCTCTCCCTCCCTTCCCGCCGCACCAGCACTGCTGCCTGCTTACAACAGAGTGCTTCTGTCCCCCCGTCCACTGAGTGACTCCAGCTGGTGTTGGTGTCAGACCCCACGTCAGCAACCCCACGCTGAGGCGGGCCCCGGACCCTCTCTGAGCACCCCTGTCCACCACCCCGGCCCTGCTGGGCCTGGCACCGGAAGCTGCCTAGACAGTGACCTTGGAGCCAGGGTCACCCGCGACCAGAGGCCTTCCTTCCCCCGCCCTGACCCTCCAGTGCTCTCGGAGGGGCCGGGTGGCCTGTACCCCACGTCTGAATTTCCTTCACATTGCCCTGCAGGGAAGCCCATTTTGGAAGCTGCCCCAGGAGATGCATAAAGCTGTTAGGACAGCAGATTTACAGCCCATCAGTCTGTGCAGACACTGCATTGAAGAGACAAGGGGGGTGGGTCGGAAAGCAGCTTTTGGAAACAAATGGACGATTAAGGAACCCAGCGGCTTGGTGATGGGAGCTGGGCTCGGCATCCCCCTGCCCCTACCCCCACAGCCTGTCGCCACTGACTTACAGCTCAGCCCCGATAATGGGGATAAATCAGCCGGCCACCAATTTGTCAGGGCTTCTCGGAGCTTGAGGAGGATTTCATGGGACAGCCGTGCTGAGCCATAAATTTGTTCCAGGAATAAATGTTTCCTTCCCCATGGGGCAGCCATCTGGCTTACAACTAGCCTCTCAGAGCCAAGGCCCAGACACCTGCCAAAAGGAGTGGGGGGCCCTGGGGCCCAGAAGCCTCCGGCTCCTCCCACCTCTCCTCTGAGAGAGCATCACACTTTCCCCAGGGGCCAGGCGCCGGAGGACTTCTGGGATCTCTGTGTCTCTTAGTCTCATCCCCTAGGGATTAGGACAGGTGATCGACCCTACTAGAGCTGGAAGGACTCCAGGGAGAGGTGGCTCCAAAAGCCAAGACAGGTGGAAGAGACTGCCCACATCTTGGAGGGCAAGCAGGCCACCATGGGGCCTCCGGGGAGGATTCCACTTCTGTCCCAGTTCTGCTTCCATTACAGCTCCCATTATAGCCTGTCTTCCTAGAGTGATGGGGAAGCAGCCTCGGCTCCTACAGCAGAGGCACTTCCTCTTGGGTTTTCTTTCTGTGACAGCTGAACTTAAGACTGGACACCCCCTGTGTCCTCTGCTCACTTCAGGGAATGGAGGAGAGGTGGTGCAGAGGTGGAACGAGTTAACAGCTGCGGGACACTTCAGCAAGCACCCACCTATAAGGCCCAGATTCTGAAAGTATCTCTGCCCCCTGGCCCTGCTCCCTGAGCCTGGAAGCCATCTCTTCAGATCTGAGTAGCCTTCTGCCGTCTGAGAGTAGAGACCCCAGAGGGACTGAGGAGGGGACAGAGAAGGGAGTCTGGCCAAAGCGTGGCCCCTTGCATAGGTGCTGAGCCAGGCATCACTATTTACTACGTAGTGGATTTGTTTGGAAGAACCCAAGTCATCATTTCTCTGGTGCCACGTGATGGTGCTGAGGAGTAATTACCATGATTAATTACTTACACAGGCTGCGTGCTTTTATTCCAGTCCAATTAAAATGCAGCACACCACTCTCAGTGCGAGGGCCCGCCCGCCTCCAGGGGCCCTCCTGCACATCCCCTCCTCCTTGAGGCCTGGGGGAACCTAGCCTGACCTCCCTCCTCCTGGTGGGGCTGCTCTCCGGGAACAGCATAGGCAGAGCCTTGCAGCAGTCCTCTGAGTTAGCTGGACTCAGGCGGGAGAATCGGGGGGTCAGCTGGGGAGCAGTAAACTTGGTGTCTGAGGTGTCCCCAGGATCCCCAGCCTTGCCCCGCTGGTGACCCCGTGAGAGCTGCCTTAGCTGTCGAGAGATAGGCGCATCTGGGGTTAAGAGATTATCATGGTCCCTGTGGGCTGAGGAAGCTAATACCGAGAGATTTTGTGAGACCAGGGCACACAGAAGTCTTGGGTGGGTGTGATTATGTGCATGTGAGCAGGTCTGAATGGGGAGCCCCAGCAATGCTGTGTTCCCCACTCTGAGAATTTAGCTGCCTAGTTGCAAGGCCTGATCCCCCTGTACCTTGCTGTCTTCTCTCCTTATTGAAGAGGCCAGTCTGTAGGAAGCTGGTTGCAGGGTTCCCCCTCCCTGTCCTCGGGATCCTGGGCAGGTCTGAGGGCCAGAGAGGGAGCCTCAGATGGCAGCTGTCTGTCCCCCATACCCCCTGCCCCACTCATACCTTGGCAGGGCCCTTGACAGGCCTGGATTGGCCATCGATTGGCTTTTATTGAGCTTAGCTTCCCCACTGTGGGCTTGCAGGCCTCCACTACCCTGGCTGCATGCCAGCCCCACCTCTGGAGCCTCCTGAGCAGCGGTATTAAATAGGATTTAGAAAGGAAAGGTTCCATGCAGTGAAACCTCGGTCCACATGGCCCGCAGCCTGCCAGGAGGAGGACCTGGGGCTCCCCTGGGAGGAAGTGCAGAGAAGGCGCGGGGGAGGGGTGCAAGGTGAGGACAGAAGAGACTCCCTCTCCTCTGCTGCTAAGCTGGCCCCGGGGTGAAGGGATCTGAGCAGGACAGGAAGTGGCTGACCCAGCAGTGTGGAGCAGAGGAGGGAGGGGGCTCCCTGCCCACTGCCCCCCTGGATCTGTAGCCAGGGCCACCAAGGGGTCACAGAGGGTGTCTGGCTGACGTGTGAGCCCCTCCTTGCCCAGGTTCTGCAGAGGGACAACTGCAGTCAGTGTGGGCCCAGCTCGCCCTTGTTCTGAGGGTGGGGACCTGCCCTCCAGCTGACTGACTCCTTCCCACCACAAAGCCACCTGCGGGGACCCCGCAGGGCTCTGTGACTGAGGGCCAAGCCCGCTCTCTCTTAGAAATGGGGCGCTCTGTCTGAGGAGCAGCTCTGCCTCTTCTGGCCTTGGGCAGCCTCAGGCTTCCAGTGTCCTCTGCTCCCCGCCTGCCCGCTGCCCTGTGAGCTCTGGGACCCCATAGGACTGGCCTATCTCTGCCTCCTGGTAGGAAGGGGCCCAAGGGCCACCCCGAGGCTCTGTCTGCATCATCCCTGACCTCCACCCCACTGGCCCCTGGACCTGCCAGGGAAGACGCCCTACCTTCTCTCTCTGGGAGGAAACCTGACGCTGTCGCCTGAGGCACCTTGGCTTGAGAAGTTTCTACTCTCAGCCTGTCAGTCTGTTCCCATTCTGTCCACTAGGCAGAGGAGCCTCCCTCCCCTGCAGCCGAGGCAAGTGGGGTGGGGTTAGGATGGGGGCCAGCTCAGGAGCCAGCGCAGGGGCCCGGGAAAGGCAGGGAACAGGAGCGGAGGGAGGCCCTGACTTGGTCTGCAGTGGTGGGGGCGCAGTCTGGAGAGTGGTGCTGGCGGGGCTGCCACAGAGCACAGACTGCTGGGCCAGGAATGCCGCTGACAACGTCTCCGCCACTCCCGGGCAGCCTCCCCACCAGGCTCAGAAAGTCCCTGTTGCTCATTCCAGTTCCCGGGGCCCAGCCCTCTCTTTCCAGTGGAAGGACACGCACTCGTACCACGTTAGAGGCAGGAGCATGGTTTTACGGGTGTGGCCCAAAGTGGTTCAGTCATTCCAGCTTGCATCTGCTTCTTGGTGCACCGCTCCACCATGCCCCAGGAGTCTGTGTGTAGCAGAAGGGTCATGTGGTCCAACTACCACCTCTTGCAGGGGAAGAAAAGGAGACTCAGAGAAGGCATGTGACTTGACCGAGGTCACACAGCAAATTAAAGGGGAAAATGAAAGGACCGGAGTCCACAACTCCCACCTACGACTTTTCCCACTGTTCATTGCTGCCTTTTGTGTTCAGGGGCCCAGGCGATGCCAAAATTCCCCTTGAAGGGCTCTAGGGCCCACCCCCCTGTGTTCAAATCCTGGTTCTGCCACGTCTAGCAAGCCTGTGTGCCTCGGTTTCTTCGTTTGTGAAATTGGGGGTAATGTTGATCCCTTTTGAAAAGGTTGTTGTGAGGATTAGATGACGTAGTACTTGGGTAGTGTTTAGTGTGGCCCCTAGTGAGCATGTAAGGTTTGGGCTAAGAACTTCTGTCACCACCCACCCGAGTCCTGTGTGTGTGTGTCTTTGGGACCCAGCGTGTAGTCCAGTCCCCCAGACTCCCCAGCCTGTTTCCGCCGCCCAGCTGGAAGGCCATCTCCCTCCCCTGCTCTGACAGGCCTCACTACTGGGATAATCTCCTGGCCACGGGATTGGACTTGACGCGCTGTCACCCCGCATCAGCTTCTGAGCACTGCAGCCCTGACAGTGCAGGGCTGGGGGAGGGAGGGAGCGGGAAGGGTGGAGGGCAGCGGCCGGCTTCCGAGCCGGGGTCAGAGCAGCCTCCTTGAGGTGCAGAGGACAGGCACCCTCGCACAGTGGCGGCCCTCCCCTCCGCAGCCCAGCACCGTCGCTTGGAGAGCCTCGGGAGTGCCCACGGCCCTGTGACGGTGGGAGGGCCTGGGGAGTTCAGTGACCCTCACAGGGGGTGTGAGGGAAGGAGATGGGGACTGGGCAGCACCACAGGACCAAGGGTCTCACACGCCTGACGTGCGTGGGAGTCGCTGGGAGTCTTGAGTTTTGATTCCCTTTCCCTGGGACCCTTAGAGCACATCCTGATGGGCAGGCGGGGGGGTGGGGTGGGGGTGGTGGGCACCCTGGCACCTTCGTTCCCAGGAAGATCCCCAGTTGTTCCAGAAACCTCAGAGTTTGGGAACTACTGGACTGGAAGTTCCCCCACCCCGACCTCTGCGCTCCAGGGGCTCAGACCAGCATGATGCAACATCGCCCCCACACTCACCCCCACACTCGCCCCCAGGGCAGTGGTCCCCCCCTCCCCAGAGCCCCTTTCTTGGCGTCCTGTCTGACTTCACTTCTGAACCCCTCGCCTCCCCTCTGTTGACCACACGTGCAGGTCTGGGCCCACTACGAGGAGCAGCCGGTGGAGGAGTTGATGCCCGTGCTGGAGGAGAAGGAGCGCTCGGCCAGCTACAAGCCGGTGTTCGTGACGGAGATCACCGACGACCTGCACTTCTACGTGCAGGACGTGGAGACAGGTGAGCGCACACCCGCCCCGATTCCACCACCTCTCGGCTCCTGGCACAGGGCCGGCCCACCTCAGGGCCCCCCTGTTCGGGCAGGGGGCGGGACCCAGGCTTCCAGGGGCCTCCCTGCATAGCTTGCGGCTGCTGCCCACCTCCCAGGCCCCTGAGCGGCGCTCTGGGCCCGAGGTCATATTCTCAGCCGCAGTAGGGCCGGCAAGGCTGAGCGGTCCTCTGAGGACTGGTGAGGTCACCAGTCCTGTCTGGGTGGTGCTCTGATACTCTTAGGTCATTGTTTTCCTCCCAGACACCCCTGGCGGGGCCGGGCAGGAGGATTGTGCCCTCGGAGCTCGTCAGGAAGCAATGGACAGATTGTCTCCATGTGGCCGGGAAGTGCATGCCGGTTCTGCTCAGCGCCTCTGCCCCTCAGCCTCCCCGGGGAGGGCAGGGTGGGGGGAGCCCAGGCTTGTCTCTGCTGGGGTTTCTCCTCCAGAGGTTCCTGTAAGCCCCGAGTGGTGACCAGTTGCCATGGAAACAGGCGGCGCTCTAGGGGAAGTCATCCCCAGGAAGTCTTTCTGAAGGACCCTCTTTCTCCATCTTCCCTCTTCCTCCTGCCCTCCAGTGCTGTGCACTGAGGCCAGGATCCTCTCCCCGCTGTGCCCCCTGCCCCCTGCCCTCAGCAGAGAGCTCAGGTTTCCAGAAGAGAGAGGGCAGCAGAGCTGGCTCTCACAGCAACTGCAATGGGGCCCCTCTGGCCCAGCTTCCACCTCCACTCCCTTTGCTCTGTCCATCCTGACCTCCCACCTCTCATTTGTCACCCTATGCAGGGAAACATTTTAGTTGAGATCAGAGGAGAAAGCTCTTTAAGGTACTTCTCGGTGGAGGAAACCAGGTCTTTTCAAGGGGGAGGGGGCGGGAGATGTCAGTGACATGGAGGCAGCCCCGTGGGTGGCAGGGCTCTCCCTGCCCTCCTCGGCACCACCCTCAGGCCCACTCCAGATGGTCGACAAGCTCATGTCAGCCACTTCCCCACTAACGATACTGCCCGGGCAGCTGTGTTTGTGGCAGTGTCATTTCACCGGGGAAACTGGCCATTCTGAGCCTTGGGCTGGCCAGGCCCAGGAGGGGAGCAGAGCCAGGCGGGCTGAGGTGAGCTGCTGAGCCGGGGTTAGGTTCTCTCGTGGTCAGCAGCATTCCTGGTGAGAGGGGCCTGGCCACTGCCTGGGGAATGGAGCCAGAAGACCTCCAGGTCTGAAAGGCGGCCCAGGTAGGAATGAGAGCTACTCCTGAGCCCAGGAGCTGGCAAGAAGGCCCTCCAGGAGCTTGTGGAAAGGGAACTCAAAGGAGACCCCGCCCAGGGAACCCTGGCTCCCAGGCAGGCTGCACCTGGCCTCTGGGTCCTGCCAGGTAGGACTCACTTTGAATACGAACAGGTGCTGGGGTCTCCAGGGGGCAGAGCCTGAGGCTGAGTTCAAGGCCTTTGCCACGTAGTCTCTGTCATCTCAGAGGCTTCCTGTATCGGTTCCATACCCTGCCTGGCTGTTGGTGACAGCTCTCGGAAGCCAGGACGCTGCACCAAGTGGCAGCCAAGGCAGATAACAAGGAGAAAAAGGGAACTTGGGGGGAACCACATATTGTTGGAAGATTGGAGGAGCAAGTGACGTGCTGTGTGGCACGCCACCTGGATGGCTGTGAGCTCCAGAGAAAACCCTGAAGTGAAGTGAAGTTGCTCAGTTGTGTCCGACTCTTTGCGACCCCACGGACTGTAGCCTACCAGGCTTCTCAGTCCATGGGATTTTCCAGGCAAGAGTACTGGAGTGGGTTGCCATTTCCTTCTCCAGTAGATCTTCCCAACCCAGGGATTGATCCTGGGTCTCCCACATTGGAGGCAGATGCTTTACCGACTGAGCCACCAGGGAAGCCCAGAGAAAACCCTGCCCTCCATCAAATCCATGAACAGGAACCTGGGCATACACAGCATCCCTCTCCTGAAACCCTTGGTGCCTCTGGGAGGCAGGGACATCCTCTGGCCCTTTTTCCCTTCTCTTAATTAAAGCCCACCTTCGGGAAGGATCTGGTGAAGTAATGAATGCATTGCCATTGGCCCACGTGACCAACCAGCCTCTGTGTAAGGACCTCCCAGAGGGCTCTGCCTATTTGCAGAGCTGTTGCCTTGGAGCAAAATAATAATAATAATAGAGCAAGTATAACAAGATCTCATCTGTGTAGAGGAGGCTTCTAAGTCCCTGAAATTTTACTGTCTGGGCAGGAAATGCAGGCGCAGGAGAACAGAGGGTTTACTGCCAGGCAGGGGGAGGGCAGCTGCTTCTAAAAAGTCCCTGAAACCATATTGTGAAGGCCAGGGCAGGGCCCGAATGTGGATAGGCGCAAACCTGCAGATCCCTCTTCAACACAGTGCAGTTACCAAGCACCCCGCATGGCCGGAGCTTTACTGGGTCTCAAGAGAAGCAGCAGAACCAAGTGAGCTATGGTCTGTGCCCTGAAGGAGCTCACGGTGCAGTGGCAGAAACATAAACCAGACAGGGAATGGATAAGGCCCACTGTGACAAGTGTACTGATGGCTAACATGCGTCAGGCTGCTGTAACAGGGCGGCCTGGGCCCTGAGGGTGGGGGAGGAATCCTTCAATCCCACCACACACACCCCCGCCCCAGCACCCTCCCCCTGGAAATGAAGCGGGTGGAAAAGGCCAGGTGTAGAGCCTGAATCAGAGCCAGAGGGACATAAAGGAGAAGCTACTGGGACTGACGCGTAGCAAAAGGGTGGTGACGGGATGCGGCAGGAGGGGGCCCTGAGAAGACCTTGGGGTTGCCACACCCAGGAACAGACAGACAGCCGCCAGGTGGATGACCCAGGGAGAATGGTTCAGGAAAGAGAAGGCAAGGAAGGGGTCCCGCCCCACCCCGTGGAGGAGGGCAGTGAGTTGGCTGGGAGGGTGGAACCGCTGGCAGCCCTTGGAGGTTCAGTTCCACACGTGTCTCTAGACGCGTCATGTCAGGGCGGCCACATCTGAATAGACTGAGACTGGGCCCTGCTCCTGGAATCGCTCCAGTCTTTCACAGCCCGGATTCTGAGGTCCTTTCCTTGTGCAGGGTCGTAGGGGGCCCCCTCCTTCAGCTCCACTTTTGTCCCTGGGAGACTTGGCAGAGAGTGGCTACTGTCCATCACCACTTCTGTGGCCCAGGCCAGGGCCAGCCCTGGTAGGAAAGGAGAAGGCAGGTTGGCCTGGGCCTTGCCTGGTGTCCACTCACTTTCTCCACCTCCTAAACCAAAGCCCAGGAACATTCCCTGCGCATCCCCAGGGACAGCCAAGACTGGAAGGCTGGGTACCTCTTAGGCCTGAAATGTCTGCAAAATATCGTGAACCTCCTCAAGCAGGGACCAAAGAGAACTTCCCTGCAGGATGGAGGCAAGCCAGTGCTGTGGGCACCCTGCAACAGTCCACATCCTTCCCACTCCCCAGGCTCGTCTTCCACCCAGCCCCATCTAGAGATGAGGCTCCAGGGAACGTGGCACCCAGGTCTCACTCCCTCTTCCTCCCCACAGGCACCCAGCTGGAGAAGCTGATGGAGAACATGCGCAATGACATTGCTAGCCACCCTCCCGTCGAGGGCTCCTACGCCCCCCGCCGGGGCGAATTCTGCATCGCCAAATTCGTAGACGGAGAATGGTAAGCCACCTGGACCCGAGCAAGGCAGAGTCTTAAGCAGGAGCAGGAGGAGGTCTGTCTCCAGGGCACCCGTCTGCAGAAGCGCCAGCCAGATGAGGCATTCGCCCTATCGGCCTGCTTTCCACTGAGTGGTCGCTCTTGACCTTGGTCAGCTCTCCAGAGTGGTCCTCTATGTTGCCCGTTTGCAACCTGCAGTGTAACCCACAGTTTTTCTGCAGTCGGCCTCTAGGGCACAGGAGTATCCCTCCTCCTCTCTCCTGGGATCTTCTGTTGGGGGTGCCCTGGCTGGCTGCAGCTCTCCAGCACCCCGTCACCCCGCACAGGAAAGACGATGTCAGGAGTGGGCAGGGGTGGTGAGGGGGTCGCTGGTTCCTGTGAGCCCAGACCAGCCACCACCCTCCACCCCAGCTGTCTGATACAGGAGAAGCAGCACCCCCGGGCTGCAGGAAGGTCACTTACGTCTGCTCTACCAAGGATAGGGCCCATGGCCTTCCCAGGGTGACCAAGTGACTTGGATGCGTTCCCTGCTGCGGCCTCCCAGACAGATCTGCCGGCTAATTACAGCTGCTGTTTAGTGTGCTGGGTTTAAACAGCAGACATCAATCTAGTCATTAGTCTTGTTGCTTTATGCCCCAAGGACACATTAATCTGCTCCACATGCTCCCCTCTCCCTCCCTCTGCTCCCAGCTATGCTCTGATTCCATTAGATGGGGTCCTGGTAGAGTCTGAAAACTGGCCCCCTGTGACACCCATGGGTGTTCATTCTGAGCCCTGGGCAGGGAAACACTGCACCCCCTGGCCTGCCATCGCTGAGGCTCCGGGGATGTCCCTTGAGCTCTGCCCTTGATGCCATTGCAGGTACCGTGCCCGAGTGGAGAAAGTCGAGTCTCCTGCCAAAGTACACGTCTTCTACATCGACTACGGCAACGTGAGTGTGGGGTCGGAGGTGGGCAAGCAGCACAGGAGAGGCCCCTCAACACACCTGCCCCTAGGTCAAGCCCATCTGAGCTTTAGACCTCCCCTCCCTCCCTGACAGATGGAGACCCTGTGGGCCTCTCTGCTGCTCGTCCTGAGAGACTGGGCAACACCAGCGTCTCTGCTCAGAGTCCTGTGAGCACTGAGCGGTCTCCTGTCCAGGCCCAGTCACAGCCCCAGTTTCTCTCCTGCCCAGACTCTAAAGAGGGGGCCATGAAGTCCTGGCCCTGAACACCCCATCTCCTGGTCCACAAGGTGCCTGGGTGCTGATCCCCGGAGCATCCCAAACCAGGCTTGCTGAGGAGGGACTGGTATCCCCAGGAGAAATGCCCCTTGGACTGGGCCCGGGAGTGTGTTGACCATTCCCCACAGCAAGCAGGAGAGAAAGCTGTCCTTCAGAGCCATGCTGCTCCTGAGGACTGGTGTGGGGAAGCCCGTGAATAGAAAACCCAGAGCAGAGCCATGCTCCCAGCCCACCACCCAGGAGTACACAGGAGAGGGTCTTACCAACTCGGTTGCCCTGCACACCTGGGCCAGGACCCTGATCTTAGAGTACTCTCCCTGCCCCCCAGCCCCGCCCTAGCCTGTGGGAAGGCGGTCAGAGCCCGTGTCATAGTGCGAAGGCATTGGGAAAAGTGCAGGCAGCAGTGAGAGCCCAGTGATCAGGTGGGCAGTGTCAGTTGGAACCCCCAGGTGTGCCACCCCAGGCCCCGCCTCCCCGGCTTTGCTGAGCCCGCAGGCCTGTGCATGTGGAATTGAGTCCGGGTGCGGGAGGGGAGAGTGCTCAGGGGCCTGGCCACTTGAGTCGTCCCCCGAGAGCAAGGGGGCTTCCAGTGTGTGACGCTGCTGGCCCCGTGTGTCCTCTGCAGAGGGAGATCCTGCCGTCCACCCGCCTGGGCACTTTGCCACCTGCCTTCAGCACCCGCGTACTACCAGCTCAAGCCACGGAGTATGCCTTTGCCTTCATCCAGGTGCCCCAAGATGTGAGTCTCCCCCCCTTTCTTCCTCCCAAAGGGGACCATCCCCTGACACATGACCACTGCCGCGGCCCCAGCACGTACCCACGGGAACTAAATGCAAACCCGTCCTGGGTCCCAACCCCCACCCCGACCCCCGCCCACTCTCACAGGGCTGAGCCCCTACCGTGGCCCTGGCTTGGGGCCTCTGCCTCTAGCCTGCGGGGCTCTGGGCTGCAATTGTCTCCCAATACTCCTTCCAGTCTCAGAGGGTGCCACCAGAAGTGACTGTCCCCAAACAGATCTGACCAGGTCACACCTCTGCCAGAAACCCTCCGCTGGGGCCACCCAGGCTGATGGGAGGAGGTGGAGACAGTGATGACGGTCTGTTAATCAAAGGGGAGAGAAGCGTGGCCAGGGAGGTCCGGGTCAAGGCTAGGTGGCCTTGGAGTATCTGAGCCAGCTCTTGAGGAGCAGCCATGTGCAGGGTTGGGGAGGGGAGCCTGGTGGGGCAGGGCACACTGGGTGAAGACTAGTCTGCCAGCTATAGGCAGTGGCAGGAGGTGAGTAGGGCCCTTGTCTGCCCTGGCAGAGAGGTGATTATTTGTATCATAGGTGAAAGGGGTCTGGGCACGGGGGGAGCTGAGTGGGGAGTGAGGTGACGCTGGCACATCTAGGCAGACTTCCTGGAGGTCCGGGACCAGGACCTGGGGCCCTCGCAGCCCTTGGCTGGCACTGGCCTCTCGTGCTGACCTGGGTCTGTGCTGGCCGCAGGAGGATGCTCGGACTGACGCGGTGGACAGCGTGGTGCGGGACATCCAGAACACGCAGTGCCTGCTCAACGTGGAGCACCTGAGCGCCGGCTGCCCGCACGTCACCCTGCAGTTCGCTGACTCCAAGGGGGACGTGGGGCTGGGCCTGGTGAAGGAGGGGCTGGTCATGGTGGAGGTGCGCAAGGAAAAGCAGTTCCAGAAAGTGGTACGTGCTGTGGGGGGCGGGACAAAAATGGTCCGTGCTGTGGGGGTGGAGCGGCCGGCCCCTGGCATCCCCCGCCACCTCCAGCGTCCCAGAGGAGGGTGGGTGCCCCAGGAGCCAGTGAGGGAGCAGGGACCCACCATCCTGCTGCTCCTGTGGGGGAAAGATAATGGATTTGGGTTTGTTGGGGTTTTTAAAAAAAAGTTAATTACTTCTTAAATTAATTGGCTGCCGGTTTGGCTGAAAACTGCAGCTGCAAACTGGAGCAGAAAGTTTCCCTTTGCCCATCCCCCCCGGTGACAGGCCAGGATGCTGTGCCAGGGGTGGCCCGGAGAGGGTCACAGCCCAGCGCGCTGTCTCTCCGGTCCTCACGTCCTCCTCTCCGAGCCCATCAGCAGCTCCCAGCACTCAGTGCTGCCTGAGCCACTTACCCAGAAGACTGCCATAACCCCCTCCAGCCTGTGGGGAGCTGGACCTGAGTCCTGCCTCCCTCCTTCGTGAAACATCTGGCCCTGGGGATCAACCATTGGACACTTGAGTCTCCCGTTCATGAAGCGAGGAGAGCGCAACCAGCCTGACTGCTCCCGAGGGTGGACCATGAGGATGGGGTCTGCCAGCTGGGGAACCACCTTGCACAGCTCAGTGGTAGATCATTAGAGCCAGGCTTCTCCCACTCAGCACTGTTCCCATCCCAGTTCCCCAGCCTCTCCCCACGACAGGCCAGCCTCCAGGCACAGGCCAGGCTGGTGGGAAGCCCCCGTGCCCTTCTGCAGCACCCAGCTCCCCCGCCCTCCTGAGCTGGAGGGACTCAAGCAGCAGGGTTGAAACCAACATTCTTCTCTCTCCACTAGGCCTTGCTTCCCCCTTTTGCCTTTCCTCTCTCCGCATGTGCAGATGGGGGTTGGTGGGTCTGTAGCTCTGGTTATGCAGGTTGCTAATTCATTTGGAACAAGACTTCACTGTGGATCACTCCTGTGTCTTGTCTGGACAGGAGGGGCCTGGCCCCTAGTCTCCCTGCAGTTTCTTGGATCACTCCTAGGAGTTAGCTTAAGTTTCACTATAAACCTGGAGATCTTAGTGTTCCCCATATGGAACTACCCATAACGTTTCTGGTGTCTGTGTGAGTGCTAAGTTGCTTCAGTCGTGTCCAACCCTGCAATTCTATGGACTGCAGCCCACCAGGCTCCTCTGTTTATGGGATTCTCCAAGCAAGAATACAGTGTCAAGAAACACCTAATGTGTTTGTTCATTCACTTACTCATTCTTTCGGTAAATGTTTACTGAGGATGTACAAATCTCTGAATAAGAGACAACATTCCTGCCCCATGGAACTTGCGTTCAAGCATGAGGAGACAAAGAATAAAATAAGTCAACAAAGTTAGACATTAGACGAGTGCAATGGAAAAAGAGAAAGTAGAAGTAAAGGGAATCGGGAATGTGGGGGAGTGGTCAAAATTTTAAAGAGGATCATATGAGGTCTCGTAAAGAAGGTGACTCTTAACCAGAGGCTTGAGCAGGCGGGATAGGTAGCCAGGTGGACAGGAGAGAGAAGCATGTTTCAGGTGATTAGAACAGCCAGTGCAGAGTCTGGAAACAGCAAGAATACGGCGACTCTGCACTTGGATTTTCTTTGGAGGGAGCTGGGAACCCCTTGAGCAGGGGAGTAATGTGACCTTACCTGGGCCTCTCCCAGGCCCCTCTGGCTACTCAGCTGCAAGTGTCCCCACCTTGACCATCCATCCCATTGTTTTCTTGCCCCCTGCAGATCACAGAATACCTGAATGCCCAGGAGTCAGCCAAGAGCGCCAGGGTGAGTTTTTGCCTCAGGAGCCCCAGAGGGTGCTGAGAGAGGGGCTTTGGCCGTCTGGGTTCCAGCCTGTCCCACCTTCCCTGACTAGCCGTTTGCTGTTTTCTCACAGCTGAACCTGTGGCGCTATGGAGACTTCCGAGCCGACGATGCAGATGAGTTTGGCTACAGCCGCTAAGGAGGGCCCCGGGTCTGACCCCCAGCACAGCTCACGCCAGCACCCCTTCCTCTGCCGGCAGGGTGTTTTCAGCTCCAGACCTCAAATCAGGGGCATAGATTGGGTCCAGCTTTGCTTCAGTGTCTGGGAATGTCTCGTAGGACGGCATCTGGGCAGGGAGTGGGAAGAGCCCCCCCCCAACCACAGCTTTCAGGGGGCAGACATTGTCTTCCAAAAGGACAGGCACTGCCCTCTACTGTCTCTCCCCGCTGATTTTGTTTCTATTTGGAGGTTTGTGGGGGTTTTGTTCTTTTTTTTTTTAATTGTCCTCAAATCAGGAAGAAACATGAAAGACTTTGTCCTAATGGGGGGCTTAATCCTGGCCCCAAGGCCAGCTGCCGACTGGCACTCCACGTCCGTCCCAGACCGCCCTTCTCCGCGGCTCTCTGTCCAGCTGTTGATTATGTGATTTTTCTGATACGTCCATTCTCAAATGCCAGCGTGTCCACATCTGCCCCTTTGCCCAGCCCTCCCTATTTCTGTATTTAAAGCTTTTGAGGCCCAATAAAATAGTACATGCTGTCTGCAGCTCTATTGGTGATGGTGGAGCCCAGAGCCCAGAATCTCGACAGCTCCAGCCAAGAGGCGACCTGGCACTCAAATGACCCCCAAGTGTGCCTGACCATGCTCCCTGAAAACAGCCGGTCACGGAATCAGGGCAGAACTTCAGAGCAGCTCCCGGGGCCTGGTGGGCATACCTGGCACTATGGCCATTGTGCAGAAGCCTGCAGGCCTTCTCTTTTGACTCATCTGCACGTGACTGCTCTCAAGAACCTCAGCAGCTCAGCATACGGTGCCCAGCCGAGAGGTTGCTGGGCCTGTCCTTTGGCTGGACCCACCAGCACCCCCCAAGGGACCAGCAGGGCTCGCTGAGAGAAGTGAGGTGAGTGCTGGCTTTCTGCTGCAGCGAAAGGAAAGCCTAATGCCCAGACAGACTGGCGCAGTGCACTGAGGTCGAGGCCCCTGGTCTCCACCCGGATCCCTCCAGTATCCACTGGAGAACGAGGGGCTCCAAGAGGGGTCGAGGCCCAGGCTGAGGAGAGCCAGTCTCTCCAGGTTAGCTCTGGCTCTGTTTGACTTGACAGGGTGCCCGCAACCCCAGACTACTCTAGGCCCCGAGGGGACACCCTAAGAGTGGCTGCTGTGGTGTGTGTGGTGAGATGCCCCCGTGCCTCTCAGGGTGAGAGAGCAGGTGTGCACGTGCTGTGGAGCTCATCGCTCCAGCACCTGTGGAGTCCAGGGAACCTGCCTGTTCCCCCCAGACTCCAGAGCCCCATCCTTGTGGCCCTGACCTTCCTAGGCATGTACTCAAGTGGTGGCCTGTCTTCTTGGCAGCCCCCCTTTTCTGCCCCACATTCTGATCCAGGTTGATGCTTCAAGCTGCCGTGTATTAAGATTGGTCATTTCTTTAGTCAAGTCTTTGAGGAAAGTCAGAGGAGGTGGCCTTGTGGGGGATGGGGGGACGCTTTGTGGGGCCTGGCTGGTCAGTTCTCATCCATCAGTGAGGTCCAGGCCCCAGAAAATTCTGGCTCCTGGCAGTTCTGCCCCACACTCACTTATTCAGGCCCAGGGCTCATGTGGGGTTCTGCCCTGGACTCCCATCTCCCTCTACTTGCGGTGACTCCAGTTAAGGGGAGAGGTGAGAGAGAGGAACCAAGGGCAGGTGGGGAGGGCTGTCGCGTGCTATGCTGCAGCCGGAACCCCTGTGCCCCCTCCTCCCTGCAGGACTCATGGGCTCTGCCTGCCAGCTTTCTGGGTTGGAGTGTCTTTGATCCTCAGATCAGAACCTCTTCATGGTTCAGTAAACCATTTCCCATGGCTCTGGACAGCCCCAGTGGGGGCCCGAGAAGACTGCAGGAACGCAGGTGATGAAGTCTGCCCTCTGTCGTTGCTCCTAGAGAAGCTGTTCTAACCACTGCAGGCAGGCCCACTCTCACCATGGTCTCATTTTTATCCGTCGAGGAGACCGGTCAGAGAGAAGAGAATGCCCGTCTCACCCATTTCGCTCCCTTCTGGTGGGGCCCGGAGGTAGGCACTGTGTATTCACTGGAACACAGTTGGCAAAGGGGCAAAATGCCAGCCCACTCTTTCAGTGAAAGGGTCTGAAATCACGTCTCTGTCTTAACGGTTTCCTTGGTTATGTCTGGGCCCAAGGATAAATCCTCCATGGTTCTCCAGCTGAAGCGATGCCTGAGTCTTCCCCCTTCTTACGTTCTTGCTCCAAGGCTGATTTAGACAAAGGTCAGAGTGTTCACCAGGCCCGAGGCCTTGCTGCTACTGGTTTTGGCCCCAGCTCTGTGTTCTCTTTACCTTGTCAGTGGAGTTCCTGAGGTCTGTCCTGGCTAGGCAGGGCTGGGACTAGGGTGAGGTGAGCCAGGTGCCTAAAGTACAGAATTTAAGGAGGCGCTCAGAGTGTGCGGGTGCCTTGGCATATTTTCTTTTCATCCCCCGTTGAGACCAGCCAGCATCAGCACTTGCGCAAATAGCACCAAAAAAGAAAAAAAACTATCTCCAAGGTCCTTCTCCTGCTAGAGTTGCAAAACATGCTCCTTGATGTTGGCTCATAAGCTCTACCTCCCCATCCACCTTCCTAGTTGAGCAGCAGAATTATTTGAGCACCTGTCATTCATCCATCCATCCATCCACCAAACACAGGTTAAGACCCAGCAGCATGGGCACAGCCGCAGGTCTGCTGAGTGCCAAGGCCACCTCCACAGGCTCTCAGCGTGCAGTCTAGGTGCCCAGGAGGCAGCAGATGCTGAAACCCCAGTAACAAGCCTCAGCGGTGGTCTCACCCCAGGACAAGGCTGAGGCCCTTGCCTAGTGTTTAGGGAGGCGTCACAGAGGAGGAGGAGGGCGGAGTCGGACTGATGGATGGCAGGAGAGCAGCACTGCCAATCCGGGCAGGCTGGGAAGTTTCCCAGATTCAGGACTGATGCTGCGGACTCCACGGTTTAAGTCGCCACTGGGATGAAGTCCTGACACCCAAGACCTCTCCCCAGCAACCCTCACCCGCCTCCTCCCTGCCAGTGGGCAGGGCCAGTAGGGCGGGCAGACAGACAGTGGAGAAAGGGTTCACACAACTGCCTCCGCTTTATTTATTGGTTTGATTACTTCTGCGTCCCAGGAAAAGAGGCAGTGGACCCCTTTTCTTGCTCTATCCCATGTTGGGAAGCAACAGGGAGGGGCTAGAGAACTGGTGCCTCAAGAGTGGTTATTGATGTCCTAATTACAAGAGGATGCTAATTTAATTTGAACCTAATTACAGTGTACTACCCTGGGTGGCATGTGTTTTAATAATTAACGTCCTTCAGATGCGTAGGAGTGTAATAATATTTACACTGGGTTGGCCAGCAGCCTGGGGAGGCGGGCTGGGGGCCCATACGCCACCCTCCCCCCGGACAGCTTGGCTGCTAGCAGGTGGGGAAGATGGCACACGAGTCCTGGTTGGCTAGGATATTGTCAGCCTTCCCGGGGAACATGCTTGGGCCTCATTGCCAGCCTCTTCCTTGACCCAGCAGGTCGCCCCACTCTGCAGGGAGCCAGGCTGGAAGTCTGGGAGGCATCACAGCCAGCAGCGTTCACGCCCCTCCCCCACCTCACACTGCGCCGCAAAGACAGGACCCATCTCTGGTTTCCCTGGTGGCTCTGATGGTAAAGAATCTGCCTGCGATGCAGGAGACCTGCGTTCAATCCCTGGGTCAGGAAGATCCCGCGAAGAAGGGAATGGCAACCCACTCCAGTATTCTTGCCTGGAGAATTCCATGGACAGGGGAGCCTGGCAGGCTGCAGTCTCTGGGGTTGCAAGAGCCGGACATGACTGAGCGACTAACACACACACACTGCCTACTTGGGCCTATCCGAAGGAAGGGCTTGTTTAGGGGAGAGGAAGGAGAACCACGTGGTTTTTCTTCTCTTTTTATTGAAATACACCTTCAGAAAGGTGCACAGATTATCATTGTGCAGCTCAGGTTTTCACAAAGTGAACACAGCAATATAAGCGCGCAAAACCTAGAACATCACCAGCCCCTCGTAAGCTTGCCCTTCAGTCACTATCTCCCCCAAAGGCAGCCCTGTTTCATCCCAGTGGATGAGTTTTGACTGTTGTTGCATGTTTGTTTTTTGGGTTTTGCCTGGTTTTGATTTTTTATGTAAGTGGAGTCCTGCAGTATGTGTCCTCATGTGCCTGCCTTTTCTCGCTCAGCTCATCTGGTAGGTTCATCCTGGTTACGTTAGCTGTGGTGTGTGCATCTCATTTCTGTACGCTCTGTTGTCTGAAGATACCACTCTTTGGTGGTTATAAAGGAGTCAGATGCTCAGCAATCTGCTAGAGCCAGAGCTCTGCCAGTTCCCAAAGGGAAATCTGCTCGTCCTCATTATGCAACTGGGGGAACGGGAGGCGACACGTTAGAGAAAGAGGAACACGATGGCAAGGCAGGGCCACTCCACCCACCATGAACCCAGAGCAGTGTGGGTGCCAGTGTGGCTCCCATGCCTAGCCTCTCAGAGCCCTCAGTGGTGGGGAAAGGTTCTATTAGCAAATTCTAGAAGCCAAGCAGAAAAACCAGGGGTTTGAGAGATGGTAGGAGGGAACTTCGGTGTCTCTACCTAGACATCGCGCCAGGCCAATGCTTTTCTTAAGTGTGGCTGGCAGACCAGCGATCTCAGAGTCACCCGAGTTGCTTGCTAAAATGCAGCTTCCAAGAATAATGCCAGGACTCTATTGGGAATGGGGGTGGGGTGAGTGAGCTCAGGCCTCATCTATCATTGCAGGAATACAGTGAGTAACATTGTAACATTTGAAGTTGATAAAACAAGGAACTGGCCTATTGTTTAGCAATAAAATGGTAACCAACAGAAGATCTAAAATAGATAATGTAAAGTGGTTACCTGCCTGTAGGTAGCATTACTGGGGGTGGGGTGTGTACCCTCTTAATTAATCCGTGTGTGCTATCCTTTCACCGTCGATAAGCGTTTCTCTCTTTTTTTAATTCACTCTCAGGTAGATACACATGTATCACTTCTCACTCTAGTCCTCAATTCCTGTGGGCCAGGGCCTGGGAATCTGCACTTTTGATGAGCTTCCTAGGTGACTCTGAGTTCTCGAGTTCAAGAATTAGCTATCACTGCCCACACTCATAAGACGAGAAAGGAGACAGAGTAACTCATCCAAGGTCACCCTGTTTATTAATGGCAGGGCCAGAAATAGAAAACAAGTCCCCGGACCCAGGCTGTGATTTTTCTCTACATCGTGGCTTTCACCTTGGTGGGTACCCGTCCAATGGGCCTGGCTGTCAGAGGCCTGGGGGCAAGCTGGGGCAAGCTCAGCCGCGGGAGGCCAGGGGCCCAGGGCACTTCCACCTGCAGTGCGTTTGTAACACCTACTTCTTGTACACGGTTGCTGCTCGTGCCCTGCCAGCATCAGTGTCTGAGTCGTCTTCTCAGAAGGGACGCCGTCCAGAGCCCCCTGAACATCTAGGCCTTCAGCATCTACTGAGCACCTTCCAGTTCCAGGCACTATTTTAAGGGCTAGGATAAAAAGAGTACTAAGCCCTGGCCTTGTGGGGCTTACCGTCTAGAGGACAGTAGGTCCTGGGTGATAGGCTTAGCTAACTTCACCCAGGTAGAGGTCTTACAGGTGCTGTGGTGTTCACTTGTCCGGTTGACCGAGTGCACGCCTCGAGTGCCAGCTAATGCCTCCTGGTGTGGGGCCAGGGGCTGCTTGCACAAGTAAGAACCCCCACCAGGAGTCATGTGCAGGAGTGGTCACTGCAGTTTTGTTCCTACTTCAAATCACTGGGCACAGCAGACACCACCAAGGCATATGCACACCACTGAGGAATATTCAGCAATGAAAATGCATGTATTGTGGTAACAACAACGTGGATAAACTTTGGGAACAGTAAAGCAAGCACTTCTCAGAGAACTTCCTACCATATGATGCCATTATTCTAAAGTTCAAAGCTCAGGTAATACGTTGCTTACATGGGTGAGTATGTTAAGTGATCGTAAGATTTATGGGATGTTTTTAAGAGTGTAACGGGACACTTCTTCCATTTGGACCACCGGCGTAAACTGGCGCTTTATTGAGCAGTCTGGGACACACTGACACCTTTGATGTTACATAATAAAACACCAAAACAACAGGATGAGAAGAAGTCTGGATAGTGGTCACTTCCAGGGGGGACAGGGAACCCCGGTGGTGGGATGAAGAAGGATGTCAGAGATGTAAGCTACTGGGAAATGTCCCAGGTCTTGGTCAGGAAGGTAGGTTCACAGATGTTGTTAATGAGGTGGCATGGGAGCTCAAAAGAGAGAAAGCTGAATCTGTTCCTGAAAGTTAGGTGGCGTCATGGTAGGAGAAACCTCAAAAAGGAGCACTTCCCTCTGCCAGAGAAAGTTGTAGGTTTTTCAAGGATGAAGTGGTGGAGAGTGGGTCCAGTGAAGGCAACACATGGAGTAGGGAAGGCTGCCTGCCTGGATTCCAGGGTTGTGTACGGCCACAAAACCAAAGACCAGCTAAGGCTCCCACCGCCACCGCCAGGAAAAAGCCTGCACGAGACACCTGACTTCACAGTCCATGGGTAACTTCAAGCTGAGGTATAACTTAGAGTAAGGTGTGCACACATCATGAGTATACAATTCATGAGTATTTACAGGTCTATACATCCCTGAAACCATACTCAGAAGGTCAGCATACCCAAAGGTTCCCTATGCCCCTCCCTCCCTGGCTAGGTTTTTAACTTTGTTGCCACAGTTTTGGCTTACTTGGTGCTAAAAGACATATTTTGGTACATAGTCTTTTTTGCCAGAGTGACCGAGCACACTTAGGCGTGTGTGACTTTGCAACCCCATGGACTGTAGCCCGCCAGGCTCCTCTTTCCATGGGGATTCTCCAGTCAAGAATACTGGTGTGGGTAGCCATGCCCTTCTTCCAGGGGATCTTCCCGACCCAGGAATCGAACCCAAGTCTCCTGCATTGTAGGTGGATTCTTTACCAGCTGAGCTACCAGGCAAGCCCCACCACAGCTGCTTCAGGACCTTGGACAAGACCAGTGGGAAGTCTCCGCCCCTGCTACATGAGGTCTCTGCTGCCTCCCTGGCAGCACAGATTCATCATTACCCCTGCTTAACAGAGTCATTATTCTAGGCCCCAGGCCCAGCCACTGTGCTCTGGGAGTGGGTGACATTGGGGCGGTTCAGTGAGCAGACAGCCTCAATGCATAGTCATCTGGGTGCCCAGGCCTGAGAAGCCACCTCCCCCTCTACACCCAGGCAGTTCTGGATCCACATCTCTGGATCACCTGGCCTGGTTCAGGCCAGGTGAGCATGCCTGAGGACAGAGCCCATGTCCTCAGTTGTCCACATGGAAGGAGAGGCCTGAGTCATGCCGAATGTAAGTGGTACGCTGCTAGGCTTTGGGATGTAGTCACAGGCCCAGTTCACCAGTTGGTCAGGTGTGTCTATGAGCCTCCGAGGCTTCATGGTGGAGGATATGGCAATTTGCACAGCAGTCCTTCCATCAGCTGCAGGCTCCCGCCCTGCCTGCATCAGCACCCCAGGCTGCCCTCTGTCCAGCCTGTCCTCATCCAGTGTGGTTCAGAGTCTGGGTTTCAAAGGATTTCTTGTGGAGCCTTAGGCTCAGCAAGCTAATTAACCTCTCTGACGTTGTTTCCTCATCTGTCAACTGAAGATAAAAACATAAAAGTTTCTGCATCTGAAGTTGCTATCAGAATTCAGTGAGAGGTGTTTTTTTTTTTTTTAATGCAGGCCCCGAGCTGACCCAGGGTTCAATAACAGCCATTGTCACTGGGCAGCAGAGACACAGCACCAGCAGCCTTTCTGTTACCTAGGTAGCCAGCGCCTGACTAAAGCGGGAATCTGTTTAGGTGAAAGGAATTCATGATGTTGCTACAAAACCCAGGCACATGGGGGCCTCCTGCTCATGAGAACATTGTAGGGTTCAGGCCAGACGAGCCAGAGGTGTCTGAGGGGAGGAGTGGGGAGCTGAGGTCACTTGGCTGAGTCCCTGGGCTGTCTCCAGTTTGCAGAGTGGCAGGAAGTGGGAGTCATGTACACTTGGGACAGTTTGATGCCCGGGGACTAGGCCTGCAGCCGAGTCAAGATAGCCCGCGTGTACTGCACCCTTACGTACTGATGACACAGCGGCCCTCAGCGCAGAGTGTCTGACCTGTTGGACCTTGGCAGGTGTGTTCCCATACTCAGCTGGGCCTAACGGATGCCACTTCCAGCCAAAACTTAACGTGGGCACCTGCCCTCATATCTGAGACCTGGGCTTAGCAGGCAGAAGGAAAAGGTGGCGGTGGGGGGGTTGGCGGTGTGGGGAGATGTCTCGGAAGCCAATATGATCAGTAGACCTAATAACCTGCTGCAGACAATGACTGCTCCCCGCTGATGTGGGTGAGTGGGGCAGGGTGCATGGAGAGGTGCTGCCCTGCCGCCAGCAGGGACCCCAGCGCCCCAGGTTACATGGGCCTTCCTGAGCCAGAGGAGCAGCAGCTACACCCATCTCAGAGCTGCCACGGGAATTCCATTCCCCATCGCTCTGGTGGGGCCTGCTTCCAGGACTGGGCAGAGGCCTCGCTGGCTGTGGAAGAGGGGTGCTGGGGTCTCAGGCTCCTTCCGGAGAGCAAAGCCAGGGCAGGGCTCTGCAGAGGGAGGGAGCTCTCAGGGCTCAAGCTGAGGGCACCAAGCCAGGAAGGAATGTCAACACTCACATGGGGGTGCTTCCTAGACTCCCCCCCGCCCTCAGGTCCACTGAAATCCTGAGGTCAGGGGGCGCACTCTGGGACACCACAGTGCATGACGGGTGGCAGGGGCATTCCCACTTGACAGGTGACAGAGCCTGTGAGAGGTCAGAGAGTTATACAGGGTGTGAGAGCACCAGAAGTCGCACAGAGGCCCACCGTGGTAGCCACTTACGTGATCTTGTTCCCTAGGGAGGGGAGTTGTGTGGGCAAGAACTGGATCCAGGGCTGGATTTCACACCTCCAACTGTGACCATCTGGCGAGGGCAGTTTATAGAGAGGGCTCCCCAGGGACAGCAGCACACCACTCTGGGCAGTTGGGTGGGAAGCTGGGAGCAGTGGGCGTCACTGGGAACTGGCCTGGCCTCCTTGTCTCATCTGGCCGGATCTGTAAAGGGCAGCTCCCAGGGAGCGGCCCGAGGCAAAGACCTCAAATGGGGTTGTGTCTGATCAATTGATATTGGCTCCCTGGGGTGCAATGTAGAAAAGGATTCTAAGGTCATGCCAGAAAGTCAACTGCAATCAATTATTGATGTCTACCAAGAGTGTAGGAAGAGAGGGTGGTCATGCGTGCCCCATATATGTGCTATCTTTGTCTTGGTGCTTTATAAGGAGCAGCTTCTGGAATCCTCTGACTCCATCAAAGCAAAGGACACTTCCGTAACATTCTTGACGGCAGGCATAGGATTATGCTAGAACAGAAGCCCAGAAACTCCCTCTCAGAGAGCGGTGCCCAACCTAGTCCATTCTTACCCTTTTACTGTGATGCGTTCCAATTGCAAAGAATGTGTTGCAATTTAATAAACATGATTTAAGCACCTACTCTGTGCTGAGCCCTAAAGACCCACAGCTAAGTCCATCAAATTTCTTGCCCTACCAGGTGGGTATCATATGCAAATACTTGAATCTGGTTAACTCTGACTCTTTGGAAAAGACCCTGATGCTGGGAAAGATTGAAGGCAGGAGGAAAAGGGGGCAACAGAGGACAAGATGGTTGGATGGCATCACTGACTTCATGGACATGAGTTTGAGCAAACTGTGAGATAGTGAAGGACAGGGAAACCTGGCATGCTGCAGTCCATGGGGTCGCAAAGAGTCAGACACAGCTTAGTGACTGAACAGCAACTACTACAAGACCAGTCTTCTTGGGGAGGGAGCTCTTTAGCAGTGGGAAGAGGTGAGGCCCCATACCTGGAAGGTTTGCGCTGCGGGCCTCTCCAAAGACCAACCTTCCATTTTCCACTTGTTGGGGGGGGCGGTGGTGGAGGGCTTTCAGGTCAGCAGGCCCAGAACAGCACTTCTCAAACCTGAACATGCTTGTGACACATCCGGGGGTCTTATTAAAATGCAGGTGATCTGGGGCAAGGTCAAAAGTCTGCATTCCTCACAAGCTCCCAGGAGATGCCGAGGCAGTAGGATCTGGGGGGAACAAGCCCTCCCCACCCCCCAGAGCTGCCTCCTCCCCACAGAGGGCACTTATGAGGTGCCAAAGCCTGAGTTTGGGGGCAGGGAGAGAACATGATTCATGTTACCCAGAACCAGAAATCGGAGAGAAGGAGCCACACCCCTGCACGGCTCTGCAGGACAACCTGACCTAGGGAACACTCTACCCTAGGAGTGCCAGGGACAACGCTGAAGGTGCTGGCAGGCTCCTCTAGACTGAACAGCCCCACTACAATCATGGTGTCAGTGACAGCCAGCCACCCCTGGGCCGGGCACTGGGCTACACACTGATGGGCAGGTCTTAGGAAGGAAGGACTTCTGGTCTCCGTCACAGAGACTCTAGAAGACAGGCCGTGCATTATTCATCTGTGTCTCCCTATGCCCAGCACAGTGTCTCAGTAGCAGATATTTGATAAATGATTAATGAATGAATGATGAAAGTGCAGCTCAGCCCAGGCAGAGGGTACTATATGGGACCACATCCAGAAGGAAGGTGGGAAACAAGGTCAGAACCCCCAGGATGCCATATCAACCCCCACCCCGTTACCTTCTCACTAGGCCCTGGGAGGACTCACTCTGAACAGGGTGGCCTGGGAATCTGTGACCAGCCTTTCCTTGTTGTTTAGTTGCTAAGTCGTGTCCGACTCTTCACGACCCCATGGACGGTGGCCCATGAGGCTCTTCTGTCCATGGTATTCTCCAGGCAAGAATAGTGGATTGGTTTGCCATTTACCTCTCCAGGGGATCTTCCCAACCTAAAGATTGAACCCATATCTCCTGCATTGGCAGGCTGATTCTTTATCACTGAGCCACCTTGCCAGCCTTTACTTGTTGAAAAAAGAGAAATCTGTATTGCTCCAGGTTGACAATTCCCGAGTTCTTTTGGGAAAATGCTGGATCCAGATCCACCGTGCTGAGGGAGCAGGGCAGGACCAGGCAAAGTTTAGGGCTGGTCAGGATCCCATTATCCAAATGGTAAAATACATGGAGCTCTCCCCTTGTGCCAGCTCTGTGCCAAGCATGTCGCATGCTTGCATCCCAAGGCCACCTTGCTGTGGTCCAAGGTCGTATCCTGGTCCAAGGGCAGAGACTGAGGTAAGACTCAACCCAGGCGATCACACCCACACTCGGGAGACAGCATCCTCTAGGGATCAAGGTGAGGCAGTTGGGAGGAAGGACCTGGAGGTGGGCAGGCGGATGCAGTGGGATGATGGCAGTCCACAGCCTGTTGCCAGTGAGAAGCAGCCAGGAGGAGGCCATGAGTGGTAGTTCTTCCAACTACTGGCTTGCAGGCACTGATCTGGTTTGTGCGGAAGCTTCTCTGTGCCTTTGACATCGAAATTCCATGGAGCCTCAGAATGGATAGTCATTGTCCCATTTTACAAATGAAAGAAACTGAGAACCAGGGAGAGGAAGTGACTTGTCCTGGGTTGCTGAACTAGCCAGCTTCAGGGCCAGCATTCTGCCTGTGCACCCATACCCCCTCCCCTCCACTGGCCACCGTCTCCCACTCCCGTTTCCACCCTGGGTCCAGGTGCCCTGACCACCCCCATCCCCATCTGTAGATGAGTACTCCACCTGGGCCCGTGCACAATTGGCTGGTTGTGTGCGGGTGTTTGCCTGTGCCAGGCAGAGCTATGGAGGAGCCACCAGGGCTCCCAGGCGCAGTGGCGATCCTGGAAACCTCGTCCCTTGCAGACGTCTTGGGCCGCACTCAGGTCAAGCAGAGGAGGGTAACAGGTACAGGGGTGGGGGCCACGCCTTGATCCGTCCAGCCAGATGTGTCCAGGATGCTGTCAGGCACAGTGGGGCCTGACCTACCCAACCACAACGTGGTGCTTGGGAGGCTGGGCCACTCTCAGAATGCGATCTCCACCGGGCCCCAGTATTCCTGGGTTGGCCCTTGACCCCAGCCCCAGAGAGGCCCACCATCTCCTGGTTCCTCCACCAGACCCCCCAGCCCCCACCCCAGCTCTCTGTGCCCTTCTGGTATTGTCTGCCTCTCCCCTCTCTCACCATATTCTTCACCTCTGTCCCAGGAACAGTGATGCAGGCAACCAGTAGTCACTGTCCAACTCCCACTCCCAACTCTTAGTAGCCCCTCCCATCCATCAGGGTGACAGAGACACAAGTGATTAGAGGAGTTCTAAAAATATGGTTCCCGGATCAGCAGCAGCTGCAGCATTTGGGAACAGGTCAAAAATGCCAGCTCTCAGGCCCGGCCGTAGACCAACTGGCCGAAAGGTGGAGCCCAGCAGGGCATGATGATGGAAGACAAGGTTTGCTCTTTGCAGAGAGGAGGTGGACAACCAGGATTTTCTGCAGGGGGCTGGGGTAGTCATGCATCTCCACAGTAAGTACTCCTGTGAGTTGTCCAGTGAGGAGGGAACGCAGGCCAAGGGATTTGATGTGGAGAAGATCAAAGTTCTCAAGAGGAAGCTTTATGGGAGATAGGTTCCCCATACAGTGAAGGGACAGACCCATGAGCCACATGGATCAGGTCGGTGGGTCTGAGACAGAACCAGTTCTCTTGGCTACATTCCTCAGGCAGCGGGCTGAGAGGAGGGGAAACGCTGCACCTTCCCTCTGATCAGGTGGGAGGGATGCGGCCCCTCCCTACTTCCTGCCTTCCTGGAGGGCTTCAAATGAGTATGAACCTGCACCCCGCCACACTCCCAATTGTGGCATCACGTGGAGCCTGAGGTTGTCTGATGGCATTTTGGGGTGCCCCAGAACCTTGCCTCCATGCAGTGATAGCTGTTATTTATGCCCAGGCCTTGCTCTGATCTTAGGGAGAATATATCATCATAAATTGGCATGCCATGGCAAACAATTAAAAGAGAAAAATAAACCTCCATGCAATCTCAGGGTGCTCGGAAATGAGGAATTACAAGGTGGTGGCATGAAAAAATTATATAAAAATCTATTTTTACATCACAATAATGTGCTTTTATACGGGTAGTAATTTCTGGATGTGCAATAAAGTGGCTTTTACATCAGGCAGAATCAGAGTTTATAGGCAATCGGTGCTTTTATCTGGGAAAATATAACTCACCCGTCCCCACATCATCCATCCTGCAGGCAGCAGGCCTCATCTTCCCCAGCACCACTGGTACCGAGGAAATAGTTATGCAATTAAAGTGTCACCTCTCCACCTCCTTGCCCCCACCATGATCTCCCAACAACATTTTCCAGCTTCTGTCATTGACTCCTTCCCGAAGATGAGACAAGCCACGGGTCCAGGAGAGGGGAGTGGAGGGGCCCAACAGATGCTGCCCATTGTCTCCATTGGGCCATAAAGGAGCCCAGTGCTTAGAGAAAACACCACAGGACCAGTAATCCCTCCACAGACACCGAGGGTCTGATGTGTTGTTGTTTTTCAGTCACTCAGTCGTGTCTGACTCTGTGACCCCATGGGCTGCAGCACACCAGGCTTCCCTGTCCTCCACCATGTCCATCAAGTCGGTGATGCCATCCAACCATCTCATCCTCTGTCGTCCCCTTCTCCTCCTGCCTTCAATCTCCCCCAGCATCAGGGTCTTTTCTAATGAGTCGACTCTTTGCATCACGTGGCCAAAATATTGGAGCTTCAACTTCAGCATCAGTCCTTCCAATGAAATATTCAGGATTGATTTCCTTTAGGATGGACTGGTTTGATCTCCTTGCAGTCCAAAGGACTCTCAAGAGTCTTCTTCAACACCACAGTTCAAAAGCATCATTCTCCCACACTCAGCTTTCTTTATGATCCAACCCTCACATCCATACATGACTGCTGGAGAAACCATAGCTTGACTATACAGACCTTTGTCAACAAAGTAATGTCTCTGGTTTTTAATATGCTGTCCAGGTTTGTCATAGCTTTTCTTCCAAGGAGCAAGCGTCTTTTAATTTCATGGCTGTAGCCACCATCTGCAGTGATTTTGGAGTCCAAGAAAATGAAGCGTCTGCTATGGCCCTGTGCTAAAAGCCTAGGACCCTGCACCTGACTTGGAGAGCTCACAGTCTTGTGACAGTCAGGATTCAGGCAGGGAGGTGAAAGCTAGGGCCGTAAACAAAGGAAGAGTTGGGGCAGGGTGGGGCATGGCAGTGACAAGATATCTCCACTGGACAGAAGGGCAAGTGAGACAACTGAAGGAATGAAGATAATTCTGTCCTAGAGGACAGGTCCCAGTCCAGGCAATGTCTTTATCCGGGGCATTGAGACAGGCATCTGAGAGGAGTTGGTCGCTGTCCACAAGTGCAGAGTGCTGAAACTGTCTTTCAGTATCATTTAGTCTAACCCAGCATTCTATGGACCCTGCCAGGAGGCAGGTGACACATTCTGTTCAGTAAAGGTGTATACACAAAGGTGTATAGGCAGAGTTTAGGGAAATCAACAATGGATAGTGCGGAACCCCAGCACTGGCAAGAGAGGGGAGTTGTTAACCACAACCTGGAGGACAAGGGGCAGGGGCAGTTAATGGAACCCTGAGAGAATCACTGGATAAAAATAACCCATCACACAGGGGACCAGACTCGCTATCACCTGAAAAGCTGAGTATAGAAGGAAGCTTGAAGGAGACAGGTTTGGATAGGAGAGAGAGCCTACCTCCCTCTCCTCCCGCCCTCCATTCTCTGGCCAGTGCCTCCCAATGGCCATCCCCACCAGCAGCCTGACTAAGGGAGCCTGTTGGTGCTGCCCAGATGGGTCAGCCTCAGGGCAGAGAGCACAGTGGAGAAGGGCAGAGGGAAGATGTCTTTCATTTGCATCCAGCACTGGCACCTACTGGGAATTATTGGACAGGCTGGTAATTTGGACAAAATGTGGAAGTGAAAGTTGCTCGGTCGTGTCCGACTCTTTGCAACTCCATGATATACAGTCCATGGAATTCTCCAGCACAGAATCCTGGAGTGGGTAGCCATTCCCTTCTCCAAGTGATCTTCCCAACCAGGGGATTGAACTCCGGTCTCCTGCATTGCAGGTGGATTCTTTACCAGCTGAGCCACCAGGGAAGCCCAAGAATACTGGAGCAGGTAGCTTATCCCTTCTCCAGTGGGTTATCCCAACCCAGGAATCAAACCTGGGTCTCCAATGTAGCAGTGTATCAGTGACTATGATTACTATTTCTAGGCAGAGAATCTTTGAGTTTTCCTCTTCTCACATTTTTTTGTTCACCAGAATCTACACTCAGCATCAGCCTCGACACTCTGACCTGACACCACATAAAGAACCTATATGATATGGTGGAAAGGAATTCCATACGGTAGTGTAGGTGGGCTACAGGCCAAAGTGGCTCTTCTGGCAAGTGAAGTGGAAGTCCTGAGGCAAACCCGGGTTCCAGCATTTCTGCTCTTGGAACGTCCCCCCCTCCAAGAAATCCTCACATGGGAACAGGTGTGAGGATGCTCATGGCAGCATTCCTTGTGGTGGGAGACAGAGGGCTGATTCCTGGGAGGCTGCTTGGGCAAAATGCACTGGCAGCAAGCCTTGGGCCCTCTGCAATAGCAAGAAAATTGCTGTTCAAAGAAACTTGTAAGAGTCTTAAAAGCAGTGCTGAGTAGAAAAAGCGAGAAAGAGAATGAGATCCATAATTCTGAAGCACTCAAATAAGATTAAAAATACATGCACACCAAAAAAAAAAAAAAAAAAGCCATTTTGCAAGCACTTTTCCATTTTAGAATGGTTGACTTTGTAAAGAGAGGGAGTGGCATTGACAGGATAAATAAACAGCACCCTAAATCAGAGGAGTCAGCAGGGACTCTGGAGCCAGAACACCTGGGCTGGAAGCAAAGCAGTTTCGTTGTGTGACCTGGCATGTTACTCGGATGCTTCATCTTTTTCCTCTCTTGGCTGTGCTGAGTCTGGGTTTCCCAGGCAGCACTAGTGGTGAAGAATTCGTCTGCCATTGCAGAAGACATCAGAGATGTGGGTTTGATCCTTGGGTCAGGCCTGGAGAAGGGAATGGCAACCCATTCCAGTATTCTTGCCTGAAGAATCCCATGGACAGAGGAGCCTGGCAGACTGCAGTCCATGGGGTCACAAAGAGTTGGACATGACTTAAGCTATTTAGCAGGCAAGTGCTGGGTCTTCATTTTGGCATGTAGGATCTTTCAATTGCAACATGCAAAATCTTAGTTGTGGCATGTGGGATTTATTAATAGTTCCCTAACCGGGGATCCAGGGGTTTCTCTGATGGCTCAGCAGTAAAGACGTGGGTTGGATCCCTGGGTCAGGAAGATCCCCTGGAGGAAATCCCCACTCCAGTAATTCTTGCCTGGAGAATCCCATGGACAGAGGAGCTTCATTAGGCATAGGGTTACAGTGCATAGGGTCCCACAGAGTTGGTCATGTGGTCAGAGAATGCATATATCCGGGATCCGACCCAGGTCCCCTGCATTGGGAGTGTGGAGTATTGGCCACTGGACCATCAGGGAAGTTCCCACTCCATCTTTTAAATCAGAAGAAATGGTAATATCTCGATTCTGAGGTGCATTTATGAGACCAGCTACTGGTCCAAAAAGACCTGTTCTGGGCAGGAGTGTCCACAATGTGGTCAGAATATGCAGGCAGGGGAGCCACTCTGGTTGTTTGGAGGTGGCCCCACAGCAGCCTTGCATGTGTGGTCAGCCACAGGGGACAGTTTCTCAAAGAAGGACATGGCTCACCACCTATGGCGGGATAACAAGCCACCATTTTGGATTCCTTGCTTCCTTTCTCAGCCTCTTCTCCACTAAAATGCAAAATATACCCCCTACCCCATTTTGTTGTTAGCAGTCATTAACAGTTTCTGTCATTAACTCCTGAGTTGGTTTGAATTTGTTGATAGAATTAGTTCCCTGTCACCTGAAAAGCTGAGAAAAGATGGCCTTAGGGAACAAGCCATATGCAGGCTGTGTTCTCATGGGAGAAAGCAGAATGAGCTCCTGGGGTGTGTGATTGCCAAGAGCAACCACTCAAAGCGGGTAGGATGCCAGATTGGTCGGGGGTGGGGGGAATGCTGGGCTCTCCATGGAAGGCACCCCAGTCTAAGAGTCTATGATGGAGGCAGAAGCGGGTGAAGACAAGCATCTGAGTTTTGCCAGGAGCTGCCCAGGGACCCCAAGGTGTCAGTTCATACTTCCACATCATCCAGTCGGGGCAGGGCCAGGCTAGCAGCATCTCAATGGGTGATGTGAAAGTGAAAGTGAAGTCGCTCAGTCATGTCCAACTCTTTGCAACCCCATGGACGGTAACCTACCGGGCTCTGCGGTCCATGGGATTTTCCAGGCAAGAATACTGGAAGGGGCTGCCATTTCCTTCTCCAGGGGATCTTCCCAACCCAGGGATCGAACCCGGGTCTCCTGCATTGCAGACAGACGCTTTACCGTCTGAGCCACTAGGGAAGCCCCTAGGTCTCCCTATTTCCCACCCTTCTCTCTTCCCCCCTTCTCTTCCAGGGCGCTGCACATTCTGTAAGGTTCAGATTTCTTTAATTCAATCCCCTTTCTTCCTGGCTTTCCACTTTTTCTGTCTTTCGTGCCAGCAGGGAGGAGGAGAAGGGCTTGCTGTGAGCTTTTTCTCCACACTCGGGGATCAGACACTGCCCAGACTCATTTGTGCCAGGACAAGGAGGTAAGTGAGCAGCCCAGCAAAGGACAAACAGCTTCATCTAGCAGCCCTCTGCCCTATGACCCTGTCACACAGCATCCAGGGAAGAGAACTAAGACACATCTCCACGCGGACTTGGGTGCAGCGGATTGAAGAGTGTCCCCCAGAGGGTATGTCCAAGTCCAACCCGTCCCCAGCAAACCTGTGAATGTGACCTTATCTGGAAGGAGTCCTTGCAGATGTCATTAAGTTTGTACTTGAGTTAAGGAGCTCATTGCAGGATGAGATCATCTGGATTCAGGGTGGGCCCTAAATCTCCTTCTAGGAGAAAGGAGAAGGAGGTTTGAGACAGAGACACAGGGAGAAGGCAGTGTGGGAGGGGAAAAGCACCTTCCCTCCTCCCTTCTGAGTTCTTATCTGAGAGCCCTGCACTCAGAGACAGATTTTTTAACATTTTACTATGTTTTTTTTTTTTTTTAACTGTATTTTCTATGGGGGTATAGCCGATTAACAATATTGTGATAGTTTCAGGTAAACATCGAAAGACTCAGTCATACATAAATATACGTCCATTCTCCTCCAAACTCCCCTCCCATGCAGGTTGTCACATAATATTGAGCAGAGTTCCCTGTGCTATACAGTAGGTCCTTGTTAGTTGTCCATTTTAAATATAGCAGTGTATACTATGTCCATCCCATCCCTAAATATCCTTTCCCTAAATATATCCATCCTAAATATCCCTTCCCCCATCCGTCCCCTTGCTCCGCAACCATAAATTCATTCTCTTAAGTCTGTGAGTCTTCAAAGACAGATTAACAAGAGAAAAGCAAATGGAAGTTTATGAAGATATACACCTCATATTCATGAGGGCAGGAGGAGAAGGGGGCAACAGAGGATGAGATGGTTGGACGGCATCACTGATTCAATGGACTTGAGTCTGAGCAAACTTTGGGAGATGATGAAGGACAGGGAAGCCTGGCGTGCTGCAGTCCATGGGGTCGCAAAGAGTCAGACATGATGTAGCAAACACAGCAACAACAACACCTCATGTACACAAGGGAGATACCCAGGGGGAAATGAGCAACTCCCCGGAGGTGGTTTTAGAATTCAGGATTAAATACCATTTAATGGGAGAGGGCAGCAGGGAGGTCAAATAATATTTAGGAAAGATGAAAGGGGCCTCAGAAGAAGAGACGGGAGTAGTTGTTGGTGACACAGTCTGTCTGCCTGTCATGTCGTTTCTAGTTTCCACTCCTGTGATGCGAGTCAGTCCCCCTTGGTTGATGAAACCCTTGGGGAGGGGATTGATGACAACAGAGCTTCTTTGGGAGGCTCTGTCTTTAGGCAGATGAAGGGAGTTCAGGGAAACCCTTTTCCTGCATTTACTGTTTTTCTGTTGTCTACAGTTTAAAGTAATCAATACCACAGAGCGGTATGTTTAGAGTGACATGTCCTGAACTTCTACAGGCATATTTTGGGGCTGCCCTTCAGCGAGCAGAGATTGGAGCTATGCCAGCACAAACTGGGGAGCACCGGCGGCCACCAGGGGCTAGAAGAGGCTAGGACTTTCTCCCAAAACTTTCCCTAAGAGGGAACACGAGGCCCTGTGGATTTGGCAGAAATGGGACACTGAGGCTCCAAGCCACCTCAGCCCTCCTTGGCCATGAAGGGCTGGCCCCACACAGCACCAGCCATTGCCCTGCCTCCCAGCTGAGACCCTTGCTGCGTGGTGCCCGCCCCAGGATCCCCGGCTGGCCCCACCCTGCTGCCGCTCCTTGGCCTCAGGCAGGGGAGAGGAGGGCAGCACCGACCCCTCGTTCCCTGCGGTGATTTCATGCCCCATAAAACGGGCGATCAAAAATAATAGACACACAGCAGTCTGCCCAGGGCCTGCCTACTGCAGCGGGGAGCACTGAGGTCGCTGCCTGGAAAATCAACCAGTTCCCAGCTCTGGTGGGGAGAAAGAACATCGAGGCAGGAGCCACAGAGCCCCAGCCAGTAAATGGGCTGAAAATCAGCAGCCTCTCCCCACGGCAGCCACGCCCTCCTTTCCCGCTGCTGGGAGGTGGGTTTCCAATCTCCAGACAGCTGTCTGTCGCCCGGCACAGCTGATGGGGACGGTGACTGAGGGGGAGAACAGGCAGAGGGGTGAGAAAGAGAAGGTGGGAGGTTCTGGGCTCTAGGGGCTCCCAGAGAGTCCTAGATGCCTCTTCAACAGCTCTGAGCCTCCAGCCATCGCCTTGTGAGCACCCGTGTCAGAGCTGGGCACCTAAGGAGTCCTCCGGCGATAAAGGCCCTGCGGCCAGTCTGTCTGCACTGAGTGAGCACGGGGCGCCAGGCTCTTCTAAGAGCCTCCAGCAGGGTCCAGAGCCTGTACTCCTGTGCCTCTAAAGAATGAGCTGCTGTCTTATTTTCAAGCAAAGAATAAATATTTTAACAAGGAATTGGGTGAACGAGGGTTCTGCAAACCATCCCCGTGGGGCCAGGGGCTGGGACTTGGGTTTATCTCAGTGATGCTGCCACTCACTGATGAAACGCATTTCAATAATGTGTTTTGAAATGGAGGGGAAAGGAGAGCCCCACAGAAATATTCCCTATGTCTCCTTTTCATCACACTACAGAGAGCCCCTCTTTCCCCTCCCACCTTGGGACCATGCTCCCACCTGCCCAGCACTGGCTCCAGATGACCCTGGGTTCCCCCAAATGTCTTACTTGGAGAACTGCCAAACTCTTCTAGCATTTTCCTGCCTTTAACTTCCTGTCCTCTTTAAGTCTACTCTATAGCCTAAAAAAAAATGTCAAGGGCTTCTCGAACAGCTTGGCCTAATTCTTCTCTGTCTGGAGCTGACCTAATCCTTCACCCATGCATCTTGCTCCTCAGGAAACTAAACACCTCGGTCACTTCATCTCCCTGTGCCTCTACTAAAGGCAGTTCCCACTTTCCAGAACATTCCTTTCCACTTTCACTGTGTCTTAATATCCTACTACTGTTCCAAAGCCCAGCTCACATGTTACCTTTATTCTCAATTCATCCCTGAGAAAAACTGGTCACTTCTTCTCTTTCTGTCTCTTTGGACAGCTCCTATCACAGTGCCTCCGTTTCTCATTACCGTGGCTGTCTTGTGTATATTCCCTGCCAATGGCCAGATGCTAAGGTCCTGACCAAGGACAGTGCCTGGCGCATAATAGGCATCTAATACATGCAGCCAAACTGCAGTAGCCTGCACGTGTGCTCAGTCGCTCAGTTATGTCCACCTCTTTGAGACCCCATGGTCTGCAGCCTGCCAGGCACCTCTGTCCATAGAATTCTCTAGGCAAGAATATGGCATGGGCTGCCATTTCCTACTCCAGGGGAACTTCCCAACGCAGAGATTGAACCTGAATCTCTTCCATCTCCTGCATTGGCAAGTGGATTCTTGACCACTGTGCCACCTGGGAAGTGAATAACCTATAGACCCGGGTCATAAATGACTTTTGTTGCAAGCCACTGAGGTTTTTTAAAGTGCTTTGTTACACAGCTTCATTATGCCAAGAGCTGACTGAGACAGTTGAGTCCAGAGAGACTGGAACAGTATGACACTGAGCATGTAGCCTTGGCAGAGAGCTATTCCACAGGCAGGGTGAGTGACGGAGTGCTACTGTTAGGTTAAGCTTACTGTTCCCTCGTGGCTCAGATGGTAAAGCGTCTGCCTACAATGCAGGAGACCCCAGGTTCGATCCCTGGGTTGGGAAGATCCCCTGGAGAAGGAAATAGCAATCCACTCCAGTATTCTTGCCTGGAAAATTCCATGGACGGAGGAGCCTGGTAGACTGCAGTCCATGGGGTCGCTAAGAGTCGGACACGACTGAGCGACTTCACTTTCACTTTTCACTTTCATGCATTGGAGAAGGAAATGGCAAACCACTCCAGTGTTCTTGCCTGGAGAATCCCATGGATGGAGGAACCTGGTAGGCTACAGTCTGTGGGGTTGCAAAAAGTTGGACACGACTGAGCGACTTCACTTTCATGTACTGTTAATGTGGTGATAAAGAGTCAGACCTCACAGGTTCAAGCCCTGGTTCTGCCACTTGCTGCTATGTGTGTGTCTCTGGGCAAGTGATTCATTTTCATCATCTATAAAATAGGGATGACAATAGACTCTGTCTCATGGGGTTCTTGTGAAGAACCAGTGGGTAGACGCCAAGCTCAGTGCATAGCAGGTGGCGACGGCTCCTCGGGTTTGACAACTTGAGGTGGATGACTCGAATTTGACTAATTATAAATGACTGTCATCTGTCCCTCATTGCTGATCTGGCTTGCTGGCCCTCTGCCTGGTTCCACACAGCAGGCGCTGTATCTGTCAAGAGGACTCCACAGGAGAGAGACAGCTTTTCTCTGCCATCGTCCGTGCTTCCCCTTGAACTCTGATGTTTTATGAGTGGCGGGCAGCAGCCTGTGCCCTGCCTTCCATCAGAAGAACTGAGCGTGTCTCCTGCTCCTGTCATGGACCTCTCACCGCGGAGAGAGAATAAACCACAGCTCAGAAAGGCAGAGGCCGATGAAAGCAAGGAATGGAGGTGGTGCTGACGGTGATGACTTCACCTTCCTGGCTCATGTGAGTCACTGTTCACCCCGCTACCAGGACCCCTAGCTTCTCGAGATGGACAAGAGTGTTGAAGTCTCCATGTCACCTCCTTGTTTGTCACGTCAACAGACAGTCATTGCACCACATCCCCAGGAAGCAGGGGACTCTGGCAAAGCCCCTGCATTCTGGAAGCTTCCAGTCTGGCTGAGGTAGCCAGAGGACACCGGAAATAGCCAAGCAAGTCAGTGCATCAGGTACCGACAGGACTCTCAAAGCCACCCAGCAGAAGATCCCACGAGGAAGGGACACCAGAATCTTACAGGGAATACCTGAGAGGGGCTAGAAGGATAGCAAAAGCTTAGATAAATGGAGACTAGGGTGGACAGAGGCATCTCAGGCACCCTGCTCCAAACCCCACCCCTCCCACCCCGCCGTGTGGAATCTGCAACTGTCTCCTTGCCCCCACAGCAGCTGTTCCCTCATCCCAGGAGGGGCGGGAGCTCGCCAGAGCCTCCTTCCAGGCTCGGCTGGAAATGGTCCTCAAACAGAGACATTCCCTCCCGGGCTGCCATTTTCCAGGGCTCCCAACACCCCAAAGCCAGAAATAGGGGGCGGGGGAGGAATCAAGTCCTGCAGACATCTGGCATCTCCAGGCTCGGGGGCTGGCGTGAACAGAGGACTCAGAGCTCCCGGGATTCCTACCCCCACTGTGGCCGCTGCAGGAGATGGGCTGATGGCAGAAAGGATGGTGGGCATGACAGCAGAGAACAGAGGCCTGAGCTGACCCGACTGTGGCCTGGAACAGGCCACCGCCCATCACCGCATCACTGTGTCCCCATCTGGCAATGGGGAGACCACCATCTTCCTTTCCCAGCAGGACCAGAGCTATGAAAAAGAAAGGCTTGGATGGGATACATGGTGGAGGTAAAGGCACAGGAGAAGGGTTGTTTATGGTAAATTTGAATAGTAGGGTAACTCTCCTCTTCTATAAAGAATTCCAAGCTCGTAGACCCCTCCAACAGAAGCAGAAACCTCCAGCCCCATCTGCACTCCACCACTAGCAGCCCAGAGACCAGCATAATAAATAATAATAACAGCAAATACAGAGCATTCACAATGTGCTAAGCCCTGTTCCAAGTCCTTCACATGCATTCGCTCATTTTCCCTGTGATGTAGGTTCCATTATACTCCATTTTGCAGAAGAGGAGGCTGAAGCACAGAGAGAAACTTGCCCGAGGTCACACAGCTGGTGGGCCACGAGGTTGAATTTCGGCATGGCCATGTTTGCAACCCCGCTCTTGTGCTGCCTCTACCCCTCAAAGGGCCTCGGGGAATCTCTTTGGCCCAGAACTGGGAAGACGGACATGTGACAAGTCCCCAGGTTGTGCCATGAAGCAGTTTTCTCTGTGTGGTGCTCAGTAGAATCCCCCCCGAGTGACTTGGGGCGGGAGGGCAGGGAACAGGGACAAGTGAGACACCCTGAGGTAAACTAAATGGACTGAAACCGAGAAATGCACACGGAGCCGAGAGCAAATAAGAGGCCAGACATGGGGCTGGAAGCTGCTCTTTTTAAGATTATTTTGAAGAAAAGGAAAGAGAAGGGCCTGGAAAGATGGATCGATAGGAAACAGCCCAGTGCCCCGCAGAGGCCTCGGCTCCCCATTCAGCAGCCATAGCACCACCAACCTTGAGAGGGGAGACAGGCGGGCTGGGGAATGCATGGGGTCGGAGATGGGTCACAAAGAGCCACTTTCTGACCAGAACAGGTTATGCTCCTGGTAAGTACCCTGAATGCCTCGGGGTGCTGGCTGGGCAGGGGCTGTAGGAGCGGCATTGGCCACCACTCAGGAATGGAGATTCCCTGGTGGATCAGTGAGTAAAAAATCCGCCTGCAATGCGGGAGACCTGGGTTCAATCCCTGGGTTGGGACGATCCCCTGGAGAAGAGAAAGGCTACCCACTCCACTATTCTGGGCTGGAGAATTCCATGGACTGTGTAGTCCATGGGGTCACAAAGAGTTGGACACGACTGAGCGACTTGCACTTGCACTTTCAGGAAGGAACATTGCCAAGGATGTGAGCCCTCCCTCCCGCCTACGGCACCGGGCTGGCAGGGAGGAGACCCTGGAAGGGGGACGAAGGGCAGCACCATGGATGGTAGGGCCTGGGGCTCCGAGGCCCACTGGCTCCCACGTCTGGCGGTGGATGCTGGCAGAGGCTGGGATCTCCGTCAGCACCCACACGTGGCCTTTCTCTGTGGCCTTTCTGCTCGTGAGTCAGTTTGGGCTTTTTTTCACAGCACGGCAGCCTCCGGGCAGTCAGACTGCTCCTGTAACAGCTGAAGACTTCCAGAGTGAGAACTCAGTTCAGCCAGTGAAGCAGAAGCTTCAAAGACCAAGCCTTGGAAGCCACATAATGTCACTCCCACCATCCTCACCCAACACCGTCTTGCAGCCTTGCCTGCCACAAGGGGCGCTAGGGGTCAAGGTAGGGGGCGTGGATCTCCCACCCCATCTGGGAGGGGAGATAGCCTTGCGGCCATCCCAGAAAGGGCAGTCGGCCAACCGTCGTAGACTTTTCATGACCTGAGTTCCCCAAAGCCCTCCCTTCCCCAGGTATATCAGGGAGTGTCCCAAAGTTACTCTGTGTCGAAGTGTCACGCAGGAAATTACCTCTGCGTGCAGCCAGACTAGCTTCCCAGAGCTCACAGGACAGAAAGGCTCACACACCGGATGAAGATTCTCGAATCACATGGCTTATTAAATCAATTAAAACGCACGGTGAGAAGCAAGGGCAAAGAGCTGGGTAAGTCAGCATGCTCAGGCTGGGGTGCCCGCGGGTGCGAGAAGCACAGTGCCGAGTCCTGACTGCCCATTCCCACACGGCCTGCTCCCCGCTGCTGCAGCAGTCTTGTCCCAGATGGTGACGGGAGGATGGGTCGGGTGAGCCAAGGGGCTCCGACTCTGTCAGAGATGTGCAGAGGCGGGGCCTGTACCAGTCAGCCTGGGGAGAAGCTATTCGTTTTTTTTTTCTAAAGATTCAAGCCCACTTGGCACTTTATTTAGATTATTAAAGGTATTTTCCACAGTAGGAGTTAATAGAAGTTAGCATCTGGGTTATTTGAATTTACTAATTTTCCTGGGCATAGCACACATGGAGCCAGAATGAGTGTTGCCTGTGGGTGGCCAGTTTAAGACCCTGTGAATATTGAGCATGTTGGGAGTGTCACCGATATTTAGCGTATCATGGATATCCATGCCTAACTGGTTTTTTTTTATCTTTATCTATCAGTAATACTCTTGTCTGTTCCATTCTTTGTCTCTCATTCACATACACAGATTCTGTATACTTTAAAATGTTTCACCAGCTGTTTGCTTTGATAGTCAATTTTTTTTTTAATCGGAATTGGATATTCTTAAAAGATCCAGCCAACACACGTTACACACATTCGTTCTGGAAAAGGGCCCTCTGGGTGTCTTGGCTCAGTTCTCAGATGACTTCGGACGCGTTGCTGCCTCTCGGTCCAGTCACTGCTCTTCCTCATCTCTCGGCCCCTCTGGTGACTATGGCTGAGGACCTCACCCCAGACTTAGGACGGGGTCACTCTTCTCCCCTATGACTCTTCCTCTGAAACCTGGAAAGGCTTGCCAACTGCCATTACAAGTGGCTCTAACAGACTCTAACCTGCTCAGGGCAGGCTCGCTCCCTGACTATGCCCCATATCGCAGAGACCAGCTCTCTGCCACCCTAAAAATGTTCCATGCAGAGCTAGGTTTGACTCAACAGAAACCGCCCCACTCTCAGACCTGCCTGGTTTCCTATGGGACCAGCCATACCTTTCACAGGCAACCTGAGAAGGCTGTGGTCAGCCTTGTCCTAACAAGACCGTCCTGACAGTCCAGCCACATATCTATGCAGTTACTTCCCTGCATGTGGTCACCAACCATCCGTCCCAGGTGAGCTGGTGAAGCCCATCCTGGTTCTGATCTAGGTCTTTCCTTCAATGTGAGGTAGAGAGCCTTGGGCCTGCCTGCCTCCTCCCCCAATCACATCCCCATTTCTGCTCCTCATCTCCAATGAGCAAATGCTTCTGTTTTTTGTTTCTAGGTTTTGGGGGTTTTTTTTGGCTGTGCTGGGTCTTTTTTGAGACAGTCAGGCTCTTTCTTGTGGCTGGCAGTCATCTTCCAGTTGTGGCTCGTGGACTCTGAAGCTCGCAGGCTCTGTAGTTGCAGTATGTGGGCTTGGTTGCTCCACAGCGTGTGAGATCTTAGTCCCCTGACCAGGGACTGAGCCCACATCCCTGTATTGGAAGGCAGATTCTTAGCCACTGGACCACCAGGGAAGTCCAGCAGATGCTTCTGTTTAATTCAGTTGCTTATTGTGGAATATCTACTAGGTAGTGCCGGGCAGTATTCGAGGCTCTGGTGATTCAGCAGTAAACTAAACAGGTCAAATCCCTGCCCTCGTAGCCTTTGTATTCTAGTGGAGGGGACACACAAGATGCCGCATCAATACATAATACGGTGTATTAGAAGGTGCCCAGCACAAGGTCGGGGGCTGGGCGCTAATCCAAGGGTAAAGGTGGAGATTGTGGAGGAGGGGAGTGAGGCTACCATTTAAATATGATGGACAGCAAAAGTCTCACTGAGAAGGTGACATTTAAGTAGAATCCTGAAGTACAGTAGAGAGCTTACCATGTGAATGTTGGGAAAGGCAGTCTGGGCAGAGGGAGAAGCTGGTGCAAAGGCCTGGAGACTTGGGACAGAAACAAAGATATCTTCTAGGTTATAGATTAAAAAAAAATCTCTTTGCCTCTGCAAGGGCAGGTTTTTCCAAAGATGAGATGAGGGAGGACCCATCCTCGGACCAAGCCTCCATCGGGTTAGGTGTTTGGGTCATCAAGACACCACCCACCCGACCCTCCAACGGGGAGCAGACTCTTGTCTCACCTACATGATTACAGGACTTCTGCAAGGGCTCACTGAAGAGCACAGGGACATCTGGTCCCAAAGACAAAGCCAGGTGTCCACCCTCCAATGCAGAAATTGCTTTTAATACTAAAAGAACAATCTTCCTAACATTCCACGTTTTACATCCAGTCTTTCTGATAACTTTTTTGCACTTATTTAAGTTTTTGAAGCCAGTATACCCATGAAACTCTTTTAGGAATGATTATTATCACCCCATTTTGTCATCAGGGCTTCCCTGATGGCTCAGATGGTAAAGAATCTGCCTGCAATGGAGAAGACCAGGGTTCGATCCCTGGGTCGGAAAGATCCCCTGGAGAAGAAAATGGCAACCCACTCCAGTGTCCTTGCCTGGAAAATCCTCTGGATGGAGGAGCCTGGCAGGCTACAGGCCAGTGGGTCACAAAGAGTCAGACATGACTGAGCGATTCCACTTCACTTCTTCACTTCATTTTGCCGTTTGGGAACTGAGGTTTAGAGAGGGCAGTTCGCACGTGCAAGGACACACAGCCAGCCCCTGTGCTGTGCTGCTTCTTTGTCCGAAACAACTTGGCCTCTGAGCCTCGAGTGGCTCATCTGAGAATGAGAAGGCTGCTCTTCCCCAGCAGGGTGTGGGGAGGAATAAATGAAAAGTAAGAAGGGTGGCACATAGCAGACACTCTTCAAGTTGTTACTATTGTTACCGCTCTCACTCTGCAGCAGGAAAGGGGGCTCTGAGTTCATCAGGGGTGCCAGTCCCCCACCCACACCTCAGTCTGGCCTGGAGGGTCCCCTGGGGACACACAGGGCATTCTGTGGGGTGCAGGAAGGGGAGGGGGGGGGTCTCAGATAGGGACTGGGCTCCTCTGGGCTATCTATTCTTCATCTTCCTTTTCTTCACCAGCTGCAATAATTTAACAACCCTGAGAGTGAAAAAAGATAGCTGGGGAAGCAAATGCGGAATAGCTTAAATTAAAATTAAATTGAAATAAATTAAATTAAATGGGCAACTTTCCGGTGCTCATCTCTCAGGCCAAATTATTGTGGAGCACTCAGGCTGCAGAAGAGGTGGCCTTGGGGTGGATTCTAGCGCTTCCTGGCGGCCAAGCAGGGTGGCCCTGGCTGCCCACCTGCCCTGCCGGGGCTGCTGCTTCTGGAGACCACTCCTGGTTGAGGGAGGTGCTGGAGGAGCCCAAGAAGTCAGAGGCTCAAGGCTGGCCATGCCCACCCCTGTTTCCTTCATCTTGTCTGCTTCCACCATCAGGTACCAGGTAAAGGAGAGACTTGGGCTTCCCTGGTGGCTCAGTGATAAAGCATCCGCCTGCCAAGCTGGAGATGTGGGTTGAAGCCCTGAGTTGGGAAGATCCCCTGGAGAGGGAAATGGCAACCCAACTCCAATATTCTTGCCTCGGAAATCCCAATGACAGAGGAGCCTGGTGAGCTACAGTCCATGGGGTCGCAAAAAAGTTGGACAAAACTTAGGGACTAAACCACAAAGTTGAGACTTGTATCCAAGACTAATGATCCCCAGCTCCAGGTCCCTTCGCTGGAGGAGGTGCATCTCTGATTAGCACCTGATTGCTAACACCGGATCTAAGCTTGACTCCCTGGGTTTTTAAGGCCTAACTTAGCCTGGGATGTGACGGAGCCCAGCTACTCTGCAGGGCACAGGCCCTTCAGCTGTTGCTTGTCTCCCGAGCCACCACGGGCACTTCAGATCAAAACAAAACAGAGTCCAGGCCAGGCCCAGGGCTCATGGGCCTGAGTTCCTTCAGCTTCCCATCAAATTCTACCGCCCCAGGGTCCAAGGTTAGAAGAAAATTTGCCGCAAGCAGAGAGTTTCTTTCAAGTCTCGGTTCTGAGTGAAAAATTCATGTGCATTTTGCATTCTGTCTCATGGTAAATTCATGTTTATTTTAATGTGTAACATTTTCCAGTATTTACCAATAAGTAAAACTGACATGCCCGGAGGCTGTGCCCCTTTATCCTGGTTCTTCCAGGCACAAGGCCTGGCAGCGCCTGAGTGAGAACCAGCCTCCCTGTCCCTCTGCACGTCCCACCCCCAGACACCCCGGGCTGGAATCCTAGAAGGTGGGAAGATCCCAACAACAAAATCGAGGGTATTTACAGCATAGATGAACCTCGAAGGTTATGGTAGGTGAAAGCCAGTCATAAAAGGACAAATACTGAATGATTCCACTCATGAGATTTATAGAAACAGAGAGTGGTTGCCAGGCAGCTGGAAGTGGGTATAGGGAATTATTCTTTCCTAAGTGCATGGACTCAGATTTGCAAGATAAGGAAGTTCTAGAAATGGATGGCACAACAGTGTAATTGTCCTTAAAACCACTGTCGTGTTGTTTGGTCACTCACTTGTGTTCGACTCTTTGAGACCCTATGAACTGTTGCCCAACAGGCTCCTCTGTCCATGGAATTTTCCAGGCAGGAATACTGGAACGGGTTGCCATTTCCTCCTCTAGGGCATCTTCCCAAACCGGGGACTGAACCCACATCTCCTGCATCTCCTGCATTGGCAGGCGGATTCTTTACCACTGAGCCACCAGTTCAGTTCAGTTCAGTCGCTCAGTCGTGTCCAACTCTTTGCGACCCCATGAATCGCAGCATGCCAGGCCTCCCTGTCCATCACCAACTCCCTGAGTTCACTCAGACTCACGTCCATCGAGTCAGTGATGCCATCCAGCCATCTCATCCTCTGTTGTCCCCTTTTCCTCCTGCCCCCAATCCCTCCCAGCATCAGGGTCTTTTCCAATGAGTCAACTCTTCACATGAGCCACCAGGGAAGCCCCTAAAACTACTGTGCTGTACACTTAAACATGGTTAGGATATTAACATTTATGTATTTTTAAAATCACAATTTAAAAAACAAAAAATGAAAGCATCAAAGATCAGAAAGGGTAACAGACCAGGGTCTCACCTGGGGTTAGGGGCAGGGCCCCCAGGCTCCCCAGGGAGGTGGTGGTAGAGGCAGCCTCCTGGCTACCTGGGTTGTCCCCAGGAAAGAGACCTGGAAAGCTGGCATTCCAATCTCTGAATATTACAGATGAGGAAATTAAGGCCCGGGGAAGGGGGGCCACCTCTGCAAGCTGCAGAGTTAAGAGTGACCCCCTCCAGGGGTGATTTCCAAGGGTTGGCCCGAGCTCTCTTCTGGAGATCCAGCAGCTAGAAGGATGTTGGGTGAGTCAAGCCAAGCCCCACCTGCTTCCCCCTTTTAAAGGGTGCAGATAACCGTTGCCCCCTCCCTAGGCTGCAAGGAAGATGATTAATTAATTAACCTTCCTTAAGGGCTCAGGCACAGGCTAATGGGCAATAGGCCTTCTCATTGTTATTTTTAATCAGACTTTGCAATTTTATAGCTCCCGTCACCCAGAGCTATCAGTGTCTCTTGAAGTTAATTAAGCCCGCTAGGGATGGACTCAGGGGAGGAGGATGCTAGGGCTGGGTTTGGGGGTGGAGGGGGACAAATCCTGATTCCCCTCAGGGCTCAGGCGTAGGGCCCACTTTAGGGGGTAGGTGGGTATGTGAAGACCCTCTCTGCTGTGCTCCATGGTCACATTACCGAGCCTGGGAGGGTGCAGGGAATGGGTGGGATTGAAGGTGGCCAGGGGGTCCCCGGCTCCAGGCTCTGACTCTCACACTGGGGCAGGCCCCTGCTCCCAGCTCACCTCGCTGAGCAGTTGGAGAATTAGGAGCTAGAGATGGCTAACAGAGCTCAAATTTCATTCTGCCAGGGGCACCCATGCATGCAGCACCCCTTCCTCTCACTCCCCTTTCCTCATTTCATCAGACAACAAATACCTCTTGGGTGTGTCAGGTCTGTCCCTGGAGCTAGAGACCAATGAGCGGCCCAAGCATGGTCCACCGTTCACAAAGAGGCCAGTGGGCCTTGGTGGCCTGTGCTCCTGGCTGGGATGAACAGCTGTCAAGGTTCTGGCGATAATGGAGACTCAGGGAGTGGGGACCCTGCCAACAGGCACTGCAACCACTTTGTGGGCTTCTGGGCCCCCGGGCAGCTCAGGAGCCCATAAGACCCCCAAGGAGGTTTCCCTGACCCCTCTGAGCTGGCAGCAAAGCAGGCCCAGCACATGGGGCAGAGATGGTGCCATCACCCCAAGCCCAACCTGGAGCCCCCACTATGGAAGCAGTAGCAGGAAAGAGATGCTACAGACTTAGGGTGTCTGGTACTAAACAGACTGCTGGGGAATTGGGAACCCAGGGCACAGTGGCTATGAATCCAACCATCCAGGCAGGGCCTCCAGCTCCCACACTTACAATCAGAGCTCCATTGTCTCAGTTGCCAGACACAGCAGGCAACCCTGGAGATCACTGGCAGAGAGAATCCAGGTGTGTTAACTGTGGAAATTAGGACAGTTTAGGAAAGTATAAGATCCTGTGGGCAGCCAGAGGCTATATAGCTTCTTAAAACAGGCCTTGTTACCTCAGGATGTCCAAGGATCCTGTTTCCCAGCTCTGTCTATTCTGGGATCCCATAGCCCCAGCCCTTGCGGGGAGGGAGAGCTGGGAGGAGCCTTTTGTGAAGACAGCACAAGGATTCACTGAAAACCATTGGCCTGAGAGCCATGTGTGTTTGGCCTGAGGCCCATATGGGTTTTCTATCAACTGAATACAATCATTCCCAAAGAAAGGCAATGTCAAAGAATGCTCAAACTACGGCACAATTGCACTAGTCTCACACTCTAGTAAAGTAATGCTCAAAATTCTCCAATCCAGGCATTCAAGCTAGTTTTAGAAAAGACAGAGGAGCAAGAGATCAAATTGCCAACATCCATTGGATCATCGAAAAAGCAAGAGAGTTCCAGAAAAACATCTATTTCTGCGTAGCTGGGAAAGACTGAGGACAGGAGGAAAAGGGGACGACAGAGGATGAGATGGTTGGATGGCATCACCGACTCAATGGACATGAGTTTGAGTAAACTCTGGGAGTTGGTGATGGACAGGGAGGCCTGGCGTGCTGTGATTCATGGGGTCGCAAAGAGACGCATACGACTGAGCAACTGAACTGAACTGCTTTATTGACTATGCCAAAGCCTTTGACTGTGTGGATCACAATAAACTGTGGAAAATTCTGAAAGACATGGGAATACCAGACCATCTGACCTGCTTCTTGAGAAATCTGTATGCAGGTCAGGAAGCAACAGTTAGAACTGGACATGGAACAACAGACTGGTTCCAAATAGGAAAAGGAGTATGTCAAGGCTGTATACTGTCACCCTGGTTATTTAACTTATATGCAGAGTACATCATGAGAAACGCTGGGCTGGATGAAGCACAAGCTGGAATCAAGATTGCTGGGAGAAATACCAATAACCTCAGATATGCAGATGATACCACCCTTATGGCAGAAAGTGAAGAGGAACTAAAGAGTCTCTTGATAAAAGTGAAAGAGGAGAGTGAAAAAGTTGGCTTAAAGCTCAACATTGAGAAAACTAAGAGCATGGCATCTGGTCCCATCACTTCATGACAAATAGATAGGGAAACTGTGGCAGACTTTATTTTGGCGGGGGGAGGGCTCCAAAATCACTGCATATGGTGACTGCAGCCATGAAATTAAAAGACGCTTACTCCTTGGAAGGAAAGTTATGACCAACCTAGACAACATATCAAAAAGCAGGAACATTACTTTGCCAACAAAGGTCCATCTAGTCAAGGCTATGGTTTTTCCAGTAGTCACGTATGGATGTGAGAGTTGGACTATAAAGAAGGCTGAGCACCGAAGAATTGATGCTTTTGAACTGTGATGTTGGAGAAGACTCTTGAGAGTCCCTTGGAGTGCAAGGAGATCCAACCAGTCCCTCCTAAAGGAAATCAGTCCTGAATATACATTGGAAGGACTGATGTTGAAGCTGAAACTCCAATACTCTGGCCACCTGATGCGAAGAGCTGACTCATTTGAAAAGACCCTTATGCTGGGAAAGATTGAGGGCAGGAGGAGAAGGGGATGACAGAGGATGAGATGATTGGATGGCATCACTGACTCAATGGACATGAGTTTGAGTGGACTCCAAGGGTTGGTGATGGACAGGGAGGCCTGGGGTGCTGCAGTCCATGGGGTTGCAAAGAGTCTGACATGACTGAGCCACTATCACGATTTGGGTGTGGGTCTTTAAGATTAAGAAGAATATTTTTTTTCTACTCCATTAGACAGACCACACACATTAAAAAAATGGAAGAGTGTTTTTAAAAATATATAAATGGGGGACTTCCCTGGTGGTCCAGTGGTTAAGACATGCTGCCTCTACTGCAGTAGGCACAGGTTTGATCTTAATTGGGGAACTGCACACCAAACAGCATGGCCAAAAAAACAAAAAACAAATTATATATATGTATACACACACACACATATATGTTGCTTCAGTCGTGTCTGACTCTTGGCAACCCCGTGGACTGCAGCCTGCCAGGCTCCACTGTCCACGGGCTTCTCCAGGCAAGAATACTGAAGTGGGTTGCCATGCCCTCCTCCGGGGGATCTTCCCCACCCAGGGATTGAATCTGTTTCTCTTGCGTCTCCTACATTGGCACGTGAATTCTTTACCACTAGCACCACCTGGGAATCCCTATATACATATAGGAGCCCCACAAAGATATGATACTCAAAGAAATGACCAGAGCAAGCAGGTTTATATCTTTTAGACAAAGAAACAATAAACTTGTGAAGAATTGACAAGACAAAGGAGCTTGGGCTTGGGGTCATAAATTGCTGAAGAAGTAACACGGTTTGTGTTTACAGTGTTCTCAGCCCTAGATTCCCTATCTCTGGTGATAAGGGTGCCTTCTGCCCTCCTGGTACAGGGAAGGTACCTTTCACGTGGGAGATTTATCTCCTGCTTTTCAGAGAGATAAAGGAGGGTCAGAGTGTCCTTCTTACACCAGCTGTTTCTCAAGTTCCTTTAATTCAAAACAATCAATATGCCAAAGTGGCATATTTGGGGGGTGACATTCTGAAACCCTTTCATCGGCAGCTGGCTTTTTCACTTAGTAATATTTTTCATATTTAAACATAGTTTCACATTTAAACATAGTTCATTCCTTTCGGCTGCAATGTAGTCTTCTATCCTAAGAAAATATCACATTTTATTGCTGTATCAGATCAGATCAGATCAGTCGCTCAGTCGTGTCCGACTCTTTGGGACCCCATGAATCACAGCACGCCAGGCCTCCCTCTCCCTCACCAACTCCCAGAGTTCACTCAGACTCACATCCATCGAGTCAGTAATGCCATCCAGCCATCTCATCCTCTGTCGTCCCCTTCTCCTCCTGCCCCCAATCCTTCCCAGCATTAGAGTCTTTTCCAATGAGTCAGCTCTTCACATGAGGTGGCCAAAGTACTGGAGTTTCAGCTTTAGCATCAATCCTTCCAAAGAAATCCCAGGGCTGATCTCCTTCAGAATGGACTGGTTGGATCTCCTTGCAGTCCAAGGGACTCTCAAGAGTCTTCTCCAACACCACAGTTCAAAAGCATCAATTCTTCGGCACTCAGCCTTCTTCACAGTCCAATTCTCACATCCAAACATGACCACAGGAGAAACCATAGCCTTGACTAGATGAACCTTTGTTGGCAAAGTAATGTCTCTGCTTCTGAATATGCTATCTAGGTTGGTCATAACTTTCCTTCCAAGGAGTAAGCGTCTTTTAATTTCATGGCTGCGGTCACCATCTGTAGTGATTTTGGAGCCCAGAAAAATAAAGTCTGACACTGTTTCCACTGTTTCCCCATCTATTTCCCATGAAGTGGTGGGACCGGATGCCATGATCTTCATTTTCTGAATGTTGAGCTTTAAGCCAACTTTTTCACTCTCCACTTTCACTTTCATCAAGAGGCTTTTGAGTTCCTCTTCACTTTCTGCCGTAAGGGTGGTGTCATCTGCATATCTGAGGTTATTGATATTTCTCCCGGCAATCTTGATTCCAGCTTGTGTTTCTTCCAGTCTAGCATTTCTCATGATGTATTGCTGTATACGACTTGATATTTCAAATCTACCTCAAAGATCATTCCTGTGCATGCCTGTGTGCACATGTGGGAGCGTTTCCTTACGTGTCTGTCTCTCTAGTGCCGACACAGAAGCAAAATCACTGGTTATGGGATATGAACATTTTCCATTGTATTTATTTATTCATTTGACTGCACTGGGTCTCAGTTGCGTCGATCTTCGTTGCGGAATGTGGAATCTAGTCCTCTGACCAGGGATGGAGTCCAGATCCCTCCCCTGTATTGGGAGCGTGGATTCTTAGCCACTAAACATAGCTCAGTTGGAAAGAATCCACCTGCAATGCTGGAGACCCTGGCTCGATTCCTGGGTCAGGAAGATCCCCTGGAGAAGGGATAGGCTACCCACTCCAATTATCTGGCATGGAGAGTACTATGGACTGTATAGTCCATGAGATCGCAAAGAGTCAGACACGACTGAGCGACTTTCACTTCACTTCACTTCAAACCACCAGAGAAGTCCCCATTTTCCATTTTAAATAGATACTATCACGTTACTCTCTAAAGTGGCTGTACCAATCAATACCCCTCCCCCAGCAGTTATATGGGCATGCCCACTTCCACACACCCTCACTAGCACTTGATATTATAAAGAAATTTTTTTCCAAGCTGGTGATTGAAATACTGTGGAGTTTTGATTCACATTTCCTTGATTACTCCAGGAATGAACATCATTTGTTGATCAGCATTTATATTTTCTCTTCTGTGAATTGTGTACTTAAATCCATTGTTCATTTGTTTTCTATTGGGTGATTTTCCCTTTTATTCTATTGATTTATAGATATTCTATGAATGATAGATTTTTAATTCCTTTTCTATATATTTAAAATGTTTGCCATCAATATGTTGATTGACTTTTAAATGTGTTTATGGTATCTTGTATCCTGTACAAATTTTAAATTTTATTTGTAAAGCTTCCTTTATGTAGAAATTTCCTGTATGATTTGATGTGTAGACTTTTGTCATCTTTAAATAAGCTTTCCCTGCTGTAAAGTAAAAAAGATGATCTAAAATTTATTCTAATAATTGTAAAACTTTTCTTTTTGCATTTAGGTCTTTAACTCATTTGGAGCATATTTTTATGGCAACAATGTACCCACATATAACTACATTTCCCTGTCTCCTCTGCATATTAGAGCCTCCATGGGACCCAGCTCTTGTCTTGCAGAAGCAAGCAGAATCTGGGGGGAAACTTGGGGAAAAGTTTTGCTTTTCTCTATGGGCACTGCTCTTTCCTCTTTTTTACTTTTTTTTTTTTTTTGCTGTCCAGAATTCAGGTATGTTATCCTTTCACTAGAATTTCAGAATTTGTTTGTCAAATGTCACAAAAAATCTGGTTGGAAGTTGAACTAGGATTTCTATCAACTTTGAGTAACAGAGACAATGGACATTTAATATAATAGAAATTTTAGTTTTGCCTAATAAGTAAATTCATAGGAATGCAAACCAAAGCTGGTGCAAAGAGCTCATGATGTCAACATGAAACTGAGCTTTTTTCCTCTCTACTTTTGTTAGCGTGTGGTTTTTATGCTCTTCTGTACTCCCAGGGATGGTATCTTTTTAAAAAAAACAACATTTTATTTATGTCCTTATTTTTGGCCATGCTGGGTCTTCAAGCACAGACCTTCTCCAGCTGTGGAGAACAGGCGCTACTCTCTGGTTGCGGTGCACAGGCTTCTCACTGTGGTGGCTTCTCTTGCTGCAAAGTGTGGGCTCCAGGACATGGGTTCAGTAGTTGTGGCATACGGGCTTAGCTGCTTAGTGGCTTGTGGGATCTTCCCAGACTAGGGATTGAACCTGTGTCCCCTGCATTGGCAGGCAGATTCTTTACCACTGGACCACCAGGGGAGCCCTGGGATGGCATCTTAATAGCAACATGAACTCTAAACCATCTAGTATAAATCTAATAAAAAGTGTCCAAGTCCCAGGTGGAGCCTTCTAATCACGAACATGATATAGCTTTCTTTTATTCAACTCTTTTCTTGCAAATTCTTCTGGAGCAATCCTACTTGGTCATCAGTTCAGTTCAGTCGCTCAGTCGTGTCTGACTCTTTGCGACCCCATGGACTGCAGCACCCCAGGCCTCCCTGTCCATCACCAACTCCTGGAGTTTACCCAGACTCGTGTCCATTGAGTCGGTGATGCCATCCAGTCATCTCATCCTCTGTCGTTCCCTTCTCCTCCTGCCTTCAATCTTTCCCAGCATCAGGGCCTTTTCCAAGGAGTCAGTTCTTCGCATCAGGTGGCCAGAGTATTGGAGTTTCAGCTTCAACATCAGTCCTTCCAATGTATATTCAGGACTGATATCCTTAGGATGGACTGGTTGGATCTCCTTGCAGTCCAAGGGACTCTCAAGAGTCTTCTCCAACACCACAGTTCAAAAGCATCAATTCTTTTGTGCTCAGCTTTCTTTATAGTCCAACTCTCACATCCATACATGACTCCTGGAAAAACCATAGCCTTGACTAGACGGACCTTTGTTGACAAATTAATGTCTTTTATTTTTAATATGCTGTCTAGGTTGGTCAAAACTTTCTTTCCAAGGAGTAAGCATCTTTTAATTTCATGGCTGCAATCACCATCTGCAGACATCTATGTTAGGAGCCATTAATTTATACCAATGTGTCTAAGTACAGTCAACATCACAGGATTCTTTCTAATTTTCATTTTTGTATTTAACTTTTCTCCATCTGTGAGAACTCTGAATTCCATCATTCTCAATATATTTGCTTATGTGATCAGTTCTCATATGTAACCAACCTCCTATTGATACTGACATATCGTAGAAAGAGAGAGAGAGATTTTCTAATTCTGTCTACAGAGAGGGTCTGGGAATAACACAATCCAAGATCAAAGAGCACATGGAGGGCCCAGCTTTTGGGTTCTAAATACCACTGTCCCCTAAAAGGAGCCATGGTTCCTTGGAGAAATGGCTGATTCCAAGGCTAAGGCAAGAAAAGCACAAGATGAACCTGAAGATCTTGAACCAGAAGGTAAGGATGTGCTCAAAATATGACAAAGGGACACAGAGGCCAGCCTGAGTGAGTGCTTACCGGTCAAGTCAGGGGCTATATGAATATTAAATATAAATAACAACAACCTTTTGTTATTATTACTCAGTGAATAAAGTCAGACTCCATGAGCTTATGATGATAGAAAGAGAGGGAGAAACACAGAGACAGAGAAAGAGACAGGGGTGGAGAGACAGGGCAGGGGGCAGGGAAGAATAGAGATGACAAAGCTTTTCTTTGTAATAGAATTCCAACTAATAAATACAGAAGGTAAAATGGAATAAGTAAACTTGGTAACCTCCATAGTAATAACAAACTCAACCAAGAAATACCAATGGATGCGAAAACTAGTGAGTGAAATTTTAAAGAATAACACAATATTACAGAGTTCAAAATGCTTATTGATTACCAAGAGGGAGAGTGGCTTTCAGTGGAGAAATCCGGCCATCACTACCTCAACTAACAAGGTTAACACCATCAATAGTGAGACAAATTGAAATCATGTACCACCTGCCAGGACTCAGTGAGAAGAACGTAGCATCAGTTCGGTTAATACTTCTGCCAAAGATGCATAACCTGAATCTAATCATGAGAAAACATCAGACAAATCCGAGCTGAGGGATGTCTACCAAATAATAGGAATGTGATCTTCAAAACTGTCAAGGTCCTGTAGGTAAAGAAAGACCAGAGAACTATTGTAGACTGAAGTTTACGTGATAGCTAAGTGAAATGCATGATCTTGGATTGAATCCTTCTGATAGAAAAGACATTATTGAGAGGATCAGTGAAGCTTGGAGTCTACAGATTCGGTGGCAGGTATCCATGATATTAATAGCATCCTCATTTTGCTGGTGTGTTGTAGGAGAATGCCCTTGTTTGTAGGAAAGGATTCCTGAGTGATGGGGCAAGACACCAGCAACTTTCATTCAAACAGTTCAAGAAAAAGAGTTTTTTTTTTATGTTGTTCTTGCACCTTTTCTTTAAGTTTGAAATATTTGAGAAAAAAAAAGAGAGAGAGAGAGAGAGAGAAAGGGAACAACAAGCAAAAACATGAAAAAGAATACACAGAAGAGAAAGCCAACAGACAAATGCAAAAAGTGGGCTATTGTAAAAGACAGCTGACTGGGTGTTTTCAAAGTCAATGAGATGGAAAATAAAAAGGCAGAATTCAGAGGGAGGGGATAATTAGACAAAAGAGAGTTAAGAGACAGAAGAAACCACTGTGGATCCTGGTTCTAACAAACCGGTTCTGAAAAGACATTTTAAAGACAATCAAGGATGCTGTACACCTGAAACTAACCCAACATTGTTAATCAACTCTACTCCAAAATAAAAAAAGTGTAAAAAAAAAAGACAATCAGGGAAATCTGAATGAGGACTGAATGTCAGATATTACCAAGTAATTCTTGCTAATACTCTAAATGTGAAAAGGCCACTGTGATTATATAAGAAAATATACCTTTTCCCCCAGACACACATGGAAATAAAGAACTTGAGGTCTGGAGTTGGCTTTAAAATACTTCAGAAAAGGGGGTAGACCAATCGAGAGGAGAAAAGCCTTTGATAATTATTGAATCTGGATTGGATGTTGTATTAGATAGCTCAGGCTGCCATAACAAAATACCACGGGGTTAAACAGCAGAAATTTATCTTTTTACACTTGCAAAGGCTAGAAGTCCAAGGTTAAGGTGTAGCAGATGTGACTTCTTCTGAGGCTGTTCTTGGCTTGCAGGTGGCTGCCTCCTCACAGGTCGCCCCTTGGTCTGTATTGTCTGTATCCTAATCTCCTCTTTGAATAAGGACACCAGTCATATTGAACTGGAGCCACCTAGATGACTTCATTTTACCTTAATTACCTCTTTAAAGCCCCTAGCTCCAAATATATCATATTCTGATGTCCTGAGAGTTAGGACCTCAATATATGAATTTAGAGGGAATACAGTTTCAATCTCTAACAGCTGTATGGAAGTTTATTGTATCCTTCTGTCACTCTGGTGAATATTTAATTTTTCATAATAAATGTTTTTCATCATAAAAACAAATGCAGAAAAAGTAAGCAAAGAGAGCCCCCACAGATGTATCTTTTGAGGAATTTTGCTGCAGAAGACATCAGAGAAATGAGATCATGTATGGGGGTAAGCATGAGGTAAAGGGAGTAATTTTTTCTTTTAAAATGATTCTTTTTAAAAAAAAATACTTATTTTTAATTGGAGGATAATTGCTTTACAATATTGTGTTGGTTTCTGCCATGCATCAACATGAATCAGCTATAGACATACACATCTCCTCCGTCTTGAATCTCCCTCCCACCTCCCCCGATGCCCTCCCACTCCTCTAGGCTGTCATGGAGCACCAGGTTTGAACTCCCTGCATCACACAGCAAATTCCCACTGGGATCTGTTTTAAACATGGTAACCTATATGTTTCAATGCTACTCCCTCTATTCATCCTACCCACTCCTTCCCCCTGGTGGCTCAGAAGGTAAAGCATCTACCTGCAATGCGGGAGACCAGGGTTCAATTCCTGGGTTGGGAAGATCCCCTGGAGAAGGAAATGGCAACCCACTCCAGTACTCTGGCCTGGAAAATCCCATGGACGGGGGAGCCTGGTAGGCTACAGTCCACGGGGCTCACAAAGAGTCAGACACAACTGAGCAAGTTCGCTTTCTTTTCTCCTTCCCCCACTCTTCTCTACGTCTGTGTTGCCATTGCTGCCCTGCAAATAGGTTCCTCAGTATCATCTTTCTAAATCCCATATATATACATTAGTATACAATACTTGTTTTTCTCTTTGATTTATTTCACTATGTTTAATAGGGTCTAGGTTCATCCATCTCATTAGAACTGACTCAAATGCATTCCTTTTTATGCCTGAGTAGTGTATATCAGATCAGATCAGATCAGTCGCTCAGTCGTGTCCGACTCTGTGTATATGTACCACAAATTCTCTATCCTAAAATGATTCTTTTATTATGGCATATGTGTATGCTAATAAGAAGGATCCGATGTACCAACGGAGGAGAGAAGGGACAATTGCAAAAGAAAGTCTGGGAGTTGGCAAAGGGGTTGGAATATTCTGATAGGAGCAGAGGCCCTGCCCACTGCTGGGGAATGTGGAAATCCTCTTCCAATTGATTCTGCTTCCTCAGTGAAACAAGAAGCAGGGGCGCCCACCAGCTAAGAGTTGCGGCTGCCAAGAGGGAAAGGGGTGGGGGAGGGAAGGGCGGGGAGTCTGCGGTTGGCAGATGCAAACTGTTTTACACAGGCCAGATGAAAAACAAAGTCCTACTGTATAGCCCAGGAAACTATTTTCAATATCCTGTGATAAACCATGATAGAAAAGAATATGAAAAGAAGGTTTATATGTATAACTGAGTTACTTTGCTGTACAGCAGAAATTAACACAACTTGTAAATCAACTATACTTCAATAAAACTTAAAAAGCTCAAAGAGAAAAATAAATAAAAGCCATTACGAGATTATTTTTTTGAAAAAGAGTGAGAAAGAGTTGGAAATTTGAGGAGAGGACCGAAGATATGAACTGTTTAGCTGGAGAGTGAATTGAACAAGGAAATGGAGAAGGAATGCCAGGGATTAGGGAGCCCCTCTTTGTGGGTCAGGAATATGATTTGTAAATATTTTCCCCAATCTATAGCTTGTCTGATCATCCTTTTAATAAGGCTTTTCTTACCGCAACAGTTTTTAATTCTACCGAAGTCCAACTTGCTAATTGTTCTAGTTATGGAGCCACTTGCAAGGCTGCAGTCCATGGGGTCACTGAGAGTTGGATGTGACTGAGCGACTTCACATTCACTTTTCACTTTCATGCACTGGAGAAGGAAATGGCAACCCACTCCAGTGTTCTTGCCTGGAGAATCCCAGGGACGGGGGAGCCTGGTGGACTGCCGTCCATGGGGTCACACAGAGTCGGACACGACCGAAGTGACTTGGCAGCAGCAGGGTCAAGCTTAAAAAATTTTTGCTAAGCCCTAAATCCTGAAGACTTTCTCTTACTTTTTCCCTAAAACTTTTAGTTTTACATTTTGCAATTCTGTCTGTGATCTGTTTTGAGTTAATTAAAAAAATTTTTTTTTATATATTTTTGGTTGCACTGGGTCTTCAGTGAGGTTTGCGGGCTTTCTCTAGTTGCGGTGAGTGGGGCCACTCTTCCCTGTGGTGCGTGAGCTTCTCGTGTGGAGCACAGGCTCTAGGTGTCCAGGTTTCAGTAACTGCAGCTCCAGCAGACGCGGCACACGGGTTTCAGTAGTTCCGACACTCGGGCTCAGGACTTGTGGCTCCTGGGCCCTAGAGCTCACAGGTTCGGTAGTTGTGGTGCGTGGGCTTAGTTGCTCCGTGGCACGTGGAATGGTCCTGGACCTGGGATGGAGCCTGGGTCCCCTGCTTTGGCAGGCAGATTTGTATCCACTGCACCACCAGGAAAGTCTCATTTTGAGTTTTTTTGTATGATGTGTGAGACAGCTCAAAGTTCATTTCTTGGTCTGTGCACCAGCACCAATTTGAAAAGGCACAATTTCCTTTCCTTCACTGAATTGCTTTTGTATATTTGTAAAAAATCAGCCCAGCATCTTTGTCTTGGGTCTATTTTTGTATTCTCTATTTTGTTCCGTTGATCTATGTGTCTATCCCTTTGGCAATAACACATGGTATTGATTTAGAACCTTACTATCAGGTAGGGTGATTTCTTCCAATTTACTATCCTTTTTCAAAATTGTGTTAGCTATTCTACGGCTCATGTACTTCCAGATAAACTTTAGAATAAGCTTGTGTATGTCTGCAAGCAAAAATCTTGCTGAGATTTTGATCAAATGATAGAAATTGCATTAAACCTATAAAGCAGTTTGGGGAGAATTGACATCTTCATTATGTTGAGTCTTCCCATCTTTGAACACAGTATCCACTCACCCCCTCAAGTATTTAGGTCTTCTTTGATTTCTTTCATCAGCATTTCATCATATTAATGGGATGTAGGTGGGGCAGACGTAAGTGTGTTTGATGTCTTGAACTGGAAGCCTGGTGTCAGTTTTCAAGTTTTACTAAAATATTGGTGCAGACCTTGGACTACTTTCACTAAGAAGTTCAGACTGAATTGTTCTAGAGTCACTCATTTTCGATAATACTTCTCTGTGTGCTCTTATATTCTATTCTGGGGTAATATTCTGGAGCTACCTCCTTGTAGCCAGCTCCTTGGGTTATGAGCTGCTTACAGTTCACTACAGAGTCTTTGCCGTTTGGGTTGCTATGGAGACTCCCCTTCCTTCCAGTCTGTTCTGCCACCTCTGCTCTTGGTTGCTGATTCTTGGGGGTAATCACTTCTTTCCACATGTTGGTCTCACAGCTTTCTAACTGTAGCGTACAGGGATAGTACATTCACAATATTGTGCATCATCACCACCATCTGCTGCTGCTGCTGCTAAGTCGCTTCAGTCGTGTCCGACTCTGTGCGACCCCATAGATGGCAGCTCACCAGGGTTCCCCGCCCCTGGGATTCTCCAGGCAAGAACACTGGAGTGGGTTGCCATTTCCTTCTCCAATGCATGAAAGTGAAAAGTCAAAGTGAAGTCGCTCAGTCGTGTCCGACTCTAGCGACCCCATGGACTGCAGCCTACCAGGCTCCTCCATCCATGGGATTTTCCAGGCAAGAGTACTGGAGTGGGGTGCCACTGCCTTCTCCGTCACCACCATCTAGTTACTGGATTTTTTATCATCCCAAAAGAAAACCCCCAAACCATTTAAGCATTCACTCCCTGTTTCCCCTTCCCCTCAGCTCCTGGTAGTCACTAATATGCTGTCTGTCTCTATAGATTTGCCTTTTATAATTATTTCATACAAGTGGATCATACAATATGTGAGCTTTTTGTGTCTGGCTTCTTTCATTTTAGCATATTTTCATGGCCCATGAATATTATAGTAGGGCTTCCCAGGTGGCTCAGTGGTAAACAATCCATCTGCCATTGCAGGAGACACAGGAGATGTGGGTTTGATCCCTGGGTTGGGAAGATCCCTTGTAGAAGGAAATGGCAACCCACTCCAGTATTCTTGCCTGGGAAATCCCATGGACAGAGGAGCCTGGTGGGCTACAGTCCATGGGGTTGCAAAGAGTCAGACACAACAGAGCATATACACACGCATGCACGCATGTTGTAGTAGGTATCAGTACTTCATTCCTTTTTAAAAAATTATTATTACTATTATCTTTGGCTGCACCATGCAGCATGTGGGATCTTAGTTCTCTGACCAGGGATCGAACCTGCAACATCCGCACTGCACGCACGGAGTGTTAGCCTCTGGACCACCAGGGAAGCTCCAGGACTTCACTCTCTTTAATGGATGAGAAATTTCCATTGTATGGATGTACTACGTTTTGTTTACCCATTCATCAGTTGAAGGACCTTTCGGTTGCTTCTGCTTTTGAATATTATAAATAGTGCTGCAAAGGACATTCACATACAAGTTTTTGTGTGGACATATGTTTTTAATTTTCTTGAGTATATACCTAGGAGTAAAAGGACTGAGTCATAGAGTAATTCTATGTTTAACTACTTAAGGAACCACAAAATTGTTTTCCACACTGCAACCAATTTACATTCCCACCAGCAGTGTACAAAGGCTCAAATTTCTCTATACCCTAACTGACACTTGTCATTTTCCTTTTTCTTTCTTTCTTTTTGTTAAATTTTTTATATATAGACATCCTAGTGGATGTGAAGTGGTACCTCATTGTGGTTTTGACTGTATTTCCCCATTGACTCACGATATTGAACTTCTTTCTCTATGCTGTTGGCCAATTGTAATATATCTTCTTTTCAGAAATGTCTACTCAACTTTTGCCCATTTAAAAATTGAGTTGTCTTTTTGTTTTGAGGTATAAGAGCTTTTAATATATTTTGTATAGAAGATATTTTTCAGATGATGGTTCAGATTAAAGATCTACGTGTCTTTTTGCTTTCTTGAGCATGTCCTTTGATGCACTAAAGTTTTGGTGAAGTCCAATTTGTTACTCTTTGCTGTTAATTGCTTGTATTTTTTGTGTCATATCTAAGAAATCATTGCTAAACCCAGTCACGAAGATTTACCTTTATGTTTTCTTCTAAGAGTTTTACACCTTTAGCTCTTACTTTTAGTTCTTTCCTCCATTTTCAGTTAATTTTTATGTGCTGTTTGAAGTAAGGGTAAATTTCTTTTCTTTTTTTTGGCTTGTGGATTTTCAGTTCTCCCAGTACCATTTGCCGAAGAGACCATACTGTGTTAGTCACTCAGTCGTGTCTGACTCTCTGTAGCCCACTAGGTTCCTCTGTCCTTGGAATTTTCCAGGCAAAAATACTGGAGTGGGTTTTCTTTCCCTACTTTAGGTTATCTTCCTGACCCTGGGATTGAACCCGAGTCTCTTGAATCTCTTGCATTATTTCCCTATTGAATGGCCTTGGTGCCCTTGTCAAAAATCAATTGACCATAGATGTGTGGGTTTATTTCTAGACTCTAATTCTTTTCCATTGGTCTACGTGTCTATGCTTATGCCACCTGTTTTAATTATTGTAGCTTTGTTGTAAGTTTTGAAACCAGCATTCTGAATCTTCCAACTTTTTTGTTCTTTTTCAAGATGTCTTGGCTTTAAGGGTCTCTTGCAAACTGGCCTGAATTTTAGAATCAGTTTTTATATTTCTGGGGGGAGAAAAAAGCCACTGAGATTTTGATATTGATTTTATTAAATCTGAAGACTACTTGAGGAGTATTGTTATCTTAATAATATCCGATATTAAGTCTTCTGATCCATGAATATAGATGTCTTTCCATTTATTTTATGTTTTTAATTATTCAACTAGGGGTTTCCCTGTTCTCATCCATTTCACACTTGGTCTTATGAGCAGCATCTGCTTTCCTTTCTCATATGCCATTAAACAGCTTTGATTTTTTACTTCTTGAATTTTCACTTCACTTTTTCTGAAATCCTACCAGTTGTATTAGAAATTCATTTGCATTAATAAGATTTGGTCTGCTTAAAACTTTTTTTTAACTATAAAAAGGGAAGGGTTTGTCAGTTATTACAGTTTACCGTGAAACTGTTTAACCTCCAAGTCTCGCGCCTTGAGGAATGAGTCTGATTGATGGAGTGGAAGAGAAATATTAGAAAACAGTGCCCCAGGTGTGGCATTTGGGGTGAATAAGGACATTGGAATGGCCGTCTCTCCCGCTTCCCTCTGTGTGTTTCTCCCCCTGGGCCAGAGCTTAAGTTGGTACTAAAAGTCTGTTCCTTTATAGGTTCAACAGACTTTCCAAGGTCATATGTAAAACAGTTCATATGGAGAAAATACATTCTGCATTCCAAAAAAGGACCAACCAACATATAAAGCAGTGGGAAGTCTATCCCTTTTACTAGGAGGAAGGCTCATCTGCATTCCTGGATGTGTGCGGAAGCCTCCCCTGGTGTGACTATTGGCTTTTCAACATCCCTTTACTCACTTTTCCTCCTGGGCATGAGCTCTTCTCAGCCGGGAATGAGTAAGCGAGTCTGCCTTCCTTTGGGTTTCAGTGAGTGATTCTTTTTCTTCTCAGACTGAACTGAGTCTGGAAACTTAGGCTTGATCATCAGGAAAGGTGACATTTTATTTCTCCATCTCCTTGCTGTTGTCTTTTTTTTTTTTTTTTTTTTAAGATTTATTTGTTTATTATTATTTTGGCTATGATGGCTTTTTGTTGCTCTACTCAGGCTGTCTCTCGTTGTGGCAAGCAGGGTGTGTGGGCTTCTCTGCTGTGTGGGCTTCTCATTAAGGTGGCCTCTCTTGCTGCAGAGCACACGGTCCATGCACTTGGGCTTCAGTAATTGCAGCACGTGGGCTCTATAGTTGCGGCTTGTAGGCTGTAGGCCGTTGGCTCAGTAGATGTGGCGCACGGGCTTACTTACTCCATAGTATGTAGGATCTTCTTAAACCAGGGATCAAACCAGTGTTCCTTGCATTGCAAGGTGGGTTCTCAACCACTGGACCACCAAAGAAGCCCCACTGCTGTCTTATTTTTCAATTTCTCTAGAACCTAGTCAAGAGAGATGCTGTTTATTGGACTTTCTCAACATCTTGTTGAAGATGGCTGCTTTTCAGTGTCTGATACCCTGTATCAGATCTAACTAGGAAGGGAGTCTCAAAAAAGAAAACTTTGTTCTACTTCTCAAAACTATGGCCTGGCAAGGACCCAGACATCATTAAGGTGAGTCTAAATGTGTACACATAATCATTTATTCATAATCGCATCAGTAGAAGACTGAATGTTTCCACCTGTTCACACAGGAGTTTTTATTATTTGCAAAGATTCCTTTCCCAGGCATTTCTGGACTCGCCAAGGAGCATAATCCTGGCCTGATTACGAATCAGTCTTCGGCATCACTTGTTGCTCTGAAGCCTGCCACGGTCCTCCCCAGCTGCTGCCTTTGCCAATTTCATCTCAGCCAGACAACTGCCCCTGTCTCCTCTGTCCCTGTGGGTGGCGCCAGGGTTCTGTGGCCGCTGATCTGACAGCTGGACAGAGCTGCCCCTGGGCTGAGCTGCAGCAAGTGGTGCCAGGGACCCTCGGAGAGGCTCTCTGGGTGGGAGGACAGGGCTCTTTGGTGGGTACATTGGATTAGGCTTAAGTTCTGAGGAATCCAAGTCAGTGAACCATTCATCCCAAAGCCCTCATTCTCTCCAGGGCACACTCACACCACACGGCCCCTCCTGGTGCTGATGCCCATGGCTGATCTGGCTGGCTGGGCCAAACTCCCTTCTCCCTCAGACAGACCTGTGTACAAGCCCCCCACGGTCCCTGCCTAACACTGTGGTCTCATCCAGCAGCCCCCTCTGCCAAGCCCACATACTGTGACTGTGTGTCTCAGCCCCACCCAGCACCCCAGCTCAGGCAAGGTCAAGTCGATTTGCTTTAGAAGATGCCTCAGCCCTCATGTAAATGTGAACTCAAATGCATACTGGGGATGGGATGGGGTGGGGAATGTCTACCCTGGGGAACCTTACTATGTCAACAACCATCCTGCTAACTAGAGCTTTACCAGCATCCCTGATTGTTCTTAATGTGAGTCTTAAAAGGCCAGATGAGAGCAAATATGGATGAGGGCATGAGACCTTCAAAGCAGAAGCCTCATTTTAGGGTTGTGTTTAATAGACCCTGCCTTCAGAGCTGACTAGGTGCTTTTGGAACCTCAAGTCAAGACTGGACTTGAGATGTTTACTCTGGAATGGGGAGCGGGGGTAGGGGGGTGGTTCTGTGTGGGCCTTGGACCGTAGGCCCCCTGGTTCCACTTCCGGCCTGCACCGATTGGAGTCCAGGAGGGTGAGATGGAGGCTGCATTTGAAAAGGGTCCATTCACAGCAGCAATGGGGTTAGCCACCCGCTTCCCGGGTGGGCTGAGGGAACGAGGCGTTTGGAGCGTGGGAAGGAACTTTGGGGACCCAAGGGAATTTGGCCAGGCCATCGCCCCCAGCCTTCTCCTAACTTGGAGGCAGTCTGACTTCTACCCTGGGTGAGCCCCGCTTGTCCCAAGTCAAGGGGACCGGGGCGGCACCGCGCAGTGCCCCCGAGGCTCCACGAGGGGGCGCGCGAGCTCAGTGTCTGCGGCGCGGTGAGCCTGAGAGGCGACCGGAGGACCGCAGAGGTGACCCGGTTCATGCGCCTGGTGGGGCCCCTGCAAACCACGCACCTCGGGAGGATGGGCTTTACCTCGGAGGCACAGCAGGTCCTTAACAAGTTTTTGTTGATTGAGTGAGTGAGCTATAAACCCAATCACACTGAGATTTTTAGCTTTAACTCCCTCTATCCTACTTAATTTTATCCCCTGCTACTGCTACTAAGTCACTTCAGTCGTGTCCAACTCTGTGAGACCCCATAGACAGCAGCCCACTAGGCTCCCCTGTCCCTGGGATTCTCCAGGCAAGAACACTGGAGTGGGTTGCCATTTCCTTCTCCAATGTGTGACAGTGAAAAGTGAAAGTGAAGTCGATCAGTTGTGTCCGACTCTTAGCGACCCCATGCACTGTAGGCTACCAGGCTCCTCTGTCCATAGGATTTTCCAGGCAAGAGTACTGGAGTGGGGTACCACTGCCTTCTCCAATTTTATCCCCAGATGAGGATAATTCTTTTTACATGTTAAAAGAGGCCTGCTGGAAAAGGGCAGTGCAAGCCCAGACGGCCTTATGCGGTCCATTTAGGGAAGAAATGATTGAAGAGGCAGGTGGGATGGGACGGCTGGACTGGGCTGGGGCGCGGGAGCAGCTGTCCCGCTTGCCCTGTGTGAGCTGTTTCTGCTCAAAGGCTCAGCTAGGGTGGCCCCAAGCCGCGGGGAGTCTCCTTGCCCTGGTTGGTCCATTTCCTGGGAGTGTTTCAGGTTAAGGACAGCACCCCAGGGCCAGAGGCAAGGTACGCTGATGCTAGGGTAGGGCATTGTTCTTCAAGCCCTCCCAGGGACTCTTCCCCTGTGCGACACACACCCATCCTCAGACTTGGGCCTTTTCTGCCTGCTTATCCTTCTGTGGGACTTGGGCATCACTTCTCCAGGGCTGTCCTTAACCAACTCTCCCTGACACCCTGTCTGGGTTAGGGCCCCTCTTCTTCTGTGATGACAGTGGGGGATGAGCAGTTCTACAGACCCAAGTTCAAATCCCTCTTAACAGCTGGGTGATTTGGAGCAAGTTACTTAATCCTCTTTTTTTTTAAGTAATTAACTAATTATGTTTTGACTGCACTGAATCTATGTTGCTGTGCTCGGCCTTTCTCTAGTTGAGGCGAGAGGGGGCTGCTCTTTATTGCAGTGCGAGAGCTTCTCGTGGCAGCGGCTTCTCTTGCTGTGAAGCACGGGCTCTAGGCATGCAGGCTTCAGTAGCTGTAGCACACAGACTCAGTAGCTGTGGCTCGCCTGCTCTACAGTGTGGGCTCGATAGTTGTGGCGCAGGAGCTTAGTTGCCCTGTATTAGTTGCTCAGCTGTGTCCGACTCTTTGGGACCCCATGGACTGGAGCCCACCAGGCCCCTTTGTTCACGGAATTCTCCAGGCAAAAACACTGCAGTGGGTAGCCATTCCCTTCTCCAAGGGATCTTCCTGACCCAAGGATTGAACCCAGTCTCTTGCATTGCAGGTGGATTCTTTACCATTTGAACCACCAAGGAAGACCTAGTTGCCCCGAGGCATGTGGAATCGTCCCAGTTCAGTTAAATTCACTCAGTCATGTCTGACTCTTTGTGATCCCATGGACTGCAGCACGCCAGGCTTCCCTGTCCATCACCAACTCCTGGGCTTACTCAAACTCATATTCATTGAGTCGGTGATGCCATCTAACCATCTCATCCTCTGTCGTCCCCTTCTCCTCCTGCCTTCAATCTTTCCCAGCATCAGGGTCTTTTCCAATGAGTCAGTTCTTCGAATCAGGTGGCCAAAGTATTGGAGCTTCAGCTTCAGCATCAGTCCTTCCAATGAATATTCAGGACTGATTTCCTTTAGGATGGACTGGTTGGATCTCCTTGCAGTCCAAGGGACTCTCAAGAGTCTTCTCCAACACCACAGTTAAAAAGATCAGTTCTTCAGTGCTCAGCTTTCTTTATAGTCCAACTCTCACATCTATACGTGACCACTGGAAAAACCATAACTTTGGTTGGTTTGGTTCATAGACAGACCTTTATTGAAAATGTCTCTGCTTTTTAATATGCTGTCTAGGTTGGTCATAGCTTTTCTTCCAAGGAGCAAGCATCTTTTAATTTCATGGCTGCAGTCACCCTCTGCAGTGATTTTGGAGCCCAAAAAAATAAAGTCTCTCACTGTTTCCATTGTTTCCCCATCTATTTGACATGAAGTGATGGGACCAGATGCCATGATCTTAGTTTTCTGACTATTGAGTTTTAAGCCAACTTTTTCACTCTCCTCTTTCAGTTTCATCAAGAGGCTCTTTAGTTCTTCTTCACTTTCTGCCATAAGGGTGGTGTCATCTGCATATCTGAGGTTATTGATATTTCTCCCAGCAATCTTGATTCCAGCTTGTGCTTCATCCAGCCCAGCTTTTCTCATGATGTACTCTGCATATAAGTTAAATAAGCAGGGTGACAGTATACAGCCTTGACTTACTCCTTTCCTGGTTTGGAACCAGTCTATTGTTCCATGTTCAGTTCTAACTGTTGCTTCTTGACCTGCATACAGATTTCTCAGGAGGCAAGTAAAGTGGTCTGTTATTCCCATCTCTTCAAGAATTTTCCACAGTGTTGTGATCCACACAGTCAAAGGCTTTGGCATAGTCAACAAAGCAGAAGTAGCTGTTTTTCTGGAACTCTTTTGCTTTTTCTATGACCCAACAGATGTTGGCAATTTGATCTCTGATTCCTCTGCCTTTTCTAAAACCAGCTTGAACATCTGGAAGTTCACGGTTTGTTGAAGCCTGGCTTGGAGAATTTTTATCATTACTTTACTAGCATGTGAGATGATTGCAATTGTATGGTAGTTTGAACATTCTTTGGCATTGCATTTCTTTGGGATTGGAGTGAAAACTGACCTTTTCCAGTCCTGTGGCCACTGCTGGGTTTTCCAAGTTTGCTGACATACTGAGTGCAACACTTTCACAGCATCATCTTTTAGGATTTGAAATAGCTCAGCTGGAATTCCATCACCTCCACTGGCTTTGTTCATAGTGATGCTTCCTAAGGCCCACTTGACTTTGCATTCTAGGATGTCTGGCTCTAGGTGAGTGATCACACCATTATGGTTATCTGGGTCATGAAGATCTTTGGCTTGTGGCTCCGCTGGTAATCTTCCCAGACCAGGAATGAAACCCCTATCCTCTGCACTGGCATGTGCTAAGTTGCTTCAGTCATGTCCGACTCTTTGTGATCCCACGGACTGTAGCCCAGCAGGCTTCTCTATCCATGGATTCTCCAGGCAAGAATGCCTTGCCATTTCCTCCTCCAGGGGATCTTCCCACCCCAGGGATCAAACCCCTGTCTCTTATGTCTCCTGCATTGGCAGACAGGTTCTTTACCACTAGTGCCACCTGGGAAGCCCCTGCATTGGCAAGCAGATTCTTATCCACTACCCCACCAGGGAGTTCCTATTTAATCCTCTTTTTCTTTCCAGTTACACCATTAAATGGGACCTATCTACCACAAGAGTAGCTATGAGACACTCTAAGACGTTAGAACCAGAACTGGCACAACTTAACTAACCTCAGTTGGGACTTCTATGGTATCTTTTCTTTGTGGTGGAGCAGGTCACCATCTCATTATCAGTAGGTGTCAGCCCTTCAGAGGCAGTGGCTGCTTTACTCATCTGGAGCAGCGCCCTGCACCCAAGGCCAGGCTCATGTGTGCTTACTGGAGACAGTATGTCCTCCCTGGGACCAGGCTGCCCCAGGCAGGACCTATCATATCTATCGCCCACTTCCCTTTCTCAGAGGCTCTCTGGGTCCTTGCTGAGGTCCTGGAATGACTCCTTGTTTCTCCTCTCTCTCTGCCCCAAGCCAGCTGTGCAGCCTGCAGCCCATCAGCTCCTCTGTCTCCAGAGGCAGTCTTGGCCCAGCCTTGCCAGCAGCTCCTGATCTCTGCATGCAGATGGTCCCTCAGCAGGGGACTCACACCCAGGAGGGCTGCTCCCTTGTCACTTGCCCCACCTCACCCAGGCTCTGCCGCTCACCCCTTGCTCCACTTAAAAAAAAAAATTATATGTTTATTATTTTAAGTAGTTGCGGCAACAGGATCTTTGATCTTCACTGCGGCATGCCGAATCTTCAGTTGTGGCATGCATACTCTTAGTTTCTGCAAGTGGGATTGAGTTCCCTGACCAGGGATCGAACCCAGGACCCCTGCATTGGGAGCAAGGAGTCCTAGCCACTGGACCACCAGCCTTGGGAGCAAGGAGTCTTAGCCACTGGACCACCAGGGATGTCCTTTTGCTCCACTTTAGAGTGAATCTTGTGGAGGACCCAATTCTCTGCTCCCTGCACACTTTGAAGTGCATGGCTCTCAGATACAGTCTGAACATCGGTGTTGCCAGAGGTTTAGCAATAGTGGGAGATGGCTGCACCATAGGGTGGGTCAGAGAGCCGAGCTAGGCCCCAGAATGGACTCTGTTCTCTAGTGCCCTTACACCCTGGCTTCGGCCCGCATCCTGCAGGCACAATAGTCTTGCTGAAATGAAACCCCATCCCCGGGATTCTTGTCCCCTATCTGGCTTTACTTTTTCTGTAGCACTTATTACCACCTGATGTATTATAGATTGTATTTATTGTCTATTCATTCCCTTAACATTCCCCGCAAATGTAAGGGCAATGATTTATTGAAAGATTTAGTTATGAGCTGAGGTTTCCAGGTGTGCCAGGTAGAGACTGTAACAACAAAAAGTGCCAAAGAGAGAAAGAGGGGGAAACCCAATGAACCTTTCTACTGAAAGTTATAAAACACATGAGGAATTTTAATGCTAAAGAAGACAACGAAAGCAATGAATCAAGACAGTTCATTGCAGTTGGCATTAATTTATAGACTAGTTCCTTTTTAAATTATTTATTTATTAGTTGAAGGATAATTGCTTTACAGAATTTTGTTGTTGACAGTTTTTTAAGAATAAATGTGTTGAAGGAGCTCAAGAAGATGGTTGAAAGGATAACACCTATGAAATAAAACTTTTAAAAAAGAACAAGACATTCTAATAGGGAAAAGTGAGCCAAGAAGTAGACATTTTGGAAATGAGAAAAAAAATTAGCCATTAAAAAAGGTGATAGGATAGAGTCCACAATTGAAACAAAGGCTATGTTAGTGAATTTGAAGATATACAAAAGAAACAGCTTAGAATGCAGCAGAGAATGAAGAGATTTAAATAAGGGCTAATTAAGACACATGTGTGATAAGAAGAGGCTCCAGTGCATGAAAATAGAAGTCTCAGAAGGCAAGAAGGGAGAAGTAATATCTAGAGAGAGAAAGCTGAGAATTTCCTAGATTGAAGTGGACATAAGTGCATTCAAGGTGCCAAACAAGGTTAATAAAAATGGGTCCACACATAGACACACTGTACTGAAACTTAGAACATGAAAACTAGCAAGACAATCAGAAAATCTATTGTCTTAGTCCTCTTCAGATCAGATCAGATCAGTCGCTCAGTCGTGTCCGACTCTTTGATCGCATGATTTTCATGAATCGCAGCACACCAGGCCTCCCTGTCCAACACAAACTCCCAGAGTTCACTCAGACTCACATCCATCAAGTCAGTGATGCCATCCAGCCATCTCATCCTCTGTCGTCCCCTTCTCCTCTTGCCCCCAATCCCTCCCAGCATCAGAGTCTTTTCCAATGAATCAACTCTTCGCATCAGGTGGCCAAAGTACTGGAATTTCAGCTTTAGCATCATTCCTTCCAAAGAAATCCCAGGGCTGATCTCCTTCAGAATGGACTGGTTGGATCTCCTTGCAGTCCAAGGGACTCTCAAGAGTCTTCTCCAACACCACAGTTCAAAAGCATCAATTCTTTGGCGCTCAGCCTTCTTCACAGTCCAACACTCACATCCATACATGACCACAGGAAAAACCATAGCCTTGACTAGACAAACCTTTGTTGGCAAAGTAATGTCTCTGCGTTTGAATATGCTATCTAGTTTGGTCATAACTTTCCTTCCAAGGAGTAAGCGCCTTTTAATTTCATGGCTGCAGTCCTCTTAGGCTGCTAGAATACATTACCATAGACTGAATAGACATTTATTTCTCACAGTTCTGGGCCCATTTGGAAGTCTGAGATCAGGGTGCCAGAATGGTTAGGTAAGGGCTGTCTTCTAGATCACAAAACTTATCATATACTCATATGGTGAAAGAGGCAAGAGACCTCTGAAGTGTCTAAGTCCCTAAGAGTCCTCCTACCACTGCAGGAGAGATGGGTTCCATCTTTGGGTCAGGAAGATCCCCTGGAGAAGGAAATGGCAACCCATTCCAGTATTCCTGCCTGGGAAACCCCATGGACAGAGGAGCCTGGTAGGCTACGGTCCATGGGGTCGCAAAGAGTCAAACACAACTTAGCAACTAAACAACAGCAATCCCATTCATGAGGGCTCCAACCTCATGACATAAATACCTCCCCAAGACCCAACTTTCAAATACCATCACCTTTGTGGGTTAGAATTTTAATATACGACTTGCAACATTCCGACCACAGCAGCTATTATGAAGAAAAGATAAAATACACATAAAGGCATGTCCGTTAGACTGTCAGCTGGCTTCCCATCAATAGCAGTGTCTGCCAGAAGACAATGGACATGAATTCTTTAACGCTGAGTTTACATGCAGCTACATTATCATGCAGGAACAAAGACAAAATAAAGATATTTCCAGACACACAAAGTTAAAGAGACTTCACCTCCTACAGCTGTTCAGCAAGAAAAGAAATGAACCTAGAAGGAAGACATGGGATGTGATAGACAATGGTGAGCACAGACATCAGTAAAACGTATTAGTCAAGTTAGTGAACTTTAAAAAGAAAATTTGGGGGACTTAAAAAGAGTGAAACAAACTTTATAAAACAATAAAGTCATAGCGAAGAGTGGTGTTCAGTGGTGATTAAAATAAACTAATGGGCTTGTGTTTAGGAGATTAGAAATACCCAATTTTTGACATTGCTAGAATAATTTATAATTTAAAATGCATATTAAAATGTAAAGATAATGATTAAAAGAAAAGAAATACAAATTTTATTGTGTTAGTCTGCTCAGGCTGCTGTAACAAAATACCATAAACTAAGTGTCTGAAACAGTAGAAATTTATTTTCTGACAGTTCTGGAAGTTGAGAGCATGGTTGGGTTCTGCTGAGACCTTCCTCCTCTGCTTTCAGACAACTGTTTCCTTGCTGCATCCTCATATGACCTTTCCTCTGCGTTAAGACAAAGAGAGAAAATAGAAAACATGGAAGTCAAAAAGTAAGCCCACGTTCAAGGGGAGAGGACTTAGCCTTTTGAAGGGTGAAGTGTTGAAGAATGCATGGATGCTCCCTCCACCACATTAGGAGTGTCTTTTTTCTTTTTAATGCACCCTGCTCAGGAAAAATAAAGATTGATGTCTTTCATCAGTTTTAGAAAATTCTCAGCTATTATCTCTTCTGTTCTCCTCTATTCTATTTTCTTCTCTTGAACTCTTGTCAGATATAAAGCAAATTCTTTCATATCTCTTAATCTTTTCCATAGTTTCTATGTTCTAGTCTGCGCTGAATTATTGGGTAATATCTTCATATTTCTCTTCCAGCTCACTAATTTTCTCTTCAACTAAGTCTTCAACTGGGTCTAATCTGCTATTCACCCCACTCTAACTTTTTAATTTTAAAATCATATTTTTCATTTCTAAAAGTGCTATGTGCTTATCAGTACTTGCAACTCTTCCCAATTTTGATAGTCTTTCAATGCTGGCCTGTTTTCATGACTCGGTCTCTCATTTCCTTATATACTTGCTACATAGTTACAGTATCTAGTGATTCCAATACCCAGTGTCCTTAAGGACCTAACTCAATTGTTGGTTTTTCTCTTGACTTTCACTAATGGGAATTCTTCCTTGTTCTCTGGAGATCTTCCTTGTTCTCTGGAGATCTTTTACCATGAGTTCACATTGAGAGACACTAATCTGTGGAAATCTTCGGGTCTTAATTGACGATGACTTTCTCTAAGGAAGATTTGCATTTGCTTTTTCTGGATGCCAAGGCATGTACCAACCCAGGGCTGTGGCCACGTTAGTCATCTTTCAAAGGTCGAGCTTATTGCAGGGGGTTTGGGTCCGGCTCCTCCTGATACTAGCTGAAAGTTTAGTCTTAAAAAGTTGATCTTGTTGCACAAGATACGTGGACATTGGCACTCAAGGCCATCCCATCTTCCCGTGTGCTTATAATTTCACACTTTGGTTTCAGCCTATTTGGTCCCCTAAAGGTTTCCTTTGCTTCTTGCAATCCCAGCTGTGCAATAAGAACCATTTTGAGCAAGATAATTATGACTGTGGCCACAAGCCGCAGCATCTAGGCTGCCTCTTCTAGAAGTCTCAGAAATTTAAAAAAACGAACAACTTTTTATTTATTTTGGCTGTGCCAGGTCTTGGTTGCCGCGTGTGAGATCTTTAGTCGTGGTATGCGAGATCTAGTTCCCTCATCAGGGATCGAACCTGGATCCCCTGCACTGAGACACAGTCTTAGCCAGTGGACCACCAGCGAAGTCCTCCAGAAATTCTTTACCATGAAAATATCCTGAAAAATAAATAGAATTAATAAAAGCACTCAGAAATGCTGAAAGAGGTCAACTTAGAAAAATTCATACTATTTCTATACATATGTAATAACCAATTAGAAAATACAAGAAAAAAGTAATTCACAATGCAATAAACTTTGAGATACCTAGGAATAAATCTAACAAGACATGCAAGACCTTTATGGAGAAAAATGACAAATTATTGTTGAAGGATATAAAAGAAGATTTGAATAAATGGAGATTTTTTTTAATGTTCATGGATAATATTCGTAGGTTGGAAGATACTATCATAAAGATGTCATCTCTTCTGAATTTAATCTATAAATCCAATGAAGTACAAATGAAATTTCCTCTGAATTTTTTTTTGTTTTTTGGAACTTGACAAGCCTATTCTAATATTAATGTGGAAGACCTCCCCTGCCTAAAAAAAAAAAAAAAAAAAACACCCAGAAGAAGAAGAAGAGCTAAAACAATTGTGAAGAGGCATAACAAGGGGCAAGGGGTGGTGGGGACTTTTCATAGAAGATATGAAGATTTACTATAAAGTTATAGTAAGACAGTGAGGCATTAGCCCAGAGACAGAAAAGTAACTCCATAGCTTAGAATAGGCTAGAGTCCAGAACATAAACCCTCTCATGTTTGGAAACTTGATAAATGAGCAAGGTTTCCCACATTAGTGGGAAAAAGAAGAACTATTTAATAAATGATGCTGGGACAAATTATTATCTTTATGGGATAATCAATCTGCACAGATTCCATACAAAAATTTTATGTTGACTTCAATGTGAAAAGCAAAACTTCATTATTCTTAGAAGAAAATATAGTGAAGTATCTTTGATCTTCAGTTAGGAGGGGAAGGATTTCATTTTTTTAAGGAGGGTGTTTTAAACAAGACACAAAACCTCCCATTTACAAAAAATGATAAAATCAGCCTCATTAAAATTTAGAACTTTTGTACAACAAAAGATACTATGAACACAATTAGAGACAAGACAGATTTTTTTTGCAATGCAAATAACCAACAATGAGTTAGCATCTAGAATATATTTTAAAAGTCCTACAAATCAATTTCTTAAAAAGATAGAATTTAAAAATGGCACATGATGCAAATAGGCATTTCACAGACGTGGAGGCCCAAGAGGTCGCTATGCACTCTGAAAAATGGCTTGATGTCAAAATTAATCAGGAAATTGCACATTAAATGCACATCTTAACCTTGTCAGATATTAAACATTTAATATTACTGCATGTTTACACTTTTAGGTATGTAAACTGATATAATCTCTTTTCAAGAGCAATTTGGCAAAATCTAGCAGAGCTTAGGGGTAAATCCTTAGAGCCAACAATTCTATTCACAGGCATATTCCCTAGGGTAATCATTATGCATATGCATAAAAGACTGTAAACAGGAATGCTCACCCCAGCACTGTTTGTAACAATGAAAAAAAACGGAATCACAAGAGAATGGATAAATCGTGATGTATCCTTATAACCAAGTACAGTGCAGCAGTTAAAGTAAATGAACAAGAGCTACATATATCAATGCAGATGCCCCTAACACAGTGTCTAAATCATGCAAATTGCAGAAGGATGCATGCTGTCTGATGCCTTTTATGAAAATTTCAAAATATGCAAAGTGATTCTCTATATTGTGTATGGTTATGGTTACGCCATAAATCTGTAGGAAAAGTATACAAACATAGATGAAAAGTAAGTACAACAAAATGTTAAAAATGGAAAAAGTGAGTATTTGATGAAGTGGGCACATGGCTGTCTTATTATTCTCTTGTCTCATTTTTTAAAATACTTGGTTTTGTTTTTTTTTTTAAAAAGCACTCCTCCACTGTGTGTGGGATGGACCAGAAGGGTTCAAAACCCATTGGTGGCTCTTGCAGTGAGAGGTGGTGGGTGACTACAGGAGAAGGTGTGGAAAGAAGATGGTTTCAAATTTATCCTTGAGGATATGGGCTCCTGGTTGCTTGTTTTGTTTTGTCTTATCTGGAACAACTCTGTGGCTAAGTAAAAAATTGAAAAGTCTGACAAGTTCAGGAGTTGTCAGTGAAGTGAGGAAATAGCACCCTAGCGCAGTGCTGGCCTGGGTCAGTGGCTCTTTTGTCACACTGGTGGTGCTCCACTGAGGTCAAACATATGTGGAGGGAGGCTTGTGCAAGGTCATTCAGTGTGGCAGCAATCCCAGTGTCCAACCAAAGGATGGATAAGTAGGCTGTGGTAAAGATAATGTCTGGGAATCCTATGATACTTGCCTGAGGTCTTTGCCAAACTGATGCTTAAAATTTTGAGAAGCTTTCTTGCACAGCAAAGGAAAGCATCAACAAAATGAAAAGATAATCACAGAATGGGAGAAAAATATTTGCAAATCATAATTGATAAGGGTTTTATATCCAAAATATATAAAGAACTCCTACAACTCAATAGCCAAAAATTTCCAATGAAAAAATGGCCAGGTAACTGAATATATGTTTTTCCAAAGAAGACATACACATGGCCAACAGATACATGGAAAGATGCTCAACATCAGCAGGGAAATGCAAATCAAAACCACAATAAGATATCACCCCACATCTGTTAGAATGGCTGTCATCAAAAAAGTCAAGAGATAAGTGTTGGAGGATATGGAGAAAAATGCATTGTGCCGTGTTGATGAGAATGTAAATTAACGGAGCCACTATGGAAAACAGTACAGAGCTTCCTCAAAAATTAAAAATAGGACAGCCATATGATCAAGCAAACCCACTTCTGGGTATATATCCAAAAGAAATGAAAACAGAATTTCAAAGAGACATCTGCACTCCCGTGTTCATTGCAGCATTATTCACAATAACCAAGACACAGAGACAGCCTAAATGTCTGAGTATGTGATTTAGTCACTAAGTCGTATCCGACTCTTGTGACCCCATAGACTATAGCCTGCCAGACTCCTCTGTCCAAGGGATTCTCCAGGCAAGAATACTGAAGTGGGTTGCCATTGCCTTCTCCAGGGGGAGTATATATCGGAGTCTTTTCCAGCCATTTGGGACAACATGAATATACCTTGAGGGCATTTGCCAAGTGAAATGTCAGAAAGAGAAAGACGAACACTGAATGGTATCTCTTATATGTGGAATTAAAAAAAAAAAAAAAAGTCAGGGGCTTTCCTAGTGGCCAAGTGGTAAAGAATCCATCTGCCCATTCAGGAGACACGAGTTAGATGCCTGGTTAGGGAAGATCCCACATGCCACAGAGCGACTAAGCCCATGCGCCACAACCATCGAGCCTGGGTTCCAGAGCCCAAAAGCCACAACTACTGAAGCCCACGCGCCCTAGAGCCTGTACTCCACAACAGTGAGAAGCCCGAGCACCGCCAACTGAAGAGTAGCCCCCGCTCGCCACAACTAGAGAAAAGCCGAGCAGCCACAAGGACCCCGCACAGCCAACAAATAAATAAAATTACTTAAGAAAAAAAGTCCAACTCATAGAAACAAAGGGTAGAAAAAGTGGTTGCCAGGGGCTGGTAGGTGGGGGAAGTAGGGAGAGGTTGATAAAAGGGTGCAAACTTTCAGCTCTAAGATGAACCAAGTCTGCGATATAATGTATAACACGGGACTGTAGTTGATAACACTGTACTGTATACTTAAAATTTGCTGAGAGTAGAAATTAAATGTTCTTGCCAAATAAAAAGGATAAATGTGTGAGGTGATGGATGTGTTCATTAACTAGATGGGGGGAATCCTTTCACAATATACACATATATCAAACCATCATGACATGTACTTTAAATATCTTACAATTTTATTTGTCAATTATACCTCAATAGAGCTGGAAAAAAAGAGGAAAATGATCCATTTTCCTATGGCTTGAAATGCAAATACATGTGTATAGTCATTTGTCATCTGACTCTTCTTATGATAGCTTTGGTCGTACAGGCATTTTTTTTAAATTTCTACATAGCTGAATTTACCAATCTTTTTCTCTTATGGCAGCTAGGTTTTGTTCTGTGCTTTAAAAGACCTTCTTTACTTTGAGATTACAAAAACTCCTTCTATGGTTTAACAAAAAGAAGAAAGAAGTTAGATCAATATGTAGCAACACGGTCATGCTTTTGCTCACTTGCTAAGTAGTGTCTGACTCTTTGCGATCCCATGGACTATACCCCGCTTGGCGCCTCTGTCCATCGGATTTTCCAGGCAAGAATACTGGAGTGGGTTGCCATTTTCTCCTCCAGGGAATCTTCCTGCATCTCCTGCACTGGTAGGCAGATCCTTTATCACTGAGCCACCTGGGAAGCCATCAACATGGTAAATCTCGAATAATAATATTGAGTGAAAAAAGCAAGATGTTGAATGAAATGTGCAATATAACACTGATTTATGTAAATGAAAACTGTTATATATTTTCTCTGGATACAATTATGTACATAAATTGCATTTTTAACAACTGGAAGGAAATTACCAAATTCAAAATAGTGTTTCTCCTGGTGGTGGAAGGGGATTAGGATGTTATGGTGGTGGAGGTCAAGGGAGACATTAGCTTTATTATTTTTTTTAATATAATTTATTTATTTATTTGTGACTGTGTTGAGTCTTCAATGCTGCACACGGGCTTTCTCTAGTTGCAGAGAGCTGGAATTACTCTCTAGTTGCCCTGCGGCATGTGGAATCTTCCCGATTGTTGTTCAGTTGCTCAATCGTGTCTGACTCTTTGCGACCTCATGGGCTGCAGCACACCAGGGAAGGCCCCATGCTTACTCTTGGGTGAATTCGGGTGCTGGCAGCTTGGCAGGATGAAGATAGTGTTGACTGCTGCCAGGAGCCCAAACTTTTGAGTAAGGTCACTTGGGTCCAATTTTTTACTCTGCCTCCAAGTAGTTATTTCAGTCATATCAATGAAGTTGCCTGAACCTCAGTCTTCTTATCTGTAAAATGGGGATAATGGTGCTTACCTTGCAGAGGTTCTCGTGAACACTGACCTAGTTCTGCAGATCTTGAACTGGTTCCGTTTGATCCTCCAAATACCCCTCCCTACCTCTACCCCTTTCAAGAACCCACGCCCCTTTTCTGGGGCTTGAGGAGTGTGGAAAGTTTGGAGAGGAGGCTGTGTTTCCACACATGGAAAGCCAAGGGTAGATTGGGCGAAGCATTGCCTCTGCTGGCAGTCACCAGCCAGGCTGAGTGCTGGCAAAAAGAGCAGTGAAGGGAAGTCTGAGTGTAGGTGGAGGCAATACCTCCACCTACAGAGAGTGAATGGGAGGCACTCTAGGACAATGACTTAGCCTCCACCAGGTGCTGGGGTTTCAGATAATCCTCCTTTCAGTGTCTTTGGCCAAGTCTGCCCCCTGAGCTCTTTTCAGGCAAGGGCCCTCCTTTTCTTAGGAAACTGCCCTCCCAGGAAACCCTTTCTCCCTCCTCAATTATTTCATAAAAATACTTGATGGCTCATCAGCATAGAGTATGAGTCCATCCCTCTCTGGGAGGACTGACACCACCTGGCAAAGAACTGGAAGGCAAAAAGAAGATGATGACCTGAATCTGCGGCCACAGGAACTGAGACCTTACCTGGCCTGGCACAACGCAGGTGCTGGTAGACGATACCAAACATGGTTCCCCCTCCCCGACACACTGGATAAGCAAGTGATATTAATAGGTAGTCTCCAGTAGCTAAGACTCCAAGCTCCCCATGCAGCGGGCCCAGATTCAATCCCTGGTCTGGGAACTAGATTCCACATGCCACAACTAAGACCCAGTGCAGCCAAATAAATAAATAAAAATAAATATTAAAAAATAGGCAGCTAACAAATTGGGGAATTGCTGACTTAAAGTTAAGCAAGTCTGTTGTGGGAATTATCTGAGCCTTTAAAGTCTATTGCTCCTTGTGACTTTCCAGGGAGAAATTTACACAGGAGGCCTGTTCACAGTTCCTTAAACTTCCTGCACTGTGGAGCTCTTGTTCAAGGTCCTGTGAAACCAGATCTGAGAACACTGTTTCAGAAATAGATTGCATAATTGGATTACAGTAATTCTGAATAATTCATTATCAAAAGAATGATAATTCTTTTGCCTTATGAAGCCTTGGCTTTTAGACTATGGCTGCAAGTGTGAGGGTCTCCCGAGCCCAAAGCACCTGAGTGTTCATTGGAAGGATTGTTGAAGCCGAAACTCCAATACTTTGGCCACCTCATGCGAACAGCTGACTCATTGGAAAAGACCCTGATGCTGGGAAAGATTGAAAGCAGGAAGAGAAGGGGATGACAGAGGATGAGATGGTTGGATGGCATCATCAACTCAATGGACATGAGTTTGGGTAAACTCCGGGAGCTGGTGGTGGACAGGGAGGCCTGGCGTGCTGCAGTCCATGGGGTTGCAAAGAATCTGACACGACTGAGTGGCTGAACTGAACTGAAGTGAGGATGGATGTACTTTGGGCTTCCCTGGTAGCTCAGATAGTAGAGAACCTGCCTGCAATGCAGGAGGCCCTGGTTCAATCCTAGGGAAGATCCTCTGGAGAAGGGAATGGCAATCCACTCCAGTATTCCTACCTGGAGAATTCCATGGACAGAGGAGCCTGGTGGGCTACAGTCCATGGGGTTGCAAAGAGCTGGACATGACTGAATATGCTCACACACACAGGAGAGATGAGTGATGGTCAGCCACGGGAGAAGGGAGCAGGGTGCCCATATTTTAGTCACCTGGGGAACTGCAGCCCGTATAACCTTTCTCCCCACTTGTCTTAGGTCTGTGTTCTCCATACATGCTCCCCTGAATTCTAACTTGTGCTCTCAAGTCTTGGTGCTCAATACACATGTGGTATTTCAACCACAATACAACTTCTCACTTGGGCATATTTTTTTTTAAAGCATTTGTTATTTCTAGGGTGAGGTAGATTAAACTTCATCAGATTTGAAAAGGGTGATTGTGCTTAGCTAGTGAGGGGATATATTCAGATACAGATAAAAGATAAAATTGTTTCATGAACCCCATGAGGGGATTTTACTCAAAAGCTTAACTTCTAACTTGTTGATTATGATTGCAAACCGGGATTTTTAAAATTAAACTTTTTTTTTTTTTTTTTGCAGCTTTTATAGCTTTGACTACTTTTTTTTTTAATTTTTTTTTTTGGCATTCTCTTATATTTTTATTTTTAAACTTTACAATATTGTATTAGTTTTGCCAAATATAGAAATGAATCCACCACAGGTATATATGTGTTCCCCATCCTGAACCGTCCTCCCTCCTCCCTCCCCATACCATCCCTCTGGGCCTTTTGAGATAACTGTAGATTGAAAGGCACTTGTAAGAAATGACACAGAGAGATCCAGCGTGCCCTTTATCTTGTGGCACAAAATCACAACCAGGAACACGACATCGATACAGTCTACCGATCTTATTGTGATTTCCCCGCTTCACATGTCCTCCTGTGTGTGCACGTATTTCTACACAGTTTCATCACTTGTGTATGTTTGTGTATCCACCCCCACCATCAAGATACGGAGCAGTTCTAACATCCCAAGGATGCCCTTCTCCTACAACTGCAATCAGCGGGGCTTCAAGTGTGAAATGTGAGAGACTAAAGACAGGGTGAGTGCAGGGAAAGGAAAAAAATAGAGGTAAGACCCTGGGTGACAAAATACAAAATACGTATTTGCTCTCTGCTCCGTTTCCTGAAGCAGAGCTCCAAAACCCCTTAAATTTCCTGTGAAAGTTTTTCTTTTTTTTTTGTCTAAGGAGGCAACTCCTGGTGGGTTCTTGGGTGGGGGCTTGTTGTAAGAAAAACCAAGCCAGGATTAGTAGCTTAGATCTGTCAGCCCTGCCTCCCCTACTCCCAGGAGAGAAGTGGGGCAGAGATTGAATTAATAGCTGATCAAACCTGTATGATGAAAACTCCATAAAAATTCCTACAGTGTGGGGTACAGAGAGCTTCCAGGTTGGTGAGCACATCCACATTCTAGGAGGAGGAGGATGCACCCCAAATCCATGGGGACAGAAGCTCTTTTGTTTGAGAACCTTCTACATGTCTTCCTATGGACTCCTTCATCTAGCCATCCCTCTGTATTGCTTGTGATAAACCAGTAAACATTAAGTGTTTCCCTGGAGATCTAAAAGCCATCATAATAAAGTATGGAACTTGAAGAAGGGGCATGAGGACCCTCTATTGATGTAAGATATAGATACACTCCAGGTTAGACATTTACAACTGGCCTCCTGTTTACATTTCACGGGGCACAAAGAAGTGGGCTTCAGGCTGCATCCTTACAACTGTTAGCATTTTCTGAGACAAGAGATAGGTGTGCTCCAGTTAAGGCACTTTACAATCAGCCTCCTGTTTGCCCTCGGAAATGGAAGTAACAACAGAAACAGGGTAAATAGCCAGTGTTTGTCTCCCATAAACACGTCAAGTTAATGGGCACGGCGAGGACAAAGAGGGGCAAAACTCTGTTTGAGTAAAGGATTAAGGAATCTCCATGCTCCCCTCTTTGGGGATGAGGGAGACATTACACATACGCAGAAAGGTGCCATGTGGGTCAAAAGTCAGGGAATAACACCAGGCCATAATGAGTCTTGTCCCTCCCAGAAGCCTTTTCACTTCAAGATCTATCTTGGCTGATGGGTTTGTATGCACCCAGGGGAGGGTCTCAGGGTAGGTCAGGTGTAGAAAAAAGAAATCAGATAATTGGCTAACGGTAAACAAAGACCCAGAGGAACTGACCTATCTATATAAATGGCTTAACCCCCTCTCTTCTAGCTCCTCCTCACCAAGGGGGGCGCCCTCGCCCTTTCTCTCTGGGTGTGCCTCTCCGCCTTGCTTCTATCTTAACTAAACAAACCATCTCTCCGTGTGCTCTCCCACTTGTTGTTATTGCTCTGTCTCTAATAATAAACTGTACCTGCCTTTATTGCTTCTGCCTCCACGATAAATGCATTTTTCACTGACAGCAAAGATCCAGGGGCAAATAGCTTCTAGCCGCTAGCCCTTGCTGGTCTGGTGGCTGATTACCCCTGTTTTCAGACACCCCTGGTGTGAAAGCTGTGCCGAATGCAGGCAGGCAGTGTCAGGAGTGAATGGTAGAGAACTCGGTCAGCGTCCAGAGAGCTGGAGAACTGGTCGTTGTTGGGGGGAGACCAATACATCTGGTGTTAGAAGTGTTCCATGGCAAGAAGAAACAGTGGTTTTCTTCATCCTAGAAGACTCAGGCAGCTGCAATGGGAGAGGGACTTCATGGAAAGAATAGAGGAGCTTAAAGGGAATTTTCAGAAATTTCTGACATGCAGTGAGTGATTCAACTTTCCATTCACACCCTCCTCCCCCCTCAAAAAAAAAAAAAAAATCACTGAAGAATCTCCCATTGATTCCTTCAGAGTTGGATATGGTCAGGAAGGGAGTGTTGAGATGCTGGATCAAGTAGGAATCTGATCAGGGTCACATGAAATCTCTTCTGATTCTCACCACCACCTAGACAGGGATGGGCACAAGATACTATCTCCATATTTGAGAGAAGAAGAAAAGCCTGGACTTCCCTGGTAGCCCAGTGGTTAAGAATCTGCAATGCAGGGGACGTGCGTTTGAGCCCTGGTCAGGGAACTAAGATCCCACATGACTCAGAGCAACTGAGCCTGTGTGCTCTGGAGCCCAAGCACCACAACTAGAGAATTCGTGTGTTACCACAAAAGATCTCGCATGACACGATGAAGACCCGATGCAGCCAAATATATAAATTAACTAGTTAATTTTTTAAACGTTTGAACAGAAGTGACTTCCCAGGGTCACACAGCTTATAAGCTGCAGACTCTGGGAAAGTCTAGGTGTGGAGAGGCCCTACTTCCTGGGTTCCAAATCGCATCTGGTGAGTGTATCAAGACTTAAACTTGCAGATTCCTATGGTCCAGTGGTTAGGACTTATCACTTTCACCACTAAGGGCTCGGGTTCAATCCCTGGTCAGGAAACTAGTAATAAGATCCCACAAGCCTCCACTTGCCCCAGATCTGCTCCTTCCCTGTGGTCCTCAGGGAATTCCAGTCATCTGTGACCCCTCTCCTTCTCACCCCACATCTCACTCATCAGCACGTCCTGGGCCTCAGTCCCCAGCATGCATCTCACCCCAGCATCCTTAACATCTCCACTGCAACCACCCAAGTCAAGCCTTCTTCACCTCCTGATGAAATATTTTGCAAAAGCCTCCAAAACAGTTTTTCTGCTTCCATAGTCGTCCAGCTTGAGTGATGTAAATCAAGCTTTGGCCAACAATAGCCTGCAGGCCAAATCTGGTTTGTGAGCTAAAAATGATTTTTACATTATTAAATGGTCAGGGAAAAACCCCAAAGAATAATATTTTGTGACACGTGAAAATATGGAATTCAGATTTTATGCCCCATACGTAAAGTTTTATTGGCATACAGCCACGCTCATTGCTTTATGTACTGACTGGCTCTGCACAGAAATCACACGGTCTACACAGGCCAAAACCTTCACGGAAAAGGTGTTCTGATGTCACCTCTTTCCCAGCCTCCTCTGTGGGCTTCCTCCCCTCCTCGGAGTGAAACTTGGAGTCCCAGAGTCCCCTGCCCACGGCTCTGAGTCCGTTTCTTTCTCTTGTGTCCACCATTTTCACACTCTGGTCATGTTGGCTTCGGGCGGGCCCTCACCCGGGCACCCACCCCTGCCCCCATCAGCACTGCTGCCCATTTACTGCCTTTGCTAAGGTCTTTCCCCCTCAGGCCTCTGAATTGCTGTTTCTCTGTCTGGAATGTTCTTCCACTCTCTGCGTGACTGACTCCTTTTCTCCAGATCTCTGCCCAAGTGTCATCTCTTCCAAGAGGCCTTTCTTGTCTACTGCTTCACCCATTACTCCATTTCATCACGTGTCTATTCCCTTCTTTGCACGTTTGTCTACTTATTTCCTGTCGCCCCCACCATGACATAAATTTCATCTGGGCAGAGAACATATTAGATGCTCAATGATTATCTGCAAATGAATAAATGAATGAGTAGCTTTTGTTGGCTCAAGAGCTGTGTGTCCATTTCCCTAGCAGGGTGACAGCCATCTCAGAATTGAGATAATTCCCATAAACTTCTCCCCAGCATTTTGTTCTCCTCTTGGATCCATTGCTGTTGTTAACCATTATGAGTTTATTTTCCTAAAATGTTATCCTTAGGTCTTTCTGCAAGAAACCAAGGAGACACCTGGTACTTAGCCAGTTTAGAGAAGAACTTCGTGCCCTTCTCAGCAGGTAAAGGAAGTCTTTCTTCTACTATCAAGAGATCCAACCCATAAAAAAGATTTATCTGTAAACATCCAAGTCTGGTCACTGGCACACTTATAAAAAGTTTCAATTCACTTCTTTTTCTCTGTAACAGGAAACAACCTCAGCTCAACAACCTTGGTAACAGGAAACAACCTCAGGAATACAACAGATTGCTGGAGGATGTGAATACATGAAAGGTACAGGGACTGAGCAGGATTGCCTAGGTTACAAATAAATAAATAAAATCTCCAAGTCTTAGTGTCTGAAGACAAAATGTTTATTTCCTGCTCGCCTCCATCATGGTTGGCAGGGACCATTGGATGTAGTCACTTAGTAATTCAGGTCAGTGGGTCACTTTGCTACCAGCCAGGGTTGGTCTCAGGGGCTTAGTCCCCAAACACAAGGGACAGGAAGGGCAGTCTATCCTGTGCCTGAAAGGGGTGGTGGTGATTGATGAACAACTGTAAGGACAACCACAGGCTTCCCAGGTGGCTCAGATGGTAAAGAATCTGCCTGCAATGTGGGAGACTCGGATTTGATCTCTGGGCCAGGAAGATCCCCTGGGGAAGAGAATGGCAACCCACTCCAATATTCTTGCTTGGGAAATCCCGTGGACAAGAGAAACCTGGTGGGCTACACTCCATGTCTCAAAAAAAGTCAGACACGACTGAGCAAATAACACACAATGACAACCACAGAAGGATGAAGAGAACATATTCTCTTTAAAGGCAAAATGAAACCAGGGAAGAGGGCAAGAAAGATAGAAGCTGAGAAAGAAGGGCTTCAGAGGCTCCTAAAGGCATATCAGCGAGACTAACAACTCTGGTCACGCTCCTGTATTCACCTGAGCTGTAAATTTCTGTGTCATCTATTGTCATGGTGTTTGAAAAGCTGATTATGCACTCTTATGGAGCTCTTCAACAACTCTTTGCTCTTAAACATTTATAGCACCCTTCCAAATGAGTGAGTTACAGCAATCCTCTTCAGGTGAAAGTATTCTCCAAGCTCTTGCTTCTGTAAGCAGAGGCATGTAATCCTCAGGGACACACAAAGGCATGAACTCTGGCCAGGCTCAATTACTCACAGAATCACACACACACCTCGCAGTAAGGACTGAATCAATACAAGATGACTCATCTTTCTCTTTAGGGCTGACCCTAAAATGTGATTTTCATTTATAGCCAACCCTTCCCGTGGAGCGGTGTTGTCCAACAGAAACTTCTTCGATGATAGAGATGTTCCACCTGCCAATGCAGGAGACATAAGAGACACAGGTTTGATCCCTGGGTCAGGAAGATCCCCTGGAGGAGGGCATGGCAACCCACTCCAGTATTCTTGCCCAGAGAATTCCACAGACAGAGGAATCTGGTGGACTACAGTCCACAGGGTCGCAAAGAGTCAGACACGACTGAAGCGACTTGGGACGTTCTATGTCTGTGCTGTCCAATGTGGGAGGTAGGCACTGGCCGAATGTGGCTCTTGAGCATTTGAAATGTGGTTAATGTGACTGATGTGTGTGTGTGCTCAGTTGCTCAGTCATGTCCGACTCTTTGTGACCCCACGGACTATAGCCCACCAGGTCCTCTTTCCATGGAACTTTCCAGGCAAGAATACTGGAGGGGGGGTTGCTATTTTCCACTCTAGGGTATCTTCCTGACCCAGGGATCAAAACTGTATCTCCTGTATTAGCAGATGGATTCTTTACCATTAGCGCCATGCGGTAGTGCTTTATGGGAAGCACAGTGTGACTAAGGTGCTGAATTTTAAATTGTATTTAGTTTTAGTTTTTTTGAATTTGAAAAGCCACATAGCCACACATGGCTAGTGGCTGCTGTATTGAATAGCATAGCTTTGGAGTAAAAAGGAGAACTGTTGCTTTCTATTCAGCTCCCATCTTGGCTATGCCAAGAAAAAGACAGCTATGCTGTGAAAAACCAATATAAATGCTAGTCATGATGCGTTCGATTCTATTATCTCCTTCTGACTCATACTGTCTTACACACGGTCTCCTATTCAGGGAAGATGTCTAGACTGTTCCTTGTACAAAAGTGGCCTCTAACTGGAAGGGGTGGGTGGTGGTGGACCATTGACCAAAGGCTACCCACAGGCTGCCCAGAGCCCTGGAAGGTGGCCTGTTTGGAGTCTCTGAAGGAGCAGCAGTGATTGACTCAGCCTATCAGGGTGCCTCCCTTGGAATTTTAAAAGGTTTGGCCAATCAGCAGAGAGAAGGGGCGGGAGCAAGCAAACCAGGAGAGACAAAGACACTAAGGTTCAGAGAGCTGGGTTCTCCAACAGCCATCCTGTTCTAACCCCAGTTGCCAGTCATATATATCCTTAAACAAGCAAGCCAAAAATCACCCTTTCCTTTCCTTTAAGGTGGACTGAGTGACTGTTTTTTCTTTACTTAAAAGAAATTCAGTAACTAAAAATTCCTCTAACGAGGAGTTTCTCGACCTGGGTACCATTGACATTTGAGGCCAGAGAATTCTTTGTTCAGGGGTGCTGTCTTGTGTGTTGTAGGATGTTTTAGAGCATCCCTGGCTCAGATTCACTAGATCCCAGGAGCATGGCCCACCCACCCCCACCAGTCATCATTACCAAAAATGTCTCCAGACGTAGCCAAATGTCTCCTGGTGGGTGGGGGCATGGGGCGGGGGCAAGAATCTCCATTCTTCACCCCCTTGAGAATCACCTCTCCAAATGTATCCCAAGTCCACCTCCTCTGGCCTCCTTGAGGACAAAAAGATAAAAACGGCAGTTTATTCCTAGCAACTCCCAGCTCTCCCTCCCTCTCTTCTCCAGGCTAAATAAAGATAGCTTTTTTAGTCTTTTTCCTAGAGTCTGTTTCACAGATATTGATGGCGACATCTAAAGATGAGACTGAGACCATTTGGTCGAGAGGAACTCTGTTCCCTTAGCTCTCCCTATTTATAGAGGCAGTGGGCAGACGCAGCTGTGCAACCCTGGGACAGTGACAGCTCCCTGGTCAAGGAAGGGACACCTCCAAGCTCAGCGCTCAGTCCAGCCCTTTCTGCCCACGAGCTGATTAAGATCTGCTGAGCCAACAAGCTGCTGATTTACGAAAAAAGAGGAAATGCTCTTTTAAGGCCCTCAGCTTTTGTCTCTTCACATTCCTTTGAATATTCCAGCCCTTTGGTGGGAGTCTCTCCCCTTGGTATTCTCATAGACACCTCAAACTCAGTCAAATGAAACTTTTTGTCTTCCTCCAGTGTTTTCTATTGTGTCCATCTAGTTTCCTGAGTCAGAAGCCTGAGAGTATTCCTCTGAAATCATGTGAAAGGAAGAGAGTGCTAGAGGAATCTGGAGAGGGAGACAGTAGCTAACTCAGGGAGGATTTTTTTGCGCTGTGCTAAGGCTTTTCAGTGTTGATGGCTGCCTCCCCTTTCTCATTAGCCAGTTCCTCATTTACCTCTCACAGTGTGACTTGGTTTTTTGCTTTTGGCCTCGTGTGCAGCATGTGGGATCTTAGCTTCCTGACCAGGAATCGAACCTGCATCCCCTGCAGTGGAAGTGTGGAGTCTTAACCACTGGACCACCAGGGAAATCCCTAGATGCCTCTTGAAAGCTTCCATCATATTCACAAGTCCCATCCACGGGGAGGGGTTTATACAGAGTGTACAGACCAGCAGGGTCAGAAACCTTGGGGCCACCTTAGAATCCTGCCTACCACAGACAATAAGTCTGTACTCTTCTAATCCATTTCAAAAATATTAAAAAAAAATTTTTTTTCTCCAATTGAGTCCATTTTCAACTTCACCATTTAAGAAAATGAGGTAATGGCAGAAATGGTTAGCTCTTTCCCAGTGCCCAAATTCCTCTTCTTTCATAGAAACAAAGCGGGTATCACAGGGGGTATCACTAGCTGGGTACAAGGCTACTTAGAAAATAAAGACCACTCTCCTTAGCTTCCCTTGCAAGTAGGTGTGGCCACAGACCACTTTCCAGATAACAGAATATAAATAGAAGTGATGAGTGGAGCTACAAGAAACCTCCCTCACGGAGCCTCTGGCTCTTGCCTTTTGCCCATTTTTCATTCTTTTCTCCATGTGAATGCTAGAACCCAAGTGGCTCCACCTCGTACCATGAGAATAAAGACCATGCCCCAGGATGGTAGATGAGTGAGCTGTCAGGAGCCTGGTGCTCCAAGGCCTTTGTGAAACAGAGCTGCCTTCCCAGATTTGAAGTGCACTCCACTGGGCTTTCAAATGGTAGAGAAATAAACTCCCATTTTGTTTAAGCCATTGTTGATTTGAGTTGTCTGGTACTCAGAGTTAAATATAATCCTAACCAACACAGGGGGTTATTTCCTTAGTCCCGCTAGACTTGACAACTTAAATTTATTTTTTCTTCCTTCGATCCCTTTAAACTCTTCTGTCCACTAAGGTCCTAACTCCTGTTGATTCTTCCTTTGCACTTCACCTCACACTCATCCCTTCTTTTCAATGTCTACTGACTGTGGTGATCCCAGACTGTTCTCTAGGCTCCATCTCCCTCCCTCCCATTAAGGCTGCACAAGTCCCAGACTCCTGAGATATCACATTCATCATGTCAGTCCTCAAACTCAAGCCCTCAAACCTAGGCTCCTCTTGTGCTTATTAGGATAAGGTCCCAAAGCATCTTGAAACCCTTTCAATATGGACCTCCCATCATTTTTATTTTTTATCATTTTTACTTTCTGGCTGCACCGCATGGCATTCGGGATCTTAGTTCCAGGGAAGTGCAGAATCTTAACACGCTGGACCGCTAGGGAAGTCCCCTCCAACCATTTTAGTTTCTCCTCCCTCTGATTCAGATCTTCCTCAACAACCAGGAGAGTCCCCAGAACAACCCAGTTTGTCTTTGCTTTGTGCTGGAGATCTTTAGCCCTGGCTGTATTAAATCATCTGGAGCCACTGAAAACAACCACCATCGTGTGTCAGCGTTGCTCAACGCACGGAAGCATTAACGCATGTGAGCCACAAAGCAGCCTCATGAGATGTAGGCCCTGGCACTGTCACCATCCTACTGACGAGGAAACAAGAAACTTAGGAACTTCAGGACATCATTTGTAGTCAGGTGGCCAGTGAGTATAGAGGCAGGACTCCAACAGAGAGGACTGCCCTCTAAACCACTCCTGGGTGGTCCCTAGAACTACAATACAGAGTATTACAATGAAAAGTACTTTCTGATGGCATGACATATAATTGATGGCCAGTAAATCACAAAGTACAAATGAAAATTTAAAAAAATACAAATGCCAATGGACTCTGGCAGTCCACTGGTGAGGACTCTGCACTTTGACTGCCAAGGGGACAGGTTCAATCCCTGGTCAGAGAACTAGGCTATAGCAAGCTGTGTGGTGCCACCAATAATAATAATAGCAACAATAATACACACAAATTCCAAACTTCCAGCCTAGACTAGTGGAATCTGTTTCTTGGGATTAGGGTCTGAGCACTTTTGTATCATCTTTAGGGTGAGTCCAGGCTTATCACAGCACGATTCCAAGGTGAGCTGGGGTTGAGACCCATTGCTTTACATAGTTGCTCCTGCCTGTCTTCCTCTCATTCCCTCTCAGCACCCCAGGTTCTACTTACCTTTTGAGGTTCAGTCCAAGTGTCACCTCCCTTGGTGGAGGGAGCCAGCTTTCTCCAGCCGGAGTGCTGCGGCTGCTGCTGACGCTAAGTCACTTCAGTTGTGTCCGACTCTGTGCGACCCCGAAGATGGCAGCTCACCAGGCTCCCCCGTCCCTGGGATTCTCCAGGCAAGAACACTGGAGTGGGTTGCCATTTCCTTCTCCAATGCATGAAAGTGAAAAGTGAAAGTGAAGTCACTCAGTTGTGTCTGACTCTTAGCGACCCCATGGACTGCAGCCTACCAGGCTCCTCCATCCATGGGATTTTCCAGGCAAGAGTACTGGAGTGGGCTACCTTTTTGAAATGTCAGTTGCCAAACGTGTCCACACCAGCTGAGCTGGTACCTATTCTACCTCTCAGTTTGAATCCAGCTCTTGGCTTCATGCCACTGGATCCTTGGCAGGTTTTTCCAAATTTAATCATCTGCTGCTCAGCTTTTTCCACCTTTGCCCAAAAGAGCAACAAACATAATCACCCCTCTATCAGTAACAAGATCCAAACTTAGGGTCTTGCAAGGTGATAACCTTGGCTCAGTGCTCCCCTCTCAGGGATTGAAGGCTAGGGGGATGTAGGGAGATGGTGATTAAGGGGCAGGACCCCCAGGCAGTAGAAGAGAAGAGTGTGGGTGGGGCCTTTCCAGGACTCTCAGGTACAGAGCTGAAGGTTGATAAGATGAGGGGGTGCTGGTGCCTCTAGGGGAGAGGTTGGACTCACAGACTGGCAAATCTTGAGAGCAAAGCTTGGGTAGGACATGGGATAAAATCTGGTGGTCAAGGAACAGAATCTGAGAGGGCAACAATTTGAGCAAAAATGACTTTGGGCCACTTGAGGTTGTTGAAGGACTGAATGAATGGATCTTCACCTGCGTTGTTGGGAAGAACTTAGAGGGATATGGCATCCTTGCTTGCTGCAGGAGACTGCCAGGCAAGAGAGGCTAAGAAGGCATCAGATGAGGGGCCTGTTGGGGAAGAGAGGGCCTAGTCAGACAGAGGCCAGATCCCAAGAGAGTAGTGCATTCTGCCACCTACCCCTCACCCCCAAGTTCAAGGGGCACAGGGCTCTTGTTGGCTGTGTCAGTTTCCACTGAAGCCATGGGTGTGACCAGGTCTCCTTGTCTGTCCTGATAATCTTGATTATCTCCTTCCACCAGTCTATGAAGCAGGTGATAAAAAGAGTCCCAGGGAAGGGGCATCACTTGTCTTGAGTTACATGGGGACTTAATGGCAGTGAAGGAATTAGAAGCCAGTTCGAATTCCCAGCCCAGGGGTCTTTACTCTTGACTCTGTTGCTGAGGTAGTCACTTTACCTTCTGTGGGCTCAGGATAAGGCCTCTGGTGGGAGTGGCGGGACTAGATGCCTCTTCTCCTGAAAGATCTGTGTTCCACAGGAGTCCCAGGTCTTCTCTGACCGAACCTGTTCTTGCAGACTAAGTGGGGGCTGAGTGGAACAGAGAGCAGCCTCTGGGGAGACAGTCTGGCAGGCTCCTCCCTACACCATTGGCCGTTCCGGCCCCACTGCCATCAGCTGCACACAGTGAGGTCAGCCACTGTTCTTTGGGCCCTACGGGAGGCCTGGTGTGAACATCAGCTCAGCGATGAAACCTGCTGTCCACGTGATGAGTTTCCCGATTCACTCAGGCTTGGGATGGAGGGAGAAGTCAAGGTCTATTCCAGAACATGACTGTATTGGACAGGCCAGTCAAAGTGCCCAACGCATCAAAGGAACCTTTCCAAGAGACTCCCCATTCCTACCACTCTGCCGAGGGCAGCCCCACCCCCACTGGATCCTACTCCAATCCAGTGGGGTGGCCTGAGTTCAGGGTCCTAGAAGACAAATGTTGTAGATCTCTGGACATCCCAAGCACCCAGAGATGACCTGGGGCAGACACTCTGGCTGACCAGGGACCCAGGGTAACCTGAGTCATTCAGGTTCTCTGCTTCTTAATAATTTGAACTAGAGTTGCAGACAGAGGGCCAGGAAGCAGGGATAAGTGAGCTGCTGAGCAGCCTTAGAGGTGGCACTCCAAACTGGGATCTTGGAGCTCCTGCTGCCTCAGGGCTACAAGACAGCCCAGGCAGTCAGAGAGACTCTGGAGCCAAACAGCCCTGCAGGCTCCCCTGTGTTCCCAGGTCCACCAGGAATGAACACACACAGAACATCTCAACCACCTTATTCCCAGGCATCTCTTCACCTGAGGCAACCTGAGTGAGTCTCAGTCACCAGATGGCCCCTGTGATGGCCGTGGAGACACACTCGAGGGGGGTTGCATCTAGGAGGCCAAGCGGGGGTGTCGTGGCCCCTCCCTGCACAGAGGACTCCTCCACTCCCCACCTGGGAGGACCAGAGTGTTCCATGAGAAGACCCCAGATGTGCTGACTAGATGCAGGATGAGAGTCTGGGGAAGAACTGCAGCCGGGGAAGAACTGCAGCCAGGAAAGACCACAAACAGAGCCAGTCACAGGCCTGCAGGTGTGTGTGGAGGGGCTGCCTGCGGCAGGGTGCCTTCCTCACCCACAGTCTCCAGTTCATCATTGTTCTTTGAGCAGCAAATGCGCTGTGGGTCCAGATGAGGTCGGGGTCTGTCCCATCACTGCAAGACCCTGGCTTTCATTTCAAATAGCTGATTGGGTAGATTATGACTCTGACCCAGGTGGGTTTCTTCCTTCCATCATCTCCCCCTCATACTCCCAGGTTGCCAGACAGATTCTGAACTTCCTCCCAGGGTAGAAGAAAAGCAGGACAGGTGCTCTGTCTGGGCCTGCCTCCTCAGGTCTTGGTGGAGTGGGGCATCTCCAGACAAGATTGCTGAGGTTTCTCTCAGCCCAGATCTGCAGAGATACCACCATCAGCATCAGTGTCCACCTCAAGTCAGGGCCTTGGCTAAGAAATGGTGACAGACCTGCAGAGTTGAGTTCAACAAACATCTCCTGAGCATCTACTGTGTGCCTGGGGTGGGCACAGCTGGGCAATGTGAGCCACGTAGAGATGGGCAAGACCTAGTTCTCACTCTGAGAAGTGACAACCAAGCAAGGAGGTGTAGAATTTACACAGAGAATGGTAATTCAGGGCAGAATATGATCAAAGCCATGAGAGTCTTTTCCAACCGACCCAGGGACTAAGAAGAGCTGAATGCATATCCCTGGGGACAGAGAGGCCTGCATGGAAGAGTCAGCATTTGACTTTGGTCTTGGGGACTGGGGGCTTCCCTGGTGGCTCAGATGGTAAAGCGTCTGCTTGCAATGTGGGAGACCTGGGTTTGATCCCTGAGTTGGGAAGATCCCCTGAAGAAGGAAATGGAACTCACTCTAGTACTCTTGCCTGGAAAATTCCATGGATGGAGGAGACTGGTAGGCTATAGTCTATGGGGTTGCAAAGAGTTGGACATGAATGAGCAACTTCACTTTCTTGGGGACTGGATGGACTTTGATGTGGAAAGAGAGATGGAAATAGACAGGCTGGAGCAGGAGATTCCCCAGAGAAGGACTGTCAATCATTGGGTTACCAGTAATTAATGTCAGCTGCTGTGCCAGGCACCATACCAGGAGGTGCTGGGGAATAGTGTGCCACATGGCCCCGCCATGGTCAGTGGGGAACCAAACAGGCAGATGATGACCCTAGCCCGTGGGACAGGAGCTGCGGGTGAGAAGGCAGGGGTGAGGGGGTCCCAGACCATGTAGCCTTGGTGCATGGTCTGCTGGAAATTAAGCCTCAAGAAAGGGAATCAGAGCCAGACCCTATTGCCCCACCCCCACCCCACCCCCAGCCACCACCACTCCACTGAACTTGAATCTGAAGGCACTGCATGCATGCTAAGTCGCTTCAGTCATGTCCGGCTCTTTATGACCTTATGGACTGTAGCCCACCAGGCTCCTCTGTCCTTGTGGATTCTCCAGGCAAGACTACTGGAGTGGGTTGCCCTGCCCTCCTCCAGGCAATGGAACTCATGTCTGTTGCATAGACAGGCGGATTCTTTACCACTAGTGCCACCTGGGAAGCCCCTGAAGGCATTAGAAACCTACTTTTTGACTTTGGTCCCCGGGCTGATAACATAGAGGAAAAGACCAAAGAGGCCAGACTTTGGGGGGCTGGGGCACTTCATGGCACTGTTTCCCCACTGACCAGTTTTTCCCCAAAGATGTGATCAGGAAGTGTATATATTGGGGAGCATGGGTTCACTCCCTGATGAGAAAACACTACCCACAGGAGGGTCAGGACCAGGAACAGAGAGCCCGTCATTTCTCCAGCACATTCTCGGGGTCATCTATTGTTATCTTCACAGCAGACTCTGGAGTGAGCTCTACGACCTGCTTTTCCAGATGGGGCCACCACAGCTCGGAGAGGGAAAGGCCTAGGCAGAGGCGGACACAGAGCTCACATGGGGTAAGGCCCCGCCTGTCTTCTCTGAAGCTTGCTCTTTGATCTGGCTCCTGTTTGATAGGCACATCTGGGTTTGTCCACCAAGGTCAGCGCGCTTGTTGTCTGTTTACCACCCTTGTGGTCAACGGGAACAAAGCCAAGAGGGGATACCTCGGGTCAGGGCGCTATTGGAGAGCCATTCCTTCCCACCACCCCATCCCGGTGCTGCGAAGAGAGGGCCATGTGAGCCAAGTCACTGCCCCGAGCTCTGCGCACAGCACGAGGAGACACAGCATTTGCGGGACGCGTCTCCAAATCCCAGGCACCGCGCGCCTCCCCCACGCCCTCCTCCCCCGCCCGCCCTGCCCCGCCAAGCCGCAGACAGCAAAGGCGAGAGAAGCCCAGGGTGCAATGAAGCCGAGTGGAAAGACCTCTCTGCGACCTCTGGGAGGAAGGGAAAGTCTGAGCCGTCTCAAAAGACCCTCCCTCCCTGCTACCCCGCTTACACTCAGGTGCCCTTGGGAGCCCGCCAAGCCCGCTCCGTCCAAAGGGCGCAGCCTTTGCGTTCTGAGCTCCCAGGCCCGCGCACAGCCTCCCCGCCTCCGCCCCAGGGCTAAGCGCTTGCTATTTTGGTCGGAGGGGAGCGATCTCACCCTCGCGGAGGTTTAGTCAACACCCCAGTCATGGGAGGACGACGAGCTTAGTAAAGAGCTTCTGAGGCTGGGCGCTCACGTTTCTGTGTGTCTCCGGCCCCGCCGAGAGCGGGAGCGAGGTGACGCTCAGAAAAGTCGTTCGCTTCCCAGCACAAACGACATTGGAATCTGTGACAGCAAACCCGACCAGTTCTTCCGTCTGAGATCAGTTCTCTCCTGATGCCAGAGAGTACCGGTTCGCCAAACTGTGGTTTGGCGGCGAGCTGGATCCCTGCAGTGTTTCTCCTCTGGCGGGGTCCCGGAGCCGCCGTGGGCGTGGGGGGTGGGGATAGCGCAGGGGTGCGCCTGCTGTCCGAGAAAGCAGCTCCTCCCGCTCGGGTCTGTAGACGTGGGTGGGGATGGGCATGAGGTGGGAGGTTGTCCCGCCCGCGGGACGGATGGCTGGGCGGCGGTAGGGAGGTCGTCCTTCAAACCCAGCAGAGCCGGAGGCCGTGACCTGGGCCTATCTTTTGCCCCGGGGATCTGGTCACACACCCCAGCAAGTCCCTGAAAGAGCCTGAATTCAAGGAGCGTCTGCCCGAGGTAGACAGACCCAGGTGTGTTGTGCACTGCGTGTGTGTGTGTGTGTGTGTGCAAGGCGAGAGGGTCTCGGCGTCCCCCGCACTCTCTCTCCGGGATTCTATATTTTGCCATCCTTTGTTCTCAAAATAGGCGGCGAGCCTGCTCAGCGCTGCGCTCGGAACGGGTGGGGGCCGTAGCGAGCTCGCTGGCGCGCGCCGAGTTAGCGGCAGGGTTACAAACAGTCTCTCCCTGCTCCCCCGGCCTGAATTAATGTGTTACTATTTTGGGCGCGCCAGTGTTTCCAGGGGAAACCTAATGACGCAATGACGTCAATGCAGGTCAGCAGCAGACTCTCCGGGAGGGCGGGCGGGCTCCCGGCTTTCAGGCTCCGCGCAGTCTTCGGGCGGCAGGGCGCAGACGAGGTGGCGAAGGCGGCGGGCGCGGGGGCGAGGGAACCCCGGGCGGGACCGAGAACCAGAGGGCGCTCCCTCCTAGCGCCCGGACCCGGGTAACTTCCCGTCGCCCGGCACGGAGTTTCCTTGCTGCCCACGGACAGGAGGCGGCTTGGAGGGCAAGCGGGGTAACCCTCCACGCCCATCCCACCTTTATCCAGGGGGAACCAGAGGAGCCAGCAGGTTCGGACTCACTGAGAGGGCTCTACGCGGGGCCTCCCACGCACAGGTACGCGCAGGTCCTCAGGGTGTCCCCAGCATGGGGGAGGGAGACATTTACACTCATTCCTGTCCACACTCCTCTCGTGTTCTGGCACCGTAACTGGGAGTCTGGGGTCTGAGACCTAGCCCCTCCTCCTGTCTCCCCCACGTTTCTGAGCCTAGAAGCCGCTTCTCTGCTACTCTCCAGCACCTTATTCGGGTCGCAGGCTAGAACTGGGGCTTCTCGGCCGCTGGGCCTCCCTTAGAAGCGCCATCTGAGACCAGGAGACTAGGTGGAGAGGGACGACCAGGCCAGACGTGGGGGTGTGAGACTGGGTTGGGAGCCTCAACAGCCTGGAGGGGGAGCCTGTGCCCCTGTGCAGGGCGCGTGTATGGTACTGCTGGCGTGTACTTGGTGTGTGCGTGTCCTGGGAGCACGTCGTGTGTCCATGAGGTGTGTATGGTTGCTCTCATGGAAGTCTGCTGGGCGAGCGTGTCAGTGGCATAGGTGTGAGAACACCTCAGGAGCTCCTCCTTGACCAGTGTAGGAGTGTGGGGGGCCAGCGAGGGACCAGCCCGGGTCCAGGGTCTTTTCCCCCCAGCTCATCTGCCACGGCTGGCCAGGTCGCACCCTACCCCCAGCCAGGCTGTGGCCCACTTTGGCCCGACCTGGCTGTAGCTTCGTCTGGAATCACACTTCCTAAAAAAAAAAAAAAAAGCTCAACCTGCCTTCTTGCTCGAACTCACTGTGCCCTTCTCTCCTTGGAGCGTGAGTAGAAGGGGGAATTCATTTCCATCCACCCCTCCCCACCCGGACAAGGCTTAGGCTTGCTAACTGCTCCGCTCGGCGGCAGACCTCGTTTTCAGCACCAGAGTCCGGACAGCTCCACGCCCGCACTGGCACCGCCTCTTCCCTCCCAGAACTAGGTGCTGGGCCTGGGAATGAAGACTCCCTGCCTGGGCCTCTCTGGCTTCTAACTTAACTCCTAGATCTTCCCACCCCACTGCCCCCAACACACACACAAGTCTGGCCCTTGGCTCCCTTTCCCAGATCTCTGTCTGGAAGCTTGGAGGGGTAAAACCAGCCGGCGAAATCTCCAGAGCAGACTGCTAGGTGTCTCTGCGTTGAAGTCTAACTTCCTCCAAGGGATAGTGACTCTGAACAGAGGCTGCTAAGGCCCTGTTGCAAGTTCCCCATTCCCACCTCAGTTTATTAAAATTAAGTAAATAAAGCCAGATTCCTTCCCTGCAAAGGCAAACCAGCCTTCAGAAGACATTGTCAGGGTTTAGGATTTTCTGGATTCTCAAAACACAGTTCATGGCCTCTGTTATCCCTTCCTGGGGCTTCCCAGGTGGCACTAGGGGTAAATAACCCACCCGTCAATGCAGGAGACATAAAAGATTTGAGTTCGATCCCTGGGTCGGGAAGATCCCCTGGAGGAGGGCGTGGTAACCCACTCTGGTATTCTTGCCTGGAGAATCTGTGAACAGAGGAGCCTGGAGGGCTACAGTCCACGGGGTTGCAAAGAGTCAGACATGACAGAAGTGACTTAATTTGTTTTTCCTTCCCAGACGTTTTTATAGCCCTGCCCATTCCTGTTTCCCTAAATCTGGGCCTCAGCTAATGGAGGAGCAGTGAGGATGAGTCCTGTCTGCCTCTCTACCTCCCCCGGCAGTCAGTGTTCAGCTGAATGTCATGGCTTTGGAGCTCTAGATGGAGCAATGTCTGCATGAGTTCTCCCCAGAGCTGTGTCCTGGACTTCCCTGGAGGCCCCAAAAGTAATTTTAGTGGTTGCAGAACTCTGTGTAGCTCACACTCGCTGCACTGGCCACATAGAGACCTCCAAGAGAGCCCGCATTCCACACCACTCTACAAGTGGAATCCAGGATACAGCCAATCTACCTGTGGTTCTCTCCACTCCTGGTTTTCTTTGGCTGATGAAAGCACCAGAAGTAGTACTGGAATGTTGTCTCAGACACCTCTTTCCATTTGCTCAGATGTCTCCTTACTGTCATCCCAACTCCTCCAAGAAGAGCAGATTCAGAGATGGATGAGGGAAGCCAAAAAGTCACCTCTGTCCATCCTGCCCCACCCCACCCTATTTCAGAGACCCTTGGCAAGGCTGGGGACCATGAACCTCTTCCTCTGCCTGGAAATGAGAACATTCTTCCTCCCTAGACATCCTCTTCTCTCAGATAGCAGAGATTAGGCTAATCTTGTCAGAGCTGACCCGGGGACAGATCCAGGTGTTGTCTTTGTCCTACTGAGCCTATAGCACTAAAGGAGATCTGGGCTCAGGGAGGAGGGTGCCTCTTTACAGAAGCTCTGGGACTTGGAGTGAAGCGTGCACACTGCCAGCAGGAAATGGCCTTTTCTCTGAAGACGTCATTGTTCTGCTTGCTTCCGAGCTATCAGAGAGAGGAGAGAAAAGAAATCCCAGGCTAGGGACAGGGAAGGAGGGACAGTGACCCCAGTCCAGTGGCTTCCTTCTCACAAGGCAGAAGCCCAAGCCCAGCTCCTATGGCATCCTGAGTTTCCCCAGGTCACAAGGGGAATCAGAAAAGGGCTGTTATTCCAAAAGAATTAATTTTCATGATGAAGCTTTGTGTGGTGGGGGTGGTGGCAGTGTGGGTAACACGTGCAAACCGCAAGGGTATATGGCTTCCACTGAAGGACAGTACCCCCTTCCCTTCACCCCAGGATTTCTGCAGCTCAAACTTGGTCCTCTGGGTCACCATCTGCCTAGCCCCACTCCTGGCTACTTTCCAGGATGCTCTGGCTTCCTAGCTTCCTTCTGCAGAGTTAGGTAACATCTGGCTGTGGCCTCATGGGAATGCTGCCCAACGTCAGGCAGATAGATGTTCGCCCAGTGGACCTGAGCCTGGCATGTCCACTTGTGGGCACAATAGGGACCTGGGAGGAGAGGCAGGGAAGGTGAGTGGTCCCAGCCCACAGGAAGCCTGCATGTGACATTGCACTGGGTGAGGGGGAGAGCCCAGGTCTCTGAGATTGTCCTTGCCTGATCCAAGTCATCACTGGCCAGAGGAGCTTCAGTTCCACTTCCCAACCCTCCACCCTGCCTTCACCCCACCACTCCCGTCAGGTACTCAGCAGGAAGCTGGACTGACTCAGCACCATTCCCTGCATTAGCATGAGGCCTAGATTTGTTTAAGCAACTCTTTGTGCCCAGCCTCATTTTCTCCATCTGCATAATGGGATTAGCTGAAGCAGGGATGATCCCCACAGCTTAGGAGTCCCGACAGTCAGTAGCATCTGAAATCAGAGATAGTCAGCTCCTAGAATACCTGGGTTCCTGAGAGGCTCAGGATGCTGGTAACTTTCCTGCCTCCTGGCCAGGGTCTCAGCCTCTCCCTATGGATGGAAACCCAGGTCCTACCAGAGCAGCAAGAATGCAGGAACTCACTGCTACTAGCGAGGTGCCCATAGGAAGCATGTGTGAGGAACAGCTCTGGGCTGGCCAAAGTCACACAACTCTAACCCTCCACTCAGGGCTTTAGCTGGAAGCCCCCATCCCCACCCCCCAAAACAAAGAATAGGAGAGCAAAGTGGAAATTGTCCTAGAGTTTAGTCTTGGGGCCAAGAAGCTCAGGGTATTCCCTTCCATAAGGAATCACATAGAGGCATCCTGATCACCTCACTATCCATCAGTGGGACCCTTGGGCTCAGCAGGGACTGAGGCAAGGCACAGGTGAGCTGCAACAAGGTCAGTGTTCTCCTCCCTATGTGGAGCTTCCCAGGAAACACGGATCTCTTGCCCAAGGCTGACGTTTGGATTCTGCAACCCTCAGAAGGAAGACAAGGAGGGTGTCTCCTCAGCCAACAGGAGCAACCTCCGTCCACAGTGCGTCTGTTTCCCTAGAGGCTCCAGGTACAAGGTTGGCACTGACAGTGGGTTCTGAGTGACCTTGAACTAGTCATGTCTCTGCACAGCATGAAAACAGAGATATAGCATCTGCCCCTGCCCCTCACAGGCAGTAGTTAGGCTGATGAGTACAGTGAAGACAAGTGTCAGTGGGGCGGGGAGGGTATGGGTGGAGGACTGTTGACCCTAAGAGCCCAAGACAACCCCAGAAAGCTGTCTCCCCAAATGCTGTCTGGCCAAGTTCTGTTGTCAGAGTCTCGGCTTCTCTCTGTGCATGGAAGCTGAGCACCGCCATTCAGGAATATAAGAAAATACAAATGCACTAAATATGATGAGATGGTTGAACATACAATACCTGACCATGCACAGATGAGACTGGCAGCAGTTCATTAGTCACATACACTCACAGCCTGCAGTGTGGGTGGAGGAGGACACTGCATACCTTGCAGGGCCACGTGACAGCCACACCAGGCTTGCCCTCCGGAGCTGCCCTTGGGAGCAGAGCAAGCCAGCAGGGACTGTGTAGTATAGGTTTTACAGTAATAAGAGGGTGGATGCGTGTGGGCTAAGTCGCTTCAGTTGTGTCTGACTCTTTGCAACCCCAGGGACTGTAGCCCACCAGGCTCCTCTGTCCATGGGATTCTCCAGGCAAGAATACTGGAGTGGGTTGCTATGCCCTCCTCCAGGGAATCTTTCTGACCCAGGGATCAAACCGATGTCTCTTACATCTCCTGCATTGGCAGGGGGCAGGGGGTGGTGTTATTTACCACGAGTGCCACCTGGGAAGCTCAATAAGAGGTTGGGTGCCCCTGATTCTTGTGGGAGTCGTGATTGACTCATTTGACTAATTTCTTATTCAAATGGTGGTCCAGGGAACCCCGCCATCTCCAGGTGCCCAGGAAGGCCCTTTCCCTTTTTAGGACAAGATTCTCAGCTGCTTTGCTCCCAGCTGGGTGGTAACCAGAGAGGACTGAAGGCCCTCTTTGTTTCTTCTCGATCTTACACTGTGGGGCTAGGGAGTGGATTGGCACAACTCATTGGCATTTTTACCCTGGTAGTCGGGATGGGGACAATGTATGGGGCTGAATTGACCACGCTGATGGGGAGGCCTGGCTCTTAGCCCAGCTCCTCACTCACAGTGTGGCTTTGGGCAAACTTGTCCCTCTCTGGTCTCGGACGTGTCTGCAGGAACCAGAAGGGGTTGGTTGAACTTGAAGGCTCTTTCTGTTTTGTTGTACTGTGAACCTCAAAGATTCTAACTGTGAAATACAAGGCTCCATGCTCGCAGGTAGAGACATTTGAAGGCTGGAGGTGGGAGGGCATTTTTGCTCCCTTAGAGTTGGGGTGAGTGATGGGGACTTAGTTCCTTGGGGTGAATAGATTCTGAAATGCTAGGAGTGTAGGTCAAGACCCTCCCCCAGCCCTTAGCCCAGTCAGGGTCTCATGTGTCCCAGGAAATTGGGCTTTTTCCAGAAGAGGCCTATTTCCAGAAGATGTGCTAGATACTAGACGTGCTAGAAGAGTTTGTGTGGTTTGGCTGTTGAGAAAATCAAAACAGAAAGCTGTCTGGTTTTCAGAACATGGAAGCCCCCAGCCCATACTCAATTAAAACAGGTAGGCCTTCCCATCCAGTCTCACAGGAGCACTTGCTGTTCCTTTTACTTCCTCTTTCCCTTCCTGGAGGCTTGCAGGATTTATCTCTGCCTGCAATGCAGGAGACCCAGGTTTGATCCCTGGGTCAGGAAGATCCCCTGGAGAAGGGAATGGCAACCTACTTCAGTATTCTTGCTTGGAGATTTCCATGGACAGAGGAGCCTGACGGGCTATATTCCATGCAGTCACAAAGAGTCAGACACAACTGAGCAATCAACACACAGGCAATTTCAAGATTCCCTGGTACTGAGAACTCAGAGCCTGTTCCTAGCCCTTCTTCACACACTGGGGCTCTGGGTTTCTGCTGCTTCCAGAGACAGAAATGTGCCGGCTTGGTCCAAGGCCTTTGTACGTGTATATATGATGCTGATAAAATTGAAAATGATCATCATAGCAGCTGAGGAAGCTAAGCCCAAGCTCAGGCAGCCAGGGGTGGGGAGTGCTGGTAGGAGGCCAGTCTTGAACCTGCTCTTTTTGTGTTCATTTTACACCCTTCCCACAGCACCAGCATAGATTTGCAGAGACAGCTCATCAGAAAGGAGCCTGTGCAAACCCGCAGGCTCCCTGCTATGGGTCAGGTGGCCGCGCCGCGGTGAGTGCGGAGAACAGCGGGTGTGCCCTGTCTCTTCGCAGGGCCAACCAGCCCACTGTGCAGCATCCAGGCTGCAGGCCAGAATGCCTTGCAGGGGTCGTGTTTGATTCCACCTCTCAGCCTGCCTACGAATGCAGGTCCCTGGGACGTCCCTGGTGGCCTGGGCTGCTCCTGAACCATCTGCTTCCTAACCAGACCTGCCAGAGACTGTGCCCAGCCATGGGCCTCCGAAGCCAAGCCAATAGGTGGGGACACGAGTGGTGACCACATATGAGAGACGTGCAGACAGGCTCCTGTGCGGCCATTTTTCCCCATTTCATTTCCCTTTCCACTCCAGAAGACTTAAAATTAAAAATTGGGGGAGAGAATAATACAGAAGCATGTACACTACCATGTATAAAATAGATAACCAATGGGAATTTGCTGTATTCAAATCAGAGCCCTGTAACAACCAAGATGGGTAGGAAGGGGAGAGAGGTGAGGGAAGTTCAAGAGGGAGGGGACACATGTATACCTGTGACTGACTCATGTTGATGTATGGCAGAGCCAACACAGTACTGTGAAGCAATTTTCCTTCAGTTAAAAATAAATGAGTTTGGGGAAAAAGGAAAAAACAAAAATTGGGGCAAGCAGGGCACATATTTTTAATCTCATTTTAGTGATGAGGCTGAATTAACCACTCCAAAATTATACATCACTGGATAGCCAAGACTGGGGTCTGACTTCACACCTTTTCAGTATCCTGGACTCCTCATCCCTCCAACCTGCAGCTGTTCCTCAGAGCCAGGCCTGAAAACAATGAATTGCAACCCTGACTGCATATTAGAATCACCCAAGGGCTTTAAAAACATTCAGGTCCAAACCCCAGAGATTCTGATTTAATTGATCTGGGTGGGTCCCAGGCTTCAGTAGGTGATTAAAAGCTCCCCAGCTGCTTCTAACAAGTACCCAGGACTGTGAATCATCATAGGCAAACTCAGAGGTGGCTCAGGGTAGGAGTTCCCTGGCTTTTCTGCACATTGGAATCATCTGGGAATCTTTAATAATATTGCTGCCTGGCTCCCTCCCACAGACATTCTGATCTAGTGTGGCATGCACCCTGGGCGTCCGGATTTTTTTTTTTTTTTTAAGCTCTCCAGGTGATTCCAATAGTCAACAAGTTTGGAAACCATTGGCATAGGCTAAGACCCGGCTCCTTGACATGTGGCCTATGGACAGCAGCCTCAGGATCACCTAGGAGCCTGTTAGCAGTGCAGAATCTCAGAATCTCTGGACCTGCTGAATCAGAATCCGCATTTTAACACGATTTCCAGGTAATTTGTATGCACAGTCAAATCTGGCCTATGGAATGACAAAAAGGCAGATGAAGGCATAATTTTTTAATCAACCCATCTGCTCGTTCATTTATTCAGTCATTATACTGATAATCACAGAGCACTGGCTGTGTGCTAGCACTGTGCCGAGCACTGCTTATTCAAAGATGAATAAGGCTAGGGATGCGATGAGAACGGAGCTGTCACAACCCGAGGGCAATGCCAGTGCCCATGGGAGCGGAAAGGATGTACTGTATGAGAGAGAACAAGGACTAGTGCCTTTCACTCTCTGGAGAGCAAAGGGCTCATCTTATAAGACAGGTGTGTTCAGGGGCTACGGAGACTCGGGATGGCTGCTGTGGAGGTGGGTGCACGGGATAGAAAAGGGGTTCCATGCCCCCCAAGGAGCCTCAGCTTGAGCTGTGGACAATGAGGTGCCTGTGGAGGCTGTAGGTAAGACAGAGGAGAGTGTCCTGACTCAGATGGGTCTTCTAAAGAGAGCTGTGAAAAATCAAGTGGAAGGACTGGAGTGGAAGAAATCTGGTGGCTGTGGAGACCAAATGGAACATAGAAAGAGGTCCAGTGATGAGGAGGTGGCTGAAAGGATGGAGAAGAGGGCCAGGTTTGGGAGAGGCTTCTGAGGGAAGATCAGCAGGACTTAGGGGCAGGCTGCATGTGGGCTAGCAGAGAAGGCAATGGCACCCCACTCCAGTACTCTTGCCTGGAAAATCCCATGGACGGAGGAGCCTGGTAGGCTGCAGTCCATGGGGTCGCTAGGAGTCGGACACAACTGAGCAACTTCACTTTCACTTTTCACTTTCACGCATTGGAGGAGGAGATGGCAACCCACTCCAGTGTTCTTGCCTGGAGAATCCCAGGGACGGGGGAGCCTGGTGGGCTGCCATCTATGGGGTCACACAGAGTCGGACATGACTGAAGTGACTTAGCAGCAGCAGCATGCGGGCTGGAAGGGAGAGAAGTAAGCGTGGCTTCTATGTGAGCAGTTTAGGCATCCAGGTGAAGGTGGCACCATCAGCTGAGGTGAAGAAACAGGAAGCTGGGCGACTTTGAGCAGGCTGAGAGGCCACTGTGTGTTTGGGACTGGAGCTAAGGAGACAGGCTGAGGCTGGCTGGGGATCTGGGAGTCAACAGCGTTCAAGGGTCATTGAAGTCATAGGAATGAGTGAGATAATTTAAAGACAGAGGAAGTGGGGAGAGAGAGAATACTGGGGCCTGACAGTTTAAGGAGAGATTGGAGGAGGAGGAGAAAAGGAGGGGGGGCAGGAAGGAGGTGGAAAAGTGGGAAGGAGCCAGTAAAGACAGGCTGGCAAGAATGAATCAGAAAAGGAAAAAGAACACCAAGACAGAGGATGCCTGAAAATAACAAAACATTTTTGTGGAGTAAAATGCTGCAGAGAATTCTGGAGATGAAGAATGAAAGCTGGAGTTGGGAATTAGATCATTATTGACTCGGTGCTCTCAGTGGCGCACGGGTAGAGGGACCAGGTCGTAGTGGGTCTAGGGGGTTGAGAAAGGGGACACAGAAAGTGTAGATTCGTCTCCATCGTTGGTGGGAAGAGGGAGGGGGGATAGAGCAGTAGTTTAAAAAAGATGTAGGACAAAGGGGTTTCTGTATCCTGTTTAGGTTGGAGAAGATGAGCCATTCCTTTTTTTTTTAATTATTTTATTGGGGTATACTTGCTCTACTGTGCAGTTTTGGTTTCTGCTGTACAATAAAGTGAATCAGCCATATGTATACATGTGTCTCCTCCCTCTTGAGCCTCCCTGCCCGCCATCCCACCCCTCTAGATGATCACAGAGCACCAAGCTGAGCTCCCTGCGTTATGCAGAAGCTTCCCTCTACCTAGCTATTTACATGGTTTCATATATCTGTCAATCCCAATCTTCCAGTTCATGCTACTTCCTCTTCTCCAGCCCCACCTCCACACATCTGTTCACCGCATCTGCATCTCTATTCCCGCCCTTGGTAATAGGTTTGTCTGTACCATTTCTCTAGACTCCACATATATGCATCAATATACACGATTTGTTTGAGCCCACTTCTGAGTTAAGAGGAAAGAATTAAAAGTGGTTAAAAATAGCGGGGACAGAAAATAACTATCTTCTACCAGGGAGGGGGAGATGCAGTTCAGACCAAAGAGGGAGGAATTCATCGTAGAGAAGAGAGGGATATTAAAACAGTTCCCATGAGTGTGGGGCAAATTACCTACGGATAGCCAGGAGGGAGTGCCTGGCTGAGCAACCTCAGGAGACCCGAGACGTTCTGGGAGCAGGACAGAAGCGGTAGAGCCAGCCAGGCAAGAACCTTTATGTGTTGAAACACATACTCCTATATTACAATTGTGTCATTTTAATTTTTGCATGTCAATTAGAGAAATGTATTGATTTTTTTATTGAATGAAAGATTCTTTAAATTCAGTAGTACTTTATAATTTTCAAAAGTTTCACATACATGATTTCATGTAATCCCATGCGTGCCTGCGTGGTAAGTCGCTTCTGTCGGGTCTGACTCTTTGCGACCCTATGGGCTGTAGCCCACCAGCCTCCTCTGTCCATGGGGATTCTCCAGGCAAGAATACTGGAGTGGGTTGCTGTGCCCTCCTCCAGGGGATCTTCCCGACCCAGGGTCGAACCCATGTCTCTTTGTCTCCTGCATTGGCAGGCGGGTTCTTTACCACTAGCGCCACCTGGGAAGCCCATGTAATCCTATAATAACCCTTTTTATCCTTCACCCCTATCTTGCTCCTCCCCTTCTCACTCTTCCCACTGGTCACCACTTATTTGTTCTCTATGAGTCTGCTTCTTTTTTGTTAATATTCACTAGTTTGTTATATTTTTTAGATTCTACATATTAGTGATCGTATAGTATTTGTCTTTGACTTACTGCACTTAGCACAATGCCCTCAGAGTCCATCCACATTGCTGCAAATGAAAAAATTTCAATTTTTTAATAGCTGAGTAGTATTCCATTCTGTGTCTGCGTGTGTGTGTGTACCATATTGTCTTTATCCATTCATCTGTTGATGGAAAGTTAGGTTGTTTCCTTACCTTGGCAATTGTAAATAATGCTGCTACGAACATTGGCGTGAATGTATCTTTTCAAATTAGTGTTTTTGTTCTTCTCAGATATATACTCAGGAGTGAAATTCCTGAGTTATATGGTTGTTCTATTTCTAATTATTTAAGAACCCTGCATACTGTTTTCCACAGTGGCTATACCAATTTACATTGTACTCATTTTCTAAAAATATCTTTTAGGTAACTTTACTTTTTAAAATACTCTTTACTCTTTTACTCTTTAAAATACTATACTACTATTTTGGTATAGTATAATAAAGAGGATATTATCAACTATTTACTATAAAAGAAGCTGTTTTAACTCTGGCAGAATTAGGAAAGAATCTAGTCTAATATCTCAACCAGTGAGAGATCTCTCTCTCTACAGTAACTCTAATAGCTGGTTGCCTAGCTCTGCTTGGCTATTTCCAGAGCAAGGAACTCATCTTCTCTCCAGTGATCTGTTCCATCAGCTGAGAAATGAAGAGGCTTGCATGTAAGGAGCTGAACCTGTCATTGAATAACTCTCCGTACCTCACTAGTCCAACTTATGTCCTCTGAGGCCACAAAGAAAGTATCAGTCCTCCGGCATGAGATCTCTTTGATATTTGCATGTGGCCAGAAACCCCATGCATATCCCCTTCTGGCCCCTTCACTCTCTTCTCTTCTCCAGACAAAATGTCTGCAGGCCCCCATCATTCTGTGTATGACACTTTGCTCTCCTGGCCGTCACACACTGTATTAAGCATGAGGGCTTCAGAGAGACCAGGAGGTTGCATTCTGCTCGGGAGATACTTTACAGACTGCCGACTTACGCCATTCATTGTGTTCAGCTCTAGGGACCCAAAGATGATTGAGAAACAGCTATGGTCCCTGGAAGCTCAGCCACATGAAGTGGCACATGGAACAGAGTCCTATCTCCCTTCTTTCTCAAAATACCTCTAGACTTATAGGAAGGGGATATTCTTTTCTTAAAAAATACAGAGATTTCCCTGGCGATCCAGAGGTTAAGACTCCATGCTTTCAATGCAGGGGTCATGGGTTCAATCCCTGGTCAGGGAACTAAGATCCCATATGCTACATGTCATGGCCAAAAAAATAAATAAACACAATAAAGTAATTAAAAAATACAATGATGAGGAGAGGCCATCAGCAGATGAGAGGTTTCCACAAAATTCTAGAAGACTAAGAGCAGCTGGAGGTCTGAAACAGTCATATAGAAGAGTGGAGAAAGCATCAGCTTAGAGAACTCAGAGAAGGGACAGTAGATGAGAAGGGGCTGATGTACTCCTGAGAACCCCTGAGAACTGGTCCCCACAGGGCCGGGCATGGCAGAAGGCAAGAATGAGATCTGATGCCAGAGTAGGGAGATTATTTGAACGTCTGCTTATGTAACTGTCAACCCATACCACCAGATTACCAGGTCTCCAGCCCTCACTCACGTGATTGGAGGTTTCTTCTAGGAAAACTGAGTGGCCCCAGAAACAGGCATGTGAAGATCCCCAGAGAACAACCAGCTCCTGCTGAGAACCCAAGAGCCAAACTCAGCTACTGAGGAAACCCCCAACACACACAGAACTCCCAAATGACATTTCAGTGTCTTATTTTTCAATATATGAATCGACACAGCCAAAGATAACTCACCCCCCAAGGACAGTCTCCACCATAATGAGACTGAGGGAAACACGGAGAAAGAAGACCCCTGAGGAAATGGAAATAACCGAAGAACAGAAAAGAATTCAAACAAAACGAGCACAGCCTCTAATTAATGTCCACAGAGACAGTACCAAAAGGGAAAACTCAGAGGACAAGAAAGTGCTCTTGGAAATGAAAACATTTTAAGAATGGCTGCCAAAATAATATATTCAGTTAAATTAAAGATAAAATTACGGAAATTTCCTCGAAAGCAGAAGATGAAGATTCAGTAGCATTCAAAGATGAAGTTGAGGAAATAACCCAGAAAGCAGAATAGCAGGATAGATGAAAAAGAAAATAGAAATGAAAAGAGAATCCATTTGGTAGGTTCACATGGGACTAATAGGAGTTCCAGAAAGAGAGAACAAAGAACTCTGAGGGGAAGAAACTATCAAATCAATAACACAAGAAAATTACCAACCCTGAAGTTTAGAGGTCTTTATAAAGAATAAAATCAGCAGTGTATGTCAACCTAAAATTTCAGTGTATCAGGAACAAAGAAAATAACCCAAAAATGTTCAGAGAGAAAATATAAAAGCCCATGAACATTACAGAGGCAAGAGAATTCTTTTTTTTTTTTCTTCAAGAGACTCCAAAATACAGAGGAACCAGAACTTCAAAATTCAGAGGGAAGGTAATTTCAACCCAGAATTCAACACATGACAAATTATTATCTTCTAGCACAGAATAAAGACATTTTAAAGATTATAAGGGCCCAGACAGTAAAGAATCTACTGGCAATGCAGACCTGGGTTTGACCCCTGGGTTGGGAAGATCCCATGGAGAAGGGAATGGCTACCCACTCCAGAATTCTTGCCTGGAGAATTCCATGGACAGAGGAGCCTGGTGGGCTATAGTCCATGGGGTCACAAAGAGTTGGACATGACTGAGTGACGAACACTTTCACTTTCAACACATCAGTTAAGCAAGTTGTTAATAATGTACTCCTCAAAATAAAGGTGGAAGCAAAGAAAGGTGGACAGAAAATTTCAGAAGCAGTGGCTACAATCTGGAAAGCAATTGGGAGATGTCTCTGGCTGATAGCTGAGCCCAGGGAGCTGCTATGCTGTCCAGTTGGGAGCCCAATGAGAGAGGGCTCATGGCAGGGGGTTTCTCAAAATTAAAGTAACCAAGGCACCAGAGCTTCTGAATAAAGCATAAGCCTTATATAAAGCATGGAGAACTGTTTGAAGGAGATCATGGGAAGAAATAAAATAGAGCCAATTAGCAAGTCCTGGAAAAGCAAAAAAACCTACACACGCAAAGCTTAAACCTTGTATGCTAATTGATTCTGCTGTGGCCATGTTTGCATAGTCACCAAAATGTAAACACTAATTAACCAAAGATGGTGATAGACCAGGAGAGGTAAGGTGTGGGCAGCGAAATGCAAGTGTACCCTCATCTGTTATATAAGAAGTACATCTGCGGGTAAGCATCTATTCATATGCTCATGAGCCATTTTTATTTCCTCTTCTGCTTTGTGTTTTGATTATTTTTCTGTTTATTTCAACCAAATTTTCATCTAGCTTAATGATAAAACCATAGAAGTGGTCCCATTTGGGTAAGGAGCAGTTAGATGAAGTGTTAACTATAAGAGAAAGAAGTGAAGCACCAAATTAGAAAACAGAAAGTAAAATTGTATCCTTCATGTAAAATGATGTGATTACATAACTTGAAAACCCAAGAGAATCAATGGAAAAAAATTGCAAATAGTAAGAATTCTATAGGATTGCTGATGCAAAATTAATATGGCAAATTAACAGCATTCTTCAATAAAACAATCAGAAGTTTTAAAATATAACAGAGAGGAAAACCAATTGTAATAGCAATAAAGGGCAAGATCCATTATTAAGAATTTTGAGACGTTCAGTAATGCAATAGAACTCATCAAATGAAGATGAAAAACTTCTTGGGCTGGAAAATGTTGATCTTAAGTATAATGATGTTAATTCTTCTTAAATTATGCAATATCTAGATAATACCTACATAATTATTTCTTGAAACCAGACAAGCTTATTCTCAAGTTGATATGGAAAAATAAACATGCTTGAAGAACCAGGAAATTCTCATAAAGTGGAGTTGTGAGAAGACAGCAGTTCTACTCTGTGTGAAAACATAATTAAAATAGAGAGGTACTGGAGAATACTTGGTCAGACCAATATGACAGAATAAAGAGCTCAGAAATAGGCACAAATTTATATGGGGCTTTAGAATATCATAAAATGGTATTTCATATCAGAGAGGAAAGACAGATTACTCAGTAAATAGGTCTGGCACAGCTGGAGACATATCTGGGGAAAAAGTTGACTCCAACTCACTCTTTACTTCAAAATAATGGAACAAGTATATAAAAGTTAAAACTGAAGCTATAAAGGTACTGGAAGAAAATATGGAGCATCAGTTCAGTTGCTCAGTTGTGTCCAACTCTTTGTGACCCCATGGACTGCAGCATGCCAGGCCTCCCTGTCTATCACCAACTCCCGGAGTTTATAATATTAATATATAAATATATAGTCTTACAGTAGGGGAGAACTGTGTGTTTATGAAGCTTTATTCAACAAAAGACTAGTTAAATCAACTACTTAAAAATATATCCCTGCATTGGAAAAAAAGCACAAGATTAAACAACAAATGATAAATTGCTAAAAGATATTTGCAGACATATGGCAGACAAATGCCTACTTTTTTCTATAGAAAGAACCACTACAAATCAATATAAAAAATGAAAAAATCCCACTGAAAAATGGGTACGGGATGTGAATAAATACCAGAGATAAAGAAAAATTCATTGCTCTGGTACAGATAAAAAGATACTCAATCTCATAATGAGGGAACTGCAAGTGATTACAATGAGGTGTCATTTTTCATCCTTCAAAACTCAACAAGGATGGAAAACAGAATAGTGTATTGGCAAGGATGGGGAGCATTCATGCATTATTGGTGGGAGACTAAATTGGTACAAACCAATATCTACTGTCAAGTAGAACAGGCAAGCATAGAACAGTGTGTAGAGCATGTTACCTGTCATTTACATTTAAAAAAGTAAACACATATACTTTATACAAATATAAAGGGGCTTTGAAAGAAACCACAAGATACAAGTCTCCTTTCTTCCTCCTTTCCTTTTTTTTTTTTCAGATTAATTAATTTATTTTTGGCCGGGCTAAGTCTTTGTTGCTCTGCACAGGCTTTCTCTACTTGTGGCAAGTGGAGGCTTCTCTCTAGTTACGGTGTCTGGGCTTCTCATTGTGGGGTCTTCTCTTGTTGCAGAGCACCAGGTCTAGAGCTAAGGCTCAGTAGTTGTGGGGCATGGGCTTTATTGCTCCGCAGCATGTGCAGTCTTCCCAGACCACGCTTCAAACCTGTGTCTCCTGCATTGGCAGGCCGATTCTTAACCATTGGACCACCGGGAAAGTCCTCTCCCTCCGTTCTTCTTTCCTTCCTTTTTTTCTTTCCTCCCTTTAAAAAGAAATAGAAATAATTTTATGTATTTCTAATTATAAAAGTATTCATTGCTTCTCATAAACAAGAATCTGAAAAATACAGAGAGTTTTGTTAAAAAGAAAAGCAAAACCATCTTCAGCCTTATCAGAAAAAATCACAGTTAACATTTTGTTGTATATTCTTTCAGATATTTTTCCTGATGTATATTTTTGAAATATTATCCCACCTTGCACATTATTTTCAATCTGATATTTCTCACTCAACAGCATCTTCCTCTTCCTATTGGAATGGTCAAAATTTGTATTGCTTTCTAAGAGAAATATATGTATTACGGACAGTTATCTTTGTGTGTCATAGTGCAAATATTTTCCTAGTTCGGATTTCTAATTTGTATGACGTTTAAAACTTTTTTTTTTTTTGAACTCTCAGAGTGGTAAGTGGGTTTTTCATTCCCCAACCAGGGATTGAACTCATACCCCCTGCATTGGAAGTGTGAGTTCGTGCTCAGTCACTCAGTCATGTCTGACTCTTTGTGACCCTATGGACTGTAGCCCACCAGGCTCCTCTGCCCATAGCATTTCCCAGGCAAGAATACTGGAGTGGGTTGACATTTCCTCCTTCAGGGGGTATTCCCCGACCTAGGGATCAAAACTGCATCTCCTGCATCTCCTTGCATTGGCAGGCAGATTCTTTGCCACTGAGTCACCTGGGAAGCCCCACAGAGGCTTAACCACTGGACCATCAGAAAAGTCCCCAAACTTTTTATTTGGGGGGATTTTCAAATGTAGGCAGCATAGTGTAATAAGCCTTGGCATATCCATCACCCAGCTTCAGCCATTATCAAAATACAGCCAATTTTGTTTCATCTGTATCCCTTCCACTTCCTTCCTATTATTTTGAAGCAAATCTCAGACATCCCATCATTTTATGTGTAAACATTTTGGCAATGTAGTGATTTTGACATATGGAAAATTTCAATGTTTCAGTAAATCAAATCAAATCAGAAGACAATAGTCTTGTGAAATCCCAGCATGATTTCTTGAACAGCATATCATTTCCCCCACTGACTTGAAATGCCAGTTGGGCTTTCTGTTCTCTTCCTTTGATCTGTCTGCTTAATCTGACACCAATACTTTACTGCTGCAGTTACTATAGGTTTAAAATATATTTGTTCATATTTGATATGACAAGCATCAGGGGATGCTCTAATTTAGTCTTTTTTTTTTCTCCCCCAAATTTTCTTATGTATTTCTTCACATTTATTCATCCAGATCAATGTCAGATTTATTTTATCAACTTCAACTCAAAAACTCAATTCAGATTTTGATTGCAGTTATGGAAAATATATGGCGAATTTGAAGAAGATTGACATTTATACAATATCAAGTCTTCTTGTCTTAAAACCAAATATGGCCCTCTATTTATTCGAATTGTTCAGTAAAGTGTGAAAGCTCTTCTTTATGAGGTCCTGCACTTTTCCTGTTAAGATTCTTTCCCTATATTTTGTATTTCAGTTGCTATTATGAATGCAACTCCTTTCCCATTGTAACTTCCATAACATCTTACAGAAAACCCAAAAGAACTTTTTGGCCAACCCAATATATTCTAACTGATTGTTACCATTATATAGGAAATCTAATAGTTTTTCTGTATTTCTTTTGTAACTACCTGCCTTTAATCAACTTATTAATTACGATAATCTTCACTTGATCCTTGGATTTTCTATGGAGTTCATCAGGTTCTTGATTCGCCCTTTCCAATAATTATATCACTTTTCCTTTTTCTTTTATAATGACATTGACTAGAACTTACTCCCATGCAATCTTTCATGATAGCTCAAATCAAGGACGTCTTTGTGCAGTTATAGGGTAGTATTTTATCGCTAAGCATGACACTTGCTCCTGATTTAGATTTGTTCTTTATTCTTCTTTGGAATTATCACTCTATTCCCAGTGTACTAAGGGTTGTTTTTTTTTTTTAATATATATTATATTTTATCAAATGCTTTTTGGGCATCTATCAAATGGTCATATGATTTTTCTCCTTTAATCTCTGTTCCTGAGATAAATTGCACTGATAGATTTTTAAGACTGACAATCTTTGAACTCCTGGAATAAACTTCTCTTTGTCATTTATAATACTATATTTATTACTCTTCTGCTGGACTCTATTTGTGATAGTTTATTATTCCCATTAATGTTGGTATATGACACTAAAAATTACTCTTTCAAAAAACTTAGCTGAGGAATAGAGAGGCAAACATAGAGAAAGGACATGTGGATACAGGCTGGGAATGGGAGAGGGGGGCTTAGAGTAGCACTTGCACATATACACAACCACGTGCAAAATAGAAGCTAGTGGGAAGCTGTGGTGTAGCACAGAGAGCTCAGCTCGGTGCTCTGTGACGACCTAGAGGGGTGGGATGGCAGGGGGTGAGGGGGTGGGAGGCTCAAGAGGGAAGAGATTATGTATGCATATAGCTGTTCACTTTATTGTACAGCAGAAACTGACACAACATTGTAAAGCAATTATTTTTGTCGTTGTTGCCGTTCAGTTGCCCAGTCGTGTCCGACTCTTTGCAACCTCATGGACTGCAGCACACCAGGCCTCCCTGTCCCTCACCATCTCCCAAAATTTGCCCAAGTTCATGTCCATTGCATCAGTGATGCCATCCAGTCATCTCAACTTCTGACACCCTCTTCTCCTTCTGCCTTCAATCTTACCCAACATCAGGGACTTTTCCAAACAATTACACAATTAAAAAAAAATGCTTAGCTGAGAAGGGCATGGGACCAGATACCAGGGGCTCGGTGGCTGCGAGCAGGAGAAGGGGTCACGGAAGAGAGGCCACAGCAGTTGAGGCCAGTCACAGTTGGAGGCCTCGGTTGTCATGGAGCCAAGGAGGCGTGGTTTTCCTCCCAGGTTGGTGGGTGAGGGCTGGAGGCACACTGGGACGCTAAGAGAGCAGCTGAGAGAAATGGGGCAAATCAAGATTGTCATGCATGCCAGGGCCTCACTGAGGTCGGAGACCTGGACTCTGGGGGGCTTCAATTTGCAAGGTGATGCAATGATTTTTTCTAGGACACTATGGGAGTGGAAAGGCACTCTGGGGCCAGTGGGGCATCAGTGGAGGGAAGATGGTTTCTGATGGGTTGTTGAGTGTAGAAGGCATCCAGCAGGGCCATGGAGGTAGCAGGTCCCACACATTGACAATGGGGATCATAAGACCTGGAAGGACACACACGACATGCAGACCTCTCCTCGAGATGGCTAGCACAGGTTGTCTTTTTCAAAATTTCCACCTGAAGGCAAAATTTTCCATTTATGTCCTGTCACAAAACAAGCAGAATGCACCATGGCTTAAGCCAGATGAGTTATGTAACTGATTTCATGCCCTGCCACGTTTCTGACAGTTACAAAAAGTCTATACTGTTGGGACACTGTGTTGGGACCATGGGAAGAATGTTCAACTGCGGGGCAAAAGCTGAGCAGGGGAGGGGTTCAGGTGGCCTGGCCGGCCCAGCCCTGCTGCTCTGATCCCCTGGGAGAAAGCGGTCTGGGAGGGACAGGGCAGCTAGGAGCTGGCCAAGGGTGTGAGTGCCTGAGGGGAGCTAGAGGTAAGACCTGGAGAGCAGGCAGCACAAGGCCCCCAAGGCTGGCCGGGTGAATGGGCCTCCTGCTTGGATCTTGAGGTCACGCTCAGATGATGCTGGGGCTTGGGAGACAGTGAGCGAAACAGACTGTCCAGGGAGTTGGGAGGTGAAAGCATGGCTGGAAGGCAGGCCCTGAAGAAGAGAAGCAGGAATGTTTGGAAAGTTGCAGTGGGGAGTGAGGCAGCCATGGAGCCTGGGGAGCCCAGAGAGGGGTATGACCCACTGAGGACCATCCCTCATCCCCACCCCACCCACCCAGCTAATAAGCAGTAGGGCTGAGATATACACCCAGGTCTGTGACTCCCTGAGGGACAGCAGGCATCCTTCTGGAGTGACCTGTAAACACTGCTGTCCCCATGCCACAAGACCCGGTCAGAGCTTGCCCTCCCTCCTGAAGGTGGCCACTGGGTGGCTAGGTTAAAAGTCTTCAACCCTGAATGTGCCCATGCAGCCAGGGCGCACAATGATGGAGTGCCCTTCTAGGACCCAGGGGCTCTGTCTCCATATGGGAGTGGCTCAACCATCTCCCCTGCCTGGCGGGTTCTTTGAGGGTTGCCCCCTCCCAGATGAAAGAGGATGTAGTGAGTGTGGGATTTGGCTCTGGATGGAAATACTTCTGGTTCTGGGTCCTTGGGCAAGTGGCCATCTAAGCTTCAGACTTCTTGGGCTTCCCTGGTGACTCAGACGGTAAAGAATCTGCCTACAATGCAGAAGACGCGGGTTCGATCCCTGGTCGGGAAAATCCCCTGGAGGAGGAAATGGCAACCCACTCCAGTATTCTTGCTGGCATAGTCCCATGGACAGAGGAGCTTGGTGGAGGAGCCTGGTGGGCTGCAGTCCATGGGGCCTCAAAGAGTCAGACACAACTGAGCAACTAACACTTTCACTTTTTGCCTGAGAAGAGTGGGTGCAGGACTTAACCTAGAACACATACTTCCCTTGTCAGTTGCTGTTATGATGAAAGAAGAGAATCCACATGTTACCGGTTGAATACCCTAGGTTCTCCCAGGAACTGACTCTTTGAGGGTGAGTAGCAGACGGGAGGTTTATTAGGGAGCACTCCCAGGACCCCACCGGGGAGGGGAGGAACCCCTCAGAACCGAGTCAGTTAACCCGTGTGGTTTGCCTTGGGAAGGAGAGGGGCCTGGGCAAGGTGACCCTCCTCAATCAAGGAGAATTCCAGAAGAGGGATGTGAGCTCTTAGGATGGCGGCACTCCTCACAGCTGGGAGAATAAGTCCATCAGCTATGAAGCCAGTCCCGGGCTCAGCCCCTGTGTGGATCAATTGATCTGAGGGAACCATGAACCCCCTAATATCGTGAAAAAGTGGGCATCCCTTCAAAGGCGAATCTTTTTATCAGCTCCCCAAAGGGGTCTCTAAACCCGGTTTTTAAGGAATGATTATCTTAGGGTCACGTTCTAAATGGAGAAGAGGATTTCCTTGACCATCCCACTCTGCACTCTGCCCCTCCCCGCCTGGTCATGTCTGGGAAGTGCCTTCTGGAATCCCTTTCCCTCAGTACTCTCCTCTAATCCAGTAACCACCACGCCAGTCCAAGTGCTAGCCTACAGAGGGAGTGGACTTTGGTGTTGAACATTCAGATTTAAACACTTCCCCTGCCACTCACCCTGTGTGTGGCCTTGAGCTAGTTTCTTGACCTCTGTGAGTCTTAGTTTCCTCCCCTGGGACGTAGGAATAATTGTACTTATGTAATGGTTACACTCTAGAGATGGACTCTAGAATGTAGAGCTGGTTTAGGGAAGTGCTCAGCTGCACAGTGCATAGAACAGGGTAGGTGATTCGTAACAAAAATCATTTTCCAGGGTTCAATCACACTTTCTTGTCTATCACACTTTTTTGTCTGCCTCTCCTAGCATAACTGATGGATGCCTCAAAACCAGGGGGGTTCAAATAGTAGCTGGATGTCACAGTCCCCACTTTGGGGCTGGAGCTCCGGCAGGCACTCTTGCTCCCGAGAAAATGCCCGATCAGCAGGAGCCCCAAGTTATATTTGAGGAGCCCTTGAGCATTCACAAAGGGCATTCCCACCCTGCTCTCACAGCCGTTCTGGGCAGTGGACAGAGCAGCAATGATGTCTGAGTTTCCCAGGGGTGGAAGGCCTTCCTCAAGGGAAACCCAACTCCCCAAGGTCACAGAGCTAGCAAACAGCCAAGCTCGCTTCCTCCCTGGATTGGTTACGAGGAAGGTGTTGACGCCAGACTCACTGCCTGGGTTCCGATCCGGTGGACTCCACCCCTTGCTGGCTGTGGCACCCTGGGGATTTTCTTCACCTGTAACAGTAGAGAAAACAATAGCTCTTCTCTCACAGGAAGACGTGGGGACAAACGTCGTGTCTGGAGCAGCGCCTACTCTTGTCTAAGTGTGAGCTGCTTGTGGAAAGGTCACGGTTTGCACCACACTTTCTGGGATTGAGGGGCTTCCCCCATAGCTCAGTGGGTAAAGAATCCACCTGCAATGCAGGAGACCCCAGTTTGATTCCTGGGTGGGAAAAATTCACTGGAGAAGGGATAGGCTACCCACTCCAGTATTCTTGGGCTTCCCTTGTGGCTCAGCTGGTAAAGCATCTGCCTGCAATGCGGGAGACCCTGGTTTGATCCCTGGGTTGGGAAGTTCCCCTAGAGCAGGGAAGGGCTTACCCACTCCAGTTTTCTGGCCTGGAGAATTCCGTGGACTGTATAGTCCATGGGGTCTCAATGAGTAGGACATGACTGATCGACTTTCACTGCTGGGATCGGAGCTCCATCACCCTCCTTTCTCACCACTCACCGTCTTCTCTGGTTCTCCTCAACACGTGTTGGTATTTTCAAGGGACTCCGCCTGAGGCCTCGGCCCCACACCTGCTCGACTCTTTCAAAAACCTTTCTTTTTCTTCTGTCATCAATCATTTCCATTAAGCCATCTGCCTCTTTCCCATGACTATAAACAGCAACAGCTCCCCTCGCCTCCTCAGCTGCTGCCCTCTTTTGCTTCCTTCCCCTTGAACTGTAAACTTCTAAAAAATATATAAAGTACCTCGGGCTGTTGCCTTCCCCACGCACTTCTCAAGTACTGACCCTGGGCTCTGCTGCTGCTGCTGCTAAGTCGCTTCAGTCGTGTCCGACTCTGTGCGACCCCAGAGACGGCAGCCCACCAGGCTCCCCCGTCCCTGGGATTCTCCAAGCAAGAACATGAGTGGGTTGCCATTTCCTTTCTCTGACCGTGGGCTCTGCTGGGTTTATTTCCTGGAAGCGGCTCTCTGAGGTCAGTGGCTGCTGAGAGGGTGGCCTGGCCCTGCTGAGGCTCTTGCTTTCCTCCCCTTCCCTTCCTCCCTCCCCTCGCACTCACTCAGCCCAGGTCATTTTTCCAGACTGACTCCCAGATCACCAGCCTTCTCCAGCTCCCTGGGGCCTGCCCAGCCCCCTCTTCCTCCTCAGCCTCAAGTCAGGGCACTGCTCTTAGATCTGTAGTTTCTTAGATCTGTGGGTGGATGTTTTTTCACCAAATGAGGGGGATTTTCAGCTTTTATTCCTGAAAAATATTCCTTTCTGCTCAATTCTCTCTCTCTCTCCTTTTTCCTTCTGACTCTTTTTATGTTAAATTACCTGATATCGTCCCATGGCTCAGTGAGTCTTTTGACTTTTTAAAAATCCATTTTTAAGTTCCTTTCTAAAATCATGTTTCTCTGTGGTCTTCAGATGGGATAATTTCTATTGATCTATTTTCAAGTTCAATGACCCTTTCTTCTGCCGACTCCAATCTGATGTTATAAGTTTATCCAGTGAATTTTTTATTTTAGATCTTGTAGCTTTGAGTTCTGAAATTTCCATTTGGATCTCTTTTATAGTGTCTATTTTCTGCTGAAATGTCTACATCTGTTCACTCATTATGAATATCTTTTCTTTTTAAACGCCTAAACATGTTTATGGTAGTTATTTACAATTTTCTATCTAATTCCAACATCTCTGTTATTTGGGGACCTGCTTATATTGGGTCTATTTTTCTTAATTATGGGTCTCATTTTCCTGTTTCTTCTCATGTCCAAAATGTTTTCTTACTGTATCATTGGCCATTATGGATGAGGCATTGCGGGGCATCTAGTTCACATTTCCTTCCTTTAATGGGTGTTGATTTGGTTCTGGTAGCTCTTGATCCTTGCAGGCTAGTGTTTTTTGCTTTTTTCTTCACTATGTTTTTTTCCTTGCTTTAAGGTGTGGCACTGACTCTAACTCACGGCTGTTAGCCCTAAGGTGTTGCCTTTCCAGGAGTTCCAAGCATTTACTGAGGTCTCGCTTCTTTTGTCTGGACTGGAACTTGGTCTCTGAGCCCTGCATGACCTGCTGTAACTCTGCACAACAGTCACCCTCTGATGGGCTTTATGGAGTCCAGTCCTGTGCAGAGTAGCCCTTGGCCGAGCACCCAGAGGAGACCTTGTAGCTGCCACAGTCTCCTTCAGCACAGCTCCCCTTTCTTCACTATTGTGTTCATTTGCTAGGGCTGTCAGAACCCAGTACCACCCACTGAGTGACTTAACTAGCCTGTATTCCTCACAGTTATGGAGGCTGGAAGTTCAAGGTCAAGGTGTCACTCTGTGTATCTAGATCTCCCTATAAGAACACCAGTCAGATTAGATTAGGGCTACCTTAAGAGACTCATTTTAACTTATATCTTTAAAAGCCCTGTCCTGGGACTTCCCTAGTGGTCTAGTGGCTAAGACTCTGTGCTCCCAATGCAGGGGGCCCAGGCTCGACTCCTGGTCAGGGAACTAGATCCCGCAAGTCACAGCTAAGACCTGGTCACAGCCAAATACGTAAATAAAATATTTATTTTATTTTAGATCTTGTAGTTTTGAGTTCTGAAATTTCCATTTGGATCTCTTTTAAAGTTTCTGCTGAAATGTCTACATCTGTTCACTCATTATGAATATCTTTTCTTTTTAAACGCCTAAACATATTTATGGTAGTTGTTTACAATTTTCTATCTCTTAATTCTAACATCGCTGTTATTTGGGGACCTGTTTAAAAAGAAAAGATATTCATAATGAGTGAACAGATGTAGACATTTCAGCAGAAAATAGAAACTATAAAAGAGATCCAAATGGAAATTTCAGAACACAAAGCTACAAGATCTAAAGTAAAATAAATATTTTATTTACTTATTTGGCTGTGACCAGGTCTTAGCTGTGACTTGCGGGATCTAGTTCCCTGACCAGGAGTCGAGCCTGGGCCCCCTGCATTGGGAGCACAGAGTGGTAAAATCCAGGTGGTTCAGTGGTAAAGAATCTGCCTGCCAACGCAGGAGACATAGGAGAGGTGGGTTCGACCCCGGGGTTGGGCAGATCCCTTGGAGTAGGAAATGGCAACCCCCTCCAGAATTCTTGCCTGGAGAATCCCATGGACAGAGATTTGCAGGCTATAGTCCGTGGGGTTGCAAAGAGTCAGCAGGACTGAGAGACTAAGCACACACACACGTGCGTGTATTTTGGTGTGTAAATGTAAAAGCCCTGTCACCAAATACAGTCACATTCTGAGGCATGGGGGTTAGAGCTCCAGTGTGTGACTTTGGGGTGGGGCTCCAACTCAGCCCATAACAGCTATCCTGCCCCTCAGAGTCTTGCCTCTTCAGCAGCGCTGCACTCTGACCTCTGTCATGTGGAAAGTGCCACAGCTCCCCACAACCTGGACATGCCCTTGGCCACTATGAGCCCCAGACCCTCTCCGAGGGCCCCTCCAGGCAGGTCCAGCGCACAAGGCCCTGAACCACTCCTCCTTGGGTGTAATATGCTCACCTGCTGGGCCATTTACTGTGCTTCTTGAAGTGAAGTGAAAGTCGCTCAGTCACATCCAACTCTTTGTGACCCCACGGACTGTAGCCTGCCAGGCTCCTCCATCCATGGAATTCTCCAGGCAAGAATAATGGAGTGGGTAGCCATTCCCTTCTCCAGGGGATCTTCCCAACCCAGGGATTGAACCCAGGTCTCCTGCACTGCAGGCATATTCTTTGCCAACTGAGTCACCAGGGGAGCCCACCATAGTTCTTGCTCCCCCTGATCCAGAGCGGGATGCTTCCAGACCTGGTCTCCACTTTGAACAAGAAAGAGGGTTTTCTCTGCACATGTGATTATCTGACCTTTGGGAAAAGTTTTTTCTCCTAGAGGTCAGATCCTGGAGATCCTCCAGGGAATTATGGCAGCTTTCAGCTTTTAAGGCCCTCTTTTCAGAATCCAACTCTGCAGATCCAGCGAGTTCAGTTGGTGGAGTGGGGGTGGGAGGTTGGGTTTTTATTAGCATCAGAAAGAAACAAATCAAGAAAGTCTAAGATTATTAATAGAATGAAATTCTATAAACTGCAGTACCTCAATTCACCCCCCATTCAGAATATACAATAGTTATTTTTGTCTAAATTATTTCCTGAACAATAATAAGATTCAGATGTTAAACAACTGTTACTCTATTTAGTTTCATTTTATGGTTAATGAAACTATGAGGACAATATGAACTTACAATGGATCTGGAAAATATTATTACTGAGCAGATAAAAAGAATGGTCTATAAATTAATGAGTAACACTTGAATAAGGAATGTTTCTATTTTAACATGAAAAAAGGAAAATGTAAATATGAGATGGAGAAAATTACAAGGGACTGCGTGTCACCAAGCAGGTGACAAATCGCAAAACATGAAGCTAAAATGCCAAAAGATACAGAAAGGGTGATTCAGCTAGTGATGAAATCACAATGTAAAAACGCCTAATTTTAGCCGGAGTTCTATTACACAGCAATGGATTGGATGCATGTATGAAGAGCCTGCCCCTTGTAGCTCTGTGGGGAGGGAAGGTCAGCGGGGGTAACAGCAGTTGTAATAGGAAAACATGGCCAGTCCCCCTCGCACCTGTCCCTCCCTTCTTAACTTCCTTCTTTAATTCTTCCCTTCCTTCATCCCATCAACACTAACAGTGGCTGCTGGGTATACATCAGCTAACAAGACAGACAAGATTTCTGTCCTTATGGATTTATAGTCCAGAGGAATAGGCAGACATTAAACAAACAAACAAATCATTCTAATAACTATATATTTGCAAAAGGAGATTAAGTGCTGGGAAGATGCTGAGTGGACTTCATCTGGGTGCTCAGGGAAGGTCTCTCCGAGGGAGTGCCCATGAAGCAGGGAGTTATCCAATTGGAGAGGGCGAGATGATGTTCCTGGCAGAGGGGACAGCAAGGGCAAGGGCCCCAAGGCAAGCTCAGCGTGTTCTAGGAGCTGGAAGAATGCCAGTGTGCCTGGAGCGTGAGGAGAGAAGGAAAGACACGAGGAAAGAGGGGAGCTGGGCAGGGCAGGTGATCACGCGTGATTTAATGATAGAGGTGATACCATCTAGAGATTTCTTTAAGGAGAGGAAGGACATGAGCAGATTTGTACTAAAAAATTAATAATAATAATAATCGCAGAGGGAGGTATGGACGTGGCGTGAGCAGGTAGGAGGCTGCTGTGGCCAACAAGGTCACCAGTGCAGAGGGTCTTCTGTAGGGCAGGGGCAGCACAGAAAGGGTGGGAGTGGGTGGATTGGAAATCCATGCAGGGGTTTGAACACGAGCCATCCAAGAAAGTGGGGTGAGGAAGTGGAGGTGCCCATGGTGGCCTCCGTTTTGTGCAGAACAGCCAAGAGGTAGGAGCACCCTCTCCTTTGTGTGTCTGAAACTCTCTTGTTTTACAGTTAAGGGGTGTTAGCGCTGGCCTTTGAGAGGAAGCATGGGAAGTCCCTAAGGTCATTCTGTCAGTTGGCAGAGTGAGCTGGAACTGGAACCCAGGGATCTACCTGTGCTCAGCGCCCACCACTCAGCAGTACTGGGCACATCTCCACTGAGTTCCCTGCTCCGAGCTTGGGGTCGGGGTATTCCATAGTCTCAGGAGACCCCAGCCCATCCACTCCCCACCACCACCCCCATGCAGCCCTGCCTCTCTCCCAGGCTGGACATCACCCCAGGCCCCGCAGCCTGTGGCGTGACCCCACCCCCCACACTCCCGCTGCGGGCCTGCCCTGCAGACCCCCCTCCACCCAGCCCAGGCAGCAGGGACAGTGCCAGGCAGGCCTCCACATGCCAGCCTGGAGCACAGCGGCCGTGTCCACGTGCCCGCCTCCCTCCCTCCTGCTCTGTTTCTCCTCTCTGGGCAGCCTCCAGCTTCTATTTCTGCCTCCCTCTGTCCCTCCTGCCCTTCACTTATCACGGTCATTATCAAGTTCTACAACCTGGAGAGCTGAAAGTGACCCTCCACACGGTGGGTCCTCAACTTCTGCTTATTAAATCGGACTGCAGGTCACTTCCCCCCGTTTGCCCCTGGGTCCTCACTGCTCTGACCCCTCTCCCCGCTCCCAGATGACCTGTACATTGTCTGCTCCTGACTCTCTCATCCTCGTAAATTTGCTGCATCCATGATGCCTTCCACCTCTCTGGGTCAGGTCCCTCCTATTGCCTCTCCTCGGAACTGTTGCAAAGCCTCTAACCTCTCCCCCCAGCCAACAGCCTCTCCCTCTTCCAATCAATTTCATAAATTTTTCCTGTTCCAAAACCTTCAGAATTCTTTCCCATTTAGGTTGTTACATAATACTGAGCAGAGTTCTCTGTGCTATACAGTAGGTCCTTGTTGGTTACCATTTTTTTTTTTTTTTTGGTTCCACTATGCAGCCTGTGGGGTCTTAGCTCCCTGACCGGGGATTCCACCCATAACTCCTGAAATGGAAACATGGTGTCTGAACCACTGGCCCCTCAGGGAAGTCCCTGGTTATCCATTTTAAATATAGCATATATAGAACTGAATCACTTTACTGTACAACTGAAACCCACACAACATTGTTAATCAACATACCCCAGTATAAGAATATATATAATATATATAAGTGGGCTTCCCAGGTGGTGCTAGTGGTGAAAAGCCTGCCTGCCAATGTAGGAGACGTCAGAGACGTGAGTTTGATTCCTGGGTAGGGAAGATCCCCTGGAGGAGGGCGTGGCAACCCACTTCAGTATTCTTGCCTAGAGAATGCCATGGACGGAGGGAGCCTGGCAGGCCACAGTCTATAGGATCACACAGAGTCAGACACGACTTAACTGACTTAGCACTTACACACACGCACATATACAAACAACCTTCAGAAGCTGCCCATTGCCTGCTGGAGGAAATACCTGACATCGAGGCTGAGCTTTAGCCGTTTGACCTTTTATTTGTCAAATGGCCATTTGACCTTTTCTGACTCCTCCCCATCCTTCACAAACCACCCAACCCCCACCCCAATCTGTTTCCACCTGGAGCCTTTGCTTCAGCCAGTCTCTCTCCACCTCTGAGTCCCAGAAGTTCAAACCCCTCCTGCTCCCCGGGACAGCTCCCAAGAGGCTCCTGGGTGAAGCCTCCCCAGTCTCCTCATGCTCCCCCATCCCTCCTGGAGGAGTGTCCCCTTCCTGGCCCCAGGGGCACTGGCACCTCCTCAGACACCCATCACTGCCTACCTAGCCCATCATTCCCTGTGCTGGCACCTGCGCAAAGGGGTCCCAGGGGAGATCAGCTCCCCGGGGAGGCTGAGAAGCTCGCTGGGAGATGAGTTTCGTCTGAGGGGCTCAGGACACCCAGGGAGCCATGTCTACATTTTCCCTTCTAAGCTGGGAGTTCCTGGTGGGTCGGGACTGTGGCGGGCTCCCCTCTGCCTCCCCAGCATCCTGTGCAGTTGTGGCATCCGGCAGGCACTCACAGACATCTGCCAAGTGAACAACCAGGGGTCTAGCGAGTGACCCTGAGACACACGCGGGACCAGGATTAGGGAACCCAAGAAAGTGCCAGGAAGAGGTGGAACTGATGGACTGAGCCAGGAGTTCAGTGAAGAAAGAGAGGAGAGGATGGAGAAATAGTGGGTGGAGGGGGCAGAGGGTAGGCGGAGAGACAGCCTCCTTGGGAGGAGCAGAGGGGCTGGGGTTGGGCTCAGACAGGGGACTGTGTCTGGATCTGGTGAGGTTGGTCCTGCCTGGACAGATGGTGTGCCAGGCAGAAGAGCTGGGGAAACAGAGGGAGCCCTGGCCTCGCCCCACACCTATGGACGGTCCCTCTCCCCTCCCACATGACAGTGGCCTTGATAGGAGTGATCTTGGGGACAAAAGTGACTGCGGGGGATTCAGGAGAGAGTGGGAAGGGGGTGATCAGAGTACCGAATAGTTTTGCTTGCAAGATGGGCAGTAGCTGGAGAGAGATATCTGGCCAGTGGAGGCCTTTTATTCAGGTGGGAATGACCCAGGAGGGGGCCACTGGCCAGTCAGTGTCCATGAGGTGGCCAGGGGGGGAGGGGTTCCAGACAGAGGGGAAGAGTGGGCCTTAGGGAGGAGCAGGATGGCTCATCAGAGATCAGAAGGGAAACACAGGTGTGCACAGCTGGGGAGACGTGGTAGCAGAAACAAGGTGTTTCTGTCTGAGCCACACACTGGGTTACTACGCCCACTTTAGTGGTGAGGAAGCCGAGGTACAGACAGGTCAAGTACCCACTATTAGGCAGTGGAATTAGAACTTGGCCTGAGATTGGAAGCCAGCAGACACTCCCCAAGGAGTAAGAGAACAACAGAGTCAGGGCAAGGCTGTCAGCAACCTTCTAGGTCCTGTCTGTCCTGGAAGCCAAGGGCAAAGAGAGCTGCATGGGCTTTAGGGTCAGACAGACACCAGTTCCGGCTGGGTCTCAGCCACTCACGGGCTGTGATTAGACAGGTCAGCTTCCTCCCCCGTGGGGGTGGGTAGAGAGTACCCCCTCCACGGGGTCTCTGTGAGATGTGAGCAGCGTGTGATGACTTGCAGCTCCTGTGTGATGACAGTGGAACGCCCTGGAGGGCCAACATCAGAGCAAGGAGGAGCCTTGGAGAGGAGGACCAAGCACCCTGTGGGGGGCGATGGGACCCGTGCACGCAGGAGGGGGCCGGCTGACTCCCTGAAGGCTCTCGGTTGCCCTGCCTCGCGGTCCAGTACCAAGGCCCGAGTGTCTCAGTTCAGACCCTGCAGTGTGATCCTCCTACGCCGTCAAGGTCCGGCCCGGGCGGGCTGCGGCACAGGCTGGAGCGGGGGAAGTAGGGCCGGAAGAAACCGCGGGGTCCCCAGGGAACCCTGGAGCTGTGGGGAGAACGGGGTGGAGGGCACCTGGGAGCAGTCCGAGCTCAGACAGGCTGCGGTGATTCTCAACTCCTGTGAACATTCTGAAGCAGCCCCAGGTCCCTCAGGATGCAAATGAATTACCACCAGGTATGGAGTCCGGAAGGCGGTGCGGGGCCACGCATCGAGGAGGGGGAGGCTGGGCAGGGCCAGTGTCTTGGGCGGCCCCTGCTAACAAGCCTGTGTTGAGACCCGGGGAGGCATGAGCACCCAATCTCTCTGGCAGGTTCCAGATGCGTCCTCGACTCATTCAGGAAAATCACGAAACAAACCACCCTGTCCTGAGCTCTGCCATAGACCACATGCCGAAGCTGTCTATTCGGTAGACCTGTGATGCTGAGCGGACTATGTCTCCCTCCACCCCTCAGCACTTGTGGCCTCTGGGGGCGGAGTGGGGCGGGGGTGGTGGGGTGGTGGAGTCCTCCAGGCAAGACAGGTGAGACCCAGGCCGGGCGGCTCCTGGCACTTCTGGGAGGCTTTGCTGACTGCCCTCATTAGGGAAGCAAGAGGGCGCTGAGCTGTGGGTGCTTGGCTGCCACCTCCGTGAAGCAGTTCATTTGATACGTGCAAGGGAGGTTTCATAGGCTAAGCCATCTGGCACTTGATTCCTGACTTCACCATAACCATCTCATCTGCTGAGACAGAGGGCGTTGTCAGAACACACCAGAGGCCCAGCCCTGCAAGTTCAGAGTTGTCTGGCCTCAGAGGTCTCATCTGACAACTGTCATCCAAGCCCCTCTTCTGGGGGCTCTGGGCATTTATAACTCTGGGGGGTTCCCGACAGGATCTGGGTGCACAGATCCCCCCACCCAGGCTATCTAACTGAACCCCAAATCACAGCAGGAGACTAAAAGCCTCCAAGGTCAAGAAGAATACAGGGAGGCGTGGACCATGAAAAGGAGACATGCAGGCTCAAACAGCCCTCGCTTGAGGATGCATTACCGTTCTCCCAGGCCTGCCAGCCTCCCCACCAAATGGACCAGGTAAGAATTAGGTTGTGACACTGAGTTGGGGGAGGAAGGGGTTACTGAGAGTCTTGCTGCCCGCTTGCTTCCTGGCACTCTCAGCTCTCTCCTCTCACCTCTTCCCTCTCCCCAGGTCCTGGCTGCATCTCCTATCAGAAGGCCACCTGCAAGCCGAGCCCCCGAGGGCAGCGCCTTCCCCTCCTGCCCACTGGCCCTAGCAGGGCTTCCGGCCCCTTTGGATCTTTTTGCGGTCTGGGCTTGCTGTTCCTCTCTACAGTAGTCAGGAAGCCCTTACCCCAAAAAGTATCTGCGGGAGGCCTTGTCTACAGAGGCATGCCCCAGAGGGCTCCCGGTGGGTCACATACCAAACCCATGGACATGGAGTGAAGCCATCAACCTGGCCGTCCCGTAGAGCTGCTGTGTGACCTCAGGGCAAGTGCTGAGCCTCTCTGTGCCTCAGTGCTCCACCACTGGACCGTCAGTCATTTGACCTTCAGTCAATTACCGGTGCGCGAAGTCTGCGGGAGATTCCACGAGGTAAGAAGAAATAGGAGTGGCTCAGTTAATGTGATGGAGGTTGTGTGATGACTTGGCCCCAGTCTTCTGTCCTGTCTGGAGACCACCTCCCTCTAAACTTCTTTTGGGGAATCACCTCTCCTACGCTGTGGGCACTCCTGGTGGGACTGTCACTTGAGGCATCTCACATTTCCCTGCCCACTGTCCCAAGACAGGCCTGGGAATTGAAATCCCATGGGGAGGGATATGAGATGGGGAACAAAACATCGATGCTGACTGAGTGGCAGCTCTGCTGATGGGAAGACTGTGAGCTCGTGCTGCTGAAGTCCCCTGAACTGCCTGGCACCTGCCCTTCCCCAGCCTGGACCCTCAACCCCCCACCTTCATTTCATGAACCACTCCCAAATCCCTCCAATAAAATGCTTTGTTGCTTTAGTTAAGCAGTCAATAGAGTTGCTTGCCTCAAGATCCAGAGACCCCTAGAGACAGGAGGTAGGATTGCTTACCTTGGAGAGAAGGTGGGGCAGGCCCTGGAGGAGCTGAGTGACCATCCTGGAGGGAGGGGCCTCCCATGGTGTCAGCCCCCAGGGCACAGGGGACAGGGCAGAAGACAGAGATCACATACACAGCTTGGGTTAGGGTCCCAGGAAGCGTTCCCAGCAGGTGAAACAATGTTGGGATTCAGGACAGAGGAGGACCATGTAATATGGAGAAATGTGACATACAGATAAACAGGGCCCTCAGGACTTCCCTGGGGGTCCAGTGGCTGGGACTCCCAGCTCCCAGTGCAGGGGGCCCAGGTTCCATCCCTGGTGGGGGAACTGGATCCCACATGCTGCAACTAAAGATCCCGAGTGCTACAATTAAGGCCTGGTGCAGACAAATAAATAATTTAGAAAAAAGATAAATAGGGTCCTCATTTTCTCACTGGGGGACAGGATGGGTTATGACAACCACAGGTGGCTGTGGATTGCTGTCCCTCCTACCGGCTGCGGGTTTCTGGGGACGCCTTCTGTGGCTGCAATGAGCACAGGCCTCAGTGTCACGCTCCATCACTCAGAGAGGTCCCGAGTGCCTCGGCACTCTCTATCCAGGAAAGGCTCGCTCCCCTGCCCCTCTGTTCCTGAAATCCTCCCTCTGGGGGCCCTGGCTGGCTGCTGTGCCCGGGGCAGCCCACAGCGAGGGGCGCGTGTCAGGCCCATAACCCTTAGAGGCCACACAAGAACCACAGCCTACAAAGAAACAAAGCAGCTGGAAGTTTCCCTCCCCACACAGAAGCCACTAGAGGCAAGTCGGAGAGACGTCCGGTGAGCTGGTGTATGACCCACACTGAGTTTAAAGGTGCAGAAGGAACCTGAATGAGGCTCGGTGTTCACTGGGTCAGGGAGAGGGCTTAAGGAAGGCAGGCTTGGGTCCCGGAGCAATTAACTGTAGGTGTGTGAGGTCACCCACCCAAACACAGTCAGACATGAGTGGGAAATGACAGGATGGTGACAAAGCCTGCAGGGCTAACTAGTGCCTGTGACTGCCAGAGCTCCTGCCCCCAGTGCCATCCTCATCTCCCAACCCCACCCAGCTGCAGAGGAGGCCATGCCCTGCCACCTGCCCGCTGGCATGCAGGTGGGGAATGCGTATGCAGCTCAAGGGTGTCATCGTGTGGTCATTTGAGGTAGTGCACCCCACAGCCTCCCAAGAGCTCCATCCATGGATCACTCCCCCAGCTCCAAGACCGACTCTGTTCTAGGAGGGCAAGGCCTATGGACCTTGCCCACAGAATTGGAGTTCTTTGAGGTGCTGTCATGAGGGGCTCAGAGCCTGCGAGGGGTGGTGGAGAGGAAAAAGAGAGATGGAGTATGAGAGGGAGGTGGGGGAAAAGGTTGCTGAGTGGAAGAAGCCCCTCAGGGAGGGTGTCTGCCCCCCAGGCTGCTCTCCTGTGTCTAAGCCACCTTTCAAAGTGGGTTTCTGGGTCCACATCACAGGCGTTTGACTGTCCTTGGCGCTTCACTTGAGCCCCTCAGGCTGCAACTCAGATCCCTGCGCCCTAGGGAATCTGCTCCCAGGGAAGAGAATGGAACCAGGGAGAGGGAGGATTCAGAGAAGACTCCTGCTTCTGGTGTGAATGAAAGAATCTCACCTTCAGAACGGATCGGATCTGGATTTACATCTCGGGTCCTCGCCATACGAGCTGTGTCACCTTCACCCTCCCCGTGGGTACCTGTGGCCTCATCAGTGACACTGCTATGATGCGCACCTCACAGGAGCGTGGAGAGGAGTCAGTGCCGGTACAGTGAGTGGTCAAAACCGTGGAGAGGAAGGTCCCTGGCTCTGAGTCTAGGGGTGTCGGCTCTGGGGAGTATCTGCCCGGCTCCCCGAGCGTTGCTGTGTCTTTCTGCTTTTGTGTGTTTGTGTTCATCTGACAGCAAGCTGTTTGATTGAAACCAACCACGTGTGCATGCCCCCCACCTAAGGCACCCCAACAGACAGGAGGCATGCCAAGGGCTGGAGGGCTGTGGCCAGCACTGAAGCAAGTCCACAGGCCCCAGGAGCTGAGAGGGAATGGGGGCAATGGGGCGGGGCACGGCTGCCAGAGTGGGAGGGGCCAAGGCTGAGTCTTAGGGAGAGGGAGGAGGGGGAGAGGAGACTGTACAGAAGGGGCAAAAGAAAGTCAAGAAAGGAGGGGAAGAAAAGGGGAGAGTTCATGGCAGCATGGAAAGTCTTTCCAGGTGGCCAGGGTCCCCCTCTTTGGGGGCTGACACTGATGGAGTGTCCCTGAGCCGGTCCTTCTCTGGGCCTCTGCTTCTGCCTCCAAAAAACCAGAGGAAGTTGGATTCCCTCTCTCAGCTACCATTGCTCCCCTCCAGGGCCCACCAGGTCTCCTGGAGCGTGGGAGCCGTGAGGGCGCTGGAGGAACTTGTGGGCTCACCAGCCAAGGGGTCAGGGGGTGGAGGGGGGTGGGACTGAGATAGAACATCAAGCTCTGGGAGGAAAGAGAAAAATTACCAGCAATGAAACCTATAGGTTTCCCCAAACTATAGTTTGAATAGAAATGTCAACCTCACCTGGAGTTATTACACCCTGTAATCCTAATGACATCTAATCCTATATACCAACTTGATAATATCATGAGCATGTACGGCAATACCTCAGCGTGTTAATCCTGCCTTCCTCCGGGAAATAGCTTTCTCCTCCCAGCAGCATCCTGCCGCTGCCTTTGTTCTCCCCAGAGGCAGCCTCATCCCTGCTGAGCCTGGGGAGGGACAGTGGGAGGACCAAAGCGCTCCCAGAAAACAGCTGTTGTTTCACCTGGAGGGGAGTGGACAGTTGTCATTTGGTTTGTGCCTAATCTGGCTGGAACCCGAGTCCCTGGGAGTTACTGAGCCCCCACCTTCAGCCTCTCTGTTCCAGACTCTCTTTTCCCCACCCTTCCTCTGTATCCTTTTCTTCCCTTACTCCTCCTTCCCATTTCCCTCCCTTCTTTTTTTCCTGGCATCTATGGCATGTTTTGCCAAGGACACCCTCAGACACGGTTCTGTCCTTCGAGAGCCCCCAGGGACTAGCCCATCTCCTCCTGTGGGGCTGTGTCCCCCGGCTGTGGGGTCTGGGAGGGGGAGCAGATTGTTGCTTGAGGCGGGAGAAGCATGGTTAGTGGTCTGTGGACGGGGGGCTTTCAGGAGAGGGGGCAGAACATCTGGGCCAGTGTACCCCTTATGTTGGATCCTGGGCTTGGCCTATCTGCAGGGCAGCCCATGATGGTCCCCGGATGTGAAACTGCCTTTGCTGTCAGAGCAGGAAATTTCCTGGGCTCTTTTAATTTTTTTGGCCACACAGCATGTGGGATCTTAGTTCCCTGACCAGGGATCAAACCCCTACCTCCTGCATTGAAAGCATAGTCTTAACCACTGGGCAACCAGGTCCCTGGGCTCCTTTTAAGGAAGTAGGATTTTTAAGGTCAAAGTTGCAGAGTTATTCACACAATCCAGGAACCCCATCCCAAACTCCACACCCCTGTGCTCAACCTTTTAGAACCATGATTCCAGAAGCCTGGTCTCCCTGGACTCGTAGCTTCAGTGCAACCTGGGATCTTATTAGAAATGCAGATTCTCAGGTCCCATGACAAAAATGTGCTGAGATGGTTTGCATCACCTTGGGAGAAAGAAAAGTGCCCGTCCCCTCCCTAATCCCACATTTAATGACAGTCAAGTTGGGAGTCTGAAATCAGCTGTGATAGGAATACTTACACCATGAGAACTGGCAAGCTCTGCAAATCAGTGCCTGTTATTCCTTCAGAGAGCAGCTTCCAGCACACCACTGGGCCCATCCAGACCTCCTGAATCAGAGACTCTAGAGGTGGGGCCCAGCGGTCTAGGTTCGAATAAGCTTTCCAGGTGACTCTGATACACATCCAAGTTGAAGAAGCCCTCAGTGGGTCAGCGCTGGTGGAATCATGAATCTTGAGATTGGGATAGAAAAGGGAGATGTTGGGACTTCTCTTGGGGTCCAGTGGCTAAGACTCTGCACTTCAAAAGAAGGGGGCCTGGGTATGATCCCTGGTCTGGGAACTAGATCCCACATGCTGCAACTAAAGAGTTTCAATGCTGCAACAAAGATCAAAGATCTCATCAAGTGCTGAAACTAAGATTGTGCAAACAAATAAGAATATTAAAAAAAGAAACAAAGGAAGAAAGAAAAGGGAGATGTTGGGGGTGGCCAAGGAAGAGCATTCCCAAAGTAGAAAACTTTGGGAAAGGTAAAGAAAGGAGAAAGTAAACCAGACCTTGAGCCTTCCCTCCAGGCAGAAGGGCAGCAGGCTTTTGGCAGGAAGCCCTGCTGTGCAGTTGGGTGCGGCCTGCCTGGAGCAGTCTGCCCCCTCCAGGTATCTGGATGAGGGAACCACGCATGAGATCAGGAGGGCCCAGAATAACTGGCTGGAAAAGTGCCCCTCTTGATATTTCCCCAACAACAAAAGCACATTTACGAGCATTTTGTTAGAGATACAAGGAAAGGAAGTCTTGGAAAATTTTTTTCAGATACAAGATAAAAACGGAAAATCACAGTACCATACTCATTACGGCTCATGTCAATGGGTGCAAATGCCATGGGAATTTTCTTTGTCCAACTTACCAAACATACAGAAAAATATAAGGGGATAATACAACAAAATCCTTGCACCTACTCCCAGAAATAGCAAAGCTGAACATTTTTCCACAGCCATATCAGATCAGTAAAAAAAAAAAGAAAAAACTTTTGTTTGGCAAAAGGTTTGGCAAAGTTCCCTTCGCACCGCTTTTTCTCCCTCTAAAAAATAGCAACTGTCCTGAGACCGATGGATTTTCTTTTCATATATGTGTTCATACTTTACTACATATGAATTACTCATATATCACAACCTGTAATGCTTTGAGTGCTTCTTAATTTACATAAGTGGTGTCACACTGAATGTATCATTCTGGAACCTGCTTTTTTTGTTGTTTAACCTAACATTACGTTTCCAAGATCCACGCTTGTTGATGGGTGGAGACCTAGTTCATTCATTTTGATTGATGAATAGCATTACACTGTACAAATAGACCACAATTCATCAACTCACCTACTGATAGATATTTAGGTTGCTTCCAATTTTTCACTACCACAAAGGATTCTGGGTGAACATCCTTGAACTTGTTTCTCTAGGACACATCCCTGGAAGTGGTGCTGCCACTCTAGGGAGGGTGCATTCCCAGTGACGCTCACGTTGCTCAACTGCTCACTAGCTTGGCTGAACTGGTTGACGCTTCCACAGGTGTGGATACGATGTATCTTGAAAGACTCTTTATTCAGTATGCTCTTGGATTGTGTTCTTTTCTGAACAAAAAACCCCTTCTAATGTTCTCTAGTTCATTCCTGACCTTTCTTCTTCTAACTTTACTCTCCTTTGAAGTCTTAAATTCTTCAGTCATCAGTTCTCCTACCAGTAGTTTTCCAGGATCTGAACCTAGTGGCCCACAAGGCGTGACCAGTATGAGTATTGCAAGGTGGAGTGTATGGCTGTGTTTGCAGCTTTGTACCAAAGCAAGCAAGAAGGACCGGAAAGGGCAAGACTTCCCACAACATCTTTTCAATAATCCATCAAAACTGAGGGGTGGGGGGTACCCGCCGTGATGGAGAATCCTCTCTTCCTCCATCCTTTCCTCTTGCTTGGCATGGGTAGGGGGCAGGATTGTCCCAGGATGTCACCCTGTATGCATCTGCCCAGCTCTCCTTGTTGTTTAGTCTCAGAGTTGTGTCCGACTCTTTGCAACTCCTTGGACCATAGCCCACCAGGCTCCTCTGTCCATAGGATTTCCCAGGCAAGAATACTGGAGTGGGTTGCCATTTCCTCCTTCAGGGGATCTTCCCCACCCAGGGATCGAACTCTCATTTCCTGCTTGGCAGGCAGATTCTTTACCACTGAACCGCCTGGGAGCTCCCAGCTCTCCTACCCCCACCCAACTCCAAATACTTCTTTAAGCCACACAACCCACGGGAGAGGGGAAGAAGTGTGCTTTTCTGGGGAGGGGCAGCTCCATTTGGGGGAAAGGGTTGATTTCTTGGCCCTGAGCCTAAGAGTTCTTTGTTCATGCCAAGGGCTGCCTCTTGCATCTGGGCCTGTGGGATTAGGAGAGCTGCCAAAATCCTAGACTGGGAGTAACAGTGGACAGTCTAGATCTTGGTCGCTGACCCTGGGGCCGTTCGGAACTGCTCTGGAGTTCCTTTCCTCCCAGGAAAGACTCCCTGAAGCAGGGAGTCTTCAAGGCATCAGAAGTAGACTTGAGAAACGGACAACACAAAATCACCTGCCTCAAACTAAAGACCTTTCAAGAGGCAAGAACCCAAAGTGGATAAAAAAATATAATTCACAGTTAAGTGGGAATAGGGAAGGCACGGATTCAAAGACTATTTCTGGATGAGACATTTCCTCCCCAACACTTTAGGTGCAGCACAGGAATTGTTTGTTGTAGGGGGAGTTTGTCCTTTCTCAAAAAGATGAAGCCTGAAACCCTTGGCTTCCTTGTTCCAGAGATTCCAGGATTTTGGCCTTAAGCAGCCCACTCTCCTGGGCAACAGGTAGCTTTCTTCATGCTGGAGGACAGGAAGCCTACCCCTATTGGCAAGGGATTTCCACTGGAGTCCTCACCTTTGAGCCCCGCCCACCGACCAATGAGGAATCACAGAGGTGATGTGACTACGTCCTGTTTCCCAGCCCAGTGGAGGAGGATGGGACCCGCTGGGGAAAAGAGCCAACGTAAGTGACGGATGCCACGACCATGTTGGTAAAGAAGTGGAAGGCAGATGAGTCAGCAGCAAGTTTAAGCAATGAAACAATTGCACCACGGGGTGTTTCTTAAATTCTTGTCTACTTTTAGAAAGTATGCAATTCCATTTGGTTGAGCCTCTCAGTTCTGAAATAGCTACAGAAAATGTTAAAAATGTTGTGGGTGAAGATGTGCACACATCTACCTCTTCTAAAACAGTAGTTAATAATTGCACTGTGTGTCTCTCAGCAAATCTTTAACCCGATTGTTCCTTAGTTTCCTCATCTGCAACAGATGAAAATTATCTCTGGAAATTCCTTTCAGTCTAATTCCATGATTTGATATTATGCTCACATTCTTAATACTCAGGCTGGGTCCACACAATGCCAAGGCCACTAGCCAATTTAGTTAGCGTGGACAAAATGTTCTCTCCCATCAATTCCTTGGCACCATGTAGATAAAACAACCAGTTAATTGACACAATTTTTCATTTCACAACAGGTTGGTCTGGGATCATCTTGACCAGTAATTCATCCACACTGGTATCCTGACACGCTGCATATCTTGAGCAGTTATGAGGTGTGTCATAGGCAATTCGCTATTAATAATTAACTATTGGGATTTTCAGACAATTGATGCACTTTTTAAACAATTAGAACAGATCCAACATATCCCTGTGATGATGCTTCTGTCACTCACTTGTGTTCTGATATGCCTCCCAGTCTAAAAGAAGAAAGGGTGGAGTTACAGCTGCCAGCCGGGGATCGCGTGTAGCCCTGAGCTGATGGGGATGCCCATGGGAGGGTGTCACGTGTCATGCATGTGAGTGTTGCCCATCACCTGCAACCGGGCGTTTGACTTTGACTGATGGAGACCCTTGTTACATAGTGAGACATCAAGTCACTGGAGACTCAGGCCCTGGAGCAATCTGATCCAGATGTGAACTGCTGCCAGCATCCTATGATTCAGCTGTAAGTCAATAAAGTGTTGAAGAAAGCACAAAATGAAGGGCCTGTTCATTATGCCAGTCTCTTATTCCAAAACAGCAGTGTTTCATCATAATCTGTTCACAGCTGGGGGAGGGGAAGGGGTGTGAAGTAGTGATTATTGAGCACGTAGGTGCCAAGTTCTGTGTCACACACTCATGGCAGGTATGAATGCTGCTTGCCATGTACTTTCCATTCTCTGCTGTCCAATGGGATGGCACTTCCTCCCCCTTATGGTTTGGAATCTTCACTTAAAATTCTGACCAGTGAGTTGTGGGTAGAAGCAAAGTGTGTCAATTCAATGTCAGGGCATTTATCTGCTAGTTTTAGACCTTCCAGAATGCCCTCTCCCTCTACCATGGGGACTGGCAATAGTCCAGTGGCTGTTACATCTTCAGCAAGAGTCCTGGGGGACTATGGGGCAGGGCCCCAAGCCAACTGTGATGCATGTGAATAAGGCATCACATGTGAAGATAAAGCAAAACTCGGTTGTCAGAAATCACTAAGATTTGGGGGTCACTCATTACTGCAGCACAACCTAATTTTGTGCTGGCTGGAGCAATGTTTTATACAGCATAGTACCGGAGAGGGAAAATGTGAGCTTTAGAGTCAAAAAGACCAAGACTGGAATCTTAACTTACTGACCTTGAACAAATTCATAACTTCTCTGAGTTTCTTTATCTATAAAATAGTAGTTATGATTCTTATCATGATCTTGCCATTAGGTTTGGAAACAGTATTCATAAAATACCTAGGATTGGCATGTAGTAGACGGTTGACTATAATTATTTTAATTTCATTTATTTCTCAAAATAAGCCTGTGAGTAAAGAGAGATCATGGGAATATAAGAGAAAGGACAATTCATTATTGATGTTTCAAATGACTTTATATTCTATGGACAGCATGGACCAGGGACCCCAAGGGTAAGTGGACGTGTGGAATCATCTGTGCCTATCCCCTCTCACCCCCCACCCTCCATCCCCCCAAACCTAAGCTCAGAGAGGCTCTAGAAAAGAGAGGAGGCCCCCAGGATACCATTTACAATTCAGTCTTTCCATTGCCAGAGGAAAGATGAATTCCACTTACAGAAGTGATTATCGATACCATCAGCATATAAAGTAAGAATATAGCAGCGGAGTGGGCTAGTATCCTTGTTAGTTTCACAGAAGCTTGTTATCTTTCCAGGCAAGGGCCAGCTGAGATCTATCCCAAAGGCCCAATGAGCTAAACACTTCTGTTAAATCATCTTATTAGTAGTATCATGCCCACTTCAACTGGCTCACCCAGGATAAGAAAACGTTTGTGGAGAGTAGAGAGGAAGGGAGAGGGGACCACACATGGGACAGGGGGAACTGGGGAGCCCTTTGCCTCCTCCTGCGCCCCACTGTGCCTGGCCTGGTAGAGCAGCAGGGGCACAGCCAGGGAAGGAGGTGGGGGACCCATCCCTTCCTCCCCACCTCAGTCACTCTGGAAACCATCACATTCCAGGGCTAATGCTTGCTGCAACTCCCAGTTACATGTAACTCCACCAAAGTGGAGCATGTTAAACCTCCAAGCCTTGTTTTCTCCACTGTCTGCTCCCAGCTTTCCTCTGAAATGCTACATCGTGGCCATGAACTTGGAATTGCAAATATTCAGTGACCTGCCCCATAGAACACGTCGATTCTGCCTCTCTCTGGGATAGAAGCTCCTTAGACACACTCACACACATGGAATGCAGACACCCACTCTCAGGGCCCAGGGAGAACTTGACCACCGCTTAGACTACCTGGTCAGCAGTAGGTCAGGCAGGAAACACTGGTTGAGGCCCCCGCAGCCTTGGTTGAGTGAAAAATAAAGAAATGTCCAGTTCCAGACAAAGCCCCACAGGCCGGGGCAGCTCTTTGTTGCCGTGAGTGGGCTTCTCTCAGGTGGTTCCTCTGGCTGCGCAGCACAGGCTCTAGAGCTTGGGTTCAGTAGCTGTGGGACCTGGGCTTAGTTTCTCTGAGGCATGTGGGATCTCCCGGATTAGGGATCGGACCCATGCCTCCTGCATTGGCAGGCAAATTGTTAATCACTGCACCACCAAGGAAGTCCTCTTGGTGAACTTTTGACTTCTCCCAGGCAGATCAAGGCCCCATGAAAATTCCCATGGCCAGTGAGGTGACTGACCCCCAGCAGTCTTCTAAGTTGGGGTGGTTTAGCAGAAGCATGTGTTAGATGTACATGGATCTGTGCTCAGGGGATTACAGCATAATGAGAATGGAAATAAGATTGTGGGATTGGGTCCCACTCCAGGGGATCTTCCTGACCCAGGGATGGAACCTGAGTCTCTTGCTTCTCCTGAATTGGCAGGTGGGTTCTTTACTGCTGTGCCACCTAGGAAGCTCCAAGGTATGCGTGGCTTCTTGCAAAGTCATTCCTTTCAGTGGAAAAAATGTTCTAAAGATGGGACCAGAGAAATCAGTTTTGTGTATGGAAAGATCAGAGCCCTCTGGATCCCTAGACAGCTATGAGAACTCAAAAAAAAAACAACAACAACAACATTGATAGAAACTTAGACCAGATAAGGGGCTGTAGCTTCAGTCCCCATGTCAAGATGGTAAATGTAAAAACTTTAGATGAGGTGAAAACTACGTGTAAATGTTGGGTTTTATAGAGCTGCAAGGAGTCTGTAGTAACATGCTGTTTATATATATGTGTGTGTGTGTGTGTATATATATATATATATATATACAGTCTTTTTTGAATTCTCAGTGGGGCAGTGGTCTCTCAGGGGTGTGGCTTCCAAAGAGCAGTCTCCAGCCCCCAGGTCTTGCAGAGAGGGGCGGATACCTGGGGTTGACCTGACTGTGTCCCATGCTGTGGGGGATGCTATAGAAAGGACACAGAATTTTGAATCATCTACATAGGAGACAGAATTGTAGCCTTCAAAATCGTATGTTAAAGCCTTAGGCCCTAATGTGACTGTATATGGCAACAGGACCTTTCAGGAGGTGATTAAAGTTAAATAAGGTCATAAGGGTGGGGCCCTAAGCCAACAGAGCGGGTAGAAGAGACATCAGGATGTGTGCACACAGAGAAAAGGCCACGCGAGGACACAGCCTGAAGGCGGCTGCCTCAGTTCTTGCCTGATATCTATCTTGCCAGCACCTTGATCTTAGCCTTCCAGCCTCCAGAATTGTGAGAAGATAAATTTCTGTATTTAAGCCACTCAGTCTCTGGTATTGTTTTGGCAGGTCTTGCCAACTGTTGTGATCTACAGTGCAGATTGCTTGTTTTCTGTTGTCTGTTTATTGATCAATTTTGCAGAATAAGACACCTTTCCACAATTCTTCAGACCCTCTTAGTCCTGCTCGAGATTCTGAGTGGTCCCACTCACCCAAGTGTGAAGCCAAAGGGTAGAATCCTGTAGTCTGAGTCAGAACCATGGCAGGTGAGGAGACTGAGATTGAACATGGGGAGAACTTGCTTGTTAACCCCTGGTTGTGGGAGAGTGAGCAGATCCTCATCCCTTCTGTGCCTCAGTGTCCTCATCTGTAAAACGGGAGCAAAAATACTATCCTCCCTCAAAGATTATGATGAGGATAAAATGAGATAACACAATGATTAACACGTGGCGTGATGCTCAGCGAGGAATTCCTCTCAAAGCACAGGTAGCCTGGGTGCAGCCTGGGTGGGAGACATGTCTGCTCGCCCTGACTCCGGTGGGCAGAGGAGTCCTGAGAGAGCATGGTCTTGGCTCTCCAGGAGACCAGCACTGTCCAGGAGGAAGTCATCTTAATTAGGACAGCTGCTCTTGACATCAGCACCTGTCCCCAGTGGAAATTTCTCTCTCCGGACTGTTTCCAAATAGGAGACCGTCCTCCTCTGGAGAACCTTGTGCATCTTAATTAATAAGATAATGAAGAAAAGCCTTCACCAAAACCTGGTTCCCAGCAAACACTCAATAAATGTTAATGATTTCTATCTACATGCGACCCACAGGCAATTCCACACCACCCCTGCATGGAGCTGTGGCCTTAAGATTAAGGCATAATGTGGACCCTTTTGATCAGACCGGCATTGGGTAACTTTAGTAACCAAGTTGGCTCAGCTTTTCTAAGGCAAAAACCTCTGTTAGTGTCAAAGGTTTCCCCAGGCCTTTCTCAAACATCCCTGGAAGGCTGAACTTCCCACGACCCCCATTAGGACACAGCAAAGCCCAACAATGTTCCTTCCTGATGCTCTGGGCCTTGTCACTCTGCCTGCTGAGGGGCAACTCACCCCTGTGACTTTACCGAACTTCTGTCCTATCAACTCCCCACACTCGCGCCCTCCCCCATGAGCAAGAGCTCTTTTGACCTGGGAGAGAGTAGAAACCAACACCAATCCTGGGCAGAGAATTAGATTTGCAGGAGGATTGGGAGCCGAAGGAAACAGCTCAACTTACAGGTGGTCTGAACCCAGGGGAGTTCACCTCACTGAGTCGGACTTGATGGGCTGCGACAGTCTGGCCAGGGTGCTTTGTATCTGACTCCCAAGGGGCTCTCCCTAAAGTGACTGCCAGCTCCTCCAGTGCTTTTCTGTTTTTGCATCCCCTGGGATCGTGCTGAGCACACAGGGACGCTCAGATAGAAATCTTTTTCTGTCTTTGTGTCCCCTTTTCATTAAAAGGGCTTTAAAAATCATGTTCTGAGATGGACTGCTTTGTACCTACGAGAAAGCCAGCTTTGCAGAATCTGGTGACATTAGGGGTCAGCTTACAATCTCACTTTATCAGGACCTGGTTGCTAAGGGATCTTTTGATGGAGATTAGTGATAACAAACTCAGCAAAAAGCTGATTCTTGAGGAAGGGATTCAGGTGAGGAAAATTCTCCTGCTGATTCAGCAAAAGGCAGTCACAAGTTTTGAACATTCTGGAAACATCACACTTTTGTATAATTTACTTTCTTTCCGCAAGGAAGCAGGGATGAGACAAAGAAACCTACAAGAAACCGAATCCTTCTTCTGAGAAGTTGTAAGAGGTCAGGAGGGGGTTCTTTAAAAGATGAGAGATCAGGGCTGGAGAAAAGCTATAGACCAGGACTCAAAAAATCTAACCAGATTTGGCAAACACCTAAGACAGAAGATTCAGAGTCAATGAATGCTACTCAAGCCCAAGGAAGACCAAGATTAAATTAAATAAAGGGGCTTGAGGCTTTAGGGCACAGCTCTCCCAAGACTGCTTGCCTGAGGTTCCAGCCACCTTCACTCTGTGGCTGCTCTCCTATGGTGGAGATTCCTTCTGGGCTGGAAAGTGGGGACATAGAGAGTCAGGAGACACCTGTTAACCAGCCAAGCTCATGACCCTCCCTAGTCAAATGGGAATAACACCGTCTGCCTCTCCTGTGCTCTGGCCTATGGCAGGATGAGCAGAAAGCAGTGTAGGGAGAGTGCCTGGTGAGTGCTATGCAACTATGAGGTGCTGTCACTCAAGATTCATTCATGTTACAGACTCACTTTCTGCTCAGAACGGTGCTGGCTGGTGGGAAGCCAGGGATGAAAGACGCATTCTGTCTTCAAGAGGTTCCCCATCTAGTGAGACAGAGTAAACATCGCTCAGTCATGTCCGACTCTTTGCAACCCCATGGACAATTCTCTAGGCCAGAATACTGGAGTGGGTAGCCTTTCTCTTCTCCAGGGGATCTTCCCAACCCAGGGATCGAACACAGGTTCTTTTACCAGGCAGGCAGATTCTTTTACCAGGGTGTGAATCACAAGGTGTGAAGAGTGCTTAATAGATGCATGTCCAAAGTGAGATGGGAGCACAAAAGAAGGACTCCCTCTTGATCCCAGAGAGGCAGGGAAGGCTTCCTGCAGAAGGTGACATCACTGAAGGATGAGTCGTGTTTAGCCAGATCAAGAAAGATGAGGAGGGTGTTCCAGACTGAGGGACCTGCAGGTGTGAGGGGTTAGGGGCATGGGAGAGTTTACATGTTTGGAGCCAGGCTCGAAGCCAAGTGTGGGGCCAGGAGAATGAAGAATAGTGGACCAGGTACAGCCCGGAGCATGTGGCGGAGCAGGTAGAGACTGCTCCCCGATTCCCTAGAGACTGGGCCCTTCAACACATCATTCCAGCCTCAGTGGGTGACCCTCCCTCTCTGCTGACACTGCCTATAACTAAGAAACTGCCAGACTTATCTCTGGCCACAACTTGCAAGGTGGGATCCCATGGAAACCTCCCATCTGCACCACGAGCAAGAACATGGACCACATGGGTCAGAAACAGAGACACAGCAAAACTTGCTCAGGGACACACAGGGGTGTAGAAATCTAGGATTCTCCTCTGCATTTTCTAGCATAAATACGAGGCCACACGCTCACAGACATGTCCTAAAGATGCAAGGTCCTGCTCAGAATTTGCCAACAGAAAACAAGCCCGGTCCCACCACCTGCATCTCAGAACTATCCCTCCCCAACCTGTACCCACCACCTGCCCAGAGCCACCCAGTGAGCCCTCAGCCGGTCAGCTCTCCCTGCATCCACCCCCTCAACCCCATAACCCCCTTCCTGGGATGGTTCTGCCCGATTATTTGCAAGGTGAACACTCAGTGCCTGGAAGTCAGGGCTTGGAAAGACTAAGCAGCAATTGTGCTGTGCTTTGCAACCTGCCCCTCACTCCTCAATAATTCTTCTCTTTTTTTCTTTTCTGGAGAACACTTAGCAGGAAAAGCTAATTTATGAAGTCCCTAAAGATCTGAACTTTCCGCAGAATTGGCTGCAGCTTCTAGTGGGTTAGAGTCTAATTGGAGTGGAGCAGAAGCCAGGATCTGTGCTGAGGAGGAGGAGGGAGGCATGAAGCCACAGCCCAGGAGTCACCCCTGGCTGGGGTCCCCAACCCGCCCTCCTGCCCAGCAGGGAGCAGGGGGAAAGCAGAATGGGGAAGGGGCAGCACACAGAATGAGTCCGGAAAGACAGAGGTTTCAGGGGATTCTTGTGACACTTATTATTGCTAACATCCTAGCCAAATCTGAAACTCCCCAAGAGCTAGAGGCACCGTCCACCCTTCTTCCTGTCCAGGTCGCAAGACTAAATCCAGCTTAAGTCTACACTACCCCTCAGGTCGGGGCTTCCCAGGTAAAAGAACCTGCCTGCCAATGCAGGAGATGCAAGAGATGTGGGTTCGATCCCTGGGTCAGGAAGATCCCCTGGAGAAGGAAATGGCAACCCACTCCAGTATTCTTGCCTGGAAAATCCCATGCATAGAGGAGCCTGGTGGGCTACAGCCCATGGGGTCACAGTCAGACACATGTACGTGTTGAGCAACAGAGCACCCACAAATACACCCCTTAGGTCTTGAGCCGACTACACCTCCCTCAAGTTAAACATTCCCATCACTCCCCTACAGGCTCTGCGGGAGGGCCAGTGTTCTGTAAGGGTAAATAGAAATTCAAAATAAGAAGCTTAACTCTCTCTGTTGAAAATAATAGAAGAGACTTTTCCACCTCACCTCACTCCCTTTTCTTAGAGCATTTACTTTAGAAAACTTGTAATTGGAAGTGCTTTCTCAGTCTCTTTGAAATGTATGTAAATTTTTTCAAAAGCCAAATAAGCCTCTTGCCAGCTTTACTACCCAGGCATGTCTTTCTCAAGGACCCAGGAATCATTCATTTCTTTGAAACAGAATCATCCCGGAAGAAGTGCCCCGTCTCCTAGATTCTGTGAGAGAATAGGACCCTAACTTCGGCTTCCATCACAAAACTAGCTCTTGCCATAAAGAGATGAGTTTCTTTTTCTTTCGGGTAAAGGCAGTTAGCCGACACAGGTGGCCACGGCAATGAATGAATCCAGGATGAGCTATGCGTGACCCACGGTGCTGTCAAGGCCGCTCGTCTAGAGGAAAGACGAGTGATTGCTTTCCATCTTTGCATTCTCCCAGCGGATCACCTCACATTCTGGTTTAATGCTAATTCAGTAGTAAAGTTGTTTTCCTTTGCTACCTCCGGAGAGAGGTTTGCCTGGTTGGGAGGAGAGTTTGTTTCAAACTCTGGTTCCCCAGAAATTCCCACGCTCTCCTAAAGGGAGAGCAGTGTTCTGCCCAGGCTTTTCCCGAGGAGGGAGGGCACAGAATGGAGAGGGGAGAAGCACGCAGGCCCTGCCAAGGTCACAACCAGCACGGATTAGAGAGCCTGGACGTCACCTGGAAGAGGCAGGCCCCATTCCACCCTGAACTGGCCGCCGTGTTTCCCAGCCCCCAGCTGCCCTCCTCACCGGGCTCCTTGCCCCGGGTTCACCTTGCTCTTTGGTGCACTGAGTGTTAAACTTCTTTTGTTTTCCCTGTCAGCATAGTAATCCTATTCCGCAGCTCTTTTCCGCTTTGCATACAAAAGCCGGTGTATTATAGATTGCCCAGATTCCATTGCTCTCCGTCTGCTGAATCCCCTTCGTCTCATAGTTAACCTCATTCATCTGGACCCCATTCATGACGATTTTTTTATATCATTTTTCTAGGCAAAGACCAAAGTGCACTTTGCTTTCTCTGTGAAGAAAGAATCTGTCAAGTAAATTTGTCAAGGAATTTGCTGGAAAGCATTTAATTGATTTGAGAGCAGGAATTCTTTCTGAGCATTTAACAACGTCTTTGCATACTGATTGTTGGATGCTGATTCTTTTTCTCCTTGTCTTCCTTCCCCAGAGCTGGCTGAGAAGTTAGCAAAGGAGAGGTCCCTTTCACGTGGTCTGCCGTAGTCAGGTTGGGATTGCTCAGCTGCCTTCCCAGGCCATTTGGTTCTAGCCTTCGGAGTCCATTTCTCAACACTGGCTACACTTTTAACAACTGGGGAGTTTTAAAAGTATATATGCTGGGGCTTCCCTGGTGGCTCGGTGGTAAAGAATCTGCCTGCCAATGCTGGAGACATGGGTTTGATCCCTGACCCGGAAGGATCCCACGTGTTGTGGAGCAACTAAGCCTGTGCACCGCAACTATTGAGCCTGTGCTCTAGAGCCTGAGAGCCAAAACTATTGAGCCCATGTGCTGCAACTACTGAAGCCCGCACACCCTAGAGCCTGTGCTCAAAAACGAGAGAAGCCACCGCAATGAGAAGCCAGCACACCACAACTAGAGAGTAATCCCCGCTCGCCGCAACTGGAGAAAAGCCTGCACATCAACAAAGACCCAGCATAGCCAAAAAAGTGAATAAATACATTTTTAAAAAGAGTATATGCTGATGCGTGTATCCCACCCCAGCATCTCTACCTTCATTGATCTGTGGTGGAGCCAGGGCAGCATCTGCCTTAGAGGATCCTGGGTGATTCTGAGGTGAATGGAGAGGAGCTCTGTAACTTGGGTCAGATTCCTCCCTCCCTGTGACAGCTGAGAGGCAGCTCCGCCTGGGTCCCCCTCCCCTATCCTGGCTGCTCATTTAAGCACCTGAGGAGCTTTTTAAAAATACAGATACCTGGCACTGAGCCTAGCAGTTCTGATTTTATTAGGCTGGAGTGGAGACTTGGGCACCAAGAGCCTCTGGTGTGCACCCACGAACCCAGACAAGGGAGAGAGCCCTGACTTCTGAGACTGACCAGAACTAGAATCGGGGCTCTGCTGGGCAACTCTGAGCAAATTAATTAACTTCTCTGAGCCTCAACCTTCTCATTCCCAACCCTGGAATTGTTACCCACATTAAAGGGTTGACTGTAGCCTACACAAATAGGGTCTTCCCCCACCCTCCTGGTACAGCAGGGGTTAAAGGGGTTAAATAATGCTCCCTTGTGCAAATTTACTATCAGTAATTAACCATGCTACCAATAAAAATTCAAGTTTTATTAATAAAAGGGTGCTGCTTTAGGGATGAGAAAAAGAGGATTCCAGGGCCTGCCCATCCTCCCAGTCTTTAGTAAGTGTCAGCAGCTTCTTATCTCATAAAACCCTGTTCAGGGCGCTGGCACTTCTGAATCAAATTTTAGTTCATTAAAAATCTCCCTGGAACTCCCAAGGGGAACTCTCTGCATATGTTTAAAGTTCTGCACGCTAGATGTTATTGTAAAGAAGTGAATGCTTTTCTGTTAGAAGTAATCACATTTGTATCATAATATAAATATGCAGTGATTGAGCTCAGAAAGCGAGCCTCAGACTTGAAATCAGATCAGATGGATTCTCGATCATTGTGTATGCCTTCGGCCAATGCCCTTCACCTCTCTTGGCCTCCATTGACTCACCTAAATTTTAGATGGAGATTCTAAAAATTGGGGTTGAAAATAGTTCTGCTGCTACACAGGGCATTTGATTCTGCAGCTCATCTCTGATGCCGATGTCTACAGGCTGAAGATGTGGTCTCAAAGTACCGCAGACGGTCACTGCGAGGCTTTAAAAGAAACTCCTTTCCCGAAGGGCACCCTTCCATCCAACTTTCTGAACCTGCTATTGGTACCACACTCTGCCAGATGTAGAGAAGGATGAAGATAAAATAGCTGTGGATTCTGCCTGCCAGCCCTCAAATAGATTGTGGTTGGGAGGTTCAGATAAATCATGCATGTAACTGACTCTAATGCACAGTAGAAAAGATGTCCAGCTGGGGGTCAGGGCAGGCTTGCTAGAGAAGGTAGTATTTTAACTGTGCCTTGAGGAGAAGAATTTAGGTAAAGGGGCAGGAAACAGCAAGGATGCGGAGGAACCCAGGATGTGAATGGAGAGCATGTGAGTGGAGGGGGCAGGAAGAGAATCCCTGGGAAACAGAGGCGAAAGGAGAGCAGGCCGTTCCTGGGGGTCTTGGATTTCTTTAGGGTGTTCCTAGAGGTGAAATCGCCAGTTGAAAGGAATGTGTATTTTAAAGCCTTAGGTATACCATTGCTCAAGTGGCCTATGGAAAGGGTGCTCCAATGTCCACTTCTAAGGCAGCGAAATGTCAGAAACTTTGATCTAAATATGGGGGACAAGGAGGTGCAAGGGCTGTGAGTTGGGGTGCAGGCTGTCAAGTCAGTTTAATCAATATTTTTGGATCACTGGGCTGGGTGTGGGGGTGCAGAGATAAATATACACATCACTGCTCTTGGGGAGCTCGGTCGGCAGGACAGACAGACTATAGTCCAGCAGTGTGGGCAACCCCAGGGCTCCCTTGAAAGCTACAAACAGGCTTTTGTGTGGAAGGGTGTCCTTTCTGGGATCTTCCTCTTTGAGGCACCTCGCTTACCTCTGCAGAGTTACATACATGGTTCCACCTGTTCTCATCAGATTACCTGCTCTCCAAGGGGCGGCTCATGGTCCCAACTGCAGTCCACTTCCTACCAAGGTCCTTACCCCAGCCACCACCCTTCAGCCTTGGGGGAATTTCCAAGATGCTTGGTGACATCTGCCCAGCTCCTTGCAGGTGGTTCCCTTCTCTGGGCCACAGGTAGGACAGCCACCAGTGGGGGTCTCAGCTGGGGAGTCTTTGCAGTAGACATCCAAGGCCTTAAAATATACACACCTGTTGACTTAGATTTTCTAAATGAGCCTAAGGAACTAAGCATGAATATTTGATTTATTTACAAGATTAGGCATGAGAACATTGTTCATGAGAAAAAAAAAAAACAGTGAAAACAATCTAAATTTTCAACCATAGGAAATTGTTTAAATAATTTATGGGACAGTTGCACATTGCCAGCATTATAAATTACATGGTAGAAGCATATTTTATAATGTGAAAAGAAAGTTGAAGACAATTGAAAATATCACATTGCAAAATGGTATTACTTTATGACTATTTATGATAGAAAAAAGTATACATACACACACACACACACACACACACCTATTAGAGAGGGAAATAACAACCCTCTCCAGTATTCTTGCCTGGGAATCCTATGGACAGAGGAGCCTGGTGGGCTACAGTCCATGGGATCAAAAAGAGTCAGACACAACTGAACAACTGCACACACACACATACACATCTATAGAGACACAAAAGAGAAGAGCTATGCATGAAAAACATAAAACATTTCAGGATAGTGAATTATAAGAAATTTAAAGCATCTTCTCTGGATGTTGTCTACAAGAATGTTCAGTACTTACATAATAAGAATAAAAGATACCTATTTCTTTCTTTTTATTTATTTATTTGGCCACATTGCCCATGAAGAAATCTTAGTACCCTGACCAGGGGTTGAACCTGCACCCCCTGCAATGGAAGCATGGAGTCTTAACCATTTGCCCACCAGGGAGGTCCCAAAGATACTCTGTTTCTTAAAGTGACATCTTCCCAGACACAGGGCCATGGGCAGTGTCTCTCATCTGAGATATACCCAGGTCCGAGAGGATCCTCCAGACCTCTGGGTGCCCCAGGTCATGCCTCAACCATGCAGGGTGCCACAGAGAAACCTCTGCTTATGCAACGTGTTGCAGGAAAAGTGCTCTTGGAAGTCTGGCCTCAGCCCTGGGCAAACAAATCTGCCCACTCCTTGGCCTCATCACAGGCCATGATGGGACAAACCAGGACTCAGGCTTGGTGGTTGCATAAAAGAAGGATAGATGGATGGAGCTTCTGGTCATTGCGTTCCACTCCACTGAGCAGGCATATTCGAACTTCCCCTCCCTGACTGCTCAGCCCATACAACCCAGGAGCCTTCTTCAGGAAGACTTCCAGACTAACCCCACCATGCAGTGTACCCTGAATGTCCCCTTCTCTAATTAATAACTAACATTTGTAGAGTGGTTACCAGGTGTTTACTTGTAACAATCTGAATACCCTGACGATAAGGTGTGAGAAGGTACTATAAGGATCTTACTACCAATGAGGAAACAGAGGCAGAGAGAAACTCATTCCCTAAAGTCGTGTCTGACTCCTGCGGCCCTATGGACTGTAGCCCGCCAGGCTCCTCTGTCCATGGAATTCTCGAGGCAGGAATACTGGGGTGGGGTTGCCATTCCCTTCTCTAGGGAATCTTCCCAACCCAGGGATCGAACCCAGGTCTCCTGCATTGCAGGCCTATTCTTTACCATCTGAGGCACCAGGGAAGCCCCTTCCCTAATGTCACAGGCTTCTAGATCACAAGTCCAGGATTCCATCTCAGACAGTGTGACCCCAGAGCCAACCCTCAGAGATGCCACACCTTATAGCCTCTCTGGCAGATGACTGATGTCACAGTCATGTTTCCATGGTGATTTTGAGTTGTTCCCAGATTTTTCCTGGAAGACTGAATTCCTCCAGGGTCACTGAGAAGGTGCTGGATACCCTGTTACTATTCTAACTACAGGAGAAGCAGGGGTAGCCTATGGAGCTAGCTTCCAGCTGCTGCCACCATATCTACAGGTGACTGTGCAAGTCGTCTGATAAAACACCTTTAGGGACAAAATTGGGCTGGTGACTTGGGAAGCCTCGGAATGCATTAGATCTGAGTTTTCTGTAGGATTGAAGGCTTCTTTCTGCTTCTCCACAGCATCTTCCCAAATGCCTGTTCAGCCCCCGGTACCTGGGGAGGGTCCAACTCTACACAGGATCATGGCCCGCGTCCTTCCACTCCAGTGGGGAAGAGAGATTAGGACAGAGAAAGAGCATGCAGCCCAGAGGCCGAGCCTCTTGAAGTCAGTCTCTTGGCTGTCATCTCTTTCTTCAGAGATTCCAGGCTGGATTCCAGCCTGGGATGTGAGAAGGCATTACCAAGTCTGGGCAAATCAGCACAACCATATTAACAAGTTATCTCCACATGGTAGAATTAAAGATGACTTTTTGTCATAGCTTTGCTTCTTTGCATTTTCTAATTTTCTGAAATGAACATGATTACTTGGGCAATTAAATTATTAAAGGGAGCAAAAGTTACTGTGCTTATTCTGTTCTTTGCAGGACTCTTTCCCCAGCCGTCTATAGACAGCTATCTCAAGGTGCTCTCTACTACATGTGGCTTCCTCAAAGCCCATTCTGTCCTTCAAATCAACAAATTCCCATCACTGCCTCTTCTTCCACACCCTCCACTGCACACTAATCTACTCAAAACCTTGTAAATGACATAGTGTTTCACAGGCCTGAGGCTGCTGGTCCCCCAAACCCTGGTTTCATGAGAAGTCATCTTTCCTGTCTTTGAAGATAATGCCTAGAACCATGTCTCCACCTGGAATTCAGCCTCAATTAACTGCTGGACATCTGCAAGCAGAGGTTCTAAACAACCCCACTGGCAGCATACCTTAGTCCCACTCTTATCGCTGCCCTCCACATGCAGACACCCCCTCAGTTTCTGTCTCTGCCAGTGAGTGACACCATCATTGAGCTCTAGGTAGGAAAGCTTATGGAACTTTGACAGATGCTTAGTTTCTTCCCAGAAGAAAAATCAGTTAACAAGGCTGCTGTTCTTTTATTCAAAACGTCTCTTGGGTCTTTCCTTCTTCTGTCTCCTCACTCATGCTCCTGAACTCTGGCTGAGGTCCGGGACTAATTCTTACTCATTTTTAAAAACATCTTTTATTTTATTTTTATTTTTGGCTGTGCTGGGTCTTCGTTGCTGCATGGGCTTTTCTCTAGTTGTGGCGAGTAAGGGCTACTCTCTAGTCGGTGGCTTCTTTTGGCGTGGAGTGGAGACTTCGGTAGCTGTGCGTGCTGGAGTCTCGAGAACGGGCTCAACAGCTGTGGTGTTCTGGCTTAGTTGCTTTGCAGCATGTGGAGTCTTCCTGGATCAGGGATTGAATCTGTGTCCCCTGCACTGGCAGGCATATTCCTGACCACTACGCCACCAGGGAAACCCAAATCTTACTCATTCTTGCATCTCCAGGATCTAACGTAGTCCTCAGCACACAATAAACACAATGTACGCTTTCCTGGTTGAATGAATGAATAAATGGGTATAAAAGAAATCTTTTATAACTTATCTCTTTTAGTTTTTCCCTGCAATCTTTCTTATATTGCTTTGCAGTTGAATCTCCCCAAATGGTGACTTGACTATGTGAATCCCCTCTGGTGCCTTCAATGGTTCCCATTCTCTGCAAGGTCCTTCAAAATCCAGTTCCCCTAGAGACACAGAGGTAGAGAACAAACGTATGAAGGGGGAAGGTGTGGGAGTAAGATGAATTGGGAGATTGGGATTGACGTATATACGCTATCAATGCTATGTATAAAATAGATAACTAATGAGAACTGACTTCCCTGTGCATACAGCACAGGGAACTCTACTCAACGCTCTGTGGTGACCTAAATGGGGAGGAAATCCAAAACAGAGGGGATTTATGTATACCTATAGCTGATTCACCTTGCTGTACAGCAGAAACTAAAACAACATTGTAAAGCAACTATACTCCAATAAAAATTAATTTTAAAAACTCCAGCCCCCCCCCCTTTTTTTTAAAGAATTTGCTGTCTCGCGCCCTGAGGCTCTCCTCCAGCTATGATCCTGTGGAAGCCAGTGGACCTCAGGTGGGCTGTCTGTCCATCCCGGGCACTGCTGGGCAGCCTGGCTCCTTGGCCCTGCTCTGCTTTTTCAAACTGGAGTCTTCAGCTCAGCTGTCCGAGATGTGTGATCATGAAGTCTCTGTGGTATGTAGTCAGGGTTTATTCCAGGAATGTTTATTGAGGGCCCATTATGTGCCAGACACTGCTAAAAGCATTTGCTCAAAGCTTAACCGTTTCTAGAGTCCTTACTATGTTTACCTGGGCTAGAACTGGGCAGACCCAGTCTTGACTCTCATGGAACTTACATTCTCATAACAAAGATAAAATCATTGACAAATTAGTAATTAACTGATTGTAGTTTTTGATTCATGCTATGTAGAAAGAAACATGGTGCTCTGACAGATGGTAACAGGGAGGACATCAGTCATTAGCAGAAGTAACTCAGACCATTCATGCATCTGATGGGCATTTATGGAGCCCTCACTAGGCATCAGGAGCTGTGCCAGGGCAGGCAACAGTGAGGGGAATAAGATACAGTCTTTTCCCTTAGGGAGCTCACTCCTGAGAAGCCACATACATGCCAGGAGAACAATCCGGTCCACCCACCCACCCACTCCCACCTTCACACAAATATTTAACTTAGAGAAAAAGAGCCCATTATTTGACCAAATTATCCTGTTGCTCCTCCTCACTGTGGGTTGAAAGGCACATTTCACACAAGAGAAGGTGCCTGGGATTGCCTAAGATCAGAACAGAGATCTAACCTTTGTCTGCCTTTTTCTTCCTTCAACAGGGCACCAGTAGTGACTCTGCAAAGCATAGAGCTCTGTGAGGACACCTTCAGACCCTGGCGCGCCCACGTGAGCCTGCAGCTTGTGACTGATCTCAGTGCAAAACCACAGGGGCCATGGCAGCTGGGAACTGTGGTCTCTAATAATGCCACTTGTTGGGCCTGTCCTTTGACCACGCTGAATCGCAGGCTCTCATATATAATAGGGAAATAAGACCCATTTTATCTCTTTCTGTGGGTTACTGTCAATCAAGAGACCATGAAAGTGCTTTGAAAAAGAAAAAGCAATATTCAAATTCAAAGGGTTAGAATTACCTTTTTTATTTTAACTGTGAGGGTTTTCAAGGTTCAAACAAAAAGGATTTTTAAGTTTTACTATTTAATAAAGAAGTCAAGTGTATCAGAAGTTTGATAAAACACCATAGTTGAGTATGCTGTTTAATCACTAAGTCATGTCCGACTCTTTGTGAACCATAGACTGTAGCCCACTGGGCCCCTCTGTCCATAGGCTTTCCCAGGCAAGAATTCTGGCATGGGTTGCCATTTCCTTATCCAGGGGATCTTCCCAACCATGGGGATTGAATCTGGGTCTCGTGCTTGGCAGACAGATTCTTTACCACTGAACCACCTGGGAAGTATAGCAAGCATTGTTCACTGTATACACAAGATCCATTTCTCCTCTTCTTCTGAGCTCACAGAACCCCAATTCTTTCAGGAAAGAACAAAGCTTCCTTTCATCTGCTTTGATCTCCCCCAGACCCAGGGGCAGACCTATGATTTGTCTTATCAGTCATGGCAATCACCTTCCATTTGGCCAGTGATGGGTTTAAGGATATTTCCCAGTTCCAGTCAATGAGAAATAAGGGAAACTGTGACTTCTCTTTCCCAACTTGAAACACAATCTCAAGAGGAGAAAATTGAGGGACTTCCCTGGTGGTCCAGTGGTTAAGACTCTGAGCTTCCACTGCAGGGGGACACAGATTCGATCCCTGGTCCGGGAAGTAAGATCTCCTATGCCACATGGCTTGGTGGGAAAAAAAAAAAAAAGAGAGAGAGAAAAAATCTTTTACCTCCGCCCTGCCCTTTGTGAGGCTATGGTGCCTGGAGGAGCAGTTTCCGTCTTCCAACCGTGAAGCAATGAGCGCAAGGGCACAATGGAAGAACAGAGAATCAGAAGAAACAGGATTCTTGATGATGTCTCCAGGCTACTGCAACCGTCCTTCTCTAGGTATAAGAGACAATGAAATGCCCTTAATGCTTGAGTCAGTGTTACTTGCTGCCAACTGCATATGTAAATCAGTACAATCTCTGAGGAACGTAGCTTGCCAATGTATTTCTATTTTGAATGTACATACCCTTGAATTCAACAATTCTATTTATCAAGAAATCTCCCACAAATATACTCACACTGTGCTCCAATAAGTACTTTTGAGTCTATTAATTAACAACATTATGTATCTAACATTATGGTTAGATTGATTATGGTGCATCTGTGAAATGAAACATACGCTGACTCTAAAATGATTGGCACAATCCTGTGTATTGGTAAGAAATTGTATTCTAGACATACTAGGTGAAAGAAGTGAGATTAATAATGGTTAAAATTGGGCAATGGTACATGGACATTTGTAATGCCATTTTTCCTTATAAGTGTATTGTGGAGATTTAAATTTTTCCAAAAAAAAAAATGTGGAGGCAGGGGGCAAGAACATTAGTGTGAATAACATGACATTATTTAAATGCCCTTAAATATATATATTTTTAATTAATTAATTTATTTTTTGCTATGCTGGGTCTTCATTGCAATGTGCAAGCTTCTCACTGTGGCAGCTTCTCCTGTTGTGGAGCATAGGCTCCAGGTGCCCAGGGACTCAGCGGTTGCAACACACAGGCTCTAGAGCTTGGGCTCGGGAGCCGTGTCACACGGCCTTTGTTGCTCCCAGCATGTGGAATCTTCCTCAACCAGGGACCGATCCCATGTCCCTGCACTGGCAGGCGGATTCTCATCCACTGTACCACCAAGGAAGGCCTGCACACTTTTTTTTTTAAGGAAATGGATATATGAAGGACAGAAAAAGAATATCCATGGAAGGATACACCATAAACTGAGAAGAACAACTACTTCTAGGGAAAAAAGGACTGGGGAGAGACTGAGTTTTCATATCTTTGTTCCTTTTGAATTTTAAGAAAAATAATACATTATTCTAACACAACATTGTAAAGCAATTATACTTCAATAAAAAATTAAAAGTAAAAATACTTTATTATATAATAATATATAATTATAATATGATATAAACATTCAGTTCAGTTCAGTTCACTTCAGTCGCTCAGTCGTGTCCGACTCTTTGCGACCCCATGAATTGCAGCACACCAGGCCTCCCTGTCCATCACCAACTCCCGGAGTTCACCCAGACTCATAGTAATATATAATAATTTATTTTAAAATAATTATTAATCAACACGAAATGTAAAAAATAGGTAGGTGATGGGTAGATAGGCAGACAGGCGGTCCACACCCTCACATGTGGTCTCAAGTGCTACTTGGTGTTCAGGCAATAACTCTGGTCCCAATCTGACCTCTGACCCTTAAAAAGGTGATGGTAAGACAAGTAACCTGAGGCTGCCAGGGCCCCTGCCTATGAGCTAAGACTCTGCTTAGAACCAAGTTACAAAGATGTTGCAGACAAGAAAAATTTGGTCATAGTGGATGCTACTGCCTCTATTTGAAAAACAACACAAACATTTCCGGGGAGGGGGGAGGCGGAGAGGAGGAAAGATTTTCTTCAAAATGTAATTTCATTGTAGACACTTCTTTAAAAGAAACATTTCTTTATTTGACAGTTCCAGGCCTTAGTTTCAGCAGGCAGGATGTTTAGTCGCAGCATGAGAACTCTTAGCTGCGGCATGTGGGACCCAGTTCAGTTCCCTGACCAGATATCGAACCTGGGGCCCCTGCATTTGAAAGCAGGGAGTCTTAGCCACTGGACCACCAGGGAAGTCCCCTGTAGATGTTTTTATGAAAAGCAGAAAAGCACAAAGAAGAGCTTAAAGATTCCTGATCCTACTCCCAATAGTGATAATGTATATTTTGGTGTGAGTGTGTGTATTGATTGCAATGTGTGTGATCAGAAAACACATACCATTTTATAATCCGGTTCTTTCCAGCTCACAAAATAAAGTTATTTTCCTACATCATTAAATATTACTTTACAACATAATTTTTAATGTGTGCATATTGCTGCTATGTGATTTTCAATAACTTACTAATTTCCTATGCTGAACATTTAGTTGTTGTCCAACCTTTTTAGTGGCCATGTAATTATAAATCATGGTCAATGCTAACAATTTCTGACCTCACAAACATATAGTACAATATCCTTCCTTTCTTTAATAGATAATTATTAAAAGCAAAACAACCAGGCTCAAACAAAGCAATTATAAAATATCTTTTAAAAGACATTGGGTAAAATTCAAATGCAGACTAGCTCATGATGTTAAAGAATTACTCTTGTGTGGTAATGGTCTTGTGATAGAGATAGAAATGCTTCCTTATTTTTCAGATAAACACTTAAGTATTTAAGGATGAAACGCCCTGATGTTTGTAATTTGCTTTAGAATATTTTAGCCAAAAGAATTAATGATGCAAATATGCAAAAAGAGTACGTTAAACCTAAATTTGCGATTTTCATTTAAAAATATATCTTAAAAATGAAAATCTTCGTGCAACGCACGGGGCTATCAATGTGGGATACAGATGTGAACAAAACGGACCCGTGTGGGACTCGGCGGAGCACACAGATTTTGCGGGAGCACGTTCCCGTTAGGAAGTCTCTGATGCAATACGACCGGTGCCTTCAGGACCTGTGAGGCTGACTTTCCTTACCCCTCCACACCATCATCAAGGCAGGTGTGATTTTCCAGGCCAGGCCTACGGCCGGGTTTCCCCGGGGGCCCAGAGCCGTCGGGTCTTGCCGCCCAGCGGAGCTGGCTGCTCCGGCCTCACTGTCGGGGCGCCACCGCCCCCAGCCGGCTCAGAGGAACCCCTCACCGCCACCCTGTCCCAGGCGGCCGTTCCCCGAGACCCGAGGGTCAGATCCTGGGGCCACCTCGAGGATTTCTCACACCTGCCCAGCCACCCCCAACTTTTCAGGCGATACCGGAGGGTGGGCGTGGGGCTCCTGGTGCATCCGAGTCCCTCCCTGGAGTCCCCGACCGCGGCCGCCCGGCCCGACGCTGCCCCGCCGCCCGGCAGGGCGGGAGCCGGCGCTGCGGGTGCGCCCCGGCCAGCCGGGCAGTTGCGCAAGTTGTGCTTCGGCGGCTATAAGAGGGGCGGGCAGGCATGGAGCCCCGGAGGGATCGAGGAATCGCGGCGCCAGCAGCGGCGAGGTAAGTGCCCGGCTCTCTCCTTTCTACTTCTCCGCCGGTCTTTCTTGGCAGGCCACCCAGCCCAGCCCACCCGGGACCCCGGGGAAACTGAGGCAGGCGAAGGGCAGGGCGGACGGCTTGGTTCTGGATTGGGGTAACTTTGCACCAGAGTTCTAACCGGTGGGAAGACGGCTGGGAGCCGGGGAACGTTAGCTTTGGGGCTGGGATGTGCCTGCCCAGGAATCAGCGCTCCAGGAGCCAGCCTGGGCCCCAGGAGACTGCCAGAGCCTCCAGCCCTGCCTTTGACATGCTTTGGAAACGGCCTTGAGCACACCCCCAAAGATCAGGATACCTCGCCCCCATGTGCAGAGGATGTGCGTTGAGTTTCTGAGGAGTGTGAGTTCTGAGGGTGTAAAGGAGTCTTGGTCTGCAGATGAGAATTCAGGCAACGTTTTCCAGCAGGGTTCCTGACTTGTGAATGCGAAGGACTGTATAAAACCCAGGCCATAGCATGGAGATGAGGAAGTAGGGGTGAGCAGAAAAACTGGGAGAACCCAAATCTCCCAAAGAAATTATGGAAGATCTCACTCCATCTGTCCTCAAAGTCATGAGAACTGCCTTCTACACTGTGGATAAAATAGGTTTCCTTTGGGGCGACCAAACAGGGGATCATGGGAAAGGCCTGTTAAACTTTTCCCACTGTAACCATTTCTCTAGCCAAAACTGATAAATGCACACTATTGGCAGGTGGGCCCCCGGTGACACCTGCCAGTCCTGCCTTCTCTCCTGGCTTGGTTTCGATTTCTTGGTGGATGGGTTTGCCTTCACACTCCAGTTTCTATAGCTTAAAGATGTGGCACTTTGGAAAAGTGAATTCTTAAATACAGTTTGATCCAAGTGACACTCAATGGTGACCTGGTTGTCATTTGAGAATAGCAGCCTTGGAGAGGATTGGAAGGTAGTCTGCAGGGGAGGCGAGGCAGAGGGCAGGGACTGGAAGGCAAGATGCAAGAGCTCAAAGATTCCCCACGCTGTCCTCTGTCCAGCCTCTGGTGTTTGCTCTGTAGAGCCTAAGGTGGCAGTGCAGTGGGCAGCTAGGACCAGGTGGGACAGAGGATATCCAGGCTCTTCCCACCGGGACGGTGTGCAGAACCACAGTCGCTCCCACTCTGATGCCCTCCTGAGCAGGAAGGTCTTGCTGATCTTTTCTCTCATGCAGGCAGGGGGAGAAGGCATGAGAAAAGCAGTGGGTGTGGCTCAGTTCTTTGCTTTTCAAGCAGTTGAGGACATTGGGCTGAGAGGAACGTTTCCATGTTGGCCAAAGGAGCATCCCTCTCGTATTTTGTACATCTTATGCCCAAAATAACTCTTCTTGGTATTTGGGGGAAATATTTTCCTCCCCCTCCATTCCAGGAAATGGCTCCAAGCGCCAAGGACAGAGCCAAGGAGATTGCAATGAATTCCTGCCCGTCAGCCGCAGGCGGATGCCTCTCGAGTCTGAGTGGCCTGTGCAGGGTGTGGAGGTGACCGCTTGGGAGAACCTGGGTCTTTGTCCCCACTCTAGCCTCGATGCCACTTAGGGGGACGTGGTGGTGGTGGTCAGTGGGAGTCAGAGAGAGATTAGGGCTCCAGCGATGGGGAATCCTCATAGTGTGTATATCCTTCAACCACATGCATGTAATTGAAAGGAAAACTGAGCCAATTTCTCCTGTAGTCAGTCAGTCAGTAGGCCCTGTTCCCACCAGCAGTAGGAGTCCAGTGGCGACAGCGCCCTCCTGGCCTGTGAGCCAGAGTCTTGGAATTCTTCTTTGTCCACACAATTGTCTCAGAGAAGTAGAAAGGATGTTTCGGCTTAAAAACAACACACCTGCCACCTGGGCCCACAGAATCCTTTGCACTTCGTGTGTGACAACAGATGTACCTTGCTTCTCAGCAATCGGCATTTTACAGTGTTTCCTGCTCCATTCATCCATCAGCTCTCTGGAATGATCGGTGTCGATGCTGATATCTCATCCATCCCACAGAAGATTTCATTCCCATCTTACACATACTGAGTTTGTACTCTAGGGTACTCCAGACTGGGTGTGCCAAAGAAGTGGAGAAGCCACAGGGAAGAGTCTGAGCAGAGCAGAGACCTCTGAGAAGGGCAGGAGGCCCAGAGCACAGTAAGAGGAGCCAGGCTGATGAATGGGACCAAGACAGGGAGTATCTGGGACAATAGTTAAGATGGAACAGAATTCAGGAAGCTGAATGGGAATAGGGGCCCATGTAGTGTTAGAGGACACCTGTGGGGTACAAGACACCGTGAAAAGGAGATCAGGATTCTGCAGCATTTTCTGTCTTCATTAAGAAAGCTTCTTAGGAATTCCTGCTGGGCAAAACTGAATTCTAGATGGACTTTAAAATGGAAGCAGCCTAACCATCTAGAGGTAGGTTAACCTCATTAGATAATGAAAACCAGAGATGGGAAATATTTCATTCACTCATTCCACAAACATTCAGTGAGGACCTACTCTGTGCCAAGGCCTTGGGGGAGATGTTGAACAAGTGACATATTCACCACTCCTGGATCCAGCAGACATCAGTGATTGATCACAGCACCTTATCCCTCTCATACTGGAGGGGGCTTCAGATTCCTCTCCACTCAGCACTCCAAGGAACCACAAAACCTGATCAGAGTTGCCACAGGAATTGAAACCTATTTGTTGTCCCTGATGAGATTGAATCTAAGGGTAGTTTCTGATAAACAGAAAAACTATAACCCTTGCACCCACATTCTGGCTACCAATTAAGTATGTTAACCTGATTTCTCAACCAGGCTCCTTACTTGCAAATAAGAGAAAATCACTCATGCTAGCTCAGTGTTTTCAACTGCATATTGCAACCAACACTTAAAACCAGGATGGAGACTCTCCAGTATGCATCACCCATAGTGAAGATGAATTTTATTTCCTGACACTTGTTTTTCTTACAGGTGTGTATCTATATGTCTCCTGGATGAAAAAAATGTATATTCAGAAAGTTGAAAACTACTCAAGTGAGCAGTATATGTGAAAAAGTATCTCACCCTTGAGGCTAAGGACAGGGCGAGCCTAGAACCAACAAGCACAGGACCAGAAAGAAGGTCAAGAAAAAGCACAAGCATTGACCATAATCCACACGCCCCCCTCCCCGCAGTGGGTAGATGGACCCTGGTCTCTCTTAACTACTCCATGCATGTGATGTCAGCCATGGCTACCCTTGAGTTTCTGAGTCTTCATCAGAGGCAAACTGGACTCCTCAGAGCATACTTTAAATTCCTGGGAGAGATGTTAACTGACCCAGTCAGGACCTGGAGGAGGAAAGGGAAGAGAAAAGAGTATTCTGCTTCTCTTGCCCACTACTGTTAATGCAAACATCGCCTCCAGGATTCGTGTGTGTGTGTGTGTGTGTGTGTCCTGCATAGGGCAGATCTCCCAGAAGGTCCCGGCCACCCATAGAATCAAGCCCAGGACATTCTAGCTCTCCAGCCTCACATACACTACTCTTCTTCCATATTGAATTCTCTCAAACCCACCATGGTATATCCCAACTCCACACTGTCCCCTTGGCCTGGAATGCTCTGCTTGCTTCCCTCCTCCTGGGGAACTCCGGTCCTTCAGGTCTCTGTGCAAAGCTATCTTGGCTGCCCAGAGTCAGCCCTTTTCCCTGTGCTCCCCCAGATCCAGGTTCCTTCCCTTATAACGTTCACCAGGTTGTATTAAAATGAGTTGTTTAAGCTTCTGTCTGTTCCACTGGATTCTGAAGAACTCAGAGGACCCAGACTTCTCTGTCTCCTTCATCCTTTGTCCTTTCTTCATCCCCAAGTCCCTTCCTACTGACAGTAAGGGAGAAAGGAATGAAGGAAGGCTGAGAGGGAAGAATGCAAGGGAACCAACAGGAAAGATTTCTACAGGGAGAGAGAAGGCATAGACTACCCAAAGCTTTTTCCTTAAAATGAATAGTAAATACCACATTCAGTTCAGTTCAGTTCAGTTGCTCAGTCGTGTCTGACTGTTTGTAACCCCATGAACCGCAGCACGCCAGGCCTCCCTGTCCATCACCAACGCCCGGAGTTTACCCAAACTCATGTCCATTGAGTCAGCGATGCTATCCAACCATATCGTCCTCTGTCAAATACCACATTACCTGAATTTAATTTGCACTAACAAACCAAAGATCACTGGAGTTGTTCAGTTGCTCAGTTGGATCTGACTCTTTGTGATGCCATGGACCACAGCACATCAGGCTTCCCTGTCCTTCACCATCTCCCAGAGCTTGCTCAACCTCAAGTCCATTGAGTCAGTGATGCCCTCCAACCATCTCATCCTCTGTCCTTATCTTTCCTAGCATCAAGGTCTTTTCCAATGAGTCAGCTCTTCACATCAGGTGGCCAAAGTATTGGAGCTTCAGCTTCAGCATCAGTCCTTCCAATGAATATTCAGGGTTGATTTCCTTTAGGATTGACTGGTTTGATCTCCTTGCAGTCTAAGGGACTCTCAAGAGAGATTACTGGAGAGAGGGGTATAAAAAGCTGCTGGCTGGAGAAGGAAGAGAGAAAGCTGTACCAGGCCCCTTGCTTACCTCTGGTACCTTCTACGGGGAGAAGGCAGAGGAGTTTGCATAGCTCAAAGCTAGTGGCCTTTACCAGCAAATGTCTGTGACCGGGAGCTTTCCCTATCTCCCCCACCACTCCCCCCATTGCTAGAACCCAGGGTAGGCCTGCCCTGGGCCCAGCTAAACTTCTAGTGTGTGTGTGTGTGTGTGTGTGTGTGTGATCTAGAGAAACACCTCCTACCTTAACATGGAGGCTCCCACTTGGTCTGCTGCATCCCCCAGGACAAGAGGGAAGGTGAGGGAGCTTATGTCTGGAGGCCACCAGCTTCTTGGGGAACCAAGAGGCAAGCTTGTCTGTGGAGAAGGGGACGCTGCAAGGAACTGCCAAGTGGGGGAACAAGGCCTGCAGTCAACCCTGGATGAGTAGCGGGGGGTAGGGGGGGGCCAGTGCCCAGGACCCAGGTGAAGTCAGAGCAGGGGTCGTGACAGGGTTGATGGCAAGGTTACAGGATCCTCTTCCATTAGCCTTTAGCCTGTTTTCTGTGATTACATTTCATTTTCTAGTGCTCCCCTGGGGGTAGGGGGTGGAGCTCATTCACTGGTTTTTCTCTTTTTTTTCTCCAGTGCCCCTGTGGCAGGGGATGCTGGTAGACCTGATGGGGCATGGTCAGGTCTTAATTCAAGGAAAGGAAAGGCAGTCTGAAGCACAAGTTAGTTGGCAGGGCATCTAGAGGATGCACAGACCCACAGAAGAGTGGGTGGTGGGGAAGCCAGCGGAGTGGAGGGGAGACCTCAGGGTGGAGAGCAAGCCTCCCCCTTCATGAGCAGCACACACAGTCCAGCTACCCCCTACCCTCTCCCAGTAGTGCCCCCTTCCTCTCCAGGCTCAACATTTCAGCAGTTCTTCTGAGAAAAAGACAGCTCCTTAAACATTTAAAACTTCTAGAGGGAAAAGGCTTTGCAGCCCAGGCAGATGGCTGACACCTGCCTTTTTCCCTCATGGCTCCTCCCACCTCCACTCTCTACTCACTCTTGTCAGTGGCTCCAGCCAGCACTCCTGGGTCTCTGTCTGCAGCACCCCCTCCCCTTTTTTTTTCCTGAACTGAGACCCCCCCCCCCAGTTCCAGCTGTCAGCGGGACAGGCCCACCTGAGGTCCCACCAATACTAGCAAATCAGCATGAATGTTTGTTCATCAAACCTCTCCTCATGCCTTTCCCAATTTCCTGCTGCCTCCTTCTTATCACCTGGGCTGCAAGCCTAAGCCTGGAAATGATCAGAGTGCCTCACTTCCACAGAAAGAAGCCTGGCCTCCCTGCCTAGCACTCACAGCTCCACCCCTCCCATCACACCTCCCATGCCAGCCAGGAGCCACCATTTTCTGAGCCGTCTGCTGGGGCTTCCCCACTCCTCCACCTTCACAGACACAATCCTACTCCTCCATTCTCAGTGTGTGTTAGCCGCTCAGTCTGTCTGACTCTTTGTGACCCCATGGAGCCTGCCAGGCTCCTCTATTCATGGAATTCTCCAGGCAAGAATACTGGAGTGGGTTGCCATTCCCTTCTCTAGGGGATCCTCCCAATCCAGGGATTGAACACTGGTCTCCTGCATTGCAGGCAGATTCTTTACCATCTGAGCCACCAGGGAAGCCCCCACATTCTCAGGGCCCTTATTAAATGCAACCTCCTCCAAAATGCTTCCTCCATTCCTTCACTGGAAATAACAGTGACAACGGCTAACATGTATTGGGATTGACCATGTGCCAGGCACAGAGCAAGAATTCTCCATCACCTAACAGCCACAGGTAGGAATTATGATTTGTTTCATCCCCAATTTACAGCCAAGCAAACGGAGTCTCCAAGAGATCAGCAAACTTTCTCAAGGCCCTGTTGGGCTTCCCTTGTGGCTCAGATGGTAAAGAATTCGCCTGCAATGCAGGGGACCTCGGTTTGATCCCTGGGTCGGGAAGATCTCCTGGAGAAGGGAAAGGCTACCCACTCTAGTATTCTGGCCTGGAGAATTCCATGGACTGTATAGTCCATGGGGTCACAAAGAGTCAGACATAACTGAGTGACTTTCACTTTCACATGCTCTAACTTAAACATAGTTCTGCTGAGCTCTAGAGCTCATAGTTTTATTCATGAGTCCCTCCCTTGAGTTATCCAAGGCATTTTATTTCTTTAAACATTCTTCCTTGCATTGTATTGATAGTTAATTAGGTAAATTCTTAAACCTGTTGAAGAGCACAACAGTTTTGTTCTTTACTTTTATTTTTAACAAATAACACATGTAAGTAGTTGACAATGCTGAATACTGTGGTGTACTACCTGGGCTTCCTGGGAAAACCACCAGTTCAGCCCCAACCATCCCCACTCCGGATCCCAGTTTCCTGTGGTTGCATGTCTCTTTCATCTCTGCCTCTAGCCCACAGTGGACCATCCATACATGTTAGATGTCAACCATCAAATAGATGTTGAGTAACCATAATGCTTCCAATAGTCATGTACAGATTGAGAGTTGGACCATAAAGAAGACTGAACACTGAAGAACTGATGCTTTTGAACTGTGGTCCTGGAGAAGACTCTTTAGAGTCCCTTGGACAGCAAGGAGATCAAACCAGTCAATCCTAAAGGAAATCAACCTTGACTATTTATTGAAAAGACCGATGTTGAAGCTGAAGCTCCAATAATTTGGCCACACAACGAAAAGAATCAACTCATTGGAAAAGACTGATGCTGGGAAAGATTGAAGGCAAAAGGAGAAGGAGGAGACAGAGAATTAGATGGTTGGATGGCAACACTGATTCAACAGACGTGAATTTGAGCAAACCCTGGGAGATAGTGAGGAATGGGAAGCCTGGTCTGCTGCAGTCCATGGGGGCTCAAACAGTTGGACACGACTCAGTGACTGGACAACAGCAAGACTATTATGTGTCCAGCGCTGTGCTCAGTGAAGTTGTAATTGCTGTCCTGCTCTTACCAGCCACTCCCCACGAACTGAAAATCTCAGGCCATGGCCAGGCCCCTCCCTGGTAGTGACACTGAAGTGAACCAAAAAAGACTTGATGTCTGTGTCCAGGTGAATAAATTAATTAGTGTTAAGTTTGGCCACGTTTAGCAGAGATCCAAAATAACAGTGGCTTCACCAAGACAGAGCCGACGTCTCTCACACACTCAGCACAAGTCCAGGGATAGGTGGTCCACACAAGTATGTCATCTCAGCTCCAGGAAGTGCTCAGAGACCTGGCCACCTCCAGCTCCCTATGTCACCATTCACACAGTGAAGCCATCATCCTCATGATCCGAGAGGCACAAGAACACAGGATGTGCATGCGTGCTAAGTCGCTTCAGTTGTGTCTGACTTTTTGCAACCCAGTGGACTGTAGCCTGCCAGGCTCCTCTGTCCATAGGATTCTCCAGGCAAGAATACTGCATGGGGTGCGATGCCCTCCTCCAGGAGATCTTCCTGACCCAGGGATCGAACCCTCATCTCTCACATCTCCAGCATTGGCAGGCAGGCTCTTTACCACTAGTGCCACCTAAGAAGCCCAGGAACACAGACTACCGCATCCATAATTCAGGCATCAGGATAGAGGAGGGGACAGAAAAGGGAGGAGCAAAGGCACACGGTGCAAGAACTGCCACATCGAACTTCTGCTTGTATTCAGTTGCCCAGAATCAGCAGCTGGGAAATAAAGTATTTATTCTGAATGGCCACCTCTCTATCTAAACTTGGATGTTCTGTTAATTGGGAAGAAGGGAATAGATCCTGGAGACGAATCACCAGCCTCTAGCAAAAGGGTTAGACGTGCGATAGGACTTCTCTGGTGGTCCAGTGGTTAAGACTCCATGCTTCCAATGCAAGGGACCCAGGTTTGATCCTTTGTCGGGGAACTAAGATCCCATGTGCCTCAAAGTGCAGCAAAAAAAATTTTTTTTAATTAAAAGGGTTAGATGAATTGTGTGTGTGTGCCCACCTGAGTATGCTGTGTTCTACATGTGAGCAAGTGGTTTCATGTTGTGTGTGTGGTGGACCGGCGTCTCCTCATCACTTTGATCTCAGATGGGCCTGTTACGAGTTCTCTCTGCAGCGCCCCCAGGGAGCTCCCCTAACCCTGGCCTGTCCTCTTAGGCAGGCTTACTCAGCAGCAGCTTCTCAGTTCCACATCTCAAGGAACTGTGATTTATTTTCAGTGCCCACTGAAGCGTATTATCCATGGTGATCGAGGGGGCTAGTAAAACTGTTTTTCCACTCAGGTATTACAAGGTGGCCATGACATGCGAGTGACTATGATCAGAGTTAATCTGGTAATAAATTCTCTTGGGAAGGAGGGTATCATTAACACATAAATCCTAGAAAAGGTTACCACTCAATCTTGTGCCTCAGGGGGAGGACCCCAAAATACCAGGCACCCTCTTGAGATGCCCAGGGAAGGCAAGGGGCCAAATGCTAGATTCAGAGTTGGCTACAGGTAGTGTTGCTGAAGCATTTCAAGTTCTGCCAAATAATTACACAATTAAAAAAAAAAGCTGACATTTTCCCCCTGTCCCCCACCCCTATCCTCCACCTACACCCTTACACACACACACATACACACAGCAGACAGGGACTTTACAGGTGCTCTTCAATTACCCTTAGAGCCAAGTGATGTTATGTGTTCCATTTCACTGATGGGAACTGATGCTTTAGGGAATTAAATCTTGCCCAGAGACACTCGGTGAATAAGGGCGGAGCCCACTGATGAAGCTTTGGTGTCTAACCACTGGCTTCCACTTTTGCTAGGGTTTCCTGGACTCATGCTGAGGGATTAGCACTATTTAATTCCATTCTTCAAGCATTTGGTGGAAATGTTTACTCAGAGAATGAGGAGTTAATAGAGGTAGTACTGAATTTTTAGGAGCCAAAACAAGCACAAAACCATTTGAAGTACCCTCTCTCAAATTACTTATATTTTTCATACATGAAATAATTATGGGGGTACAATCTCTTAGCTTCATCCTAGAATAGAGCAGGGTGTTTGTTCCCAAGTGCCACAGTCCCAGGAGCTGCCCTTGGTCAGACATCAGGGTGGCTTATAACTTGGACTTTTCTCCAGGTTTCCCTTAAAGCCTGGAGAAACTGGTGGGGTGGGGTAGAAAGTGTTCCAGCTTTTCTGGGTGTGGCACCTTTGGCTATGAATCCTAGCTTTGCAGCTTACTTGTTTGACTTTGGACAAGTCCGCATGTTTTCTTGGGTTTCACATTTCCCCATTGATAAAATTCAGATTTTAAAAACCCCATACTTTGGATCAAGCATTATAATATAGAAATAGACTGCTTCTTTCTTTTTTTGAATTAAGGATTTAGTTTTGGTTGTGCTAGATCTTCATTGCTGTGTGTGAGCTTTCTCTGGTTGAGGGGAGCCAGGGCGACTTCGTTGCAGTGCTCGGGCTTCTCACTGCAGCGGCTTCTCTTGTTTCAGGGCACAGGCTCTAGATGCGTGAGCTTCAGTAGTCGAAGCACCTGGGTCAGTAGCTGTGTCTTGAGGGCTCTAGAGCGCAGGCTCAGTAGTTCTGGCTCATGGGCTTAGCTGCTCCACCACATGTGGAATCTTCCCACATGTGGTGTGTCTCCTGTGTCTCCTGCATTGGCTGGTAGATTCTCATCCACTGTATCACCAACAAAGTTCCAAAAGCTTATTTATTTTCTTTTCTTGCTTGTGGGATATTAGTTCCCCAACCAGGGATTGAACCTGGGCCACCATGGTGAAAGCACCAAGTTCTAACCACTGTACCACCAGGGAATTCCCAAGACTGCTTACTTCTATTATAGTGTCAGAATATGAATTATACTAATATTGCCACCTATGGCAGAGAAGGCAATGGCAGCCCACTCCAGTACTCTTGCCTGGAAAATCCCATGGATGGAGGAGCCTGGTAGGCTGCAGTCTAAGGGGTCGCTGAGAATCGGACACCACCAAGTGACTTCCTACTTTCACTTTCCACTTTCAGGCACTGGAGAAGGAAATGGCAACCCACTCCAGTGTTCTTGCCTGGAGAATCCCAGGGACAGGGGAGCCTGGTGGGCTGCCGTCTATGGGGTCGCACAGAGTCGGATACCACTGAAGTGATGCAGCAGCAGCAGCAGTAGCCACCTATGGACAGAAAATGCATTACCTGTTTTTAATCAAGACCCAGATGAAACAGAACACAAAAAGCAGAGATGAATTTCTCCGCCATCTCCAAAACCTTCATGTTAATACTTAACACCCATAATCATTCTTTCAGGCTCATCCACACATACTTAGCATGGATCATTGGCCAGACTTGCAGGCATTTAACCTGATTACCTTTTGCCTCATGTATCTCATTAAAACTTCACAGCTTAATCAAGGACCTGCATATTATGAATGTTAGAATTCACGGTTCCATGACTTTGGAGTTTCAGACATCCTGAGTGAACACGGTAGGCTGAGAGTGTATGTGCTCTCTCTGGCCTTCAGGTCTTTGTACCAGCTGCTCTCTTGGCCACTTATGGCAACCACTTTGTATTCTTCCAAGACCTCCCCTTTGCCTTCAATACCCAGCTCAGGCGACACCTCTTCTCAGGGAGGCCACTTTGTAATCCTGCAATATCTTGTCCTTCTTGCAGAGCTCTTTCTTAAAAAAAAAAAAATATATATATATATATATATATATATATATAATTTATTTTAATTGAAGGGTAATTGCTTTACAATATTGTGTTGGTTTCAGCCATACTTGCAGAGCTCTTTCCTCCTGTACTGCTACGGCCTGTTTACTATCTCCCCTATTAAACTGGAAACACTTTGAGAGTAAAAAAACATCCGTTGTTCACTGTGGCATCCTTGGTGCCCAGCACTGCGTCTGATTATCAGACCTTCTGTAAGTGCCCGTCGGAGTCAGGCTCCCAATGGGAGAGAAAGGAAGCAATAAAGCCAGTGGTAAATGCCATCACGGAGGTATCAGTGCGCTGCTGTGAGAGAGTAATGAAGAGGACAGTCACATAATCTCTAATAATAGGGTAGTAATAGAGAACCTTTCACAACTCCTTTAAAGCTCTTTCACGCACATTATCTAATTTGATCCTCATAAAACCCTGGAGATAGGTACATTGTGGGGGATACAGGGGGAGTTTTTAGCGGTTATGGGATATGCCTGCAGTCGTACAGCTATTAAATGTCTGGATTCAAACCAGACCTTGAAAGCCCGCCGTCCACCCGCTCGTGCCCTGGCTCACTGCTGCGTGGTCTACAGCACACCTCCTGTGGTTTTCTTGATTCCGCCGCACCTCTCCCCAGGGGAGTGCCTTTCATTACTGTCATTTCTAGACAATGAATTGTCTTTGAGGAGATGATAGCCATGGCAGACAGCAAATCTTGTTGTTATCCGCATCTGAAGACCTGGATGCGGGTGGTAACGGAGCACGTGGGTGTTCTCGGAGATCGACGATGTGCCACGTGTGGTTTCTTCTGTTTTCAGGCCCCAGAAGCCCATCCCGGGAAGGAAAATGCGCTGTGGACCCCTGTATCGATTCCTGTGGCTTTGGCCCTATCTGTCTTACGTGGAGGCTGTGCCCATCTGCAAGGTCCAGGATGACACCAAAACCCTCATCAAGACAATTGTCACCAGGATCAATGACATCTCACACACGGTAGGGAGGGACTGGGAGACGAGGTAGAACCGTGGCCATCCCGTGGGGGACCCCAGAGGCTGGCGGAGGAGGCTGTGCAGCCTTGCACAGGGCCCCAGTGGCCTGGACGCCCCCCTGGCATAAAGACAGCTCCTCTCCTCCTCCACTTCCCTTGCCTCCCGCCTTCTCACTCTCCTCCCTCCCAGACCGGAATCCTAGTGCCCAGGCCCAGAAGGAGTCACAGAGGTCCTGGGGTCCCCTTGGCAGGTGGCCAGAACCCCAGCAGCAGTCCCTCTGGGCCTCCATCTCATTTCTAGAATGTTTTAGTCGTTAGGCATTCTTCCTGCCTGGTAACTGAGCTTAGACCCTGCGAGCTCATTACTCATTACTGCCAGCCCTGCCTGTCAAGCCCTCTTCAGATACAACCCTCTGTGTTTTTGTAAATAGTTATCAGTGTCTCTTGGGGCATTTTTTCTGAGGTCCATAAGCTCAGACCTGCAACCACAGATGAGGTCTGTATTTAGAATGAGGGAGATGTCTGTAAAGTCTTAAGCTAGTCAGGTTCCACAAGGTTTTTAAACTCCAGTTTCCTCATCTAGAAAATGAAAGTGGGAAAGTGTTAGTTGCTCAGTCATGTCCAACTCTTTGAGACCCCATGAACTGTAGTCTACCAGGCTCCTCTGTCCATGAAATTCTTCAGGCAAGAATACTGGAGTGGCTTGTTATTTTCTTCTCCCAACAAGATCTTCCCAACCCAGGGATTGAACCTGGGTCTTCTAAATTGCAGGCAGATTCTTTACCGTCTGAGCCACCAGGGAAACCCATAAGACCTTGTGAAGACTATTAAGATAGTCATCTAGACAACAAGACTATCTTAATAGTCTTCATAAGGTCTTCATGAGACTAAATTAGATAAAGCAAGTGACCCTCCCTGAATACCCTTGCAGAACCAGAACTGTGTGTGCCCTCTTTCAAGGTTTTCAGTCATGACTTTTGATAGCTTCCCACCTTAAAAGCCAACTTGCTCACCTGCGTGGAGCAATCTGGAGACTTCCACATCTCCTGACCACTCTATATTTCTAACAGTGGCTTTGGGAAGCCAGAGAGCAGTTAGGTAGCCAGAAGCGGGGACAGATCAGAAATAGACAGTGTCTGCATTTCCTAGAGAAAAGCCCTTAAATTCATTGCTTTCAAAACAGTCATTCAGCAAGCTGTACACAATAGACCCAGAGTGCCCCAACCTGTGTGGTGCCGGGATTGATTGCTGTGGGTGGCGGGGGAGGGGAGAGCCCCTCCTGGTAACCAGGGTTACTTGAGCAGAGCAGTGAGCTGGGGCATCGCTGGGGTAATGGCCTGAATCCCTTAGGGGGTGAGACTTCCTGGAGAATCTGACTGTGAGGGAGGAGTCTGCTTGGGGTGGAAGAGTTGGGGACGGGGAATGTACGGAAGACCTCAATGCCTGGGGAAGAAACTCAAGCAGGAAATAGGGAGTCATGGCTGGTTCTATAGCAGAGTCATTTGGAAAAGGGAACAGCCTGCAAAGGCTGGTCTGGAGGCAAAGGGCAGGGTGGTTTGGGAAGGGCAGAAAGATAGGAGCCCAGGAGACCAGCTTGGAAACATGGTGGTCACGTGGGCACAAGAAGTAAGGGCCCAGGGAGGATGGTGTGGAAGCGGGGGAGGAAGCACCTCTACGCTCTAGGGAAAGGCGGAGTCAGGGGAGCTCTGAGGAGCTGCCCTCTCTCCCACTGAGCTCTTGCTCTCCCCTTCCTCCTGCATAGCAGTCCGTCTCCTCCAAACAGAGGGTCACTGGTTTGGACTTCATCCCTGGGCTCCACCCTCTCCTGAGTTTGTCCAAGATGGACCAGACATTGGCGATCTACCAACAGATCCTCACCAGTCTGCCTTCCAGAAATGTGGTCCAAATATCCAATGACCTGGAGAACCTCCGGGACCTTCTCCACCTGCTGGCCGCCTCCAAGAGCTGCCCCTTGCCGCAGGTCAGGGCCCTGGAGAGCTTGGAGAGCTTGGGCGTTGTCCTGGAAGCTTCCCTCTACTCCACCGAGGTGGTGGCCCTGAGCCGGCTGCAGGGGTCACTACAGGACATGTTGCGGCAGCTGGACCTCAGTCCCGGGTGCTGAAGCCTTGAAGGCCTCTCTTCCCAAAGTCCAGGGAAGAAACCTGAGCTTCTGGCTGTCCACAGGAGAAGAGAGCCTATGTGGGCATCCTTTATGCAGGCCAGCGGGCCATTTCTCTCTCGCTCCTCTCAGCTGCTCTTCCAAAGGCAGAAAACTGCGAGGCAGGAAACCAAAGATATAAATACAGATTCCACGCCCACCGGGAAGGGGGGCCCATCCAGCAAACACTAGACCGGAGCTGGGATTTTCACAGCAGTCTTCCTCCCTGTTCCAGCTCCCTCTCACTGCATGCTTCAGCATGACCTGGGGTGATTTCAGAGCCTTTGGACCATCAAGCAAGATTCCCTCTGAGAATCCAGGGAGCATCATGAAGGCTACAGCACATACAGCTGGATATTCCCACACAACATACGATGGAAGCATTTATTTATTTATTATGCATTTTATTCTGAATGAATTTGAAGCAAAACACCAGCTTTTCCAGGCTCTTTGGGGTCAGCTGGGGTGAGGAACGCTCCTGGGGTGCCCATCGACAGGCCTCACTGAGGCAAACCCATTTTGAGTGACTTGAGGCCTCTCAAGTTTGTTCTCCAGGGACTGGCTTTGTTTCTACTGTGACTGACTTTAAATTACAGTGTTTGCAATGGCATTGCTCTGAATGGATCTTGAAGGACCAAGTTGTTTTAAAAAGAAGAAGATGAATTTTGTCAAGTGTAATATATCACTGGGTATAACCCGGAGGTGGGAGATGTGTTGATGGGAGCGGGGGAGATCCAGAATGTGTTTTCTGAATAACATTTGTGTGATGGACTCTTTGGATGGGGTGAGGTCATCTTCTCATCTTTGTGGTTTTCATGAAGAGGAGATGACTCCTTCAGGGGGATTGTGGGGGTTGGCCAACCATCCATGGATGGAGTGGTGGGGGCACTGAAGCTGAAGACCGTCGGGGTAGTGGTGAGCTCTGGCCTTCTCTGACTGTTAGAGAGTGGTCTTGCTCATCAGGAAGTGAGGACCCCACACTGGAGATGGTGACCCCCAGAGCAGGGGTCCTTGGTATGAATGGTCTGGGTTGACCCCACACTGTGTTGATAACATGGTCGTGACCTTCTTTGGGATTTGCATGCTCACCCAAAGCAAGGCCATGTTTCCCATCCATTTGGGAAGGATTTTCATTCCAGTGGGAGAGGGAAGTATTCCAGTGTGGACTTCAGTGGATGGTCCCTCGACCTGGGTCAGCAATGGGTCAGTTGAGGCCCAAGACCCCAGGACCAGCCCCCAGGAGCCTCCTTCTCACTAGTGGTCATGTGCAGTAGAACAAAAGAGGAGGCTTGGGTTTCCCACCAACCTGCCATTGTGATGCAGCCGTCACACAACAGGAGGTGGATCTGTCCAAGGAAATTGGAATCTAAGCAACCAATTTTAAGACTGAGCACCTACTTGTGCTCAGCCCCAACTGGTGCTATGGGCTGAGAAGCTCACCAAATAAATATTAAAATGCAAGCCCTGCCCTCAGGGACCTTGCATTCCAGATGGTAGAATCCCACTCACCAGCATGCAAAGGCTGCCGTTTCACCATGGCAACTGAGCAGCTGAGACAGTGCAGTCCTCAGCAGGTGGGAAATGCTGAGCTGTGGAGGGCAGTGCCCAGGGGCCTACAGGCTAACTGTGCTTGCACTTGGTAGCAGTTTTACTTTTCAGGGCACGTCAGCATCTATTACTGTGATGCCACATCCCTTTGAAGCGGGATAGCTAAGAATTTAATAAGAAGAAAATACCTAAGACCATAACAGCAGACAGGGGGCAGGACCAAGTCTAGAATCCTGGTCCTCTGACCTCCAGAGTGCCCCTTGAGCCAGGTGGTAGTCTCTGGAGATGTGAACAAAGTAGGGCAGGGAGGGCAGGAGTGTTTGCTGGAAGAGAGGAGTTCCGAGGCCAATTTTGCAGGCAGTGAGGGAAGTGAATTGCCTGGAGGGAGGAGGCTGTTTTGTTTGAAGCTTCGGTCTGAGACACCGAAGGGAGGTGATAGGGTGAGCAGCTAGTTACAAAGAAAGGCAGAGGAAGCAAAGATGGGAGGGAAGGGTTATGTTGAAGAGGACTTCAGGGGCCAAGACATTTGCTACTGAAAGAGATAAGGGTGAAAAGTTCTAGAACGAGACTCATGTGATGGACAGAGTCAGACCTGCTCGAGAAGATAAGTCCTGATGATCACAGCCCAGTCAGACCGGGATGTTTTAAGCCTTTTGCTCACAAAACCTGGCATGGCACTAGGGCTTGTTCCCAGAGTGTGAAACTTCCAAAATATAAATGATTGTGTTTTTCTGTAACTTAAAACAATTTTTTTTTGTTGTTCCAAAAAGTCCAAATAAATGACCTTTGCCCCTTGGTCCTTATTTTTGGTCGTCTGCTGTGGAGGGGCTCCAGAAGGGCTGCCTGTGTGTGACAGGGCACTGCCTGGCTGGCCCCAGTCCATCCCTGGGATCAGCTCTGCCTGGGCTTGGCCACAGCCAGCCACCAGTTATTCAGGCTAAAGGATTCCCCCAAAGCCCAGAGCACTTGCTGCACCAGAGGCTATACAGATCAGCCTTGAGAAAAACCAAGCAGCCAGCTATTCCAGAAACAAAAACTGAGAAAGGAGCAATCGCAACGAAACCATACATAAAATCATGTGGCCCAGTAACAGACCAGGTGCACAGACTGGAAGAGACCGGACTGGTCTTGTCCAGAACACAGAGCACAAACACTCACCTCTGTGGTGCCGTTTGGACCTAAGAGTTTCAAAACTCAAGCCCCAGGGAGGACCCAGGGGGCCGGCCCCTCAAAGGCAGTCACTTCCACAGGTGAAAAATTGCTCCTCCAAAAATTTCTGATTTCTCTGGAGAGTTTAATGAGATAATGATCTAGCAGAGTGTCAGCCTTAAAACAGATTTAAGTGAATTTTCTTCTCTTCACATCACAATTAGCTGCTGCCGCCGCTGCTGCTAAGGCACTTCAGTCGTGTCCGACTCTGTGCGACCCCGTAGACAGCAGCCCACCAGGCTCCTCCATCCCTGGGATTCTCCAGGCAAGAACACTGGAGTGGGTTAGCAGCAGGCTTTAAATGTCAGTATCCAGGCCCAGGGAACACACTCATGCAAACCCACCTCCACTAGCTTGGATGGGGGAGGAGAGGGGGAAGCAAAGCTCCTGATGTGGCTGGAGCCTAAGTGGGATGCTTGGCAGCTTAGGGAAGTGTCTGGCCTCTCCCGGTCAGACTGGACAAGAGTCCTTTAGCTGGGAATGACAGAAACCCTAAGGCAAACCAACTTAAACAAAAAAGAAATTTTTTGGCCCACGTTGCTGAGAAGTTCAGACCTCAGTCCATCTCTTACAACACTTTGCTCAGGGACCTGGAAGGTGCTGTGCCTTGATCCGTGCCCCTCCCCTCCAGCCTGAGGGGCTGGGGAGATGCAAATGCAGCCTAAGTCCGCCCACCTCCAGCCAGCAGCTGGGGAAGCCAGCCCGCAGCAGCAAGGGTCTCCGGGCAGAGGCCTGGGGATCACACTCCCTCCTCTGTGAAGTGACTCCCAGGGTCAGAGAAGAAAGGCCTGTTCTTCAAGCTGTCCTTCCAGAACATTCTCCTTCCTCAGGCATTCTCTTGTGCTCCCCTGAGGCAGCAGCTCATATCTGCCAAACAGCTGGCAGAGCCTGGGAGCAGTGTCTGGTGGCCGTGTTCAATCTCCAAAGGCAAGACTTTGGCTGAGTCTAGTGAGAAAAACCTGAGAGCAACCCAGGAGGACCTTCTGAAGACCCCAACCCAGAAACTTTCTGCACAACAGCACACAACCAAAAAAAAAAATCACACCCTATTTTTCCAAAAGGAATTTAGAGTAATTTATTCCAGGCTTTTAACAGCAGGGTCTGAGTCTAGTGACATCTGACCACATAAATTCATCTGGGTTAAGTTCACCAGTGGGGTGCTTAACCCTTAGGCAATCTACTTAACATCTCTTGCATGCATGCTAGTCACTTCAGTCGTGTCCAACTCTTTGTGACCCTATGAACTGTAGCCCGCTAGGCTCCTCTCTCCATGGGGTTCTCCAGGCAGGAATACTAGGGTGGGTTGCCGTGTCCTCCTCTAGGGGATCTTCCTGACCCAGGGATCAAACCCACATCTCTTGTGTCTCCTGTGCTGGTAGGCGGGCTCTTTAGCACTAGCACTACCTGGGAAGCCCTAACCTCTCTTAGCCTCAGCCTCAGTTAATCATCTGTACAATGGGAGCATAATAACACTGTCTGCGTAGATTTTTAGAAGATTGAGTGAAGCTATTACCCCAGTGACTGCTCCACAAAGAGTGCTCAATAAATTACGTTGCTGTCATTCGTGTTAATGAGTCAGGGCAGAAAAAGGAATGAGGACTGCTGTAACAGACACGGTGGATGCCCTCAGCCCACTTCTGAGTTCAACGCAGCTGTGTGTGCAGCTGAGCCTTGCATGGCCCTCCCTACATCACTCCACGTTGAAGCTTTAGTCAGCTTTCTCAGCTCACATGGGTCAGCCTGAAAGAAAAAGACAGTAAAGACCTCAGATAAGCAAGCCACAACCAGTGCTGGGTGGGGGCCAGCCTCCTAGGGTCCACAGAAGCAATTCTGAACTACCTTCTACCTGGATTGAGCCCCTGGTGCTCCCAGCAGTCACCACATCAATAAAGCACTCTCAATACCTTTTCCTCCTTCCACATCTCAGCCCCTCCCCCCTCTCTCTTGCCTCCAAAATACATTAAGTACACCTCCTGCACCAAGAACTCAGGCACTGCTTTTGGAAGAACTCAAAGTAAGACAGCTGCGGAGCGAATGGAGTGGACTCAGATCCTGGGAGAACTGGGAAGCAAGGTTCTGGAGAGGTGCAGGAATCACGCATCTGCACTCAGAGAACACTGGGCCACCCCGGGGAACAAGGCTAAGTGAGAGGTCCTCAGGAAGAAGGGAATCCACCTCAGGAAAGCTTGACTTGAGAGAGTATGGACAGGAAGGGGAATCCATTAAGAGGGAAGGATTACAAGATTAAGAAAGAAGGAAGGCAGGGAGGGGAGGAGGGAGGAAGGAGAGGAATGAAAAGAGGAGAAATATGTAAAGTTAAGCATCACCTGTCTTAGCGTGTCCAGGATGCTATAACTAAGTACCATAATCTGGGTTTCCCAGATGGCTCAGTGGTAAAGAACCCACCTGCCAATGTAGGAGATGCAGGTTCAATCCCTATGTTGGAAAGATCCCGTGGAGAAGGAAATGGCAACCCACTCCAGTATTTTTGCCTGGGAAATCCCATGGACCAAGGAGCCTTGCAGGCTTCGGTCCATGGGGTTGCAAAAGACACAACTCAGTGACGAAACAACCACATAGTCTGGGTGGCTTGTAAGTAACAGAAATTTATTTCTCACAGTTTTGGAGGCTAGAAGTGCAAGACCAAGGTGCCAGCAGATTTTGTGTCTGGTGAGAGCCCCCTTCCTGGTTCATAGACCACATCTTTCACTGTGTCCTCATGTAGCAGAAGGGGCTAGGGGTTCTCTGAATTCTCTTTAATAAGGACACTAATGCCGTTCATGAGGACTCCACCCTCATGACCTAATCATCAGGCAAAGGCCCCAGCTTTTAACACCATCACATGGCATTAGGATTTAACACATGAATGTGGGGGAGGGGGGACACAGACATTCAACCCACGGCATCACCTTATGATAGCTGACTGGAGGGACAATCAGGCCAAATCAAAGGAGTCTCAACTGTTGAATATTTTCTGTGTAAAATGTCTTCTTACAAAAATAGGACTTAATATTGGCATTTCTTCCTTCAACCAAACTCTCACAGCCTCTTTGCTCCCAGACACTAGCTCACAGGGAATCATTTTTCATGGCTTTCACAGCCACATCCCACTCTGAGTAGTGAGCCTCTGAGGGCCGCTCAGTGCCTGGCTATAGCATCTGGCACAATGCAGGCCTCCCATTCCTGCTTGGTGACCAAAGAAATTGAGGCTCTCGTATATTAAGCCCATTATTTACATGTAAACCAGTTCTGCAAAAAACCTGAAGACAGTCCTAGCCGTTAAATTAGAATTTTCATTAGAATTCTGGTCACTCTGAATTTGCTCGGCAAACTTCTTTTTGAGTTCAAAGATAGAGATCCAAACCAACTGTGAAAGACTGCTTTGAGGCAATGGACAGAAATCTGACTGTGGATTCTGTTTTAGATGATGACAAGGAATTCTTATTAATTTTCTTAGCTCTGATGATGGCAGAGCTAAGTTTTCTTATTAATTAGAGAGTTTTCTTATTCATTAGAAATAAGAAAGTTTTCTTATTCATTAGAGAGTCAAACTGAAGTAGTTTAAGGTGAAATACAGTGATACCTGGGATTTATTTTAAAATACTTCAGGAAGAAATATATCCTTTTATTTATTATGTATATATATACATATGTAAGTGTAATATGTATATACATATACATGAAGTTAAATAAGCAAGATGTATCATAATATATTATCTACATACATATGTATGGTATGTATATATATACATATGAAGTTGAATAAATAAGATCAGCACAATGTTGTTCATTGTTAAAGCTGGGTGGTATGTACATAAGAGTTCGTTTTACCAGGTCCTCTACTTTGGGGTAAAACTTCCAGAATAAATATTTGCAGGGGAAGGGTCACTCAGCCCAGCCCCTCCACTGCCTGGGCATCTGCATTCTTGGAAGGAAGGAGGTGATGTAGGGAGGAGGGAGAGTGAGGATGCCACGTGGAGCCGAGCTGCATTTCACATCACAGTTGATGTCACCACTTGGCAGATGTCCCAGGGCATGGGGGGAATGGTAGACTGTCAAAGCAGGTGTGAAACACTGAACTAAAACAGACATTTAGCAAATCAAACAAGGAGAAAGTGGTTAAGAACCAGCTGAAGACACTGGCAAGGCAAGTTCTGATGCTGGCTAAAAAAAAGAAAAAAGAGCAGAAATCAGAGCTGTGAGCTCTACCCCCTCCTTGCTGGGTCCCAGGGTGCCCAAGGAAGCCGTGAGCCTTCCTTCCCCTCCCCCAGGGAAATCATGGTCCTCCCTCTGTTCAGTTACTCCTCCATATTAAACATTCTATATAGATAGAAACCCTCAGCCCATTTGTGAAGGAAACAGGATTCTTGTCTCTTTCCCAATTAAATTATCATTAAAAAAAAAATTCACCTGGAGAAGGAAATGGCATCCCACTCCAGTATCCTTGCCTGGGAAATCCCATGGACAGAGGAGCCTGGAGGGCTATAGTCCACGGAGTCGCAAAGAGTTAGACACGACTGAGTGTGGCTAAACCACCAGCACAGAGATTCAGACATTTTGGCACTTCATATAAGCCAACTGAGGGGTCACTGATGTAGAACGATCCAAGAAAGCTAATGAATAAACTCTTGTTCAAAACAAGCAAGTAAGTGAGTGAAAGTCGCTCAGTTGTGTCTGATTCTTTGCGACCCCATGGACTGTACAGTCTGTGGAATTCTCCAGGCCAGAATACTGAAGTGGGTAGCCCTTCCCTTCTCCAGGGGATCTTCCCAACCCAGGGATCAAACCCAGGTCTCCCACATTGCAGGTAGATTCTTTCCCAGTTGAGAAAAAACAAACAAACATAAAGATTCTTCATCCCAACCTTCAGAACCTTGTCCCTAGGGCTCTGCATCAGGTCACAGCCCAGGGAGGTTCATCACTTTTACTTTGGATCTGTGCTCTGCCCCGGTGTGCAGCTCACCCCCCAATACACACCCACACCTTCCATATAAGCTTCAGGAGATTCAGGGAGTGCAGAGCGGGGCAGGCCCTGTTTGGAAGGTGTGTTTCCTGACGTCCTTGGGCCGAAGCCAGGCCCTGGGTACTCAGGGCTGCCAAACCTCAGGCAGGGCCTTCCTGTTGAAGACCAGCATTTCATCCCAGGCAGAGGGCCTCCAGAAATATCACAGGTCAGAAAACCAATCCTGGGGACTTCCCTGGTGGCCCAGTAGCTAAGACTACATTCCCACTGCAGGGGGGCCTGGCTTCAATCCCTGGTCAGGGAACTAGACCCCACACACCACAACTATTATAAGACCTTGTGCAGTGAAATAAACAAAATAAACGGAAAAAAAGCCACCGCCAACAATTCTGAAGTTGCCTTGACAGCCCCACCCTTTTTTGGCCATAATTCCTGAGGGAACACCAACCCTCACAGCTTCACCTCTTCTGTGTATAAAATGCATGTATTCGTCTAGGGGAGGCCCAGCAGGTGCAGCATGAGGCATGGGAAGCAGAGACTCCACCCTCCCACCAGCCCCAGTCACAGAAAGGGGAGCCCCCTCCCTTCCTCACGTGAGCTTGGACCTTGGTCAACACAAAATGTGGAACTGGCCTTTAAAACCCACCAATTATTTGGAGATCATGAAAACAGGAAACTCCCTCCACACTTCAGGAAGGAGAGATTGATGACCGTCCTATCCTTGGGGCAGTGTGACAGAGTGTTTGTGATTTATCCCATGTATTAGAAAATGCTACCAAGGCCCAGGTGGCTCAGTGGTAAAGAATCCACCTGCCAAGCAGGAGACAGATTCGATCCCTGGGTTGGGAAGATCCCCTGGAGAAGGAAATGGCAACCCACTCCAATATTCTTGCCTGGGAAATCCCATGGACAGAGGAGCCTGGAGGGCCACAGTCCATGGAGTGGCAAAGAGTCGCACATGACTTAGCAACTAAATAACAACAACCAAGGCTTAGAGGTATCACAAGACTCCCATTTGAGGAGTAGAACCTGAGTCTGAAGACTTGCAACACCCAGGCTGGATATACATACAGTAGTCTCCCCAGCCCCTTATTCAGCAGTTTCCCAAGATTTCAGTTACTTTCAGTCAACTGGGGTCTGAAAATACTGCATGGAAAATTCCAGAAATAATCCAAAAGTTTTAAATTGCTCACCATTCTGAGTAGTGGGATGAAATCTCTCGCCCAGGACATGAATCATCCCTTTGTCCGAAGTATCCTCTGATTAGTCTCTTAGTAGCAATCTCAGTTTTCAGCTCCACTGTCCAAGTATTTCAATGCTTGTGTTCAAGGAACCCTTGTTTTACTTAACTCTGGTCCCAAAGTGCAAAAGTAGTGATGCTGGAAATTCAGATATGCCCAAGAGAAGCCGTACAGTGTTTCCTTCAGGTGAAAGTTCTAGACCTAATAAGGAAAGGGAAAAAATTGTATGCTGAGGTTGCTAAGATCCACAGGAAGAATGAATCTTCTACCCATGGAATAGTGAAGAAGGAAAAAGAAACATGTGCTAGTTTTGCTGGCATACCTCAAACTGCAAAAGGTATGGCCACAGTGAAAGGTCAGTGCTTAGATAAGATGGAAAAGGCATTAAATTTGTACAATAAGATATTAATATTTTGGTAATGAGAGAGACCACATTCATATAACTTCTATTATACTATACTGTTAAAATTTTATTTATTATTATTAATCATTGGTGTTCATCTCTTACAGTGCCTAATTTATAAATTAAACTTTCCCATAGGTACGTATGGATGGGAAAAAAGCATATACAGGGTCCTGTACTATCTGCGATTTCAGGCACCCACTCTGGACCTTGGAATGTATCTCCCTTACCCTGCCTTGCCTTGTCTTTCCTGTGCAGCTAAACCAGTGTGCTCAAACCATGTCACCAAGCATCGTTCTCAATCTCTCAACTCTGCTTCCTTCAACATTGGCATCATTCTTAGATTGGTAACAAAGGCGACCACAAAAACTCCACGCTTCTATATTCCTGTTTGAAGGATCCACCCAAAGAAGAGAACATCTCCTTCCTAACTGTTCTAACAGAAGTCTCAGGACCTACTGTCATTGGCCTGGCTTGGATCATGTGCCCCTTGCTGAGCTAATCACTGTGGCCCAGAAGATACAGTATTCTGATTGGTCAAATTTGAGTCATTCCAGAAACTGGGGAAGAGGTCGATCTTAGTTGGCATAAGAGTGAGGAAGGGGTAGTTCCCCCCACCCCCCAGCAACGAGGGTTCTTTTACCAAAAAGAGAAAGAGGAATGAACTTTAGGAAGATAGAAACAATAGATGATCTCCTCCAGGAATGCTCTGAGCATCTCTGTCCTGGCTTCTCTGATTCCTGACAGCCTTCCAGAGCCTTGTTCCAGTTAGGATTTCTTTCTGAGAAAGGGAAGAGGGGAGACTCACTTTGACCCCTTACTCTTTGTACAAAGATCTAAAACCATCTCCAACTGGCTCTTAACTTCAACTGTGTGCTGTGCTCTGTCATGTCCAACTCTTTGTGGCCCCATGGACTATAGCCCACCAGGCTTCTCTGTCCATGGAATTTTCCAAGCAAGAATACTGGAGTGGGTTGCTAGTGCCTACTCCAGAGGATCTTCCCAACCTAGGGATTGAACCTGGATCTTGTCTTTTTACCACTAGCGCCACCTGGGAAGCCCCTTAACTTCAATTACACAGCATCAGATAAAAAATAGCCTTTGACCCCAGGCTTAGAAAAATGTGGAATGATTGTCTTTGGTACTAAAAATTTCTCCTCATTAGAATGGGGAACATTTTGTTATTGAAGAAGACTCTTGAGAGTCCCTTGGACTGCAAGGAGATCCAACCAGTCCATTCTGAAGGAGATCAGCCCTGGGATTTCTTTGGAAGGAATGATGCTAAAGCTGAAACTCCAGTACTTTTGCCACCTGATGTGAAGAGTTGACTCATTGGAAAAGACTCTGATGCTGGGAGGGATTGGGGGCAGGAGGAGAAGGGGACACCAGAGGATGAGATGGCTGGATGGCATCACTGACTCGATGGACGTGAGTCTGAGTTAAGTCTGGGAGTTGGTGATGAACAGGGAGGCCTGGCATGCTGCGATTCATGGGGTCGAAAAGAGTCCGACACGACTGAGCGACTGAACTGAACTGAACTAAACTGTGCTGAACTGAGCCTTGACATGAAGTGATCCAAGTTGTCATCCCTCTTGTTGGGGTTATTTTATTGGTCTCTCTGCTCTTTCTGGGGTCACTCTTTTCCATTGGGAAAATTGGTTCCTTTTTTCCTCCCTTATAATGGAACTCCTGCTGCTGACACTTTATATTATAAGGTATGGCGGTTCTGGGCACATTACAATAAGCATGATGATCAGTAATGATCCCGTATAGGGGAATAGCATCTTGACATCTGGAAAAGACCTTCACACACATTGTTATGTTTGATCCCCACAAAAACCAGGGTGAAGGAGTATAGTATTGTATTTACTTTCTTTAAGTACAGAAATAGACTCAGAGAGGTTAAGTGACTGGCTGAAGGTCACAGAGCTATGTTGGCTGGGGCAGCAGGAAAGTACTGGCAGGAATGAGCAGACATTTATTCAAGGCTTCCTTTATTTAACAAGATTAGACTTCATTGCTGCAGAGGTAATCAGCCAATACCCCAGCAGTATTACTTTGCAGTATGCACACTGCAGGAGCTCGGAAGGACCCAAGAACAAACACTGGGTCATGGGGCCCTCAAGAGCAATGACTAGAGCCCAGCCCAGCATGTCAGCACTGAGGGGTCACCCGCAAGCATGTTCCGCCCTGCTGTGGAACTGCTCCACAACTTTCCAGCTCCTCTTCTCAAAGAGACCTGTAGCTGACCAGGGGTAGGACTGGGGCTGTGGTCACAGAGAAGGAGGGGACAAGTCTAGCAGGGTCTGGAGTGCTGGGGAAGTCCCAGGCTGGGTGGAAACTTCAGCCTGATATGCTGGAGGCTTCTCGTCGAAGGCCTTACTTCTCCCCCTCCCATCCACCCCCTGGCCTTTTCCTCAAGGCCTCTCCTCTCTGACAAGTCCCCTCAGAGAAACAGCTAGCCATCCCCCTTGGCCTCCTCACAACTCATAGATTCTGCTAGGGGGCATGGTGGCCAGAGGCGATAGTGCCTCCTGACATGAGAGGAAGAGACTCTGGGGACTTGGGGACCCCCACCCCATTATTTGGCCTGCCCCCTAGAAACCTCGAGGGACCCTCTCATCCAGACCCTCTGCCGGTGTCTGAGGCAAAGCACAGGCAGACAAGATAAAGGCTGCCCCCTGACCCTGCGGACCCTGCCTCTGCCTTTCCAGCCCTGTCCCTGGGACTCATTGTCAAAGTCCTGGGATGGCAGGCAGGAGAGGAGGCAGCCCAGCATCAGGAGCATCCGGAAAACCCACTCTGTGCTGACCCCGGGCCCCACAGTGGGATTCAGTAGGTCAGAAAGCTTTTCCAGCACTGAGATGAGCAAGACAAGGCTTTTCTTTTTCTTTTTTTCCCCCCATTTTTAAAAATTATTTGTTTATTTGGCTCCACGGGGTCTTGGCTGTGGCACTCAGGATCTCAGATCTCTGTTGCAGCATGTGGAGTCCTTACTTGCAGCATGCAGAATCTTTTCACTGTGGCATGCGAACTCTTATTTGCCAGCATGTAGGATCCAGTTCCTTGACAAGGGAGTGAACCCAGGCTCCTGGCACTGGGAGTGTGAAGTCTTAACCTCTGGACCACCAGGAAAGTCCCGGACAAGGCTTTACAAAGCCTGCATAGGCCAGAAGAGGAGCCAGTCAGCTCACCCTGCCCCTCCACCCCCAGCTTGAACCAAAGGCTTCCCTGAACCATCAGACTGTGTGCTGGAGGGAGGTTTCTATTCCAGAAGTTTCCGTCTCGCAGCAGAGACATACAGCAGATGCCAAAAACTCATCCATGTGAAAGAATTTGTTTTTCCCCCACAGGAGAAAAACCCAATCACACCTTCTCCCAACTGGAATATCTGCAATTACCTACTTCCCGCCCCCCACCCCCCATGAGCGGGAAAAGAATGTCAGGACTAATCAAACTACATCACTCTGGGAACCCAGCCTGTCTCAGCACCAATCTTTTTGAAAGGCCCCATATGGGAAGACAAATTCAATTTGTCTTGTCTAGGGGAAAAATGAGTTTTAAATATGTTGAACCAAAAGTGATATCTTATGTATCAGACAGGGATCCAGAACAAATGCCCTGGGAGAAAAATTACCCTGAAAATTTTAAGCAGTCAGGATGCCAGAGAACTAGGAGTTTATGCTGCAATCTAAGCACAGAAAATCCACATGGGACACCCTCATGTCCCGGGCTGGGCCATGGAGTATTGTGCCTCAGACAGAGCCCACGTTCCCAAGAGCTGGCCTGGGCATCTTCCCTCAGGGACACCTCCTGCCTGCCTCCTAGAGACCTGCAGCCTGGGTGACCTAGGGAGCCAGCCTGGCCAGAACAAGTTGGTGGGGACGGCTGGGGAGTGAGAGAAAGGGTCCAGTTTCCACTGTTTCCCCAAGCCTAGTGGACACTGGTTCTATTAAATAGCGGTTTACAAACCCTGAAAGACACTGGTTGTTCTCTTTCAAGACAAGCTCGTGGAGCAGCAAGCTCCAGGACCAGAAGTCTGGAGATTCAGGTTCTAATTCTGACTCTGCCAATAGCTGGCCAGTCCAAGTCTCTTCACTTGTCTAAACCTTAACTTATTAAATAAAGAGCTTAAATAAAGAGCTTAATTTAAGTGATCCCTGGGATCTCTTTCAATTCCATGACCAAGATGTTTTGCTTTCTTTTTCCTCTCTTTTTCTTTCAAGAGTGTAGAGCATGGTGAGTAAGAGCAGTCTTTCAAATCAGTCTTCGTGGTTCTGAATCCCATCTCTGATGCTTTTTAACTGTGTGTCCTTGAGCAAGTAACTAAACCTCTCTGTGCTTCCATTTTCTTTTCTGTAAAACGAAGATAATAATATCTATCTCATAACCTTGTGAAAGGAAAAGATGAATTTACATGTGCAAAAGGCTTTGCACAACTCCCAGGACATTGCTGAGCAACTAATGTATGCTAGGTTCTGTACTTGGTATGGTACTTGGCATGGTACATACAGAAATAAATCAGAGCCAGGTCCCTGCCTTCCAGGATGTTACTGTCACCTAGCAAAATGCAGGCACCCAGGAAGCCCCTCTGTCACAGTCTCCTGAGGTGTCCCTAAGGCGGGGTGACTCCTGGTATTCTGCCTTTGGCGTGGGGTGGAGCATGCAGCAAGTCTCCCTGTGAGTCCCTGAAGCACACACCAACTGCCTGATCTCTAACTTTTCCTGCTGCTTTGTTGCTTTTGTGCTCTTGATTTCACTTGAAGTCTAACTTCAAAGACAACAGAAATAAAAGCTGCAAATCAGACTTTTCTCCTCCTCCCCCATCCCTTTCTCTCTCTAGTTTCCTCTCAGTCTCCTGTTGTTCCAGTTGCATCACTTAGTCTCACAGCCTCGCTCCACTTGCCCCATCTGGGGAGCTTCGAGATCCCCCGGTGCCTTCCTGCCCTCCTAAGAACACACTCTGGCCTCGCTCTTCCAAGAACTGGACATGGCCATCATCTCCTTGGTTAGTGAGGACCTTGGCTGTGGGAACATCAGCTTTGTTTTCCCAGGGGAGGTGGGGTAGGGGCTGGAGAAAATGTTCTGCTCCTGCACGGTCAGCAAGGAGGGTAATAGGGCTCAATCTGGGCACTGCCAAATGCAGATGTGTTCCCAGCCCAGGAGGAAGGACAAGCAGCTACTGTCTCAGGGGCCAGCTGCGGCAGGCCCCGGGAGAAAAAGGCGGTCCTGGCCCAGAACAGGCAGCCCCACGGGGTTCTAGGAAGCATCCTGGAAGAGTGGAGCTCCCTGCCCAGCCCCACCAGGCCAGGAGAGCTGCTTGATGGATGCCTTTCATAGACACATCGGGGAGCTGGCAGGCAAAGTGTTTATGCCCAAAGGCACACTGGCTGTTTCAGGAATTCTGAACTCCCTCACTGGAGCCTAACTTATGAAAAACATTTCTAGAGGAGTCCTGTGGCTTCTCTTGCCACTGGGCTCATCCTTGGGCTGTCTGGGGTGGGGGTGGGGGGTGGGGGGTGGGTGGGGAGTGGGTGGGAGGGTTGGGGGAGGAATGTGAAGGGCAGCTCTTTAGCCACTCCTGGCAGGTTCTGGGTCAGCCCAGTTAAATTAAATGTGAGGAGCTGGAGTAAAAGGAGTTGTTTGGCAAACATTTCCTGGTGCCTACTACGTGCCAGGCACTGTTGCAGACTCAAGGGAACAACAGCAAATAGTAGCAAGCAGAGGAGCTCCTACTCTAGCTGGGCAGACAGCTGCACAGAAGGAAGAAGAGCCTCCCAGAGCTGTAGGAAACACATCAAGGTGATCTCTGAGGTCCCAGTGTCCCTGACAGAACTCCCCCACTCCCTCACCTCTGCAGGTGCCAGAATCCTCCACAAGTAATCGTGACAAGTGAAGAGTTCCTTCCAGTGTGATTAGAGAGGACATTCTTGAACCCCCAAACCCTCCAGCAGTAGATGGGGTTGGGGGCCTATAACAGCAATGTTTTAGGAATACTGACAGATCTAGGGGGAGGAATTTGAGGAGTGGCCTTCAGTAAATCACAGGCTGACCTGAATCAGGATATCTGGTATCTGGTTCATGGTGCCCTTTCCCTTTAGCTGGGGTGAGCCGGGCAAGTCAGAGCAGCTCTCCAGCCCACTCACTGCTCCCACTGTAGCGAGAAAGAGGAAACCACAGACCTGGGCACCACTGGAGGTTCCACCCGTGGGAGCCTTTCCTATCCTCACCCCAAGCCTGAGCACCCCCTTCTCACATACCCAGGTGTATGCCTGCTACTGAGGTTTATATGATCACTGTTCACATTTCTTTATATGTAAAAAATTGTTGAAATAATACAATATCTGATAAGGGTAAAGAGCAGAGAAGGGGCTTTCACGAGGAAGTGTGAGTGGAGGGGAGGCCTGCCACATTTTGTAATCCGGTGTCTGAAAAGGCAGCTTCGGGGCCATCTAATCCTGGCTAGACAGGAACCAGGTTGCCCTGGGACCTGGGCTGGGAAGGCCGTGGGTCTCCGTTGTCTGGCTGTCAGTCCTTTAAGCTGATCTGACATGGATGTTTGGCCAGCGCCTGGTGGCTGCCCAACAAACGGTGCCTCATTCTCCTCTCTCAAACATGCCCTGATGCTGGGGCTGGACGAGGCCCAGCGCCCTCTCTCGGTTCTCACCGCCAGGGGGCGTTTGGCCGGGGTCGTCCAGCCTGATCAAGACCCGAGCTCGGCCACGGGAACTCCTCCACCGCCTCTCCCGCTGGCCAATGCCCGGTCCAGAAACCGCCTGGCCGCGGGCTCAAGGAGCCCCCAGAAACCGCGCCGCCGCGGGTTCGGGGCGCCGAGCTCCGGCTCTTCCTGCAGACTTCCAAACCCCGCTGAAAGGGGGCTGGCCGGAAGCGAGGTCTGGGCTCACCGACAGCAGTGCAGAGGTCGTCGGGAAGAGTTAATCAAGGGCCCCACACTGGGATGTCAGATACCAGATTCTAATCTTAAGGCTGGGCGTCTCTGGGCCTCAGCTTCCTCATCTGAAAAATCCACACGCTACAGTCCATTTTTTAGGTCTATTCTCGGTTTATTATTCCGGGATTCCATACATAAACTTACAGGTGAGAGGTGAGGCCCTTCTACAGCCCGGGTCCAATCATCCAGCAGCTACAACTTGCGTCTGAGCCAACACGCCAATATAACACATCTGGAAAACAGTTGTATTTCTTGTGCCAACTTAGGTCTGTGGGTAGTGGCCATCCACACTGCTGTGCTGAGAAGGAAGCTGAAGCCTTATCTGAGTCCAACAAGAGACGGGATGGTTGAGGGTTAAAATCTGGGCTCACAGGCAGGTGCCTTTGCCAGTTGTGTGAATCGCGCAAGTTACTCCATCTCCCCCAGCCCAGGGGATGGTAACTGCCTGCTTCCCAGGGTTGGTTGTGCTGATGAATGAGATAATGCACGGAAAACTGCTCTCATGGGGTCTGGTACATAATCAGTGCCCTGCTAGGAAGAGCCAGGGCTGCCTGGGGTGGGCATGGAAGCAGGGGGAGCAAAACAGAGGGGCTTTCCTAGACACGTTATCTTCTCTCTCTCTTCCCAGGGCTCATTTCTGGTGATGAGGGCACTGTTTCTCTCAGAGGGAGATTAGGCACCTCACAGGGTGAGAGTGGAGTCGGAAGAGACGGCCCACCCCCAAATCCTCCTGAAACTTTGAGTTGCCCCTTTCGTTTTCCTTTGGTCCTGGATGGAATTTATTTCCAGAAATGCCTCTGTGATCCCCGCCCCCTGTTCTTCAGGGAGCCCACCCTATGCCCGTTTCTCCGGCCATAGACAGGAGACTGGTTGCCATCGTCCCTCCTCTATCCTGGATAGACCTGGAGGGTCTCAGGCCTATCTTCTGTAGGGGTCCTCCAGTTTCCAGCCCTGGGCCTCGAGAGGCAATGAGGAGAACAGCCAAGTTTACTGCAAAAAAATGCCCCGCTGCAGGCCCCCGCTGGCATCCAGTCACGTGCTCAACTTGCTGGGTGTCAGGAGAGAATTTCACTCGATCAGCAAATTTCCTTTTCTTGTTGGTTTTGTCTGCTGGCTTTCCCCCACGTTCTCTTTTTCCTTCTTCCCTTGAGTCAGCGATGCTGAGCCCAGCGACTCAGATGGAGTGAAGAGAAAGAGAGACTGTCCAGGGCGCACCCAGATCCCTTTAGCTGCATATCCCAGGCCAGCTTCCCTGGTGTTTCAGCTGGTAAAGAATAGGCCTGCAATATGAGAGATCAGGGTTCGATCCCTGGGTTGGGAAGATCCCCTGGAGAAGGGAACGGCTACCCACTCCAGTATTCTGGCCTGGAGAATTCCATGGACTATAGAGCCCATGGGGTCCCAAAGAGTTGGAGACGACTGAACGACTTTCCCTTCACCCAGGCCAGCTCTGCGCTATGGCGACCTGCGCTTTGGGCCCCCTTTTCTGCCCAGACAAGTAAACATCTTCCCCTGCCTGGGGCTGGTGTAAGGGCATTGGCGGGGGAGAGCAGGCACTAGTCACCTGTGGTCTCCTGGGAGCCCTGCCTGTTTGCCAGGCCCATGGCTCCCTTTTCTGAAGCTCATTCCCAGCTCTTTGGACTTGGATCACTTCGGACCCTTTAACACAGTGCTTTGCAATACACTTTGTTCTCACTAAAACTTTGAGTAGGTCCTGTTACCTGACTTGTTACTGTCAGCAGCCCAACTGAGCAGTAGTAATAAAATAGTAGTCAGTAAACCAGTGACTTTTCATCTGAGCATGAAGATTTGAAGGGACATTTGGAAGAATCCTGCCCACAAAAATACTACCCTACACTCGGGTCTAAAAGTCTATCAGTATGTATATTTAGCATAAGTATGTCCCATGCAATATTGGGAACTTACTTATACTAAAAATTTATCTATTGTTTATCTGGGATATACTTATGTTAAAAATGATCCATTTTATCTGAAATTCAAATTTCACTGGGCCCCCTGGTTTTTTATCAGCTGTATCTGGTATATAATATTAGCCCCATGAGCCCTGAACTAAGACTGCAGATGAGCCTCCGTTTCCAAGAAATGCTCACTCCAGGCACAACCACAGCACCCCCAGCTGTGGGGGACCCCCCTTTCTGGTGGGCTTTGTCTCTCTCCCATTCTACTGAGTAGGCTCACTTAGGATCTCTTCTTTCTCCTCCTTCTATGCTGCAGCCTCTTCCCAGGCTCACAAAACCCCAGCCCAACTTGCCCAGGTGAGCAACTTGCCCAGTAGACAGTAATCTGCAAGGAGCTGGGGGTGGGGGTGGTGCTGAGTAAACCAATCCCTCCAGCTGGCACTTCTGCAATTTGGGCTACTTCCTAAGACCCTCTTTCTTGCCCCACTGGAAGACAAGGGGGTCCCCCCCCTCTCATAGCAACATTGGGAGGGGGCTGCTAGAGAGAAGTGAAAAGGACTTAGAGTCTGGAAACTTTGATTCCATACCAGCTGAATACAAGGGCTTCCCTGATAGCTCAGTTGGTAAAGAATCTGCCTGCAATGTGGGAGACGTGGGTTCGAGTCCTGGGTCAGGAAGATCCACTGGAGAAGGGAAAGGCTACCCACTCCAGTATTCTGGCCTGGAGAATTCCATGGACTGTATAGTCCATGGGGTTGCAAAGAGTCAGACACGACTGAGCGACTTTCACTCACTCAGTTGAATACTGTTCCCAGCCTTCTTAGTAACTCCAGGCCTTTGGAGCCTTCATTGCCTCATCTGCAACAGGGCTGATAATACCCAGCTAACTCCACTGGAGTGAGAGTGATATACAAACCTCAAGAATGAATAACTGACCAAACATGCAGATCTTCACCATCCCGTCTTTCTCACTCTCACCCTCCAATTCAGGGACTGCTTCAGCAGCATGTATACCTTTTAAAGAAATATCCCCCAGTGATCATTTGACAGAACCCCAAATGACAGTGATCAAGATCCAAATGGGCCACAGAACTGAACCTTCTGGAAACAAGTTCCCCAGCTTTGCTTTCTAAGCTACTGCTGATGTGAAGAGCAGATGCCTCCTCCTGTAAGGCAGCTTTTGGGGCTGACTGCATCCTGTAAACCTCCCCAGGGTGACGGCTGCCTTTTCAGCCTAGGATCCAGCAGTCTTTAGCCCAGCCTGTAGGATTCCATCCTCTCCTCCTTGGGCCCAACACAACTCTCGGGGTACAGCTCCCTCCTGGGGCACTGCCTTGAGGCCCACACAGTGCCAGTGTGGACAGGAAGGAGAGATACAGTGCAATAAGCCAGGCTCTGGGTAGAACCTCATCCTGGCTCTGCAGAAACACAGGGGGAATCAGGATGCTCTGAGCTGCAAATCCCAAAGCTGAGATCTGTCTGTCTCCATTAATTCATTCACCAGACACATATTGGGCACTTCCTTCCCATCACAGCAGACAGGGAGACAAAAACAAACACAGGAGCTTACAGCCTGGTCCCTCGTGCTTTGTCTCTCCTGAACCTCTCTCCACAAAACCTGCTCCAGCTCTGGGGCTGGCAGCTTTCCCTCCCCCTGTCCCAGATTCTCTGAGATATGGGGTCTTGTCCAAAGCCCTTCCCTACACACCCCTAATTCCATCCAGATGTCAGGGAGGATAAAGACAGGGTAAGAACAAGCAGCTGCACAGTGAGGCTAACTTATCAATAGACTCTGCCAAAGACCCCAGAGACCTAGACTGACTTTTTACATGTAGCACGTGTCCATTAAGGGCTTTTATGTCCCAGGCCCTAGGGCTGTAGGAGTAACAGGACAGCGATCCTTGCCCTGATGGAGCTTACTGTGGATCTAGTGTGAGAACAGATAAGTAATAACAATCTAATAATAAATTAGGTAATAATAACAGTATAGGTCATAACAGATAAATAATTACAACATGATGAGGATTATGCTAAGAGAAGGGAAACTGCTGTGGCATAAAGCAGGGGTCTCAGCCAAACCTAGGGGTTTGGTATCTGGGGCAGAAAAGGGCTCCCCAGGGACTTCACTGGTGGTCTAGTGGCTAAGACTTCATGCTCCCAAAGCAAGGGGCCCAGTTTCGACCTCTGGTCAGGGAACCAGATCCCTCATGCCACAACTGAGTGTTCTCATGCCGCAACTAAAGATCTGGCATGCTGCAATGATGACTGAAGATCCTGAGTGCCACAACTAAGACCCGGCATGGTCAAGTAAATAATTAAAAAATAAAAGAGAGAGAAGGGCTCCCCCAAAGACAAGGGGACTGAGAACCAAAGGCTGAGCAGGGGCTCTCCAGGCAGAGGAGGAGACAGAGTAACAGTGTTTTGAAATTCCCAGTGCAGGAGAGAGGCTCTAGAACCTTGAAAACATGATGCTTGTATGATTCCATTGATATAAAATGTTCAGAATTGACAAATTCATGGAGAAAGAAAGCATATTAGCAGTTGGGATGATGGGGCTTATAAAGAACGACTGCTGAGGGGTTCAGGTTTCTTTCTGGGGTGATAAAAATGTTGCAAAATTAAACAGTGAGGATGATCACACACTCTTGTGAATACAGGTGTCCCCCAACATCCAAAAGTAAAGTGTTCCTATGAAACCTTTTGTTAGCCAAGATGGCATAAAGCAAAGAAACGATTACCTTAGGACACATCCAGCTAATGGACGCATAGAGTAAATCAGGTTAAAGCACAGATGCTCACAGACACAATGTGAAGCTATGGCAGCTTGATGCTGAGTGTAGCTGCCAAGGAGGGAGTTGGCAGGGCCCCTCCCACTGCTCAGGGTGCACACTCCTCTCTAACCACCCGCTGCAAAACCAGTGCTGAGCCACGTTTTTGTTTTCCACCTCTTTTCGTCCACTTGGGATTGCTTTCCATTAGTGAAAACAGGTACTAACGTAACTCTTTCATAAAAGTGAGGTGACTAAAGCAAACTTTCAAAAAGCAGGAGATACTTATATATGAAAAGACACTGAATTTTACACTTTAAAATAGTGAATTGTATGGTATGTGAATTATCTCCATTTTTTTAAGGTAGGAGGACAGCCTGAGGCCCACTGAGCACCTGAATGATGCTCAGCTCACATGGGACAAGAGGGGGAGTTGGGCAAGACCAGAGCCTGCAGAACCTCCTTCAGAGGGGCTTGATCAGAGGAGCATGGAAATCAGCCAAAGGTTTGAAGCTGGAGAGTGACATGAGCACGTTGGTGCTTTAGGAAGATGGCTCTGGCTGCAATGGAGGATGCATTGAATGGAGGCTGGGAAGACCAGTTAGGAGGGTGCTGTGGCCCAGGTAAGGGACTGTGGGACCCTGACCCAGGAGCAGCAAGGGAGGAGAAAAGCAGGATTTGAGGGGGAGAGAGGGGGCGGAGCTGACAGAGCTTGGGGATCGTAAACGGAGGGATGAGGAGAGGAAGGAGTTGAGGGTGAGGAGGCAAATGGCAGTGAGGGTGAGGTGCCAGGGCAGGTGAGACTGGGGTCATGTATTGAGAGGAGGGAGCCTGGGGGAGCAGGGGCAGAAGAACCGTGTTCCATCCACTTGGAGCAGGTGGAGCCTGCAAGGTATTTGGGGGGACGACCAGCTCTCTGAGACAAGTGCTCAGGAGACAACCTGGGCTGGCAGGAAGACCCTGAAGGCAGCAGCATGTGAGGTCACTGGGGCCTTGGGATTGAGGGAGCCCCCCCACTCCAAGGAGAGGGAGAGGCCAGCCAGAGCCTTTGGGAACCCAGTACCTGAGCACAAAATGAGGAAAAGACCTTTCAGGGAGCCTGAGAAGGAGAAATCAGAAGCCAACTAGATGTGAGGGGCACATGGAGGTCTAAGGGAGGGCATGTCTTGATCAGCCATGTGAGCACTACTGGGGGCCCAGCCAGTGGGGACACGCATGTATCCACAGGGTTCAGGGAGAGGTCAGTAACAGGTGACCCTGAGAAGGTCAGAGTTGGCACCACGACCCGAAGACCGGAGTAGACGGAGGAGGGAGACATGGAAATGACTCTTGGGAAAAGTTTGTTTGAGGGGGCAGGGAGAACCCAAAAGAGGACTAAGGGTAGTAGGGAATTCTGAGATCCCCAAGAGGCAAGAGATAAAAGTTGTGCAGAGATTTCTAAGGAACTGGGTGGTGCCAGAATTCATAGCATCCAGTATTCTGGCCTCAGATGGGAGGCAGGATGCGGAACAGGAAGGAAGAAGAAGAAGCAGGGCCAAGGTGGGGGAAGAGCAGAAGGGTATAAGGGTTCTCTCTGTATTATTTGCTACAGCTGTGTATGAATGTATAATTATTGCAAAATAAAATATTTTAAAAATTAAATCAAGACTTTCCTGGGGGTCCAGTGGTTAAGACTCCATGCTGCCCATGTAGGAGGCAAGGTTTCTATCCCTGGACAAGGAGCTAAGATCTGCTGTTCAGCATGACCAAAGACTAAAAAATAGACAGGTGGATTTTAAAATAATTAAAAATTAAATTATATATATTACAATTAAATAAGTTATAGTTTTAAAGATAAATACTATAAACTCATCACTTCCTAATTATTTCACTCTATTTCAGGAGAGAATCTGCCAGCAGTGCAGGAGATCTAGGTTCGATCCGTGGTTCAGGAAGATCCTCTGGAGAAGGGAATCCAGTATTCTTGCCTGGAGGGTCCCATGGCCAGAGGAGCCTGGTGGGCTATAGCCCATGGGGTCGCAAAGAGTAGGACATGTCTGAGCGACTAAACACACACATACTCAGCTCTTAAAGATATTACATCTATGGTAACTGATATCATGTCAGCAGCTTGAAATAGGCCACAATGGGAGTATGTATACCGTAGGAGTCAGGAAACACTACAAATCAGGGTTTTCCCCGCCCCCTCCAGAGCCCCTTTTCAAAAGGCTGCTGGCATACCACTGGGCTGGCCAGCTTGTCAGAGTCTGAGAAGGTGAAGTAGTCTTTCTGGAGGACAGAAGCAACAGTTGACTGGGGACATGGGCTAGTGAGACTGCTGGGCCCTGTTGTGGTGAGACCAGGTCTTCACGGCCTGCCTGCCAAGCGTTATGGAAAGTCGTTGGCTACCTTTGTTGACGGTTTGAGTTTTCCCAGGAGCGTTCAAGGGAAGGACAAGGGAGAGAGGGAGTCTGGCGCTTGGAGCTGGAGTGTGGAATCTGAGCTGGGAAGGAAGGCATGTGAACACAGTGGGGACCGGGGGATGGAGACAGCACGGAGGCATTATGGGCTGGTGGTCCCAAAGGACCTAAGGAGCAGGGTGTTACGGGTGACCAAGCAGGTGAGCTAAAAGGGTGGGGGCTGCAGCCAGGGGCCACATGGACTGCAGGTGTTATCAGGGGACAACCAAGATCCACAGCAGGGGCTGGAATGGAGGAGAGGGCCTTGTGGGTGAGGAGTCAAGGATGTGAGAGGCTAGGAGTTCAACAGGTCATTTCCTTGCACGCTGGTGTCTCCCAGGATTGTGGCAGGACATGAAGAAGAAGGAGAAAGGAAAATGGAGAGGGAGGGAGGGAGAAAAGGACCCAAGAGAGGAAATAAAAGTGTTCTTTGAGAAGGCAAGAAAGGGAGACTAATGTGTAAAGCTGGAGGATGTTTGGGGGCATCATTTAATGATATTAAATGTCTCTATTTTAATCAAAAAGCCTAAAAGGCTTGATTGAGAGTCTAAATTACCCCAGGGACCAGGCTTAATTGCTGCCTTTGCAATTCTTAAGTTGTCATAGAAGTCGGAAATTATCAGACGCTTCTGAGTGTGTCCCAAACCACAGGACAAAGGATAAGCAAGAAAATGAAGAGTGAAAAGGGCCATTCTATCGGTGCACTGGGACCACCCCTCCCAAGCATGAGTGTCTGCTCTCTGGGCTACAGTGAGGCAGGAGGCTTCAAAGGGGAGCATCAGCCAGAAGGTAGGATCTGGGACGGAATCTCAAGGAGACAAGTCTGACTCCTCCAAGGACCCAAACAGGGACCCAGGAACCCCCTCCTCAAGCTCTGGGAGTGAAGGGATGGTGGGAAGTTCTGTCAAGTTGCAGAAACCGTATCTTTCTTTTTTTTAAATATATTTCTAATTGGAGCATAATTGCTCCAATGTTGTTACAATGTTGTGTTGGTTTCTACCATACAACAATGTGAATCAGCCATAAATATACATATATTCCCTCCCTCTTGAGCCTCCTTCCCACTGAAACCATATCTTTCTCACTCAAATTTATGGGGCCTGGCCCAGTGTCTCGTATATAGTAAGTCAGCAGGTGCTCAGTCGGTGTTTGTAGAATTAAGCATATTTTATTTGTTAATTACTAATAATTATTAATAAAAAAAAGTTTCCACCAGTTGGTTGATGTGTTTCCCTTCCAGATAGATTTTAAATTTCAAATGGGAAAGGGAAGGAGATATGAGCACAGTGAACTCTTCAGCAGTGGACTTCCAGCTCTCAGTGGAAAGTTTTCTGGTTGGTGGAGAAAAGGTGGAAAGAACCTTTCCTTTGCTTCTCGAATTACCCCAAGGGGTGTGGCTGCTCCACCGGTCAGTTCAACGAGCCTTGCGCTTGTCACTGCTCAGTTAATCCTGCAGCTAGGAATGCAGGCCACCAAACTAGCACTGTCCAGTGAGCTGACCCCGGGCCCCATTCCAACCTCACCACAGCCCTTGGAGGGAGGGATGCTATTATGTCCACTGTATCAGTCAGGACCTCTGGGTTCCCAGAGGCCCCTGCGTGACACCATTGGCCAAGGCATGGGCATGGACCACCCACCCTCCTTCACCCACAGAGTCGGAGCCTGTCACCCTACACCTGTCCCCCATGGACCCTAGGGCTGAAGTCACAGCAAGTGGCCCTCCTCTCACCAACTCAGAGCTTAGTTGCTGTGACCCTTTGGATAAACACTCGCCCCATCTTGTCCCAAAACTTGTGCCGAATCACATTCTGGTTCTGGAGGTTGAGGTCAGAGATGGAAAAATCCAAATTTCACTGCCAGAAGAGCTTCAACTGGGGGGCCAGGGAGGGGTGGAAGGCAGAGAGAAGTAGAGGAAATGACTCAGAAACAGCTGAACTTAGAACAGCACAAAAATCTTTCGGGTGCTGCACAGAGGTATATTTTTTTTAATGAAGCTGTACCAAGGGAATGAAAAATTGCTTATGAGCAGAGGGCATTGGCCCAGGGAGCGGTTGAACTGACAGGGAAAACAGAAGAACTGCTGGGAGGGCAGTTTGCTCAGAAGCAGCAAAGGAAACTCAGAGCACATTTTTTTTTTTACTTTAACCCCTTTTTTTTTAACTTTTTATTTTCTATGGGAATATAGCCAGTTTCCAGTGAACATCGGAGGGACTCAGTCATACATTTGCATATAGCCATGCTCCCCCAAACTTCCCTCCCATCCAGGATACCATGTAACATTGAACAAGTTCCCCTGGCTATAGAGCAGGCCCTTGCTGATTATCAATTTTAAATTTAGCAGTGTGCACATGTCCATCCCAAATGCCCTAACTGTTCCTTAGCCCCATCCTTTCCCTCAGCCAACCATAAGTTCATTCTAAGTCTGTGAGTCTCCTTCTGTTTTGTAAATAATTTCATTTGTCTCATTTCTTTTTAGAGTCCACATTTAAAGGATGTCATACAGTGTTTCCCCTCCTCTGTCTGGCTTCTTTCACTCAATATGACAATCTCTAGGTCCATGTAGGTTACTACAAATGGTATTATTTCATTCTTTTTAATGGCTCAGTATTACTGGATTGGGTGAATTTAACTCATATGACCATTATATCTACTACTGCAGGCAGGAATCCCTCAGAAGAAATGGAGTAACCATCATGGTCAACAAAAGAGTCCGAAATGCAGTACTTGGATGCAATCTCAAAAACAACAGAATGATCTCTGTTCGTTTCCAAGGCAAACCATTCAATATCACAGTAATCCAAGTCTATGCCCCAACCAGTAACACTGAAGAAGCTGAAGTCGAACGGTTCTATGAAGACCTACAAGACCTTTTAGAACTAACACCCAAAAAAGATGTCCTTTTCATTATAGGGGACTGGAATGCAAAAGTAGGAAGTCAAGAAACACCTGGAGTAACAGGCAAATTTGGCTTTGGAATATGCAATGAAGCAGGGCAAAGACTAATAAAAGTTTGCCAAGAAAATGTACTGGTCATAACAAACACCCTCTTCCAACAACACAAGACTCTACACATGGACATCACCAGATGGTCAACACCAAAATCAGATTGATTATATTCTTTGCAGCCAAAGATGGAGAAGCTCTATACAGTCAACCAAACAAGACCAGGAGTTCACTGTGGCTCAGATCATGAACTCCTTATTGCCAAATTCAGACTGAAATTGAAGAAAGTAGGGAAAACCACTAGACCATCCAGGTATGACCTAAATCAAATCCCTTATGATTATACAGTGGAAGTGAGAAATAGATTTAAGGGCCTAGATCTGATAGATAGAGTGCCTGATGAACCATAGAATGAGGTTGGTGACAATGTACAGGAGACAGGGATCAAGACCATTCCCACGGAAAACAAATGCAAAAAAGCAAAATGGCTGTCTGGGGAGGCCTTACAAATAGCTGTGAAAAGAAGAGAAGTGAAAAGCAAAGGAGAAAAGGAAAGATATAAGCATCTGAATGCAGAGTTCCAAAGAATAGCAAGAAGAGATAAGAAAGCCTTCTTCAGCGATTAATGAAAAGAAATAGAGGAAAACAACAGAATGGGAAAGACTAGGGATCTCTTCAAGAAAATTAGAGATACCAAAGGAACATTTCATGCAAAGATGGGCTCGAGAAAGGACAGAAATGGTATGGACCTAACAGAAGCAGAAGATATTAAGAAGAGGTGGCAAGAATACACAGAAGAACTGTACAAAAAAGATCTTCATGACCCAGATAATCACGATGGTATGATCACTGACCTAGAGCCAGACATCCTGGAATGTGAAGTCAAGTGGGTCTTAGAAAGCATCACTACGAACAAAGCTAGTGGAGGTGATTGAATTCCAGTTGAGCTATTCCAAATCCTGAAAGATGATGCTGTGAAAGTGCTGCACTCAATATGCCAGCAAATTTGGAAAACTCACAGTGGCCACAGGACTGGAAAAGGTCAGTTTTCATTCCAATCCCAAAGAAAGGCAATGCCAAAGAATGCTCAAACTACCACACAATTGCACTCATCTCACATACTAGTAAAGTAATGCTCAAAATTCTCCAAGCCAGGCTTCAGCAATACGTGAACCATGAACTTCCTGATGTTCAAGCTGGTTTTAGAAAAGGCAGAGGAACCAGAGATCAAATTGCCAACATCCACTGGATCATGGAAAAAGCAAGAGAGTTCCAAAAAAACATCTATTTCTGCTTTATTGACTATGCCAAAGCCTTTGACTGTGTGGATCACAATAAACTGTGGAAGATTCTGAAAGAGACGGGAATACCAGACCACCTGATCTGCCTCTTGAGAAATTTGTATGCAGATCAGGAAGCAACAGTTAGAACTGGACATGGAACAACAGACTGGTTCCAAATAGGAAAAGGAGTACGTCAAGGCTGTATATTGTCATCCTGTTTATTTAACTTCTATGCAGAGTACATCATGAGAAACGCTGGACTGGAAGAAACACAAGCTGGAATCAAGATTGCCGGGAGAAATATCAATAACCTCAGATATGCAAATGATACCACCCTTATGGCAGAAAGTGAAGAGGAACTAAAAAGCCTCTTGATGAAAGTGAAAGTGGAGAGTAAAAAAGTTGGCTTAAAGCTCAACATTCAGAAAACAAAGATCACGGCATCCGGTCCCATCACTTCATGGGAAATAGATGGGCAAACAGTGGAAACAGTGTCAGACTTTATTTTTCTGGGCTCCAACATCACTACAGATGGTGACTGCAGCCATGAAATTAAAAGACGCTTACTCCTTGGAAGGAAAGTTACGACCAACCTAGATAGCATATTCCAAAGCAGAGACATTACTTTGCCAACAAAGGTTCGTCTAGTCAAGGCTATGGTTTTTCCAGTGGTCATGTATGGAAGTGAGAGTTGGACTGTGAAGAAGGCTGAGCGCCGAAGAATGGATGCTTTTGAACTGTGGTGTTGGAGAAGACTCTTGAGAGTCCCTTGGACTGCAAGGAGATCCAACCAGTCCATTCTGAAGGAGATCAGCCCTGGGATTTCTCTGGAGGGAATGATGCTACAGCTGAAACTCCAGTACTTTGGCCACCTGATGTGAAGAGTTGACTCATTGGAAAAGACTCTGATGCTGGGAGGGATTGGGGGCAGGAGGAGAAGGGGACAACAGAAGATGAGATGGCTGGATGGCATCACTGACTCGATGGACGTGAGTCTGAGTTAAGTCTGGGAGTTTGTGTTGGACAGGGAGGCCTGGTGTGCTGCAATTCATGGGGTCGCAAAGAGTCAGACACAACTGAGCGGCTGATCTGATATGATCTGATTATTCCATTGTATGTATGTATCATATCTTCTATATTCATTCCTCTCTTGATAGATATTTAGGATGGTTCCATGTCTTGGCTATTGCAAACAGTGCTGCAATGAACACTGGAGTGCATGTATCCTCTCAAATGATGTTTTTCTCCAGATATATGCCCAGGAGTGGGATTGCAGGGTCATACGTCAGAACTCAGAGCGCATTCTTAATTACTGAATTCCAGGAGGTCACCAGACTCTACTGCCACTCAATAATGTGGTCCCTAAATACGGTAGATACCAAATACAACAGTCACTAAATATTGTGGACACTAAATGCCACAGGCACTAAATATTATAGGCACTAATACTCTAGTAACTGGATCCCACACCTCAGACTAGAAATTTTTCATATTATTTCCCCAGTAGACTAGGCCTAAGGAAGACCAATGATGTTCGTTTAAAGAGTATTGTCTTGGGGCTTCTGAATTCACTTGTGATCCCATTGGGAAGCCGGGGTAGAAGGACAACAGCCTGATGGCAGGTAGGGACTGGAGGGAGCGGAAAGGTGGAAAGGTATTCATTCATTGTACATGAGTCCAGAAGCTGCTGGAGAAGGAAATGGCAACCCACTCCAGTACTCTTGCCTGGAGAATCCCAGGGACAGAGGAGCCTGGTGGGCTGCCGTCTATGGGGTCACACAGAGTCGGACACGACTGAAGCGACTTAGCAGCAGCAGCATCCAGAAGCTGCTCTCTCTTTCCTGGGGGCAAGTGAAATTTCTTTCCCATTTGGTTGCCCCTTTGGTGCAGAAAACCATTTCTACTCTTACTCATCTGAGACTGGGAACCAGGTCACTCCAAAGTTGCCCACGGGGACTTCCCTGGTGGTCCAGTGGCTAAGACTCCACTATCCCAGTGCAGGGGTCCAGGTTAAATCTCTGGTCAGGGAACCAGATCCCACATGCCACAACTAAAAAAAAAAAAAAATATATCCCGCATATCACATATCACAGCTAAAAAGAATCTGCATGCTACAGCGAAGACTGAAGATCCCCATGTGCCTGTGGGAAACCAAGACCCAGCACAGCCAAATAAATAAAAATCAAATGAATATTTTTTAAAAATATAGGCTTCCCTGGTAGCTCAACTGGTAAAGAATCCGCCTGCAATGCAGGAGACCTGGGTTCGATCCTTGGTTGGGAAGATCCCCTGGAGAAGGGAACGGCTACCCACTCCAGTATTCTGGCCCGGAGAATTCCATGAACTGTATAGTCCATGGGGTCGCAAAGAGTCAGACACGACTGAGAGATTTTCATTTTCATTTTTAAAAAAGAAAGAAATTATTCCATGGTGAATTAAAAATAAATTTGCCCACAGATCATTTTTGTCAAGGTTGGTATTTGTCACCAAGAAGTGTTTGGTTTTTAATTGTGTTTGGAAATTTAGAGAGGAGAGGGGTTGGGGTTCTATTTTATTTAGATTTTATCCGTGGCCTTTCTCCTGCGGCCTGTGGCTCTCCCTGGCAGCTCCGCATCAGGGAGACTTAGGGAGCCAGAGGAAGGCCAGGTCTTGGTGTGACAGCTGCAGGAATTCACCACAGAGAAGGGCCTCCTGTGCTGCACGGGTTCCCCTGCAGAGTCAGCATCCTACACACACATGCACACACACACACTCACACACATGCACACACACACACACCATCTCCATGTCTCTCTCTGCTTCTCCCCCAGCTTGCACAGAAGCACAGGATGGAGCTGTGTCCCAGGTGCGTTCACAGAGTTGACCTTGCGGCTCCTGGCATCCCCCTCAGCTGTGTGAAGGGAGGTGGTGCAGAGGGAGCCAAAGTCCAGGCCTCCTGTGACTGCCCTTCCCTCCTATGGTGGGTCACAGTAGGGGGGACCCTATAGGAGTCCCCAGAACCCCAGTCTGGCCCTGCAGCAGCTTGATTCTCCCATTTGAGGGGGCTGCTCCACACTGAGGAGGGGGCTTCGGCTGCTGGCCCAGCTGAGGGACATCCAGGTGGTCATGGCTGGAGGCTCCCTGATGCCCCATTACACTGACTTTTCTGGGGACCAAAGAGATACCAATACTCTCCAAGCCCTCAGAGTTTGCTTTCTGAAATCTTTTCCTTATCATGATACATGCTTATTGTAGAAAAGATGAAAAAATCAAAAAAATATAAAGACGACCAAAAATGGTTGTGGAGTGTCCCTTACCTGGAAGCGACCACTAGTAAACCTCCAGCATATTGTCTTCCAAGCTTCTCTGATGCTTCTTTGCCTTCATACGGTTGAGCTCATATTGTCGTCTTACTTTTGTGCCCTGCTTGTTTCTCTTAACAGTAGATAAGACATTCTCTATGGTATTGAGCATTTCATAATGTTGTTTTAAAGGCTGTGTGTGATGGTTAATTTACTTTCACGTGTCAGCTTGACTGGCCATGGGGGCCCAGATTAAACATTATGTCTGGATATGTCCGTGAGGTGGTTTCTGGATGAGGTTAGCATTTGAATCAGTGGACTCAGTAAAGGACCTGAATAGAAAAAAGGGGGAAGGAAGAAAGAGGAATTTGGTGCTTTTTTTCTGCTTTACTACTGGAGCTGGAACATCTCATTTCATCTTCTCTTGCCCTCAGACTGGCTTTATACCACTGGCTCCCCTGCTTCCTAGGCCTTTAGACTTGAAGTAAATTTCACCACCATCTTTCCTGGGTCTCCACCTTGCAGATTACAGACTGTGAGACTTCTCAGCCTCCATAATCATACAAGCCAATTCTCTGTAATGTGTCTTGGTGATCGATAGATCTCTGTCTCCAGTCTGAAGAACCCTGACTAATACAAAAGCTGTCACTGAGCCATCTCATATAGAAGAAATGAAAATACTTTCCACCTCTCAGTGGACAGAGCAGCAAAGAATTGGCAGCCTTCTTTGTTTTAATACTTTTTTTTTGTATTGCACTGAGTCTTTGTTTCAGAGAGGAGGGTTTCTCTACTTGTGGTCTGCAGGCTTCTCATTGTGGTCGTTTCTCTTGCTGCACAGCACAGGCTCCAGAGCACAGCACAGGCTCTAGAGCATGGGCTCAGTGGTTGTGGCACATGGGCTTAGGTGCCTGTAGCATATGGGATCTTACTGAATCAGGGATGGAACCCATGTCCCCTGCCTTGGCAGGAGGAGTCTTAACCACTGGATCACCAGGGAAGTCCTTCGCATTCACCACAGCAGGTGTATGAGTGCTACGGTGCACCACAGATAAACAGAACCAGTAGGAGACGTAGACACAGATATAGATACAGATACAGTCATAGTATCTATCTCATTTACAATTACTGTAAGAAATTGGTTCATGCAACTATGGATGCTGAGAAGTCCAAGATCTGAAGTTAGCAAGCTAGAGACCAGTCAGTGGTGCAAGTTCCAGTCCTAGGCTGAGTCTGAAGGCTGAATACTGATACCCCAGCTCAAAGAAAGGCAGAGAAAGAATCTCTTATCACTCAGTCTTCTATTTTATTCCAGCTTTCAACAGATTGGATGAGGTCCACCCACCCTGGGGAGGGAAATCTGCTTAGTCTTCTTGTTGTCATCGCTCAGTCATGTCTGACTCTTTGTGACCCCGTGAACTGAAGCACGCCAGGCTTCCCTGTCTTTCACTATCTCCTGGAGCTTGCTCAAACTCACATCCATTGAGTCATGAAGCCCTCGAACTATCTCATCCTCTGTCGGCCCCTTCTCCTTCTGCCCTCAATCTTTCCCAGCATCAGGGGCTTTTCCAATGATGTTAATTGGAAATTAACATCCAGTGATGTTTCTCATGCAGAAACACCCTCACAGACACACCCAGAATAATACTTAACCAAATAAATATCTGGGCACCCTGTGACTAAGTCAAGTTGACTCATAAAATGAAGCATCAAGCGCCTCCTTCCAGATGAAGGCATTTGTTTCCCAGCTGGCAGAGTGACTGCTCACAGCTGGGTGTCTTACCAGGAGCTATCCTCCCCCAAAAATCCCCCCCACTCAAAGCACAGCCCCCTCCCAATGACTGGTGCATGTGGGGGATGCCAGAGCCCCCTTCCCTCTACTTGGAACAACCCTGAAGGGCCCTCCCAGCTTTAGGTCTCCCCACGGGATTAGCTGGTGACTCTGTTGTAACTATATCACAGTTCAAGTCGCCTCCTGCTCACTCCTCTTCCTTCACTCCTTGGCAGATGCTGCTCTCGAAGTCTCCCCAATAATCAGACACAGATCCCTGTCTCAAGAGTTTCCCACCAGCCTGACCTAGCTGGAGGAGGGAGAGGCTGAGTTTCGAGGGGGAACAGAACTCTGAGCAGGGCAAGTATCCCCGTAGACAGACTCTGAAATACAATCAGAGCTTTCTGTGGGATTGGAGAGGCTGCAGCTGAGCAAGAGGTGGAGTGGGTAGAATGAGAGGATTAGGAGACAGGTGGAAACAAAGTAAGCATTGACCTAACCAACCTGCAAATATTAATCATTTAGTTGTCTCCCTGTTCACGGTGATAAATAAAAAACGTTGCAATGCATGTCTTGATTCCCAAATTCTTTCCTTCGCAGTTCTGATAACTTTTTAGGCCAGATCTTGAGCAGTGACATTATGAATGAAAGAATGTAAGTTTTCTAGAGACTACCAGAACTTTCTAAGACCCCTATTCACACTGCATTTACACAGCATTCTCTTTCAGTCAAACTCTTAAATGTATAAGAGACCCAATTTAGGGAAGGTCATTGATTCAGCTACAGAGTTAATTATTCATCTGAATTGGTTTGTGCAAAAGACTCCAGAGAGCCTACAAGAATAAATGGAAAAGCTATTAGAACTAACAGGCGAATTTAATAAAGTGGCTGCATGCAAAATTCAATAGCTTCCTCATCAACTAGCCACAACCAATTAGAAAATACAATGAGGGTGGATGGATAGAGGGAGCAGAGAAATCAGTTGAAAAACAATAACAGTAATGAAAATACCCGAGATTGACCTTACCAACAAGTGTGGGAAACAGGAAAACTAGATCTTAAAAATATATAAACTTCTCTAACACATATGAAATAGTTAGACAGAAAAGGCATGACATGTTCCTAAGTGGGAAGAGTGACTGTACCATAGGCTTAACCTATAAATTAAACACAATCCAATTAAAAGTCCAAGGACGTTTGTCATTTTCTTGTTAAACATGCCACACTTATCCTAAAGTTTACTCAGAAGAAACACAGAGTCAAGAATAGTTAAGAAAAAAATGTGTAGAGGAATGAAAAGGAATTTTATCCCACCAGCTATTAAATACACAATGAAGCTAAAATAATGCAAGAATTGGAAGACAGGTCAAGGGGATTGCAATCCTGTCAGAAGAGGCAGCATCATTTGATAAATAGTATGGAGACAGCTGGTTAACTAACTATTCGGGAGGAAAAATTATACCTTCTTTCACACCAGTCATCCAAATAAGTAAATTCCAGATGATGAAAGAGTTCAGTGTTATGGGTTGAACATATATATCCTAACCCCCAGCACCTTGGAATGTGACCTTTTCTGAAAATAGGGTCATTGCATACGTAATTAATTAAGATAAGGTCAATACTGGCGTAGGATGGGTCCCTAATTCAGTAGGACTGGTATCCTTACAAGAAGGCGGCACGTGAAGACAGAAGCAGAGATGGGAGTTATGCAAAGCTGCAAACCAAGGAACATCTGGGGTACCAGAGACAGGAAAAGGCAAGGAAGGACCCTTCCCTAGAGGTTTCGGAGGGTGTGTGGCCCTACCAGCACCGGACTTCTAGCCTCCAGAACTGTGAGACAGTTCTTGAGACTTCCCTGGAGTCCAGTGCTTAAGACTCCGAGCTCCCAATGCAGGGGACACAGGTTCAATCCCTGGTTGGGGAACTAAGATCCTGCATGGTTCATGATGCCATGAACGCCAAAAAAATCAAACAAAAATGAACCACCTACTTCGTGGTACTTGGTTACAGAAGCCCAAGGAAACTAACATTGTGTATAAATTGGAACCGTTTAAATTTTTAAAGGAAATATAGGTGAAAAATGCGTGTGCTTCCAAAAGCAATAAGGACTTTATAAGCATAAAAGTGATGGGAAAAATCCAAAGGGAAAATCAATACTTGTTATACATTAAAAAACTTAAACTAACATAAAAAATAGCTTTACCCAAAACCAAAAGGTAAACAACAAACTAGGAGAAGATATAATTGCTACAACATGATAAGTGACCATTATTCTTTTTTTTTTTTTAAGTTTTTATTGGGGTATAGTTGCTTTACAATGTTGTGTTGGTTTCTACTGTACAACAAAGTGACTCCGTTTATGTATACCTATATCCCCTCTTTTTTAGATTTCACTTCCATTTAGGTCACCACCGAGCACTGGCGGGAATTCCCTGTGCTATCCAGTAGATTCTCACTAGTGATCTGTTTATGCATAGCAGTGTGTATATGTCAGTCTCCCAGTTTATCTCACCCACCCCTCTTCCCCACGTGGTATCATGTTTGTTCTCTACTTCTGTGTCTCTATTTCCGCTTTGCAAATAAGTTCGTCAGTACCAGTTTTCTTCCTCGGTGGATCAGGCAGTAAAGAATCTGCCCACAATGCAGGAGTCCTGGGTTCAATCCCTAGATTGGGAAGATGCCTGGAGAAGGGAATGGTGACCCACTCCAGTATTCTTGCCTGGAGAATTCCATGGACAGAGAGCCTGGGGGGCGACAGTCTGTGGGGTCACAAGGAGTCAGACATGACTGAGTGACAAACACTTTCACTACATATACCACATATAAGCAATATTATGCTATATATGTTTTTATCTTTCTAACTTCCCTCTATGACAATCTCTAGGTTTATCCACATTTCTGCAAATGGCACTATTCCCTTCCTTTTTATGGCTGAATAATATTCCACTGTACATATGTATGACATCTTCTTTGTCCATTCCTCTGCTGATGGACATTTAAGTTGATTACATGTCCCAGATATTGTAAGTAATGCTGCAATGAACACTGGGATGCAGGTATATTTTTTAATTATGGTTTTCTCTGGGTATATGCCCAGTAGTGGGATTATTGGGTCATTGCAGCCCTATTTTTAATTTTTTGAGGAACCTCCATACTGTTCTACATACTGACTGTACCAATTTACATTACCACCAACAGTGTAGGAGGGTTCCCTTTTCCCTTTATCCTCTACAGAATTTATTGTTTGTAGATTTTTTTGATGATTGTCATTCTGATCAGTGTGAGGTTATACTTCACTGTAGTTTTGATTTATATTTCTCTAATAATGAGTGATGTTGATCATCTTCATGTGTTTGTTGGCCATCTGTATCTCTTCGGAGAAATGTCTATTTAGGTCTTCCACCCATTTCTTTCATTGTGCTGTTTTTTTTTTTTTTTTTTTTTATTGTTCTGCTTGACCTGTTTGTATATTTTGGAGATTAATCCCTTGTCAATTGTTTCATATGTAAATATTTTCCCACTCTGAAGGTTGTCTTTTCAGTTTGTAAGTGGACATTATTCTTAATATATAAGAACTCTAAAACCCAGGAGAAAATCAGGTGAACACAAACAGAAGACTCACAGAATGTCCATGACTGTAAACATAAAAAATGTTTAAACCTATTAGTAACCAAATTCATATAAATTGGAAGATGGTCAATTTTGCCTTTCAAATTAGCCATGTGATACTACTTAATACAGATAAGGGTACAGTAAAACTTGTGTGCACCCAATAATACTGTTCAAAGTTTAAATTATATTTTTAAGAATGCATTCTGGGGCTAGGTATAAATAGATATTTAAAATTCACACCCTTGATAAAGAAATTCTTCTAAAAGTCTAGCTTAAGGAAACAAACCAAATTTTGGCAAATATTTACCTATGAAGATGTTCATTCCTGCATAATTTATAATAATGACAAATTAGAAATATCCTCGTGCTCAGTCGTGTCCAATTCTTTGCAACCCTCTGGACTGTAGCCTGCCAGGCTCCTCTGTCCATGGAATTTTCCAGGCAAGAATGCTGGAGTGGGCTGCCTCTTCCTTAACCCAGGAATCAAAGCCAGCGTATCCTGCATCTCCTACATTGGCAGGCAGATTCCTTACCACTGCACCACCACTGTCCAAAAACAGGGGAATCCTGCACAACCATGTAATGTTACATTACGAAATCACTAAAGGTGGTGATTTCCATTTAATTAATGAAATAGTCACAGTAAAAATCTAAGACCAAAAAGCTCACTATTACATGTATATTATAAACTAATCTTTATAAAACACAGAACTGCAGGGGAAAAAATGGATTAAAATAAGCCGGGATATTTTATCTTCTGGGCAGCATGATTTTGGGATGTTTTAATTTTTTATTGTGTTAAATATATATATAGCATAACATTTACCATTGTAATCATCTTTAGGTAAATAACTTAGTGGCATTAAGTACATTCAAAATGCTGTGTGATCATCACCACTATTTCCAGAATTCATACCGAGACTCTTATACCTTTTAAACAATAACTCCCTATGCTCCCATGCTCCCTTCTGCATCAGATCAGATCAGATCAGATCAGTCGCTCAGTCGTGTCTGACTCTTTGCGACCCCATGAATCGCAGCACACCAGGCCTACCTGTCCATCACCAACTTCCGGAGTTCACTGAGACTCACGTCCATCGAGTCAGTGATGCCATCCAGCCATCTCATCCTCTGTGGTCCCCTTCTCCTCCTGCCCCCAATCCCTCCCAGCATCAGAGTCTTTTCCAATGAGTCAACTCTTCGCATGAGGTGGCCAAAGTACTGGAGTTTCAGCTTTAGCATCATTCCTTCCAAAGAAATCCCAGGGCTGATCTCCTTCAGAGTGGACTGGTTGGATCTCCTTGCAGTCCAAGGGACTCTCAAGAGTCTTCTCCAACACCACAGTTCAAAAGCATCAATTCTTCGGCGCTCAGCCTTCTGCATAGCCCTTGGTAACCCCTGTTCTATTTTCCGTCTCTACGAGTTTGCCTCTTCTAGGTACTTTATTATATACGTGGAGTCAAACAGTATTTTCCTTTTGTGGCTTTTTTCACTTAGAGCAGTGAATTGAATGTTTAGATCCCCCCCCCAAATTCATATATTGCAATATTAACCCTTGATGTGGTAATATTTGGAGATGGGAACTTTGGGAGGTGACCAGATCATAGGGTGGAGCACTCATGAAGGAGATGAGTGCATTTATCCTAGACCCCAGAGAGCTCCCTCATCCCTTCAGTCATGTGAAGTTACTGTGAGAAGGGGGCTATCAGTAGGAAACTGGACTCCCACTCAGGGTGTGTTAGTGGTACCGAATCCACCTGCCAATGCAGGAAAATCAAGAGACTTGTGCTTGATCCTTGGATTGGGAAGATCATCTGGAGGAGGGCATGGAAATCCACTCCAAGATTCTTGCCTGGAGAACCCTGTGAACAGAGGAGCCTGGTGGGCTAGAGGCCCTAGGGTTGCAAAGAGTTGGACGTGACTGAAGCAACTTAGCATGTGGACACGGAATCTGCAGCTGCCATGATTTTGGACTTTCAGCCTCCAGGTCTGTAAAAAACAATTTTCTGTTGTTTATAAGCCACCCATTCAATGGTATTTTGTTTTAGCAGCCTGAATAAACTAAGACACTTGGCACAATATTTTTAAGATTCATTCATGTTATAGCATGCATCAAAATATCATTCCTTTTTATAGCTGATATTCCATTATATGCAATTTACATACCACATTTTGTTTATCAGTCTATCCATTGGTGGACTTTTGGATTGTTTTCCCCTTTGGCTCTTATGAATAATGCTACTGTTAACATTAGTGTACAGGTATCTAAGTCTCTGGTTTCAACTTTTGGGGGGCATATACCTAGGAATAGAATTGCTGGATTATGTGATAATTACACGTTTAACTTTTTGATGAATGGTTGGTTTTAAGTTTTTAAGTTTTCTTCTGCATTTTTCAGATTTTTTCTACTGAGCTTGTACTATTTTTAGCATTAAAAAAACATTTATTTTCAAATGCCTCTTCTTGTTTTTTTTTCTTTTCTTTTCTCTATGCATAAGCACGCCTTCCTTGGAGTCAAACACGTGTTAGTTCCTCAGCCATGTCTGACTCTTTACAAGCCCATGGACTGTAGCCCACCTCTGGACAGGCTCCTCTGTCCATTGGGATTCTCCAGGCAAGAATACTGGAGTGGGTTTCCATTTAAGAATTGCTCAAATTTTCCCTTTAACTGACAGCAAGGGCTGCACATGCACAAAATGACTGTTTTTAAATGAACTTGGGATTTGTTTTAATCGGACATGGTGAGATGATAGACATGGAGACCATTGTTTTTTTTTTTCTTCCAGTTTTAGTGAAATATGATTGACATGCAACATTGTATAAGCTTAAGGTATACAACATGATGATTTGATATATGTCTATATTGTGAAATGATTAACACAATCAGGTTAGTTAACACATCCATCACTTCACACATTTACCATGACAACTGTTTTTTTAAGAGCCGAGTTTGTTACTTGACAATTCTCAAGGGGAGGAAGCATGCATGCTCTGCCAGGTAGGGTCATGCAGGAAGCTCCAGGGTCAGTTAGAAGACAAGAGTGAGGAGAACAGATGGGCACAAGCTTTTATTATGGTTTCCATGAGAAAGACAAGGCAAGCCAGAGCAGATAGATTTACAACTGACTGGTCTGAATAATTTCTGCAGGCTCTAGGCTAAAAGGGTGGCCCCTAGTTGTTAGGTACCTGGTCCTGGGTACCAGGGGCAGGGACAATATTGACTTGGTGTGTGAGCTAGGCCAAGGAGGTGGTTGGCTTGGATTGACTGGTTTACATATGAAAGGCATGCTCTCTGGTGAGTTGTTCACTGTCTTTAGGAATCAGCTAACCCTGAAAAGGTTGGACACAACTGGGCGACTAAACAACAACAACCCTGAAAGGGGCAGGATGATCGTGTCACATGTCAAGCCACAGGTCGGGCCAGATGATCAAGCCCCACATGTCAAAGTATCATGAAATTGAACCCAGGTCTCCCGCATTGCAGGCAGATTCTTTACCAGCTGAGCCACAAGGGAAGCCCTAGAATACTGGAGTGGATAGCTTATCCCTTCTCCAGTGGATCTTCCCAACCCAGGAATCAAACCGGGCTCTCCTGCATTACAGGTGGATTCTTTACCAACTGAGCTATCAGGGAAGCCAGAGAAAATTAAAAACCTTATTAATACAGTGATGTACATGCAAGGTTTCTCTTTTTAGCAGTTTGTAATAGCAAAGATTAGAAACCAATGGAATTGCCACCAAATAAGGAGTAGGGTAAATAAGTGCTGGTAAAAAAAAAATACAATCAAATGCTATGCAGCCATGAAAAAGAATGGAATGTCTCCAAGACATGTCATAAAAAGGAAAAACCTTGGTGGAAATCACCAAGTGCAATATTCTCCACTGTACATACCTAGGTGCTTGTCAGTACAGAATCTCTCTAGAAGGACCCACAAGAATCCCTGATGGTGGTGCCTCTAGGGAAGGGAACTCAGTTGCTGAAGACCCAGGTTAGGAGGGACAGAGGAGCAGTATCTTTTAAACTGGGGCTTGGTATCTAGAATGTGAGCTCCACGGTGGTAGGAGCTCAATTCTATTCAGCGCTTTCTGCCACTCCTGCTGCTGCTGCTAAGTCACTTCAGTCATGTCCGACTCTGTAAGACCCCAAAGATGGCAGCCCACCAGGCTCCCCCGTCCCTGGGATTCTCCAGGCAAGAACACTGGAGTGGGTTGCCATTTCCTTCTCCAGTGCATGAAAGTGAAAAGGGAAAGTGAAGTCGCTCAGTCGTGTCCGACTCTTAGCGACCCCATGGACTGCAGCCCACCAGGCTCCTCCACCCATGGGATTTTCCAGGCAAGAGTACTGGAGTGGGGTGCCATTGCCTTCTCTGTCTGCCACTCCTAGAGGTGATCAATTAACACTTGCTGAGTGAAAGAAGGTCTGACCTCTCTCGGGCCTCAAAGATCATTAAATAAGCATGCTAACAGCACCCACCTCCTGATCTTGTGGGGACTGAAGACACTCATGCTCATGAAACTCTACACGATGGCTGGAAAAAACCAGGAACTTTATAATGTTAGTTATTAGTTAACCCAATATTAATAACTAATATTGGGTTATGTTTTGACAAAGAAGACTGTTCCCTTACAGCAAAATTGGCAAGTAGGCATCCCCTCACATGCCAGCTTCAATTGTTGATATGCTTGCCTGGACTGTTTTGTTGAAAAGGATCTTGAGGCTGGATGGCAGGAGTGACAAATGAGTTAGCAACGATTGCCCCGAGCAAAGGAGCAAGTAGGGTGGCCTGGGTGCCCCATCTTTGCTGTCTCCTTACAGCACTCCTAACCACAGACCTCCTCAAATGGCATAGCCAGCTCCTCACAGAGTAAAACATCCAGACAAGACAGATGCATCCTCCTGGCAATTTTAGGAGGCAGGACTGTCTCCAATGAGGGCAGGTTGCCCCGAGAGCAGAGCCTCGCCCACGTATCTGTGCCTCCCTGCACAAGTGAGGCCACCCCTCCCGTGAGGACAGGCAGTGGGCTCTGGGCTCTGGACTCCAGGCAGGAGAGAGGTGGAAATTAGCCAGTCCTCTGGAGGTGGGCAACGTCCTTCTGGGACAATCATCCTTCCTCCTCATCCCTGTGAATTCACTCAGGTCACTGAGGGCAAAAGACCTCCCAGAGCCTTCTTCCCCAGATGTTGCGGGTCCCCGCCGTCAACGTCCACACTCCCCTACAACAGCACTTTCATTCACTTAGTGCTAACAACTTTGCAAAGTGGCTTTATTGCCTCTACTGGCTCAGACGGTAAAGCATCTGCCTGCAATGCAGGAGACCTGGGTTCGATCCCTGGGTCCAGAAGATCCCCTGGAGAAGGAAATGGCAACCCACTGCAGTACTCTTGCCTGGAAAATTCCATGGATGGAAGAGCCTGGTGAGCTACAGTCCATGGGATCACAAAGAGTCAGACATGACTGAGAGACTTCACTTTCAAATAGAAGACGGGAGAGTCTGAGTGATTTGTCCAAGACCACCTCTTTGCCCCTTGGCCTTTTATTCTGGGAAGAGAGACTGTGAAGGTGGGCAGAGGGTGAGTTTTCCAGCACTTCCTGTCCTCCAGAATTTGGAATCTGTGGGGAGCAGCCCTCGAATCTTTTCCCCTTTTGTCCCTCGCCTGCTTAGAACTGCTCAGATCTTTCACTGCTTCCTTGGGAAAGTAGAACATGGGTCCCTTGTTAAAACCCTAAATTGCCTAAATCTCACCAAGGAGCTCAAACCCCAGAGGCCCTGCAGCGGGTCCCTGGGAGTTGCATGGATGCTCCCCCAATACCATCCCAGCCCCAGAAAATTCATGCCTCCTGAAAAGACAGAGGACCTGTTGGGGGCCACCCCTGGAGGGCACCCTCAATGCATTCTCTTAAGTGCCTGCTAGCTACCAAGTATGCCTGGGGTTGGGCAGATGGAAGGAAAGTCACCCCACCCCACCCACCCTCCTGCAGCTCACACCCTAGCGCAGAAGGCTGGCCCAGTAATAGACTTTCAAGGGCACCGTGGAAGGCATCATAGGTGCCCTGGGTTCTCAGCTAATTAGTCAAGTGTGAACATGCATTCCAAGCTGTGTGACAATGCATGGGGTGTTTGTGGCAGACACTGAGCTCCCTGTCCCAGAAGGTCTGCAAGTGGAGGGAAAGGGACCTCTAGCCTTCCTATACAGACTTAAGTCCCTTCTGTCCTCTTCTTCTGGCCCCTGGCCTTGGGGGTAGGGACAGGATATGCATTGTATTCAACAGGATAATCCTCAGTGCATGCCTGACACAGAGTACGTGGTCACCAATTGTCTGCTGCTGCTATGAACCTTTATATATTTGAGTTTAGTGCATCCATCCTCTTGCAGAGACAAAGAGAGGCAAAGGGTTCTTCCCCTTCGCCAGCTGCACCCGCGCACAGCTGGCCGTGGGCAGGAAAGCCCGGCTGGCAGCTGTCCCCACAGACGGGAGCAAGGGTCTGTGATTTCCTGAGCAGCCACTTCAATCCTAATGTCCCTTTAATAGTCCTCATCAAATTGCCATGGCTCTCCCCAGAGGTTTTCATACGATGGAAAATAAATAGCCATTATCTGACCTCCAGGGGAATGGAGATGTCTGCAGAATTCCCGGAAAGGCAGTTATAAAACTGAGTAGCGTCAATCTGTCCTTTCGGTATTTACAGCCCCAATGCCAACAGAAGGTATGGAGCCCTGGCGACTGCTAAAGAAATCACAAAATAAGTGTAGTAGGCGCTCAAATTCTCTCTTCACCTGTTTTGATGTATATGAGTACATCTGGCTTCATAGCCAAAAAGAGAGAGAGAAGCGGGGGGAGAGAGAGGAAAACAACTACAAAAAGACGTGAAGACTGTTGTCTGTTGGCCTGGGGTTGGGGGGAAAGGAGCTGGGAAGCAAAGGACTTTAAACTGTTCACTGCTTCCAAAGAATGTGTGACAATGAAAATGTCCTTCCTTTTCTTATCATGTAATTTGAAAAAGAGAAACCATTTTTTTTTTTACCCTAAAAACACATGGTGTACCCGGGAAAAAGTATTTTCAAATAAAAGTTCCTTTTAGAGTCCCCAGAGACAGAGCCCTGGGCCAGGTCAGAGACCTGCTCTGGTCCTATCTCAGCTGCCAAGGGTTCCTAGGACAGAGTCATTCTGTTTCCATCAGCTGTAAGACGGGGATGGGAACAATCACCCCGTGGTGATCCAAGCCAGGATTGTTGTGAAGATCACCTGAGATGAGCGATATGAAAGCCCTGCCCAGCCAGTCTTCATGAGAAAGGAGCAATGCTCAAACCCAGTGGCCACCAAGGGGGCCATGATCACAAGGCTGCAAAACTGAACTAAATGCCTGTCACAGCCAGACCACCTTCCCTTAGGCAAGTTTCATCTATTCTCACATGACTGGGCTGTCCTCAGCCTGCCTGGGAAGGGCCGGAAAGGGAAATGAGAAATGCAGTGTGGACTTCCCTGCTGGTTTAGTGGTTAAGACCCTGTGCATCCATCGCAGGGAGTGTGGATTCAATCCCTGGTGGGGGAACTAAGGTCCTACATGTCATGTGGTGCAGGCAAAAAAAAAAAAAAAAAAAGTTGTGACTGTTTTTGTTGGACTTCCCTGGCATTCCAGTGGTTTAGACTCTGCACTTCCACTGCAGCAGGGGCACAGGTTCGATCCCAGGTCAGGGAACTAGGGTCCCACCTGCTGTTTGGCTTGAGCAAAAAAACCAGATGTTTTTCTTCATGGTGTCTTCCCCATCATTAGCAAAGCTTCAAGCCAGGAGGGGATGGAGGGGCCCACCATCTGCCCACTACTTCACCCCAGGGTTTCGTCTGCACACTCCCATGGGTGGGTGGCCCCGAGAAAGTCTGGAGCCCCAGGATGAAGTTGACTGGCCACCCCTCAGCCCTGCCTTTGCCCACACTCCACTATTTTGATCCAGAGGCCAGTGTGGCTGTGGCCCCGTCCCTCTCAACAGTCATAGGCTCTTTGGGGCCACATCCTGCCATAGCTGGTGACAGCCAGAACAAGTGAAGCCCATGCTCCTTCAAGAAACTCTTTTTATGCAAAGGGGGACATGGAGGCCCTGAGGGGGGCAGGTTAGGTGGCAGCAGAGATCAGAGGAGGACAGAGCACTGGTCTGGGTATCAGATGATCTGGGCTTGTATCCCAGCCCCGTCCTGTGCCGGCTCCTCTGTCTGGGCCTCAATTTGCCGTCTCCAAAAGAGATAGTGCTCTCTGGCCTGCCTAACACATAAGGTGGGTCTGGGGTCTGATGTAACGAGGGAGTTACACCAGAGTTGACCCTGCTGGCTTGGGAGGAGCCAGAGCACTCTGCCTCGGAGTTGTTCTTTTCCTCTGCATTGTTGTTGTTCAGTAGCTCAGTTGTGCCCAACTCTTTGCGACCCCATGGACTGCAGCACGCCAGGCCTCCCTATCCTTCACCATCTCCCGGAGCTTGCTTCATGGCATTACCCCCTCTAAAGATACAGGCCTACTTTGTTCCCTAGGGCCCTGCAGCGGCGGTATCGTGAGGGCAGGACAAGCACATATACTCCAGCAACTGATGGCCACTGCACTCCTGGAGGAGGGGTGTTTGTTGGGGCACTTTTAAAAGAATATTATCTATAATTCTAACTACAATTTTGCATCCAACTCCAAAGGGTGTGTTTTTTTCCCCATACTAAGCAATTTTCCAACACCAGCTGGGTGTCCTACATTCCAACTGAATTCTGACACTATCTACTTGGAGATAGCATCGGATCCTGCAGGTTAAAGGCCCAGTCCCCTAAGACTGCTTCCCACCCCCAAATCCAGAAACCAATCACACATTTAGGATGTTACCTGTGCTTCTAACCAATCGGAGGTTCCAGTGACCCCCTCCTAATTTGCTAGAGCAGCTCACAGAACCCAGAGAAACTAGATTACCAGTTAATCCTAAGAGGATGTAACTCAGGAACAGCCAGATGGAAGAGACGCACAGGACAAAGCACTGAGAAGGGGCAGGGGGCTTCCATGCCCTCTCTAAGTGAGCCAGCTTCTCCATCTCCTTTCACGTTTATCAACCCAGAAGTCCTCAGAACCTTGTTCTTCCAGGTTTCCATGGAGGCTTCCTCAAAGAGGTGTGATTGATTAAATCCCTGGCCACTGACGATGGAATCTTCAGCCTATTTCCCTGCATTGGAGATGGGAGGTGAGGCCTGAAAATTCCAACCCTCCGATCTCTGGGTTGGCTCCGCTGGGGGCATCTTTAGGGATGTTCCAAAAGTCACCTTATAACAAGACACCTCTTTTGCTCCCTGCACAGGAAGTTCCAAGAGTTTTAGGACCTCTGTTCCACGAACAGGGACAAAGATCAAATATACATTTCAAATTATAAATCACAATATTACACTATCTTATAAGAAGGGTACACCTAAATCCTCTCATAGGAACAATGTTCTGGACTTCTTCCTCCATCTGAGGTGCCAACTACCACGATAGGGTCTTCCCCAACACAGGTTAAAATAGAAAGCATCTGTCCTGCAGTAGCTTCCAAGGGGAAAACCTCATCAGAAGCCCAGCACCTGAGTATCTTTTGGTTGAAAAATGCATGCAGACAATGGAGTGGCAGACCCCGGACAGAGGAAAGTAAGAGGGGAAAATAGTGAGGCTGAGAGTGAGAAGGTGACACTTGAGAATCAGCTTCTTAATAAGGTTTCTGCACACAGCCTTTAATGTACAGCCCTGTACTTAAGGACTGGGAGTCCCTCGGGCAGAGGGAGACAGGAATGGGATGGGCGCCAGACACAAGGCAGATTGAGCAATATCTGAGGGAAGTTGCTGGTGGACTGAGGCTCAGACAGTAGTCCAGGGAAGATGAAAATGAGAGACAGGAACTGACATTAATTGAACACCTACTATGAGGAACAAGGTTGAACTAGAAAGAAAAAAGGAAATACTTCAAATGATAGGCTGGGGAGAGGTCACTACAGCAGGTGACTGCTGTACCCCTTATCTTCATCATCCTTATTAGCAATCACTAAGGGCACCATCGGCCATGCCCTGGGGCTGGGATGGCCATCATGGGTTCAGTCTACTCGGGGAGGTCAGACCCAACGAAATGCCTAGTCAGCTAGCTGCATATATTGTCGAAAGAGTAGGACACCAACCAGAAAGTGTCAGGGACCTGGGAAGGGACTGCAATGCCCTGCGGTGGATGAAGTTCCCAGGGAGAAATGGTGGATATGAGTGGAGAGGGACAAATTGGCATGGACAAGGGACAGCAGAGAGAACACAGGTGGCATGCTCAAGGGACTGTGACCAACAATTTATTATTCTTTTTCTATCACTTTGTATTTTGGATCCCTTTCACATACATCACCCCAGGAAATGACTCTGCTGTCCTTCACAAACCCCGCTAAACCCTGGAACAGATGGCCTTCTGTTCCAGGGAGTTCAATGGAGTTAAATGAATTCCTACTATGGGTAAATCATTGTTAAGTATTGCAGGGTATATAGAAAAGTGTAAAATATAGTCCCTGCCCTCAAGGACAAAAAGGATTTCCCTTCTGTCAAAAGGCCAGGGAAGGAGATCCCAGGATGACTCTGCAGCAGTGAAGTCTTATGTCTGACAAAAGGCAGCAGGCTCTGGGTGGCGTGGACAAGCCCGAGGAAAATTGGATTTACCATCCATCAAGATGCTCCATTTGGGGGTGGTCCAAAAGGTTATTCTGGTGACTCTGCAGTTTCCTTCTCAGAATTGGTTACCGAGCTCGAGTCAGTCTGTCCTCCACATTCTTCCCACTATATTACTCCACAAACACAGAAGCCCGTCTGCAGCCAAACACTAGTTCAGAATCAAAAGCCAAAGTCACTGTAGATGTACTTATAACTCATCCACCGCCGGGCCACTGAATAACATCCCAATCAATGAGCAGTCTCGGACTTTGCAATTAATCCTGGAGAGGAAGAGGCGTCAGGACAAGAACAAAAGAACCAAAATAAGACAGTGCATCTGTGTAACTTCTAAATTAGTCAACCGTGGGCAAAGGGAGGTTTGGAAATTTTTACTCTGCCCGAAGGTAACAAAGCAACCTTATCCTGGTCCTTTAAGCGCCAGTGAGGACTGAGTGAGAGAAAGCACAGCTGAGCATCATCTGAGATAAACGGAAATGCAATCTTACCTCGGGAATCCTCAGTCTGATGATATGGCTACTGCCATGAGGGAGCAGTCCATGGAGGAGTCTCAGGAACTTTCCAAGGTGGGTGGGCAGTGTTGCCAGTTCCATGACAAAATTGGCAGAAGCCCATCAGTCACTTCTCAAAAAGTGAGTGACAAGAATATTAAGCAATGAACTGGCTATATGGGTCAGCCAGAGGGCCTGTGAACCGAAGATTCTGAGCGGTCAGCACTCACAGAGGCGTACGTGACCTCCTGCTTCCTCAGATGACTGAAGGTCAAATATATGCTGAGAAGGAGCTCTCTGGAGCCTTGAGGTTCTGTACGCTGAATTTTTAGCTGGAAAACCTCTTTTCAAGACAAAAACATACCAGAGGACATTTGGAAGTATTTCCAAGAACAACTTCACATGCCCTGACTTTGTAATAGAGGGAGCTGGAAACCTCACTTCAAGACAGTGGAGGCAGAATCCTTGCCGCAGGCGAAGTCTAGAGGAAGGGACTTGTACACTGTGGATCAAAGCGGAGACTTCACATCGACCGAGTCTCCCACTTACACCACCCTCTTATTAAAAAAAAAAAAAAGCAAAGAAACAGCCAGTACACAATCTTAAGACTCTTTATTTACAAGAAGTATCTCTGAGTCAAGCTGCTACATAATCGAGCCAGAAAATCTACCTACACTTGACAGTTCTGACCGACAGCCTTCAGTCTTGGAAGTTAAATGAAATGCTTGTTTTGATGTTGTTTTTGAACCAAGGAGCCCGTAAGTCCACTTTCATGTTTAATTCAGAAAATTCCATTTCATGAAACATCAGGCTCTGAAGTGCAGAAGTGGGCACAATTCTCCTTGCATTAAAACTCCCAAGGCAAGCTAAGAGGCTTCCCAGATAACCGGTGGTAACGTGCCCCCCAGGAGGACGTCACACAAGGAATCTGGGTGTTGAGAAAGTGGATGATTCACCCTAGAACTTTTTAAAGAACTTTTAGGGCAACTGAATGATGTTTTAAACATACCGGGTTGCTAAACCCGTCAGGAGAAACATCTGGATCTGAGAAAATCTGGCAAAGCTATCTGAATGAACACCAACTGTTCTCTGTCCTAAATGTTAAGATTATTTTTAAAGGTTAATTTATAGATATTTGGACAACAGGGGAAAAACTGTCTGGTGGGCAGAGAGTTGGAGAAGGGAAAACAGAGCAAAGGACAGATAGGCTGTGGATATTCTATGCATCAATACACCCTTAATAACATGTCTGACCCCATCCTAGGGTTGATGGGCTGCCAAGCTGCTGCCAGGACTCCCCAGGTCACACAGTCTCAAGGTAACTCTGGAGACAAGTTCTCTCCAAAAGCTTTCAGCATTTTCATGGTCTCTCTTTTACCCATTATTAAGCCATTTAAGAGTATTTCTGAGCATTCACGGGTTTCCCAAGATACTTCAATGAAATAGTGATATCCCTAGGTCAGCAATGGTTCTGAAGAAAGCATCTCTCATGATAGCACCGGACTGGACTGGAGAACTAAGAATTCTATGCTGTATTTCCAACTCTTTCTCTGGCCTCCTGCTCACTGCTCTCTCCACTACCCACTACATCTCTTGAGTCCACAGGAGGTGGTGCTGGAAGACAGGAAATGCAGGCTAGCACCAGCCAGGCTGGTGTCTGTGGGCCACTGCAAATGACTTCAAGTTAACTACCAGCTACTCCCCACTTACTTGGCAGACGATTATCAAGCACTGCTCCTGGCCAGGCCCCATGCCCTCGATTACTTTCCAAGTTTCTCCCAACCTCAGAGATTAGGTTGGAAATCATTTTTCTCTGCTCTTTCTTAATTCCTACAGTATGTAGGCCTACATGACTGAATGAGAGTTGGGAATATTAAAGACATTTATAAATTATAATAAAGGAGTCACATATATTAAAAATGAGAGTCTGTTATTCAAAAAGCCACAAATTATCTCATTTAGAGAAGACACTTAACAAAATATACATCTTAAAACTTCGGCAGTCAAGAATGCTTTTTATAATTGTTTCCATTTGAGAAACACAATTAAAATGGGTAAGAATTAATAGACACAACTTCACTCAGAATATGTAAAAAGCGTCCCATGTTTTTCTGATATTCCTCTTTGTGGTTAGCTAACCACGCACAGGAGGAACCAAAGTCCAAACGTTGACATCCCAAAGTGGCAGCGCTCTCAGGGGGCTTCTTCCCTCGTAAGTGACAAGCGGCGGGGGGAGGAAGCCTTACCAAGATGCACACAATCCAGTTCCTTACCCAGTCTTCTAGCATCATCAACTGTCAAACCATTTGCTCCGCTTTGCAAGAGGAACTCCTTTAGAAAGTCCCAATAATTTCTGCTTATATTGTTCCACCAGCTGGTTGAAGCGAACTTCCGTCTTATTTCCTTTAGCTTTTTTCCTAGGTACCTACAAATGAAAGGAAAGGAAACATAAGATAATCAGTTTCAAGCACTAAGCATTACCTTATCCTCGGGCCAGCCAAGGGAGAAAGAGAGTTAGCTTCAGAGATCTTGTCCACCACATGAGGGACTTCCAGGGAGTGACCCCAAAATGACTGTCCATTGGTGAGAAAACAGACCAGGAATGCTTAAGAGAAGGACCCCGCTAAAACACCACTCCCACTCCAACTCCCAAATGCTCACACAGATCTCCTCAAGGATGAGTCAGCCTCGAGTCCAGATGGTCTCGCTTGCCCTTTTCTTCACCAAGGATTACAGGGCTTCAAAGAGACCTCTATAAGATGGTCTGCTGGGTCAGAGGCTTCCCAGAGACACAGATTTCTTGAGTGGGATGAGACGGCAAATGCATCTTATACCCTTAAAATAAAGGGACTAGGCAAGGAAAAAAGAAAACCTGACCTCAAATGATCGAGAACGCATGACCACCACTTTCTACTAAAAAGAGCCAGGGCCCCTTGGAAGCTAATGCCAGGACTGACCAAGTAACAGATGCGTGGGGACATCCCACTGTGTTAGAAGCAAGGACACTACCACAGACAAGGCTGCATCAGGACAGGAGTCAACCTGAAGGGGCTTCTGCTGGCCTCCGATGGGACAGAATGATGACTGCATCCGGCTGAAACATGTCAAGTACACAGAAGCTCGCAAAGTCACAACGCTACAAAAACCTTACTTTCTCAGAGAAGGTTGGTAGGGAAACAACTCATTACTCTGGGAACTGATAAAAAGGAAAAAAAAAAAAAAAAAACTCTAGCAATTACCTTGCTTTTCCTACACAAATGGTATTCTGTGGTAGCCAAACAGTTGATAAGGGAAGGCTCTTTTTTCTAGACTTTTACTTAAAAAACACATAAGGATTGATAAAATTAAGAAATTACCATTCTGCAACTCGTACTGAAATACATATCTAAATAAACAGCAATCATCAATGGGTGCTAAGACTTTCAAATGGAGGGATGAAGCAGACAATCTCTAAGGCTACTGATGAATCAGAGCATCACTAAAAATGGGGCAACCAAGGGAGGAAGAATGGGGCGACGGGGCAGTTAGGGAATTTGGACTGACACGCACACATTGCAGTATTGTTTAAAATGGATATCCAGCAAGGTCCTACCGCACTGCTCAGGGAACTCAGCTCAATGTTATGTGGCAACCTAGACCCATGTATACAATGGATACATGTATATATGGCCGAGTCCCTTTGCTGTCCGCCTAAAACTATCACAACATTGTTAATCAGCTATAATCCAATGTAAAATAAAAAGTAAAAAAAAAAAAAAAAAGAGGCAACCAGACACTATGCACCTCACGGTACAACAGAAAGCACACAGCACCACCTATGAAATACTCTCACCAAGAAAACTGGACCTAAATCTAATCAAGGCTCTGGACCTAAAGTCCAGTTTGTAAGCAACATGGGGTACTACAGGAACAAGTTAAATGACAGCAACAAGGAAGAAAGCCGCTAAATTCAAAAGGTAATATATTCTAAAAGGCCAAGGACCTGGCTGATCCAGCTAATTAATAGCATGGAAAAAAGGGTGTAGTAAGGAAGACTGGATATTATAGGGGAAAAAAGATTTAAGAGATTTAAAAACCAAATACAGGGAATTCCCTGGTGGTCCAGTGGTTAGGACTCAACACTTTCACTGCTGAGGCACTGCTTCAATCCCCGGTCAAGGAAGTAACCGGCTTTTTGTTTGGAACCCGATTTATACAAACCAACTTAAAAATATGTATTTTTGAGGTAACTGGGAATGTTTTAATATGGGCCACACATTAGCTAGTAAGGGTTTCTTATTAATTTCATTAGATGTGATGATCGCATAACATGTGTCTGTGTGTATGTGTGTTTAAAGTGAAAGCAAGTGTTAGTCGCTCAGTCGTGTCTCAATCTTTGTGACCCCACAGACTACAGCCCGCCAGGTTTCTGCTGTCCGTGGACTTCTCCAGGCAACAATACTGGAGTGGGTACCCATTCCCTTCTCCAGGGGGATCTTCCCAAGCCAGGGTTCAAACCCAGGTCTCCCACCCTGCAGGCAGATTCTTTACCATATGAGCCACCATATGTGTGTAAGGCCTGATCAGCTGGAGATAAATCCTGAGATATGTTTCTACATGGGGTACATCCACAAGTGAGGTAGAGTTCACTGTAACATACTCACAGGATGGGGTGGGGGTGGGTAGGTAAAACAAGATAATTGTTGAAGCACAGTAACAAAATCATGGGGTCCATTGTATTCTTCTCCCTACTTTTAGAACTATGTACCTCCACATCTGCAGCCCTGTACAGAACTGCAATCTAGAAGAAGTCTTTTCCTTTGCTTAACTAATCAAGGCTCAAATGGCTGCCAACCCCGGCAGACCTGTGCCATACCAAAGCCTCAGGGCCTACAGAACTTACCTGCTTGGAAGATAATTTCTGCTTCTCTTGCTTCTGGTGGTTTGTCTGGGGCTTTGGCTTCTTGGGAGGGAGAGGCTTCATTTTGCCTTTGTCCCGCAACCTGAAACAACATGGTCAAGTGTCACCCTGAGTTCTTCCTCTAATTGGCACTCCTGAGGTTTTCTCAGCCCAAAAGATAAAAGGCCTTTTCTTACACTGGCTCTTTCTAAGCCCCTGAGAAATCAAGGGATACTGCAACAGAATGTCCTAGGGCTCAACATTTGTATACTTGTCTTTTGCTTTGGTTTAAAAACCTCAAGGGACTTTTAAAAACCATTGTTTACTTAACAAAAATTTCGTAAAGATTGATTTTTGTTGACAGCATTAATCTGTTGTTCTGGACAGAAACCTCAAGTAGGTGGGCCTCAGAGACAGCCATCAAGACAAGAGGAAGCGCTTCAGAGGAGGAGAAAAGCGGCATGAGAGCCCACCCTGGAAGGCCCCTCTGAGGGGCCCAAGGCCAGTCCTGTTCTGGCCTCCATTTGGTGCAAGAGTGACTCTGCCGGCATAGAGATACTGCATGCGGGACTGGAGCAACCAGCATCCCTTTCATCCACACAAAAGCCCCAAGGAGGAAAAATGGCGAAGTAAGACAAACCCTCTGAGAAGCCATCCCACATCTCACCTAATTTTGGGGCCTCGGTGTGAAGGGAGCGCCAGGACCTTTCTTCTCTTCTTCCCATCAGGCAGCTCCACGTGCTCCACTTCGGCCTTGGTCTGGAACCCTGCCCACGAGACAGAGTCTGCTGTCCCCTTCTGCCGCACGGAGGCCTGGCTTTGTTCCTGCATGTGGTTCTGAGCTGCCTTCTGTTGCTGCTTTTTCCCAGGTTCTGGTGGTACCTGCTGGGGCTCACCAGTTCCAGGCTTGGATTTCACTTTTTGCTGCAAAAGACGAGAGAATGCTACTTGGTTACTAGGTGAGATTTATTTGCTGGAAACACGCAGCAGAAGAGGACTGAGTTTGGTGAGAGAAGGGGAATTCTTCCCCCAAATAGTTAGAGACTTTAAGAAAATGAACACAAGCAGTTCACAGGTCCTGACATCATAACAGAGGGTTACTGGGTAGGGGACACAAAACAACCATTTTCCTTTTCCCATGCAGAAACGAGGAGAAAGTGTAGGTACGCCCCAAACTCAAAAGCCAGCAGAAAACAAACAAGAAAGGGCCAGCAGCATGGAGCACAGGTGTAATAGGAATGAGAAGAAATACCTGAAGTAATGAGAGTTGAAGATTTTCAAACTTCAACAGACATTAAACCACAGACTCAGAAAGCTCAGACAAACACCAAACAGGATTAAAAAAAAAAAAGTACATCTAGGCGTATCATATCAAATTGCAAGAAATCAAAGAGAAAAATCTTTCCCCAGAGGTAGGGAAAATTCATTACCCACAGAGGAACAAAGTTAAGATTACACTGGATTTCCCTTCAGAAACCATGTAAGCAAGAAGAAAACAGAATAAAGTGTTTAAAAGTATGTGTGTGTGGCAGAGGAATCACCAACCTAGAGTTCTATATCCATGTAATTATCCTTCAAAAGTGAAGGAAAAACAAAACTTTACCAGACAAACAAAAATTAAAGAAATATGGGGATTCCCTGGGGCCCAGGAGTTAGAACTTGGTGCTCTCACAGCCAGGGCCCTAGGTTTGATCCTTGGTCAGGAAACTAGTATCCTGCAAGCCGCTCGGTGAGGCACCTACCCACCTCCAAAATAAAATTAAGGAAATTTATCACTGGTAGACCTTCATTGCAAGAAATACTAAATGAATTTACTAAGAAAGGTAAAACGACAGGTTAGAAACTCAAATCCACATTAAAAAAAAAAAGGAAGAACCTTAGAGAAAAAAATAAATGAAATGAAGATAAGGAAAAGACATGAGGAGGAGGACATAAAGTATGTTACATATTTATTTTGCACAAGTGGGGGAAGACAAAGAAGATTCATGTGAAATCAATGCAGTAATAATAATGTTATTCTGTCCTTTTCACCTCAGAAATCTAAACAGGCATAGTGGGAGAACAAAGATCTATTTTATGCCTCTTATGTGCCAGTCTCTAAGTGGTAAGGGTGCAGATGAAAGAAAGAAGTGTCTACCTTTTAGAACTCACAGCCCAGTGGAGAAAAGAGATATAAACCAAGTAAAAAACTGAAAAAGAGCCTAAGGACATTCATGAAAGCACAAGCAATAAAGTCTCTTCTCTTCTGAGAGAGGTGGGGAAAAGTCACTTGGGGAATATGAGCATGGAAATTGAGAAGGATCCCTGAGTCATGGGAAAGGGGCACTTTTACACAGAAAGACGGGTATGTACGTAAGTGTAGATAACAAATAAGGCCACCTGAATTTTTTTTTTAAGCCAGAAGCTACAGAATCACCTCTGATTGAGGCAGTAAATAATTCTATAACTACAATAACAAAGCTGCCTTAAATAATAAGCAGAACCCAGATTTTTCCAATCTAGGGTCATGGTATGCATCACTGAAACTCCTCTTCTATGGGTCATGCTCATGATATACACCAGAAAGACCCAGAACACAGCAAATGTTTGGTATATATCCAAGTCAAGGTATACTATCGATGAGATCTGTAGGAGTTATGGTATCAAGAATAATCTGGTCTTCTATGTCCTGTGGCATGATGGATGAGAGAATGAGTACTGACTGTGTACTGACCATGTAGCTTGTGAGACAACTTACACATGTTAACACAGATGATATTAAACCTATTTTTATAAACTAGAAGCTGAAGCTGAAAGGGGTAGTAACTTGCCAAGGAACTCAGAAAGGGGCAGAGCCTGAGTTTGAACATGAGTCTTCCTGTTCCCAGAGTTCCTCTACACTACACTAGATTAGAAACAGTACTAAAACTACCAGGAATCACTCCTCTGGAGCGTACAAGATGAAAAGAGAATTACGGAAGAGATAGCTGAACTCTACAGGTAACGGACAACTTAACCTTGGTTATTAATTCTGACATGTACCATCACCAAACACTGCAGTACAAGCACTGCTGACTGCCATCGGGCTGCTTCTCCTCGCCCTTTCCTTCTGTGGAGCTACCACCAGCCAGGCCAGTGGAGGAGAGACGGCCTGCAGAGTTCTAGGAAACTAAGAGGAAAGCGTAACCAAGAACCTAGCAAGGCAGAGCCCTAATTTAAGGGAACAGAATCACAACTGAACAAAACAGGAGCTTAAATATGGTCTGAAAAAAAATTGAACTGTATGCTTAAAATAGTAGAGTTTATGTGATGCATATATTACCACAACTAAAAAAATAAAGAGAAAAGAAAAAAATTTCAATTCTGTACCTGGCTGCGCTGGATCCTCAGTTCCTTGACTTTAAGTTTCCTTCGATCTTCCAAAGAGAATTCCACTATTGGTCTCTGCAGCAGCAGGAAACAGATTATCATTCATTTGATTTCTTAATCTCAGCATGCAATGGAGCTGAGATGCTCGCCACCCCTGCCCCCACTACCCTCTTGCTTGCAAGTCAGAGGGTGCTGCTCACTTCCCTCTACTTAGAGGCAAGGGGCCAGTTCTGCGAGCAGACTACCCAATTTAGAGTTCCCTCCAATCATCCCGTCACCTGAGTCACCGCTCACTTCTCCAAGGCCTTGCCACTCTTATCCATCACACAAGTGTCAGAGGGCTTCCCATAAATGGCCCCCGGAGGACAGGCCCCCCGCCACAGGACAAGGCTCACCTTCTGAGGCCCGAAGATCTCCGGATTGTTGTTGATGTGGCGCAGGGCCGCCAGGGCATGCTCGTGCTCCTGGAACTCTGCAAAGGCGTAGCCCAAGGACTGACCCTTAATTTTCCCATAAGCTCCTTTCAGGTCTCGCATCACCCGACACTACCAGTAGAGTGAGGAAAAGAATCAGTAGTTAGAGGATTTATTTTTAATTTATTTATTTTAATTAGAGACTAATCACTTTACAATATTGTAGTAGTTTTTGCCATACATTGACATGAATCAGCCATAGTTAGAGGATAAAGACCCTTAACAGCTTCAACAAGAAATTAGGTTATTGAAACAGTCTTCATCTATATCACCATCACAAGAGTTTTACTGGAGTTAACACTTATGAATGTCTGTTTTACTAGAATACACCTGAGAGCACAGAACACATTAAATAGGTATTTTCTTGCTTTCTAAGGGTTTACAAACATCCACACAGACCTCCAAATAAGCATGCAGATAAACTTCCCAAGAAGAATTTTAATGGCTAACTGCTGATGTGACAGCACATACAAGCTGAGAGGTATGTGGTACTTGGGGTGGTATAAATCAGCACCGGGACTGAAGTGCTGTCTGCAGGTCTCCTCACTGAAGAAACCACTCAGAAGAAATATTACTGAAGAAGGGAAGGATGAAGGCCTGATGGCTTTAGATAAGAAAGTTCTGGCATGAGGAAGATCCTGACCAACAAATAGCCTCAGAAATACAGGAAGGAGCTTCAGCTATATTTGCTCAGAGCTCAGATCTTCTCTTGAATGATTTTTTCCTAAAACTTTAAGCTGTACCAGGCATCTTGGGGCACCAAGGAATGGCAGGGTATTTTGGGAAAACTGATCATTTACATGGTTTCACTCCCAGGAAGCTGTGTTTGTCGGGTAATGGAGAAGTCTAGGTATCAGGGACATGTGGATGCCGCATTTGGTATATGCCCAGTATCTACTCTGTGCCTAGAACGGTGCCATGTACTGCAGGGAAATCAAGAAAAGCATATAGGCAGCCGGACACGCTGCACAGCCCTCCAGTCTCCTCAGCTGCTGCCCCCAGGCCTGGCCCAGGGACTCGCCTCGATGCAGCATGGCACAGCACCCTCGACTTCATGCTCAAGAGCCAAAGTGAGACCACTGGATGGTGAGACCGTTCCAAAGGCCTCTAGTCCATTTTCTGGGAGCAGGTGATGACGGAGTCAGTGCACACCTGGCGGGACCATGGCTATTTAGCAACCTACATAAAAATGGCAGCTTTTGCCAATTTGAGAATTTACTCGCCTGGATCCAGATTTATTCTGGACCTTCAGAGTTAACGACTGTGATGCCCAAGGCAGAGAAGCTGACAGTCTTTTGAACACAGTAGAAGAATGAAAGGACTGAGTCAGGACGGTACTGAGCAGGTGAAGTGATTACCACCCATGGCCAGAGGAGGGGCCATCAGGAGATACTGTCCCACTGCGGATGGCAGACTGGTTGGGCACAGCATCAATGAAGTGGTATGTGATGAAGACTCACCTTAGCAAAACATTAAAATTGTACACTCAAAACAATGTGGAAATATTCTCATCCTCAGTGGGGATGTTACTAAATACTCCATCCCTCGGCACTACTGGTGGGTTGTTTTTATTTTTGAGCTGAACATTTACATTATATTCACCTGTGGCTGGAGAAGGCAATGGCACCCCACTCCAGTACTCTCGCCTGGAAAATCCCATGGATGGAGGAGCCTGGTGGGCTACAGTCCATGGGGTCGCTAAGAGTCGGACACGACTGAGCGACTTCACTTTCACTTTTCACTTTCATGCATTGGAGAAGGAAATGGCAACCCACTCCAGTATTCTTGCCTGGAAAATCCCAGGGATGGGGGAGCGTGGTGGGCTGCCATCTATGGGGTCACACAGAGTCGGACACGGCTGAAGCGACTTAGCAGCAGTAGCAGCAACCTGTGGCTAGTCTGGCATGCTTTATAACAGAGCCATAGAAACTGTGTCTTGATACTCTTTTTTTCCTTAGTTTTCTTAGTGATTAAGAAATTTGGATTGTATTTCAAAAGAAAATATAACTGATTTTTTGGCTTTTTAAAAGTTTTTATTGAAGTATAATTGATTTACAATGTTGTTAACTTTCAGTGTATAGTAAAATGATTCAGGTATTCATTTAAAAAAAGAAAAGCATAAAATGAGGCTCTTATCTTCAAAAAGCTTACTATCTTAGCTGAACACTATACTTACACATACGAAAGATTTAAAGAGAAAATTCAATATAATGCAAATACTATAAAACTCACATACATGTCTCTAAGCGATGACAGGTGTTAGATATACAGACTCTTACTAAGTACCACAGATGCTGATGAGAAATTACATAACTGACTCCTATGACAGTAACTCTTTGAATGGTTTTACTAACAGTGGTGTCAGCTATGCTCACATTCTCTCCTATAATTCCCTGAATAGCAATATCATACATTTTGAAGGGGATTTCCAGGAGTAGGAAAATAGTTTATGGTGATGAATCAGAGCAAAGTAGATTCATAATACTGGCTATGCTGCTTATTCAATAAACACTGATCAAGAGATGACTATGTGCCAGTTTCTATGCCAACAACTGGGAACAATGAGATGACACCTGCTCTCAAAGAGCTCAGTGTGGCTGGGAGAAATGACTGATGAATAATTACAGGACAGTGTAGCAATAAATCCCACAGCAGGCATGTGGGGGCGCCGTGGGGGCAGGACAGCGGTTCCTGTAGTCACACAGAGCCTGACTACGTCTTGGTGTGAGCTCAGAGTTTGTCTAACACAACTGCTGAAGACCTGAGTGACTCCCTGTGCCCACCACAGGGCACTGAGAACTTACTATAGTGCAAGAGCCTAAATGGTAGTGAAATGCTCCTCTAAGGAGCAGAGGACATAGATTATTTTCTCTGCAAGAAAACTAGCATTACAGCACCTGGTATAATGCTGAGAATGCAGCAGGTATCCAATAAATGCTTGCTAAATTAAGTCATGAGTGCAGATACTTCTGCACATTCTGCTGCAACTGGTCAGATGTGAAAAGCAGTTCTTAGAAGGGAAAAAAAGTTTTTTAAACCTCCCCAAACCATGAAAATCACCAAACACAGTCTTGTCTGCTGACAATGAGCCCAAGAGAAAATCTGTCAATCTACTAGCACCATGGGCACGCGTGCTCAGTCGCGTCAGTTATGTCCGACTCTTTGTGACCCCATGGACTGTAGCCCGCCGAGCTCCTCGGCCCATGGGATTTCCCAGGCAAGAATACTAGAGTGGGTTGCCATTTCCTCCTCCAAGGGATCTTCCTGATCCAGGGATTGAACCTGTGTCTCCTATGTCTCCTGCAATGCAGGTGGATTCTTTACTGCTGAAGCCACCAGCGAAACCCACTAGCACCACAGCCTGAACTAAACATGTGGTCTGACCCAGGATGAGCAGTGAAGCCCCGAGTGGGCAGGGCCAACTCTCACCTCTTTGATGCGCACCGCCTTCTCCCCTCTGGTGGAATTCAGCAGCAGCTTTCTGAGCTGTTTGTCATCCACAGCCTTTGGGAGATTGTGCAGGCACAGCCTGGTCCGGGAGACAAAGATATTTTGGTCCTTGAGTTTCTGATGCTTCAGCAGCTCAAACTGAAAGAACAACAAATTGTTAACAGTACAATCTACTCTTTAAAGATACAGGCACATAATTCTCCAACAGGAAAAGAACCATGACCCCAATCCAGTAACCACACATCTAGAAAAAATAATAGAAATCACCCACGCTGCAGCCTTTTGATGATGCCCAGCACACAGAGAAAGAAAGGTTCGAGGAGGCAAGAGCGGGGGTGGGTGATAAGATCATGGGCTCTGGAGTCAGGCTGAATTCGAGACGTTACATAACACTTTTTAAGCCTCAATAATTTCACCTACAGGGTAGAACTGCAGATCAAAATATAATACCGATTTTTCAGTACTGATGTGAGGCTGAAATAAGGTAATATGCATAAAATCCCAAGCTCAAATCTGGCCCAAAGCAAATAATAAATAATACTGTAGTTAACATCTGTGCCAAGTCCTTACCTATCCACCAACTCAAACTGATTATTTAGTCCTTCCAAAAGGAAATGGATTTACTTAAAGGATACGCGACAGAATACTGTCTTGTCTCAACTCTGCCACCTTGAGGCAAAAAAACGTCAATAGAAACAAACAGTTTCCAGAGCCTGACCTATGTTGCACAAAGCACTGGCCCCAGGACAATCTATCTCTAAAGTGAAAGGGTGACCTTCTTCTCCTGACTTGTTTCTTAAGAGCAGCTCAGCAGAAATAAGTTTTACGTTAAACTTTTATCAAGTTTCATTTTTGCCACTTCTTATTTGGTAAAGGTACTATTACAGCAACTCACAAAATAAATACCCTGGAAACAAATATGAAAAGCGCTATCTGAAGGGTTATCATGCTTAAATTCAACAGTGCGATTTTTCTCCCAGGAAAAGCTGTGTCTGCTGTTTAATTATAATACATATAATCTAGTGAGCCTTTTGCTAGAAAAATTCACTTTAAGGAGAATTAAATGTGTCACTATTGCACTATGATCAGAAAAGGGCATCCAATGCCCCCCACATACCATAATCTCTAGATGCTCACTACCAAAAACCGTCGAGGACACCAGTCTAGAGCCTGCATGGAAAAGAAATGCTGCCTCCGGGCTCACTACATTCTCGTCTCTGTCCGTCATCTTTTGCACTTTCAGGTTCCAGAGCTAATTCTATTAATGATCATGCATCTTTACCATTCTAGGCTGGCTTAGCTTTGTTAAAGTAAACTATACGGGCAAAAGTAAAAATTATTGGAACAAAGACTGCTAAGCAGCAAAGGAACTCAACAGTACCAGTTATCACTAAAAATCCCATAATATGGGGTTTTCCTAAAATGATTTCATAATCTGGAAATACCCTCCCTCCAACAAAATACATCTTATCTCTCCCTTCCAAGACCCACATCCGCACTTCCCTATTTAGCCCACACTGACCTTCCTTTCTCATGTTACTCTGCATTTATACTGACACCTAATTATATACAGCCCGAGCCTTTAAGTGTCTACTTCATGATCTAGAAGCATACTATCTGGGAAACACATACTGTTGAGCATTCCAAAAACAAAGAATAAGACCCAGTACATAATGTTGACATGGTATTATGTGTAATGTTGGGCTAGTGTTTGTTCCACCTGTACACCTGTTTTCTAACAATAGTGTAAGTAGCACCTGTGACCGAGACTTGCTTGGCTCTTTGATGAGCACCTTCAGCATTATTATTTATTGATTTATATTGAGTCCTGCAGAACCTGAAGCTGGTGCCTAATCTACTCACTCGTTCTCTCTTGGCCATATCAGCAGCGCTCACACCCTCTGCAGCCTTCGTCCCAGCACGAATCACTGCAGAAAGAGGGAAAAAGGCCAAGACATCAGCAAGGGAATTTTCACTGAGCAATAAGAGGAATGTGATGTGAATGATGCAAGCTCTCTCTAGAGGGCCCAGAGGACTATGCTGGCCAGGACACAGTGGTATCTGGGTAGGTCCAGAAATAGGCTACAGGGCTAAGTTCTTGTCTATGAGCTGCTCTCAAGGACTAAAACTGAACATTTTGTGATTTTGTTCTCCTTCTTCCTTCCCTTCAAAAAATTTCATGTCGTGTCCAAAGTCAGATGTGAAGGCCTAAAGGAAGTTTTGGAAATAAGTACATTTTAGGCATTTGGAATGCCAATATGCTCTACCTATGACCTGTCCTTGGAAATCTCCCTGCTCATGTATTTGGGAGCCATTTCTAAGCGGTGAGATAAGCCAACCAAGAGAACAGCCACACTGTATAACACCGGGCCCGGCCTCAAAGGTTAACGGCCTTCCATTTGCTAGTCCGGGCAGTAAGGCTGTGCAGCAAGTAGCAATATTGTGTGACCTAAAGGAAGGAATTCTCTTTTATCTTAATTAAAGCTAATTTCTGATTATCTTTCTGACACTAAGGGAAAGGTACTCAGTGCATATTTTAAATCCATGAGTAATCCAAAAGAGTAATTTTAGTCATAATTTTCAACTCCTTCAGAAAACCTATCAGAAATGATGACAAGGGACAAAGGTAATTTGGGTTTTTCCTCCCTCTCTGCCCTGATAATCTTCTGATGAAAAGGTCTAAAGGCAATCCATCAGTCAGAAAGGAGAGTGGGGACTGGCTAATCCATGAACTGGGTGAAGGCTTCCTAACAGACAGCTGTGCATCTGTTAAAGTGGAATCTGCTATATCTGCTAAAGTAGAATAATAATAATATACCACCATTAAAGAGGATGCAGGGATTTAATTTGAAACATGCTCCAAACACACTACTGTCAGGTTGCTGTCATGGCAAGTGGCCAGCTTCTCCGAAACCTGGTTCCCCTTTCCCTGCCACTACTCACAGCCTTCTCGGGCCAGATAGAGGTTACGGGTCCCAGTTGGCTTCTTCACCTTCTTTGTCCGGAGTTTTGCAGCCTCATCACGGGTCACTGCCAAGTCAACCTTAAGCTGCCGGCCATCCAGTTTAAGTCCACCACCCTGAAACAGATTGCGACCTCTCTCTCAAAATTCATGATGAGTAGAAACTAAGCACTTGACAAGGAGCACGAAGGAAAGGGAAAACAGCAAACCCCACTGTTGTGTGGACCCCGCCGCTAGGGTGTTTTAGGCCAGCTGGATGCAAGTGGATCACTGAGCCGAACAGTATTTAGCACAGCTGTGCAAAGGCCACGTGTTCATTTGTTTTCAGGGAGTTGATTAGTCCCAAAGTAGGACCAAATTAAGAAAAACGATCTGTAAATAGGCAAATTTTTAGTATGCTAAAGAAAGCTAATGAAATAGTATTGATAACTCTACTCATGAGAATTTAAGAGACAATGGCAATACACAGTAACTCAGCTCAAAACAATCTATACTTGGTTATAGAACACACAGAAAAATTTTCTATCACCTACACACTTTCTCTCTCATTTACTCCACTTCGTAGATGGCCTTAATCCCTTCTTGTCCCAGTCTTTCACGCCATCAGCCTACGATAGAGACTGATGTAAGAAACTGACCCATAATATAGATTATTATACCTACTTCCTCACCTATAAAGGATTACTCACCTTACAAACACCTATAGGACTGAGGTGAGGATTTAACAAGGTCATGCGTGTAAAGCTCAGCGCCTAACACACACTCTGCTGTGCTCAGTCCCTCAGTCGTGTCCGACTCTCTGTGACCCCATGGACTGTAGCCCACCACACGCCTCTGTCCATGGGATTCTCCAGGCAAGAATACTGGAGTGGGTTGCCATGCCCTCATCCATGGGAGCTTCCCCACCCAGGGATCAAACCCAGGTCTCACGTATTGTAGGCAGATTCTTTACCAGCTGAGACGCCAGGGAAGTCCTAACACACACTATGTATTCAGTAAGTCTTAGGTTTATTGTTTTCATATCATTGACAATAATAATAATCAAGTTTTGTGGAAATATCAGCTGTTGCCCTTGGGAGGCAATCACCTAAATTAGAGAGTAAAGGATGTCTTCCTTACCTCAGCCTCTGGAGAAGCAGCTTCCAGGCATTTTTGGGCTGCTTCTTGAGTCATGAACTGGGCAAATGCACAGCCTGCACAGAGAGACAAAACCAGGTGAGATCCCAAACTCGCACGGCCCACTGGAAGCCAAAGACAACACTACGCACGGTGGCAGCCTGACTGAAGTGGAAGGGGTAGTAGCATCCTTGTGTTAAGTACAATGAAACTTAACTAAAAAGTACTGTGTCCAACACCAGGGGTTCAAGACAGGCAAGATGGCACACCTGCTCATAATGGAATTTTATTATTACTGCCTGCATCTTTTCTAATGCTTCTTAGAAACTTTAGTTGCACCATCTCATGCAATGAGAAATATCCACAAGAAATACTAGAGAAATTCCAGGCTAATGTTTCAGTATTACTTTCTACGTGCTTGTTAGAGGACTAAAAAAAAAAAAAAAAAATGAAGCAGCAACCACTTAAGCCTGAAACTACAGATCTCACTGTCATCAGAGTCCCTAAGGAGGCATCAAGTGAGGGCAGGTCTAGTTCCTGGAGTAAAAGTCCCTGGCCTCTACCCTGTGAATATAGTGGTGAACTGGAAAGTCATGAGCTCAACTTTTGACTCCTGCTATAGAATTTCCACAGGTATACCTTTCACTGGTTAGAGGCAGGGCCTATCAACTACCCTAATCTTTTGCTTTTGATAAAAAGCAGCTTTTATAAGGGAAAAAAAAAGTTCACTTTACAGTAAACTAAAAAAAAATTAAGTTCCATAATATTTTGTTAGCATTCCTATAAACCTTAATTCTTCCCTCACAGAGGAAGGCAGTGTCATATTTCCTAGAGCTACTGTGGCACTGACCCTTTGCCCCTGTAAGAATGAATGGCAGCCAACTAGCTGCAAGGACGCATGTGGCAGGCCAACCCAAAGGCCACATCTAGTGAGGCCTTCCCTGCCTTCCCTGCCTCCTGCAGGCAGGGCTAAGTACCCCTGCATCCCTCCCCTGCCCCACACTCCACCCAGGCCATCCTCCACTCCCATTTCTATTATGGATGTCAGGGAGCATCTTCCCTAAAAGACTTGAACGTCTCAGGAAGAAAGCTCATGTTTCTTGGCTGTTTCTACATCCAAAGCACCTACCATGACATCCACCGTTAACAGATAATCAATAGGAAGCAACAAGTAATACAGAAAGAAGTCCAATATGCAGAAAATGAGGTGGGTTCTTCTCTCTGAATGGGTACGAATGTTATCATGGAAATTTCCAGGGCATCTACTGGGTCAGTTTTAACACTTCCCCAAAAGTCTTCAGATAATACTTAGCCCTTCCAGGCAGCAAAACAGCAGCTGACAGGGATGAGGGGTAGGAGGCAGCCAAGGCTGTGCGAGTAGGCAGAAAAAGTGCCAGGAAAATCTAATATGAGCTAGGGAAAGACAACGTATCATGGGGAAAAAAAAACAAAAACTATGCTTATTAAAACCATTAACTCTCAGCTAACATTAACAGACCAAGAAAGAGATTGAGCAGTTCAACCACAGACTCCATTCTAAAAATGTCAACCCAATACATTAGGGCACTCAGAAAGAGATAAAAGAGATGACCAAAGTCAAGCAGTATCAGACAGTACTTGCAACATTCTATGCAATTCTAGTTGCCCATTTTCAGAAAAATAAAAATGGAGAAGGTCCAAGAAGTATAATTGAGTATCAGAGCTAAAAGCACCTGAAGTGATTACTCTAGTTGAACCCACTCATTGTACAGATAAGGAACGGAAGCCCACAGTGGTTAAATGGGTGCCAAAAAATCACCCAGCTGGTGATTTAGCTGGGATTAGACCCCTAACCTCCAGAAAGCAGGTTAGTCTTTTTTCCATTACACTACCTCATTTTACATCTTCTATAGCTAAGTAAAAACCAAAAATGATCAGGTTTCATCAAACTGGAAAATAAGACTTAGAATGGAGGTAATTAATCCATAGATAGGCTCCAGAGAGCTCCAAAACACTCAGAAATGGCATTTTTATGAGGATAGGGTTCAGAGTTCTTGCTAGATCTCAAAGGGATCAAGAACCAGAATGAATTAAAAAGTCACTGCTTTAGCAGAACAACTGCACTTGATAAAAATCAAAGATTATGAATGGGTTGAAAAGATGCTTATCTAACAACAGTATATTAGAATGAGGAGTGGTCAATCTTTAAGCTCAAAAGAAATAGCTTAGGGGGGAAAAAAAAAACCAGCACCACCACTAAGGCAGCACTTCTGCTTTTCCTTTTGACTGTTGGCATTGCAACAAAGTTTCCATCAGCTTCCCTCACTAACAAAAGCAACTGAAAAATATCTAGGTAATTTCAAGCACTGTGGAATGATTAATACCCATGAGATGCTATCACATTTGAAATTCAAAGAACAACAAATGGAATTCATTACCCTAAAGTAAATAAGCAAGAGCTTAAAAAGCTTAGACAAAATTACGGCTGGCAACACCATGACAGATGCTGAGTCTGACATCACTGGAAGACAACCTCAGAATGTCCTTGGTGCTTCTATGGATCACAGAAACCTGGATGACGGTGGACCCCTGGGAGGGCACACATTATGCTCTCATGTAGCCTAATCAGTACCCATGACAGTGGTCTCAATCGTTTTGGGCCTGACCAGATGACAGCAAATACCTTTAGAATGCTCTGTGTCTGGATGCAAGACGATGCGGACATATTTAAGATCTCCAAATTGCTGCAGGAGCTCTCCAAGGTCTTCTTCCTCTGAGTCAAAGGACAGGTTTCTATGGAGGACAATCAGGTCACAAGAGAGGTCAATTACAAAAGTGAGACCCTGTGTTCCAGTACCAGGTGAGTGAGTCAGACATCATCTGGAGTGGTTCCTCGGAACCACCCTCCCCAAGGACAGCACCAAGGGGTGACCCCCACTAGCCAGGCCACTGATGTATGACTCTGCCCATCGGCCATAACTGACTGACCTTCCTCTGTTAACCAGATTCTCTCTCCCAGGAATATAAAACTTGAACACACATATACAAACATCAGAAGTTGCAGACACAGATTCACCTCAAAACAGCAGTGTGGGGAGCTGAAAATGTTCTGTAACATATATATGTATCTCCACATATAAAGGTATATGTATATCTGTGGCTATATACATGAAAAATGTCACTGGGTTGTACACATACTTTACAGAATACATGTTATACCTCAACAAGGGATAAAACAAGAATGAGTGTCTTCAGACAAAGGATCACACAGTCTTCCACAGCAAAGGACCCAGCAAAGGGCCCTTCTTGAGGTTTGCTCTTTGACAACCTTGATTCTGTGAGCTACCCTAACATTCATCCAACAAACCAGGTTTTTCACTTAAATTGGCCAAAATTAGTTTCCCTGAGAACCAAAAGACTGACAGCAAATGAGAAATCAAACATCTCAATGTCTCCTCTGTATTCCTATGAAATCTAGGTTTCAGTTAAAAGTTTACAAAAGTCAGAAAATCCTTCAAAATAGTAACTCAAAACCAAACATGGTAAAGTTTATTAGCTAAGTACAAAAAAAAAAAAAAAAAAGAGGAAGAGAGAGAGAAAATTACTATTTCCCTTGATGGGATTAAAAAATGTTGGAAGGAGATTTTGTTCTACTAAACTTCAACATAGTGTAAAGGTTCTTAACCCAGTTACGCACAGCCTTCCAGGGGCAAGAAAAAGAGTTCCAAATAAATATCTACAATTTTACTTCTCTTTTGCTCAATTAACAGCTCCATAAACAGTTTCATCTTATTGAGCAACCAAGATAAAAAAGATTTTCTGCAATAAGACACATCCTAGCTACATTATTGCTTCTAATTTGCCTCATCGTGTTCATAGCCTTCTCTCTTTCATCCCTTTACTTTCCTAAATTCTCTTTAAATTAAAAAGATGTGTAAGGAAGGGAATCTTGGTACTGAGGTCACAGGCTTCTAAGTGTGACATTCTTCATCCCTATTACACAGAATTCTCTACAAACATGAAATTGTTTATATGGAAATTCCAAATAACACAGTAAAAAAAAAAAAAAATGGAGAGACGTGCTATAAAGGAAGAAAATGGGCTACAGCACAGCATGTATAAGCTGAAATCATCCTTGTTAAGTATTTACGATATGAACACATGCAAGGGTATTCCTTGAGTAGTGATGAAAGTTAATTTTGTGTGTATGTCTTTTTGCCTATTCATTTCCTAAATTTCCCACAATAAACATAAATTACTTGCATAATGAAAACCATCTTTAAAAGACTATACAAGAGAATAAAACAGAAATCTCTAAAATAAGACCCAAATAGCCCTAGCAAAAATGGTACTTAAGAAAGGACGAAAAGGCCGTTGAGGTGTGCCAAGGACATCCCGACTTCCTGAAAATGCCAACCTACGCAGTCAGTGCAACTGAAACAGCAAAGGCAACATGACACGGTGTCCCCCTCTCTCGCTTTTCCAGGAAACAGACGGGATGCTTCACTTTATGGACGTGACTTTAGATCAGTCAGGCGTGAGGAGAGAATCAACTCGGGACAAGAGGTACAATCCCTCCCCAGCACTCACCCTAAAACAAAGGCCAGAAGCAAGATGCTTCTATTAATAACAGTTGAAGAATTCATTTGTTCCATTGACGCCACCCCAATTACAAAGAATGAAATCTAAATGAGGACAAGATACAAAGACCCCCGCTGTTTATCTCCTGTGTATAGTCGATTCTCCCACACGTTTCTCATCGTGTGCTACGTTCCTAGGCAGATGTGCTGATGGTCTTACATGCATCTAACTTTTTGGCCTACCTAACAGAATTAGTGGAAAAAAAAGAAGAAGAAGAAGGGAGAGAGGAAGAAGAGAAGAAAAACTTACGAAGGCAACAGAAACAGCAGTTCTCCAGACAGAAAGTCATACCTGATAAAGACAGTCTTCCCTTCATTCACATCAGAGGGTAGTTTCCTCTTCTTCCTCTTCTTCTTTGAGACTTCTATATCCAAAGTAAAAAGAAAACCAACAAACTGAATTTAGGACTAGTGCAAGCCTTACAACAAACAGCTAAGTTGTTAAATATATAAAGATCTTACGTAAATTAAGAAGAAACCCAATTAAAAATGAACAAAGGACATGCAACTAAATATATGAAAATCCTCAAACTCACTCATAATTAAAGAAAGACACAGCACCAGAAATGAGATATTATTTTTCACCAAAGATTGGCAAAAATCAAAAAAGATTAAATTCATTGTGGTAAGGGTGTGGGGGAAAATGAGAGAGAAAGAGATTCCCCTACACTGTCTGACGGTAAACTTTCTAGAAATGTAAAATGTAGAACATCCGAAGAGAAAAAAAAATACATTCACATAGACAAATATACATTACACTTTACACCAGTGCATATACATTCATGTTTTAGCTTACAGAAGTATTATACTGACTATCCTCAGATACACAAGAACACTGGCTGTCTGGTGGTTCAGTCGCTAAGTTGTATCCCACTCTTGCGACTCCATGGATTATAGCCCATCAGGTTGTCTCTGGGGAAGGGCCTTAAGTGGCTGTGGATTTGGGTTTAAGGGAGATTCACTGATTTTAAGAATTGACATATATGCTTATATATATGAAGAAAATTTCTGGAAGGATACAAAAGAAATAACAGCGGTTACTTTGGGGGACTACTGGGAGGACTGGTGAGGAACTTTTAGTTTCTGTATTACACCCTTGTGCACCACACATATATTTTAAATTAATTTTCTCTCATTAGTGTCTATCAGTCATTTTTTCAAGTCAAAGAAGAGACAGCGGAATCTGGTTGTAGAATTAAAGGTCTCTCAGTTCTCTCAGTGTAAAAGCTTCTTTGCTTCTAAGGTGTCTACCATTCTCTCCTCATAGAAAAAGTTTATTTCCTCAGATTTCTCATATGGTCAAATCAACATGCCAGACTTACAAAAAAGGGAGAAGGGAGACCTGATTAGTGAATAAAAACCTCCAAAGAAACTAAAGGACCACTTACTGACCACTCTTGATTCTGTAATGACCTGCCTCACTCAATAAATAAGTGGAGTTTGAATCCAACATTCTTGATGAAAGTTTGGTTAGTTTTACAAAATGCCCCAGGAGGTCCTTTATCCCCATTTCAATTCAAAATTGTGGTTTATACTCCACTACTGGCACAGAACAGTACAATGATAATATTGTAGTAGTCATTCTACCATTATCTACCAATGATAATATTGGTAGTCATTCAGTTCAGTTCAGTTCAGTCGCTCAGTCGTGTCCGACTCTTTGCAACCCCATGAATGGCAGCACGCCAGGCCTCCCCGTCCATCACCAACTCCTGGAGTTCACTCAGACTCACATCCATCAAGTCATTAGTAGTAAAAAAATTTAATCTTCACAACTCTATGTAGTTATTAGAGCCATTTTATAGATGAAGAAACTGAGTTATAAAGACGTTAAGTAACTTGCCCCAAAGTCATACCTCAAGAAAGGAGCAGAGATAGGATTTGAAACCCTTTGCTAAACAAGCTACACCTGTGATCTCTAGGAAACATGGGGTTTTATTTTCTTAATTCACTCCTGTTCACCCAGTATCCAGCACTGCAGGCATTCTGAATATCTGCTGTCTGAATAAACCAAGGTGTGTATATCAGAAAAAATATCAACAACCTCAGATATGTACATGATACCACTCTAATGGCAGAAACAGAAGAGGAACTAAAGAGCCCTGAAGAGGGTGAGAGAGGAGAGTGAAAGCAGGCCTAAAACTCAGCATTCACAAAACTAAGACCATGGCATCTGGGCCCATCACTTCATGCCAAACAGATGTGGAAAAGTCGAATCAGTGACATATTTTATTTTCTTGGGTTCCAAAATCACTGCAGATGGTGAATGCAGCCATCAAGATGCTTGCTCCCTGGGAAAAAAGCTATGACAAACCTGGACAGCATATTAAAAAGCAGAGACATCACCTTTCTGCCAAAGGTCTGTATAGTCAAAGCTATGGTTTTTCCAGTAGTCAGATGTATGGATGTGAGTAGTAGCAGTGTTAGTCACTCAGTCGTGTCTGACTCTTTGGGACCCACCAACTAGCTCACCAGGCTCCTCTGTCCATGGGATTCTCCAGGCAAGAATACTGGAGTGGGTTGCCATTCCCTTCTACAGAGGGTCTTCCTGACCCAGGGATCGAACCCAAGTCTCCTGCATTGCAGGCATATTCTTTACCATCTGAGCTACAGAAAAATCAGCTGGACCATAAAGAAAGCTGAGCACCGAAAAATTGATTCTTTTGAACTGTGGTGTTGGAGAAGACTCTTGAGAGTTTCTTGGACTGCAAGGAGATCAAACCAGTCAATCCTAAAGGAAATCAGTCCTGAATATTCACTGGAAGGACTGATCCTGAAGCTCCAATACTTTGGCTACCTATGCAAAGAACTCACTCTGGAAAAGAGCCTGATGCTGGGAAAGATTGAAGGCGGGAGGAGAAGAGGATGACAGAGGATGAGAGGGTTGGATGGCATCACCAATGGACATGAGTTTGAGCAAACTCCGGGAGATGGTGAAGGACAGGGAAGCCTGGCGTGCTGCAGTCCATGGGGTAGCAAAGAGGCAAACACAACTGAGCAACTGAACAATAGTTTAAAAAAAAAAAGAAAAGGTACATTTTTCTATCCTGACAGGTTCAAAAATCACTGTCACATGCAGCATCTATTACAACAATTCAAACAGCAAACACTGGGCATTTATTTGCACACAATTTGGAAGGGTATGCACAGAATAACATTCATTCATCAGTTCCAAATTTGTTTATCTACATTGAAAAAAAAAAACTCTGCAAATGCAGAAGTGTTTGTTGGTCTTTGCTTGTTTTCTTGCCAATTCTTTGGGACTGAAAGTCAAGGAGCCAGATCAAAACCTCCAGAACAAGGATTTTTTTTTTCAGTTCAAAGTTTAACATTAGTAGGTGTTCAATAAGTGTTTCTTTTAAGTGAATGAAGAGGAGAGGGGACTTGTTTTGCTGAACTGGATGGAGTAGTGGAATGCCAAGATTACATTCTAGTTAGCAGAACTCAAAAACTGCCTCTACATCCATCCTAGTTACCGCTAAAGCCAGAAGATTCTATCAGCAGCCATCTCACATCTAACTTCATAAGACTCGCACATTTTTTAGAAGACTGTTGGAGTGAGTGAGTGAGTGAAGCCGCTCAGTCGTGTCCGACTCTTTGCAACCCCGTGGACTGTAGCCCACCAGGTTCCTTTGTCCATGGGATTTTCCAGGCAAGAATACTGGAGTGGGTTGTCATTTCCTTCTCCAGGGGATCTTCCCAACCCAGGGATCGAACCCAGGTCTCCCGCATTGCAGGCAGATGCTTTAACCTTTGAGCCACCAGGGAAGCCCTTCTTTTCTAAAAAAAAGACAGTAGCAACAAAGGCAACTAATACCATTGAGAGTCTACTGTAGGGAAGGTACTCTTCTAAATGTCAGGAGATGAGGACCTCTAATATCCAATCACAGATGAAGTAATGAGGACACTAGAGGCAAGGACCTGACCGGCCCATACAGCTGCAAATGAAAGAGTCAGGACTTGAACCCACGTGATTTGACTCCTAAGCCCACGCAATGAAAGGCAGAGATGACTGCTAAAAAGAACTGACCTCTTCCAGATAAAAAATTCTGAATTCAGTAGTTTGTTGCTATAATAATGGATTACTTTATTGCTGCTGTTAGTCTCCATCTTGGAAGGTGTCAGTGATTTAAGTACCTCTGATTTTGAGTAGCATATCCTAAGCTGAGTTTCTGGGGTTTGCTAACACTGTTGTTGTTGTTTTAGTAACTATGTTGTGTCTGACTCTTTTGCGACCCCAAGAGCTGCAGCCCGCCAGGCTCCTCTGTCCATGGGATTTCCCAGGCAAGAATACTGGAATGGGTTGCCATTTCCTTCTCCACTGCTAACACTGTAGACACTTCAAATAATATTCTTAATCACTGAGGGGAAAAAACACCCTCTTTGGGTTTTCAAATCTACTTCATATAATTTGTTGTTTACAGACAACAGCAAGAATGGAATAATACAGCAGGGATGGGAAATTAGTTTGTCACATTTAATAGAATGTAATTTTAGTACAAAAATAAAATAATCAGATTAATGAAAGAGGACCTACTTTGGTGGCAGGATGCAATATCCTGTTTATCCAATTATTCATTCAACATGGATAATTCAGACAGAGAGAGAGACAAGACCTCAGCAGTAAGCTAGGTTTTAAATTCCCTAAGAATCTTAATCCTCAAAACCACTCCAAACTCATTTAAAAAACAAAAATATCTTTAGAAGAAAGGAATATAAAAGTTTCCCTTTCAGCATTTAAACACAAGTTTGACAGGACATCCTAAGGTCCTATTTAAAAAGAGGCCCGAGTGGAACTGATGCCCACTTCTCAGCAAACTATTTTAAATTTAAGTGTCTATAAAAAGTCCAGGCAAACCTTCCTCCTCTTGCTCTTCACTGCTGGTATCACTCTGAGCCAGGTCCTCTCCACCATCAATACTATCTCTTTCCTCCAGGTCGCTGTCGTCATCAGAATGCTCCTCGTCACTGCTTTCTGCAGGTGCTGGCCTCTTGACCGCCCTGCAATGGCACAGATCAGAACTGAGGTTCTGGGCTGAGAGGGGGCCCTATCCAACTTCACCACTCATGCCAATTCTCCAATGTTGGGGCCAGGGAAAGATACCACCTTCCTCTTAGAGACAGTCCTAAATCTTCCTCTGTTGTCTCAGAACACACTGAGCCACGTACCTCTTGTGAATCTGTACAGGTTTGGGCAGCTTTGATTCTTTATCCTCCTCCTCCTCCTCGTCATCATCATAATCACTCTCATTCTCCCCCTCCTCCATATCCTCTTCTTCCCTGCCATTCTCTTGATCCAATTCCTGATGTTCAGGTTCAGGCCTCTTCTCCTCACCTTCATAGTCGATAAAGAAAGTTAGGAATTCATCGAGTATCCAAAACAAGGTCATTTAAACAACAGTACCTAACACCCCAAGTTACTGGTTCCTATGGTCTTTCAGACGCTCATATATTTTTCTTTCTCTACCTAACAGGAGAAAGTATGAGGGAAAAAAAAAAGCAAAAAAACAAACAACAAAAACCCCTCATCCCTGAGGTTTCCTTGGAGACTGTTCCATTCATCAGAAGCCTTAAGGTTAAAACCTGGCTCAGCAACTGAGCCTCTGCAAACAGCCCACCACTGTGTGCCACGGCCAGCACAGGGAACACTCTGGAGCCCAGCTATGAGCTTTAACCTCTGTGGGTTTGTTCTCTGAGCTCCTGGTGGCTTAAAAGCCAATTGTTTTCTAAATAAAACTCAAGTCTCAAGCGTCCCTATTTATAATGTTCCATCACTCCGTATTATGAAAACTGGGGAAGGACAGCAAGTAGTAGGGACAATGAACCTGGGCTCCACTACTCACATCCACATCGAGGAGTGAGCTTGGACTCAAAAGGTCCTGTTTTGGGACCAGATCACCAGATGGTACAATGCGGACCTGCACACAGTTAGGACACACAACCCCGCCTACTCCACACCACTGCATCTCACCTGGGACAGAAGCAGACTGCGTACTTTTATATTTATCCTTTGCCACAGCCCAATCCACAGCCACCGTCCGCCCTGTCAGACACAAAAGTAGCATCAGAAAGGCGTTCTTCTCTTTAACATTCCTATTTCCTATAAACAACTTCTTAGTCATCAAAGACAGTAATGGAACCAAAGGAGGCATATAAACTGCAGATTCAGAGGCTGTTGGTCCTAAAACAAAACTCCTGGTAGGTATCTATTCTTTTAACCCTTAACCTTTTTTTATCAATGAACAGAAGTTTTGCCTTTCTACACAGTCACAACACCTGGGATAAGATAGACTTAAAAAAAAAAAAGCGTTAGTACAGTGCTTCCAGTTAGATCAAGTTTCCAGTTAGATTAGCAAGAGGGAAAACAGACATTCTGGAATAATCTGCACATTACTCAGAAGTTAGGAAGTCTCCAAGCCAATCCCTTCTTTAGGCAGAGTACCTGGTAAATCAATACCCAGAGTAACCTCAAGGTCAGTTTAGGAGCCCACATATGCTTAATAGGGATCATAATCAAGAGAGAAGAATCCGCTAATCTCACATTCCCCTAGACAGCAATCTGCCTGTATATCAATGATCATTTCAGCAATGGTTTCTCATTAAGAGATTTAAAGGACACTCATCACTGAAAAAAGAAAAAGAGAAGGCTGGGAAGGGTCCTGTCGAGTTTAACCCTAAGATCAAAGCAACTTCTATATTAGCAGTGAGACTCTCAACAAGGCAAACACCTTTCAGAAATGTAGAAAGTGGGTTACTGTGTTAATCTGCATGAACACCAGAAATATCTGAGTCAATAGGATGGGCACAAAAAACTTACCTTTTATCTCTTTCATGTTCATGCCTTTGAGAGCCTTTCCTGCTTCTAGGAGGTTTTTGAACTGAACAAAAGCAAAACCACGCATCTTTCCATCTGTGTGCAAACATAACAAAGAAATCAGAGGTAGCAGAAGGAACCAACAGACACTAAGATGGATTATACAGCAACCTGGACTGGCGAGAAGGCTCAAATCCTGCCAGCCAGTCAGCCCCTGCCCAAAGTAAGAGCCTTTATCCTGTTGACGTTAGCCTGACACAGGCTCAGGAGAGCAATGCATTTTACTCGTCTCCTAAAAGGAGTTCTGATCTAACTAAAAACACCATCTGGGGAATAAACATTGTTCTGTGTCAAGCACTATACTTTATATATGCCATATCATCTGAGGCTTGGAGAGTATGACCCCAACCTTCTATTTCTATTTCAAATAGTGCTTAGTTGAAAGGTGACATGGAAAAACACCATTATGTAAAATAACCTAATCCACACAAAATAAAGGTTGGCAGGTACCTGGTTTCCTGGGGATATTTACTTCCAGGATAGTTCCAAACTGAGAAAATACTGTTTTCAAGTCATCTTCTGAGCACTGAACCGGAAAGTGAGAAAGAAAGAGATGTTATCACGGCAAATAAATATAAAACATCAACTATTAAATTAGTTCACTGGGAAGAGCTTGAGTATTTTTACTCCTTTTAAAATTTTGAGACTAGGACATCAAACATTCCCAAGTAGAGGACACCTTGCTTTGTACCTAAATGGTAAAAAGGACAGACGTGAGAGAGCTTGTCCTCCTCTCCCAATCTCAGCAGTGGTTTCCACAAAAGGAAGACATCTTCATGCTGTCTATCCTGAATAAATTCTTGTTTATACAGGCCCATTTTCTGAATTCAACACTGCTAAAGGTCATTCCCAGGAGGAATGAAGCCCAATTATGCCACCCTGGCGGGGAGTTCAACCAACAAGCAGGCCCTGGCCCCAAGAGCCTTCAGAACACTCACTGTTTCCTCTCTCTTACCTTAAAGCTCAGGTTTCGAATAATTAATCTGGCTTTCTTATCTGCCACTTTGGCTTTTTTAGGCTTCAGCTCCTTCTCTGGGGACTCTGAATTTTCTGAAAAATAACAGGCAGTGAAGTAAGTCTGTGATCCTCTCAGCCCAGAATATCACAGGAAAGAAGTACTAGCAACAAAAGGCATTTATCTCAGGGTTTAGTACGGCAATGCCCAGCAACACCAGGTTTTCCAAACTCATAAGTAAACAAAAGACTAAAATGAGTAAAAAACACACTGGAGGATTCTGGACATCAAAAGAAAATTCAGGAAGCTTTTAGGTCTAGATGCTACCCCCAGCCAATCCACTGTCCCCTCGATCCTGGGGGAAAACTCCTTTCAGTTACTAGAAACTCACCAGTTTTCCCCTTTTCCTTGGACTTATTTCTCAGTTTTTTCTTGGCAATGGTCACGTTGATCTTGCAGCCTTCAAAGGTGGTAATCTCCTTGAGGGCCCTCTGAACATCCTCCACCATAGAAAAAGTGACATAGCCGAAGCCTCGACATGCCTTACTCCCTGGAACAGTATGGGGTGGGGAGGGATTAACAGTAAGCCAACATCTCTAAACCAGTCAATTCTCACAGCCCTCAACTGGCAGATATACAGCCAGGCCAGCCAGTTATCAGTTGGCCAAAGTTCTCAAGAGGGAAAGAGACAAGATTAACGTGAGAGCCACCCCCCATCTCCTTTTTCCTCAAAAATTGTTAGGCTTCCTCTTCTAATGTGGTGTCTTGGCTGTTAGCTCCCTTTCTTCCATCTTTCCTGGTAATCTCAAGAATATGGAGGACCCATAATATGCATTACACCTCCAAAGAAGAACTCAACATCACACAGAACAAAACATCACCAGAGAAGGTAGGAAAGATAAGGATGGTAGCTTCAAAAACTACAATGAAATAATTCAGTTGCCCCTCCTCAGAAAAGAGGACAGATCAGCAATGAATCCTGGGGGCCCTGAGAAAAGAACCTCAAACAATAAACACTGCTTCAGGAGCCTGCAGATACTATTACCGTTATTACCAAGCCTTAGAAATCAATATCAAATTAAACCTTTCCAAAGCAGCTGTAAATCTCTTATCTCATTTTGTCAGAACATACCAAGAAGGGAAAAGCCAATATTATCATCGCTTTTTTCCAAAGGAATTGTTGAACAGTTGCAAATGTCAACTGTAACTCACCTTTGCCCTTTCTGGTATGCTGTTTTTTTTAGTTTAATATTTTTGTGTAGTAAAATTTTAAGTAATTTACTGCATCAAAAAAGAAAAAGACCAAGCAGAAAAAGACCTACTACCCGAAAAAGAAACAAAACTCCACACGCTCTCCTTTACAACTACACCCTTACCTGCTTTAGGGTGCAAGCCTTCTAACACGGGACGCTGAGCCACATAAACTGGTTAAAGTTGACACCTGGCACTAGGAAAGCATACTATATATATTTCTTATCCTTGAAACTCCTTCTCACAAAAGCCTGCCCACTCACCTTTCAGAAAACAAGAACAAGAAAAATCAGGGCCCTTCTTGATCAGTACAACCAAAAATAAAAAGCAGCTGAAACGTGAAGGAGTTTGCTGACAAAATAAAAGCATGTAGTCACAAAAAAGCCTACAGTCACAAAAACACCGTCCGTTATAAACAATTACAACAATCCTGTGAAATTATTCCCATCTTAAAGAGGGTAAGTGGCAAGTTCAAGTCACCACTAGTGGTAAGACCTCATCTGCCATCCCCTCCCTCCCATCCTTTGAAGTAGAGTACTCAATACATTTGGCTGTCTAGACAGGAAAGCAACTTTTTTGTTGTTGCTGTTTAATGGGAATAGGAGCTTTTGTTAAAGATGCTGACTATGTACATAGCTACAGGTAAGGTACACGTAGCCTACATTCTGAGGACCCAAAGGAGAATTCCCATTCAAAGGCCTGCTCTTCCCTGGAACGCAACCAAGCATTGCAGAGCAATGTTTCTCAGACTGGTTTGATGACCTACAGTAACAAATGTGATTTATAGTGGACCCAGTTGTTTATATACTGAAAAAAAAAGTCTCATGAAAACTTCTCCTTTACCATATATAGATATACTACTATTTCATTAAAAAAAAAAACACACAAAAAAAACTCCAGTCATGAACCACTCAAGACCCACAAATGAACAATGATCTGCCATTTAAGAAACACTGCTGTACAGCACTCTCATTCTCTCATTCGCCCATATCTATACTGAAAATGATAAAGGCCCCAGCTGTGTGTATACCAATCAGAGCCATGTCAGTGATCTTAAATCTAATTTCTGTTACTAACAAAACAGAAGATAAGGATGGAATGATTATTAGCGCAGTTTTAGGACTGCCTACTCACATACTCTGGTACCATGGGGGAAGAGAGGGGTACCCAAGATATTACTTCAAACCAGTTGCTAGCCTGAAAGGCAAGAAAGCAGCCACCTACAGCGACAGATTGATGACTTGGAAGGAAGCTAAATTTGTGTTCTGGGCAACATCAGGTGCCATGTAATATAGTCTAGGTAAGAAGAAATGCTTCTACAATTAAAACCCTTACAATTCTTACTCATTCTAATACATGCTAACCCTCCTTCATAGTGATGCCATGAACATCAAATAGAATGAGAGGCATATGGCAGTATTCCACAAGTCAGTAAATACCTCCAGTGGCTCAAGTCAAAACCCCTGGAGTCAGATTTGACACTTTTTTTCTCAGACCCCAAATCTGATCCATATTCCAATCATGTTTTACCTTCTTCACTGCTAGAGCACCTAGTCCAACCCCATGAGCTTTCACCTGGATTACCACAAGAGCCTAGTAACTGGTCTCCTGTCCTATTCTTAATGAGAATCTTTCAAAATGCAAGGCAGATCATATTCACTGCTCCCTGCTCAAAATCAGTGGTTTCCTATCTCAGAGTAAAAGTCAAAGTCCTTTTGATGGCCTGTAAGGTCCTACATGATCTGGAAGGACCAGGTGGCATCTGCTAATTCTCTTTCCTTCACTCAGTGCACACCAGTAGGCCTGGTCTCGTCTATATTCCTCCAATATACTATACGCACTCCTCTTCAGTATCCTTGAGCTCCCTCTGCCTAAGCTGTTCCTCGCACTGAGAAACCCAAGTTCACTTTCTCACATCAGTAAGGTTTCCCCATGTCTATTCTTCACTCCTCTACAGGTTCCCCACCACCACCACCACCACCACCACCACCACCACCACCACCCTATCTTTCTTCCCTGACTTATTTTTCCTCCTCAATATATATCACCATCATCACTATATATTTTGCTCATTGGCTGTCTTCCACATCCTGAACACAGATCAAGGCTTTTGGTCTGTGCACTAATGTATCCCGAGGACCTACAACAGTTGCCTGGATCCTAGTAAACATTCAATTAATATTTACGAAATACATAAATGGGTGAATGAATAACATATTGGTTAAGAGCTCGGGGTCTGGTGATCAAATTCTGAATCCACTTCTTACTAGCAGTACGAACTTAAGCTGAAGTTACTAAATTTCCCTAAGCCCTAGATTTCTCATCTGTAAAATGGAGTTTACTCTCCACCCAACAAGACTGATGGGGAAATTAAAGGAAGTAACAGATGAAACTCAAGCACCGCACCTGGCAATCAGCTGCTTCTCAGTAAGTCTTAGTGGTGTTTCATTAAGTCCAGTTCAGTCGCCCAGTCGTGTCTGACTCTTTGCAACTCCATGGACTGGAGCACGCCAGGCCTCCCTGTCCATCACATTTATTAAGTTTTTCACTAATAAATGAGATCTTGTATGTGAGCGCGCATGATAAACAGGAAGCCTACATAAACTTAAGGGGCTGACTTGACTTTCAGAAACGGCTCCTATGGATTTATCTAGTGTAGAGTCCGTTTGGAAAAGAAATTCAACTTCCAAGGCCTTTCATTTAAGGGCTCACTTAAGGCTGGAAGAATGTCCTCTGCCTCCATCCGGCTCCCGGGAACCCCAACTCTGTTCTCGATCGCCCCGCCCCCTACCTTTTTCGGTCACCACGAAGCACTGCTTGACCGGCCCCACCTGACTGAATAGCTCCTCCAGTTGTTCGCTGCGAGCCGAGGGCGGGAGGCGGCCCACAAACAGGGTCAGTCCGGCCATGAGGCCGAGAAACTGGCGCGCAAGGTCGCGCACGCGAGTCAAGTTAACTGGCTTTAGTAAGAGGACCACGCTTACTAAAGTTGCCGGGAGACTCCGGAAGTGCGCGTCACTCAAAAGAGTCCGGAGGAAGACGTAGAGGAAAGGGAAAAACCATTCCGGAAGGGAAGGAAAATAGTGCCGCCTGAGGGCGGAGCTTCCTGAGCGGGGCTCCACCCCCTAACCCAAGTACCGCCCCCGCCTCTGTAGGGAAATTTGGCTTCCCTTAGGAGAAGGGCTCGGAGAAGGCAATAGCACCCCACTCCAGTACTCTTGCCTGGAAAATCCCATGGATGGAGGAGCCTGGAAGGCTGCAGTCCATGGGGTCGCTGAAGGTCGGACACGACTGAGCGACTTCACTTTCACTTTTCACTTTCATGCATTGGAGAAGGAAATGACAACCCACTCCAGTGTTCTTGCCTGGAGAATCCCAGGGACAGCAGAGCCTGGTGGGCTGCCGTCTATGGGGTTGCACAGAGTTAGACACGACTGAAATGACTTAGCAGCAGCAGCAGGAGAAGGCAATGGCACCCCACTCCAGTACTCTTGCCTGGAAAATCCCATGGACAGAGGAGCCTAGTAGGCTGCAGTCCATGGGGTCGCTAAGAGTCGGACACGACTGAGCGACTTCACTTTCACTTTTCTCTTTCATGCATTGGAGAAGGAAATGGCAACCCACTCCAGTATTCTTGCCTGCAGAATCCCAGGGACAGCAGAGCCTGGTGGGCTGCCGTCTATGGGGTTGCACAGAGTTAGACACGACTGAAGCAACTTAGCAGCAGCAGCAGCAGTTTCTAGGCTTATTACAATCTAACTTGCTGGGGATCGATACCAAACTCAGCAGGGCAGGCAGGAGAAGCTGTTTTTGCTCTGGGTCTAACCCAGGATCTGACACATAGTGGATGTTTAATAAATATTTTCTAAAGTGCCTGTGTTCCAGGATCCAGGAGACCCAAGATTACGTGCATAAAACACAGCCATAATGCAAGTCAAAACAAGTAATCACATATATCATTTGAACAAATTTCCAGTTCTCAGAGAATATGAGACATCTGTCACACTTTAACAGATAACTAAATCTGTGCCTTTAACACTTCACTGACAAAGCTATTAAGGTTCAAATAGGCACAGGTCATACATAATCATTCTTTCAAAAAATATTTACTGAGCTCCTACTATGTGCCAGGCACTAAAGATAAAATTGATGAGCTAAAAAAAGACAGGGCTCCTGCCTTCATGGAGAATAGTTTTGGGGAGATAGACAAACATCAGTACAAAAAAAACTTACAAGTAAAGCAAAGCCTGCACCATGCAAGATCACAAGAGAACACACCCAGAACAAGCAATACATCCAGCTTACACAGACCTAGAACCCAGGTCTTCCCAGAGACAGCTTTCCTCAGGTCAGCTTATTAGATGGACCCAAGGCTGTGTAATCTCACTGGCCAGGAGATCTGGGTGCTCCTGGATCCTGGAACACAGACAGTGTTTGCCACCCCATTGGGCTCAGGAACTGACCTGTGTGCAAGACTGCAGCACCCTGCATAACATTTGTATAGAACAAAAGTACCCAATGCGACTTTTTAGTAATTACTTTTAAACGGTATAACCTGAACACAGAGCAGGTAGAACATTCAAAAAGTACAAAAGGTACAGTGAAAAGGGTTCCCCTTTCTCCTCAAACCCCATCTACTTTCCACATATTTTGGATTGGTGGATAACTGGTTGATAGCGATGCGGGGAAAGGGAAAACGTTTAACATTAGATTTATGAAACCCTAACGCCAAGCATTTATGCTTAAAAGAAAAAGCCACAGTTATTTTTAAACACATAACTCAATGGAGGAAGTATTGAAATATGAAACAGATTTATAAGGTAATGGGTTAATTCCATCCAGGATAAAGAGAGACAAATAGACAAAGGAAAATGGACCCTTTGAATAAAGTTGGTTTGGAATTCCACTTTTCTCCTTTATTTTCTCCTCCTCTCCGGCCCCTCACCACCTTAGAAATCAAAATTTCATACCCAAAGTCTAAATGACAAGCATCAGGGCCCTAGCTGTGGGGACACCTTCCCAGTCCTGGCTGCAGCGTGCACTGGGGAAAGAATCCTGAGAAGGCTGCTCCAGCATCCCTTTGGGACACCCCCTACAGTGTTAAGTTGGAGCTGCTTTGGACCCAAACCTTCCCTACAGAACAAAAAGAAACTGCGGTCCTGTGCCCATCAGAGGGCAGCAGCCACCCACAGTGCAGAGGAGCTCCATGCCCCTAGGGAAGGAAAACAGTGCAGCTGACCCTTTGTACTCTTCCCAACTTTCAGACCTGGCTCCCCATCTCAGTCTCCCAGCCTCAGCCTCAGCCCCATCCCCTCCTATCCACTCATATCAGGAAGGCCATGTGGTTCTTCAATCAGGAATATTTGCTCATTTATCTATCCAGGACACATGCAGGGTTCTTTATTAAATAGCAGGAGTCGTGGTACCCTGCACCACATCAGCAATGTGGCTTCCAGGGGAAATAAACTGCTAGACTCTCTCTCATCCATCACTTGCAGGAGCCTGGAAAGGAAGTAGGAGAGGGCTGGGCTGTATTCAGCCAGCCTCTCCCAAGCTCCATCCTTTTGGCTACATTCCTGCTTGCAAGCTAAACATTCTTATAATACTGCATACTTCTCATTCTTAGCACTTTTCACCACTGTATTTAATTATTTGTGTTATTGGAATTACTTATATGATGTGCTCTTTAATGTCTGGTTTCCCCCAAAGAGCTTCAGCTTCACGAGTTCAGGATTGTTGTCCACCTGCTGCTGCTGCTGCTAAGTCGCTTCAGTCTTGTCCGACTCTGTGTGACCCCATAGACGGTAGCCCACCAGGCTCCCCCGTCCCTGGGATTCTCCAGGCAAGAACACTGGAGTGGGTTGCCATTTCCTTCTCCAATGCATGAAAGTGAAAAGTGAAAGTGAAGTCACTTAGTCATGTCCGACTCTTTGAGACCCCATGGACTGCAGCCTACCAGGCTCCTCCATCCATGGGATTTTCCAGGCAAGAGTACTGGAGTGGGGTGCCATTGCCTTCTCCCGTTGTCCACCTAGGTCACCTTTTTACTCTCACCATCTAGCACATTGTAAGAACTCAATAAAATATTTTAAAGAGATTGAATGAATGAAGATGAGTTTGTCTCTCAGTCTCCTATAACACTAAGAACTGGAACCGAGGGTGTATATATTACGTCCTGGCCTACCCAGGCTCTTCTGGGAAACTGCTTTGGGTTAGGAAGGGCTGAGGCATGAGATAAAAGGGAAGGGTTGTCTTACCAAAGCCTCAGTCTCTTGATCAAGTCAAAGGGCTTAGGTGATTCTCACTGAGGAAAATCAAAGAAGTGATGGAGTTGATGGACACCAAGCTCTATTCCCCCACCCCACTCCCAACTCACCAGCCCCATTCAGAATGTCCAGACAGAAAAGGAGCCTATGTGTATGTACGTGTGTGTGTGTGTGTGTGTGAGAGAGAGAGAGAGAGAGAGAGAGAGAGAGAGAGAGAAAGAGAGAGAGACAGAGAGACAGAGTGACTGGAGGTACGTGGGTATTGGACTGCTTTGCTGGGAGGTGTGTACCTGAACTCAAGGACCCATGGTGGGAAGAGTGAGTGAGAGCAGCTGGCAAGCATTACAATGAGGAAGAGACAGCAGAGAGGAGTTGAGTGTGAGCAGAGGCAGATGGAGGTGTACGTGGGGAAGAAAAGAAACAATTTCTCAGAACAGCAAGCACTCCTTCCATGACACAAAGCAGCTCTGAGGCTGGGGCCACTACAGCCACTACGACACCAGTGAGATATGCCTGTAATTAGGAGTATGGCAGTTCTCTGGGCCTCAGCCCAGAGTGACGATGCAGCAGGAATTTCTGAGCCAAGCTGAGCCAGGTGATGGAGAAGACACAGTCAGAACCACTCGGTCTCATCCCTCAGCAGTACCTGCCCTATCCTCCTCTCATTTTCTTCCCTACTATGACCCTCACTTACTGCCCTTCTCCTTCTGAGGTTCCAAGCCCTGGATGCTCCCTTCAGCCAAGACAGAGCTTCAGGGGCAAGCTGAACAGTGCTGTAATTCTTCCACTAGAGCATTAGACCTGGTCTGCTGAGCGCCCCGCCCCCTCCCAGCCTGCCTCCCTCCTTGCTCCCTTGCTTCCCTTCTCAAATCCTCATGAGCTGATGGGCAGAGTTGGAAGAAAAAACCATTCCTATTCCTGTTTTTCCACTTCAAGCCTAGTATGTGTGCCCCTGTGGGCCTCCCTGTGATGTGCAGGACATCTGCCAAAACACTGCCAGAATTTTGTTCTAAAATCTACAACTCTGTTTTAGTGCCACTCTGAACTTACTGCATTTGAGCCAAATGACAAATGCATACTACAGCGCTCAGAGCCAAATGCCCTGGACAAGGGAGGGATTACAGAGTGCCTGGTGGCTGGATGTATTCATGAGTCTCTGCACTGTGAGCTCTGCTTTGGTGGGTAGGACGGTGCTGGGGCTTGGGGAAGACAGGCTTTCCCCAGGGAGGCTCTGCACCTGTGGGAGATGAATGTTCTCCAGGGAAGAAGGTTGTGAGTGCAGACTTGAAGAGGTCCTGTTGGTAGATGGAGCGAGCAATTTCTTCTGTGAATCCAAAAGGCCTCTGTGAATTCCTCTAGATATGTGGCAGGGAGATTGCTGGGAATCCCAGCTCAAAGTGATCATGCTTTTGAGATGCGTATCAACGTTTCCATGAAGGACTTTGCTACTAACTAGTCCCTAAACAGTTGTCCCCCAGGATGTGAAGCCAGGTCCCTAGGAATAGAGACATTTCCACCAACTACTGCAGAGTTTCTGCCTCACCTCTCAGGGTTGTGTTCCATCTCTGAAAAGCCACTTCCTGGGGAGTCAGAAGGATCTTCAAGGGGCCACTCCCAGGACCTTCGCTCATCCCCATGGGCCATGGAGCCATCTATGGGGAAAGGTCATGTGGAGGACAAGACTCATTTGGGTCAGGAGTCACTAGGGTCTGAGATGGACCCACCCCACCCAAACACTGCTTCTCTTTCTGTTCTCACAGAACCACTGCTGCTGTTGCCTCATCTAGGCTTTTCCAAGAAGGTCAGACCTTTCTCCTCTGAAAATATTTTATTGATAAATTAACTCTGAAAGCACTCACCTCCCACCCAACTGCTGCAGAGTCTCCTAGATGGGCCATGGACCCTTCTACGGGGAAGGATCATGTGGAGGACATGGGAGTCTCACTCAGCAGGGATGGGATTCCTGGGCGTAGCAGAGGTGGGTCTGGGGACAGTGGTGGGTCCTGAGGTCTTCTAAGGACAGCCCCTCTCACTCAGCACCAGAGTGGGAAGTGGTGGTCTGGAGTGGAGCACCTTGGAGCTTTATTGCTGGTGAATGCCAAGGACAGTGGGACCCCTGCCAGCCTAGAATTGCAGCTGAGGGCATCAACGCCCCGGGGCTCCAGAGAAGGTGGCACTAGTTCCCCATCAACAGAGCCTGGCTGCTGACCCACCCATCCAGGGATCTCTGGATGGGAAAGGAAGCCGGGAGAGGTATCTGAGCCAGGCAGGATTGGGGAAGGGTTACAGTGTGCAGGTCTCGGGTGGGGAGATGGGGGGGCAGAACAGGCGCCAGAAGGGGGCGTGCGATCGGGGGTGGCTGGGGGGCCACCTCTTCACAGGTCTATGGTGTCGCTGCCCATGCTCAGCTCGTCAATCTGTCTGCAGGCGTCCAGGAATTGCTCCTGCAGCAAGGCCTCTTCGGCCTGCAGCTCAGGAGCAGGTTCTGGGGAGTCGCGGGAGGGTGGGGACAGGGCCTGGTAGGATCCTGAGGCCGGGAGGCTGGGGCTGCTTCCTGAGGGCCGCGGGGGGCTGAGGACACAGACCAGAGGACAGCGCGGGGCCCTGTCCGGGCTGGAGCACAGGAGCACGGACGAGCTGTCCCGCGAGAGTCCGCACAGCGAGCCGGAGGAGGCGCTGCTGCCCGCGGGCCAGGTCCCGGGAGACGGGAGCTCGCGGGCCGCCGGGGAGCCAGGGGCCTCCCCAGACCTCCCAATGGGCCCGACCCCGGTCTGAGCCCCCAGCGAGGCGGTGCGGTAGACGCCGAGGCTAGGCAGAGCTTCACCGAAGGCTGGGACCTGGAAGAGGCCGGGCGCCAGCAGTGCTTCGCTGCAGAGGGCCTCCTCGATGCTGCGCCGCAGGTTGATGGGGGAGGGCGGGCGGAAGTCCACTGTGTCATCGCTGCAGGGAGACGAGGCCGGGGAAGGCGCCGGGTGGGCGGCCGCGCCGTCGAAGCTCCGGCAGCCTCCTCCCTGGAGGAGGAGGTCGGGGCCCGGTCCGGCCAGGGCGCACAGCTGCAGCAGTTCCGCGTCGCCACGCGCGATGGCGCTCCCCAACGGCTTCTTGTCCGGGGCCCCGGTGACCCAGCCTCCGGGCAGCAGCGGGGCGGCGTGGCCGGGGGACAGGCGGAAGAGCTTGGCCCAGCAGCGCGGCGGCACGCGGGGACTGCAGAGCGCCGGGTAGAGGCCCAGCAGCGCCAACGGGAGCGCGACGCCCACCTCGCCGAGGCGCAGGCCAAGCTGGAAGGCCCACCAAGGCCAGGGCCCCTCCAGGCCAGGTTGGCCGCCGTAGCCCAGGGCGTGCAGCACCTCGTAGCCCTGCAGAGCTCCGCTCAGCAGCCCAAAGGTGCCCGCCACCGGGGCCGTGCGCGCCGCGCGCCGCCAGGACTCACGCGGGCCGAAGGGGCTGCGCGCCTGCGGGAGAGGCGTGGCGCCCTTGAAGCCGGCCGCTCCCAGGGGCGCTCCGGCCCGCCGCCGCCGGCCCCCCAAGCAGGAGAGCGCCAGCAGGAGCCCGGAAAGAAGGGCGGCGAGGAAGGCGTGCAGCCCGCGGGAGGCGAGCCGCAGAGCCCGCAGCGGGCGGTGGGCGGCGCTCCCGAGGGCGGCGGCGGCCGCCAGCCCCAACCCCAGGAGCAGCAGCGCGGCCAGGCCGGCGGGGCAGCGCGGCGGGCGCGGCCGGGCCAGCAGCAGGCAGGCCAGGCCCAGGCCGGCGGCCAGGCAGGGCAGCGGGAGGTCCTGCAGCAGCAGCCAGGCCAGCGCCGGCAGCCGGTCGCGGTGCCCGTAGGCGTCGTAGAAGAGCGGGAAGGCCCGCGTGGTCCCAGCCGAGAGCAGGAGCATGTCCAGCAGCGCCAGGCAGGGAGCGCCGGGCGGGCAGCGCCAGGGCAGGAGGGCTAGCGCCAGCAGCGCCAGCAAGGCCACCAGGCCGAAGAGCGCGCCTACCCCGTACACGTGGGCCTCCCAGGCCAGACCCCAGCGAGCCTTGGCCTCTGCCCAGTCGGCCTCCAGCGTCAGGAAGAAGAGGGGCAGGGGGGCCGCAGGCGGCTGCCCCTCGGATTCAGGCAGCTCTCTGATACTGCAGGACCCTGGCCCACACTCTGGCTGCACCGAAAGGTTCCCAAGGCTGGCAGGAGAGGGGTCGTCCAGGCCAGAGGTGGGGGTGGTGGACTCTGTGGGCAAAGAATGTTCGTCTGAGGCATTCGTGCAACCCTCCCCCTACCCACCATACAGCCAGTAGCCTGTATGCCAATGGGAGTCCTTCTGACATCCAGGAAGGACTTGTCATAAATAGGAGACTCAGGGACCTGGCCACCACTCACCGGCCCCTCCCATATCAAACTCCTCCAGAGTTTCAGCTCTCATCCCCTCCGGTCATCCCATCCAGGCCTGGCTCCCAGCTTTGTTCAGTACACTGTGATTCCACTGAAAAGGGTTTTTCTTAAGAGGTCACAGAATTTTACAAGTGGAGGGAGCTATAGAAGCCCCCTCTAACTGAACCCTCCTGCCAGGAAGGAGGAGTCATGAGAACAAGGATTTTTGTTTGCTTTGCTCACATCTGAATACTCCTCCCTAAAACGTCCTGGCACAGAGTTGGCGTTCAGAAGATACTCATTGAATACATGCCAAGTGAAGATACTGAGGCTGTGCCGAGAGGCAAAGTGACTTGTCCAAGGTTACACATTAGCAGAGCTGCATCTAAAATCCAGATCTGAGCACCAGTTTGAGCCCCTCTTCTTGATGGCACAGCAACCTCATAATACTACTTTGCTTGTCTCTTGTTCTGCACCCCTGACTCCCATCTCACACCTTGGTGCTAGAAGGAGCTTCTCCAGCCTTTTTTCAGTAGCTTCCCCCTTCTCCCAGTCTCTTCAGGGAAGGCCACCAAGCGTGCATGTGCACGCACGCACACACACAGCAGAGGAAGTGATACAACCCTCCTGTCGCCAGCAATCTTTCATATTTACTGGCCTTCCTGCCTGCTATACCTCCAACCCTCAGCCTACCAATGGCCATGGTCCCCATCCTGACTCAATTACAAGCTATTAGTCTGAGGCCCTTAATACTCCTTTGGTTTTCACCCCTTTTACAGAAGATGACATTGAGATCACTCCCCTAGGTCTCAAGACTACCTTTGAACTCCCAGAAAGGAACAGTTGTGGGGGTCATAGTGGGATAAAATGCCATCTTAGCAAATGAGCCCCTCAGATGCTCTGGGGCGCTCTGGCTAACTTGGGCTCCCAGCCCCACATATCCCTTGGGGAAAGGAAAGTCGGGTAAGAGAGTTTGAGGACTAAGATCCCCCATGCTACTCTCCTGGAACAAGAGAGGAATGAGAAAGAGCTAGACCCAAGGATTTTCCTCCTGGCCAGGCAGCAAGGGAAGACGTTTCAGGCTAAACCTCCCTCCCCCACCTAGCCAGCTGGGCAGAAGCACAGCTGCGGGCAGGGATGGAGGCAGAAAGATTGTGGTGAAGGATGGGGGAGCCAGCTGGGGATGGGGAGGTGCACAGGAGACAGGTGTAGAATGAGGCAAGGAGGATCTCTTGACAAGCAGACCCCTGCCCCAACTGCCTGGCCATACTCAGCCCTGCCTCGGTGGGACAGAACAGGAAGGCTCCAGGAACACCCCCCAACCCCACCCCACCCCAGGCAGTGCCAGCTTGAGTTGCTGCTGCTAAATCGCTTCAGTCGAGTCTGACTCTGTGCAACCCCATAGACGGCAGCCCACCAGGCTCCGCCATCCCTGGTATTCTCCAGGCAAGAACACTGGAGTGGGTTGCCATTTCCTTCTCCAATGCATGAAAGTGAAAAGTGAAAGTGAAGTCGCTCAATCATGTCCGACTCTTCGAGACCCCATGGACTGCAGCCTACCAGGCTCCTCCGTCCATGGGATTTTCCAGGCAAGAGTACTGGAGTGGGGTGCCATTGCCTTCTCCGAGCTTAAGCTTAGGACATGCAAAACTGAGCAATCCTGAGAACAAGGGTAAGGAGTGAGGGGGCCTGAAAGCAGTCCTGGAGAGAAGGGAGGGAAAGGTAGAACTGGGCAACTGGAGAGGGCAGAGAGGGAGCTGCCAAAACATTACATATTTACAGCAGGCTGCCTGCTCAGTGGCAGCATGTTCCCTGGTTCCTGTCCCATCACATTCCTCGAGTCTGAAATAAGAGCAGGGCTGTGATGAGGATAAATGGCCAATGTGTGCAAAGCTCTGTAGAGAGCCTGGTGCATAATCAGCGTTCAATATACAACTGCTGTTGGTCTCATCATTATGGGCTAATGTTCATCACCCATCAGTCATTGGTGTGTGTCCGTGTGAGTGTGACCATTTCTGGGGCCTCAAACTCATTCTTGATTTAACTAACAAAAGGCTGTTGTCCCTTATAAAGTCAACAATTAGCCAAATCAGTGAACATCAACACATTGTCTCACTCTGTGAACCCTGTTTGAAGAACACCATTTGGATAGACTGACCATTCCCAAATACCTACTGAAGACACAGCAGTGAATTAAAATGGAGAATCATTCAGCTGGATCTGATGGTTTGCTGGTGGGGTGGGGTGGGGTGGGGCAGAGCCAGTCTGACAGCAGTGGGATCAAATACACACACACTCTCCCTCACCCCTCATGTTTTGGTCTCCTCAGATGCCCTTACATGACTACTGGAAAAACCATAGCTTTATACGGACTTTTGTTGGCAAAGTAATGTCTCTGCTTTTTAATACGCTGTCTAGGTTTGTCATAGCTTTTCTTCCAAGAAGCAAGCATCTTTTCATTTCATGGCTACAGTCACCATCCACAGTGATTTTGGAGCCTAAGAAAATAAAGTCTGTCACTGCTTCCACTTTTTCCCCATCTATTTGCCATGAAGTGACAGGACTGGATGCCATGATCTTAGTTTTTTGAATGTTGAGTTTTAAGCCACCTTTTTCACATTCCTCTTTCAGGTCCAAAGAGGAACTAGAGAAGAGAAGCCCTAGGGCCAAAGGTTAACTGTACCTAGGTTAGAAAGTTCCTAGAGAAGATACAGAGAGATTCCTTTATCTCCTAACTACTTGGCACTACTCCCCTCAGAAGGTACTGGCGTGAACAAAAAACCCTTTGGCCTTTTCTCCAGGAGGCCTGGAGCCCTCCGGGGTTTATCCAGGAGGAACAGCCAGGAAGAGACTGGCTTCCTGCAGCCATCATTGAGGAGGGGGAAGGAGGGTGGGGCCACCAGCCGGCCAGGCTGCCTCTGATACTGTCCAGACTCATTAAACCTGCTTGGCCAGTGCTGTCACCAAGGCTGACAGACCGCCAGCCAGCCTCCTTCCCTTGAGGCCACAGAGGCTGCCCCCAGCTCCACAGCAGATCCTGCCACTGCTGCTCACTGGGATGGATGGGAAAGAGATGGCAGGCTTCCCACCCACATGCCCGGGAGTGCTGGGACCTCTAGGGAGTGAGCAACAGTCAGGTGCTGTGTTAAGTCTAGAGCTGGAAGAAGCTTGGGGACCAGTGGTTTCCTTTGCTGCACCAGTTCCTGGTGTGGGGTGGCTCAGAGCATTCCCAGTCACAGTTAGCCCTTTGCATGGCTCCCTTGGCTTCACCTCCCAGAACCCCTCCCCAAGCAGCTTGTCCTCTGCCTTTTACAGTATGTGTTGTCCCATCACATTTTGGGGCCACAGTTGCGATGTCTGAGAGGTATACCTGGAAGTGTATTTGGAACATGATGGGGGGAAACCACATTAACAGATACTATTTAATGAGCTAATACTTCATGACCAGCCTCATGCCCAAAATTTACATTACATGGAAGCTTTACAATAGCAAAATAGGCACTATTACTAAACCCTAGATATATGAGAAAATTAAGGCTCAAAGAACTTAAATAGCCTATCCAGCCATCATTGAGGAAGGGGAAGGAGGGTGGGGCCACTGGCCAGTTAGGAAGTATATTGGGATCCAAAGCCAGGTCTCAAGATCCCACAGCCCCTGGTCTTTGCTCTGCACCACCAGCTTGCCGCCACGCATGTTCTGAAAGGCTCCCTTGACAAGGATGGTGTCTGTCTGCTCAGGGTCTTCTCTTCAATGTCTTCCCAATGAGGGGCCCTGCTCTGCCCATATGTGACAGCATGTCATGTCAGATCAGACAGCAAAGGAGAGAGCCCCAAGCTCAGAGTGGGAGGGTGGGAGGCAGGCCAGGCAGATTGAAGTGGAGGGCGGGGTTAGTACTGAGGCTGTGGAAATCAGGAAGGAGTTCCTGAGTCTGTTTGCCCTGATACATTTGTCTACATCCTGCTCTGCCTATGATTACAAAACTCCCAGAGGACTGCTATTTAACTCTGTGGGACCATCCTCAGCAACACTTGCTCTCAGACCATTAATATACATCTCCATGGTGATGATGAAGAGAATGGTGATCATGATCATGATGACCATCAAATAAAAGGATCCCAGAATGTCAGTGCATGGCTGGCACATATTATGTGCTCAATAAATAATCATCAAGTTCAAATGAATCGGACACTTACCTAGTGATGCTGTTGCAATTAACGCAGAGCTTAGAGAAGCAGCTGGGTCCAGTGGCCTTGGACTTGGGAGCTTTCTTTCCTGGGGGGATGGGGGTGGGGACAGAGTGGTGCCAAAGAATCCTGCAAAGGGAGCACATTAGGGCCAGAGTGCCAGCCGGGCATTGGCCTCTGGAACTTTGGAGAAAATCAAGTCCTTTCTCAGAGCTTGACCAAAAGGAGTCACTGTCCCAGGAATTGGAGCCACATGTATGCGTGTGTGCGTGCTAAGTGGCTTCAGTCGTGTCTGACTCGTTGCAACCCTAGGGACTGTAGCCCGCCAGGCTCCTCCAGGCAAGAATATCGGAGTTGGTTGTCATTTCTTTCCCCAGGGGGTCTTCCCCACCCAGGGTTACCCCGTCTCTTACATCTCCTGCATTGGCAGCAGGGTTCTTTACCACCAGTGCCACCTAGAAAGCCCAGCCACATGTATGTGCTGTGCTGTGCTTCACTGCTCAGTTGTGTCTGACTTTTTGCAACCCCATGGACTGTAGCCCACCAGGCTCCTCTGTTCACAGAGACTCTCCAGGCAAGAATACTGGAATGGTTTGCTATGCCCTCCTCCAGGGGATTTCCCCAACCCAGGGATCGAACCCAGGTCTCCGGCATTGCAGGCGGATTCTTTACCGTCTGAGCCATCAGGGAAACCCGAGAATACTGGAGTGGGTAGCCAATCCCTTCTCCAGGGGGATCTTCCCAACCCAGGAATCAAACCAGCATCTCCTGCATTGTAGGTAGATTCTTTACCAGCTGAGCTACCAGGGAAGCCCAGCCATGTGTATACCAGAAGCTAAACTACAAGGGCCAAATCAGACTTTGTATGACAAAGAGAGCATTTCCCCATGGGAGCAGTGGCTGTATCCCAGGGCCTGGGAGAAGGAATGCAAGCTCCCCTTAAGTCAGAGAAAAAAGGAAGCACTGTCATTTAGAGGCATTCTATAAAAGTTTGTTGCAGTGAAATAGACACTCACCTGGAGAATCTGAAACTCCAGAGGCAGAGCCTGGGGATGTAATTGGGCCTGGGGGGCTCGGGCCTGATAAGTTCCGGAGCGGGGACACTGTAGTGCCAAAGAACCCTGCAAAAGGAGCCCCATGCTGAAGCCTCCTCCTACCTGCCAGATGGCCCAGCAGCAGCTCTCCTTGGGAGGGGGTGGGTACTCACCAAAGGGTCCCAGGCGCCCAGCAATCTCTGCCAGGCTGGCCCGCAGGCTGGGCAGCAGGGGCAGCGTTCGATGCCCGAGCGTGGGGGCTGCGCCTGCTCTCAGTGCCACATCGAATTTCAGCTCCAGCTCGCTCTGGTGGAGCCTGGGTGCACTGGATGGAGGCGCTGTGGCTGTCAGAGCAGTGTTCCAGGTCACAGTGCCCATCCCGGGCCGATAGGGTGCAGTGGGCCCGTCAGCGGGCCCCGAGAGAAGGGATGCGGACTCCAGAGCTGGGGAGGAGGCCCACGAAGTAGAGCTGCCTTCTGCAGAGCCCCACTCTGCGGGGGAGTTTCCAAGAGAGCCCACCAGCAGTTCCCAAAGCGGGTCAGTCCTCAGCCCACTGGCCGCCTCTTCCTTGGGCTCCCGGCTCGGCCTGGGAGAAAGTGCCTGGGTCTCCGTGACAGGGTTCCCCCAGACAGCAGCCGGTCCCCGAAGGTGGAATTTGAAGTTAAGTCCCAGGTTGAGAGACAGCATAGAGGCCTCACTCTGGGGCGGGGGGTTCAAAGTGGTGAGAGGGGCCCCTGGGACAGAGGAGGCAGGCTGGGGGCCCACAGGAACAGCAAGCAGGACCCAGCAGAACAGCCCCAGCCCCAGATAGCCGTACCCTGCCATGGCCTGGTAGGGCCGCGAGCTTGGGTCTTCTGCACCTTTGCGCACGAAGGTCCTGGAGAGAGGAGAGGTGCTATGAGCCCTACCGGGTTGGAATCTGATGCCTCCAAGAGAGGCTGCGGATCCAGGAGAAGCAGGTGGTGGGGGCAAGACACAAAGGCTTCTGCCCAAGGAGAGTGGCCAGCTTCTTGCTGAACATTCAGGCCCCAGCACCAGTCTCTCCCCTGCAGTCCCCTTCCCTTCCAGCCAAGGCTCCTCTTCCCTAAGTGCCCACCCCCCCCACCCCCACCTGCTCAGTCCGAGGCCTGGGGTCTGACTGCATCCAGCTGCTCTCACCCTTGACTAATAACTGAGTGCATGGACTTGACTCCCAGCCTCTGATCCCCTCCCTTCCTTTCTTCCCTCTTTCCTCCTTTTGCCCTAGAGTATCTGTTCAGGCCTACTACGTGCCGAGCACCCTTCTGGTAACAGAACTGTGAACAAGCTCCCCTCACAGATGAGTGTACCCCTATTCCCACCCCTGCTCCAGCCTCACTCTCACTCAGACCCAGGGAGCCCTGGAGGGATAAAGCACAGAGTGAGTGATGGCAGAGGTTGGAGAAAGCGGCTCTGGCCAGGGAAGCAGCGTGCCCTGGGCTGGCAGAAGCTCTGCCCCTTCAGCCTTTTCCCTCTTGCCTGGGGTTTGGCTTGCTCTCCATCCCTTAACCCTAGAAGTACTGGGGGGAGGGATGGCCTGGCAGGCAAGCCGGACCAAGGGCTGGCTGCAGTACACGCCTGACCCACCCCAGGCACACAAAGCTGGAAGGGGAAGGGGAGGGGAAGCTAGGGGGCACACATGTGTACCCACCACTGTTACATCACACACACGGCCACACCTAGCACCCTGACCCACACTCACCTACTCACCCTTCACACATCCCTGCGCCTAAGTGCACACACACACAAACACACACACATTCAGTCCTGCCAAGCCCCCTCCCTCCTACATGGGTTCAGATCCAAGCTCTGTGAGCTTCCAGCCTGCTCTGTCTCACACACACACACACACCCCTACCTCACAGACACACAGTATACACAGACACAGAGGCACACACACCCCTACATACACATTCGCACAGTCAGAATACAGATACACATCACACCCCATCATCCCCCTCCACATGCACATTCCTACACACCCACCGCTACAGACAGGCACACGCGCACACACACATACACGCGCGCACACACACACACCTCCCTCTCCCCCTGCCCAGACAGCAGACCTGCTCCTCTCCCGCAGGCGGTTCTCCTCGGCCAAGTCCCCCGAAAAGGGGCGGTCACGGCGACCCAGGCGCCCGGCTGGGCGACTCTCCACCGAGTCTGGCCGGTGCTCCCAGCGCCCGACGCCCCCTCGGCTCGTCCCGGTCAAGGCGGCTTCGCCGACGCGCGGCCCCCAGTCTGGCGCGGCCCGGCCCCGGCCCGCAGCGCTGGCCCCAGGCGGGCGGCCCGGCCCGGCTCGGGCTCCGCGCTCCCACCCGCCGCGCCGCCTCCTGGCTGCGAGCCTCGCTCCCCGGCAGAGCCGCCCGCGCCGGGCTCCGCGGCAGCCGCGCTCTGCCCGCCCTCCCCGCCTCCTGCGCTCCCGCCCCGCGCGCCCGCCCTCTCCCCTCCTCCTCCCCCGGCCCGCGGCCCGCGGTCCGCCCCCCACCCGGCCGGCAGGCGGGCGCGCACCGCAGCCCCGAGCCGCCGCCGCCACTGTGCCTGCGTCCCCACGCGCGCTCACTCACTCAGCGCTGCCCGCCGGCCGGGGCGGGCGCCGGTGCTGCGCTCTCAGCCTGGTGCCGGCAGCCGCACGCTCCCAGGGCGGCCCATCATACACATCCACTCGCATGACCTCCCCGGGAAACACCGCGGGTTAGAGCACCGCGTGCACTCTCGTGTGCACACACGCGCGCGTGCACACACACGGCAACCTGCCCAGGCAAGAAGAACCACGTTTATTAAGCGATGAGTGGAAAGTGTAATAAGCACGTCCACACCCCTTGTTTCATTAGTCCCTGACAACAACTCTGTGGGTGTACCCATTTCACAGATAGGTAAATTAAGGCTTGGGGGGGGAGGGAAATAACTCAGGAATTTGTCCAAGATGGCACCGTTTGGCAACCTGAACTCAGTCTCTCTGCTGTCTGCTTCATCACCTGGTGGCTTTCAATAGTTGGAAGTGCCTCCAACATTTCATAGATGAACAGCCAAGGCTCAATCTGTGTGTAACATTTCTTTTTGCTAAGACTGAGTTCTCAAAAAAAAAAAAAAAAACCTTAAAGAGCTTTGTGAGAAGTGGTTTACAGCTTGTTTCTAATAATGGGCAAGAGGAGAACAGTGAAGTCAAAGAATGTTAGCCCAGGAATATAAGTGCACCCAGGCCAGTGTGGAAGATTATTCAAGAGCAGGGCAGTTACTGTGGACACTTCAGGGACCCTGTGGTTCTGTTGCAGTGACTGATTTAAGTAGTTCTGGCTGGTTTATGCAGACTTGAATCTCTAAATCCCCAAAATGTTCCTATTTGAAAGTATCAGGAAAACATAAAACACAGTGGGTTCTCTGCCCCATATAAAGCTATCCTGGAAAAACCCAGACATCCTACCATGCTGGGTGCTTAGGCATCTCCTCACTTAGTCCTCATCACAAGCCACATAGGGAGAAAATGTGTCACCAGATTACAGCCTTGGATGTTACCCTGATCCCCCTAACTTGCTGCTCTGTAAGGTTGGGGAGTGGGTGCTCAAAGAGTTACCTAGGGCAGGTCTGTCTCAGGTATGGCCAGCATAGCACTTGGCCCAGGGGCATGCTCACCATGTATTAGCAAAGTGAATAACGAATGAACGATTCTGGGGCCCAAATGGGCAATGGGTAGCATTTCAGAAAGGCATCCACGGCTCACTTTCTTATCACAGAATCCCCCCAATTGATGTAAGATAAAATCAGGCCACTGACTGAACACCCCCCACCCTTCCAGGGCACATCACTGATGAAATCTGGGATTTATTCTGAGTCTCTAAACAAAACATTGCCAAGGGCATTCCCTGGATGCACCCTCAGGGATTGCTATAGGGTCCTTCCTCTAGTAGTAAAACTCTGCCCGCCCACCTCCCCCCACCACAACCTTGTCATTTAGGGGCTGCCTGGAGACTGCATACTGAGATCCAGCCTCTGGGCTTCTCTCATATACTTAATAAAAGTTATCCCACTAGAGACATTTTCCTTTAATCTTCCTCATAGAAAGGCTCATTTCCTGCTAATCATGTTCACGGAAAGACTTCTAAATGGAAAGACAGAAATAAACATACCCCAGTACATTAAAATAACAGCCCTCCATGACCAAGGAAGGTGATTCCCAGGAATTATATTTTTAAAAACATACTGAAAAGGGATGTTAGGGTTCTGGGTTAAGATGGTAATTGAATGTGTATATCTACTTTCACTCCTTCCCAAAACCCCACTAAAACTTCAATAAAGAGGTTTTTTAAATCAAGAGATAAACTTACAAAGATAGAGAGAACATGGAAAAAGACAACAGCCACATTTTTGAAGCAGAATGGCAGACCAGCACTGACTTATCGGCGCCAAGGAGTCATGTCAGCTGTCACGGCTGACGGGAGCTGAGAACTAACTGGATCTGCATTGCAAGATTCTCAGAGGCATAGAGAACCTCTCCGTGGTACCTATGGATTCCTAGAAGTGAAAGGTGGAAGAGGTTGCTAAGATAAGGACCAGAATGGGCAGTTAGATCCCTCCATCTCTCCCCCAGCTCCAAACTCCTGGGCAACAGCCCCTTTCATATCCCAGCCAGAGTCTGGGGAGTTTTCTTCTGAAGATGAGATAGACGATGTTTGGGTTGGAGCACAGTTGTCAATGGAGATACCACACTGAAAAATACTGAAATCCAAAGGATCAGTTGACCTTGCCACATGGAATGGTGAAATGCAGAGATGCTGAGCTTTCTGCCACCATCAGGCTCCCCAAGTGCTGGGAGTAGGACCTAGACAGGAAACTGGATGACGCTACTCTGGGGTATTTCACCAGACCAAGAGGAAAGACCTAAAGTTACTGATATAAGAAACAGCCCAGCTGGCCCACGCTGCAGTGGCAAACCCAGCCTCTCTCTGAGCTCAGAGTTTCTGACTAGCCTCCCTCCCATCCCCACAATCTTAATCATAGCCAAAGATTGCCAGACATCTAGGGAATTTTCAAATGCAGAAGAGAGTAACAAAACAGTCAGAAAAAGTAACTTCAAGGAAACAGATTACCCAGAGAGAAGAGAGGGTCAAAAAGACCACAGTATCCTTAGAGGGATAAGATCTGCATCCATGAAACAAGAACAATGTGCTATACAAAGAAACATCCAGAGAATAGCAAAAGCAACAATTATGTTTTGAGAAATAAAATCATGACAGCAGAAACAAAAACATCAACAGAAAGACAGGCAGGTAAAGCTGATTGAATCTCCCTGGAAAGTAAAACAAACGTACAGAGAGAGAGAAAATGTAGGAATGTAGGAGAGGAAAGATGAGAGCGTTTTAAAAATTGGAATATAGTTGATTTACAATGTGTTATTATAGTTTCAGGTGTACAGCAAAGTGAATCAGTTATACATATACATATGTCTATTCTTTTTAAGATTCTTTTCCCAAATATGCCATTACAGAGTGTTGAGTAGAGTTCCCTGTGCTATACGGTACGTTCTTATTGATAAGAACTTTAAAGGACACTTTCAGGATAATAGAAATAATATAAATTCTAAAAAGAGAAAAATGAAAGGGAGGAAATCATCAATGAACTAATTGGAGGAAATTTTCCAGAACAGAAGGATATGAGTTACTGGATTATAAGGGTTGGTTGGATGAAAATAAACCCATACCCAGGCAAATTAAAGAGAAGAGCCAAGAAACTTTCAAAAAGGAAAAAAAAAAAAAGTAACATACAAAGGGTTACATATAAGAAAGGCTTTGTATTTGGATTCATTCAAGTTATCAATCAAGTAAAAAGATAGAATATATAGATTTTTCAGAAACACAAGATTTCAAAAAGTTTATCTTTCCTGCAGGTTTTCTGGAAAGCATAGGAAATCCGTCATGGGAGAGAGGCAAAGGGATCTCCTGGGAAGATGGTGAAGGGGGATTCCAGGGCATCGGCTGTGTGCCTCGTGTAAAGGGACATGGGACTCAAGAGATGGACATGTTGACAGTTATCACCAAGATCCTTGACACCAGATCCTGGCACCGTCTTCAGACTCTCAGCTCAGAATGTCTGGGTGAGCCTGCTCCGGTTGGTATTTGCGGTACTTGCCTTGTCTTGTCTGAGTACAATGAGGCTGCTGTTCACCCTTCCACACCTGCTGAGGAAGGGTCCCAGTGTGACCTGCTCCCGAGAGAAGATGGGAGTGAGCTCAGAAGCAGAGAGCACACACTGCTGTGTGGCAGCCTGGATGGGAGGGGAGCTGAGGGGAGAATGGATACACATGTATGCATGGCTGAGTCACTCTGCTGTGCACCTGAATCTATCATGACACTGTGAATCAGATATACTCCAATATAAAATAAAAAGTTTTTAAAAAGAAGAAGAAGCAGAGAGCACAGCACAGCCTACTGCCCTGACCATATTCCATCCAGATGTCCGAGGTCTAGTTCACAACTGCAGCTCTCACTGCAGTGAGCTCTGTGTTTTTCAGGACTCCCTCGAGATGTGCTCCACAGTTATTCCCAGCAAAGGATCTTGTAAACTCTCAGGGAAGCCAAAGTCACACCAAAACCCAGAAGCTCTGTTCAGCATCTCTCATCCTGGAAGAGTGCAAGATTGGCCTTTTGTTTCACAGTTAGGATTATGTTTCCTTCTCAGCCCTGTTCAGGAAAATACACAGATGCGGTGAAACCATAAACAAAAGCAAGGAAGGGATTAGCCTAAACATCAAAAGACTCATTTCCTAGGGGAGGGGAGGACATAACCAGGGACTGGTTAAGACTGGATGAAGGGAACTCAGGGGGCTTCTAACACACTCCCTTCCTCCCAAAGGAAAGGAGGGACTTCCTTGGTAGTCCAGTGGTTAAGATTCTACACTTCCATTGCAGGGGGCATGGGTTTGATTCCTGGTCAGGGAACTAAGATCCCACATGCCTCACTTTGATCCCTGGCTAAAAAACAAAATAAAAGATGAGATGCTGGTCATGTTCTATTTCTTACCTTATGTGGTAGATATATGAGTGTCCATTTTAGTATATTTTTATAATATCATATGTACTTTTTTCTTTTTTTACATATAATTTTATAAACTCTTTTGAATGCATGATACCAATACCTTTTTCAATAAAAATTTAAATGCACTAAATAATATATCAACAGGCCCACTACAAAAAATATATTTTCTCATTTTATTAGATGTTCAAAAGATACTCAAAAAAGAATAATGGGAGGATATCATCTTTATTGATAAAAATTATATTTCAAAAGAACAGCTAACCCCATACTTAACTGTCAAACACAAGAGAAATTCTCATTAAAATTAGAAGTAGAGATTCTTCTATCAATGCTTTCTCCAACATGATTTTGTTTTGCAATTTGTAGCCAAATTGAGATGTAAAAATGTGAGAAGAAAAAGGAGGAGGAAGGTGAAGAGGAATAGAAGGAGGAAGAAAAAACATGAGTATGAAATATTGGGAAAGAGTAAATGAAATGCCAAAATAGCATTACACTGTGAAACACTTGGAAAACCATAAGAAAAAACTGTGATTAGGTTAAAGCTAAATATCCCCATCAATAGCTTTTCTATACAAGATTTTGGAGAAATATCCCATTTGATATAGGCAAAATGCATTAAGGAAAGAAAGAAACTTAACAGGAAATGAAAGAAACCTAGGTGAAGAAAACAGAACCATATGAGAGCGATAAGAGACTGTAATCCTTCCACCATGTGTGCACGTGCCAGGTCATCACATGACATGCTCACCTATCTTACAATTTTGTGTGTCAATTTGTACCTCAATAAAACTGAAAAAATTGAAAAAGGCCTTGACCAATGGAGAAACAAATCTCATTTCTGGGTAGAACTTCTCACCATTTTATAAGATCATTAATTCTTTCCAACTTGACTTATATGTTGAGTGTTATTCCAATTAAAATATCAATGAGATTTTTTAAAATTTTGAAATGATTATTCTATAGCTCAGCTGTAAGAATAACAGGCAAAAATACTTAAGAACTTTTGGGGACAGAAGAGTGGCAAATGGGATGTATGGTAAAAACTTGCTCCTCGGGTGGTATGTATCTATTTATATAAATATTAAACTATATTACAAAGCTACAATGACTTATTTTTATATAATTCTAAAGGTCAGGAAGCAACAGTTAGAACTGGACATGGAACAACAGACTGGTTCCAAATAGGAAAAGGAGTACGTCAAGGCTGTATATTGTCACCCTGCTTATTTAACTTATATGCAGAGTACATCATGAGAAACGCTGGGCTGGAAGAAGCACAAGCTGGAATCAAGATTGCCGGGAGAAATATCAATAATCTCAGATATGCAGATGACACCACCCTTATGGCAGAAAGTGAAGAGGAACTCAAAAGCCTCTTGATGAAAGTGAAAGAGGAGAGTGAAAAAGTTGACTTAAAGCTCAACATTCAGAAAACGAAGATCATGGCATCCGGTCCCATCACTTCATGGGAAGTGGATGGGGAAACAGTGGAAACAGTGTCAGACTGTATTTTTTTGGGCTCCAAAATCACTGCAGATGGTGACTGCAGCCATGAAAGTAAAAGACGCTTACTCCTTGGAAGAAAAGTTATGACCAACCTAGATAGCGTATTGAAAAGCAGAGACATTACTTTGCGAACAAAGGTCCATCTAGTCAAGGCTCTGGTTTTTCCAGTGGTCATGTATGGATGCGAGAGTTGGACTGTGAAGAAAGCTGAGCGCCGAAGAATTGATGCTTTTGAACTGTGGTGTTGGAGAAGACTCTTGAGAGTCCCTTGGACTGCAAGGAGAGCCAACCAGTCCATTCTGAAGGAGATCAGCCCTGGGATTTCTTTGGAAGGAATGATGCTACAGCTGAAACTCCAATACTTAGGCCACCTGATGCGAAGAGTTGACTCATTGGAAAAACTCTGATGCTGGGAGGGATTGGGGGCAGGAGGAGAAGGGGACGACAGAGGATGAGATGGCTGGATGGCATCACTGACTCGATGGACTTGAGTCTGAGTGAACTCCGGGAGTTGGTGATGGACAGGGAGGCCTGGGGTGCTGAGATTCATGGGGTCGGACATGACTGAGCGACTGAACTGAACTGAACTGAAAGGTTACTTTCCATTTACAGTTATTACAAAGTAATGGCTGTATTTCCCCTGTTGTACACTACATCCTTGAGCCTATCTTATACCCAGTACCTTGAACCTCCCACTCCCCCACCACTATATTGCACCCCAACTGATAACCACTCGTTTGTTCTCTATATCTGAGAGTCTACTTCTTTTATGCTATATTCACTGGTTTGTTGTACTTTTAATTTTTATTTATTTTTTTAAAGAACATTTTATATGGACCATTTTTAAAGTCTTTATTGAATTTGTTACAATAATATTTCTGTTTTATATTTTGGCTTTTTGGCCGAGAAGCAGGTGGGATCTTAACTCCCTCACTAGGGATCAAATCCACTTAATCACTGGACCACTGGGGAGATCCCTGTTGAACTTTTTAAGATTCCACATATAAGCGATAGACAATGATTTCTTTTTTTAAATGTAACTCAACAGAGCACAAGAATCAACAGGTAGGGGAAAGCAGTGGTAAGAAGCACTAGCCAAGCAACTGGCCTATTGCTTTGCTCTTCACGGCAGAACTTCTCCAGCTGTCTGCCCCATCATCTCCACTTCCTTACCTCCTGCTCCAGCATGGCCTCCATCCCACTGCAGTCCTGAAACAGCTCCTGTCAAGACCAAGTGCAATGGACCTGAATCTTCTTTCTTGACTTCCCTGAAACAGTAGACACCCTCCATCGCTGTTTCCTCTGTTGCTCACTCCTCTTGGCTCTGGAGACGCTGTGCCTGCCCGGCTCCCCTCCTCTGCTGCTCAGCCTCCTCCACATATGGTATACAGTCTTGCTTAGGCAATCTCATCCAGTAACTTGGCTTTAAATACCAACTCTGACTTCTGGGCTCCAGACTTCTATTGTCTAACCACCTACCTGACATCTCTGCTCAGCTAAGAGATGCTTCTTGTCATGTCCAAAACACAGCTTTATCCCCCAGTCATTTCCCACAAAACACCAGGCAACCTCTCCACCGAGAGAACTTTCCCTTCAGTCTCCCTCATTCTTTCCTATTTTGTGTAATGCTACTACTTTCCCCTCCTCAGTTGACTAACCAAAAATCTAACTGTTTTTCCTGACTCCTCTCTTGCCCTCATCCTTCTATCTAATTCATCAACAAACCCAGGGAGCTTTATCTGTAAAAGCCTTCTCAGTCACCCCTTACCACCCTCTGTCACCATCACTGTCTCACCTAGATTACTGCTTTCTGTTCCCCAGCCCCCAGCAATGACTGATCCTTTCACTGTCTCCATTCAGTCCAGTTCAGTCCCTCAGTCATGTCTGACTCTTTGTGACCCCATGGACTGCAGCACGCCAGGCTTCCCTGTCTATCACCAACTCCTGGAGCTGACTCAAACTCATGTCCATTGAGTTGGTGATGCCATCCAGCCATCTCATCATTTGTCATCCCCTTCTCCTCCCATCTTCAATCTTTCTCAGCATCAGGATCTTTTCAAATGAGTCAGTTCTTTGCATCAGGTGGCCAAATATGTTTTACCTTTTCAAAAATGTCATTTGGTTGAAATCATATAGTATGTAGCCTTTTCAAACTGGTTTCCTTCATTGAGAAATATGTGTCTAAGTTTCCTCCTTGTCTCATGGCTCAATAGCTCTTTTCTTCCTAGTGCTGAAGGATACCCCATTGTCTGGATGAACCACAGTTTAGTTATCCATTCTCACATTATCACATTTACTTATCCATCCACCTACTAAAGAACATCTCGGTTACCTCCCAAGTTTTGGCAGTTATGATAGAGCTGCCACAACATTCATAGGCAGGTTTTTGTATGGGCATATGTTTTCAGTTCATTTGGGTAAATATCAAGGAACACAATTGTTAGATCATATGGTAAGAAAGTGTTTTGAAACAACCAGTCTCCCCACTTTGCATTCCCACCAGCAGTGAATGAGAGTTTCTGTTTCTCCACATGCTCAATAGCATTTGGTGATGTCAGTGTTTCAGATTTTAGCCCTTCTAATAAATATGTAACAGAATCTCATTGCTTTTTTAGTTTTGAATTCCCTGATAACATAGGATGTCGAGCACCTTTTCCTTTGCTTATTTGCCATCTTCTCAGTGAGATGTCTTTCAATTCTTTTGCTCATTTTAAAATTGAGCTATTTCCTTTTCTTGTTGAGTTTTAAGAATTCTTTGTATACTTTAGATGATAGTCCTTTATCAGATACGTCTTTTGCAAATACTTTCCCTCCGTGAAAACTCAGTGATATGTCCAAACTTTACTTTTTAACCAGAAAAATAGAGCTTTTCACGTTCAGTACAACATGCATCACCCAGGCAAGTGCTTCAACACCTTCAACACCTTCAACACCTCCATCACCCAAGAATCCTACAGTCTTCCTGAGTCCCACACTAGGACCCCTCTCAGCTCCTCCCAGTGGCCTGGCTAACGTCTTCCCTCAGACACTGCCCTATCCAGCCTTCCTGAGCCCGGCTGTTCTCTAACACTCCCTCTGAACCTTGCTCTGAGACTTCCTACCCCTTCTCTGCGGACAGAAGATGAGGTCACATTCCAGGGATGCCCCTGGCAGCCATGAGCCAACCACCTGGGAGTGGAGTTTGGTTTGACCCTCAGAGGCAGAAGGGTGGAGGGGCCACAGCAGGAACCATTGAGAAGAGTCAGGTTTCAGGCCTGGGGTAGGGGCTCCTCTGCTCAGCAGGTCAGAACACCTCCCCAGCACCCAGAAGGCCAGTGCCTGCGGCTGATTGCCTGTTTTCTCCAAGAGAGATGAAGACAAATAGGGGCAAAGGAGAAGCAGCATGGTAAGAGAAAGGAGGCTCCAGGAACCAAGCTGGCCCCCAGGGTGGAGGAGCTGGGGCAGGTTGGCAGAGATCCTCCTCAGCGAGTCTCTGCATTTCATCTCTTTGTGTCTTTAGCTCTTGGGGATTAGGAGTGACTGGGACAAGGGTCAGGAAGGTCTGCTGCACACATTACTGTGCAATTTTTTAAAAAAGAAGAGTGCTTTCATCTTTTGACAAGGACAGCTGTTGCCAAATGTCTGCTTTGGGGCTCTCTAGCTCCTTGATTTCTGCAGTCCCTACACTTAACTCAACCTTACTGTTTTCCAGTGATTCAGACTCCTCATTTGCCAAACGGGGATAACAACAACCCTTCCTCCACAGAGTAACTAGTAACTGGGACCACTAGATGAGTCTATATACATGAAATGCATATATATATATATGTATATGTATATATGTATATATGGCTGCGCTGAGTCTTTAGTTGCAGCATGTGGGACCTAGTTCCCTGACCAGGGTTCTAACCCAGGCCTCCTGCATTGAGAGGGCAGAGTCTTAGCCACTGAGCCACCAGGGAAGCCCCCAAAATGCTTTGGATACATAGAAATGGCACACAAAATACTATGGAGCTGTTTGCTGCCATATTACCATGGTGTTATGATTCTAGGGGTGACAAAGCCTCTGGGGTGAGTGGAGGGGTTGAAGTTTGGGGGGAGCATACAGAAGAGACTGGAGGGGGATGGGGTACCAGGAGCAGGTGGGGACGAGTAAGAGACAGAAGTGGCTGGGAGAGGAGGATTATTCCTACCCAGGAAGGGACGGCAAGGTGCACTCTCCCCAGCAGGTAGAAGTAAAGAGGTTGCGGCTGGTAGGAGCAGTGATACCATCTGTGAGGTTGATCTGTTTAAGTTTTATAGGGCAGAGTGGGCCCCAGGGAAAAGTGTCCTGGTTCTAGCATCCCAGTGTAAAAGCACATGCCCTGCTTAGGGCTAAGGTCCCTACTCTGCCCCTCCCATCCTACCCAGACCTTGGGACCACCCAGGATTAGGATCAGAGGGCAGTGGGGGCAAAAGGTTGAGACCCGAAACTGGGGCTCGGCCCCTCCTCCCACACAAACAGGGGTTAGAGCAAACCACAGCTGGGCTTTGGTTTCTGACAGCAGAAAGCCTCCCCACAAGGGCCAGGAGAACCCAGTCGTTTTCCGCAGCAGGGGAGTGGAGACCCGCAGCCCAAGCGCCTCTGTCTGTCACTTTTCCAACCTCCTGGCGATGCCCCCAGCCCTCAGGTGCTGGGAGGAACAGAGAAGCAGCTGAGGGGCCCATGGGGCCGGGGTGGGGATGACCACAGCCACCGCAGCAGCACCCACGTGAGGTCTGGCCAGGGCATAGATGGGGGGAGGCCCCATACTCAACCTCTATTGCCAGAGGAGAAGCCAGCAGCCCCAACCTGGAGCCAGCTTCTCCTGCAGCCGGCTGAGGAACCTCACAGCAATCTCCTGTCCTCATCTCAGATCTCTTCCTTTCCTGAGACCTGATGCCTTCATTATGTAAATGGCGAAGTTGACACCGGGGACTCACTTCTACCTTACCTGCCACAGCACCTTGGCTGGCTGAGGAAGGAGGGAGCGGACAGGCTCCAGGCTTGGGGCTGCCCGGTTGGATGCCCTGGGGTCCCCTCACCCTGAAACATGGGCTGTGGGTACAAGTGGCCCATGGTCTATGTGTTTCTGTGCTCTGGGCCCTACTCCCAGCACAGGTGTAACCTCTGATCAGGTTGCCTGTGGGAGGGGGGCTGGTGAGGTTTCTTGCAAAACTTTTCTAGGAAGAAAGACAAGGGTGAGGGGCAAATCAGAAATACTGTTGCCTCAGGCAGTTGGAGCAGATTGTTTATAACAAGTATCTTGTTTCACAATGTGAAATAAGCGATTCATCAAACTCTATCATTAACAGTAACGGTGATAATAATAATAACAACTAATAATGTGTCCGAAGAAGCCTCACTGGGGAACCAGGAGGGCAGTGTTCTAGTCCTGGCTCGGGCAGAGCTGTGAGGAATGCTCACTTTTCCCTTTGGGCTGGGTTGATGCTGATAGGAGGGTGAAGTCATGTCTGCAGGGTAAGGACAGGAAAAACTTGAAGGGTGGAGACCGCCAGGAGCCTTGGGGCAGGCAGGGGCTCGGGAGGTGATAAGGGAAGTCAGAGTGGACACTGAGATACGGGGAGTGGGGGAGAGGTGGGGGTGACATGGGAGGAGGGCAGAGAGTGACATCCTGTGTGAAAGTGAAAGTGTTAGTCACGAAGTTGAGTCCACCTCCTTTCGATCCCATGGTCTGTAGCCCTCCAGGCTTCTCTGTCCATGGAATCCTCCAGGCAAGAAGACTGGAGTGGGTAGCCATGCCCTTCTCCAGGGGATCTTCCCAACCCAGGGATCAAACCTTCGTCTTCTGCATTGCAGGCAGATTCTTTACTGTCTGAGCCACCAAGGAAGCCACCACTTCCGTACTGTGGAAGTGCAGAAAATACTGAATCGTGGACTGAATACAGGGGAGAGTGCAATACAAACCAACCCTCATCCCAGCATCTCCTCACAGCCTCCTTGGCCTCGGCCCCTGGTGCTGGGTGAATCTTTGCAGAAGGCTGGTTCAGAGAAGGGACCCAGAAAAGGCGGGTGAGGACCAGCCAGAGCAGGGTTTGTTGATCCTCGGAGGTCAACCCCCTTCTAAGAATCTGGTGCTTCCTCAGCCCAGAAAAATAGACAACCTTACATGCATGGCGGGGGTCTGCCAGAGCCCACAAAACCCAGCCCACAAAATCCTCTCTCTTCTTGCCATCCTGACATTGCGTATGTGCCTACTCCTCCACGCCCCATGCCAGCGCCCCAGGAGCTAAGACACAACCCCCTGCTTCGGGGCAGCCTGTGGGCCAGACCAAGATGCAAACCCAAGGGGCTCAGAGCTAAAGCATAGTGGCCGGTGGGAATTCCCAGAAGGGAGGGGTTCGTTTCCAATCTGGGGAAGCAACCTTGGGAGCACAGCGAGCCCACAGGCTCTGGAGTCCGCAAGCTCTCCGTCATACAGTGGGGATCTGGAACCACCTCTTAGGAATGGTGTGGTACACAGTGTCTACTGTATTTCAATATGTATTTCTTTGGCTGCGCTGGGTCTTGGTTGTAGCATGCAGGGTCTTCCATCTTTGCCGAGGCACACAGGAGCTTCAAGCTGTGGCATGTGAACTCTTATTTAGGATCTAATTCCCCGACCAGGGATTGAACCCAGGGCCTCCTGTATTGGGAGCGGGGAGTGTTAGGCACTGGACCACCAGGGAAGTCCCTTGTCTGTGGTATTTAGCAGAGAGCAGGGTTCAGGTAAAAGGGCCATAAACACAGAGGAGGTGAGCATCCTGCTGGTATGGTAAGCTGAATGACGGCCCTCCAAAAATGCCCATGTCCTAGTCACTGGAACCTGTGACTCTCACACGGCCAAAGGGACTCTGCAGATGAGACTACATCAAAGGTTTCAAGGCGGGCCGTTATTATGGATTATCCAGGTGGAGTGATGATTATAAGAGTCTTCCAGGGAGGCTTCCCTAGTGGCTCAGATGGTAAAGCGTCTGCCTGAAATATGGAGGACTGGGGTTCAATCCTGGGTTGGAAAGATCCCTTGGAGAAGGAAATGGCAACCCACTCCAGTATTCTTGCCTGGAAAATTCCATGGACGAAGGAGCCTGGTGGGCTACACAGTCCATGGGGTCGCAAAGAGTCAGACACGACTGAGCGACTTCACTTTTCACTTTCCAGGGAGGCAGGAGTATCAGTTGGAGCAGATGTGACCGTGGGAGCCGAGGTCAGAAAGGCAGTGTGGTTTGAAGATGACGCACTGCTGGCTTTAAGGATGCAGGAAGGGGCCCAGAGCTGAAGAATTCAGGTGGTCTCTAGAAGCTAGAAAAGGCAAGGGAGTTTTCTCTCTTCTAGGGCCTCCAGAAGGAACAGAGGCCAGGGACTTCCCTGGTGGTTCAGTGGTTAAGACTCCCTGTTTCCAGTGCAGGGGATAAAGGTTTGATCCCCGATCAGGATCTCACATGCCATGCAGCATAGCCAAAAAGAAAAAAAGAAAAACCAGAAGGAACACAGCCTGGAGGATCCATTTTCAACTTCAGACTTCCAGAACTATAAGATAGAACATTTGTGTTGTTTTATTAGAAGATAAACTCGTGGTAATTTGTTACAGCAGCCACAGTAAACTAATACACCAGGCCTTGCCGGGGAAGCCCAGATCCGGTTGTGATGCAGGAGGGAGGTTGCAGGGGGCATTTTTCAGCCCACAGGGCGAGGAGTGAGACTCTGATGGGAGGGAGGAGGGGCCAGGCACCGAGTGCTCAGCCCGTGACCTCACCCTTGGCCAGCCAAGCTGCCCTGGCATCCGGACGCCTGTCAGCCCGGGGTTACATGCCTCACTGGGCCAGAAAGGGATCCCTGTGTAGCCAGGCCCCAGGCAAGGGTGGGGGTGTGGCAGAGAAGGCTGGTGCCAGGGGAGGGAGCCCCATCAACCCCCAGGGCTGCAGAGGCCACACGAGTAAAGGGGGTGGGGAGAGGCCAGCAGGGGCTGGTGAGGAGCCCGGACACCCAGGCCCCCCTGCCGGCTCAGTCCCACTCTGCTTCTCTCCTGCGGGGCAAAAAACTCTCCGTTCCTCTCCTCTTTTTCCTTCTCCACCCCTGGAATCCCCTGGGAAAGTGGGAGGAGGAGGGACTTGGGGCCTAGAGAGCAAGCGATGGTGTCACAATCTCAGTTCAGTGGCTGAGTAGCTGGGTGACCTTGGGCAAATCCCTTTGCCTCTCTGGGCCTGTTTTCTCCTCTGGAATTGAGGACACAGTCTCCACTTCATGGGGCTATATTAAATGACATAACACAGGCCAATACAGTGCCCAGCATATGGCAAACCCTCCAAAGGCATCATATGTTATCATATGTATACATGCCACTGCCCACAGATAGAACATCAAGTTTATCTGCCCAGCCAGGTGCCAGGTTCCGCCAGGGGAACATGGTGTCCTGTCCATCTTTGTATCTCAGCACTGCTCTACTTACCGGTGTGTATTAGGCGATGCATATGTGTTGTACTTAATCATTCACTCACGCAGAGAGTATGTTTGTGATTGTTATGAAAAACAGCAAAGGAAGAAGAGGGAATGCCAGCAGTGGGGGTAGGGTGGTGGTTTGCTGCTTCATACAGGGTGTCAGAGAGAAGGCTGTCTCACAAGAGGCAGCTGGAGTAGAGACTCGAGGGACGTGAAGAAGTGAGCCCCGTGGGTTTCTGGGGAAATGGAGGGCTCTGGCTGGGTGGAAGCACTGGAGAATAGCAAGGCTTGTGAGGTGGGATCAGAGCAGGTGAGGGCAGAGGGAGAGAAAACCAGGTCTGGCATAGAGGGGCTGGATCACACAGGGCCTTGTAGGCCACAGTAGACTGAGCCTTACTCGCTGAGCCTGAGGGGGCCTTCTTGGTGAAGCCTTGCTGCTTGGGAGAGGCCCCCAAGGGCCCTGGGAAGCAGTGCTCCGCCTCCCATTGGGCTTCTAGGAGGGGATCATAGGGGCACCCCTAGAGTCAGGCCACTGCCTGAGGAGAGGCAAAGACCCTAGTGCGCACCCCAGCCCCCCTTACTGTGACTCCTCACACTCAGAAATGACCTGTGGGCTGGGGGACCCAGGATGTTTTTAAACCTAGGGTTTGGATTCTGGACTAAGCTCCATCCATGTCACTCACAAGTTTCTGGCTACATTTTTAGCTTTTTTAATAAAATTTTTTTAAATACAGAAAGCAGAAGTTTTCACAGCGCAGAAGTGTGCCAGGGGTTTGGCACTCTTGTCTGTGCCCACCTGCCCCGCCCTGGCCCGCTGGCCCCATTCCCTGGGCAGATTCACACCCAGGAACCCTTTCACTAACAGACCAGGTCACACACACAGTGGCACTGTAACAGACTGCCACACGCACACTCTCACTCACCTGTGGGTTTTGGGTTCCGTTCACTTGGGCCTTTTAACTTTACAGGGTCAGTTCTGCTTTGCCCCTCCTTTTGTATGGAGTTCCATCTGAGGGATTTCACCTCCTGCTTCAGTCCCAAGGCCTCCTGAACCTTACGTGATACACCCCAAGTCATCTATGTTTCTTATATTATTATTGATAATAATCATAATATTATTATGTAATACATTTATAAGAAATGGAAAAAAAAAAGAGAGACTGGGCTTTACTTTGGCACCAGGGGTGCCTGGCCTCCGGAAGGCTTTGAAGAGAGGCATGAGTTGCGCTGGCTTATGTTTTAAAAGAATCACCTGGGACTTCCCTGGTGGTCCAGTGGCTGACACTCCGCACTGCCAATGCAGGAGGCCCGGGTTCGATCCCTAGTCAGGGAACTAGATTCCACATGCCACAACTAAGAGTTTGCATGCTACAACTAACGATCCTTCATGCTGCAACTAAGACCTGGTACAGCCGAATAAATAAATAAAATAAAAACTGTTTTAAAAAATAAAAGAATCACCTGGCTGCTGTGTTGGGAAGATTCTGTAGGGAGACAACACGGGCGGCTGGGAGAACGGGAGCTCACTGCAGGAACCCAGGCAAGAGATGGCGATGGCTTGGGCCAGCATTGCTATGGGAGAGAGTGGAGGAAGCGGTCAGACTGAAGATATATTATGAATACAGTGAAGACAGGATTTGCTGATGGATTAAACATGGGGTGTAGGAATTGAGGGTGGCTCCAACAGTTTGGATGCGGGTTGTTATTATTTGTTTATCTGAGCAACTAGGAAAATAGAATTGCTATTTTTTGAGATGGGGCAAGTTTAAGGAGAACCAGGTCTGGGAGGACGGTGAGGGAGTGTGGTGATTAATTTTATGTGTTAACCTGACTGGGCCATGTGGTCCCCAGGTATTTGGTCACACATTCTGGGTGTTTGTGCATGTATTTCTGGATGGGATGAACACCTGAATCTGCAAGACTGGGTAAGGTGGATTGTCCTTCCCAGTGGGGGTGGGCTTCATCCAATCTGCTGAAGGCCTGAAGAGAACAACGACAACAAAAGGCTAAGAGAGCATTTGCTCCCTCTGCCTAAGTCCTTGAACTCAGACATAGATCTCTTCCTGCTTTTGGAACTGGACTCAGGCTGGATGGCTCTCCCAGTTCTCAGGCGTAAATAAATATTGTGTATATATGTCCTATTGGTTCTGTTTCATTGGACACACAACAGAGTCAGAAGTTGGGGTGCTGCTTCTGTTCAGCATGAGATCCTACTCAGTATCCTGAAGGAGATGGGGAGTAGGCAGAGATACGAGATCACGAGGCAGTGAGAGCCGAATCGATCACTGAACTGAATCCTCCCAATCTCTGTCCTCCCCCCGCCAATATTTATTTATTTGGCTGCACCAGGTCTTAGTTGCGGCATGTGGGATCTAGTTCCCTGACCATGGGTTGAACCTGCAATGAGAGCTTGGAGTCTTAGTCACTGGACCACCAGGGAAGTCCCCCAGTCTCTGTCCCTTGACCCAGCGGAAGTTGCTTTTCTCCTCTGCACAGCTGCTGAAGCATCCTTTCCTGATTCTTCTCCCCAGAATAGTCCTGGGCTCCAGCTTTGCGTCCTGCTTAGAGAGTCACCTGTCTTTGGTTTCCCTAGAGGGTTCACATAACCCCCAAGAAGCCCTAAATCCCCTCCCCTCCAACTGTGCGGTCCTCTGACAGAGGGGCCCTACAAGATGAGGGAGCCCTGAATAGAGAACTACCACACCCACACCAGGCAAGAACAGCTGGGCTGGAGGGGGTGGGCTTCTCTTCACTGCTCTCTCCTGTTCTCCCAACAGGTCTGGGCCCCAGAAGCACCCCCTACGCCAGCTTCTCTTGTGGGGTTGGACCCTTCACACAGGACCAGGAGGTGCAGTGGAAGGGAAGGGTCATCCAGGCAGGTCCAGCTTCCTAACTGGGCACACCTCTCATTACTGGTGACCTGGGCAAGACACTTTGTCTCTCTGAGCCTCATTCTCCCCATCCACAACACAGGGATACATGTGAGTGCCTTACAGTATAGCTGAGGGTGGGATGCACCTGCCGCAGTGACCTGTCCTTAGCAAAATGACAGCAGAGAACAGGTCTTTCGAGTCTTCTCTCATCCTCAGCCAGCCTCTATCCTTTCTGAGATTAGATTATTTAACCCCCAGCCTGTCCTTCAGAAACCAAATATTTACTAGGGACACGGGCAACCAGGGAACGGTTGCCAAGGGCAGGGCTTTCTGAAAGGCTGCCCGTCGCCCAGGAAACTGCCCCACTCTGGTTCCCTGGGGTCCAGCAGGTCGATGGATTCTGGTGCCACCTGCTGGATATTGTGCCACACTGCTCCTAAAGCATCCACACGCGGGAGTCCCCCCATCCCCGGGCAGGGAACACCCTCTGCCCCGCCCCTCTTCTCGCCCCAGCATCTCCACCGTGAAAAGTCCTTCCTACTTCTTGTCCCTAGGTTTTCCCAGAGACTAGAAGAACGGAAAGGAGCTGGAAGCACTGTGAACCACGGGGAGCGGTGGGAGGAGCAGTGTCCTTCCTGGAGAACGGCGAGGATCGAGGAGCAGGACTCCCGGTGGTGCGGGGTCCGAAGGAAACCCCTCCCCTTAATAGGCTTCCTGAAGCTCCGACTCCGCAGTGCAGACACACGTTTCGCTTCTCTTTCGTTCGCTTCCCACCGAGAGCAGCGGCGGGGTGGGGAGTAAGAGGTTAACATGGGGTGGGAGAATGACGTGTAAGGTCACAGCCAGGTCCTTACGCAACATCTCCTCCTGGCTCCCTCCTCCTTGCCAGCCGCTCAGCCCCTGATGCTCTAGTGTGGACTTCGCTTTTCTTCCCTGGGGAGAAACTGCCTACCTACCTTGACAGCATGTCAGACCAACCCCACCTCCCAACCCCCACCGTGGAGCCTCCGATCACCCTACTTCAAAGGGAATCCTCAGTGCAGACCAGGTCTCCTGAGTTGGATTCCTGCCTGGGGCAGCCCCTGTACCTGGCCATCCTGAGGTCAGCCTGCCCTGAAAAGTGAAGGGTGAGGTGGAGCCGCTGCTGAGTGTGTGTGTGTGTGTGTGTGTGTGTGTGTGTGTGTGTGTGTGTGTGTGTTGGGGGGTGATAAAAAGACAAGAAGCTGTTGGGGTGCCTGTGGATGGCTCCTCTTTCCCTGGTTAGGATCACAAGCAGAGAAACTGAGGCAGAGGCACTTAGGAAAGGCTGGTCTCTACCTACCTGTCCCAGGGGAATACTGCACCTTGCAACCCACATGCCTCCCCCCAGACTTTTATCTGGGCTGGGGATGTCGCTGACTTGTGAGCCAGACACCCTGGCTCCCAGCCCAGAAGCTCATGTTGCCAATGTGCTTAAGAAGGGTGGGGGATGGAGCAGGAAGTTGGGGACCAAGGTCTCCCAGGGGTGGAGCAGGAAGTTGGGGACCAAGGTCTCCCAAGTCACAGACCCCTCCCACCTTCCCTCCGGAGCTGAGTGGCAGGGAAGGGAAAGGAGGCTGATGGAGGTGAGTCCACATCCTGCAGGCGAGGGGCGCTGCCCTGAGGACAGTAGGTATGGGGAGCGGAGTCAGGGAGCAGGGCCCCGGGAGAGGTTATGGGGTAGGGGGGCCTGCATGCTTTGACTCTGGTACTACCCTCTGACTCCAAACTCCCCTCAGCTGATGGCAGAAGGGCTGCTGGGAGTGCACTGGGGTGGATAGACTTGGCCCCTCAACTTCCAAATGGTGTGCGTGTAAAGCAGAGAGGCAATCAGAGAGGCTGGGGTGGATAGACTTGGCCCCTCAACTTCCAAATGGTGTGCATGTAAAGCAGAGAGGCAATCAGAGAGGCTGGGGTGGATAGACTTGGCCCCTCAACTTCCAAATGGTGTGCGTGTAAAGCAGAGAGGCAATCAGAGAGGCTGGGGTGGGAATTCAATGCTCTTCTGAAGAGTCGAGGGAGATGCTGCCTTACCCCCACTCCCCATGGCTGGTCCCTCCTCCTCTCCAGACCCCACTCCTGGGTATGAGGAGAGCCGGAGGGCAGGGGTGGACAAGGGATTGAGGGAGAGATTGAGGGCAGCTGGGGTATTGACCCCTCCTCTCCGGGCTGACTGCCCAGCTCCCGGAAGAGCATTAGAACCGCAGAAGCTTAAAGGGCCCTCTGAGAGCTAATCCCAGCCGCAGCCGCAGCCATCTGAGAGCGGATGTGTGTGGAGGAAACGCGGGGGCGAGCGGAGGCCCACCTACCACTCCTCCTTCCTATGGCCTCCAGGGTGCAGCCATGGCCCCGCTGCTCCCCGCCGATGTGACGGTGACCCAGCTCTCCCGCTCCATCCACCTGTACTGCAGGCCGGGCCCAGCGGGGTCTCCAGGGCCCCGCCCACTGCTCCTGCTCCTGCCGTGGCTGGGGGCGAGGCCAGCTGCCCAGGGCAAGTACCTGCAGCTGTACCTGGCCTGCGGCTTCGACGTGCTGGCCGTGGAGAGCGCGCTGAGCCACTTCCTGTGCCCACGCCAGGGCCTGAGGTGGGCTGCCCACGTGCTGGCACTGCTGCAGGGGCCTGGGGCCCTGGCCAGCCGCCCACTGGTGGTGCACGCACTCTCCCTGGGTGGCTACACCTTTGCACAGATGCTCCTGCTCATGGGCCAGGACCTGGGGCGCCACGGCAGCGTGGCCCAGCGCCTGAAGGGCCATATTTTCGACAGCCTGGTGGTGGGCAGCCTGGACCGCATGGCGCTGGGTGAGTGTACTGGGGCAAGGGTGAGGGGGCACCTGGGCCACACAAGCCAGGATGGACTCCAGGTGGATGGACAGGTCTGCTGACCAATGGGCCTGTGATCTAAGTGTCCCAGAGGTGTCTCGAGTCTCTGACAGTCCCACCTGATGTGGCCTTCCTACCTGGAGTGTCGGTCGTCTTGTCCCACCTGGGCCTTCCCCACTGTGGTTGAAAATACAACCCAGAGTGAGCGTGCTGCCTGGGTCCAACCTGGCACGCCTTTAACTCCAGCCTGTATTAAGACTAATTTACTGAGCACCTGTAACTTTCCGTATATACTCACATAATCCCCACATTGGGACCATGAAATAGGTGTGGTGCCTTTTGAAATTCTTTTCTTGCGACACAAGCTTTGGAAAGAGTCTCAGCAATCATGTACAGCTGACCCATGAACAGGGTTTTTTTAACTGCTATGTGGGTCCATTATATGGGGTTTTTTTCAGTAAATACGTATTATAGCACTACAATTTGAGGCTGGTTGAATCTGCAGATGTGGAATTGCACATATGGAGGCCCGAGTATGAAGTTACCTCTGATTTTCAACTGCGTGAAGGGTCAGCACCCCTAAACCCTGCAGTGTTCAAGAGCCAACTGTGATTGGGTGCACGGGTTTCCTCCAAAACAGTGATTCTGAAACTTTGGTGAGTCTCAGAATCACCTCGTGCTGAATCCTACTTCCAGGAGCCTGGGCCTGTGGGTCCTAGATCTAGGTGGTTTCTGTTACACACTAGTTTCAGGACCACTGTGCTCTTCCTTCCTCTAAAGGACCAAACTAACATACCTCAAGTAACAAAGTAACTGCTCACAAAAGAATTGGACACAATTTAGTAAAGAAACTGCCTATAATGTGGAATACTTGGGTCAGATCCCTGGGTTGGGAAGATCCCCTGGAGTAAGGGATTGGCTACCCACCCCAGTATTCTTGCCTGGAGAATTCCATGGACAGAGGATCCTGGCGGGCTACAGTCCATAGGATCACAAAGACTTGGACAGGACTGAGCGACTAACATTCTCACTTTAACGACTAAACAACAACCAAAAAAAACATCCCATGGGTCAGTTCTAATTGACCAGTTAGGTCTAACTCAAAAGGAGAATTCACCCTTGATGCAGAGTGACTTGGCATTTCTCTAAAAACCCTTAGATCTTTGCCTTTTCAATTGCTGGTCAAACTGCTTCCTGTATGGTTTTTGTAAAGCAATGTGCAAGACTATCTGTGAAACACGGCCTTGTTCTGGTCCATCCTCTCTTCTCTTTTACCATCCCCGGGTACCTGGATTTCCTTCTCCCACCCAGTCAGGTCACCTCAGACTCCAAGGTGCTCACCAAGACCGCAGATTCCAGGGCATAAGGCCTCAGGGGACCCTCAATGACCCGGTCACTTTGCAACTCCAGGAGCAGTTGTTGAACCAATTCTGAACCCACCCAACATCTTACCACCTTGATCTTTCCTTCTCGTCCCTGAAGATGTCACAAAGCTGGAAAATACCAGAGAGAGAGGCTGGGTCCTGACCACGTGGCTCTTTTAGGAATGGCCTGGGAAAGGGCAGGGACCAGCAGGCCAAGTGTGGGCTGAGGCCACCTCTCCCTGGCAGTCATGGGGCTGTTTCCAGCTCTCCACTACTCACAACTAGGGCCTTCTGCCCTCTGCTCCTTCCTGTCACTAGAGCATTCCCAGGCCACCTTCCTTGCCTCTGCCCAGAATGGGGTCTGTACCAGGCAGGACAGCTGGGTGCCCACTGACCAACTACAACAAAGGCAGAGAAGGCAGTGTTTCTGTCCCAGGACCCCCAGCTCTAGGGATCCTCAGCAGTCCGTGTGTCAGTGCTGTCCCCCACTCCCAGGAGGCAGGGCCTGAGCCGCATATGACAACAGGTGCTAACCTCCTCCTCCTGGAACCCACAGGTGTGTCTCAGCTGATGAAGCCACAGGCCCTGGGCCCAGTGGTCAGGGCCACAGCCATGTTCTACTTCCACCTGTGTCCCAGCTGTACCATCCGGCATTATGAGGCTGCGGTGGCCGCGTTCCAGCAGCCACCCGTCAGGCCCCCGACACTTGTCTACTATAGTCTGGATGATCCCCTCTGTGACAGTGCCTGCCTGCAGGAGCTGCTGGCCGCCTGGCAGCGGCTGGGCATGCCGGTGTGGGTGCAGGCCTGGGAGACCTCGCGCCATGCGGCCCACCTGCGCCAGCACCCCCTGGAGTACAGCAGCACCCTCGCCACCTTCCTGGGGAGGCTCGGCCTTGTGGCCCCCGCAGCCCGGCTCTGATGGCACTCTGGGCTCCAGCTCCCCACTGGGATGGGGGCCAGCAGTCCAGTGGACAGGGGACGGAGACAGGACAGCAGAGGCGCTGAAACCTCTTGATTTATTCAGATTATTTTAACATACAATGACGCGACTGTGGCCCCCAAAGTGTGCAAAGTTAAAGCCTTCAACTGCAGCTGAGAGGAGAGGGCAGGGACGGTACACCCGGGCATGGGGGCCAGTCGGGAATGGTGGGCAGCCTCCTCCCCAGGGCCAGGGACGGGCAGCCTGAGGAGCAGGGCTGGGGAGTCCTGGCAAGGGGAAGGGGGCAGAGACTTCCCTCCGGCCTAGGTCAGGCCTGCTGAGGGCGCAGCAGCCTGGGAAGGGGCCGGAGGCAGGCCAGGAGAGCACCATTTTTGGGGTGGGGGGGTGCCCTACGGGAGAAGCCAGGAGGGGCCACTGGTCCCAGGGGTGGGAGCCGGGCCGGAGCAGGCTGCAGCGAGAAAGACCTGAGGCAGGCACAGGGCCTGAGAGTCCAGGCTGGCTGGGCTCAGAGGGGTGCTGAAGAACGGGGAACCTGGGAGGACTCCCAGGGCAAGCCAGCCCAGGAGCAGTCCTGACTCTGCAGGGGTGGAGGGGACTGGGGCTGGGGAGTAGGGGGCAGGGGGAGGCCCAAGGAAGGGCAGTGGACACTCAGGGCCCACCCCCGCCTCTCTCCCTGGAAAAGGAGCCGGGGAAGCAGCAGTGCAAGTCTGAGGACTGCTCAGTTACGGAGGGAGGCTGCGCCCAAAGCCGAGCCCTGGGGCACGCCTCCTCCGCTGCCTGGGCCGCCGGCACCACCGTCCTCAGTACAGCCGCTTCTCGTAACTGCGGGCACAAAGGCAGAGCGAAAACCCAGAGTGGGCGTGCGGGAAGCGGGCCCCGCCTTCCCAGAGCCCCTTGCCCAGGCTGGCCCTGGGCTGCCAGGTGGCCCCCAGACTCAGGGGAGGCAGTAAGCTGCTGCTGAAGCCCCTGCCCCTCAGCCACGGTGGGGGGTCGGGGGTGGGAAGAGACAGGAAGCAAGCCCAGTGCCTCTGTTCATCCACTTCAGGCCAAGGCTCCCAGAAGAGCCAGGCCAGGCCCAGAGACAGCCATGCTCCTCGGGCCACAGCTGGTGGAGGGTCTGTCCTCAGGGCCGGGGTGGAGGTGGCTAAGGACAGCACGGCCCATCCTCACAGGAAGAGGTCAGACCAAGCCGGGGCTCTGCCGCTCACATCTCCACCCACCCATGCAGGCGCAGTGGCCTGAGCCCCCTGTGGTCACTGGGTCCGGTCCCAGACAGGACAGCCTCAGGCCTGTGGTCAGGGACGCCTCTCTGCACCCCAGGAAGGGACACTTCCCCTGCAGGGGAGGCCAAGGCCAGCTGCCCCCACCAGGATGTAGTCCTAGGGTCCAAGTCCCATGATGACACCCCAGCTCCACCTCCAGCCCAGCGCCCCCCACCCCAGCCCAGGCCCCACCCAGACTGCCCCCTGCTCTACTCTACGCTTGGCCCCGGGCAGCGCAGTTACTTACACGGCAGAAAGGTATAGCTATGGGAGGATGGGGCAGAAAGAGACACAGGTTAGATGCCCGCCTCTGCCTGGGGGGACGGGCCCTCTCGATCAGGGCGGGGCTGCATGCCTGCAACTACTGCTGCCAACTAGCGCTACCCCCACCCATGGTCGCCCCAGCACCAGCTCTGGCATCGGTCTCTCTGCCCTTCTCCCTACCAAGGGCTTGCGCCCCCAGCCTCCACTGGCCTGCTTGATGCCACCACCAGCGAGAGCCCAGCACCGCCAGCCCTGCGACCAGCCACCAAGCTTCTGAGCAAGCAAGGGCTGGGAAGCTGGGAGGGACAAATGGTCACATCTCCCGTGCCCAGCTCGGGGGTTGGGGGGTGAGACCACCGAGGGGAGGGGAGGGCCTGCCTGCATGGGGGGCTAAAGGGCGGGGTTCCAGAGTGGGCCAGGCCCTGAAGGAGAGGGTGCTGGGGTCACCCTGCTGCAGCCTCCATCCCTGAAACCTCGGCTCAGCCTCTGAACCACGGCCCCGCCTGCCCGACCCAGGGCCAGCCAGCCAGGGCCAGGAAGCCGCCGCACTTACGAGTGCAGGCCGTGGACGCCGCCCTCGATCTGGGCCGACATGGTCCGCTTCTCAAACTTGAGCTCTCCTGAGTACATCATGGACCTGCCAGCGGGGAGATGGCACCGGTCAGAGGCAGCAAGCAGGGAGGAGAGACAGAGAAAGGAAGCGAGGGGGGTGCCAGGAACCTCCCACTCGCCTCCCACCTGCGGCCCTTGAGTCGCCGCACTCACCGCAGGACAGACAGACTCCGGGCCCCGATGTCCTGGCAGCCGTGCTGGATGCCCGCTATGAGGTAGGGCACGAACTTCTGAATGGAGCCTTTGTCCTGGATGGAGCCTGAGACGCCCTGCGCAATCTTCACCTTGTCCCCCTCGCTGCGTGGAGGGCAGGAAGACTGAGCCCCACTGCCCAGGGCTCAGGGCACCCCACTCCACCTCTCGAGGGTACTGGCAGAGGAGCTACTAGCCAGCAGGCATGCTCAGTCCTTCAGTAGTGTCTGACTCTGTGCGACCCCATGGACTGTAGCCCTCCAGGCTCCTCTGTTCATGGGATTCTCTAGGCAAGAATGCTGGAGTGGGTTGCCATGCCCTCCTCCAGGGGATCTTCCCGACCCAGGGATCGAACCTCTGTTGCTTATGTCTCCTGCATTGGCAGGCAGGTTCTTTACCACCAGCACCCCCGAGGAAGCCCCAGAACGACTCCTAAAGCTGTTACTCTCTGTGCAACAGCGCAAATAAGCGTGGGTTGCTAGTTGTGGCCCCGGCACTGTCTCGGGCCTGTGACTCGTTGCCCTGTGCCTCGGTTTCCAAGCTGTAATATGGAGACTGGGTGCCGCCGTGGGAAGTCAGAGGGTAGGTGCAGACCTAAAGGACTGGAGGCCGATGTGCTGGCCCAAGGCTGGGGAGGGGTGGGGTGGGCAGGCACCTGAAGTAGCGTTTCTGGCTGCTGCTGCTCTTCTCCATGGCGTCCAGCGAGCCCATGCCGCGGTACTTCTTGAGCCTCACACCATCCGAGAAGAAGTATTCGCCGGGGGCCTCCGTGGTGGCCGCGAGCAGGGAACCCATCATCACTGCAGCAGTTGGGGGGTCAGGGTCTCTAGCCCCTGGGCCCTCCAACCACCCCTCGCCGGCCTGCCCCATCCCCAGCGGACCGGCCCCCTCACCTGTGGAGGCTCCGAGGGCCAGCGCCTTAACCACGTGCCCCACGGTCTGGATGCCGCCGTCGGCTATGACTGGGACCCCGAAGCGCCGGGCATACTCAGCCACTTTGTACACGGCAGTGCCCTGGGGCCGACCACAGGCCATCACTGGGGACGGTACACAAGACAGGTGTCAACAGTGTCAACAGCAATAGGGGCCAAGGACAGGCCTCTTGCGCCTTACCTCCACTTGGGGAAAAGGACTGCTCTGGATGTTCACATGGCAAATAAAAATAACAACAGCAGTAGGGTAAATGTCATTCCAGGAACCTGCACCTCCTCACCTACAAGAGCCCTATGGGGACACCAGCGGCTGCATCAGTACTGACCTCAGCCTCGCCTCTCTCCACACACTAGCTACCCCTCACCATTACTAGGGTTAGGTACTCACAGCCTCCTTTGGGATATTGGTTTGTATTTCTTTAAGTTTCATTGTCCAAGACTCTTAAGTATTGATTTCTAAGTGAGAATTCTAAGAAACCGGCACATATCTAGGGAATGGATGCAAAGCTAGATAAAGGAGGAAAGAAGTCTCCTGTGCCTGTACCTCTGTTTTTTTCTTTTCACATCCCCAAGATTTAGAACAACGCCCGACACACAGCAGGTGCTCAACTGCTGCTGCTAAGTCGCTTCAGTCGTGTCCGACTCTGTGCGACCCCATAGACGGCAGCCCACCAGGCTCCCCCGTCCCTGGGATTCTCCAGGCAAGAACACTGGAGTGGGTTGCCATTTCCTTCTCCAACGCATGAAAGTGAAAAGTGAAAATGAAGTCGCTCAGTCGTGTCCGACTCTTAGCGACCTCATGGACTGCAGCCTACCAGGCTCCTCCGTCCATGGGATTTTCCAGGCAAGAGTACTGGAGTGGGGTGCCATTGCCTTCTCCGAGGTGCTCAACTAACATTCCTTAATTTATAGAAGAGGCCTACATCTTACCTCAGGGATCAGCTAATACAGAGGTGGAATGGAGTGGATTGCCATATTCTCCTCCAGGGGATCTTCCCAAACCAGTATTGAACCCTGGTCTCCCACATTGCAGATGGATTCTTTACCATCTGAGTCACCAGGGAAGCCCAGACAGTTAAAAGCAGAGGCTTAAAGACCAAACAGGTCGTGCAGCATTTGGGAGACATGACCCTCACTAAAGGGACCAAATACCTCAGTCCTGGGCCCACCAATTGGGCTTCCCAGACCAGAATCCGAGAAGCAGACTGACACACACCAAAAATTTACAGTCACCTCCTCGGATACCTGTCTCCCCACAAGTCAGTGGGCTAAACAGTCAGTCTGAGCCTGGGTCACTCCTGAACCCCAGGAAGGGGCCTGGCTGAGTGAGCGCTCTGCACACACTCGTGGCAGGAGAGTGAGGCCCTGGGGCCTGATAAAGGCTGGGGGACGTTCGAAGTGCAGCCACTCACGCTCCTCCTGACACTCACCTTCCTGGGTGATGCAGATGGAGCCGCATCCCATGCCCACACGCAGCCCATCCACACCAGCGTCAATCAGGTTCTTGGCCTGAGCTGCTGTCACCACTGGGGAGGGGCAGTCAGAGGGGAGGAAGAGTGTCAGGATGGGTTGCCCCTGCCCTGCCCAAGGGCGTCCTGGGACTCCAGTCCATACCCACCCCCCACCAACCTACTGTGACCAAAGCCCATTCCTGCACCCCCCCCCCCAACCTCCCATGCCAGGAGCAATGCCACCACCAGAGGATGCCAAGTGACACAGAGAGGTTACACGGTGAGGGGGCGAGGGCCAGGATGTGAGCAGGGACCCTGCACTCACCATTGCCCCCAATCACCTGGAGGTGGGGGTACTTCTGCTTAATGTAGTGTACCATGGCGATCTGATACACAGAGTTCCCTTGGGATGAGTCCTGTGGGAAGGGGACCAGGAAAGTTGAGGGTGGAGGCTGAGGGCCCTCACTGAGGGAGGGGGGTTTGGGGAGTCTTGAGTGGACAAACCAATGAAAGCCCTATGAGAATGCGCCCCTGTCTGTTTCTGGGCAGTCACTAGACAACTCTCAGCAGATTCTCAAAGGGGCTTGCCTCTCTCCCAGAGGGTAAGTACTACTCATGGATAGTTGCACAGCAGACAAAGCCCCTTCATACCCACAATATGGACCAGTCCTCACAGCAAAGAGATGGGACCTGGAGTCACATTCTATTCCCACCAACTCACTAACTAAATTACTTAACCTCTTGAAGCTCAGTTTCCCCAACTGACAAATGGGCTTTATAATCAATGAGGATTAACTGAATTCACCTACATAAAGTTCTTAGTGCGGCACCTGGTGAGCCATCGAACTCAATGAGCGCGATAAACATCAAGGTCATGTTATGTACATGCAGAGTGCCCCAGGCGGCTCCTCAGTTAGTTCTAAGCTGTCCCAGTGACCCTCCCAGTTCTGACACTGGGCTTAATTAGAGGTGAAGCTGGGTCTTCCAAAGTAGACTCCACTGAACAGCCCCTTCTCCAGGGCAGTGCCCCTACCAGCACTATGACATCAGCGCCCGCCTGGGTGAGCAGGTCCAGGCGGTATTTGTCATCCTCACGGGTGCCCACAGCCGCCCCGCACAGCAGCTGCTTGTGGGAATCCTTGGAGGCCAGGGGGTAGTCCCGGTTCTTCTTCAGGTCAGTGCGGGCAATGATGGCCACTAACTCATCTCGATCATTGACAATGGGCAGCTTTCCTGACAAGGAACGCAGGAGTGAGATGGAAGAGCAGGCTTCTGGAGGTCGGGTAGGATGGGTAATGAGGATGAAAATAGACCAGGCCAGAGATTCCCCTGCAGTACCCAATGCCACCACTAGGTGACAGCACCCACCCAGGAAGTGTTCCTAGGGACCTGGCCCTCTGCCCAGGGAACAGGAAGCAAAGAAACCCAGTTCCTGGAGCTCTTCCTGCCCTGTGGCTAGGCCGGGCTCCGTGGGCAGCCCCTGCGCACTGGCAGCCCTTCACCTGCTGGGCCACAGGCCACAGTGGTCAAAACCTCCTAGCCAGGGCACAAACGTGAGGTTGTCCTGCCGGGGGGAACATATGTCCCATCCACTGCCACCCCTGAGGACGATCCAGCCTGGGCCACGGGGGCATTTCCCAGTGGCTCCCATAGGGGCCTAATGAATACTATGTCAACTACCCCACTGGCAAATGAATTTAACTGCAGGACTTCTCAGAGCCCTTGATAAAGTAATGAACCATTCCTTATGCAAGATGGGGACACAGAAGCATTCTCTGGCTTTCTAGGACCACAGTGCCCTTTCTTCATGATGAGCGTTTCACAGAACGAGTTGTTTTGAGAAACATACTGTGAAGACGCCAAATAAGGGATGGGATTTCCTAAGCCAGGAAAGAGACCTCAGGAATCATGCTCCAGTCTGAGGTTATTCAGACCTGTCCCCAGCCTGGTTGCAGGGACAACCTGCAAAGCTGTGAAGCAAAAGGGGGCTCTGATGGGAGGCGGGGGTGGGGAGGTGGGTTGTATTTTCCACCTGCTCCCTGGTACCTTTCTTGCTGCGCTGCAGAATCTCATTTGCCTCTTTCAATGTTACACCTGCTGGAGCCACCACCAGCTCATTCCGTGGGGTCATCACCTGTGGGGCCAGGAACATTTGCCTGCAGGTTGGCAGGTGAGAGAGAAGGGAGCCAGGCCTCCCTCTGGTCCCTGGTCACAGGCACCAGCCTGAGGCCCCGGACCTGGGGTCCTCTCTGCCCCCAGCCATACCCTCCCTGCCCCATAGGTACCTCACTGAGAAGGGTGGTGTGGTCCTTCTCGGCAAGGAAGTCGATGTCTCGGGAGGTGACAATGCCCACCAGCTTGCTGCCCATGGTGCCCGTCTCAGTGATGGGGATGCCTGAGAAGCCATGCCGGATCTTGGCCTCCAGCACGTCACCCACGGTATGCGAGGGGCTTAGCACCACGGGGTCCGTGATGAAGCCCTGTTCAAATTTCTGAGGGCAGAGACAGGGGAAGGAAAAGGCTGGAAGAAAGCTGGAGATGGTGTACAGTCTGGCCACAGGGGACAGAATGTACTGGGGCAGGAAGCCAGTGAGCCCTGTGCCCTCACTGGAAGGGCAGACAAGACCCCGCAGGAATCAGCCAGGGAGCGCACGGGCCCACAGACTTGGCAATGGAGGTTTGGGGAGGGGCGAGGGTCTGTGAGGCAGGGGACCACCAGAGGGCATCTTCTTCCTGGGAATGGGCCTGGTACTTGCCTTGACCTTCCGCACCTCATTGGCCTGGAATTCTGGAGTGCAGTTGTGGTGAATGAAACCAATACCGCCCATCAGCTGGGGTAGAAGGGAAGTACAGTTAGAGTCAGCCAGTCGTCCTCACTCTGCCAACCCCACCTCTGATTCCAATTCCTCCTGACGTCCGGCCCACCCTGCTCAGTCCTCCCGGCCCTGGGGTCTCCACCCACGTGCCCAACTCACAGCCATTGCAATGGCCATGTCAGCCTCCGTCACAGTGTCCATGGGGGATGAGATGAGTGGCGTCTTTAGTGTGATCTTCCGAGTCAGGGCTGAAGTCAGATCCTGAGGGTGGAGACATGGTCTACGTGAAAAGTGTTATCATTCATTCAACAAACACTTACTGAGCTCCTGTGTGTGCCTGGCACCGACCCTGGGGATACAGCAGTGAGCAAAGCGAATGACGTCTCTGCTACGTCCTCTGGAGCTTACATTCTACTTGGAAAGAAAAATGACACTCACGAAACATATCCAAGATGATTCTGGTTGGGGTGAAGGCTCCAAAGAAAAGCAAGAGGCAGAATGACCACTGGAGGAAGAATGTGGTGGTTGGTAAAACCTTTCTTGAGGGGATGACAAAGGGAAACTAGTCAAGTAGAAGTCCAGGAGTCTTTCCAGGTCAAGGGAACTGTATGTGAAACCCTGCCTCTGATTCCAGTTCTCCCTGAGGTGCATTTAAGAAAGAAAAAGCTAGCAGAGTAGAGGGAAGGGAGAGAGACGGGGAGGGGAGGGGGGCAAGGATGTGTAGCCTTGAAAGCCTTGGGGAGGAGCTTGGATTCGATTTTGCGATGAGAAGCCACTGGAGGACCACAAGAAGAAGAAAGACATGATCTGATTTGTGTTTCAAAGAGTTCGCTCAGGCTCCAATGTGAAGACGGGATTCTGGTTGACAAGGTCTAGGCAGAGAGACCACTAGGGAGGCTGCTGACGGGTCCAGGTGGGCGATTCTGGGGCCTGGTGAGATGGAGGCATGGGAAGGAGTCTACTAGGCAGCCCATCCGGGGAGAAGGTGACTACCTGTCCATAGCTCAAAGGAGAGGTCAAGATGGCAAGGGTATTCAGGAAGCATCTGCCTGTGAGCAGTAGATAAGGCCGGATTGCAGACGCCTCCGAGATTCAGGCTAACAGCTGTGGATCCTAGCCCCCCAAACCCCCAGACACAGACTTTGCTACATAACTTCCTGGAGACTCAAGGACCCCTACAGTCTATTCCCAGAGTCAGGCCGAGAACCTTGGGCCTGCAGTCTAGAAAACTTGCCTTGTCCTCGCTTATCCTAGCACAGAAGAGCCACAGCCTCCTGACATAGACCAAAGGAAGGAGACCCTTGATGGCCAGTGGGCTTCTTCCATCCCTCTCTTCCTTGCACTCTGCCCAGGATCTGGGACAAAGTCAAGTGTTAGTTGCTCAGCTGTGTCCAACTCTTTGCGACCCCGTGGACCCCATGCAGCCCACCGGGACCCTCTGTCCATAGGGATTTTCTAGGCAAGAGTACTGGAGGGGGTTGCCATTCCCTTCTCCAGGGGATCTTCCTGACTCAGGGATTGGACCTGGGACTTCTGCATTGCAGGCAGATTCTTTACCATTTCAGCCACCAGGGAAGCACCAGCACAAGGCCAGGCTGCTCACTTTCACTTTGTGAAACTGAACAGCCAAACCAAGAAGGCTTCCAGGTTGCTATCACAAAGGGAATATCCAGAATAGTCCTAATGTCCCCTTAACAATCTGTCTGGGTCAGCACTGACTACACAAGCTGGATGTGAGCTTCCCCAACATATAAAAGATCTGGGCACACTCAGGCCCTCTGGCGTTCCATAAGAATCAAACCTGAATAAATATAAATGATAACAGCAACAGAAAAACTTTTTTTTAAATGCATACTAATTCATCATAGGATAACTTTTCCATGAAATGACTAACACCCATTAGCATTTAGCCTCTTGGCTCCTATAATGTTGTTGCGTATTTTTAAAATTTTATTTATTATTTAAAAAAACTTTTTTTTGGCTGTGCTGGGTCTTCCTTGCTACACATGGGCTTTCTCTAGTTGTGGTGAGCAGGGGCTACGCTGCGTTGTGGTGTGAGGGCCTCTCATTTCGGTGGCCTTTCTTGTTGCGGAGCACAGCTTTAGGTGCACAGGCTCAGTAGTTGTGGTTCGCCGGTTCAGTAGTTGTGGTGCACAGGCTTAGTTGCTCTGAGGCGTATGGAATCTTCCCAGACCAGTAATCAAACCTGTGTCTCCTGCATTACCATGCAGATTCTCAAACACTGTGCCACCAGGGAAATTTGGGTTGTCATATGTTAATAGTAGGACTTCCCTAGTGGCTCAGACGGTAAAGCATCTGCCTACAATGCCAGAGACCCGGGTTCAATTCCTGGGTCGGGAAGATCCCCTGGAGAAGGAAATGGCAATCTACTCCAGCACTCTTGCCTGGAAAATCCCATGGACGGAGGAGCCTGATAGGCTACAGTCCGTGGGGTCACAAAGAGTCAGACACGACTGAGCGACTTCACTTTCACTTTTCATGTTAATAGTATAAAGGATATTGGTCATTGACTCGGTTTATTTCTAAGCCCCACCGGTTAAGAGAAGCATTGTTTCCTTGTATTAGACCACAATCTAACTTCTTCAGATCTTCTCACCAGTTCATCTAAGTCATGGATCCACAAACAAGTCTGTCCACCTCTTCCAAAGTTTCCATAATTTTACTGGCTTCTAGGGTATCTTTGTTTAGCACTTCAGAAGAAATCCAGTAAGTAATAAAGCAGCCACACCTTCATCCACCCCACACCCTCCCTGGGCCTTTCTGAACTTCACTGCAGGCCCCAGGCCAGACCCACCTTTCAGGATCCCACTGAATCCCCATCACTGCCTCTAACCCATCAGGCATAATCCACTGCCCACAGCACAAATGGCTACATCCACCTTCCCCAGAAAAATCTCTCTCCCACACCCCTGAGCCAGAGATCGGTGTACTATACCACACACACAGCCCCTCGCCCTTTACTCACCACTTCATCAGCTGTGAAGTCTATGAATCCTGGGAGAATCAGGAAGTCGCTGTGAAGAAAGGAAGTGAGCATTACTGGGTGAGGAGGGGGTTCCTGAAAGGGGCAGGGCCTGCCACTCCAGGGGAAGCAGTGTGTAGCTGGGGAAAGGAGCCGAGTATCTGAACCCTGTGACCTGTTCAGGACTGAACCACCCTCGTGCCCCCTGATAGTTGTCAACCTCAGCCCAGAGAGCTAGAGCCAAATGTGGCACAAACTCTGTAGTCCTGGGGCGCCACCAGGGCAGCTAGCCCCAAACACCCATTGCCTTTAGGGCTCAGAGTTCATCAAGGGACCCAGACATTCCCATAAGGCTGCACCCAGTGGATACAGGGTCTGCCCTTGAAAACTTCTCAGTCTTGGAGGCGGGGAGATGATAAATAAACACGGAAGGCACCTGAGAACAGTGTAGGAGCGCCACCCAGCATGAACACCACACAGCACAGAGCAAGCTGCTCAGCCCAGTGCTGGGGCTGCTGAGTCACACAGGGCTCAGAATGGCACCAAGGGACCCCAGGGGGCTGAGCACGGGGTACATGCCAATAGAGCAGGCATCCCTAACGCTCTGCCCAGTTGGACTGGAGCAACCAACGGACACGGTCTGGGATGGGAAACAAGAGGAAGGGGCCTTATGGTTAGGACCACAACACAGGAGGCCCAGCCAAAGCCTGGCAGTGGCCAACACTAACCTGGGCCATGGTCCCAGCAATCCCCAGAAGAGGGGTACAGGCCTGCCCAGGTGCCGCAAAGCACAGGGCCACAGCCCAGGAGGCCTGACGAGCCTGCAATCTCAGGGCCTTGACAGACACGCCCAAAAGTAAACGTCTCAGGGTGTTCAGGAACACTCCCAACCAGACTAAGCAAAGCAGCAGGCACCCCAGGGCCAGAAGGAGAAGCTACAGGGTGGAAGGGATGAGTGGGGTCTTTAATTTGCCCCAGGGTGTAGAACGACTCCCTGGGAGTGTTCCTGGGAGACACCACTGAAAAATATATCATATATACTCTATCCCACTTCATCAAAGACCACCAAAGAAATAATCTTAACTGCCCCTGTCCCCTGGGGGCCCTTCTGTACAGTGAAGAGGCCTCTGTGGCTCACTTAGAGGCAGGAAAAGAAATGCTGGAGTCTGGGCCCCTTGGCATTTTCTAGGTATCACACATACCCCTTGCCTGGCCCACATCTCAGCTACGCAGACAAGCAAGAGGAGACACTCCTCAGGAATGATTGGGTATCCTGGTGTCCAGGGAAACAGCCTGCCAGGCAGGAGTGCTTATAGGCAAAGGCAGGAGCTAGCAGGGGACAGGGCAAGGATGCTCTTGGTTCAGAGCATCCCTACTCCACCCTAGTCCCAGGTCCTGATGCTCTTTCCTGGCATGGACACAGTCCTGCAGCCAAGAGAAGAGCTAGTGCCAGGCCTGCAGCCAGCAGGACAACTCGCCCAGGGCCCATGGAAAAACACACTAAGCCAGAGGCAAATGGTCTTGTCTTCTTCAAAAATCCTGGGTGGGGAGGGCTTGGGTGGGTGATCGTCAAAGAATACTCCAGCCAAGTGGGGAACACCAGTACTAACTTGTAGGCAGGCAGGGGCACACGTGGAAAGTGGGCTGGACTGGAGGGTGGAAAAAAAGAGCCATCCCAACTGCCCAGCTGGGCACATCCTGGGGGCAACACCCAAGCAGCTGCCTGAGCACCACCACCTCCCCCCCTCACCCCCTGCACCGACTCTTGCCCTCGTGGTGACGCTGGGAGTGAGAGTGTCCTGGACCAAGGTCTGGGGAAAGTCTCCAGAACCACATCTCCTGTTCTCACACGCCCCCAGTGCCCCCTTCATGCGGCCAAGATGCCCCGAGGAAAGAGGAAGGGGGCAAGCCGGACCCGGATCTAGCCAGAAACAGGGCATGGCACTGAGGGCCGCGATGTCGCTGTGCCACGTCCGTCCGTCTGCTCTCGGCGCGGGCCGCCTTCCTTCCCTGGCCCGGCCTTGCCCGTACCCGCCCACCCCCAACCCCCCGCTCGCTCCCGCCGCAGCCCAAGTGGCTCGAATCGGGCCGGGGACACGGGCGTCACCCAGGAGCGAGCGGCGCACTTGCAGGGCCGGGGCCTGGGAGGATCGCGGCGCGTTAGTGCGCGCGCCCAGGTGGGGCTGAGGCCCCCAGCGCTTACTTGTAGGTGAGGCCGTCGGCGTTGGCGAACAGCTGCTGCGCAGTGAGCCCATCCTCGGGCACGTAACCGGTGCCGCCGCTGATCAGGTAGTCCGCCATGCTGCCAGGAGACACCGCGACCCGACATAAACACCCGCGCGGGCCGCCCCGCCGCTGCTGCTGCTGCCGCCGCCGCCGAGGCTGCTGCTGCTGCTGCTGCTGCTGCTGCTGACGCCGCACCACGGCCACGCTGCCGCCGCGGGCTGGGCGGGCCGGGGGCGGGGGCTGCGGCAGCCGCGGGGCGGGCCCCGGGCACCGCCCTCACTCGCACCCCCGTTCCTCCCGCCCCTCCCTCGGGAGCCCGCCGCCTCCGCCCCCAGCAGCACAAAGAGCCCCGCGGAGCCCGGCCCAGCCGCCGCCGCCGCCGCCGCGCGCACGCCCAGGGCCACCCGCAGTGGCACAGCGGCCGCTGGGAACCGAGGCGGCGGAGGGCGTGTGTTCACCGGAGGAGGGGGCGGAGCCAGGTCGGGACACGGCCCCTCCGCCGCTCCAAGTCCCGCCTCTTAGGTTCCCCGCAGCGCCTCCGCCAGGGCCAGCATCCCGGGCCACCCAGGCCACCGACCCCGCGGGCATGAGTCTCCCCGGGGCCCTGCTGCCTAGTCCCAGGGTAACCTCTCACACGGTTTATCTTCCCCAAGACTAAGGCTCAGACTCGAATCAGGGCCCGGAGCCCTGAGGAACTGGTTTGGGCCGGCAGCTGCCCAACACACAGGAGTCTGAGGTTGTATACCTTCTCTGCAGTGCACCCCCACCCTGCTCCCCACAACCGGGCATCATTCCTAGGGGTCAGGCATCTGAACAATGCCAATCCCTGACCTTTGTGTGGCTTTGGAGCCCTCTGCCGTCTACAAGGCATTTTTCATAAATGATCACATTTACTCTGCTGCTGCTGCTGCTAAGTCGCTTCAGTCGTGTCCGACTCTGTGCGACCCCAGAGACGGCAGCCTACCAGGCTCCCGCGTCCCTGGGATCCTCCAGGCAAGAACACTGGAGTGGGTTGCCATTTCCTTCTCCAATGCATGAAAGTGAAAAGTGAAAGTGAAGTTGCTCGGTCGTGTCCAACTCCTACTAATTGCCAATTATTAGGTGTCCTCCCCCCCCACCCCTGCTTTATAGATGCAAAACCTACAGTTCGGGAGGGGTTGGGGACAGGCACTACCCCTGGTTCCTGATCTAATGCTTCAATCTGACATCCTGTGTTATCCTCAGCTGAGAGAGTATTGTGGATACCAGGGAGGTTTAGCCCCAGAGAGCAAAGTTTGCTTTTATTCGGAGGGTAGCATGGTGGGAAGCTGGGGGTGGGGGGGAACCACAGGCCTGACTTAGGCAAGTAAATATACATACAGATTAGGACAGAGGCTAGGGAAGTCTTGAGAATTTCCGCAAGCAGACATTTGGTGGCCCTGGATGCCCAGCAAGACCCAGATTTCTACATGAAGGTAGTAAGATTAGGTAGCAGGTTGATTCCCATGGGAGGAGGTGGGGTGTCTGGGGCTGGCCCTTCCCCTTCATGTGACCAGAACTGCTAATGCTACTCCCTGACGAGAAGCCGGAAAGCAGATGTCAGCCCCTTCCCTGCCCCAGGCCCAAATGCCACCCTCTCCTCCCTCTGTCCTCATCTAGTCCCTTGGTGAGATGAGGGACAAGTGGGCCAGGGACGCTGTCCTTTCCTTGGCAGGGCAGCTGTCTGTGGTCCTCCCCCTGTTCCCAGCCCTGGAGGCTGGGTTTGTTTACCTCTCACCAGTGTGGTGGCAGCCGAGCCCAAGGGAGCCTCCCTGAGATGCCCAGCCTCCCTCAGTGACTCCCCGGGACCCTGCCAGGAAAACAGAGCTGTTCCATCTGTGTGAGAGGGAAGGGGAGGCTTCCCACAGAGCTAGAACGATGAGGCCCATGAGGCTAGAGTGCTGCTGGGGACTCACAGATGTCCACTGTGCCCTCTTTCTTACTGCGGGGCACCAGAAAAATCACAGATTCCCAAACTTCCCTCTCCAACTGGGGAGTCTGAAGGAGGCTCCTGATGGGGGCCCCTGGAAGCCCTCTGGTGTTGAGGAGGGCCTGCTAGGGTTCTCTGCTGAGTGGGAGTTGGGGCCAGCTTGCCAGGGATACCTAGGGTGTACCTGATACCTCAGCACTCACAGACTCATGCAGAGGATCTGAGCCATATGGGGAAAGGGGTTATCCTGAGGGCACCAGCATAAGGACCTCCTAGTAGCCGCCTGGAGGCAGAGCAGTGAGCCTGGCTAGAGGAAGCAACTGGCCATTCAGCGCCAGTTGCTTCCTGGGCACCTTTCTAGCCACAGAAAGATGAAGCTAGAAGGGCATGGCAGGAACAGCACACAGGCTGCCCCTGTGGTCTGCTCTGGGTCACTGTCTCCTGCAACGTGGGCCATGGATGGCTAGGGTTCCCCCAGGGCTGGGGCCCAGGACAGCAGCTGGGGTCTGCCAGCTCAGGTGACCTCAGTATGACATTTGCCCCGGCCTCGAACTCAGAACCAGGAGAGGAGGGCTGCCATCAGGCTGAGTTGTGGGGAGAGTTCTCCTCCCAGCATGACAGACCTCACAACCCCACTCCCTTTCTGCTGCCCACTGCCCGCCACCGCCCCCCCCACCTCCTCCTGCTTTGACCTGTGTCCGGGCATCTCATTACTCTAAGCTGCTGGGCTCAGCCCTGGGTTAGGCTGTCCTTTTCCAGAGACTGTTAATCCACCTCCCACCCCCACCCTCAGCTTTCCTCCTCCCTTTTCCTGATCTTCCCCAGCTGCTTCCTCCCTGGGGAGGAGACACCAAGCAACCAGTGGGCCTCCCCAGCTCAAGGAAGGGCCAATGGTCCCCTGAGGCTCCACACCTATCAGCTGTGAGCAGGAGAGCAGGCCAAGCCCCATCAAGGCCCTTCCTTCAAAAGGAGGGGAATGGTGCCCAGCCAGGCACCCACATCCAGGCAGGGAACCCGGAGGTCTCTTTCTAGTCTGGGGCTATTTTGAAGGGACAAGCTTTCAAAACACTTCCAAGGGGAGATTTGTGGGAGTTGTGGGGAGGAGCATTAACACTGACATTGCTGAGCTTGTTTAGGGGACCTAGCTTGTCCAGGTTCAAGCCAGAGCGCAATAACTCTGGCCTCAGACCTAGACTTCTCATGGAACCCTGTCCTCTTCCCACAGTTTCTAAACTAGAGCCGGCAGATGGAGGTCTAGCCAGCAGGTTTTGAATCTTACTACGCCACCTGGCTGGGTCTCAGGTTTGACACCAGCTCTTCAGAATCTGGTGGGGGTGGCGATAGCACAGGTGCAGAAGTACAGTCTGCAGAAAGGATGCTCCTGCATGGCCCTGGTCTGAGTTCCAAAATGACACTCTTGCAACACCTGCCCCCAACCAAGGCACTGCCTCCATCCAGCCCCCCTGGGCCCCTCTCCTCCTATGGCCTCTCTCTGTCACCCTAGACCCTGAGCCCCAGTAGCTGGGTTTCTAGGATGGCAAGGATGCAGGTGCCCGAAACTGAGTCAATTCTAGAGAGCCAGCCTTCCGGGGCAGGAGGGGCCCAGTTTCACCCAGCAGCCCCTTAAGCCATTAAAAGTTCTTACATAATAGCGGCCAGCCCCTGGGCAGAGCTAATTCCCCCAGACCACCAACCACCCCCCCCCCCCAAAAAAAACCCAGCTTCCAGGTCACCTCCCCAAGCTGCTGAGCACCAACAGATGGGACACAGAAAGAAGTCCAAATCCTCTGGACCAGAAGGACAGTGGGTTGCATTTCAAGCTGCGGTACAATCCAGAGATTAGCCACTGTCTCCTTTTCAGTCAGTCCCCTGGGGCCCAGATCAACACCTCCACTCTTCCTCCAATGACCCTTACAGACCCCAGCAGGGTAAGGGCAGAGCCGGGTTTGAATCTTAAAAGAGAGACCCTGGGGTGAGCTGCACTGGCAGTCTCATCAGACCTCAGTGAATGGGGGAGGAGGGGCTTGTGTCCTTACCAGGCTCTGAGAGGGTCATCCATCTGGACACCCACCCTGACAGTAAGACTCTGAAGATAGTTCTAGGAGGAGACAGCTAAGGAGGAGTAAGCCAAGTTGGACTTGGACTCCAACAGGTTCGGTTTGAACCCCCTGAGTTGGAGCCACTTGGACCAGGTATTATCGGGTGTGTAGTTGAGGTCAGACCCCGGGCTCAGATTTTAGGGATCGTTGTTTTCCCGACCTGCTCCCTGGTGCAACTCAGCACTGAGCCCTCGGCACAGTGCCCGCTTGCATCCCCCAAACAAAGCCGGGTGTGTGGCATCTGAGCCCAGTTTCAGGAAGTTTCAGGTTGAGGCGATAAGAGGGCTTGAGTGGTGGGATATGCCCTTTCCCTCCCCAGCAGCGCTGCCCGGTTCCCAGGGCCACCGCGCCCGCCCCGGATGCGCCCCGCGCGCTCTGCCCTGGGCGTCACCTCTCGGGCTCGTAGCCGGCCTGCAGCAGGCGGGCGCTGTACCGTTGCGCCGCCGTCTCGTGTCCCGGGTGCTGCCGGGCTCCGGGCTCCGGAACATCAGCGGTTCCGCCTCCCTGCAGAGACACCGGGAACGGCGCCGACCCTGCTGGCGGAGCGCGTGGCTCCTCCATGCGGAGGCCGCTGCTCGAGGCGGGCGGGAGCCTCTTCTCCTGGAGGCTCCCGGGCCACCGCTCGGGAGTGAGTGCAGCCCAGTCGAGTCCGGGGAAGGGGCGGGGCCGCCGAGGCGGAGCCTGCGCGCCGGGGGCGGGCTTCCAGTGCCGTGGGCGGGGCTGCTCCGGGGAGGGAGTCCGCTGCGCTGGCAAAACTGTCCCACCAGCCCATCTACCGAAACTCAGCCTGTCTTTCCCATCCCCGGATCCGCCACAGGATGCTGGGAGATGGAAGTTGAACTGCAGAAGACCTCCACCCCTTCCCCACTGCCCGGACCTTCTAGTTTTTCTTGGCCCCTTCCAAGGGAAAATCAAAAAAGAGCGCAGCCGGGGCTTACTTCGCGTCTTACGTCGGTTCCTCTTCTTGGGAACCGAGGCTCGGTCCTTTGAAGCGCCTCCTACCGGCCAGCCTCAGACCTACCTTGCTAGAGCAAGATGTGTGTGCTTAGTCGCTCAGTCGTGTCCGGCTCTTTGCGACCCCGTGGACCTCCCAAGGCTCCTCTGTCCATGGGGATTCTCCAGGCAAGAATACTGGAGTGGGTTGCCATGCCCTCCTGGAGGATAGGCTGGGAGATTATCCATCTGCCTTTGCCTACCGAGCCCTTCACCTGTTCAACAGATTCTCTTAGGAGGAAAACAGGTTTCCCTTAGCCCTTACCTGTCATTGTCTGAGGAAGGAATAGATAAGACTGCAGGCTCCTTAAGAAAAAGGACCTTGTTTTCCCTCGCCTGGGGTACCCTATAACCAGGAAGTGGGGCTGAGCACACAGGTGTGCAAACCTCTGTTCATCTACTGACTAAAAAGAATACTTTTTCCTCTTTCAAAATTGTTACCATCATTGTCAGCAATGATTGAGCACCTAGCAGAGTTGGCAAGGAAAAATAAGCGTCCTTCGTCTCAGGCAATTTCTTTAAGGAGACAGAATAGATAGAACATAAGCAATTGACAAAAATCTGTTTTATTAAATATATTTTTACAAAAACATGGCAGTCTGAGGGAGCAAATGGTAAACGCTGAATGGCTGAGGGCTAAGATGCATTTAAAGGAGGCAGAGTCAAAGGTCAGAACTTTCAGCAACTATTTCACAAAGGAAATTGAATTTACACAATAGAAAGATTTTGGATTTTATCCTGCCTGGTACCTTTTCCTATACATGTACTCACCTGCTCCCCAGATTCAAGATCAAAGCACAGTTTCTCTGACACTGAGCCAGACATGAAATCTTGTCACTGTGAATGCCATTAAAGACAATTATTTTTGCTATAAACTGAATGTTTGTATTTCTTCAAAAGTCACATACTAAAACCTAATCTCCAATGAGATGGTATTTGAGGCGGAACTTTTGGGAGGTGGTTAGGTCATGAGGGTGGAACCTTTCTGTGTGGGATTAGTGTCCTTATTAAAGAGATCTCAGAGAGCTCCCTCACTCACTCTGCCATGAAAGTATATCATGTCTATGAACCAGGAAGTGTGCTCTCACTAGACATCAGATCTACCAGCTCCTTGATCTTGGACTTCTCAGCCTCCAGACTGAGGGGGAAAATGCTGTTGTGTAAGCCACCCAGTCTATGGTATTTTTGTTACAGCAGCCTGAATGGACTAGGACCATTTTGTATAACAAGATTATTACCATGTTCCTACAGGTTTCTCAAAGAGGCAAGAGCAGACTAATCTGAATTGTACACAGTGATGAAGTCATTTTTCTGGTCCCTATTTGTGAACTGATCATTCTTTACATAGGAGGAGCCAACACACAGGTTTATGACTGAACAGGAGAGGTAGTATATCAAAGAGGACTAGGATTGGCAGTTAGGTGAGCCTTGGTCCAAATCCAGGCTTTTACTATATAATTACCTAAGTCAATCTTTCTCTGAGCCTCAGTTTCCTTATTTATTTATTTATTTTGGCTGAGCCAAGAGGTTTATGGGATCTTAGTTCCCTGACGAGGGATTGAACCCATGCCCTCTGCAGTGGAAGCCTGGAGTCTTAACCACTGGACTACCTGGTACATCTCTCTTCATCTTACAAATAGAGTTATAATATATATCTCATAAGGTTGCTTTGCCATTAGTGAAATAACACAGGTAAGCTTCCTGTGTTATTTTAAGCTGACCAAGCTATGGTTACAAAAATTCTGCACTTTTGACCCACAACTAAATGAAATATGTTGTAATTTCTATTATATATTCATTAAATAAATGCTTATTGGGCACCTCCATGTGCCAACTGGATGCTGAGAATACGTGGTGAACAAGATGGTCATTGTCTCTGCTGCCGTGAACCTTAACGTCCACTGGGGCAGAAAGATAAACAGGCAGTGAGAGTACAATGTAAGAAGGGCTGTGGCAGGGCAGAACAGCCCTTCACACAGTCTAGACTCCTGGGCAACACACAGGACATAGCCAGCTGTTCTGAGAAAGAAATGTCAGGGTTCAATTCAAAGGTCCCTGGAAGTCAGCAGAATACAAAAAATAAATGCCACACATACATGAGGAGTGGGTCCCCCCGGGGACTGAGACCGGTGCTCATCACAGAGTGGCTCTGGCTTTCTCCGGAGCTTGTAGGCTACAAGTGAAGCTTGTCAGCCAACTATTCATTAAGACAACCACATAACATGAGGGCCTCAGTGTGTCATTTGAAGGGATTTTACCTGTAGTAAAGTCTAGATCAGTGGTTCTCAGGATATTTGTGATGTCTGGGGATATTTTTGAATGTCATGACTAAGGAGGTAGGAGTGATTTACTAGTGTCTGGTGAGTAGAGGCCAGAGAAGCTGCGAAAGTCCGACAGTGCAAAGGCAGCCCTTTACAAAAAAGGATTTTCCAGTCCCAAATTCAGTAGTGCTGATAATGAGAGACCCCAATTCAGAGGAACTATTTGAAGACACCAGAACTAAAGGAAAACTACTAAATTTTCGTAAAGCCACAGGACAATGGACAGTTTTGGTTACATGAAAGAACTATGTATCATTACTGGGTCTCCTCATCTGAGAAATGAGAATATTGGATTTGATTTCTTACAAAGTCTTTTCAAGTTCTAAAGTATATGAATCAAATACTTTTACAGGATTCAGTTCAGTTCAGTTCAGTCGCTCAGTCGTGTCCGACTCTTTGCAACCCCATGAATCGCAGGACGCCAGGCCTCCCTGTCCATCACCAACTCCCGGAGTTCACCCAGACTCATGTCCATCGAGTCAGTGATGCCATCCAGCCACCTCATCCTCTGTCGTCCCCTTCTTCTCCTGCCCCCAATCCCTCCCAGCATCAGAGTCTTTTCCAATGAGTCAACTCTTCGCATCAGGTGGCCAAAGTACTGGAGTTTCAGCTTCAGCATCATTCCTTCCAAAGAAATCCCAGGGCTGATCTCCTTCAGAATGGACTGGTTGGATCTCCTTGCAGTCCAAGGGACTCTTAAGAGTCTTCTCCAACACCACAGTTCAAAAGCATCAATTCTTCAGCGCTCAGCCTTCTTCACAGTCCAACTCTCACATCCATACATGACCACAGGAAAAACCATAGCCTTGACTAGACAGACCTTTGTTCGCAAAGTAATGTCTCTGCTTTTCAATATGCTATCTAGCTTGGTCATAACTTTCCTTCCAAGGAGTAAGTGTCTTTTAATTTCATGGCTGCAGTCACCATCTGTAGTGATTTTGGAGCCCAAAAAAATAAAGTCAGCCACTCTTTCCACTGTTTCCCCATCTATTTCCCATGAAGTGATGGGACCGGATGCCATGATCTTCGTTTTCTGAATGTCGAGCTTTAAGCCAACTTTTTCACTCTCCTCTTTCACTTTCATCAAAAGGCTTTTTAGTTCCTCTTCACTTTCTGCCATAAGGGTGGTGTCATCTGCATATCTGAGGTTATTGATATTTCTCCCGGCAATCTTGATTCCAGCTTGTGTTTCTTCCAGTCCAGCGTTTCTCATGATGTAATCTGCATATAAGTTAAATAAGCAGGGTGACAATATACAGCCTTGACGTACTCCTTGTCCTATTTGGAACCAGTCTGTTGTTCCATGTCCAGTTCTAACTGTTGCTTCCTGACCTGCATACAGATTTCTCAAGAGGCAGGTCAGGTGGTCTGGTATTCCCATGTCTTTCAGAATCGTCCACAGTTTATTGTGATCCACACACTTAAAGGCTTTGGCATCGCCAATAAAGCAGAAATAGATGCTTTTCTGGAACTCTCTTGCTTTTTCCATGATCCAGCGGATGTTGGCAATTTGATCTCTGGTCCCTCTGCCTTTTCTAAAACCAGCTTGAACATCTGGAAGTTCACGGTTCATGTATTGCTGAAGCCTGGCTTGGAGAATTTTGAGTATTACTTTATTAGCGTGTGAGATGAGTGCAATTGTGTGGTAGTTTGAGCATTCTTTGGCATTGCCTTTCTTTGGGATTGGAATGAAAACTGACCTTTTCCAGTCCTGTGGTCACTGCTGAGTTTTCCAAATTTGCTGGCATATTGAGTGCAGCACTTTCACAGCATCATCTTTCAGGATTTGGAATAGCTCAACTGGAATTCTATCACCTCCACTAGCTTTGTTTGTAGTGATGCTTTCTAAGGCCCACTTGACTTCACATTCCAGATGTCTGCTCTAGATGAGTGATCACACCATCGTGATTATCTGGGTCGTGAAGATCTTTTTTGTACAGTTCTTCTGTGTATTCTTGCCATCTCTTCTTAATATCTTCTGCTTCTGTTAGGTCCCTACCATTTCTGCCCTTTATCAAGCCCATCTTTGCATGAAATGTCCCCTTGGTATCTCTAATTTTCTTGAAGAGATCTCTAGTCTTTACCATTCTGTTGTTTTCCTCTATTTCTTTGCATTGATCGCTGAGGAAGGCTTTCTTATCTCTTCTTGCTATTCTTTGGAACTCTGCATTCACATGCTTATATCTTTCCTTTTCTCCTTTGCTTTTCACTTCTCTTCTTTTCACAGCTATTTGTAAGGCCTCCCCAGACAGCCATTTTGCTTTTTTGCATTTCTTTTCCATGGGGATGGTCTTGATCCCTGTCTCCTGTACAGTGTCACAAACCTCATTCCATACTTCATCAGGCACTCTATCTATCAGATGTAGGCCCTTAAATCTATTTCTCACTTCCACTGTATAATCATAAGGGATTTGATTTAGGTCATACCTGAATGGTCTAGTGATTTTCCCTACTTTCTTCAATTTCAGTCTGAATTTGGCAATAAGGAGTTCATGATCTGAGCCACAGTCAGCTCCCCGTCTTGTTTGGTTGACTGTATAGAGCTTCTCCATCTTTGGCTGCAAAGAACATAATCAATCTGATTTCGGTGTTGACCATCTGGTGATGTCCATGTGTAGAGTCTTCTCTTGTGTTGTTGGAAGAGGGTGTTTGCTATGACCAGTGCATTTTCTTGGCTAAACTCTATTAGTCTTTGCCCTGCTTCATTCCGTATTCCAAGGCCAAATTTGCCTGTTACTCCAGGTGTTTCTTGACTTCCTACTTTTGCATTCCAGTCCCCTATAATGAAAAGGACATCTTTTTTGGGTGTTAGTTCTAAAAGGTCTTGTAGGTCTTCATAGAACCGTTCAACTTCAGCTTCTTCAGCATTACTGGTTGGGGCACAGACTTGGATTACTGTGATATTGAATGGTTTGCCTTGGAAACGAACAGAGATCATTCTGTCGTTTTTGAGATTGCATCCAAGTACTGCATTTCGGACTCTGTTGACCATGATGGCCACTCCATTTCTTCTGAGGGATTCCTGCCCGCAGTAGTAGATATAATGGTCATCTGAGTTAGATTCACCCATTCCAGTCCATTTCAGTTCGCTGATTCCTAGAACGTCGACAGTCAGTCTTGCCATCTCTTGTTTGACCACTTCCAATTTGCCTTGATTCATAGACCTGACATTCCAGGTTCCTATGCAATATTGCTCTTTACAGCATCAGACCTTGCTTCTATCACCAGTCACATCCACAGCTGGGTATTGTTTTCTCTTTGGCTCCATCCCTTCATTCTTTCTGGAGTTATTTCTCCACTGATCTCCAGTAGCATATTGGGCCCTTACTGACCTGGGGAGTTCCTCTTTCAGTATCCTATCATTTTGCCTTTTCATACTGTTCATGGGGTTCTCAAGGCAAGAATACTGAAGTGGTTTGCCATTCTCTTCTCCGGTGGCGCACATTCTGTCAGATCCCTCCACCATGACCCTCCTGTCTTGGGTTGCCCCACGGGCATGGCTTAGTTTCATTGAGTTAGATACGCCTGTGGTGCTAGTGTGATTAGATTGACTAGCTTTCTGTGAGTATGGTTTCAGTGCATCTGCCCTCGGATGCCCTCTTGCAACACCTACCATCTTACTTGGGTTTCTCTTAACCTTGGGTGTGGCGTATCTCTTCAGAGCTGCTCCAGCAAAGCGCAGCCGCTGCTCCTTACCTTGGACGAGGGGTATCTCCTCACCGCCGCCCTTCCTGACCTTCGACGTGGGATAGCTCCTCTAGGCCCTCCTGCACCTGCGCAGCCACCGCTCCTTGGACGTGGGGTTGGTCCTCCCAGACGACCCCCCTGGCCTCCGGCGTGGGGTTGCTCCTCTCGGCCTCCGCCCCTGAGCTGGTTCGCGGGGTATTTCCTTTCGGCAGCCACCCCTGACCTCGGACGCGGGGTAGCTCCTCTCGGCCGCGCTTAGTGCGCCGGTTTATAGGATTAGGATGCAAGTAACGTAGGGCTGCACTCAATATGCCTGCAAATTTGGAAAACTCAGCAGTGGCCACAGGACTAGAAAAGGTCAGTTTTCATTGCAATCCCAAAGAAAGGCAATGCCAAAGAATGCTCAAACTACCGCACAATAGCACTCATCTCACACGCTAGTAAAGTAATGCTCAAAATTCTCCAAGCCAGGCTTCAGCAATACGTGAACCGTGAACTTCCAGATGTTCAAGCTGGTTTTAGAAAAGGCAGAGGGACCAGAGACCAAATTGCCAACATCCGCTGGATCATGGAAAAAGCAAGAGAGTTCCAGAAAAGCATCTATTTCTGCTTTCTTGACTATGCCAAAGCCTTTAAGTGTGTGGGTCACAATAAACTGTGGACGATTCTGAAAGACATGGGAATACCAGACCACCTGACCTGCCTCTTGAGAAATCTGTATGCAGGTCAGGAAGCAACAGTTAGAACTGGACATGGAACAACAGACTGGTTCCAAATAGGACAAGGAGTACGTCAAGGCTGTATATTGTCACCCTGCTTATTTAACTTATATGCAGATTACATCATGAGAAACGCTGGACTGGAAGAAACACAAGCTGGAATCAAGATTGCCGGGAGAAATATCAATAACCTCAGATATGCAGATGACACCACCCTTATGGCAGAAAGTGAAGAGGAACTAAAAAGCCTTTTGATGAAAGTGAAAGTGGAGAGTGAAAAAGTTGGCTTAAAGTTCGACATTCAGAAAACGAAGATCATGGCATCCGGTCCCATCACTTCATGGGAAATAGATGGGGAAACAGTGGAAAGAGTGGCTGACTTTATTTTTTTGGGCTCCAAAATCACTGCAGATGGTGACTGCAGCCATGAAATTAAAAGATGCTTACTCCTTGGAAGGAAAGTTATGACCAAGCTAGATAGCATATTGAAAAGCAGAGACATTACTTTGCGAACAAAGGTCTGTCTAGTCAAGGCTATGGTTTTTCCTGTGGTCATGTATGGATGTGAGAGTTGGACTGTGAAGAAGGCTGAGCGCTGAAGAATTGATGCTTTTGAACTGTGGTGTTGGAGAAGACTCTTGAGAGTCCCTTGGACTGCAAGGAGATCCAACCAGTCCATTCTGAAGGAGATCAGCCCTGGGATTTCTTTGGAGGGAATGATGCTGAAGCTGAAACTCCAGTACTTTGGCCACCTGATGCGAAGAGTTGACTCATTGGAAAAGACTCTGATGCTGGGAGGGATTGGGGGCAGGAGGAGAAGGGGACGACAGAGGATGAGGTGGCTGGATGGCATCACTGACTCGATGGACATGAGTCTGGGTGAACTCCGGGAGTTGGTGATGGACAGGGAGGCCTGGCGTCCTGCGATTCATGGGGTTGCAAAGAGTCGGACACGACTGAGCGACTGAACTGAACTGATAAGATTGAAGGATGGCGGTCAGTCCAGGTACTAGTGTGTCTGTATTTCTTTACCTTCCAGATTTCCTATAGTCAGGTGCATAGTCCATTCATCAAAAATGTATGGCAAAGAAGAGAAAAAAAGAAGAAAAAATATGTGGAACACCTCCTATGGGCAAGGTGCTGTGCTTAGGTGTTAGAGTGATGTGCAAAGAGAAATTCGATAGAGCACTTACCCTCGAGTTACCTACAACAGAGGAAGGCAGAAAAAGCAAGGATAACTGTAATATGGGACCAAATCCAATGGAGGGGAGAAGACTAGTATTTATTGAGTATATTTGCATCAGACACTAGAATAGAGCTTTGCATATGTTTCTCGTTAATTCTGCTTCCCATTATTTATTATTTCTCAGGCAAAGAAACTGAGGTTCAGGGAGGCTAAGCAGTTTGTCCACAGGCAGAGAAGACATTGATGATTGCTGGCGTCCAGGAAAGATGGTGGGCCTGTTTATTCCAACACTTGAGCTTTTAAATATCTTCCCAGTAACTCTCATCTTCTTGTACAGAACCTGACACCACCCGTGGAGAATCTAATACAAGGTATATAGCCCATTGCAGGGGAATTCAACAGATAATCTAGATTATTTTGTGATTCAGGCTTTGAGTCAGATATCACTTTGAAATAAGTGGAGTTTAACTTGGAAATATTTTTATCGTGGGTCCCAGTTATTGTAACAAAGTTTCTGCAGTCAACATAGCGCAGTTCCTTGCTAACAATTGTTCCTCAAGATCTAATGGTGGAAAAAAAAAAAAGATCTAATGGTGGGAAGAGAGTGGATTGACCTTATGGAAGCAAATATGAATATCTCCATCCCATAAAAGTGTAGCTTTTCCTAACTTCCTAAAAGTGTAACTTAATCCTAAAGGTAGCTATCATAATGATTCTACTTGTACTTCTTTAAAAACTTTTTATTTTATTCTGGAGTATAGCCAATTAACAATGTTGTAATAGTCTCAGGTACACAGCAGTCCAACTCTGCCATATACACACATGTATCCATTCTCCCCAAAACTTCCCTCCCATTCAGGCTGCCACACAACACTGAGCAGAGTTCCCTACTTGCACTTTTAACATTTGCAAAGTGTGCATTGATTTGTTCAACAGAAATTTGTGGAGCACTTGATGCATATAACAGTGTGTTAGGCACGTTAGGGCACTAAAGGAAAACGAAATTTTAAAAGTTAAATAGTAATATAAAGTAATGGTTCCCAGCTGGAGACAGTCTTGGCCCAGGGTTCCTTTTGGGGTGTCTGAAGACATTTTTGGTTGTCACAACCAGAGGGGTGCTGCTGGCATCTAGTGGGTAGGGACCAGGGATGCTGCTGAAATCCTAAAACACACAGGCTAACCCCTTAAAATAAAAAATTATCCAGAGTGAAATGTCAATAGCTCTGAATTTGAGAATCCTCAATATAAAGGAATTACATGCTCGTTGGTAATGCCAGTTAAGTTTGCAGAAGTTGTAAGAAGAGACCCAGCACTATAGCTGGGGTAATCAAGGACAATTTCCTAGAGAAAAAAAGTTCCTGCCTGGGTCTTTTAAGAAGTTAGGATTTAGGAAGGGAGGGGGCCTGGCAGGGACATCCCAAGGAAGCAATGTGGCATGGGTGAAAGTGCTGAGGTGAAGAGAGCTAGGAGGTTTCTGGAACAGTGAGCAGGCCATCTCTGATGGAGCATTATCTCCACTCCCCAGTCTGTGGGTTGGGTCAGGCTGGTGGTGCCACATCTCCATGTAACAGATGAGAAAACTGCAGCAGAGAAAACTTGAGAGCAGATCCTGGGATGGTCTATCTGAGTTGGAGAAGAAGCCAGTCCTCCTGTTGCCCGGGTCCTGGGCTGTCTCCACTGTAGTCCACCTTCCCTGAGCCATCGTCCCACCCAGAACTGGGATTTGCCATCAGAAGCATCACTCAAAGAAAAGCTTCCTTCTGTCCTGAATCCAGCTGTCCTACTCTGGAGCATCATTATTTCTTTATTTGAAAGGACTCCCTATAGGAATCTAAATACACACACACTCTTATGCTTCTCAAGCCAGAAAAGGAGAGAAAGACTTGTAGAAAGGAACTGTAGAAAATAGAATCAGGTTCTAAAGAACACAAACGCAAAATTAACTGTCAGTCAACAGACTAACAGGGGGAAGAGAAGCCAGAGGTTCAATAGAAACAGAGAAACTTTGGGCTGGCTGTGCTGTGGTCACCATAAGGTGGTAGGGGCAGGGCGGGGAGGAATAGGGACAGGTAGGTCTTCCGTATTGTCAGAGCAAGTGAAATGCGAAGGAAATTTCACCTGGCGGAGGGAGAGGACCATGAGTTTTGCACTCAGACACTCCACAAATGTCCCATGAGGATGATGGCTGACACTGATCTAAGGACAGAGGTTCCAGGGTCCCCAGGCATGATCACAAAGCCTGTTCCTGAGTCTGATCTAACTGCCTGGAGCCTCTCTTCTCCAATCTACATTTAGGGAAGAAAAGATCTGGAGGCAAAGCATCAGGAGCAGGGGCAGAAGAGGGTGGAAAGGAGAGCAGAAGGCAGGTGTTCTTGGCTGGCTGAGATGGCTTGCCACCTGGACTTGGAGAAAACACCATGGGGGTTGCCAGGGGCAACTGCAGGCTTTGCAATGGCAAGGAATCATCTACCTGTGCCCTAGATATTAAGAAGGAGGGGCCTGAGGTCAGGGAAGAAGGCGCACCCGGGAGATTAGCAAGATTAGAGGTCCAGACCTGGGTCTCTCTCCCACCCCTGCCAGCTACCCACATCCAAGGATGGGGCCAATGGGAGGAGGCGCGACCCACATGGTCTCATGACTGTTTTCCCTCATCCCTCCTTGTCCCAGCCCTGGCCTCCAGGGCTTAAATAGCTTGACAGCTTTGCCACATGTCACCCAGTTATTGATTGCCTTTGCATCTCCAGTGAGGATGAGGTTCTGGTTGCGGAGGGTTGGTGTATGGGTGAGCATGGAGTGTGAACTGCGGTGGTGGGTAGAGGTCACTGGGCCAGTAAATATCTACGCCAAAACCATGGCAACTCCTCATGCCCACACCCACAGCATCCTCTGCACAAGATCCCCCACTGAGATGCCCTCGCCCTAAGGGGCACAGGTGGCACCAAAAGCTTTTCTTTGAGGACAGTCTGTCCACCTTCCTACGCTTTTATTTCCAACTATTTCCCAGCCTGGCTGCATAAGAAAAATGTAAGCAATGTGCAAACCGCAGTTTTCTCCTGCCTGGGAGGCCTTGACATTATCACAACCATAACAAACCCCGGCCTTCACCCCAGCCCACTCCTGCCTCTTGCCTGAGGCTGGACCAGAGGGACCCAGAGCACTGGTAGGGTCAGTGTGGGCCCAGGGCGCCAGGGCAAGCCCCCACCCTGTTCAGTGCATTGCCTGGCCTGAGGGATGGCTACTGTGGGTGCTTGTCAGTCCCCATGGTGCCCCGAGGGAACTGAAGGCAGGAGGGGGAGGTTATTCCTCTCCATGGAGAGTGGGGAATTGGGGCCCACTTTTCCCAAGTTTCAAAAGAGTCCCACCCTGGCCTCCCTGCCTGCCAGCCCCTGCCTCTTGCCTCCTGCCAGGTCACAGAGGGCAGGGGAGAGAGGCGAATGGGGCCTCCACCTACTCCTTGAGGGGAAGGCCTGGATACTGGGGGGAAAGAAGATGCGGGGGAGGGCTCTGTCACAGGAGTGGTAGCCCCAGACCCACCTCGCCTCCCCAAGCCTCCCCCCCATCCCCAGGCATAGCCTCCCACTTGCCTAATTCATCCAAGGGCACATCTGAGAGTGTCATCCCCTCCCTCATCCTGCTCTCAGGCCTTGAGACCCTGCTGGTTCCCTCCGGCTGGACTCCCTCCTGCCCTACCCACTCACCCCCTGACACTCTGGGGGATGCTTGGAGAGGTTATCTGGCCTCCTGCTTCCACCCCTCCCCCCAAGCGCTCCAGCTCCCACCCCAGCTCCCTCCTCATGGTGAGGATGGCCCAGGTCCCTTCTGGAGCCTTGGGCCCCTTGGCAAATCCCCAGGGCCCCGCACAAGCTTCAGCCTCACCTGGTTACCTCCAGGCAGGCCCTGTATCCACAGCACTGCCTTCCTTTCCCTTAGGTGAGCCTCCAGCTCAGCCAGGGGCCGCTGGCTGGGGAGGGCTAAGGCACCAGAGGACCAGAAGGCAAGCTTGGGGTGAAAAGGGGAGGCAGCAGCCCTCTCCTCTCAAAGGTGCAGAGGTGGCCTGAGGACCCCAGGCCAGGGTGAAGTTGAGTTGGCATGCTCTAGGCTTCTTCTCCCTATATACATTGAAGAAAGGGAAAAGGGCATCATATCTGTGGTCCTAAAAAGCCTGGAGAGGCTCTGCTTAGCTTCCAGCCAACAAAAAGAACTCTCCCAAGACCAAGAGCATATTTAGGAAGTGGTTCGAAAACTTAAATCAGCACTGATCGGTAGCAGAGTGGGTTTCTGCCTGTGGCCAGCTCACTGACAGCTCTGCCATTGCCTAGCTTGGGGCTGGCATGGGGAGTCAGGCCCTGGCACCTGGTCCCAGCCCCGGGCAGTGTGCCGCTAACAGTTTAAGCAGGTGGGAGCTGCTGCAGCCATGCTGAACTGGGACCTGTCTGCACAACTGTATGTCCACTCCCGGGCCACCACATCTTGGCCTCTGCTTCCTGCTACTTCATCATTTGTTTTTCTGAAGCTTGATTGTCATTGTGATGGAAGACATTAAACGCTAGGTGAGATAACAAATGAAGTTCAGTTACTTGAAAGTGCTTTGACAAATGTCAAAAGCTGCACAAACACATTATTATTCTTGGTATTTCCATCCATCAAAGAGTGTCATAAGTCCTCGCCAGACTGGGAGGGATTAAGAGTTCATCTGATCCAGCTCTTTCACTTTGCAGATGAGAAACGTGAGGCTCAGTGCAGTGAACTGGTCTTTCCAAGACTACACGGAGGGGGTTCAGCTGGATCTAGCATCCTGGCAGGAGCTAACTGTCCACTGAGCATCCACTATGCTATATTTTTTATTTACATGGAGTCATTCCACACAACTACGTATCAGGTATAAATAGTCATTTGATAGATGAGGAAACTGGCTTAGGAAGGGTTAAGTTCACTTTTTAAAACTGAAATGTAATTCATATATAAAATTCATTTAAGAGTCTACAACTCACAACAATATTGTAAAGTATTTAGCCTCCAAATAAAATAAATTAATTGTAAAAAGGTCTACGATTCAGTGGGTTTTAGTATATTCACAAGCTTATACAACCATCACCACTATCTAAATCCAGAACATTCTTATCACCTCCGAAAGAAACTCCACACCCATTAACAGTCATTCCCCTCTCCCTCCAGCCTCTGGCAGCCACTAATCTACTTTCAGTGTATAAATTTTCCCATTCTGGACTTTGCATATAAATGGAATCAAACAACATGGGGCCTCTTCTGTCTAACTTTCAAGTTGCTTTATTTTTTAAAATATTTTATCTATTTATATTCTTATTTGGCTGCACTGGGTCTTTGTTGTCCCAAAGACACATGGGATCTTCAATCTTTGCTGCAGCATGCAGGTTATTCTTAGTTGTGACATACGGGATTTCATTCATTTAGTTAGTTATTTGGAGCATGCCAACTCTTAGTTGTGGCACGCAGGATCTAGTTCCCTGACCAGGGGTTGAACCTAGGCCCCCCCTGCATTAGGAGTGTGCAGTTTTTGCCACCGGACCACCAGGAAGACCCTCAATTCACCTGGACTCTCAAGAGTCTTCTCCAACACCACAGTTCAAAAGCATCAATTCTTCAGTGCTCAGCCTTCTTCACAGTCCAACTCTCACATCCATACATGACCACAGGAAAAACCATAGCCTTGACTAGATGGACCTTGTTGGCAAAGAAATGTCTCTGTTTTTGAATATGCTATCTAGGTTGGTCCTTACTTCCAAGGAGTAAGCGTCTTTTAATTTCATGGCTGCAGTCACCATCTGCAGTGATTTTGGAGCCCAAAAAAATAAAGTCGGACACTGTTTCCACTGTTTCCCCATCTATTTCCCATGAAGTGATGAGACCGGATGCCATGATCTTTGTTTTCTGAATGTTGAGCTTTAAGCCAACTTTTTCACTCTCCTCTTTCACTTTCATCAAAAGGCTTTTTGGTTCCTCTTCACTTTCTGCCATAAGGGTGGTGTCATCTGCATATCTGAGGTTATTGATATTTCTCCCGGCAATCTTGATTCCAGCTTATGTTTCTTCCAGTCCAGTGTTTCTCATGATGTAATCTGCATATAAGTTCAATAAGCAGGGTGACAATATACAGCCTTGATGAACTCCTTTTCCTATTTGGAACCAGTCTGTTGTTCCATGTCCAGTTCTAACTGTTGCTTCCTGACCTGCATCTAGATTTCTCAAGAGGCAAATCAGGTGGTCTGGTATTCCCATCTCTTTCAGAATTTTCCAGTTTATTGTGATCCACACAGTCAAAGGCTTTGGCATAGTCAATAAAGCAGAAATAGATGTTTTTCTGGAACTCTCTTGCTTTTTCCATGATCCAGCGGATGTTGGCAATTTGGTCTCTGGTTCCTCTGCCTTTTCTAAAACCAGCTTGAACATCAGAAAGTTCATGGTTTACATATTGCTGAAACCTGGCTTGGAGAATTTTGAGCATTACTTTACTAGCATGTGAGATGAGTGCAATTGTGCTGTAGTTTGAGCATTCTTTGGCATTGCCTTTCTTTGGGATTGGAATGAAAACTGACCTTTTCCAGTCCTGTGGCCACTGCTGAGTTTTCCAAATTTGCTGGCATATTGAGTGTAGCACTTTCACAGCATCATGTTTCAGGATTTGAAATAGCTCAACTGGAATTCCATCACCTCCACTAGCTTTGTTCATAGTGATGCTTTCTAAGACCCACTTGACTTCACATTCCAGGATGTCTGGCTCTAGGTCAGTGATCACACCATCGTGATTATCTGGGTCGTGAAGATCTTTTTTGTACAGTTCTTCTGTGTATTCTTGCCACCTCTTCTTAATATCTTCTGCTTCTGTTAGGTCTCTACCATTTCTGTCCTTTATCAAGCCCATCTTTGCATGAAATGTTCCCTTGGTATCTCTAATTTTCTTGAAGAGATCTCTAGTCTTTACCATTCTGTTGCTTTCCTCTATTTCTTTGCATTGATCACTGAAGAAGGCTTTCTTATCTCTTGCTATTCGTTGGAACTCTGCATTCAGATGCTTATATCTTTCCTTTTCTCCTTTGCTTTTCACTTCTCTTCTTTTCACAGCTATTTGTAAGGCCTCCCCAGACAGCCATTTTGCTTTTCTGTGTTTCTTTTCCAAGGGGATGGTCTTGATCCCTGTCTCCTATACAATGTCACGAACCTCATTCCATAGTTCATCAGGCACTCTATCTATCAGATGTAGGCCCTTAAATCTATTTCTCACTTCCACTGTATAATCATAAGGGATTTGATTTAGGTCATACCTGAATGGTCTAGTGGTTTTCCCTACTTTCTTCAATTTCAGTCTGAATTTGGTAATAAGGAGTTCATGATCTGAGCCACAGTCAGCTCCCTGTCTTGTTTTTGTTGACTGTATAGAGCTTCTCCATCTTTGGCTGCAAAGAACATAATCAATCTGATTTCGATGTTGACCATCTGGTGATGTCCATGTGTAGAGTCTTCTCTTGTGTTGTTGGAAAAGGGTGTTTGCTATGACCAGTGCATTTTCTTGGCAAAACTCTATTAATAGTCTTTGCCCTGCTTCATTCCATATTCCAAGGCCAAATTTGCCTGTTACTCCAGGTGTTTCTTGACTTCCTACTTTTGCATTCCAGTCCCCTATAATGAAAAGGACATCTTTTTTGGGTGTTAGTTCTAAAAGGTCTTGTAGGTCTTCATAGAACCATTCAACTTCAGCTTCTTCAGCATTACTGGTTGGGGCATAGACTTGGATTACTGTGATATTGAATGGTTTGCCTTGGAAACGAACAGAGATCATTCTGTCGTTTTTGAGATTGCATCCAAGTACTGCATTTCGGACTCTTTTGTTGACCATGATGGCCACTCCATTTCTTCTGAGGGATTCCTGCCCGCAGTAGTAGATATAATGGTCATCTGAGTTAGATTCACCCATTCCAGTCCATTTCAGTTTGCTGATTCCTAGAACGTCGACAGTCAGTCTTGCCATCTCTTGTTTGACCACTTCCAATTTGCCTTGATTCATGGACCTGACATTCCAGGTTCCTATGCAATATTGCTCTTTATAGCATCGGATCTTGCTTCTATCACCAGTCACATCCACAGCTGGGTATTCTTTTTTGCTTTGGCTCCATCCCTTCATTCTTTCTGGAGTTATTTCTCCACTGATCTCCAGTAGCATATTGGGCCCCTACTGACCTGGGAAGTTCCTCTTTCAGAATCCTATCATTTTGCCTTTTCATACTGTTCATGGGGTTCTCAAGGCAAGAATACTGAAGTGGTTTGCCATTCCCTTCTCCAGTGGACCACATTCTGTCAAATCTCTCCACCATGACCCGCCTGTCTTGGGTTGCCCCATGCCCACGGGCATGGCTTAGTTTCATTGAGTTAGACAAGGCTGTGGTCCTAGTGTGATTAGATTGACTAATAGACAACAAAAACCATTGTTTAATTTTATAAGAAATTAAACTGTTTGCTAGATCGTTTTCCAACGTGGCCATATAATTTTCCATCCCCAGTTCTAGCTGCTCTGCATGCTTGCCAGCATTAGATATGGTCAGGGGTTTTTGCTTGCTTATCTTTTTGCCATTCTAATATGAATATGTATGAAGAGGGCTTTAAAATTTGCTTAAAATCATACTTTGAGTGGCATACTGATGTGTGCATGTGTGTGCTCAGCTGTGTCCGGCTCTTGGTGACCCCCTGGACTATAGCCCACCAGGCTCCACTGTTCATGGAATTTTCCAGGCAAGAATACTGGAATGGGTTGCTATTTCCTACTCCAAGGGATTTTCCTGACCCAGGGAAGGAATCCGTGTCTCTTGTGTCTCCTACATTGGCAGATGGATTCTTTACCACCACACCACATTTGAATTGTAATCTATCTGTCTCCAAAAATCCATTCCTCTTCTTGTACACATACCGCTCCTTAAATAAGCCAGTTCCTCTACCCTTACTTAAAACAAGTAGCCTGTGAATCCACTCTGCCAGTCAGAACAGCATAGACCATGTTGCAGTAAGAACAAAAGCTAATCACCAGTGACTTCAAATAGCAAAGGTTTCTTTCTCATTTATTTTGCATATTCTCTGTGGATCAAATGGGACCTCTAATCTAAGCTCTCCTCACGCCAAACTCAGGCTGAAGGAGCAGCCACTATCTGGAGTGTTGCCACTCGCTGTGCAGAGGGGAAGAGAGCTCAGAAGGGCTCACAAAGGCAATTAAACACTCCAGCCTGGAAGTGACACCATCACTTCCACTTCTACCAGATTGGCCATATCCTGTCTATAGCCACTCCCAGCCACTAGGGACCAGAGACCAGGCAATGCAATCCTAGCATGTGGCCAGAAGGTAGAAAGGAGGAAATTTTTGGTGAACAGCTTCAATACCTACTATATGTATAACACATATTTATTGATCATTTAGACGATGCAGGGTAACAGTAAATGAAATGGGGTTCATATAAAGCATCACATTATTCTAAAGGCTAGTCTTATCCAAGATTTTCAACATGCTTTCCACAGGTGCTGCAGAAAGCCTTGGCTGGGTAGAGTCCCTGCCACTATACCGGCAGGCACCTCTGCTAATATTTTCCCTGGATTCAGTAAGAGCCCACACGGCTTATAAAAACATAGTTTTCATTAAGGTCCAGCAGTAGACTGAAAATCCAGTCCTTCTGCCCCTTACTTCATCTCTCAGATTCATATTGTTATTCCAGTCCTGCCCTAATTCCCCTTGATTTGTGACTATGGACAAGGCCCTTCCTTCTGGGAGTGGGTGCAAGGTACCCACTGAGCTTCAGGGTCATAAAGTTGCAGGGCAGCTCATGTGAGATAGAGCAGGAGCTGTGGGAAAGGATACCTCCTCTACACCATCCTGCATTGAGGCCTTGGACTAAGCCTCAAAGAGTCTCCAAGACAAAGTTACTGGGACTAAAACAGCTACGTCGTGTCATGAATTATCATGAGCTGGGCAGACAGTAGGCCTCCCTCTTTCCGCCCGTATCAGCTGTGTGGATGTGGGCAGAAATTCTCTGAGTTGTTTCTGCATCTGGAAAATGAGGATGATCATAACCTCCATTAATGTGCTATGAGGAACAGTTTGTAAAAGAAGCATCTGGCACGTAGTACTTGCTTGATAAATGGTAGCTATCATCGTAATGGGTGTGGGAGTAGGTGTGCTCAGTTGTGTCAGACTTATTTCGACCCCATGGACTGTAGCCCACTGGCTCCTTCGTCTATGGGGATTCTCCAGGCAATAATACTGGAGTGGGTTGCCATTTCCTTTTCCAGGGGATCTTCCCCACTCAGGGATTGAACCAGTGTCTGCTGCATCTACTACATAGACAGGCCAGGGAGATTCTTTACCACTGAGCCACCTGAGAAGCCCATTATCATGATGAAAGTGAAAGTGAAATTCGCTCAGTCGTGTCCAATTCTTTGCGACCCCATGGACTATACATGTGACAGTCCATGGGATTCTCCAGCCCCGAATACTGGAGTGGGCAGCCTTTCCCTTTTCCAGGGGATCTTCCCAATCCAGGGATCAAACCCATGTCTCCCACATTGCAGGCAGATTCTTTACCAGCTAAACCACAAGGGAAGCCCCATTATGATACTTGGATCTAAAAAGAAGCTCTGTGCATTTGCATACTGAGTCTACAGTGAGTGAGTTCTGAGGGCCTGGGACCTGATTTCCTTTGACCTTGGGGTATGCTTAGAGTGAAAGTATAAAGTATTATTGCAAACTGGCTAAAACCAGTGTTTTGTCTCCTAAAGAAGTAACTATTTCAATGTTATTGTTTTAATAACATATGCACACCTAATTTGCATGGTTGATATATAAGCCCAGTATAAATATAGATGCTATCAGTAAAAATCCAAATTATGATTAAAAGATCTAGAGAAACTTTTTGCTAAGATCTATACCCAAGAACCATAAACAAGTAAAACTTAGCTTTCATGTCTTTTTCATTGTTGTTAGGATTTTAGTTCTTGAGTTTGTAATTACTTTATGCATTGTGGTATAGTGGCTAATAAAAATAAATAAAATCTGAAAACATTCACTTCAACTTTTCCAAAACAAATTGTCTGATGGTGACATGCAAACCCATATGGGGCTGAGACAAGGCTGCTCCCTTCTGGCATTTTCCAGTACTGCAGTGATTCCATAAAGAGACAGGCTGTGGGCCTCCCACAGCTGCTGAGAAGGGGCCCATGTGTTTCAACCCTCTCAGCTGTGGGTCTAAAGTCCCTTATGGAGCACAGCACACAGAACTGTCTCGTGTGGTCATATTTAATCACCACCACCCACACCCCAGTTTCTATGAAAATGTATTCAAATGCTTTACTCCCAAGAAAATTCTAAAATAAGACTCATTATTTAGATCATTGCTTCTCTCAGGGGAGGGGGAACTGATTTTGTGAAATAATCTTGAAGAAAAATCACCAGCCATTAAACACCTTGACAGCTGCTCCTGTTCCACAAGCAGAAGCTGGTCTCCCATCTCCTCAGAGGGCAGCCCAGCCTCCCTCTCAAATAGCACACATCTTATAAAGACCCCTTCTAAAGCTCTGGATAGACTCCTTATTAAGCATAATTCCCAAAATGCAATTTGAATTGAGTATCACCTTGGTCCTTGATGATATATTTCCCTAAATCAATTCTAATTCTTTCTATTTTCAGTGTTTTGTTTTGTTTGTTTGTTTGTTTTTCCTTTTAACCACAATCAACTGCATTTATATGTTTGCATTGGTAACTACCGACTCACTCTGTCTCAGCTTCTGACCATGCCTAGACAGTAAACTTGGAAAACTCAGCAGTGGCCACAGGACTGGAAAAGGTCAGTTTTCATTCCAATCCCAAAGAAAGGCAATGCCAAAGAATGCTCAAACTACCATACAATTGCACTCTTCTCACATGCTAGCAAAGTAATGCTCAAAATTCTCCAAGCCAGGCTTCAACATTGTGTGATCTGAGCTGGATTTCCAGATGGTCAAGCTGGATTTAGAAAAGGCAGAGGAACCAGAGATCAAATTGCCAACATCGCTGGATCATCAAAAAGGCAAGAAAACTCCAGAAAAATATGTACTTTTGCTTTATTGACTATGCCAAAGCCTTTGACTGTGTGGATCACAACAAACTGTGGAAAACTCTTAAAGAGATGGGAATACCAGACCATCTGACCTACCTCCTGAGAAATCTGTATGCAGGTCAAGAAGCAACAGGTAGAAGCGGACATGGAACAATGGACTGGTTCCAAATAGGAAAAGGAGTACGTCAAAGCTGTATATTGTCACATGCTTATCTAATTTATATGCTAAGTATATCATGCGAAATGCCAGGTTGGATGAAGCACAAGCTGGAATCAATATTGATGGGAGAAATATCAATAACCTCAGATATGCAGATGACACCACCCTTATGGCAGAAAGTAAAGAGGAACTAAAAAGCCTCTTGATGAAGGTGAAAGAGGAGAGTGAAGAAGCTGGCTTAAAACTCAACATCCAAAAAACTAAGATCATGGCATCCAGTCCCATCACTTCATGCCAAATAGATGGGGAAACAATGGAAACTGTGACAGCCTTTATTTTCTTGAGCTCTAAAATCACTGCAGATGGTGATTGCAGCCATGAAATTAAAACATGTTTGCTCCTTGCAAGAAAAGCTATGACAAACCTAGATAGGATATTAAAAAGCAGAGATATAACTTTGCCAACAAAGGTCCATCTAGTCAAGGCTATGGCTTTTCCAGTAGTCATGTATGGATGTGAGAATTGGACTATAAACTCTCACAATATAGTTGGACTATATTGAGTTGGCGCTCAATAAAGCTGAGCGCCGAAGAATTAATGCTTTTGAACTGTGGTGTTGGAGAAGAATTTTGAGAGTCCCTTGGACTGCAAGGAGATCCAACCAGTCAATCCTAAAGGAAATCAGTCCTGAATATTCATTGGAAGGACTGATGCTGAAGCTGAAACTCCAATACTTTGGCCACCTGATGCAAAGAACTGACTCATTGGAAAAGACCCTGATGCTGGGAAAGATTGAAGGCAGGAGGAAAAGGGGATGACAGAGGATGAGATGGTTGGATGGCATCACCAACTTGATGGACATGAGTTTGAGCAAGCTCTGGGAGTTGGAGATGGACAGGGAGGCCTGGCGTGCTGCAGACCACGTGGTCGCAAAGAGTAGGACATGACTGAGCAACCGAACTGAACTGAATTGAGACAGTAAAGAATCTGCCTGCAGTGCAGGAGACCAGGGTTCAATCCCTGGGTCAGGAAGATACCCTGGAGAAGGGAACGGCAACCCACTCCAGTATCCTTGCCTAGGAAATCCCATGGACAGAGGAGTCTGGCAGGCTACAGTCCATGGGGTCCCAAAGAGTCGGACACAACTGAATGACTAACACCATGGTGCACAGACCAGCAGAGGGCAGTGGCCCTCAAGAGTCCTGGAGTTTTGTTACTCATTGAGGAAAGAGATCACATGTTCCACATCCCCACAATGCCTCACATTGATATGCATTGTACACTTTAAAGAGCACTTTCACACACATTACTTCACACATCATAATAACCCTGTGAATTAACGCTGGACAAAAGTTTTCATCATTTTACATGGAAGAATAGAGGTTAAGAGATAGCAAGTAATTTGCCCAAAAACACACAGACTCTAAATGGGAAAGAAGTTCTAGAATTCAGGCCTTTGAATACCTAGGTTTCTCTTCTTTCTGCCTAACCATAATAAGAATACTACCTTTTGTGTGTGTGTGTGTGTGTGGCCACATCACAAGGTTTGAGGGATCTTAGTTCCCCAACCAGGATTCGAACCAAGGCCCCCTGCAGTGGACACACTGAGTTTTAACCACTGGACCACCAGAGAATTACCTACTTTTATTTTTAAAAGAGCCTGTTTACTATGTTCTAGGTCAGTGATTCTCAGCTTTGGCTAAATTTTAAAATCTCCTGGGGTATTTAAAAATTAACTCACATGTTGGGCCCCACCCCAACCAAATACATCAGATTCTGTGGGTAGGGTTCCAGGAAACCATGAGTTTTATTGACTCTCCCAGGTGACTCCAAAGTAGAATGTCAAGTCCCATTGTATAGGTGCATTACAAACACCTCATTTAAACAGCATAACGGGGACTTCCCTGCTGGTCTAGTGGCTAAGACTCCACACTCCCAAGGCAGAGAGCCTGGGTTCGATCCCTGGTCAGAAAACTAGATCCCGCATGCCACAGCCAGAGACCCCACACGCAGCAACGAAGATCGAAGATCCTGTGTGCCACAACTAGACCGGCACTGCCAAATAAAGAAAAACAAATAGTACAAAAATACCTCATTACAATCCCATCAGCTAGATGTCATTCCCCATGTTACAGGAGATCAAAGCATAGAAAAAAATAAGTCAATTGTCCAACTGACCTTGGATAGCCCCTAATACCACAATTTTGCAAAGACTATATGCCACAGTGCTCTAAGTTGCCACAGTGAGATTCCACAGGATGTTTGAAAAATTTCAAGGATCCAATAGAACCTGACCTCAGTCAGGCATCCTGTGAATTATTAGTTCAGGCAGTTCACCATTCTCACAGTAGATGGTGCTACATTCCTTCCAATGATGTCATTTTTTTTTTTTTTTTGCAAAACTGGATTTTTCAACATGAAATTAATGTGGAACAGGAAATGAATCTAGTGATGTTCACTCATTTCACAGAGAAGCAATGCAAGGCCCAACAGTCAACAGATACCCCATTAGTAACTGTGGTGATTTAAGAATGAGTTAATATATTTTCTCTTTCAACTTATATACACTGTTTTTCTCAAATGGCTATACTATTCAAACATAATATTAAGTTGTTTGGACTTGACTGCTTAGTAAAGGGAAATTTGTAACGTTTTTGAAAAAAAGGCGCTGATGCACCCAGGGCATCCACTCTAATGTCAAGTTACACAGTGAAGACACAGAGGTAGGATTTGAACGGATTCAGTCTGAACCGACCCAGAGTCTGATCGCTTAATGTTTCTCCTTAACTGGACTCAGTCCTGCTTTACTTCTGTGTCCTGTGTTGGAAACAGTAGCACAGACACAAAGTAAACATTGTTATTGGGAACTTGCCTGGAGAATCCCATGGACGGAGGAGCCTGGTAGGCTGCAGTCCATGGGGTCTCAAAGAGTCAGACATGACTGAGCGACTTCACTTTCACTTTTCACTTTCACGCATTGGAGAAGGAAATGGCAACCCACTCCAGTGTTCTTGCCTGGAGAATCCCAGGGACGGGGGAGCCTGGTGGGCTGCTGTCTATGGGGTCGCACAGAGTTGGACACTACTGAAGCAACTTAGCAGCAGCAGCATTGGGAACACAAGTTATATCAATGTGCTTTGGCAAGTTACCAAAGGTCCTGAGTCCCAGTTTCCTCATCTGTGAAATGGAGATTGCAACATCCACACTACAGAGTTGTGAGGATTAAAGACAAACATTGTAAAGCATCTGGTATAGAGCAGGTACCCAATAAGTGTTCTTTTCCTTTCTCCCCTCCTCACTTTCACGACAGACCCGGAGGCAGAGGGACACACCAGTGTCCACAGAGGTGTGAACCCACACATGTATTTAACCACTTGTCTGTACCCAATTGTCAACCTCAAGTACACTGTATTAATGTATGCGTGCATGTATACCTATAATCACAGCATCTTGGCAATTAAGTCAGCACAAACTAAACTAATAAAACAATGAAGCAAATAAAGTTCTTACTTTTTTTTCCACCGTGCTGGGTCTTTGTTGCGGCTTGTGGGCTTTCTCTAGTTTCGGCAAACAGGCTCTAGAGAGCATGGGCTCGGTAGTTGGGGCACACGGGCTTAGCTGCCCCAGGGCATGTGGGATCTTAGTTCCCTGAGCAGGGACTGAACCCCAGTCTTCTGCATTGGAAGGCAGACTCTTAACCACTGAACCACCAGGGAAGTCCCCTTAGTTTTCTTGAGCTCACTCCCCTTTCTCCGTCCATTGTCCATGGATAACTACTGCTATGGAAAATCTCTGCCGGCTCCATGGTGTTGTGTAGACTCAGACCCACACCACCCTCCTCTGCAGTTGTCCCATATATCACGGTACATGATGCTGGATCAAAGGGCTGCTCAGGATATAAAAATGTCTTCCATTTCAACTCAACACACATGTACACTCTCCCAGACATTGGTTCTTAGCTGTGTCAGCCCCAGAACAGATGGCCACCTCCCCTATGTGTTATCATTTGCAGGAGGAAACTGCTACACCAGCCAAGATACCTGAGCTTCTAACTTTAGATATGATTTCTTTGGGCTTGAAGACTTTTTATACAATAGACCTCTCTGTGTAAGAGGTTAAATCTTATGTCTCACTAGGCAGGTGGTTGAACTTCAGGTCAGCTTCTGGGGAGGAAGTGGAAGAAGAATCAGTGTCCCTAAGACATTCCTCTCATACATATCTAGTGAGCATCTACTGTATGCTAAGCACAGGGGCATGGGCATGAACAAGGTGCAGTCACTGCCCTCAAGGCTCATGGTCTAAGGAGGGACACAGGCTAGGAAACAGGTAATTACAAATCCCATGTGGTAGATGCTAATACAGGAAGGAAGTAGAGGCAGATGGGGCACATAAGAGGGACAGAATCCAGACTCAAAGAATCAGTAAAGATTCCCTGGAAGACGTGAGATCTAGACTGAAACTAAAAGGATGAAAAGGAAATAGCCGAGTAAAAAATGGGGAACATTCCAGGTAGAGGAAGCAGGAACACTAAGGATAAGGTCCAGTGATGGAAAAGCATAGTGGGAATTGTGTGTGTGCTCAGTCGTGTCTGACTCCTTTGCGACCCCATGGACTGTAGCCTGCCAGGCTCCTCTGTCCATGGGATTTCCAAGGCAATGAAAAATGGAGTGGATTGCCATTTTCTTCTCCAAGGGATCTTCTTGACCCAGGAATTGAATCTGTGCCTCTTGCGTCTCCTGCATTGGCAGGTGCATTCATTCTTTACCACTGAGTCACCTGGGAAGCTTCACAGTGAGAATTAGTTGCCTCCAATCGCGCAAAGAGTTGCACTTGTTTATGACCTACTTTTGACTCTTTTTGAGTCCAAAGCTCAGGGAAATTTTTTCATCTAACAACTATCTGCTGGACTCCCACCACACGAAAAGAGTCTTTGCTGATGTGGGATGTGTGTGTGTCTGTGTATGAGTAAGGAAATCTACATACCATGACAGTAGGAGCCCCATATTGACCTTCCCTATCTTGCCACATCTGGATACCACCTTCTGAAGACACTCATGACCCCAGGCTGGCATCCTACATTGATGGCAAGCCTGGTTTGAGTCTTGATTCTCATGTGTCCTAGCTATGGACATGCTCTGGATGCTGGCAGCCCTGATGAGAAGTTTCAGCCTTAGCCAGGGCTTGTATTTATTCACCCTTCAGCTTCCAGAGGCAATGAGTCAGAAGTGAGGGGACAAAGCTAAGAGGCACTGAACCCATTCTGACCTTGAGAGGCCTGGAGGTATCTCACTGCTCTATCAGAAGCGTAAACAGTAGGAAAGGTGGCAAAGGTGATATTTACAAGGATGGCTGAGGGCTGGACACCAGCCTTCTGACCACAGCTGAGGACAGGGTTTGGCTTATTCTCTTAAACCTTTGGAGTTTCCAGGTTGTGCAAGACAGAAGGTTAGGGTGGGTGTTGTCAGCACAGCCAGTCTCAACATGCTTGCTATTTCACGTCCACGTGGCCACTTCTGGGCATGATGTCCCAGGCTAATCATGATGCCCACCACCTACCCTGGGACTCCCAGTACCCAAAACACACCATCTTATATATATATAAAAGCAAGATCAGTCATGATAGATACTATCCCCAAGGAGAGAGTGCTTCTGAGAAGCCACTCAAAGCGTCAGACCTGACTGCTCAGGTCTTGACGTGTTTGTAACCAGGGCATGACCTGCTCCCTTCCCAGCTTTTGGAAAGACTCAGTCACTCTGGATCTCCCTGCCTAATCCAGCTTTGGTGACCTCATGAGTGCAGGTGGAGGCTTAGGGAGACCTTTCACCTCCTTCCTGCCCTCGCAGTCCCTGTTGCAGCCAGAGCCCTGAAGAGTGCAGACAGACAGCTGCCGCAGGCAGCCTGACTCCTCTGATATGTGTGTGTGTGTGGCGGGGGGGGGGGGGGGGGGGGGGGGCGTGGTGAGAGGGTGGGGAGAGGGTGGTGTGCTGGACACAGGACAGGAGTCTGCGACCCAAAGGGAGGTTTACGATTCTGGCCCGCCCAGGTTTGGGGCGCTTCCCAGGACATGGGTAGCTCTGTGGTCAATCTCGGGAAGGTGGAGCAGCTGCCTTATGGAATTCTGGGACCACTGCCTGCTGGAGGCCCCTCCACATGAGACAAAGTCTGAGACAGGACCCCAAGGACCTCACAGACAAACCCCTCTACTAAGACCTGGAAGAGGGTGGCCTCTGAGGTGCCCTGGAGTCCCCGCAGGCCTGGTGCCCCCAAGTCACTTCCAAACTCTCCCACCGAGCCCCGCCCAGCGAGCAGGAATACTGGTCCCTGCGGTCGGTTTGTTGGCTTGGCCATGGGCCTCTCCCTGCTCCAGAGTAAAGGTGAGGGTGGCCCAGAGCAGTTTCCAGCTGAGTCAGCTTTGAGGGGAGAGCGGATCCAGCCCCTCGAGACTTGGCTCGGCTGGCCAGCAGGTGTTTGCCCACTCCCTTCCTCTGGCGTTGGACAGCCCCCGGCGGTGTGCCCCTTGGCCCCTGGTTGGTGAACGGGCAGAAGGACAGACAGCCTTGGGAAAGCTCCAGCACCAGCCTGCTGGAGGGGAGCCAGGAGCAGGCCGGGCGAGCGTGCAGTCCTGGGCCCCTCGGATTGTCGGAAGCTGGCACTGTCTGGCCAGAGAAGGGACTCTTTGACCCCAGCAAATCAGAGACTCTGCTTAGATTTCCCTTCTCTCCTGGGACAAAGTTGGTATCCTTCAAGCATACCATGCGCTGAAAAGTGCTATTTCCCTCATCAGGACTTTGCTAGTAAAGTCATTGTTGCCCCTGAGAGCCCCTTTCACTCTCAAGAAGCAGTAGGAAAGGCTATCTACACAGGAAGTGTAAGAAATAGTTAAGAGTATAGATTCTAGGAACTTCCTTGGAGGTCCAGTGGTTAAGGTTATATGCTTGCAAAGCAAGGAGCCTGGGTTTCATCCCTGGTCTGGGAACTGATCTCAGGGGGAACTAGATCACACATGCCACATCTAAAAAAATTCTGCATGCCAGAGCAATTAAAACATCAATGAGTATGGGTTCTAGCATCCTGACCTGGACTTGAGTCCTGACTTTGCCATTTTTTGAGCCCACCAAGGTGAATGTCTGTTATTTCTCAGAGGCCAGTTGTTCTCATCTGCAAAATGTGTAATAATTCTCATTCTTGGGATTGCTATAAGGATTAAATGAGACAAACGTGGAAACACACTTAACATGGTGCCTAGCACATTGTACCAACTCAAGTGTTGTGTTGTTTAGTTGCTAAGTCATTTCTGATTCTTGGAAAACCCCATGGACTATAGCCCACCAGGCTCCTTTGTCCATGGGATTTCTCAGGTAAGGATACTGGAGTGGGTTGCCATTCTCTTCTCCAGGGGATCTTCCTGACTCGGGGATTGAGCCCACACCTCCTGCAATGCAGACGAACTCTTTACCATCTGAACCATCAGGGAAGCCCCAAAGTGTAGAGGTTTCACACAGAAGAAAGACATATTTGGGCAGGCAGGTTTTGTATGGCCGCCACATCCCATTAAGTCGACTGCAGCGTGCTTCCCACCAGCCACTTCAGTTTCTTTCTCAGATGAAATGTAACTGAGCAGGGCCCTATGGGGCCTTCCTGGAGCAGGAACTGCCCCCCCCAACCCCACCATGCCCCCCACCATGTCTTGCACCTACCTTTCATCTGTAGAAAAACTTTAGTCTGAGAATAAATTTAACCAGAGAAGTAAGAAAATGCAGAAAGGAAAACAGTCAAGCACAATAAAGTCAAGGTCCTTTAAGTTCCTTCTCAAGGACAATAGGTAATGTTCTGAGCCTTGTCATTAGAACTGTTTTAAGAAGTTCTTTGTATGCCCCTCGCAAGCACATAGACCCCAGACCAGTTGGAATCAGAAGGCCGATGATATTGACTCCTGATTACCTCACCACCAACTAATCAGAAGAATGTGCATAAGGTGATCACGCATCCCACAAGCCACCTCCCTCGCACTGTCTTTAAAAACCTTTCCCTGAAGCCTTGGGGAAGTCTGTCAAGCACTGGCTGCCCTGAATTCTTTGCTTAGTGCCCTGTGATAAATGCTGCACTTTCCTTTACCACAACTGGTGTCAGTAGGTTAGCTTTACCGCAGACAGCCAAGGGAGCCCAAGTTTGGTTCAGGAACAAAAACAGTCCTAATTAAAGGCAAGCTAGGGAATAGGATGCAAAGAGCCCTTCCTAAAATTCTTAAAACAACCAATCCTCCTACCTGCCACCCCCACCACCCACCCAACCCCCCACATACACACACAAGATCTCAGCCCAGTCCCCCAGATCTACAGGCCAAGAGGCAACATAGATGTCTCCATGTTGGCAGCATAATAATCAGCCTATAATCAGATTATAATAATTAGTTGATTTTGATATTTTTTAAAAACTTCTTTCTACTTTTGCATTCCAGTCCCCTATAATGAAAAGGACATCTTTTTTGGGTGTTAGTTCTAAAAGGTCTTGTAGGTCTTCATAGAACCATTCAACTTCAGCTTCTTCAGTGTTACTGGTTGGGGCATAGACTTGGATTACGTGATATTGAATGGTTTGCCTTGAAAACAAACAGAGATCATTCTGTCGTTTTTGAGATTGCATCCAAGTACTGCATTTTGGACTCTTTTGTTGACCATGATGGCCACTCCATTTCTTCTGAGGGATTCCTGCCCGAAGTAGCAGATATAATGGTCAAGTTAAATTCACCCATTCCAGTCCATTTCAGTTTGCTGATTCCTAGAATGTTGACATTCACTCTTGCCATCTCTTGTTTGACCACTTCCAATTTGCCTTGATTCATGGACCTGACATTCCAGGTTCCTATGCAATATTGCTCTTTACAGCATCGGACCTTGCTTCTATCACCAGTCACATCCATAGCTGGGTATTCTTTTTGCTTTGGCTCCATCCCTTCATTTTTTCTGGAGTTACTTCTCCACTGATCTCCAGTAGCATATTGGGCACCTACTGACCTGGGGAGTTTCTCTTTCAGTATCCTATCATTTTGCCTTTTCGTATTGTTCATGGGGTTCTCAAGGCAAGAACACTGAAGTGGTTTGCCATTCCCTTCTCCAGTGGACCACATTCTGTCAGATCTCTCCACCATGACCCGCCCAGTAGGAAGTCAAGAAACACCTGGAGTAACAGGCAAATTTGGCCTTGGAATATACAATGAAGCAGGGCAAAGGCTAACAGAGTTTTGCCAAGAAAATGTCCTGGTCATAGCAATCACCCTCTTCCAACAACACAAGAGAAGACTCTACACATGGACATCACCAGATGGTCAACACTGAAATCAGATTGATTATATTCTTTGCAGTCAAAGACGGAGAAGCTCTATACAGTCAACCAAACAAGACCAGGAGCTGACTGTGGCTCAGATCATGAACTCCTTATTGCCAAATTCAGACTGAAATTGAAGAAAGTAGGGAAAACCACTAGACCATTCAGGTATGACCTAAATCAAATCCCTTATGATTACACAGTGGAAGTGAGAAATAGACTTAAGGGCCTAGATCTGATAGATAGAGAGGCTGATGAACCATAGAATGAGGTTGGTGACATTGTATAGGAGACAGGGATCAAGACCATCCCCATGGAAAAGAAATGCAAAAAAGCAAAATGGCTGTCTGGGGAGGCCTTACAAATAGCTGTGAAAAGAAGAGAAGCAAAAAGCAAAGGAGAAAAGGAAAGATATAAGCATGTGAATGCAGAGTTCCAAAGAATAGCAAGAAGAGATAAGAAAGCCTTCTTCAGTGATCAATGCAAAGAAATAGAGGAAAACAACAGAATGGGAAAGACTAGAGATCTCTTCAAGAAAATTAGAGATACCAAAGGAACATTTCATACAAAGATGGGCTCGAGGAAGGACAGAAATGGTATGGACCTAACAGAAGCAGAAGATATTAAGAAGAGATGGCAAGAATACACAGAAGAACTGTACAAAAAAGATCTTCATGACCCAGATAATCACGATGGTGTGATCACTGACCTAGAGCCAGACATCCTGGAATGTGAAGTCAAGTGGGCCTTAGAAAGCATCACTATGAACAAAGCTAGTGGAGGTGATGGAATTCCAGTTGAGCTATTTCAAATCCTGAAACATGATGCTGTCAAAGTGCTGCACTCAATATGCCAGCAAATTTGGAAAACTCAGCAGTGGCCACAGAACTGGAAAAGGTCAGTTTTCATTCCAATCCCAAAGAAAGGCAATGCCAAAGAATGCTCAAACTACAGCACAATTGCACTCATCTCACACGCTAGTAAAGGAATGCTCAAAATTCTCTAAGCCAGGCTTCAGCAATATGTGAACCGTGAACTTCCAGATGTTCAAGCTGGTTTTAGAAAAGGCAGAGGGACCAGAGATCAAATTGCCAACATCCACTGGATCGTGGAAAAAGCAAGAGAGTTCCAGAAAAACATCTATTTCTGCTTTATTGACTATGCCAAAGCCTTTGACTGTGTGGATCACAATAAACTGTGTAAGATTCTGAAAGACATGGGAATACCAGACCACCTGACCTGCCTCTTGAGAAATCTAGATGCAGGTCAGGAAGCAACAGCTAGAACTGGACATGGAACAACAGACTGGTTCCAAACAGGAAAAGGAGTTCATCAAGGCTGTATATTGTCACCCTGCTTATTTAACTTCTATGCAGAGTACATCATGAGAAATGCTGGACTGGAAGAAGCACAAGCTGGAATCAAGATTGCCGGGAGAAATATCAATAACCTCAGATATGCAGATGACACCACCCTTATGGCAGAAAGTGAAGAGGAACTAAAAAGCCTCTTGATGGAAGTGAAAGTGGAGAGTGAAAAAGTTGGCTTAAAGCTCAACATTCAGAAAACGAAGATCATGGCATCCGGTCCCATCACTTCATGGGAAATGGATGGGGAAACAGTGGAAACAGTGTCAGACTTTATTTTTCTGGGCTCCAAAATCACTGCAGATGGTGACTGCAGCCATGAAATTAAAAGATGCTTACTCCTTGGAAGGAAAGTTATGACCAACCTAGATAGCATATTGAAAAGCAGAGATATTACTTTGCCAAAAAAGTTTCGTCTAGTCAAGGCTATGGTTTTTCCTGTGGTCATGTATGGATGTGAGAGTTGGACTGTGAAGAAAGTTGAGCGCCGAAGAATTGATGCTTTTGAACTGTGGTGTTGGAGAAGACTCTTGAGAGTCCTTTGGACTGCAAGGAGATCCAACCAGTCCATTCTGAAGGAGATTAGCCCTGGGATTTCTTTGGAAGGAATGATGCTAAAGCTGAAACTCCAGTACTTTGGCCACCTGATGCGAAGAGTTGACTCATTGGAAAAGACTCTGATGCTGGGAGGGATTGGGGGCAAGAGGAGAAGGGGACGACAGAGGATGAGATGGTTGGATGGCATCACTGACTTGATGGACTTGAGTCTGAGTGAACTCCGGGAGTTGGTGATGGACAGGGAGGCCTGGCGTGCTGCGATTCATGGCGTCGCAGAGAGTCGGACATGACTGAACGACCGATCTGATCTGATCTGAAAAACTTCTTGGCCATGTTGCACTGCATGTGGGATCTTCCCTGACCTGGGATCGAACCTGTGCCCCCTGCAATGGAAGCTTGGAATCTTAACCACTGGACCACCAAGGAAGTCCCAGTATTTGGCTTTTTAATCATAGACTATAGATTTTTTCCCTCCCATTTGTCCTTGCTACCATTGTCTAATCTTGAGTCAGTTTCTGGAGGCACCAAACATCTAAGCTGAGTCTGGAGAGATGAATGAGTTCACCAGATAAAGAGAGAATAGGTCATTCCAAGAGTTTACACAAGCACAGGCAAGCTTCTGAGGCTTCCCAGGACATGTTTTGTGGAATAACACGTGCTCTGTGTGATACAATCTAGGTTCCCACTGAGGCGCTATGGCGTAAGAGGTTAGCACAGGAATTCATGGGCTACGCTGTTGGGTTTAAATTCCAGCTCTCTTAAGTAAGTAACTCTCTTACTTAAGAGTTACTTAAGTTCTTTGTGCTTCAGCTCCTCATCTATAAAATAGAATTATGGTAATACCCAGCTCTTAGTGTTGTTGGGATGATTACATAAATTGATACATGGAGAGAACTTAGAATAGTGATGGTACATAGCAGATGTTTCATAATTATCAGATTTACCATTCATAATTCATAGGTAAGCTTTGGAGCAGCCCACCTTTTTCTTTCACCGTTCAACCCAAGTACATCCTGTACAAGAAACTTTCTTTGACTAATCTGAAATGACAATCTGTTGCATACCACCCCAGTGTACTTCATTTCTGGATATCAACATTTTAACAGACTCATTCTCTAACACTAGCCTGGGGAATTTGTCACCTCAATAGAGGGAAGTTGACTACAGAAAATCGGAGCTGTCTTGTGACACAATGACTCAGTTACACATTCAGCATTCAGTCAGCAAGTGTTTATTGAGCACTTGTGCAACAGACATCATGTTTCACACATCTTCCCCTAAAGCCCCATGTCAGAGAATTAGGTAGAGGGTGATTGATTTAAGGGTCTCAGAAAAACTTTTGTCTCCAACCTCTCTCCTCCTGACTACTCGAAAGATTCAGCACTGTTTTCATGTCTTCAACCCCTTCTTAAGGGTGATGCATTCTAGTGGGTCAAAGTTTTAGGTTACCCAGAAAGGTCATACATTCGATATCTAATAGCAGCAAGGAATCCATTATCTGATTAGCTAATCTTCTGGAGCAAATGGATCCATAAAAGGCTTTGGTGCGGCAGTGAACACTGGAAATCACGTGGTTTGTCAATGTGTGCGCTTTTCTCCCTTGAAGTTCTATGTCAGGTGAGGTAACAGCTAGATAACGGGACAATCTTCCCAAAACAAGACACCTAAAACATAGCAAGCATTCTTTTACATGCACAGCACAGCTTGAAGAAAAAGAGAAAATAAAGACAGGGAAGTCTACAGGGGCAAAAGACAAACAAACATGCAAAGCAAAGAACAAAGAGAAGCCTGAAAACCAGTGCTGTTGTTTAAGTGTTTGTCCCTAGAGCCACGGCTGTCCTGAGGGTGCTGACCAGTCTTGATAATCAAAACCTAGCATAGAGCAGGACCCTCGAGGCTACACTCTTCAGGGAGGGCGGGCCTGGAGAAATCAGCAAAGGGAGGGTCAGTGATAAGTGTTTGTCTCTACCTGCTTTCTTGACTTGAGTAAACAGTTTCCAGTGAGAATTTATGATTCTGTGAATTTGAGAATGGAATGTATACTATATGTGGTCTGGGAAAATGCAAGAGGGAACATCAACAAAAATTAGGAATGGATTGTTGGTTCTTTGAAGGAGCTTTTTACAAAGCTTCTCTGGAGGAGTTCCCCCTCACCCCAGGCTATATAGGATTCCCACATAGAAAGTTTGAACAAGTAAGGCTCAAATTAAAAAAAAAAAATCTAGGGAATTCCCTGGTAGTCCAGTGGCTAGGACTCTGCGCTCTCACTGCTGAGGGCCCAGGCTCCATCCCTGATCAGAGAACTAAGATCCCTCATTTAGTGCAGCACAACCAATAAATAAAAGAACTCATATTCAACTTACAAGTTGAATATATTCAATGGGTAAAGGAGTTCCATGGACATTTTTCAGAAAAAGATATACAAATAGCCAATATACATATGAAAAGACACTCAACATCATTAGTCACTGCTGCTGCTGCTGCTGCTGCTGGGGAAATCAAAACCATGATGTGATACCACTTCAGACAGTAGGACAGCAGAAATAAGAAAGACAATAAATAGTTTTGCCAAAAATGTGGAGAAACTAGAGTCCTTATACGTTGCTAGTGGGGCTGTAAAATGATGCAGCCACTTCGGAAAACATTTTGGCCGTTCCAACTAACTATCAAACAGAGTTACCACTCTTAGTTATACACTCAAGAGAACTGAAAACACATGTCCATATAAAAACTTGTACACAAATATTCATATCGGCGTCATTCACAACAGCCAAAGAATAGAAACAACCCAAATGTCCATCAACTGACAAATGAATGAGCAAAATGTGCTATATCTGTACAATGGAAATTATTTGGACATAAAAAGAAACGAAATCCCAATCTTTAAAAATTGTGAATAACTATATTGTACATCTGTAACATATAATATTGTATGTACATCAATTATATTTCAGTTAAAAAACATGAAATTCTGATACATGCTATAGCATGGATGAACCTTGAAGACATTATGCTAAATAAAAGGCAAACACAAAAGATCATCTATTGCATGATTCATTTATATATGAAATATCCAGAATAATATTCCCTTATGCTGCTGCTGCTGCTGCTAAGGCGCTTCAGTCATGTCTGTGCGACCCCATAGACGGCAGCCCACCAGGCTCCCCCATCCCTGGGATTCTCCAGGCAAGAACACTGGAGTGGGTTGCCATTTTCTTCTCCAATGCATGAAAGTGAAAAGTGAAAGTGAAGATATAGAAGCTTTAAATTATACCCCTGCAAATCTATGTATCTATACATCTATAGATAGCTAGGTCTTTGGGGAAGAATGCATAAGAGACTGTTGAAAGTGGTTTCTTTTGGAGATGGGAGATGCATGGATAGAGCCCAGAGATGGGCTGGAAACCTTTTTTTTTTGTTGTTATTATTGAGGTACAACTACATACAATTAAATTCACCTCTTTAAGTATACTAATGCTGGATCATATAGTAGCTCTATTTTGTTTTGTTTTTATTCAGTTCAGTTCAGTTCAGTCACTCAGTTGTATCTGACTCTTTGCGACCCCATGAATCACAGCATGCCAGGCCTCCCTGTCCATCACAAACTCTTGGAGTTCACTCAAACTCACATCCATCGAGTCGGTGATGACATCCAGCCCTCTCATCCTCTGTCGTCCCCTTTTCCTCCTGCCCCCAATCCCTCCCAGCATCAGTCTTTTCCAATGAATTGGAACTCTTCGCATGAGGTGGCCAAAGTACTGGAGTTTCAGCTTCAGCATCATTCCCTCCAAAGAAATCCCAGGGCTAATCTCCTTCAGAATGGACTGGTTGGATCTCCTTGCAGTCCAAGGGATTCTCAAGAGTCTTCTCCAACACCACAGTTCAAAAGCATCAATTCTTCGGCGCTCAGCCTTCTTCACAGTCCAACTTTCACATTCATACATGACCACAGGAAAAACCATAGCCTTGACTAGACGGACCTTTGTTCGCAAGGTAATGTCTCTGCTTTTCAATATGCTATCTAGGTTGGTCATAACTTTTCTTCCAAGGAGTAAGCGTCTTTTAATTTCATGGCTGCAGTTACCATCTGCAGTGATTTTGGAGCCCCCAAAAAATAAAGTCTGACACTGTTTCCACTGTTTCCCCATCTATTTCCCATGAAGTGATGGGACCAGATGCCATGATCTTCGTTTTCTGAATGTTGAGCTTTAAGCCAACTTTTTCACTCTCCTCTTTCACTTTCATCAAAAGGCTTTTTATTTCCTCTTCATTTTCTGCCATAAGGGTGGTGTCATCTGCATATCTGAGGTTATTGATATTTCTCCCGGCAATCTTGATTCCAACTTGTGCTTCTTCCAGCCCAGCATTTCTCATGATGTACTCTGTATATTTGTTTTTATTACAGTATAGTTAAGAATGTTGTATCAGTTTCAGGTATACAGCAATTATACTTAATTTCTTGAGGAACAAGCAAACTTTTTCCAAAGAAGCAACATCATTTACATTCCCACCAGCAGTTTATGAAGGTTCCTATTTCTCCAAATCCTTGTCAATGATTGTTATCCTCTTTTTTTGTTTTAGTTTTATTGCCTCTGGATCTGAAGGTCTATTAGAAATGGCACAGATCTTGCTTTTAGTTTATTTGTATTATAGGGTCTGTGATCTCTGTGTAGGGGTCGCAAGGTTAGGGGGGAAATTTTCTCTCTCTTCACCTTTTGGAATTAAGAAATCAGCTTTATCCACACTAAAAAGGGCCCCAGGGCTATTTTTAATGTTTTAAAACTTCTGATATAACCCATACACTCCCTCTCATTAGGGTTCCTATGCTAACTGTAATGTCAGGTGATTTAATTTTGACTTGAGTTATTTAAGTTTAAGCTGCTTAAGAATAGAGAATGCATTTCATCTAGTAGCACAAACCTGGCATACAGTAAATGTTGAAGTGAATGAATAAATAATTATTAATTCTCACTTGTTAATCAGAATCTCTGATTGGCAAATTTTCAGGAGGACACAAAATCAAAATGTGAATTCATAGATGAAAGACAGTTGCAGGAATCCTTGATGTGAGAAACCTGGGAAATTGCCTTTGGGGAATCCAGAAGTGTGGCCTGTTCCCAGAGTTACTCCTTGGGTAATAATGATGGGAAACTTCACTTATAAGGCCTGTGCCTTCCCCTGGAGCTTGTCTCTCCCCTCATCTCTGGTCTCACCTCAGATATCCTCAACCCCTACAAGCCTTGAGTCCCATAGCACCATCCACCTCCCTTCACCCCCACTGTCTTCTTCCCATCCCCTTCCCCAGGATCCAGCATAGCTTTCTGGTATCCTAAAATGAGTTAATCTGCCAAATTCCTGCAGCTTTGTAAATGATGTCAGTTCTTGTTAGAATCCTTTTCATTCCCTGTATACACACCACTCCACCCCATCAGTATTAGTGTCCTGGGCTGCTTAGCAAAGTACCACAAACTGGGTGACTTAAAACAACAGAAATTTCATCTCTCACAGTTCTGGAGGCCAGAAGTCTATAAATGTCAGCAGGGCCAGGCTGACTCTGAAGACTCTGAGAAGACCTCTGTGCCTCTTCCAGCTCCAGTAGCCCCATGCTTCCCTTGACTTGTGGTAGCATCATTCTAATCTCTGCCTCCATCTTCACATGACCATCTTCCCTCAGTCTGTCTGCATACAAATTTTCCTTGAGTTATAAAGGACACAGTCATATTGGAGTAGGGCCTACCCTACTTCAGTACAACCTCATCTTTATTTGGTTACATCTTCAAAGAGCCTATTTCCAAATAAGGTTACAGTCATATGTCCCAGTGGTTATGACTTCAACAAAAAAATTTTTTTTTCAGCATATATTTTGGAGTGACACAATTCAACCCACAATACCAAACTAATTTATTTTCTGCCATTACTAGAATTAACATTGCCCAAAATCTCTGGAGGACTGACAGTGACTTCCTAGAGGTGTTTTTTGTTTTTTGTCTTGGCTCGTGGTATCTTAGTTCCCAACCAGGGACTGAACTCAGGTCCTGGCAATGAGAGTGCCAAGCCCTAACCACAACCCTTCATAGAGGTTCTGACTCACTGGCTCAGTTTCTGCCCTGGGCGTTCCCCGACCACACACACATATGACCACCAGCAAAGGTCGTGCACCCAGGAAATGGCAGAAGATAGTGCAACTGAGAGGGTAACAAGCAGGAAGGCCAGGGGTCTCCAAATGGAGGAAATAGCCTGCAAGTGTCAGACATTTTTATCTCTCTTAAGTGGCAGGAGGAAACAAACTAGCAATATTTTTTCCTTCTCTATACAAATTTAAAGGGAGGTTTCTCTTAAAATACTGTGTTGCCATAATGACACCCGGTTTCGCTTGAAGTTAGCTATTCTCGAGCCTAGAGATAACCAATGCCTTTTTCTTATGGAAATGTTTGTCTTAAGCTATGCTAATATACTATGCCTTTACCCCAAACTCTGTCTCCAAGTCGGTTCCGCCTCTTGGCCCAGAACCTACTTGACAAACCAGTATGTTATACTCAGATATTGTTCCCCTAATCTATGTAAATGAAACTATTTGTATGGTGGTCTGCTCTTCTTCAAGATTCAAGTTAATCGTTTTATGGCCCAGGATAAACCATTTGGTGCCAAGATTATCCCAAAATGCATCTTATGGGTGAGGGGCCTGGTGCCATTCTGAATTTTAAGACATTCCTTTCTTTCATTAACAGACTGCTAGTGACTATATAACATCCAGCTGAAGACTAGCAGGGGGGTACTCTTTCTGCCCCCTTCTGATGCCTATGTCAGAAGCTTTCTCTATCTCCTTTATACTTTAATAAAACTTTATTACACAAAAGCTCTGAGCGATCAAGCCTCGTCTCTGGCCCCGGCTTGAATTCTTCTCCTCCGGGGGCCAAGAATCCTGGTGTATTCACGTGATTCAACAACAACCTTTCACAACCAGACTCAGCCTCACCCCTGACTCACTGAGGACCATGTTCTTTAATCTGAGTCACCTCAATCCTCTGTTGAGATACCAGCCCTACCTGTCTCAGAAGGGATTCTGGTTCCCCACTCCCATTTCCATCATTTGCAAATGGATATAATACCATTTGGATTGTGTGTGCGTGGAATATTAGAACACAGACACTTTCATGAAGTGTGGACGGGAGGGCTGTTGAACAGTATGTAACAAGAACCTGAAAGAGGTATGATCTCTTCTTTTCACTCTTAGGATTTACTCTTAAGGAAATAATTGAGCAAGTGTACAAAGTCATAAAGATATTCATTGCAACTTTGTTTACAATATTAAAAAGTATAAACGTCCTGTGAAAGTGAAAGTGTTAGTCACTCAGTTGTGTTGGATTCCTCAACCCCATGGACCATACCTCGCCAGGCCCCTTTGTCCATGGAATTCTCCAGGCAAGAATGTTGAAGTGGGCTACCATTTCCTTCTCCAGGGGATCTTCCCAATCCAGGGATCGAACCTGCATCTCCTGCACTGCAGGCGGATTCTTTACCATCTGAGCCACCAGGGAAGCCCTTGAGTGCTGGACACATGGAGGCTCTTCTGCTCTTCAGTTCAGCTCAGATCTGTCACTCAGTCATGTCCGACTCTTTGTGACCCCATGGACTGCAGCATGTCAGGCTTCCCTGTCCATCACCAACTCCCGAAGCCTATTCAAACTCATGTCTATCGCGTCGGTGATGCCATCCAACCATCTCATCCTCTGTCGTTGCCTTCTTCTCCTGCCTTCAGTCTTTCCCAGCCTCAGGGTTGCTTGAAATGAGTCGGTTCATCGCATCAGGTGGCCAAAGTATTGGAGCTTCAGCTTCAGCATGAGTCCTTCCAATGAATGTTCAGGACTGATTTCCTTTAGGATTGACTGGTTGGATCTCCTTGCAGTCCAAGGGACTCTCAAGAGTCTTCTCCAACACCACAGTTCAAAAGCATTAATTCTTTGGCACTCAGCTTTCTTTATAGTCCAACTCTCACATTCATACATGACTCCTGGAAAAACCATAGCTTTAACTAGACAGACCTTTGTTGACTACTGGAAAAACCATGCTTTGACTAGATGGACCTCTGTTGACTAGATGGACTTCTGTGTATGATAAAAATTTTACATAACAAAAAGTTAAACAAAGAGATTTCTAATTGAATTCTGGTTTATAGGCTTTTCTAGGCACTGCAACTTCTAAGATTATTTTGTTGAAATAATTTGAAATTATTCTATCATGAAATTGTTCCCATCCCTTACCTCATGACCCAATATACCTTGAAATTTTTTCTAATGTCATCTGTTTCTCTAACTCACCCAGTTATTATCCAGAATGAAATAAGTATGAAAGTGCTTTCACAACTAACAGTCCTCTGTATATGTAAGGGATGATTACAATTCATTTTTTCCAAACATATATTGTTGTGCTATTTAGTGGAATAAGTAGGTTAAATTTTTGCCCTCAAAGAATTTATAATCTAAGATTTTACTTGATTTAAAGTTACTTTTCTCAACAAGGCAGTGCAGGAAGGGATGAAGGCCATGCATATAATGGAGGTTGAATTTGGTGCTGGAAAACTCAAGTCTCATTTGATCAAGTGTGGCAGCGGGAGTTGAATCAGGGTATTAGATCCCTGGGAGTGGTGAGGGGCAGGGACCCTGTAGGTTTTAAATGTTTTTTATTTATTTATTTTTTTTGGCTGCACTGAGTGGCATCTCTGTTTCCTGACCAGAGATCAAACCTGTGCCCCTGCAATGGAAGTGCAGAGTCTTAACCACTGGACTGGGGGTGGGGGCAGGGCGGGGAGGTGTCCCAGGGACTCTGTCTTGTTCATTGCTGCGTCCCCAGCACCCAATACCACCTTAGGCACACAACATAAGGACAAAAATAACAAAATATAACTAACGTCAGTTGAGCCAAACACTGTAGAAAATGCTTTGCCTACATAATTACATTTAATCTGCAAAACAGTCCTATGATGGTAGGTATCATTATTCCCATTGAGAAAACTGAGCCTCAGAAAGATTAAGGAGCTTGTCCACGGTCATCCAGTCCCTCAGTCATGAAGCTGAGCTGCAACTCAAGTCCAGTTGTCTTGGAGGCTACTGTTCTTAACCCTGAAACATCCACATGAGAAATCCGCTCCTGTTGTGTATCTTCATGGAGGGACAGTGAGGATAACAGACTGATGGAGCTTGTGATGCTCATCCCAAGATGCCCCCCAGCTGCCCAGCTCGGATTCTACCGTCCTGAGCTACTGGCTGTCATGTTTTTAGTCCCTAAGTGGACTTTTGTAGAGAGGAAAGAAAGCACTCTTCACTGTGATTTTAAAAATGGAAGTCAATTAATACGCCTTTATATGTCAATTTCACATGAGTTTTACTAATATTGGCTACATAATACATATTTTATCTTTTAAGTTAATTTGAAATTTTTATTACTAATATATTTTATTATATTACTAATGTATTACTATATTAGTAATTACTATATTGCTAATATATTAATATATTACTAATACATTTTATTACTAATATATTTTTATTACTGATATAAGTGAGCTATTTATATTACTGATATAGTGAGCTATATATATAGCTAATATATATGTGACCTTATATATAGAGCTATATATAAGTGAGCTGTATATATAGGTTTAAGTGATAAACCTTAAAGAAAATCAGAATCTTATCAACTAAAAGTATGGCTATACTATCAAACTTCTAGATCTGTAATTTGATTAATTGGGAGTAGGAAGGAGAAAGAGTCCTAAGTTGTCTCCCAAATGCTTCACCTGATGTTAATTTCTAGTGACATTTAATAAACAGTTCTGAATAAATGGGTGTAAAAAGGAGAAAAATAATCATAAACAAAATTAAAAGCGAGCAGATAGGGAAATAGTTCATAAATACAATAAGAAAGGGCTCAATAGGTCAAGGAAGGCTCAGTATATTCTTAATATGTCAATAATTTGGAAAACTGATACCAAAAATAGGAAATCTTTAATAGAAAAATGACAACACCGAATGAATGAATAGTTGGCTTGGAGCTACTGGAACGATGCCTCTCCTGGAACTTAGCACCTTTAATTTTATAAGACACCGCCCCTCAGGAAGGTGAGGAGAGGGAATTGATAAGAAAATGCATAACGTTTCGCGGAGGGGCTGAGTGAGACCTCTTTCAGACAAGCGAGAGGACAGGAGAGGAAGTGCTCTGTGGCCCGACAGGGTGATCGGATGTCCCAAGTTGGTGAAGGAAGCCAAAAAAATCAGAAGTATTTGGAAGCAGGAATGTGGCTTTCTACTGGAAAGGAGTTGGAGGGTGAGGTTACCCTCTGGGGAGGAAATTCAACTCTAGCAGGTGGACAGCAGTCCTGGGGAGAGTGCTCGAGGGGAGCAGGGCCAGGTCTGTCCTGCCCTGACAGGTCACAGGACACCAGCTTTGGGAGCTATTGAAACTTGGGCTCTGATGATAGCAGTAACATGTCTGGCATGTGAAAATGCCTTTTCCTTATGAGAAACCAGGTGAGGTTATATGACTCTGGGGCTTAGCAGCTACAGGGTTGATTACTGAGCTTGCTTCCAGGCCCAGATCCTGGAACGACTTTCATTTTTGCCCTTCGATAAGGATGATTTTCACAATACATCCCCTTTGTGGGAAGGGGCTGTTCAGGTGTGCTGACCCCTGGAGCTTGTGGGGACTTCCCTCCTTTCCTGGCTTGGAAGAAGTAATGGAGCTTCAGGCTGTGTCCACTATTATTCGGTGATCCACTAATCCAGCTAAAGAACCTCAACTTCCTGCAGTGATAAGCCCAGCACACAGGGTCAGGTGCACAGAAACACCAACAGTCGCATGCCCCCTGATTAAGTGACCAGCACAAAGACGCTGTGAAAGCTAGCCCAAGCACTCTGGGCACCAGAAGTCACACCAACAGTGATATCCACAGGCTTGGAACCCCTGACAGTGCAAAGGTTCCTAGTGTGCACACGCTTGCCCTGATGTACACACACCCATTTGGTATGCACACTCACAGCACCCTGTATTCTACATCCTGCCATGCACCAAGCTTATTATTTTGCGTAGCCCCCATTTTGAGCAAGTCCCAAAGCTGCTTTGTTCCTTTACTATGAAAGGAGTTTGTCCACATCCCTCTCCTCTTCTTTCTCCTTGACTTCTTCTGTTTAGCAGAGAGAGAAGAGGCAGGGGACAGCTATGAATTCATTCCAGAAGCCTGGGAACAGGAGGCACCAGGACCTCTTAAAAACACTCCATTATAGAATGTAATCAGCTGAAAGGAACGTTACAGAGCTCAGTCCATTTGTTTTATTGGTGAAGACCCTGAGGCTGGAAGAAGAAAGAGATTGCTCTGGCCAAGAGGGGCTGAGCCTGTTTGGTGATGTGAGTGGGATGGGCAGAGAGTACAGGTTCAGTTTAGCTAAAGGGTTTGGTGGGCTCAGGAGACTTACTGACCTTTAGTGCTTCCACATGATAGGAGACTGATCAACAGATAACCCCTGAGTATCTGGTTTATACAAGGCATAGATGAAGGAGATGATATATCCTCTTTAAGTCTTAAAATAACTCTTTCCCTCAAAGTGGTTACAATCTAACAGAAGAAATAAATGAATAAGTAAAATATTTGTGATAATTTTTAGGAACAGTACAAGAAATTTTTAGACAGAACATGCTTATGCTTATCAATTAAGAAGCATAAACATTGGATGCTATGACATCAGTAAGCAATACTTGAATATGCAAAAAAAAAAACAAAAAACAGGTGTTGGGGTCTGATGAGGTTTCCAGAGCCAAAGAGAGAGCTGGGAGCCTGAGATAGGGAGTAGTTTTAGTTGCTTTTCAGGATCCGTCAGGCCAGGGGACAGTGGGGGGCAGGCTCAGGAGGGACTGGGCCATAACGTTGAGGAGAAGAGAGGGACGCGGATTCTGGCTGGACGTATTCCCCAGCTTAGCTGGGATACGAGGCAGCAGGGCAGCTCCCACCCTCTTCAATAGCCGACTTGGAGCAGAGCCGAGGAGTTAGTCGGCTGGCAGCCGAAATAGCTGGGCATCTGCGTCTGGGGGAAAGGTACCAGCCAGCCAGGAAGGGGGAGAATATGCCCACATGTGCACATACATGTGAATATGGGGCATGTGCGTATAAGAAGAGGGGGAAGTGGTATTGTAACTATGAACGAAAACAGCACAGAAACCAGGAGAACCCCACTGCCTCCCAAGCTCTCTGTGCCAACTGCCACCTCACTGGTAAGACGGCAGGATACCTGCTCCCTCCTGTAGCTCCCACAGCCACTTGTCAGGTGAGAGGAAGCTCACTCCATGCCTGGCTCGGTCACAGCTGGCCTGGTCTTCCCTGTTCTCAAGAAGCCCACTCTGCTCACGAGCCAAGAGGACAGGAGAGGAAAAGATTTCATCTAAGTTTTCACATTTAATCATTTTAGGATTCTGTGAAGGAAGGAGAGAGCCAAGTCAATACTCAGATTTATCCCAGACTCTTGGATGGACATAATTTGGTAGAGAGCCCAGAAAGACCAAACGTTCTTAAATACATGCTTTGAGTGTTTCCTCTTTGATTCTGATTACCTACAGAAGAAAGGACTAGGCCATCCACAAGCTTTTATTGAGATGAGGAAACATAGGTTCTTCATCCTAAACTTTTCCTAAACTTTTTCACTAACATGCTTTTTCAAAACATTCACTGAATTATTATTATTATTACAATATATGCTTATAGTAGAAAATTGGAAACTGTAGGGGATTATAAAATGAATCCATAATCTATCTTCCACCCACAGATCTTCCACAGACTGTCAACATGCCTTCCACACAATGACCTCATCACTTAAAATGCACCCATAGCCCACATCAACAGTTATCAAGTTGAGATGAAATTGTCTAGCTGAGATAATATTATATTTTGGAGACTTTTGATTAAATGTTTAGTCATCTTAATTTGCCTTAAAATTTTTTTGAAGCCAATATATAGTGTTTTCCATATCTGAATGTTATTTTTTTAATGGAGCTCTTAGATGTGTTGGGAAGATAGCTCCCCACCACTTGCCTAAACTTATCTGAAGATTTATTTTCAAGGTTATAAACTTGACAAGGACACTGTTTTCAAGAAGCATAAAGTTTGCTCTTCAATGGCCAGCCACTAAAAGCCTAACAGTAAAACGCTTGCATGCTAAGGTCACTTAAGTTGTGCCCGACTCTTTGTGACCCCATGGACTGTAGCCCATCAGGCTCTTCTGTCCATGGAAGTCTCCAGGCAAGAAGACTTCTCCAGGGGATCTTCCTAATCCAGAGATCAAACCCTGGTCTCCTGCACTGCAGGCAGATTCTTTACCGTCTGAGCCACCAGGGAAGAAGGGAATGGCTACCCACTCCAGTACTCTTGCCTGGAGAATTCCATGGGCAGAGGAGCCTGGTGGGCTATAGTCCATGGTGTAGCAAACAGTAGGACACAACTGAGTGACTAACACTTTTAAAATGCCTGGGGCGAAAATAAATTGTCAGTACACTTCTGTACGATATTGTAATCTCCTGGAGATCCACAGAACACTTCCTGAGGAGATGCTTAACCGTAACATACTCCATAGCAAGTTTTAGTGAGTTTCAGGTCGCATTAAGGGGATAACATCTTCAAAGAAAGAGGTTTAAACTATTCTTCTCTCACAGGCTGAAAGGGTGAGAGCTTTCATTAAAGAGTGTGAGAACATTTCTTTCCTTTTTGTTCAGTGTGAGTCCAGTCCAAGGACACGCACCTCCCAGGCTGGCTTTGTTTTTTCCACAGAGCTGAAACCCACAGCTGGTCACAGGTCGAGCACAGCCAGCAAACCACCCATCTGAAATATTTTTGAGTTTTTATATAGTCTATAGGTCCCAGGCACTGTGCCTGTTGTGACTAATGGATAAAAGGGTCTGCCTAGTGAAAAATAATGTTACTGTTAGCATTTAACAGTATATCCTACCAGGACCTCAATATATATAAATTTTTCACAGTTAACTTACATTGCCCATATATGTTTTGTGTATTTTTTTTTCTCCCGGCAGTGCAGCATGTCTGACCAGGGATCAAACCTATGCCTCTTACAGTGGAAACTTGGAGTCTTAACCAGTGGACAGCCAGGGAGGTTTCTGGCCCATATAGTTTTAAATACTGTTTTTTCTCTGCATGATTCATCCAGCATTTCCCAAGTGGAGACTGGAGACAGAGGACTATTTTGCCTTTAAGACTCTCTCTCTCATACACACAGACACACGCAGACACACACACACACACACACACTGTCTAGGCTGTAGCCTCTAAGTGCAGGTTCTGGAACTACAAACCTCTGAGGTAGCAAGGCAGAGAGATGGTTCATGTCTATCAGCCCTGCATTCCACAGAACGGGAAACTGAGGCCTGGAGAAGCGACTTGCCCCAGATCAGTGGTAGTTAGTACCAGAAGCAGACTCAGGGTAAGATCCCAGGCCCAGATAAGGACGAAGAAGCTCTGCCTTGCCGTGGCCCTCCCACTCCCGACAGCTGCCAGGGCTCTTTACCCTCTTCCCCATCCAAACTCACTTGGCTGTTTTCCCCTTATTGTGTCGTTGTCACAATGTTGCACAAGCAATTAATTTATAAATTAATAAAGCTCATAACCATATTACCCAGAAATGATCGTTGTTAAAATGCCGCTGCACAAAAATACAAATATATAGAACCAATAGCTGAGCAGCTGTTCTTTAAAAAAAAAAAAATGAAACAGCTCAGGCACAAAAATTATTATTCATTCATTCAATAAATTTGTTCATTTTTTGAGCACCTCCTATATGCCGGGCGCTGTTCTGGGATTAGGGATAGAGTTATTGACAAAGTAGTCCAAGGTCTTGTCCTCAAGGAGTTACCTTCCAGTGAAGGAAGATAGATGATTCATTTTATACATATAAATATAAAATAGGTTTGATGGTGTTGATAACTATGAAAATGAAATGAAACAGAGTAAGGGAGATGGAGAGGGTTGGGGGGGATGTTGTTTTGTGTAGGGGAATTAGGAAGGCCTCCCTGAGAAATGACATTCATTCATGCATCCATACACTCAACAGTTACTCATCATTGAGGAAACAGTAGAAAATGAGACATTCCAGGCTGGGCCACTTCACTGCAGACACCTGCTCTGTTCTATCCAAGGGCTTGAAGACTGAATTATTCAGGAAGGGGAGGTTGAGGAAGAGTCACATTACTAAAATTTTGATCAAGACTTCAAAGGTGTAAAATTAAACAATATCTACCTTCCTCCCTCAAAAGAAGACATGTTAATTTTCTTTGCTCACTGTTCCCATCTTAAACTTTTATCATTTTTTTAAAAATTCATCTTGTTTTCTTTACTTTGCCAAGGTAGTCATTATTATTAAAAATGGTTTCAAGTAGTCAATTTATTTAGATCTATTCATATGGTTTCTAAATGTTTACTTACTTTTTATTGCATCTTACTATTTCCTTCTAAGTTGAGTTTTCTTCTTAGGTTCATGCTTCCTTAATAAGGGTCTATAGGGAATTGCCTTGTGATCAAATGGTTAGCACTCCACACTTTCACTGCCAAGGGCTCTGGTGGTGAAGCCAAAATTAATAAATAAGTTTAAAAACATTGTAAAGGATCTATAATGGTTAGTTCTGTTTCTGTTTGTCATCTGAAGATGAAGATGTCTTTTTTAAATTAAAAAAATTATATTTAAATTATAACTTTAAAAATATTTAAAAGTTACTTTCTACTTACATTTATTACAAAATATTGGCTGTATTCCCCATGCTGTACACGACATACTTGAGCATGTCTTACACCCAATAGTTTGTGCCTCCCACTTCCCACCCCTTATATTGCTCCCCTCACTGGTAACTACTAGTTTGTTCTCTATTTCTGAGTCTATGGAGGTATCTTTGTTCTTCTTTTTAAAGAATAAAATCTACTATTCAGATATAATTCACATACCCAAATGCACCATTTAAAGTGTGTAATTCCATGGTTTACAGAGTTGTACAACACCACTGTCTAATTTTAGAACATTTTCATCATCCCCAAAAAGTTGTCACTCCCCTTTCCCTTCTCCCTCCAGCTCCCAGCAACCACTAACCTACTTTCTATCTCTACGGATTTGTCTACCCTGGACATTGCGTGTAGATGGAATCATACAGTATGTGTTCTTTTGCGTCTGACTTCTTCACATAGTATAACATTTTCAAGGTTCATCCATCTTGTAGCCTGTATTAATGCTTCATTTTATGACTAAATAATATTCCATTGTACCACATTTTGTTTACCTGTTGTTCAGCTGATGTACATTTGGGTTGTTCCCATTGTTTCAGTTCAGTTCAGTTCAGTCGCTCAGTCATGTCTGACTCTTTGCAACCCCATGAATCGCAGCACGCAAGGCCTCCCTGTCCATCACCAACTCCTGGAGTTCACTCAGACTCATGTCCATCGAGTCAGTGATGCCATTCAGCCATCTCATCCTCTGTCGTCCCCTTCTCCTCTTGCCCCCAGTCCCTCCCAGCATCAGAGTCTTTACCAATGAGTCAACTCTTCCAATGAGGTGGCCAAAGTACTGGAGTTTCAGATTCAGCATCATTCCCTCCAAAGAAATCCCAAGGCTGCTCTCCTTCAGAATGGACTGGTTGGATCTCCTTGCAGTCCAAGGGACTCTCAAGAGTCTTCTCCAACACCACAGTTCAAAAGCATCAATTCTTCAGCACTCAGCCTTCTTCACAGTCCAACTCTCACATCCATACATAACCACAGGAAAAACCATAGCCCTGACTAGACGGACCTTTGTTGGCAAAGTAATGTCTCTGCTTTTGAATATGCTATCTAGGTTGGTCATAACTTTCCTTCCAAGGACTAAGCGTCTTTCTAATTTCATGGCTGCAGTCACCATCTGCAGTGATTTTGGAGCCCAAAAAAATAAAGTCGGACACTGTTTCCACTGTTTCCCCATCTATTTCCCATGAAGTGATGGGACCGGATGCCATGATCTTTGTTTTCTGAATGTTGAGCTTTAAGCCAACTTTTTCACTCTCCACTTTCACTTTCATCAAGAGGCTTTTTAGTTCTTCTTCACTTTCTGCCATAAGGGTGGTGTCATCTGCATATCTGGGGTTACTGATATTTCTCCCGGCAATCTTGATTCCAGCTTGTGTTTCTTCCAGTCTAGCGTTTCTCATGATGTACTCTGCATATGTTAAATAAGCAGGGTGATAATATGCAGCCTTGACGTACTCCTTTTCCTATTTGGAACCAGTCTGTTGTTCCATGTCCAGTTCTAGCTGTTGCTTCCTGACCTGCATACAAATTTCTCAAGAGGCAGGTCAGGTGGTCTGGTATTCCCATGTCTTTCAGAATTTTCCACAGTTTATTGTGATCCACACAGTCAAAGGCTTTGGCATAGTCAATAAAGCAGAAATAGATGTTTTTCTGGAACTCTCTTGCTTTTTCCATGATCCAGCCGATGTTCGCAATTTGATCTCTGGTTCCTCTGCCTTTTCTAAAACCAGCTTGAACATCTGGAAGTTCACGGTTCATGTATTGCTGAAGCCTGGCTTGGAGAATTTTGAGCATTCCTTTACTAGCATGTGAGATGAGTGCAATTGTGCAGTAGTTTGAGCATTCCTTGGCATTGCCTTTCTTTGGGATTGGAATGAAAACTGACCTTTTCCAGTCCTGTGGCCCCTGCTGAGTTTTCCAAATTTGCTGGCATCTTGAGTGTAGCACTTTCACAGCATCATCTTTCAGGATTTGAAATAGCTCAACTGGAATTCCATCACCTCCACTAGCTTTGCTCGTAGTGATGCTTTCTAAGGCCCACTTGACTTCACATTCCAGATGTCTGGCTCTAGATGAGTGATCACACCATCGTGATTATCTGGGTCGTGAAGATCTTTTTTGTACAGTTCTTCTGTGTATTCTTGCCACCTCTTCTTAATATCTTCTGCTTCTGTTAGGTCCATACCATTTCTGTCCTTTATCAAGCCCATCTTTGCATGAAATGTCCCCTTTGAATCTCTAATTTTCTTGAAGAGATCTCTAGTCTTTCCCATTCTGTTGCTTTCCTCTATTTCTTTGCATTGATCGCTGAAGAAGGCTTTCTTATCTCTTCTTGCTATTCTTTGGAACTCTGCATTCAGATGCTTATGTCTTTCCTTTTCTCCTTTGCTTTTCACTTCTCTTCTTTTCACAGCTATTTGTAAGGCCTCCCCAGACAGCCATTTTGCTTTTTTGCATTTCTTTTCCACGGGGATGGTCTTGATCCCTGTCTCCTGTACAATGTCACGAACCTCATTCTATGGTTCATCAGGCTCTCTATCTATCAGATCTAGGCCCTTAAATCTATTTCTCACTTCCACTGTATAATCATAAGGGATTTGATTTAGGTCATACCTGAATGGTCTAGTGGTTTTCCCTACTTTCTTCAATTTCAGTCTGAATTTGGTAATAAGGAGTTCATGATCTGAGCCACAGTCAGCTCCTGGTCTTGTTTTTGCTGACTGTATAGAGCTCCTCCATCTTTGGCTGCAAAGAATATAATCAGTCTGATTTCGGTGTTGACCATCTGGTGATGTCCATGTGTAGAGTCTTCTCTTGTGTTGTTGGAAGAGGGTGATTGCTATGACCAGTGCATTTTCTTGGCAAAACTCTATTAGCCTTTGCCCTGCTTCATTGTATATTCCAAGGCCAAATTTGCCTGTTACTCCAGGTGTTTCTTGACTTCCTACTTTTGCATTCCAGTCCCCTATAATGAAAAGGACATCTTTTTTGGGTGTTAGTTCTAAAAGGTCTTGTAGGTCTTCATAGAACCGTTCAACTTCAGCTTCTTCAGTGTTACTGGTTGGGGCATAGGCTTGGATTACCGTGATATTGAATGGTTTGCCTTGGAAACGAACAGAGATCATTCTGTCATTTTTGAGATTGCATCCAAGTACTGCATTTTGAACTCTTTTGTTGACCATGATGGCTACTCCGTTTCTTCTGAGGGATTCCTGCCCGCAGTAGTAGATATAATGGTCATCTGAGTTAAATTCACCCATTCCAGTCCATTTCAGTTCACTGATTCCTAGAATGTCGACATTCACTCTTGCCATCTCTTGTTTGACCACTTCCAATTTGCCTTGATTCATGGACCTGACATTCCAGGTTCCTATGCAACATTGCCCTTTACAGCATCGGACCTTGCTTCTATCACCAGTCACATCCACAGCTGGGTATTCTTTCTGCTTTGGCTCCATCCGTTCATTCTTCTGGAGTTATTTCTCCACTGATCTCTAGTAGCATATTGGGCCCCTACTGACCTGGGGAGTTCCTCTTTCAGTACCCTATCATTTTGCCTTTTCATGCTGTTCATGGGGTTCTCAAGGCAAGAATACTGAAGTGGTTTGCCATTCCCTTCTCCAGTAGACCACATTCTGTCAGATCTCTCCACCATGACCCTCCTGTCTTGGGTTGCCCCACAGGCATGGCTTAGTTTCATTGAGTTAGACAAGGCTGTGGTCCTAGTGTGATTAGATTGACTAGTTTTCTGTGAGTATGGTTTCAGTGTGTCTGCCCTCTGATGCCCTCTTGCAACACCTACTATCTTACTTGGGTTTCTCTTACCTTGGGCAGGGGGTATCTCTTCACGGCTGCTCCAGCAAAGCGCAGCTGCTGCTCCTTATCTTGGACGAGGGGTATCTCCTCACCGCCGCCCTTCCTGACCTTCAACGTGGGATAGCGCCTCTAGGCCCTCCTGCGCCCGCGCAGCCATTGCTCCTTGGACGTGGGGTTGGTCCTCCTGGCCGCTGCCCCTGGCCTCGGGCTTGGGGGCGTGGGGTAGCTCCTCCCGGCCGCAGCCCCTGACCTCGGACTTGGGTAGCTCTTCTCCGCCGTTCCTGCGCCGTCGCAGCCTGGCACTCTCGGCCTCTGCCCCTGACCTCGGACGCGGGGTAACTCCTCTCGCCGCGCTATGTGTGCCGTTGCAGCCGGCGCCGCGGCCCATTGTTTAGCTATTACAAATAATGCTGCTTGTGTACAAGTTTTTGTGTGAACCCATGTCTTCAATTCTCCTGGGTAGTGGAATTAATGGGTCACATGATAACTCTATGTTTAACTTTTGGGGGGAACTCTCAAACTTTTCAACAGCAACTACACCATTTTACATTCCTCAGAGCAATATATAAGCATTCCATTTCTTCACATCCTCAACACTTTTAATTTTATTTTCTTTAATACATTTAAATATATATGTGTGTGTGTGTGTGTTTCATTGAATATTCATTGGAAGGACTGATGCTGAAGCTGAAGCTCCAATACTTTGGCCATCTGATGCAAAGAACTAACTCACTGGAAAAGATCCTGATGCTGGGAAAGATTGAAGGCAAGAGGAGAAGGGGATGACAGAGGATGAGATGGTTGGAGGGCATCACTGACTCGATGGACACGAATTTAAGCAAGCTCTGGGAGTTGGTGATGGACAGGGAAGCCTGGACTGCTGGAGTCCATGGAGATGCAGAGTCAGACATGACTGAGCGACTGAACTGAACTGAACTGATATGCATGTGTGTGTGTATATGGCTGTCCTAGTGGGTAGAAGGTAGTATCTCTTTTTGTACATCCTATCTTGTGAGTTTAACACAAATTGTGGATACTATACACACACTACATATTTGCTTTTCCCATTTAATTTTGTGGAGATCATATCAGGATGTGCAAAACTTCTTATTCTTTTTTGCTGGCTTCATGGTATCCAGTTGTATGGATATGCAGTCTTCCTAGTTGTCATTGACTTAGCCAGTCCCTTGCTGATAGGCTGCTGTTCTATTTTTACCCCCAGTCTTTTGTGCAAACAGTGCTGAAGTGGTTGCCTCTTATATTCTATTGTTCCCATACAGAAGTTTGCCTGTAATGATCATTCTGAGAAGTGGCATTCTAGATTAAAGGGCATGTGCGTTCTTTTATTTTTATAGGTGTTGTCAAATTGGTTTCCACAGAAAGTGTACCAATTTACACTCACCAGCAGTGTGGGTACCTGTTTTTTAAATGGACCCAGAATCATAAGATCAGATTTGTGAGGCTAAAGTAGTCTTAGTATGTACTCCTGTGTGGGTCAAGTATGGAATCACTTCTTTTGAGGGCACTGGGGATAAGGACCCACCTCATCAGGAGGTTTCCTTGGTTGGCAGTTATCAAGGAGAAAGTAAAACCTGAAGTGGGTTCATTTTAGAACTCTGTCTACCCTTCCTTGGAATAGTGGGGACTAACTAAAGATGCTGGGCAAGATAATCATTTGTTCATTTATTCCTTCAGTCAACAAATATTTATTGAAAGCCTACAATGTGGAGCTAGATGCTAGGGTGGGATGAAAAAAAAGAGAAAAGATAGACCTTTTGTTGATGTTTTCAGGCTCTTGAGGAGTATAAGACATTAACACAGGTAAGAGTAAGGTAACAACAAATAGTGAGGGAAATGTATGTCATGCTACCAGAGTCTGTAGCAAGTATCTGAGGGTCAGCAAACGGTTCCCAGAGGAAACATGTTTGAATTGAGATATGAAATATGAATAAAAGACTAGCTAAAGAAGGACTTCCCTGGCAGTCCAGTGACTAAGACTCCTAGCTTCTAATGCAGTGAGCTCAGGTTTGAATGCTGCCTGGGGAACTAAGATCTCACATGCTGTGCTGTGCACCAAAAAATAAATAAGCTAATCGATTAAAATAGTTGATCAGCCTTTAAAAAAAGACTAGATAAAGGGAAATCTCTTTTTCTTCCAGTGGAAAAAGCATGAAGTGAAAGTGAAAGTGAAGTCGCTCAGTCGTGTCCGACTCTTTGCGACCCCCTGGACTGTAGCCTACCGGGCTCCTCTGTCCATGGGATTCTCCAGGCAAGAATACTGGAGTGGGTTACCATTTCCTTCTCCAGGGCATCTTCCCGACCCGGGGATCAAACACAGGTCTCCTGCATTGCAGGCAGATGCTTTAACCTCTGAACCACCAGGGAAGCCCAGAAGAAGCATAGTTAACACACAAAGAAGGGAGGTAAAAATACCTACCTCACAGAGTTGTTATAAGAACTAACAAATAATTTCTGTGCTATATTTAGCAAAATTCTTGGCATGTCAGTTACTTGCAGAATGCTCTTTTTGTTTCCACTGTTTCATTCAGTCATGGGGGAATATTAAAATTCTAGATCCCAAAGCAAAGCATTGCCACCCTAGTTATGGTCTTATTTCAATTTCACTACCACCCAGTTCTCTCTCTTCCTCTATTTTTGGACTCCTATCCACTGCAGGACATCTGTAATGTCCACCTTAGAAGCTAATTTCTGAGGCAGCTTTACAAATAGCTGAGAAAAGAAGAAAAGCAAAAGGCAAGGGAGAAAGGCAATGAATGCAGAGTTTCAGGGAATAGCAAGGAGAGATAAGAAAGCCCTATTAAGTGAACAATGCAAAGAGACAGAGGAAAACAATAGAATGAGAAAGACTAGAGATCCCTTCAAGAAAACTGGAGATATCAAGGGAACATTTCAAGCAAGGATGGGCACGATAAAGAAGAGAAAAGGTAAGGGCCTAACAAAAGCAGAAGAGATTAAGAAGAGGTGGCAAGAATACACAGAAGAACTGTACAAAAAAGGTCTTAATGACCCAGATAACCACAATGGTGTGGTCTTACCCACAGCCAGATAACCTGGAGTGTAAAGCCAAGTGGGCCTTAGGAAGTATTATTATGAACAAAGCTAGTGGAGGTGATGGAATTCCAGCTGAGCTATTTCAAATCCTAAAAGATGATGCTGTTAAAAGTGCTGCACTTAATATGTCAGCAAATTTGGAAAACTCAGTAATGGCCACAATTTTCAATTCCAGTCCTAAAGAATGGCAATGGCAAAGAGTGTTCAAACTACTGTTCAACTGCTCTCATTTCACATTCTATAAGGTAATGCTCAAAATCCTTCAAGCTAGGCCTTAGCAGTATGTGAACTATGAATGTCCAGATGTACAAGCTGGGTTTAGAAAAGGTAGAGGAATCAGAGATCAAATTGCCAACATTCAGTGGATCATAGAGAAAGCTAGGAAATTCCAGAAAAAAAATCTACTTTTGCTTCATTGACTGTACTAGAGTGTTTGACTGTATGGATAACAATAACCTGGAAAATTCTTAAAGAGATGGGAATACCATCTTACCTACCTCCTGAGAAGCCTGTATGCAGGTCAAGAAGCAACAATTAGAACCAGACATGGAACAACTCACTGGTTCCAAATTGGGAAAGGAATATGTCAAGGCTGTATATTGTCACCCTGCTTATTTAACTTCTACGCAGAGTACATCATGTGAAATGCCAGGCTGGATGAATCACAAACTGGAATCAAGATTGCTGGGAAATATTAACATCCTCAGATATGCAGATGAAACCACTCTAATGGTTGGAAATGAAGACAAACAAAAGAGCCTCCTGATAAAGGTGAAAGAGGAGAGTGAAAAAGCTGGCTTAAAACTCAACATTCAAAAAACTGAGATAATGGCATCTGGTCCCATCACTTCATAGCAAATAGAAGGAGAAAAAGTGGAAACAGTAGCAGAGTTTATTTTCTTCGGCTCCAAAATCACTGCAGATGGTGACTGCAGCCATGAAAATAACAGACACTTGCTGGAGAAGGAAATGGCAACCCTCTCCAGTATTCTTGCCTGGAAAATCCCATGGACAGAGGAACCTGGCGGGCTACAGTCCATGGGGTCACAAAGAATCCGACACAACTTAGTGACTGAGCATGCACACGTATAACTGAACCACTCTTGTATACCAGAACCTAACACAAATTGTAAAGTAGCTACACTGTAATAAATATAACAAGCAAATTTTTAAAAATGAATAAAGATGCTTGCCTCTTGGAAGGAAAGCTATGACAAACCTAGAGAGCATAGTAGAAAGCAGAGACATCACTTTGCTGATAAAGGTTGATATAGTCAAATCTATGGTTTTTCTAGTAGTCATGCTTGGATGTGAGAGTTGGACCATGAAGAAAGCTAAGCGCCACAGAACTGATGCTTCTGAACTGTGGTACTGGAGAAGATTCTTGATAGTTCCTTGGACTGCAAGATCAAACTAGTCAATCTTAAAAGAAATCAACCCTGAATATTCATTGGAAGGACTGATGCTTAAGCTGAAGCTCTAATACTTTGGCCACTTGATGTGAAGAGCCAACTCACTGGAAAAGACCCTAATGCTGGGAGATTGAAGGCAGGAGAAGGGGGCAAGAGAGGATGAGTGGTTGGACCACTCGCTCAATGGACATGAGTTTGAGCAAGTGCTGGGAGATAGTGAAGGACAGGGAAGCCTGGCATGCTGCAGTCCATGGGGTCGCAAAGAGTTGGACATGATTTAGTTACTGAACAAAAACAATAACAGAAGCTAATTAGATTAATAAATACCATACATTTTGCCCTAATCTACACCAAGTACTTTACACCCATTATTTAATCTTCATAATAATCTCAGTAGGTACAAACTATTATTATTTCCATTTTACAAATGAAGAGACTGAAGCAAGCAAAGCCCAAGGACAATAGCTAGCAAGTCGCAGAGCAGTATTCAAATTCAAGTTGGACTGATTTCTAACCACAACCTTACCCAGGCCGTGGGTTGCTACTTATCTTAAATCTTATTTACCCAACCAGGTGACAAGTTTATTTTAGGACAAGAACTTGCCTTTCTCGTTTTAATAAAAAGAGCTAAGATTTATAGGTTAGAGTGTCTGCCTGCAATGCGGGAGATCTGGGTTCGATCCCTGGGTTGGGAAGATCCCCTGGAGAAGGAAATGGCAACCCACTCCAGTATTCTTGCCTGGAGAATCCCATGGACAGAGGAGCTTGGTGGGCTACAGTCCACGGGTTGCAAAGAGTCGGACATGACTGAGCACTTCACTTTCACATGACACATACTTTACATGTATTAGTTCAAATCCTCATAACTCTTTTATATATTATTTCCCTCATGTTACAGATTAGGAGATTAGGGCTCAAAAGGATTAACCAACTTGGCCTGCAGATACAACAGACAAGAATCTTGATATAGGTAGGCCCAGTACCTACCCAGAGATGAGGAGATGATGTAGAAGAATATTTGTAATTGATAAATGGGAAATCACAGGACTATATTCACCCAAACTCTGGTTTTCTGCATCTAGCGTGATGTTTGCACAGTGGCAGTAAATAGGGGAGAGGGAATTGTCAGAGAGCTGCCTATCTCTTCCTTCAAGCTCTATGAGAATAAACTTTTAGACTTGACAGTAAGCAGAGCCCAACGGGTTATTGTGGAATTCCTATGTTGCCTCACTGAACATAGGCAACTGTGACCAAAGTCTCTCACTGGGAGTTTTGTGGTAGAGAATACAGATAATTTTAACACTTACAGCACGTTTTCCATGTACCAGGCAGCATTCTCCTTCCTTCATGTGGTTTAACTCATTTAATTTCCAGGTAAGGACTGTTAACCTCCCATATCACAGCTGAGAAATTGAAGTGCCTAAAGGTTAAACAATTTGCCGGAGGCCTCTAACTAGCAAGGGCGGGGGACACTCGTTAGCGTGGTTTCAGAGCTGGCAGGAGAGAAAGAGAAGTCGCTCAATCGTGTTCGACTCTTTGCAACCCGATGGACTGCAGCCTATCAGGCTCCTCTGTCCATGGGATTTTCCTTGCAAGAATACTGGAGTGGGCTGCCATTTCCTTCTCCAGGGGATCTTCCCGACCCAGGGAGCAAACCGGAGTCTCCTCACTGCAGGCAGACGCTTTGCCATCTGAGCTACCAAGGAACTCAGTTGGTAAAGAATCCGCCTGCAATGCAGAAGACTTGGGTTCGATTCCTGGGTCAGAAAGATCTGCTGGAAAAGGGATAGGCTACCCACTCCAGTATCACGATGGTGTGATCACTGACCTAGAGCCAGACATCCTGGAATGTGAAGTCCAGTGGGCCTTAGAAAGCATCACTACGAACAAAGCTAGTGGAGGTGATGGAATTCCAGTTGAGCTATTTCAAATCCTGAAAGATGATGCTGTGAAAGTGCTACACTCAATATACCAGCAAATTTGGAAAACTCAGCAGTGGCCCCAGGACTGGAAAAGTTCAGTTTTCATTCCAATCCCAAAGAAAGGCAATGCCAAAGAATGCTCAAACTACCGCACAATTGCACTCATCTCACATGCTAGTAAAGGAATGCTCAAAATTCTCCAAGCCAGGCTTCAGCAATACATGAACCGTGAACTTCCAGATGTTCAAGCTGGTTTTAGAAAAGGCAGAGGAACCAGAGATCAAATTGCGAACATCGGCTGGATCATGGAAAAAGCAAGAGAGTTCCAGAAAAACATCTATTTCTGCTTTATTGACTATGCCAAAGCCTTTGACTGTGTGGATCACAATAAACTGTGGAAAATTCTGAAAGACATGGGACTACCAGACCACCTGACCTGCCTCTTGAGAAATTTGTATGCAGGTCAGGAAGCAACAGCTAGAACTGGACATGGAACAACAGACTGGTTCCAAATAGGAAAAGGAGTACGTCAAGGCTGTATACTGTCACCCTGCTTATTTAACTTCTATGCAGAGTACATCATGAGAAACGCTGGGCTGGAAGAAGCACAAGCTGGAATCAAGATTGCCGGGAGAAATATCAATAACCTCAGATAGGCAGATGACACCACCCTTATGGCAGAAAGTGAAGAGGAACTAAAAAGCCTCTTGATGAAAGTGAAAGTGGAGAGGGAAAAAGTTGGCTTAAAGCTCAACATTCAGAAAACGAAGATCATGGCATCCGGTCCCATCACTTCATGGGAAATGGATGGGGAAACAGTGGAAACAGTGTCAGACTTTATTTTTTTGGGCTCCAAAATCACTGCAGATGGTGACTGCAGCCATGAAATTAAAAGACACTTACTCCTTGGAAGGAAAGTTATGACCAACCTAGATAGCGTATTCAAAAGCAGAGATATAACTTTGCGAACAAAGGTCCATCTAGTCAAGGCTCTGGTTTTTCCAGTGGTCATGTATGGATGTGAGAGTTGGACTGTGAAGAAAGCTGAGCGCCAAAGAATTGATGCTTTTGAACTGTGGTGTTGGAGAAGACTCTTGAGAGTCCCTTGGACTGCAAGGAGATCCAACCAGTCCATTCTGAAGATCAGCCCTGGGATTTCTTTGGAGGGAATGATGCTGAATCTGAAACTCCAGTACTTTGGCCACCTGATGCGAAGAGTTGACTCATTGGAAAAGACTCTGATGCTGGGAGGGATTGGGGGCAGGAGGAGAAGGGGACGACAGAGGATGAGATGGCTGGATGGCATCACCGACTCGATGGACGTGAGTGAGTGAACCCCAGGAGTTGGTGATGGACAGGGAGGCCTGGCGTGCTTCGATTCATGGGGTCGCAAAGAGTCAGACACAACTGAGCGACTGAACTGAACTGAACTGAACCCACTCCAGTATTCTTGGGTTTCCCTTGTGGCTCAGCTGGTAAAGAATCTGCCCGCAAAGCAGGAGACCGGGGTTCGATTCCTGGGTTGGGAAGATCCCTTGGAGAAGGAAAAGGCTACCTACTCCAGTATTCTGGCCTGGAGAATTCCATGGACTGTATAGTTAATGGGGTCGCAAAAGAGTTGGACATGACCAGAAAAGGTATATATACCAAAACATTTGAGGGCTTCCCTCATAGCTTAGAGCTGGAGCCCCTCCTGAATAACAGTGCAAGAGAAGAGTTACTTGAGTCCGGCGAAAATAGAGACGAAACTGTAGTTTAATGAAGAACCAAAAATTCCTGCAAGCTGAGTAGAAAAGTTAATTTCTCTGTGCCTGCCTGCCTGCCAGCACATCTCCCATCTGCAACTTTCCTCCTTCTCGGCGGCCTTTTCCGCCCCTCCTCCTCTGACAGCAGACGGAGCCGGGATAGTAGGTGAAAGGTCGCAGCGGGGTTTGGCAACTCCCGGTTGGTCCTGCCTCTTTTCCGCTGAGCCGGCGGAGCCGAGGGAGCGCCTGGATTGTCGCTCGTCCAGTCCAGGCAAGCGGAGCCGACAGTCCTAAAGCTCCGGGGACCTGCTAGAGTCACCAATTTGGAGCTTTGCCCCCTCACCTCCCCACGAGGAAGGCAGCGAAACCACCCACGGCCTTCCTTCCACGGCGTGGACATTCCCTCCCCAGGGGCCTCCCCATTCCCAGCGTGTCCCCAGCAATTTATTTCCCGAGATCAGCCATTGGGTGCCCTCACGACACCCAGTGACTTGTGGGGGGGGGGCAGGGATGAGGTTTGGGAGCACCCTGGGAGCGTGGTGCTTAATGAGGCTTCCTCAGCCCCCAGTCTGGGAGGTAGCCTCTAGGAGTTTCCTCGTCGCTCAGTCGGTAAAGAATCTGCCTGCAATGCATAAGATCCAGGTTCGATTCCTGGGTCGGGAAGCTCCCCTGGAGAAGGAAATGGCAACCCGCTCCAATGTTTTTGCCTGGTGAATTCCATAGATAGAGGAGCCTGGCTGGCTATAGTCCACGGGGTCGCAAGAGTCGGACACGGCTTAGGGACTAAACCACCACCTAGACTGTGACCTCCTAGGACTTTCGTTCATCCTCAGACTCCGTTCCGTGGCCACATTGTACACGAGAAAACTGACATCCAGTGCCTGCCAAGGAACTCGGTCACATGCTCAGACACGAGGGCCAGGTGTGTATTCCACATTTTGGAACTGTGACAAACTCTCATGAAAGGCAGGGTTTATGATGTAAAAAGACGCCATTCCAGAGATACAATGGCAAAGAAAACTCGGAATAGGGACTGGGGGGCGGGGGCGGGGGTGGCGTTTGGAATCCTGTTACCTCTAGGAAGTGAAACAATGTCAACTTTTCAGTTCCCGAATGAAGGAAACGGGCAGTATGGTGGGGGGTGGGTGGAGCGAGGGCCTGAGGCCCTCTGACAGTCTGTGCTTTGCTGAAATCTGCGGCGAAAAATGCATCCCCAGCCGCCCGCCGGACCTCATCCCACGCAGTCTGAGAGCCCTTGGATTGCACCAATTTAGGTGTGTTTTCCATCTACTTGGTATGCGGGAGTAATGACTTTCTAATTCCCTCAAACGTTTCCTACAGCTAGAAAAGGCAGTTGAAGTTAACATACATGCCTTGTGCCATGTCCACCTCAGTGACTCAGTCGCACAGCGTTTATTTCCAGAAACAGCCCTGACCGAAGCTGCTGAGAACTGCCTGGGACCCCAGACCGCCCTCGCCTAGGGGCGGGGCCGCGAGCTTGCGTCAGGGCTCCAGTGCGCGCGCGCGCGGGCTCCTGGCCGCACCGCGGGTATAAATGGGCCGGGTGGCCCCAGCTCAGAATTTCGCTGCAAGCTGCGCTTTTAGCTGCAGAGGGGCGTCTGGGTTGACATCTCGTGGGTCGACTTTCTTTCCGACTCCGCGCGACCCGTTATTACAGCAAGCGGGCCGCTCCTGGCCCTTCCTCCTGGAGGTGAGCGGCTTTGTAGGCTTCCCGGCTCCCCGCCCCCATCCCCAGGGCTGCGTGCCCCGCGGGTCTCCTGGCGTTCCCCCGCCTGGGACTGCGCTGTGGAGAGCGTCCCTTCTCGTCCCCACCTGGGGCCCCACTCAGCCACCCCGCCCAGCTTTCTCCAGGGGTGGCCCTAACTAGGATCCGTGTGCCCACCCCATGCTGTGCCCATCCAGAGCACACCGAGCATCTCCTTCCTGTTGCTTGTAGGAACTGCCCGTTTTCTTGCCTGTCCCCCCTAGACTGGAAGGCGCATGAGGGCCGAGTTCGTGTCTGTAGGGCCTCGAGTGGCCCTAGTGCCATCCGGGGTGCCTAACAAGTTGTGGGTGTTCAGGGCGTACTTGTTAAATAAGTGAACTTGATGTATTTTACTCCGTTAGGATTATTTAGACTTTTTAAAAGTTTATGATTAATTTACACCTGACTGAGATGTGATGGAGATTTCCAGGCAGGTTGCTTTTGCTTTCTCAAGGACATGTTCTTATATTCCTGCAATCGACCCTCCTACCCCCTGCACCCTTACCCCCCAAAAAAGAACTGGGTTTTTACATCAGGAATGTTTGTGGTCCCTGGACTGTGGAACAGGGATTCTCTATACCTGAAAGCAGAAGCAAAAGTTTTAAGGAATGCTCTTGAATTCGTCCAAAAAGCTGAGTCGCTCCACAGCTGGTGGGAGCCATGGCATTTACAGTGTAAATTTACTTGGAGATTCTGCCCTGGCCCCTGCCTCCCTGACTGGCTGGCCACCTGCTTAGCTCTAGGGTCAAGGTCAGAGGCAGGCATATCCAGGAAGGCTGGAGATTAACCGCGGCTCTCTCTTCTCAGGATCCAGAGGCCTTTCAGAAGCAGGAGTCAGCTGTGTTGTTCTACAAAGGAGTGGAATTCTTGAAGCCATGAAGCATATGTTGAACCTCTATCTCTTAGGTGGGGTGATGACCTTGCTCTCCATCTTCATTGGACTGATGGAGTCCCTGGAGGCCTGCTGGAGAGCCTGTCTCCTGGGAGCTCCTGGGCCACCAGAGGTCAGCTTGCCAACACAGAGCCCCCAAGGGCCTTCCAGACCATCCATCCAGAGGGGTGTGATAAGACCTCCTTCCACTGTTTATAACCTTGGAACAGTGTCCAAAATACCGCCAACTCTACCAGTTCCTGGGCAGGCAAGCTCCACATCAGTGTTATCAGAGAACTAACTGTTACTAGGCCCTCGAAGAACCTCATCTGGATACTCCTTGTTCTGGAAAAAGCCTGTTTAATCACAGATCTTAGTGGGTGGCCTGTGGCTGTGGAATGGAGTGATCTCACTCTCCTCTCCAGTCTGCCCTATGCTTGGCTGTCCTGGGCAGCCTGGCTTTGTCTTCTTTTAGTTGAGGACTTGTGCTGGAACTTCAGCTGTTGGGAGATGGTCTTAGTTTCAATCCTACTTTCTAAGCATCTGCCAAGAATTCTTTTGGACTTGGGTGTCTTATAGTCAGTTTACTTGGTATTCAGCTTTTTTCCCATGAGAGCTCTTCTGTGTGCAGATAACAGTTAAGAGTTGTGTGGGTTGGCTGTAGGAAGGGGGAAGGTGGAGTCTTCTGTGTCCCATTCTCATTTTTACATTTTTTAAAGTTCTTCCTCCAACTTAGCGAGTATGTGTGTGTGTGTATTGGTCTGAAGTGGACAGGGGAATGATAGCACCTGCTTGGGACAAGGGCATTTTGGCCACCTTGTGGCTTAAATAAGTTTTTCTAATGAAATAAGGTTGAATGTATATTTCCACTCCGTGTCTTGTTGACTCCTGCCCTTGAAATTAGTGATAGGGAAGGGTTTTAATGTGCACATCTGAGGTTTCATATCTTAAAGCATAGGAGCAGAAAAGTATGTAAAACACTTTGTTTAAAACATAAGGTAAATAAACCTTTGAACGTGGAGGCAGGTGCACTTGGGGCTGCCCTGTATCAACCAGTTGTCCCAGCCTGCTGCTAAGTCACTTCAGTCATGTCTGACTCTGTGCGACCCCATAGACGGCAGCCCACCAGGCTCCCCCGTCCCTGGGATTCTCCAGGCAAGAACACTGGAGTGGGTTGCCATTTCCTTCTCCAATGCATGAAAGTGAAAAGTGAAAGGGAAGTCGCTCAGTTGTGTCCGACTCTTCGAGACCCCATGGACTGCAACCCACCAGGCTCCTCCATCCATGGGATTTTCCAAGCAAGAGTACTGGAGTGGGGTGCCATCGCCTTCTCCGTGTCCCAGCCTAGGCCAAGGCTATTAGAGTTTTCTCTTGACTCTATCCATCTCTAAAGAAAAAGAAAAATGGTCCTTTCTGAAAATCCTTCAGCTTCAGTCCCTGGAGAAGACTTGAGTCCAGTAGGCGTTTTTTCTCTGCGTTCTTATCTACTCAATTCTGATTGTTCTCCAGGTCAGCTGGTGAAATGTCTGTGCTTCACTGATGATTGTTTCTGCTCTCCCAGACCTAACAGCTTGGACTTTCCAGAAAAATGGAGATTTTTTTTTCCTTGAATTCCCTCCTTCATCCCCACTCCATATTGAAGCATATTCATTCCTCTGCGTATGGTAATTAACACACTCATCTTGGTACACACACCCTTTTGTATATGGTGAGTCTGATTTACTTTTGCTAAAGGGTAAGAATGGTGCATGGTTGTCCTCTGCTAAATCGGTTTTATTTTCTGAGTGTTCTTTGTTTTTGGCTGTGCTGGGTCTTGGCGGCTGTGCGGGCTCCTTGACGAGAGTGGGGGCTGCTCTCTAGTTGCAGTGCTTGGACTTCTCATACTGCAGTGGCTTCTCTTTTTGGGGAGCACAGGTTTTAGGGCACGTGGGCCTCAGTAGTTGCGGCTCCCAGGCTCTAGATCACATGCTCAATAGTTCTGTGGGCTTAGTTCCTCCTCAGCATGTGGGGTCTTCCTGGATCAGATATCAAACCCATGTCTCCAGCATTGGTAGGCGGGGGGATTCTTTACCACTGAGCCACCAGGGAAGCCCTCTTCCTGAGTGTTCTTAAACTCAAGTGCTACTACCCCAGACTTCCCTGGTGGCTCAGATGGTAAAGAATCTTGAGTTCAATCCCTGGGTTAGGATGATCCCCTAGAGAAGAGAATGGCAACCCACTCCAGTATTCTTGCCTAGAGAATAACATGGACAGAGGAGCCTGGCAACAGTCCATGGGGTCACAAAGAATTAAACACAACTGACTGACTAACACATAGCCCAGAAACCAGTGGTTTGGGCATCACTTTTATTTATTCTGCTGTGGTAATTCTTAGTGCTGTTGGCAAGTATTTCCAGCTTCCCACCTGGGCACATGATAAAAGATTGCTCTCTGGTCTTTCGTGATTGGCTGGGCTTATGTGACGTGTCTTGGTAGCAGAGTACTCTTAGAAATATAGTTGGCTTTTTGTCTCTGATTTCAGGCAGTTTCATGCCATAGCTGCCCTTTTCTAGACATTTTTCTTAGATTTGGTGTCTTTTTTCATTCTTATGCCTTTTCAACTACTTGGGGGCATTTTCATCTTTTGGTTGGAGACCTGCACCTGAAGTCTCTTTCCCAAGCAGTTTAGCTTAATGGAAATGGTTACTGAGTGCCACAAATTAAATAAGGTCTTGGCTCTAAAACAATTTAAACTACTCAGGTTTCAACAGAGATGTGATGAGTAGGGTAAAAAACTGTCCCTGTGCCTGGCAGAGGGGTTTCCTTGGTTACTGGATTTTCAGTGTTAAGAACTGGAATGGTTCTGATCAAACCAGGACTGTTACCATAACAACAAAGCTGAGTTTGAGTTTTCTTTTGAGTGATTTTTGTCACTCCAAGCATCTCCATTTTATCTCTTGCCATTTAGGGATGCCCTGGAGGAGGAAATGGCAACTCACAATACCCAAGGTATTGGGATTGCCTGGGAAATCCCATGGACAGGAGCCTGGTAGGGCTGCAGTCCATAGTGTCGCAGTCAGACACGACTGAGCATGCATTTAAGGATGAGAAGCAGTTGCTTCTTGAACCCCTGTGACATCCATAGTCTCTCTTGATCCCTTTACCTTCTTGCAAGCTGGCCAATTCTCTTCTGAACTCATCCTGGGGTGCTTTGTCAGTGACAGCCAACTGTATCCAATTTCTGCTGCTAAAATTCTATTCTCTTGACTCTCCTAGCTTATTAGGTAGATTATTAAAGTATAACATCTAAGTTACTGCAGGCCACAATTTTACCAAATGTTTTGCTACTGTATAACATGGATTGCTGACCTTCTAGCCTCCAGTAAGATTTCTTTGCTGCCCTCCACATTAGTTATTCATACATATTAAGTGTTGTTTTTTAAATAATATGTAACACCCGCCTCTAGATTCTGATTTCTTTATCAGTCAGAACAAATTAGGTTATACTGCAGCAACCACCCTGAAAACTTTGCAGCTTAAAACAGAGAACAATGGCCTAAGGATGTCTTCCCAAGAAGCAGAATTGAGAGCTAATCAAGAACTATTCCCTTTGCTCCAGGTAAGGGGCTGTCATCACATCTACGCAGTGGAACATCACAGTCACTAGGCTATTGTGTTTTCCATTTGTCCCCACTCCCGTGACTTCATTTATCCTGTCCCTGTTCCACCAAAGTACATTAGATGTGTGGCTGCTACTGCTAAGTCACTTTAGTCGTGTCCGACTCTGTGTGACCCCATAGACAGCAGCCCACCAGGCTCCGCTTTCCCTGGGATTCTCCAGGCAAGAACACTGGAGTGGGTTGCCATTTCCTTCTCCAATGCATGAAAGTGAAAAGGAAGTCACTCAGTCGTGTCCGACTCTTCATGACCCCATGGATTGCAGCCTACCAGGCTCCTCTGTCCATGGGATTTTCCAGGCAAGAGTACTGGAGTGGGGTGCCATCGCCTTCTCCGAGATGTGTGGCACATGGCTTGTTTTAGTTTATCGTTGTCTAGCTCAAGCCACATCTGAAACTGTCAATAGCAACTATTGTGCATCATGCAGATTCTTGAATTTGAACTTGACGTGACTGAAGGGAATTCTTGGGTTGTTTCCTTTGTGGGGGAACATATAGTAAATGTGTTCTACCTGCAGGAGAAATAGTGAGCTGAAAGGTTGTTGACTAGAAGGGTTATTAGTAGTCATTTGTTCAGTCACTAAGTCATGTACAATTCTTTGTGACCCCATGGACTGCAGCACACAAGCCTTCCCTGTCCTCACTATCTCCTGGAGTTTGCTCAGACTCATTTCCGTTGAGTTGATAATGCCATCCAACCATCTCATCCTCTGTTGCCCCCTTCTCCTCCTAGCCTCTGTCTTTCACAGCATCAGAGTCTTTTCCAATGAACTGGCTCTTCAAATCAGGTGGCCAAAGTATTGGAGCTTCAGCTTCAGCATCAGTCCTTCCAATGTATATTCAAGGTTGATTTCCTTTAGGATTGACTGGTTTGATGTCCTTGCTGTCCCAGGGACTCTCAAGAGTCTTTTCCAGCACCGCAGTTTGAAAGCATCAATTTTGGGGCGCTCAGCCTTCTTTATAGTCCAACTCACACATACGTACATGACTACTGGAAAGGTCATCATTAACATTCCTCAAATATTTCTGCCCTTGCCTTCTAAGCACATGACAGAATCGCACTTTCTGACATCCTTGCGTTGAATGGAGCCATATAATTAGTTCTGGCCAGAAACTTGCGAGTAGAAATGATTTGTGTCGATTCTAGGTTGGTGCATTTAAGCACAGGTTCAGAAACCTCCAAAGCCCTGTTTGCTTCTATCACAGTCACCAGCAGGGCTCTAGATGAATTTGTTCCATTAACGTAGTCCTGGAGTACGGGTCATGGAGCAGAGCCTTCAGCTGATCCCTGATGAACATGTAACGTACACAGAAAAAAACTTTGTCCTTTTTTTTTAATACATTGTATTTTATTTATTTATTTGGCTGTGCCAGGTCTTAGCTGTGGTATGTAGGATCTTCAGTTGTAGCATGTGAACTCTTAGTTGCTGCATGTCGGATCTAGTTACCCAACTAGGGATTGGTCCGAGAGAGCAAGAGTCCAAACCACTGGACCACCAGGGAAGTGCCCCTCTGTTGTCTTACGCTACTGCCATGTGGACTTTTTGCTAACTTGGCCTATCCTGATAACATTGCTTATAGTACCTACTGTGTGCTGGATGCCAGGCATCAACTAAAATCTCATCACTACCTATCTCAGATAACATGCAAGATGGAAGGAGGGATGCATGTAAATAATATTTCATGGCTTTACTATAGAATGACATGGCTACATACATAATATGGACAGTGGCTACATAAAGTTATTTATGGACAGGAGACAGATGTTAAGGATCTGAGTTTTATTTTTAATTTCTTTATATTGGTTGTGCCACGTGGCTTGTGGGATCTTAGTTTCCCAACCAGAGATTGAATCCAGGCCCTTGGCAGGGAAAGCTCAGAATGCTAACCACTGGACCACAGGGATGTCCCAGAGGATCTGAATTTTTTAAAAATGAATAGGCTATCTAGTTAAGAAAGAGTTTCCCAGTAGAGCAAATAGTGTGAGTAAGGGCATGGAGCTGAAACTAAGCACATGTTTAGAGAACTGCAACTATTTTAAAATATAGTTGTTAGCTTGAAGCTGTAACTCTAGTGCCATCTACTGGAATGGAATGAAGAGAATGAACTGCTTTAAATGTATGCTTTCTGGGTTTGAAGCACTGCACTCCTAAAGCGTAGGAGAAGTATCAGAATATTAAGGACTAGAAGATACGATCTAGTTTAGCACTGTCCAATAAAGGTATAATACAAGCTGTATATATGATTTAAAATTGTCTAGTAGTCACATGAAAAAGAAAAAAGAAACAGGAAAAGGTATTTTAAATTTTAGCTAACCTAATACATTAAGAATATTTCAATATGTAATCAACATGAAAAGTTATTAATGAGATGTTTTACATTTTTATTTTTGTTCTAAGTGTGTATTTGTATTGGTGAGTATTTTACACTTACAACACACCTGCATTTGGATTAGCCACATTTCAAGCGCTTAGTAATCACATGTGGCTGGTGGCTACTGTATTGGGTGATGTCTTATCATTTTACCACAGAGGAAACAGAAGGAAACTAAGTAACTTAGATAATGTTGTTGAATTAATTGGTCTCTTCCAGTATGCAGCTCTTTTGTCTACATCATGGGTTTTTTTGTTTGTTTGTTTGTTTTCAAGGACTCTTGAAAGTGCAGTAAAGAAAAATAAGTCAATAATGAGTTTTATCACCCTTGAGGTAATTCTTATGTGGGCACATGTGCTGGGAGCCGGAGAGACATTCCACTTGTGACGAAGGTCATGAGGAAGGAGGCTCGGCATACGCAAAGGCTGGATCGAGCCTCAGGAGTCCCCCTGGATATTCTCGAGCATCTACCCCCAAAAAACCAGAGTCTGCCTACTTTATTGCTTTGTGCTCTCACCTCTGTCTTTACTGGGGGCTGTCCCCTACCACCATCTCGCTCTCTCTGACAAAGAGTTAACTTACAGCTCCAATTAATAAAAGTTCCTAGGCAATTAGCAGTGTTTAAATCCAAACCCCTCAGATGGCTCTCTAACTCGCCTGACAAATTTACCCAGACTCCTACAGCTATGCATACGATTGTTTACAGTCTCCCAGCCTCTAGAGGCACGGGAAGCTTAAGATATTCAAATAGCTTAGAGCCTCTCAGAGAGTTAGAAACTGTCAGAATAAAACTAGTAAAAGATTTCATTGATGAACCAATGCTTGCTGCCAAGTTTTCACATCCCCTGTATTGTATCCTTGAATGTGTATTAATTAATATAGTTGGTATGTAGAAAAAATAAGTAGTGGCCTTGGTGTTAGTAACTTTAGACCCTTAAGGTAATAAATTCTTTCCTTTGTTGTAAACCCATTACACATCCCCCCTATAGGAATGCAATTTTATCTTCGGAAGATGGTGCCAAACCTTAAAATAATTACTCTTAGGGAAAATAAGTCTTTGTTGATAAGTCTTTGTCAAGAGTCATAAAATGTTAATAGGCCTTCTGGCCATAAGATGATGTAAATCACCTAAACCATTTGTATACGATAAATTTGCAGGAAAGAAACCCTGGTTTTTGATAAGGATCAAATACTGCTGACTTTGCATCCCCTATTATCCTCTATGTGTAACTTAGGGTATAAAAGCCCCTGTTGAAAATAAAGCTACGGGCCTTGCTCACCAACGCTTGGTCTCCCCATGTCATTCTTCCCCTCAACTTCCAGCTGAGTCTCCATCTGGAGCACGGATATCCTCTGCGACCATTTATTTGCCTGGGCTTCTAAGACCCACTCAAGAAGGTGTCTAAGGTGGGGCACCTTCCACTATTCGAGAGGGCGCCTGCGGCCTCCGTGGTCAGAGCTAACCTGGTGTCATGGGTTATATTGATTTTCTGCGTAAACCAAGCTACTCAGCTTCTTTTCTCCACTGAATTTTCCTACTGAGCTATCCTCATTCTATTACTGTTTATATCTTTGACGAATAAATAAATAAATAGGTCACCGAAGCCGTCTCTCCTTCGAATACCCTGGATCAGCTGGGGCTGGACCCCGGCACACATGTGAGATTTTTTTCCCTAAGCAAACTTAATTGTAACAAAATTTAAAATTATAAAATGGCTATAACTTACAATGCTTGTTTTATGTCCTGCTTTGCACACAAGAGTATTAATAATGCCAACAAACTTGATTTGCTTTATATGGCAAGCCTATACCAACTTGATGACTCAGGATTCATCACTTGAGGGACTTCCCTGGTGGTCCAGTGTTTAAGAATCTGCCTTCCATGGCAGGGGACCTGCGTTCAATCCCTGGTCAGAGAATGGAGGTCCCAAATGCCACAGGGCAACCAAGCCCGTGTGGCACAACTATGGATCCTGTGCTCTTGAGCCTTTGTTCTGCAATAAGAGAAAACCACATGCCCCAACAAAGAGCCCACATGTGGCAATGAAGACCCAGCGCAGCCAAAATAAAAAATAATAAAATATATATTAAAATAGTTTTAAAAAATAAATCACCACTGAGCATTAACTGTCTTTATTACTGTTTTCTTTCTTCTTTTGGATTAACTGAAAATTCTTCAGTGTTGTATTTTACCTCCACTATTGATTTATTAGCTATACCTCTTTTCGTTATTTTTTTAATGGTTTCTCTCTTCTAGGGTTTACAATAGACATCTTCAACTTACTACAGTCTACCTTCAAATGATATTATACCACTCATGTATAATGTCAGAGCCATGCAACAGTACATTTTTATCTCCACACTCTTATTCAATGTGCCATTCTTGTCATATATTTTACTTCTGCATGTGTTCTAAATTTGATGTTACATACTGTTGTAATTTTTTAAACAACTTATTTAAAGAACTCTTAAAATTATATACAATATATATTTTAATATGTATATTTAAAAATTTGCTTCAGTTCAGTTGTCACTCAGTCGTGTCCGACTTTTTGCGACCCCATGAATCACAGCACGCCAGGCCTCCCTGTCCATCACAAACTCCCGGAGTTCACTCAGACTCACGTCCATCGAGTCAGTGATGCCATCCAGCCACCTCATCCTCTGTCATCCCCTTCTCCTCTTGCCCCCAATCCCTCCCAGCATCAGAGTCTTTACTAATGAGTCAGCTCTTCGCATGAGGTGGGCAAAGTATTGGAGTTTCAGCTTCAGTATCATTCCCTCCAAAGAAATCCCAGGGCTGATCTCCTTCAGAATGGATTGGTTGGATCTCCTTGCAGTCCAAGGGACTCTCAAGAGTCTTCTCCAACACCACAGTTCAAAAGCATCAATTCTTCGGTGCTCAACTTTCTTCACAGTCCAACTCTCACATCCATACATGACCACTGGAAAAACCATAGCCTTGACTAGACAGACCTTTGTTGGCAAAGTAATGTCTCTGCTTTTGAATATGCTATCTAGGTTGGTCATAACTTTCCTTCCAAGGAGTAAGCGTCTTTTAATTTCATGGCTGCAGTCACCATCTGCAGTGATTTTGGAGCCCAGAAAAATAAAGTCTGACACTGTTTCCACTGTTTCCCCATCCATTTCCCATGAAGTGATGGGACCAGATGCCATGATCTTCGTTTTCTGAATGTTGAGCTTTAAGCCAACTTTTTCCCTCTCCTCTTTCACTTTCATCAAGAGGCTCTTTAGTTCCTCTTCACTTTCTGCCATAAGGGTGGTGTCATCTGCATATCTGAGGTTATTGATATTTCTCCCAGCAATCTTGATTCCAGCTTGTGTTTCTTCCAGTCCAGCGTTTCTCATGATGTACTCTGCATAGAAGTTAAATAAGCAGGGTGACAGTATACAGCCTTGACGTACTCCTTTTCCTGTTTGGAACCAGTCTGTTGTTCCATGTCCAGTTCTAACTGTTGCTTCCTGACCTGCATCTAGATTTCTCAAGAGGCAGGTCAGGTGGTCTGGTATTCCCATGTCTTTCAGAATCTTACACAGTTTATTGTGATCCACACAGTCAAAGGCTTTGGCATAGTCAAGAAAGCAGAAATAGATGTTTTTCTGGAACTCTCTTGCTTTTTCCATGATCCAGCGGATGTTGGCAATTTGATCTCTGGTTCCTCTGCCTTTTCTAAAACCAGTTTGAACATCTGGAAGTTCACGGTTCACGTATTGCTGAAGCCTGGTGTGGAGAATTTTCAGCATTCCTTTACTAGCGTGTGAGATGAGTGCAATTGTGTGGTAGTTTGAGCACTCTTTGGCATTGCCTTTCTTTGGGATTGGAATGAAAACTGACCTTTTCCAGTCCTGTGGCCACTGCTGAGTTTTCCAAATTTCCTGGCATATTGAGGGCTTACATATTTACAATTTCTAGGCTTCTCTGTCCATGCTGAAGTGGGTAGCCATTTCCTTTTCCAGGGGATCTTCCTAACCCAGGGATTAAACCCAGGTCTCTTGAGTTGCAGGTAGATTCTTCAATGTCTGAGCCACCAGGGAAGCCCTATAATATATATTTTAATATGTATATTTTTAAAGTTTAGTTACATACTTACAGTTTGTACTGTTCTTATTCTTTGTATAGATGTAGGTTTACAGTTTCTATTACATTTGGAAAGTTTCCCACCCGTATTTCTTCACATATGTTTTTGTTTTTGTTTTAACCTCAACAAGTAAAGAGTTATGTCTAAGACAGCCCTGACCACGTCCACAACCCTGATCAGACTACTTTTAGAGCTAGTAATGGTTCTTCCAACATGTGGCATACCTTGGCAAACATAGTTGCTTCTCAGCAAATATTTGTAGGGCCATATGTAGGATAATTCTTTAACTTTTTATTTAAAAAGGAAATACATGCTCAAGATAAATAATTTAAGCATATATATATATGCATACTGTATATATATAGTACTGTATATAAATGTATATGTATACTGTATATATGTGTATATATACACTGTATATTCTATATATACTATATATTATATATATTATGAATATATATAATATATTCATACTATATATGTACATATTATATATGTATCGGTCAGTTCAGTTCAGTTCATTCGCTCAGTCGTGTCTGACTCTTTGCGACCCCATGAATCGCAGCACTCCAGGCCTCCCTGTCCATCACCAACTCCCAGAGTTCACTCAGACTCACGTCCTTCGAGTCAATGATGCCATCCAGCCATCTCATCCTCTGTCGTCCCCTTCTCCTCCTGCCCCCAATCCCTCCCAGCATCAGAGTCTTTTCCAATGAGTCAACTCTTCGCTTGAGGTGGCCAAAGTACTGGAGTTTCAGCTTTAGCATCATTCCCTCCAAAGAAATCCCAGGGATCGTTATATATAATATATATTATTATATATATTATATATATACACATGATATATATATAATATATAATATACTATATATATAGTATATACTGTATATATATAGTATACTATATATACTATATATATTCAAGCGTATATATGTATACTGTGGAAAATAAGTCCTTTCTTTTCACCACAGTTGCCATTGCCCTACCCCTCCTAACACAACCACATTTTTATCCTCCCAGAAGTTTCTGGGCATGTTCTAACATGTTCATATGGGTATATATTCTTTTAAATTCCTTTTACCCAAGTGGTGGCATATTATATATACTGCTCTGCATCTTGTTTTACCTTAATGTCTTGGTAATCATTCCTTATCAGTATATACAAAGCTACCTATTCTTTCATGGGCTGCAAACCATCACCTTATTATAGATTATGGTTAGGGTTAAGGTTAGGTTTGTATTGTAACGTAACTGCTGCCCTGTTGATGGACATTTAAGTTGTCTCCAGTCTTTGTCACTGCAAACAGTGTTTCAGGGAACATTCTTCCACTTATTTAACACTAGAACTTACTATACAAGTAAGTGAGGTACTCTAGCATAAATGGTCACGCTGATGTTCTTTATGTCGTTTAAATTTTTGGTCTATGCTGCAAACATTGTAAGAGAAGTTTCCTGTTTGTTTTTTGTTTTTTCCTTTTACAAGGAAAGGAGAAACAATGTTACAGAGTGCACTGAGATAAGAAAAGGAAAGTAATAGTCTTGAAGTGTTTGAAGTTTAAATCCCTGGTCTTATAGACTTTGCATCCATAAAAGAGAAGAATTTTCTCTTCTAATGAGTGAGTCTTAAGAAGAAATAAGCTAATCCTGCTTCTGATGTCACAGCTTTGGGAAAACAGTGAGAAGCGGGTTTCCCTCCTTATAGGAGAGGCAGCAGAAGATTCAAGCGCAGTCATGGGTGGACTGCAGCAGTGTGTGTCTTGAGAGTTTAAAAGATAAGAGAACTCACCCGTTGGCCTGTTGAAGCACCAAGTGAGAGCCTGTAGCTGTACAGCCAGCGTCTGAGAGAGGTAACTAATGGCTCATCCCTCCTCAACTTCATGCAACCTGAAGATGCCTTTAAGTGAAAGTTTCATGTCCTGGAACCAGGCAAAGATTGCAGTGGGAGAGGAGTAGTTGGTACCACCACAGTGGGGTGCTGTTAAATGTCTAACCACCAGCTTTCCAAGGGGGCAGTGGAAAGGGGAAATACATATAAGTATACATTTTTTTTCTTTAAAAAAATCTTACTGTATAACGTTTTACTTAATAAAAATTTACTTTAAAGCACACAATTTACAACAATAGACTATACACTATTCTACTGTAACTTTCAGATGCCAGATGATTCTCATAGAAAGCTTTCATGGACTTTTGTCGGATTTTTGTGTTCCTAGCCAACCTGTGTAACTGACAAGTCAGTGTAGTTCTGACATGAATGCTGGCTGATTTTTCCACTTACATTCATGAATAAGGGGAATGTGAAATAACAAAGTTGCCTTTTGGAACTCTATTAAGGATAATGACCAGCACCTTCTTTGCTAATTTAGATAATACCTTTCAAATACTGGAAGATCATTTCCTCAGATTTTTCTTTGTGTCCACAATGTAACAGCTATAGACACTCTTTTAATTGGCATCACTGACATTTTCTTTATCCCTTTAGACAATCACAATGGCAATAAATTAAGGCCAGATTTTAGCACTGGCTGATTTCCATCATGTAAACACCTCCCAGCATGGCTGGTTTCAAGAGAGCAACCACTGTGAACTTTCTGTACACCCTGAGAAGAGAGAAGCAATGGTAGAACGTTATATACCATTTCTACCAGTAGAAACCAATAACCCCAAGGGAATAAAGAGACATAAAATAGAGTTAAATGATTAAGAAGTGATGAGTTTGGGCATCTATTACCTTGCTTTTTATATAACTTATTTAATATTATAGTTTATATTATTAAATTTTAAATAATGGCTGTGTTTAACTGGCTCGTTCAAATTCCTAAAAAGATAACAATTGATTTTCTTGATCTTTTCTCTGATGCTCCAGCATACACTGTATCATACTTCCTTGTTCACTCACAGCTTCCAAATAAATAAACCTCTTTGCTTTGTCAATAACCTCATGTTAAAAAAAACATTTTTTTTTTTCATCTCATGAGATGGGGAGGAAAGATTGGGTTGAATTGTGGCCCCCATCCTGACCTCCCCTGGCCTGGTGAAGGCCTGGCATTTGGGTGAACAGGTCATGCATAGAGAGAAAGTTTTTGTGAGAAGCTTCAGAGAGACTCCCTTGCTACTCTGGCAGCTCACAATCAGGCCACAGCCTTGGGAGACTCATTTTCCTTGTGTGTGTGTGAGGAGACTGAGTGAAGAATGGAGGAGGCTGCGTTACTGCTGGTCTGTAGTGAGTAGGAAAGGGGAGAGACACGCCCTGCTCACTGCCAATCCTTCCTCGCCTCTTGTCTGCCATCCTTTCCTGTTGTTACCCATCACATTCCTTGATGTCATTCCTGCCATTGTGAGCCTGCAGCATCCCCCACCCCCCAGCCTGGGGGACAGCCCTACATCAGGAGGGGTGGCACTGTGGAGGTGGGGGGAGAAGAGGTCACAACATCACCTTGGAGTTGGGCTGGGTCTGCGTGGAGCCCCAGAGATGTTCCCCAGCCCATTCTTCCCAAGAACCAATGAGTAAAATTCCGGGCCTCCCACCTGAGGTCAGGGAACCAGGCCCTGGAGTGGAACTTGGGGTGGAAGATGGCCTCCTTTGTCAACTGATTCATTCTCCAGAATTCAACTTGTTCTCTGACTCAGTGGTGTTTGAAAGCATCTTTATCCAGGTACCCTTGTGCGCTCAGGGCCCCTCTCCTAACCTCTCCCCCCAACCCCGACCCCTGTACCCCAAAGCCTATTCCCAGGGTTTGGCCCCCAAATGCCACAGCCTTTGAAAGCTGTGGGGAGGAGGAAGTAGCAGGGAAGCAGGTAGAGCCAGAGAAAACAGGAGTGTCTAGATCCCAAGTTCACCTCGGTTTGTGCCTACAGATCACAGGCCTCCCTGCAGGTCAGATGCTTTTGGGAAATAGAGTTATACCTGCAGAAGGAGATAGCAGGACCCGTTTTCCAGGGGTGAGGTGGAGGTCCACAGGCACCTTCTGGGGCCGCCAGTGTATACCGACTGGTTAAAGAGGGTGAAGGCGGCTGTCAGAATCTCTGCTCTGAAACCCAAATTCCTTCTTTCTAGGATGTCTTAAAAACACCCTTGTGTGAGAGCAAGGTCCTGGATAAATTAGCCTTTCCCAGATTCTACTGATCCCCAGAAGAGTAGTAATATGACCCACTCAAGCGAGTGAGTGTGGCCTGAGAAGCATAGAGCCACCAAGAGCACGGGATGGTCATTTCAATTGGTGCTCCCCCACTTTCCTCCAGTGGTCTGGCTGGTGACCCCGCTGTGCTCCGTGGCAGGTATAGCATCACCAGTTTGTCAACAAGCTGTGTGAGGGGCAGGAGATGCAAAGAGAGATGAGATAGTGCCCCTGGCCAAGAAGCTTGTGACTTTGGAGGTTCAACGGACATAATGTGAAATGGTAGTTGTTAAGAAAGCTCTATGTCAGAGGATTTGGACCCGCTGAGCCCTATAGCATGAGCAGAGCAAACGCTCGACATGGGCGGTTGTGGAAGCTTTCCCCGTATTCTGGGAAAGCACATCTTTGAGGTGTTCCTAAGACTTTGGTAAGTGGAAGAGTTGGCAGAGAAAACCTTTCAGGAAGAGGGAAAGGTTTTCAAGCTCTTGGGTGAAGCCAGGAGGCTGGAATGCACAGGGAGGGTCTGCAGTCAGGAATCTATTTGGTGGAGTTGAAAAGTGATGAGGAACCCTGGGAGAGAGGGTGGAAATAATCGGAGGTGGGTGTTGAACTTAATTTGGAGACCGTTTCACAGAGTAGGGAGCCTCTCTCTGATGAGGTCCCCCAGGTCTCAGAGAGCTGGTTCATAGCTCGGGGTCTTCCCCATCCCTGAGCTGCCCCAGGAGACTCAGACTGTGCCAGGGAGGGGAAAAGCCTGCCTGCTTAAGCTAGCTTTTCAGAGCTAAAAGCTGCCTTGAAATGATCCAGCCCAGAGTTATGCTGCTCCCTCCTTCCCCTCTCCTCAGCATCACCAGTACTACCGTCACTTGCCAAGAAACATCCCCCGCAAACATTAATGTATCACTCTGTGTGTGGGGCCCTCTGTTTTGTAGAACATATGAATTTCATTCCACAACATGGACTTCAAGAAATGTTCCTCTTATTTCTTCTCAAAATCAAAATTCACTTTTCTCAGAGTACCATCTACTAGGCTTGTGGAAACCTACAATTCAGGCATTGCTGGGGCTCTCCCCTGTTGCCCAGATCCTTCACAGGCTGTGAATGGCCTAGATGGTCTTACAGAGTCTGGGACGTTGGGATAAGGCCCTCTGGTCTTGGGAACATAGGGGTCACCCCCTTAGATCCTGATCCCCATGGTTCCTTGGACGCTACAGTGATGGTGCTTATCTGCCTGTCCTGGACAGTGAGGTATGGGGGTGTCTCAGCTGAGGCTGCACCCAAGTGCCAGGCTGCCATCTTTCTGTCCTTCCACAGCCCTGAGTGCTGCAAGAGAACAGGTCCTTATTCCTCTCAGGACCCAGCAGCAAGCCAGACTGACCATCATCCTGAGGGAAGCTCCCCAAACCTCTCTCAAGTTGGGCTGCCTGGATCTTCCCCATTCAACAGCTTTTTTCCTCATTCCCCTCCCCTTCTGGAACTTTCTTTGCATAATCCCCCTTCCAGATCATTAGAAACCTGTGTGCCTTCTTCTGCCCAAGGACGGAGAAATGAAATGGTGATCAGCTTTGTCTTACCAGCACATCCTTTTAAAGTTAGTCATGCAAAGGACACGAAGGAGGGTGACCGATTTCCTGTTGTCAATGACCTAAAGTCTCTTTGGGGCCCACGGGAAGGATGGATGGCAGGTCATGACCCAGCCCAGTGTGCGAGAACACAGGTGCTCCAAGCCTGTTGCCAAGTTGAAGTGCCATTTTAGCACCTGCAATCTTCCACCCCTGTCTTCTGTTTCTCTCTGACTCCATGTGCCTGGGTCTAACTTCCAGGTCACTAAGCCTGGGAACTGGATGGATGACTGTGAAGGGCCAACCACTGTGATCCTTGGGGTGACCTCGTCCGTACCCTCCTTGCCACTCCCCAACATCCTCCTGATGGCCAACGTCACCTGGCCCCAGGGTCAGTTTTCCACCTGGAGCACACCTGGGAGTGCCCCAGTCATCACCCTCAGCAGGTAAAGGAAGATTTGAGGGAGGTGCTGGAAGGGACTGGGTGAACAACTGAATTGTTTTGCCACTGGTCTCTAGACAAGAAGAAAGGACAGTGTTCTTTAGCTTATAAACTGCGTAGACTTCCTTCGTTCATTTAACAAATATTTATTTAGTGTCTGTATGTACCAAGTGCTGTACTTGGTGCTGGGGTAGAGCACCACTCCCTGTTCTCTTCCTAGTTTTTGAGAATCTTGGCTTCCTTTTGCTTATTTTTTGTTTTGTCAATATAGACTTGGAGATTTTCAAAAGAAAGGTGAGCGATATGAAAGTCAAATAGGATTATGAGATATTGAAATTGAAAAAAAATACTGGATGTAAAATACCAGACCTCCATCCTTCTCCTTATCCTTTCAGCACAGTTACTCAGGATCTAGGGAGAAGGAGACCTGGAGATGGAGTCAGAAAACCTTAGTTCCCGTTCCTACTTAAGAAGATCTAAGCTTGGGCAAATCACTTAGCTTCTCTGAGCCACAGTTTCAAATTCTGTAACAGGGAATTAATACTACTTATCGTTCCTTCATCAAGGGGTTGTTGTGAGGGTTAAATGAGATTGTATACATCAGCCATCAGCCATTGTTATTGGTTTGAGCAGATTCTTTAATAACCAAGGCTCTAGAAATCAGAGAATAGGTTTTAGTGATCATTTCCACCCTCAGACCACAAGCTTTCGCTCTCTGGCATCCCCCAAACAGAGGCAGGAGTCTAATGGGGTTAGCCCAGCAAGGTTCATTAAAACCACTGGGGCCTCTGTCATGGGAATTTCCTGATTGTGCCCAGGATTCTGCCCCTGAAGTACGTGGAACTGCGAATCTATGACCGGCTCCAACGCATCCTAAGGGTTAGGACAGTGACTGAAAAGATCTACTACCTGAGGCTCCACGAAAAATACCCAGAGACCGTGTTTCAGTTCTGGACCCGTTTGGTGAACATTCTGCAGAGAGGTCTGTCCATCACCACCAAAGATCCAAGAATCCGAATCTCTCACTGCCTAGTGCCCAAGTTGCCCTGCCGCTCAGCAGAAACAGTAAGTTTCACCAAGATCCTGCCAAGATCCATAGGGTCAGCTGGGAATTGGAGATATACCGTCTCTGGAGAATGGATGGATGTTAGAGTCTAGCACTGTGTGGGGGTCAGCAGCCTTCTTTTTCAAGTCAGTGATATGCGCACACCACACTGAGGTCTACAGACATTAAAAAGTAATTTTGTTTTCCTAAAAAGCGATAAAGTACTGAACTCACTTAAAAATTGTTTTCTGGGTTTTTTTTTTTTTTCTCTGTTATAAAGGAATAATGTTCACTGAAGAAAAATCAGAAAATTACAGAAAAATCACCCCCACTCCTCTCTAGCCCTAAGCAATCATTTGGAACATTTTGGCATATATTCTTCTAGTCTTTCATCTTAATTTTTAATTTATATCCTTGAGGACATTATATATATAAATATATTTCTCAATTTTGCTTTTTTTTCCAGTTTAGATTATATCATATATCATAAGCATTTCCCATTTCTTTCAAAAGCCCTTTGTACACATCATTTTGATAATTTCATGCTATTCAGTTGTATGAATGAGTTAAAATTTACTTCACCATTCCTCTAATATATCAGACATTCAGAGTAATTCCTAACTTTTCATTATTGTAACTGATGCTAAAACAAGCATATATGTATTGTCCACATTTCTGATGGCTTTCCCAGAATAGATTTAGAAGCAGAATTCAAAGGGTATGAATGTTTTTAAGGCTCTCAATACATATTGTCAGAGAATTTCCAGGAAATTCATACCAAATTATACTCTCTCTAATAATATGAGTGACTGTGTCACTGTATCCTTATCACAATTGAGAAGTGTAAATTTTCCTTGTCTAATATGACAGGTTAAAAAAAAAGTGGCAGCTCTTTGATTGTCAATGAATTTGAACGCCAACTTTTTTTTTTTTTTTGCACTATCTTTTGCGTTCTTTAGCCATTTTTCTGTTGGCAACTTTGCATTTTTCTAAGTTGATTTATAAAACAGAGCTTTTTATATGTCAGGAACTTTAAGCCTTTAATCATGGGTTTTTGCAAATATTTGTTCTAAGGATTTGGTTTTCCCTTTTAGTTTATTTAAGGGTTTTTTTTCCCCCTTTTTCTTTTGACATACAGAAGGCTTTCCCAGTACCCGCTTAGGGTAGAAGCATAAGAAGGAAAAGCATGATAGATTAGATAGCCTTAAAACTCCAGATTTCAAGATCTAAACACTTGCTTCATCGCATTTAAGTGATATGCTTTAGGTACTTGGTCACTGACTTCGAAGTCAGCCCTTACAGCTCTGCTGCTCCCGTTCATAAGGATCAGACCTTGGCTCTAGGCAGAGTAGCCAAAGCAGTCCATTAGGGAGAGGAGATCCTGCTAGGGGCCCTGCTTTGGGTCTGATGATTCCAGGGCTTAACATTTAAGGAACAGTTCCCGGGACTAGGCTGGAAGACACAAGTGAATTTCTTCAAGGTCCTGGCCTGAGGAGGCCAAGAGCAATTGGAGATCAGACCCTGTCATCTGACTGTCAATTTCTCCATCCAGTCTGAAAGCAGCCTGCCGTCATCCTCCCGGCCCAGTGAGAGCTCCATGCTGTTGGCCGCCGAGCAGAACAGTGACCGTTTCTTGAACCTCTCAGGAACTTCCCAGCTCACAGTGCACAGGTGGGTCCTCCATGCAGGCTGCCCTGGCTTCCCTTTCCCACAGCCTAGAGTCATGGTGGGGTGGAGAGTCAGTGACACCCTCTGCCTACCCATCTCAGTTCCTTCTCTTCACTTTAGACTTCTACATGTAATGTTTCCGCTTCATTTTATTATAAGCCTGTTCTTGGAAACAGGCTCTGTGGCTGCTTGATCTAAATATTCCCTAGGCAAACCCCAGTGTTTTCACATGGAAGATGTTCATATGAACATCCTATGAACATATGTTCACTCCTAAAAGGAGTGAGGATGAATAGGTTAATTCAAAGAAGGGTGATAATTGCAGACTCATGGAGTTAGATGTTGACAGTCCCAGCTCGCAAGGGTCCCTTGGGTAAGACAATCCTGAGGCCTCTTTGCCTCACTTATCTATTCTGTAAAATGGGCAGAATAGACATTAACCCATAGAGGAGACTACTGCTGGCTCCAAAGCTTTACTATCTACTAAGTCACTGTGTTAGATTCTTTCTGTAACAAGTGATAGAAAAACCAACACAAGATCATGCAGTCAATACATTGAACAAGTACAACTTGGAGGGCATCATCAAAATGCAAAAATTTGTTCTTCCTTTTATAATTTTTTTTTCAGTGGGAGAAGTCTTCCTCTTGCTCCTGAGTAAAAGCTGGTCTCTGGGCAGGCCCCCTAAGCATATATGGGCTCCTTCTTAGAATATAAAAAGGCCCTTTGGTCCCTTTAAACTGCAAAAGCAGCCTCAATTCTGGAATTAAAACATCCAGTGCCTGAAAATTATCAAAATTCTGAAGTGGCCACATCACCCCCCTGCAGTCAGCATGGCCTTATATTAGGATGGCCCTTCTTTGTGGGGACTGGGTTGTCACTCCTTTCCTTCAGGTCTCTGATTTGATTTTATTTTTGAAGATTTTTCTAAAATATAATTTTTATTTATTTACTTTTGTTTGTGCTGAGTCTTTGTTGTTGCACAGTGGCTTTCTCTAGTTGTCGTGCTCAGGCTTCTCATTGTGGTGGCTTCTCGTTGTGAAGCATGGCCTCTAGGTGCATGGGCTCCAGTAGTTGCGGTTCATGGGCTTAGTTGCTCCATGCCATGTGGAATCTTCCCGGACCAGGAATTTTATCCACTGTACCACCAGGAAAGTCAGTCCCTACGTTTTTTTTTTTTTTTTTTTTTGATGTAGACTATTTTTAAGGTCTTTATTGAATTTGTTACAATATTGCATCTGTTGTTTATGCTCTGGCTTTTTGGCCTTGAGGCATCTTAGTTCCCTGACCAGGGATCAAAACTGCATCCCCTACATTAGAAGGTAGAGTCTTAATCACTGGACCACAGGGGAAGCCCCTTGGTTCTTGATTTTGAAACTGACTTTTTCTCTTAGGAGCTTCCTTGGGTTATTTGAAATCCCCTACTTATCACCCCTCAGGCTTCCCCAGTGGCTCAGAGGTAAAGAATCCACCTGTGATGCAGGAGACACAGGTTCCATCCCTGGGTTGGGAAGATCCCCCGGAGGAGGGCATGGCAACCCACTCCAGTATTCTTGCCTGGAGAATCCCAATAGACAGAGAAGCCTGGCAGTCTACAGTCCATAGGATCGCAGAGAGTCAGACAGACTGAAGCAACTTAACATGCACCATACACTTAACACCCCTCACCCCAAGGCAAGCCCCCCTCCTCCCCCTCCAGGCCCTGGATCTGCAGGCATCCGTGCCCTCCAGGCACTAGCTGTCAGTGTCCCCTCCCCTTTAAGGGAGTCAGGCAGGGTTCACAGTGGCTCTAGGCTGGCTCTCTCCCTGGTACAGTTCACATCTGATCCTCAGGAAAATGACTGGCCACTGGACGGAGGACTGTGCCTCCTGGACACAGATGCACACAGATCCTCATCACTCCATCATCAAAGAAACCCACTCTCCCATTTCTCCCACCCTCGGTGCTCCCTGGGCAGGAATTGTGCCCCCAACTACTGAATTTCCCAGACCCTGGGGACCACGGCTCAAGGGCTCTGGGTGGTTGCAGGAAGCCTCTCTCCTTCAGCCGGGGTGGGACGAGGCAGCAGCTCTGTACAAAGGACTTGCCACACATCCTCTGTCTCAGTGCTCCCACAGCCTCGCTCTGGGGTCCCAGTGCTGGTCACACCAGGCCAGTTCTCCCAGGCCATTTGTTGTTGTTCAGCTGCTCAGTTGTGTCCCACTCTCCGCGCCCCCGCCATGGACTGCAGCACACCACACCTCTCTGTCCTTCACCAGCTCCCAGGTAATGATACACCTTTATATGTACTCAGCAGTCTTTTTTTTTTTTTCTGACTTCAAGATTGTTTTCTTGAATTATAATATTAAAATTTCCTCTTAAGGTGTGCTCACTATATGTGGGTTGGATCATCTTTGCTATCTAATTGCCTGCCACTTTCTTATTTCTGAAACTCAAGGAGAGGACTTTTGCTCTCCTCTTTCTCTTAAGGCATTAGCTGCTTTGTTCATTTTCGTGTTCCTTCATTTTGGAAGTAATTTTTGTTTCTTTAGAAATGTCTAATCCTTTTCTCAATTTTGCCACCGCATTTATAAATCTTTAACTTCTGGCTGACTTGGCTCTTTCATATATGCTCTGTCATTGTCTTCATTGTGAGCTCATTTTGAAATGCTGGGTTGCAGTTTTCATTTGTTTAGCAGGCACATCTTTTTAGCGTGCATTCGTTGTCTGTAAGGAGTTAAGATGCTTCATAGCCTCTTTCTTCCTGAGATAATTTTGTATAATCTTGGATTATGATCCATTTCTGATGCTTGTTTTTATGCAAAACGGTTTTCCTAAACCTTTTGGAGTGAGGGGTTGGTCAAGATAGCTGTCTGGTTTGGGCTCAGAGCGCCCTCTTGTATTGCTTTTGTGAAATGTTTACAGACTTAAAGTTTTTAGGATTCCCATGCTGTGTTCCTATTTTTAGCTGATTTTTCTCTTTCCTTTCCTTCTATTGTTCCTGTCCTACTCAATTTGGATTCCATTTCTGGAGTCCATGTCCTGCAAGGGAGAGCGTTCTGGTGGTTTTGAGAGTTCTTAAGGCACGTACTTCAACAGCCTCTTCAGACTGTGCCACAGACCCCTTGCACTTACTTCCCCAGTTTCCTTCTTTCCAAATTGGCTGGTTGCACTTTCTCCTGAGAAGCTGCAGGCAATGTAGAAGCCCTCCTGTTTACAGGCACGTCAGATGCCTGTCTCTCACATAGATACTGACCCTCTGGGCCTTGGGGCTACCTGTAGCTGTAATATTTTATCTGAGCTTTTCTCAAACAGGCCTATATCTGTGGGATTCATGTTGGCCTAAATTGGAGGGGCAGGGTTTGACCCCACAGAACCCTTGTAAGTTTGCTTCTGTTAGATGCCTCAGAGAGATTAATGGCTCAGAAGAAATTTTTTATATTAGTTTATCAGCTTGGAAGTTATTGGACCCTGTATCATTTCAGAGCTCAAACCAGTATTGGGACAGTCCCTAGGATAAGGATTTTCAACAGAGACTTTTGTTTTGATCCAAGTTGGTATAGTTGACCCAGAATCCCTGTTGGCTTTGACACTGGATGGATTTCTTTCTGGTATTCCCCTGCCCCTTTAAATTAATTAATTAATTTTTGACTGCACAGGGTCTTCACTGCTACACACCCGAGCTTTCTCTAGTTGCAGAGAGTAGGGCCTACTCTCTAACTGTAGTGCAGGGGCTTTTCATTGTGGTGGCTTATTTTGCCATGGAGCACAGGCTTAGTAGCATGTGGAATCTTCCCAGACCAGGGATTGAACCTGTGTCCCCTGCATCAGCAGGTGTATTCTTAACCACTGGATCACCAGGGAAGTCCTTGGTATCCCCTTTTGTCAAGAAGGTGGCTTTGAAAGTCCTGGACTTATGCAAATATCTTGACCGGTATTGTATTCGTGACCTCTGAAGAAGAGAATTTAGCTTAAGAACCAGGGCCAAGGCTTCAGGCACTCAGAGCTTCATGTGGCAGAAGTTTTATTACAGTGGAAAAGGGACAGAGAAAGCTTCTGATATAGACATCAGAAGGGGGATGGAGAGTGCCCCACTCACTAGTCTTATCAAGGCTTTATATACTTTTTCAGTTGGTTAGTAACCAACAGGGAAGAGCCCCTGGAGAAGGGCATGGCAACCCACTCCAGTTTTCTTTCCTGGAGAAACCCCATGGACAGAGGAACCTGGGGGGCTAAAGTCCATGGGGTCACAAACAGTCAGACATGAATGAGTGACTAACAATTTCACTTTTCCCTTTGGGCTTCCCTGGTGGCTCAGATAGTAAAGTGTCTGCCTGCAATGCGGGAGACCCTGGTTCGATCCCTGGGTCAGGAAGATCCCCTGGGGAAGGAAATGGCAACCCACTCCAGTACTCTTGTCTGGAAAATTCCATGGATGGAGGAGCCTGGTGGGCTACAGTCTCTGGGGTCCCAAAGAGTCAGACTGAGCAACTTCACTTTCTTTCACTAAGAGTAGGTCTTACCACAACATACATTTTAAAATAACAGGGTTAGAACTAACAATAGGAAAGTTTTACCAGACCTACTCCCACAACATAAGATAACAAGATTAGACAGAAGGTTCCTGTTAAGAAAGAGAAACATGTCCTCAAGCAAGATACATTGTTGTTACATAATCATTAGTACAGAGCTTAAGGAAAAACATACCCTTCAGAAAGATGTGTTGTTTTGTGTAATCATTAGCTCTGGGTTTAAAGAAAGTTAGTCTTACAAGAAATAGATTGTTTCCATTAGAACTCACAGTTTAAAAAAAAAGTCTCATGTGACTAAGATAAAGCAATATAGAAAAAAAAGTTTGTTCCCTTCTCCTCCTTGAGGGCTTCAGACTTCTTATCAACCTATCTAAGAATTAACTCTCTCAAGTTAATGTCCCAGGAGCTGGGTCCTAATACTTAACCTCCTGGGCCACATGGCCATAAATACCCAAGGCCTGGACTTCCCTTGATCCACTGGTTAAGAATCCACCTCCAATGCAGGGGACATGAGTTCAATCCCTGGTCCAGGAGGATTCCACATGCCACAGAGCAACCAAATCCATGCACACTAGAGCCTGTGCTCTGCAACAAGAGGAGCCACTACAATGAGAAAGCCAGGCATGCTCAGCTAGAGAGTAGCCCCACTCCCCACAACTAGAGAAGCCTGCACAGCAACAAAGACTCAGCAGAGCCAAAACAAATGCATAATAACCCCAGGGCCTGGGTCACCAAGACTGGCCAGTCCCTCAGGCGGCCCAGCTTTAACTCATACCTCACTGATCTTTAATTTTTGGTCCCAGGGATTTTTACTTTAGTTTTCATAAATGTAATGATACATTTAAAATTATGTTGATTATATTTTATCTAGCAGTTCTAGGTGTTTCGTGGCAAAGACATTTTTAGATTATTAGTCCATATTACCTGTCTGTGGCTAAATAACCCTAAAATTATTTTCATTGGAAAAAAAATTCATCATGCTTCTCTCTGAATTCTGTTTGTTATTTTTAACTTCCTTTTTGGTGTCTTTTCACTTCAACCCAGATCTGGGTTGAAGGTATCTGTGCTGGAAAAAACATAATTAACAGTTTTAAAATTCGATTCTTACCAATGCTTTCTTTTTCTTCTGTTGCTTTCAATATTCCTGGGCTACTCCAGAAACACCAACAGTGCCACTGAAATAGAGACTTTCAACTGCAAGGACAACACGTCCTCGCCAGCGTCATCCCCCGTCATTTCGAATATACCCATGAGAGCCGCCTTGAGCCACAGTCTCTGGGAACAAGAGAATGCCGATGAGTACCACATACAGGCTCCTGTAGCCAGTTCCTTAGGAGAGAACTTTTGGGGACCCTAACACCTAGCCCAAACAGGGTGGTCTTCAGTGCACTTGTTACAAACTTCTATAGGGCAGTTTTCCTATTGTGGCCCAAATGACCCTGGGAGAGGTAAGATGGTGTTTATAACAAGATGTTTCTGCACGTCCATCAATAAACCTCCAGATGAGTCCCTAATTGTAGATTGTGCTATGGAAGGGAGGGCGGGGCCCTAGGCTGGAGAAGGACTAATTAGGAGCAATGGCTCACTCCTGGGGAAACAAGTGGGAAAAATGTGTTTTGTTTGCTCAATTGAAACCGCAAAGCAGCCAAGCAAAGCCCAAAAAGCCAGTCTCAAGGAAAGGGCCTGGGGAGAAATCCAATTCCCTCCTATAAGGAAGAGGTCGGAGGAACAGAGACAGGGCTGCTACAAGCCCAAAATGAAAGAAATCCTGAGACTGATGGCGACTGACTGGGAGATATTTTTGTGTTGCCCCACTTACCCCAAGCAAGAATGTGTGTCTTCCTGCCCCCATACCGTATGTTAAGTGTAAAGCTATGAATGTTACCAAAAGGTATGCGTGGGGGGTCTGGCTCCTTGCTGCTCAAAAGTCAATGAGCAGGCCAGGTTGGTGGAAAGGAAAGTTTGCTTCATTTTAGAGGCCTGCCACTTGGCGGGGAGAGTGGTGGACATCTGTCCAAAGGCAGACTCCCCGCCCCTGATAAGCAGGGGTAAGAGCATTTATAGACAGTCTGGGGCAGGGGGCCTACATGCAGAAATAGCATAGTCATTTCTAACAGTCATCTTCAAATTGGTCATCGGTGGTCTGAACAGCATCATCTTGGTTGTTTTAGGTACAGTTAATCTTCATTTCCAGGGTGCACTTGTTCCCAATTCTTTGTGGTCAGTTCTCAGAATTGTGGCAGCTCATGTCCTGGGTACAGTCTGGTCATCATGTGGTTAACTTTTCCACCCGGGATTTTAGTCTCTATAAGAGAGCTCACAGGATATGCCTCAGAATATTATCTATAGCCCTTGAGAAAGAACTAAAGGTCCTTGACCATGCTTAATGACTATAGTATTATTGTTTAGTCTCCTTAGACTGTTTTCCTTTGTTTCAGCATTTCTCACTTCTCTGATTAAACTTATTCTTTGACTACAGTTTTCCACAGGCAAAAGGCAGGCAGAGGACATGATGGGGGTTGGGGGCGGCAGCAAGGACCATATGGTTCTGTTCCATTTCATGAAGGCTCATCTTAGCCATGCAGACTTTGGTTGCTAATGAAGACTGGGCTTCTGGTAAGGAAGCTGGTGATCACTCATCACTGGAAGTCCTAATCAATTTGACTCTTCCAACCCAGCACCTAATGAAAGTCACCTGGAAGACACACTGTAGATCAGGGATGGGGCAGGAGCCTTGGCCAACATCTGGGCAAATGGGGAATATTGACTTGGGAAATACCACATCAACATTCAGTAAGCATCTATCAAGCTCCTGCTAGGTGCCAGACGCTGCACTCAGCGCTGGGTATATTACTGAGAACAAGACAGAAGGACATGATACTCAACTTAGGGAGCAAATGGGAGAGCCACTGAGCCCTGTTTTGGAGACACAAGAACACCATTCAGGTGGACATGATGTTTGAGTCACCCGGTTTGCAAGTCAAAGCTTGGAAGACCTGCTTCCATGTAGTTCACATTGTGCGTAATAGAGTGCTGCTGCTGCTGCTAAGTCACTTCAGTCGTGTCCGACCCTGTGCGACCCCATAGACAGCAGCCCATCAGGCTCCGCCATCCCTGGGATTCTCCAGGCAAGAACATTGGAGTGGGTTGCCATTTCCTTCTCCAATGCATGAAAGTGAAAAGTGAAAGTGAAGTCGTTCAATCGTGTCCGACTCTTAGGGACCCCAGGAACTGCAGCCCACCAGGCTCCTCCGCCCATGGGATTTCCCAGGCAAGAGGACTGGAGAGGGGTGCCATCGCCTTCTCCGCGTAATAGAGTGAGAGAGGCAGAAAGAGCATGAGTGCCCTCCCTTTCCCCCTACCTCCGTGCATGCTCAGTTATGCTGAGTGGTAAATTCCGGCTAGAGGGACTTCCTAGGTAGCACTAGTGGCAAAGAACCTGCTTGCCAATGCAGGAGACCTGAGACGTGGGTTCCATCCCTGGGAGGGGCAAATCCTCTGGAGGAGGGCATGGCAACTCACCCCAGTATTCTTGCCTGGAGAATCCCCAAAGACAGGGGAGCCTGGAGGGCTACAGTCCATAGGGTCGCAAAGAGTCCGCATGACTGAAGTGACTTAGCATGGCACGGGACAAATCCAGGCTAGACTGGATCAGAAAAGACATCTGAGCCAAGAGGTTGCCCAGTGTTTGTTGGTTTCTCTCTGTGTCCAATAAAACAACAAATTTTCCTTTCACGTGTTAACAATCAAATCAGCTGAGCATTGTTGGTGCTGATGAGGGACATCTGGAAGCAGAACTTAGAAGAGACTCATGTGAAGGGTGACCACACTTCCCAATTTATGCCTGTTGTTCTAGTATCATTGTTAACATGAACCCATTCCACTCTCAAAAGCATCCCTATAGGAATCACTCTACTAATGTATCTTCACAAATGTTTAGGAGATCTCCATCCTCACTTCTATTGCCTTGGTTTAAGCCTCCATCAACTCTCACCTAGATTACTGTGATAACTCCAACTGGGCTCCCAGATTCTGTCATCACTGTAGCATTAACAGCTAATTTCATTAGAAACTTACTATAGGCCAAACACTATGCTAAGACTTTACAAAGATCACTTAAACCACCCAACTCATTGGAATAGAGATATTCTAAGGGTCACATTTTGATAGATGATGAACCCAAGTGACAGAGGGGCTCAAGAACTTGTTCAAGGCCATAAAGGGACTGATAGAGCCAAGACCATACTCTTGATGACTCTGATTTCTTCCCAATCCATTTCCCTTTCATATGTCTAAAGAGCTGTCTTTCTGAATCACAGATCTGACTATAACCTCACCTTGATAAAACCAAACTCTTTGATATGAAATGACCAGGCCTATCTCTCCAGCCTCCCCACTGAGCACTGCTCCCCATGAGTCAGCTGCTTCCACCATGCCAAATTTCTTGTGGTTTCCATAAGGCACCACGTGTTTAGATGCTGCAAGGATGTTGCACATCCTTCACTCGATTCAAATATCTTTTCTTGTGTTTTCTACCTGTTGTTCTCACATTGCTCTCAAGATACTTGTCCTTATTGATGGAGCTCTTCCAGGCTACCAGTGTGCCCTGTGTGTGCGTGTATTATAGCATTTCTCACACTACTGTAGTTGCTTGCATATCTGTTTCCTTGGGGGGACTGCTGCTGCTGCTGCTGCTGCTAAGTCGCTTCAGTCGTGTCCGACTCTGTGCAACCCCATAGATGGCAGCCCACCAGGCCCTGCTGTCCCTGGGATTCTCCAGGCAAGAACACTGGAGTGGGTTACCATTTCCTCCTCCAATGCATGAAACTGAAAAGTGAAAGTGAAGTCGCTCAGTCGTGTCCGACTCTTAGCGACCCCATGGACTGCAGCCTACCAGGCTCCTCCATCCATGGGATTTTCCAGGCAAGAGTACTGGAGTGGGTTGCCATTGCCTTCTTCGTTGGAGGGACTAGGACCCCTTTAAGAAGAGGATCCATTTTATATTAAACTCTTTTGATTCCAATAAGAGAAGCTGACTCTAAACCTAAAGGAACTTATTGGGAGAATATGAGTTGGCTTGTGGGATTGAAGAGCCAGCTGAAGAGCCAATCTTGGGAGCCAGTCTTGGAATGCGCTGACACCAGTAGAGCTCTGGGGTTTCGGGTAAGGATATCCAGTTGAACATCTCATCAAATGCTGCAGCAGGCTGAGTGGTTTCCCCAAAGGCAATTGAGGGCTCTTATGAAAGAACAATTAGGGGAATGGATGTCTACTGGGGGATGATAACAAATGCCCACCACAGTCTGACTCTTTGCTCTGAATTTGGACAGGAGCTCTGCCATCAGCCTCAAGCAAGTCTGTATATCCTTACTGAGGAAGCCCAAATTTCGAGGCCTAACTGTCCTATGACCTTGAGCCATTTCTGTAGCTAGCCACATAGGCAATTAAATAGGTGAAGTGACCAATGCATGACTACAATGACTTGCTCTTGGAGTGGGCACTGGTTTGGTTACAGTTGCTGTTTGCTGAGCTCTCAGCCCTGGGTTCCTCAGCTGCAGTGCAGTTCACTGTGGGCATGGGGCTCACCGGGCCCATCCTGTTCTCCTGTGGGCACTGGGGGCTGGGCAGCTTGTATTATCATGCTGAGGCTCCTCTGTTTGCTGGGCTATTGGTAACAAACTGTCTTGCTTTCATCCATTCACTCTGCATGTCTACTTTGGGTGCCTTTGGGATTGTCGTAAATCAATCTGCTTTCTTCCTTGGTCATTTTCTTTGGAGTCATTGCTCTGCTTCTCTCTGCTATTCTCTGTGAGACCTGGGTTCATCTCCAACACTGTCCAAACCCCCACATTCACTCTGATTTTTTTCACTATTGGCCAATCCAATATCATTTTTTCGCTATTAAGAATAATCTTCAGCTAACATAATGCCTGTGTTTGGGGATGGGGAGGATCTTTCTTTTTAGAGAAAACACAAAACTTCCTCAATTATTGTGTCCATTTCCAGATCTGGGTTCACGAGGCAAGGTCCAATCTTCCCCTGGCTTGTTGCTATCTTGCCTTTATATTCCAAAACTTCTATCAGTTCAGTTCAGTCGCTCGGTCGTGTCCGACTCTTTGCAACCCCATGAATCACAGCACACCAGGCCTCCCCGTCCATCACCAACTCCCGGAGTTCACTCAGACTCACATCCATCGAGTCAGTGATGCCATCCAGCCATCTCATCCTCCGTCGTCTCCTTCTCCTCCTGCCCCCAATCCCTCCCAGCATCAGAGTCTTTTCCAATGAGTCAACTCTTCCCATGAGGTGGCCAAAGTACTGGAGTTTCAGCTTTAGCATCATTCCTTCCAAAGAAATCCCAGGGCTGATCTCCTTCAGAATGGACTGGTTGGATCTCCTTGCAGTCCAAGGGACTCTCAAGAGTCTTCTCCAACACCACAGTTCAAAAGCATCAATTCTTTGGCGCTCAGCTTTCTTCACAGTCCAACTCTCACATCCATACATGACCACTGGAAAAACCATAGCCTTGACTAGATGGACCTTTGTTGGCAAAGTAATGTCTCTGCTTTTCAATATGCTATCTAGGTTGGTCATAACTTTCCTTCCAAGGAGTAAGCGTCTTTTAATTTCATGGCTGCAGTCACAATCTTCTATACCAAGTGGTAAATTGAAATGCCACAGATACATCCTATGTATGGTAATGTGAGAAGGAATAACTTAAATAATATACTTCATTACAAAGAAAGAAATGTAGGTTGAAATTCTTGTTTCTGCATCTTGATGACCAGGCAGTAGCTGCTGCTGCTGCTGCTGCTAAGTCACTTCAGTCATGTCCGACTCTGTGCGACCCCATAGACGGCAGCCCACCAGGCTCCACCGTCCCTGGGATTCTCCAGGCAAGAACACTGGAGTGGGTTGTCATTTCCTTCTCCAATGCATGAAAGTGAAAAGTGAAAGTGAAGTCGCTCAGTCGTGTCTGACTCTTAGCGACCCCATGGACTGCAGCCTACCAGGCTCCTCCGTCCATGGGATTTTCATACAGTGGAAGTGGGAGGATTAGATCTGATAGACAGAGTGCCTGAAGATCTATGGACAGGGGTTCGTAACATTGAACAGAGGTGGTGACCAAAACCATCCCGAAGAAAAAGAAATGCAAGAAGACAAAATGATTGTCTGAGGTGGCCTTACAAATAGCTGAGAAAAGAAGAGAAACGAAAGGCAAAGGAGAAAGGGAAAGGTTTACCTGACTGAATGCAGAGTTCCAAAGAATATCAAGGACAGATAAGAAAGCCTTCTTAAGTGAACAATGCAAAGAAATAGAGGAAAACAGTGGGATGGGAAAGACTAGAGATCTCTTCAAGAAAATTAGAGATACCAAGAGAACATTGCACGCAAGGATGGGTACAATAAAGGACAGAAATGGCAAGGACCTAACAGAAGCAGAATAGATTAGAAAGGGGTGGCAAGAATACCCAGAAGGACTGTACAAAAAAGGTCTTGATGACCATAATGGTGTGATCACTCACCTAGAGTCAGACATCCTAGAGTGCAAAGTCAAGTGGGCCTGAGGAAGCATCACTACAAACAAAGCTAGTGGAGGTGATGGGATTCCAGCTGAGCTATTTTGCATCCTAAAAGATGATGCTCTTAAAGTGCTGCATTCATATGCCAGCAAATTTGGAAAACTCAACAGTGGCCACAGGACTGGAAAAGGTCAGTTTTCGTTCTAATCCCGAAGAAAAGTAATGCCAAAGAATGTTCAAACTATCGCACAATTGTGCTCATTTCACACATGAGCACATTTTTTGAGTAAGGTAATGCTCAAAATCCTTCAAGCTAGGCTTCAACAGTACGTGAACCAAGAACTTCCAGATGTACAAGCTGGGTTTAAAAAAGGCAGGGGAACCAGAGATCAAATTGCCAATATCCATTTGATCATAGAGAAAGCAAGAGGATTCCAGAAAAACATCTATTTCGGCTTCATTGACTACATTAAAGCCTTTGATTGTGTGGATCACAACAAATTGTGGAAAACTTTTAGAGATGAGAATATCAGACCACTTTACCTTCCTCCTCAGAAACCTGTATGCTGGTTAAGAAGCAACAGTTAGAATCAGATATGTAACTATGGATTGGTTCCAAATTGGGAAAGGAGTTCATCAAGGCTGTATATTGTCACCCTGTTTATTTAACTTATATGCAGAGTACATCATGAGAAATGCTGGGCTGGATGAAGCACAATCTGGAATCAAGATTGCTGGGAGAAATATCATTAACCTCAGATAGGCAGGTGACACCACACTTATGGCAGAAAGCAAAGAAGAACTAAAGAGCCTCTTGATGAAAGTGAAAGAGGAGAGTGAAAAAGCTGCCTTAAAACTCAACATCCCAAAAACTAAGATCATGGCATCTGGTCCTATCAGTTTATGGCAAATAGATGGGGAAAAAATGGAAATGGTGGCAGAATTTATTTTCTTGGGCTCCAAAGTCACTGCGGATGATGACTGCAGCCATGAAATTAAAAGACACTTGTTCCTTGGGAGAAAAGCTATGACAAACCTAGACAGTGTTTTTAAAAGCAGAGACATCTCTTTGCCGACAAAGGTCTGTCTAGTCAAAGCTATGGTTTTTCCAGTAGTCATGTACAGATGTGAGAGTTGGATCATAAATAAGACTGAGTGCTGAAGAACTGATGCTTTCGAACTGTGGTACAGGAGGACTCTTGAGAGTCCCTCGGACAGCAAGGAGATCAAACCAGTCAATCTTAAAGGAAATGAATCCTTAATATTCATTGGGAGGACTGTTGCTGAAGCTGAAGCTCCAATACTTTGGCCAAGAGGTGCAAATAGCTGACTCATTGGAAAAGACCCTGATGCTGAGAAGTATTGAGGGCAGGAGGAGAAGGGGGTGACAGAGGATGAGATGGTTGGATGGCATTACCGACTCAATGGACATGAGTTTGAGCAAACTCCGGGAGATAGTGAAGGACAGGGAAGCCTGGTGTGCTACAGCCCATGGGGTTGCAAAGAGTTGAACACGACTAAGCGACTGGACAACAAGGTAGCATTTATTTCTTCATTATGCATTCCATGTACCTTTTGCTTTGACAAGCACCTCAGCTAGATGGGGTTCTTCTCTTGGTAGGAAGACCATAAAACTTAATTCTTGAAAAACCTTAAAAGTTAATTCTTTAGGTTTAGATTTCCCTGGTGGCCCAGTGGTTAAGACTCTACGTTTCCACTGCAGGGGGTATGGATTTGATCTTTGGTCAGGGAACTAAGATCCTGCATGCCCCACAGTGCAGCCAAAACAACAACAATAAAAAAACCAAACCCTAAGCCCTCACTGGTCTGGCTGTGTAGGCTCGTGCTCTTCTGTAACTGAGCAGGTGCTGTAAAGAAGCATCTCAGGGATCTTTTGGGTTCCATGCCAATTCGCCCCTGCCCCCATGTTGTTTTTACAACACTTTTGCCTTTGATAATGAGTCAGTGCTTCTCAAATGCCTCCAGAACCCCCTTTTATACATAATCACATGCTCTGCTAATGGCAAGTGGAGCCCAAAATAGCAGCATCAGTCCCAATCAGTAGAATGATTTTTGTGCCTCTGGTGGAATCATTTCCATCCTTAAGTATTAAAAGCTCCAAACTTTGGAGACGTAACTTATGAAAGTTTTTCATACAACCCTTCCTTTGAAGACTTCTGGAGGATGCACTGCATTAAAATTCCTCAGAAGGAGGAAAACATGGATCCAGGAAAAGGATGGATTCAATGTAGCATAGAAGTAAAGGAAATCCAGGATATTGATGGAGGGAGATGCCAGAATGACAGCAGAGCAGTCAGTTCTTATTGGAGCAAGAAAGGACTCTGCTAAATATGTCTCTGTCCTCTGTCCATGGGATTCTCCAGGCAAGAATACTGGAGTAGGGTGCCATTTCCTCCTCCAGGGGATCTTCCCAACCCAGGGATCAAACCTGGGTCTCTTGTGTCTCTTGCATTTGGAAGCATATTCTTTACCACTAGCACCACCTGGGAAGGGGTACATTAGGAATAGTATATAAAACCAAGTAGGGATGTTCCTGGTGGTCCAGTTTGTAAGACTCTGAGCTATCGACGCAGGGGGCCTGGGGTTCAATCTCTGGTCAGAGAATTAGATCTCACATGCCACAGCTGAAAGTTTGAATGTGGCAACAAAGATCCCATGAGCCAAATAAAGTCCCAATGCGGCCAAATAAATAATTAGTTTTTTAAACCAAGCAAACAAGACAATGCTACAATTATTAACTTGAAGAGGAAAAAGTTGTACTAAAAAGAAGTACAATTTAGGTATATGCTTTGTCTGTGATTACTCATAATACTATGACAGAAGATGAGATGGTTGGATGGCATTACTGACTCAATGAACATGAGTTCAAGCAAACTCCAGGAGATAGTGAAGGACAGGGAAGCCTGGCGTGCTGCAGTCCATGGGGTCACAAAGAGTTGGACACAACTTAGTGACTGAACAACTGAACAGCATGCCATGTAGGATCTTAATTCCCTGACCAGGGATCAAGCCCACACCCCCTGCATTGGAAGCCCAGAGTCAACCACTGAACCACCAGGGAAGGCCTCAGTTTTTATTTTTTAGATGTCCACAACCAACTCTCTGAAGTTCAGGCATAAAATGAACATTTGACGGGATATCCAGTAGCTGACACACTCTCACAAAAGACAAGAGAGAAATGGCTTGAAGGCTTATCCAGCCAGAACAAGGAATGATGGCCCACCCACGGCAGGACTGCCCCAACAAAGACCCCATGCCCTGCTACAACACAAACACTACAGCTGCCCGCAGTGATGCTGGGCCGAGAGTCTGCCATCACTGTCTTTTAGTATCAGACACTTCTGCAGCCACCTGGTCCGGAAAACAAGACTGTGCGGTGCTGGCTTCCTTATGTTCTCACTCCCAAATAAGTGAGTCTGCTTGGCAGAACCCAGGTGACAGGATGTACCTGAGCTGAAACAGAGGCTAGGGAAGTAAGGTCTGGCTTCCTCCCCAGGAAAGTGAAACTCATGATGTGCAAGTCCCCAAATAGAAGCACACCAGCCAGAAGTCTTGAAAAATGTCCCCAAAGCACCCTTAATTAAGTAAGTACAGTCCCAGATCTCAAAAGGTCAAACCATTCTCAGCTCTCTGATTACCAAACCTGACTATGCTTCTGGTCCTCGAGTGCTTCCCAGAGTCCTCTTTTCTCCAGTAAAGTCTCCACTGGAGCCCATTTACAGGCTTACAACTAGACTATTAAACATTCTAATGCTTTCTCAAAACCCTAGAGATAGGGACTTCACTGGTGGTCCAGTGGTTAAAAATCTGCCTTGCAATGCAGGGGACATGGGTTCGATCCCTGATCGAGGAACTAAGATCCCACATGCTGCAGAGCAACTAAGCCCAGGCACCACAACTAGAAAGTCTGTGCCTTCCAGTGAAAGATACCACATGATGCAACCAAGACCTGAGGCAGCCAGATAAATAAATAACTTTTGCAAAAACCTTGGAGATGTATAAGTATTGAGGGTCTTCTCAAAGGACAGAGTTAGGCCAGGACAGAGGAGGCACACAATAGATGAGTCAGCATTCTTGTCTCCCAAAGCCTTGAATTCCTTTTTGTACATCCTATCAAGGAATTTCTGGCCTCTCGTTGTTCTTTAATGTAAACCAGGTTGAATCCAAGCTCATTTAAGCCAACACAGCAAACTATTAGAAACACACAGAGCTGGGAGAAATAGCAATCATTACATAATCCGTGGTAAGAGGACCCTTATCAATAAACCAGCCCTATCTAAAATTATGCTGTCCCTTGTTGATGGAGTGCCTTAAATTTATTATAATAGATAACTTCCAGACTTTGCACATACAAATCATCAAATTCCTACCATATGTTTTCATGGGTAAATACTTTCTCTTCCCTACATTGATTCCTACACTTACCTACCCACACCCACTGGACATTGTGGAACTGAATTCTGCTTACCAGTCTCCTAACTCTAAGGGAAATTTTAGCATCCTCCTGCAAGAAAGGAAAGCCTTCTTCTCATAAGGGATTAGGCAGTGGGAAATTTCCAGAAGGATTTGAGGGTTTGAATCTTCTAAGTCTCTAGAATTAATCCCTAATTTTCACTCTGTTTCATCATGCCTTTCTTTTACATTAAAGACTGGATTGAAGCTATGACTTTGGTAGTCTTCAAAATTCAACAACCCAAGGAACCTGGATTCTGAGTTCTTTTTCTTTGAACTTTTGGTCTCTTTCTTTGAGTTATTCTGTGTCATCAGAAGCGCCCGTTGTACCCCAGTGTCCAGGAGTTCTTCATACCCTTTATGTTGTCCGAAGGCAGCAGCCACCTCGTTCCCTGGATACCCTCAGCCAACAAATGGTCCTGGTTATCAACAACTTATAATTAGCTGCAGGCCATTGACAGTTAAGTTCCTAACCCAGAATATTGCTGGAATCTTGCTGAATTCTATTCTGTCTTGTTAGGATAAAATTAACTCCCTGGGGATCTATAACCTGCAATCCACTCTCTAGTACCAATTTCTGTCTCAGAGTTCTTCAGCTGCAAGCAATAGGAATTTAGAAGGAGCTTGGGTTTTGTGTCCCTCGCTTCTTTGGTAGCTCAGCTGGTAAAGAATTCGCCTGCAATGCAGGAGACCCCCGGTTCGATTCCTGGGTGGGAAGATCCCCTAGAGAAGGGATAGGCTACCCACTCCAGTATTCTTGGGCTTCCCTGGACGATAAAGAATCTGTCTGCAATGTGGGCAGACCTGGGCTTGATCCCTGGGGTTGGGAAGATCCCCTGGAGGAGGGCATGGCAACTCACTCCAGTATTCTTACCTGGAGAATTCCATGAACAGAGGTTCCTGGTGGGCTACAGTCCATGGGGTCGCAAAGAGTCAGACACCACTGAACAACTAAGCATAGCATAGCACAGAATCAGAGACAATTAGAGAAACAGGCTTAGAAAATGCAGACCCCCCCGCCCTCCTGAAAAGAAGAAAATGCAGGCTCAGAGCAGCATCAAGGATGCAGGACGTGGATTTAATCCACACTTTGTTTGGGACACTGTTACCAGCTTGAACAAGGCTCCACCAGATTCTCTGTCCTTATGGTTTTCCATTTAACATTCAAAGTCCCAGGAACCTCTCTTGGGCCCTGTTGCCTGCCTGTGCCAGTTATCTTCCCTTTTCCATCCAAACCCACTCTCTCCCTTCTTCACCCTCTCTGTGGCCAGAACCATATGGTTTCTGCCTGTTCTACAAGACCATAGACTACATCAAGGGTCTCATTGCCTCTGGTCTCCAGATGGGTTTGGCCAGTAGGAAGTCCAGGTAGGAGGTCAGAGGGTGAGGGGAGAATGGAATCAAGACAATTATTCCCTCTCTTGCAGTAACATGAGGCTGGCTGTGTGTCCCTCAGGAGAAGGAAATTGTTCTTCTTGTGGCAGCCTCTTCCACTCAATTCTCTCTTTCCTAGTTCCAGTACCATGCCCTCCCCTCACCTCTAGGGCCATTATGAACTTTAGCCAACTGGATGCTCCCTCCTGACTTTTATATCTTGATCAGGGATGTCCCTCATCCCCACTAAATGAAGGTATGGTAGTGGGGTCAGCATCCTGACCAGGCAGTGCTGGTTGTGTGACAGGGCTGGGCATCCATCCAGCTTCTTGTCCTCTTTTGATTTCTGCCAAGAATCCCAAATCCCTTGTCTGGTTCCCATAACTTTCAGCTGTTGTCAAGACCTTCCAAAAGTCTTCCAATGAACTCTGTTCAGCTTAGGTGAGCCTGTCGCTTCCTGGGCCTACAACCATGAAGTCTAATTGACGTGCTGCTATCCCCAGAAAAGTAGATGCTGTGTCAACATGGCAAACACAGGTGTCTTATTCACCTGTTTCCTCCAGCGCCTGGTTCCTACTAGATACCCAGTTAAAAGCTGTTAAGTGAATCCATTTCTGCCATGGCCAGCCCTGGCTGCCCCATAGTGTTCCTCCCCATATTCCCCATATTGAAATGAGGGAAGAAACTATAGTCTTTGCTGAATGAGCTTAGTGAAACTGACTTCCTGGAGACTATTGCTTAGATGAAAATAACACAACATAAAGGATTAGTAAAGCTTTCAAGGGCCGATAAGCACATCATTTAAAAGGGAAAAGGAATAAAACATTGTCATCCAGAGTCATATAGAGCCCACCAGGACATGACATTTGCAAAAGCCATCCCCCAAACAATGTAAGAATGCCTGTTAAAGTTTCTGAAATGGAATTCAGAGACAAGAGAAAATGTCCTCAAGGAATAATACCAAGAGGGACCTACTTAAAATGTGTGATGGAAATGAGATGAAAGCTTCACAAATGCCCTGTAAATCTCAAGAAAAATAATCAACAGCAGGTCCATTAAGACTCTAGTAGTGATGAGATACTAGAGTATCTTATCACTTTATCACTTACCTTCACTTATCACTTTCATGCATTGGAGAAGGAAATGGCAATCCATTCCAGTGTTCTGGCCTGGAGAATCCCAGGGACGGGGAGCCTGGTGGGCTGCCGTCTATGGCGTCGCACAGAGTTGGACACGACTGAAGTGCCGCAGCAGCAGCAGCAGTGATAAGACAGCAGATGGGAGAAGCAGAGAACCTGGGGACAGAGAACATGTCAAAATGAGCCATTCTGACCTGCATCCTGGGGCCACCAAGGCATCCACTAATGAACTCCCAGAACCACAGAGCATTGATTTAGAAAAACAAAACAATACATGCCTCATCTTCAGCAAAAATCCTGTCACTTCAGTTTAGCCAGAATCCTCCTTCAGTTCAGTTCAGTTCAGGTGCTCAGTCATGTCCGACTCTCTGTGACCCCATGGACCGCAGCACACCAGGCCTCCCTGTCCATCACCAACTCCCGGAGTTTACCCAGACTCATGTCCATTGAGTCAGTGATGCCATCCAGCCATCTCATCCTCTGTCGTCCCCTTCTGCTCCTGCCTTCGATCTTTCCCAGTATCAGGGTCTTTTCAAATGAGGCAGTTCTTCACATCAGGTGGCCAAAAGATTGGAGTTTCAGCTTCAACATCAGTCCTTCCAATGAACACTCAGGACTGATCGCCTTTAGGATGGACTGGTTGGATCTCCTTGTAGTCCAAGGGACTTGCAAGAGTCTTCTCCAACACCACAGTTCAAAAGCATCAATTCTTCGGCACTCAGCTTTGTTTATAGTCTGACTCTCACATCCATACTTGACTACTGAAAAAAACATAACCTTGACTAGATAGACCTTTGTTGGCAAAGTAACGTCTCTGCTTTTTAATATGCTGACTAGGTTGGTCATAACTTTCCTTCCAAAGAGTAAGCGTCTTTTAATTTCATGGCTGCAGTTACCATCTGCAGTGATTTTGGAGCCCCCAAAAATAAAGTCTGACGCTGTTTCCACTGTTTCCCCATCTATTTCCCATGAAGTGATGGGACCAGATGTCATGATCTTAGTTTTCTGAATGTTGAACTTTAAGCCAACTTTTTCATTCTCCTCTTTCACTTTCATCAAGAGGCTCTTTAGTTCTTCTTCACTTTCCTCCTTATTCCTGATGTTTCCTCTTAGTAAATTTCCATCCACTGCTCCCCACCCTGTTCCTTGGCTATAAAGTGCCACCAATAAGGCTTCTCAGGTGGCTCAGTGGTAAAGAATCTGCTTGCAAATGCAGGAGACACAGGTTCAATCCCTGGGTTGGGAAGATCTCCTGAAGGAGGAAGTGGCAACCCACTCCAGTATTCTTGCCTGGAGAATCCCATGGACAGAGGAGCCTAGCAGGCTACAAACAATGGGGTCACAAAGAGTTGGACACAACTGAGCACATACATCCATGCTGTAGTCAGAGTTGATGCAATTTCTCTCCTCAGTTGCAAAATTCCATCGTGGTGGTCCTTATACCTGTTGTGTTAACACCTGTTGTGTTAACCCTCACCCCTCCTGCCCCAAATAAAGTCTTCCTTTCTTACTTTAAAAAAAAAAAAAAAAAAGCCCACAAGGGGTCAATCTTGAGAAATCCAAGACTACGGTTTCAAAAGAGAAAAACAACTACTGAGAATGGTGAAGCTTCCTAAAGTGAACATTTTAAATGAAAATTTAGAATTATTAAGTCTAAGGGCACTTATTGGAGCTATATCTTGAATGGAAACAACCAGAAATGCAACAATCTAGAAATATACCAAGAGGTTTCAGTTCAGGTTTTCGAATCTGTTTCTGATTCCTGGTTGACTTAGAATAAATCAATTAATTTCCCCATTGGAGAGATACATTTTTTCAGGATGCTCCCAAACAAAACACTGTTTTTGAAAGTTAATAGTTGCAACAGTAACTGGAAACACACCAAGTGTTCTTGGCAAACAAGTAGTCATAGTTTAGTCCAAGTTGGTCTTGCTGTGGTTGTTTAGTCGTGTCCAACTCATTCGCAGCTACATAGACTGTAGCCTACCAGGCTCCTCTGTCCACAGGATTTCCCAGGGAAGAATACTGGAGTGGGTTGCCATTTCCTTTTCCAGGGGATCTTCCTGACCTAGGGATCGAACCCATGTCTTCTGCAATGGCAGGTGGATTCTTTACCATTGAGCTATCAGGGAAGCCCTCTTATAGCCCCCTAAAGTCTCCAGTCAAGCATGCTGCCTTGCATAACAAAGGAAAGGAATTTCTGTCACATTCCTGTCAAGGGCCACATCTGGATGCAAGAAGAACGTGGCTCCTAGTGGTATAAGATCTTCACACACCCATCCTCAGGATGTTCCGTTTGTAAATGCTTTGGATTTTTCAAAAAGTGTCTCCACTTCTATAGTCTAAGGTAATTTTCCCAGTTGTGTGAGATGATAGCTGTTATTTTGAATTATGCCTTACAGATGAGAAAAGTACAGAACAGCTTGGCATGAGCTTTGGGCAGCTCATGAGTCTCAAAGTCCAGAGGGCGTGGGGTCAATGGCCTCTGGGCCTCTTTTCATGCGTGTCAGTCCCTGTTGTGCCCATTTCTGTTAGTCATCATCACCGAGACCTTTGGTTGCAGGCTTAGCCCAGCCTAGTTGCTAAACCAGGGGCCCAACCCAAGCCCAAGCTCTGGATTCTGGCCTAGGTAAGCAGGCTGTCACCAGGTGCCACCACACCACAGCGGGGACCCCAGTGGTTCAGATCTGCATCTCCCAGCCCCTTGGCTGAGTAGCCCAGCCCCAGGCATTTTATTAACTTCAGAATAATGCCCCACCAACCAATTGATTATTTGGGACCTCACTTGTCTGTCTATAGTGGAGTTCTACTGCTTTTCAGTACCTAGTTCAATACACCTTCAAGGGTATTTTTTTGTTGTTACAGCTGCATTCTAAGTCTCTGATTAGATTTCATTATTTTCTGAGTAAAAGTTTCTGATTAGATTTCGCTGTGACTTTCACAAGTTGTATGCAAGAATTTACCTATTGGAATATATATTTTTATTATACTTTTTTCCTTTTACATGACAGGCTAACACATTGATCTTTTTCTTTTTCTCTTTCTTTTTTTTTTTAAGTTTTTATTTTGAGTTGGAATATAGCCAATTAACAATGTTGTGATAGTTTCAGGTAAAAAGCAAATATATATATATACACATATATATATATGACTCAGCCATATATATATATGTATATCCATTCTCCCCCAAACTCTGCTCCCTTCAGGCTGCCACATAAGATTGAAGCACATCGATTTCTTAAAATTACATATGTATATATTTCTATAAGGATATAATCACTGAATTTTATTTCAGAACAGCAAAAGAGGTATTATAAAAAATATTTACCATAAAAAGGGAACTTGAGTCTGACAAGGTTGAGGCCATCATATTGGAATATTGACCTTCCAGATATTTTCTGGTTGACTTGATGATACTTGAACAGATAACAACTTTTAGCTTACTTTGCTATGTCCACTTTCTCCTGCTCTCTCCTCACCCTGGGGCTGCTCCCAGAGGCTCCTTTGCTCTGCTGATCCCACACCTTCTCTTTACCTATCAGAGAAAAAAGTTCCTGACAGCATCAGTTGCTCCCTGGTACCATCCCAGGAGGCCCATTGCTCCCTCCTAGGCTCCCTCCCACCCCTTCCCAGTCCCCCAGCTCCATCTTGCTTGTTCTACCCTCACTTCAACACACTTAACATATCCAATCTCTTCTGGACTGTCTGTCCAGGTGAGGTCCTGGGCTGTGCTCTGTCTCCTGATGGCCTTTTAAATGTTCTTTTCTCTAGCTGGAGATGCATCCTGTTCTCATGGAATAATCTTTGTCAGTTCAGCTGGAGATCTGAAAAATGGTGAGCCTAGCTGAGCTTTTCTGCCTCTGCAGAGACAGTGTTGTGATCAATAAGGGCTTCTACTCTTGAAGATTTTCCTTATTGCTGTATCCCCAAAGCTTATTACTCATCTCTCTGGTTGTCTCTCTCCTGTTGGGGGTGGCAGGTAATCTGTGAGAACACACACAATTATATTCACTTGCTTTCTTTATTATCAGGCCATACCCAGATTTTATGTTTTCCCTATCCTTTGACCACCATTTAACCTCTTTCCTGGTTAGACTGTCAATAGTTAAAATTTTGCTATTAAAAAATATTATGTATTTACTGTGGGTGTCAGAGGGAGTAATTCTGTGACATGGCTTCTTTGCAGAGGTTGCTGATAATCCATCAATATCCTTCATCTTTAAATAATAAGTAATAGAACTTTCCAGTTCTACATGGACTCACGTTCACTCAGCTAAAAAATCTACATTTCCCAGCTTCCCTTGTAGCTGGGTGTGGTCATGTGACTGAATTCCAACCAATGGGATGTGAGCAAAAGTGATTATGTCATTTCCAGGTCTTGCCCTTAAAAGGAATGAGTGTACACTCCCCTTCTCCCTCTTCTCAATGGCCAGGATGCAAACATTGATGGCAGGAACTGAAGCAGTCACCTTGGAACTCAGAGATGGAAGTCACGTGTTGAGAATGGCAGAGATACTCTACCAGCTGTAGACTACATTCCTTTGGACTACTATGTAAGAGAGAATAAAAATTCTGCTTAGTTTAAGTCACTGTATTTTGGGGTCTTCTGACTACCTATTTTACGCTCTAAGCTTCATCTGACTACCATTACCCAGGAACCTGTCCTTCTTACTTGTACTTATTTGTGTTTTCTTAGTTCAAGTTTTATGATTTGTCTTCCTTTTAAAAACTTTTAAACTGTTAGATAGTGGGTCATCTAATTTTTTTTTCAAAGAATCAGCTCATGGTTTTCCTTATTCTAGAGTGCTTAGAGTTTGAAGATTATTTTTGCTACCTTTACACTTGAATTAATTTCTAGCCACTTATGGAATTGTTGAGTCACATCCTTTCCTCCTCAACATTCTTTCTACATTGTTCCATTGTCCTATGCCATCTAAAACTGCTGAAAAGAAGTCCAAGGTCAGTCTCATTTTCTTCATGGTAGATGGTCTGCTGCTTCTGCTGGGATGTTTATAGTAGGAAGCTTTTGTTATCCCTAAGATTTAGGAACTTCACAAGAGCTATTCTGATTTCAATAGTCTCTTTACTCAATTTACCTGGAATATAGGAAATTCTGTTCACTTGCCAAGCTCAGTCTTTTTGTTTCAGAAATGGCTTTTCTTTTATGCTTGTGACTACTTTTTCAATTTCATTTGTTCCCTCTTCATCAGGACTCTAGCTGTATGTTGGATTCAATATAAACATCTCACATAGCTACCATTTTCTTTCTAATCATTTCATCTGTTTGTACTTCTCTTTTATGTCTGTGTGATATTCTCACATCTGTTATCCATGGCACTGACTCACTTTTCTGTTATAGCAACTCTACTTCTTGTGGTTTCTAATGTGACTTTCAGATAGTGTATTTTTCTTCTATTTCTTTCCTTACCTTTCCAAGTCTCCTTTTCATATAATTTTGGTATCTCTGAATTTTTGTTTCATAGGGTCTCATATTGTATTCAGTTAGAGTGATACTTTTCAAAGAACTTATTCTATTTTCTGAAATCATTTTTCTTCTGATGTGTATTCTTTATATGTATTTTTCTACTGACATTCTTTGGGAGAGGAGAATAGTATCTCACGTAGATCCCATGGTAGCTCTTTACTAAGAAATAGTGACTAGTACTTGAATCCATTTGCCCTTGAGATATAACTTCTATTTCATAGGAAATGTAGTAGCTAGAGAAGAAAGCTAACACAAGGGAAAACCAGAGAAATACAGAAGGACATTCTGTAGGACAACTGACTCAATTGTTTCCACTGGTAAGTGTTCTAAAAAAGGGACTGGACGAGATTAAGCTTAACAGGTATTAGGGTCCTTGATTGGATACTGATATGGATAAACCAGCTAAGAATAATTGGGAAATTTTTAATATGGCCTGGAAACTAAATGAGATGAGATAAAATAACTAAAACACAAAGGTAGAAAGTGTTGCCTAAACAAAACAGGGATAAAAATGTTATAAAACCATTTTTACAGTATGATCTCATTTTAGTACACACACAGGTAGCTGTTACAGTGAGTGATATTCTCTGGGTGGTAGGAATATGCTATTTGTTTTTAAGCTTGTCTGTATTTTCTAATATTCTACAAGTACATATACTTTTTATGTGGTATTTTTTTTTTAATAGTGACACATTTAAAATTGGAGAAGGGAATGGCTACTCACTCCAGTATTCTTACCTGGAGAATTCCATGGATAGAGGAGCCTGGAGGGCTATAGTCCATGAGGTCACAAAGAGTCAAACATGACTGAACAACTAACACTTTACTTTTATATTTAAAATATTTACCATGGAGATAATAAAGCTTAAGTTTCAAGGTCCCTTCTCATGTGCCCTTCCAAGGTCTAGGAGGACATCCCTCCAACAATTTTGTACCATACACTTTTGTAGGATTTTTAAATCTCATTTTTCATTTCTCTAGAATTTTTAATTGTGGTAAAGACACATAATGGAAAGTTCACTCTTTTAACCATTTAGGTTTACAGTTCAGCGGTAGTGCATACCTTCACACTGTTGTGCAAATATCATCACCACTCATCTCCAAGGCTTGGTCATCTTTCCAAACTCAAACTCTGTACCTGTTAAACAATAACTCTTGACACACCCCTCTCTCCAGTCTTTTTATTTTTAAGAATCTCCAAAACTGTATAAGCTTTAAACTCCACAAAACCTGGGCCTAGCCTCAACTGACAACCAGATATCCTAGTCATTCTTGAGAAAGCTTTTGAAATGATGCCTAACCCTGACAAGGTGACTTTAACCTCAAACCAAAGGACAATCAACATACTCAAGGAGACTCTCACCAAAGTGCTCATCAGTAAATGTGCAAAACTCAATAATTGTGACAACATCAACAGTGTATACACATAAAAACAAAACCAGTGAATGTTACTAGAATATATATTAAACAACTTTTTCCAAAAGTTACTTGTTTGTCATTCTTAAGGTCCAATTTTATTGTAAAGTTAAGCCTATTTTCTTCATTACTTAGAATTATTGGTAAATAGTACCATAACTTCCTGTAAAATTAGTCCAGAGGAGTATATAGACATTTTATATAGTTCTATCAGCTATTTTTTAAGCCTGGTTCAAAATCAAAGAAACCTTTATTTCTTTCATACTTAGAAGAAGTTCAAAGTAAGAGTCCAGGACTAGTATAATTTTATGATCCTCAAGGAACTGAAGCCCTTTTATCTTGCTATGCTACCATCCTTAGCATGCCAATTCATGGCCCAGTAGGGTTGCTCAAGCTCCAGCCATCAAGTCTATATTCCAGTCTGAAGGGAAAAGTGAGTGAAAAAGAGCATACCCCCTCCCCATGATGATTCCTTACAGAAATTTCATCCAACTCCTGATCTTGCATCATTTTTGCCCTATAGCCTTAGCTAGCCAAGACAGAGGCCAGGAAACACAATCTTCATTCCACAAACTCATGCCAACTAAAAACCAGACGCTCAATTACTAGAGACCCAATGGTCAAATATATCCAAACCATACATCTAAGCTTTACTGCAGCATGTAAGCTTTAGCTGTGAAAAGCATCGTATCAGTGTACTAATTATCATCACTTTTTACTGCGTGTTGTTTCCAGGGAAATGTAAACCACAGGATGTGGTCTCTGACCCCATCCCTAGAGAATGTTACCATAGAAGACATTTCCCCACACGGTAAACAAAGGAAAACAAGGAACGTGAGGGTAGAAGTTGTTGTACCCATGAGAGAGCCTATAGAGCTGGAGCATAATAGAAACAACCAGAGGGGGGTGATGGAATCAGCAAAGGAAAGCCTCGTGACCTTTCAGCCTTCTCCCTGGCTTGATAATTAAATACAGAAATAAACCTCCCCGCTTGTACTTTGCATATTTTGGTTGTCATATTGCTTTTCTAAATTGATTGCATTTGACCTTGATGAGGGAATTTACCTTGGTGGTTAATAGAGTCTGGAATTTTGTTCAAACTAGGATTTCTCCCTGAAATAGTGGTAGTGGTCAGTAGGAGTGGTGGTCAGTCTGCTGGGTTCTTTGCCTCTTATCTAACTGCCCCAAGATCTGGGCTCTTTTTTCCTCTCTCTGGCTCAGCGATGAGGCAGGCTCCCTCTCTGAGAAAAAGCAGGGCGTGTTGATCTAGCAGAGCGGCTCATTGGGATTCTGTTCCTCTCAGCTGGCACCCCCACCCAGCCAGCCTCTGGGTAAGAAACCACTTATTCCTACTGTTTTTCAGTTTGACTTCCTTAGGGAAATTAGCCCCGCAGAAGTAGCCAGACAGTGGTAGCAAAGTATAGAGCAGGCACCTACAGTCCTGCAGCTTCTCCCAGAACCAGCAGAGGCTACTGCAGATAGACCAGGGCACATGGGGCCCACATGGTACAGAACTCAGGAAAACTGTTTTAATCAACCACCGCCCTTAAAACTCTTTGGGGGTAGGTCACATTTGGAGTAAGGGAGGCTTGAAAGGCAGGGAGGGGACTTTCCTCTTAACAGCGGAAGGAGCTTCTTAACAGTGGAAGGAGCTTCCTAACAGCCTTCCTTTTCTGCTTTGTGCCTGGGTCAGCAAGTTCTAGGGGAGCTGTGTCCTCAGGTCCCAAGGGGGCTGGGGCCTGTCGGGGCACGCAGCAAGCTGTGAAAGCACTCTGGAGGAAAAGGGAGGCTCCTCTTCATTTCCCTTTCCCGCAGGCCTGCCCTGGTTTTTCATGATGTCATCCATTCATCATTGTGAGCTGATTGGTGGCCCCAGGCCTTGGCTGGCTGCCCAAGGCCAGGAGGGAAGAAAGAGGACCCAGGACAAATGCGCAGCAGGCCCCTGACTATGTGCGGAAATGTTGTCATCAGTTCCACATAGAAAGACTTGGAACAAATCGAAGAAGACAGTAAAAGTCACAAGATCCTATCCAACCTTCCCTTCCCTGAATGCCTGGGAAGAATTCAGGGGCCTCTTTCCTGTGGATGGGGAACCAAATCCTGGAGTGGGCCTGGGTGTGGAGGAGGGACTGCTCGGCCAGATGGTTCATTCTCCAGAATTCAACCTGTTTCCTGAATCAGTGGTGTTTGAAAGCAACTTTGTCCAGGTACTCTTGGGCCGCTCCGAATGGCACTCCTTGATTCCTCTAAATCTCTTCCCACAATGTGACGGAGAGTCTGTCCCCGGAACTGGAGTGGAGTGACAACTGAGGCAAAGAGAGGAACCAAAGGCAAGGCTACCCACACCTGACCCTGACATTGCAGAGCCCCAGATAGGCTTTCTCCTGCAGTCACTCTGGAGAGAGAGGTCAAGGGTTCTCTGCTCTGAGGGGAGGGTTTGATCTCTGAATCCCTTAGTTTACTTCATCCTCCAGGCTGTCAGTTCAAAGTAGATGAACAAAAAGGCAGTAAAATGAGATGCTATTTACGGCTTTAGAGCAGAAATGCTGATGGATGAAAGAATAGAAGTGGGGCACCCAGAGAGATCTAGGCTCAGAGTCTGGTCCATTTTTTTCTCGTCAGGGGATGTCATGGTGCAGGTGACCTGCGCACCAGTTTTCTCTGTTGTAAAAGAGGTGGGACTGACCTGGCTGGGAAACATGGGAAGAAAGGCCTCAGTACAGGAGCACTCAGTGCATTTTGTTTCCTTGCCTGGGCTCTCCTTAGGCCAGATGGGACCCAGAATAAGCAGCACTTGGGGGTTACAGGGGCCTGACAGTGAAAAAAAGACGCAGGAGATAATAGGGCTCCCAAGAAAGTGCCAAAGGACAGGTTTTTTAATTAAAAGCCAGGAAATGGTCTGGGGAGGATTCATGGGAAGTGTGACACATGTTCAGGGAACTCTTGTGGGCAATTGCTAATATTGGGTTAGTCAAAAAGTTCATCTGATTTTTCCACATCAGCTTAAAAAACCCAAATGAACTTTTTGGTCAACCCACAATAGGCAAAGTAAATACTGTTACAGTTGTTTAACCAATATAGGTTTAACTGTGGTTCCAAACAAGTGATGACTTTGCCCCCACCAGTAGTGGAGCCATGTCTGAAGCCACTGGCCATGTCTGAATGAAGCATTTTGGATTGTCACAGTTTGGGGGTGGGGTTGGGGTGGTCACTGCTATCTGCAACTATTGGGCAAAGGCCATGGATGCTGTTAAACACCTTACAACACACAGGAGAGCCCACTCCCCCCAAACAAAGAATTATCCAGCCCCAAATGTGAACAGTGCCGAGTTTGAGACGCTCTCTCGTGAAACATGCTGCTGCTCCTGCCAAACGCTCAGACTGTGCTGGGGGACTGCTTTGCAGGTCAGAAAGGGCAGGGACTGGATAGACATCTACAAAACCTACAACACCATGGCCCTGGGGGTGACCTCCTCCGTGCCCTGCCTGCCTCTTCCCAACATCCTCCTCATGGCTAGTGTCAAATGGCACCACGGGCAGAACCAGACATGGAACAAACCATCCACAGCCCCCAAGATCATCCTGAAGAGGTGAGCATCCTGAAGTGGGGCAAAGGGGGAGGCATGTAACATGGACAGGAAGGAGGGCCAGTCTACATCCCCACTTTCCTTCTTGTTGCACTCACTGCACTGAATTCTTAGGAAGTCTCTCTACTTTGGGGCAAGGGACAAGGAAGCCAAGGGGTCTAGGAGATGAAGCATTGGTTGGGAGATGCAGGTTCTAAACCTTATGCAACTGACTAGACTCAAAACCGGAAAAGGCAATGGCAACCCACTCCAGTACTCTTGCCTGGAGAATCCCATGGACAGAGGAGCCTGGTAGGCTGCAGTCCATGGAGTTGCGAAGAGTCGGACACGACTGAAGCGACTTAGCAGCAGCAGCAGCAGCAGGCTCAAAACAATTTTTGAGTTCCAAGTTACTTGATGCATTTCAGTTTTCCTACTGGTAAAGTGAATTGAATGAAGTCTTACTTGGAACTGTAATATTATGTTTGTCCGGGATGCAATCGCCCTTTATTTTTTCAGATTTCCAACTTTTTATTTTGTATTGGGTATAGCCAATTAACAATGTTGTGGTAGTTTCAGGTGAACAGCAAACTGACTCAGCCATACATATACTTGTATCCATTCTCCCCCCATATCCTCCTCCCATCCAGGCTGGCACATAACACTGAGTATAGTTCCATGTGCTATACCCTTGCTGGTTATTCATTTTGAATACAGCAGTGTGCAGTGGCCCCTTTAGATGCTTGAGCCTCTTCAGGTAATTTGCAGGATATCTCAAGAATCTCTAGATATTCCCAGAGGCCCAAGTTAACCTTTCATTGCTCCATGGTGCTTCAATAATAAACCTCTCCGTTATGTTCTAAGCACCCCCTACAGCAAGTGCATCCCAGTTCAGCTGACTAATCCCAGATCCAAAGCCAGCTCCCTGAACTTTAGCTCCTTTGGGAAGAGTAATTGGGGCCTTAAGGTCAATGAATGGACAAGCTGGACAGTGAGACCCAGCTCCTATTTTTCTATCCAGAAGAAAATTAAAAATCCCTATGATCTCAGCTATCTTACTCCCAGGCTGCCCTTCTCAAGCAGGATTCAGGGAACACCAGCATGAGAATCGTGGCAGGAAAGGTGGAGGTTAAAATGCAGATTCCAGGGCCCTACCCCAGACCTACTGAATCTGAATCTTTGGGGGTATCTTCAGGTGTCTGCATTTTAACCAAGCTCCCCAGGTGAATCTGATCTCCCTGAAGTTTGAGAACCACTGTGCTAACCATTCACTCCTACCCACCCCCAAAGCCTTGGTCCTAAAGGAGACACTCTTCATTTTAGTGAAGACAGCGTTGGACCATGTGTGTTATCAATGTATGTCTTCCCTTGCGTCTTCAGGATTCTCCCATTGAAGTTTGTGGAGCTCCAGGTCTCTGACCACCTTCAACGTGTCCTGCGTTTGAGGACAGTCACAGAGAAGATATACTATCTAAAACTCCACCCTGACCATCCTAAGACTGTCTTCCACTTCTGGATCCGGCTCATTCAAATTCTGCAGAAGGGCCTGTCCATCACCACCAAAGACCCCAGGATTCTTGTCACTCACTGCCTGGTACCCAAGAATAGCTGCAGTCCCTCAGGAGACTCACAGGTAAGTGGACACTATGGCCTCCTCCAGCCAAGGCCAGAGCTGAGCTGTAGAGCTTTGGTAAGCTGATATGGGAGCACCCTGGGAAGGAGATCCCTGCCTTAGGCCTTTTCTAATCACTTTATTGATTAAAATTCACTCAAGTGTACAGTTCAGCATTTTCAGTAGTTTCAGTTCTGCAACCATCACCACCATATCTATCACCCTAAAAAATTCCCTCATGCCCATTTGCAGTCATTTTGTTCCTACTTTCTACCCTAGGCAACCACTGATCTGTCTTCAAACTCCACTCATATTTCTGAAACATTTCATATACATGGAATCCTATAATATATAGTGTTTTGTGTCTGGCTTCTTTCATTTAGCATAAGGTTTTTCAAGTTCATTCATATCATAGCATGAGGCCAACTCTATGTTAGAGTCACATATTATCAATAATTTCTTCCTTTTTATTGTGGAATAGTATTCCACTGCATGGATATACCACATTTTGTTTGTCTAATCACCAGTTGATGGACATTTGGATCATTTTCATGCATGCGTGCTCAGTCCTGTCCAACTCTTTGAGACCCCATGGCCTGCATCCCACCAGGCTCCTCTGTCCATGAAATTTTCCAGGCAAGAATACTGGAGTGGGTTGCTCTTTCCTCCTCCAGGAGATCTTCCTGGCCCAGGTATCGAATCTGCATCTCCGGTATCAGCAGGCAGATTCTTTACTGCTGGGCCACCTGGGAGACCTTTGGATTATTTCGTTTGGGCCTATTATGAATAATGCTGCTGTGAACATTTGTGTACAAGTTTTTGTATAGATGTATGTTAGGGTATGTTTTCATTTGTTGTGGGTAGATTCCAAGAATTTGGAATTGCTGAGTTATATGATAAGTTTGTGTTTAAACAGGCAAACCTTTTTCCAAAGTGACTATACCATTTACATTCCCACCAGGAATGTGAGAGGGTTTTGCTTTCTCCACATCTTCACCAACAATGATATTATCTTCTTAATTAAAGCTATTCTAGGGGATATGTTGTGTTTTTAATTAGGATTTCCTGTCAAGAAACTTTTCATAGACTTGTTAACCATTTATATATATACTTGGTGAAATTTCTAATCAAATCTTTTCTTATTAAAAACATTTTTTTATTGAGTTGTAAGAGCTCTTTGCATATTATGGATATAAGTCCTTTATCAGATATATGACTTGTAAATGTTTTTTCCCAGTCTGTGAGTTGTCTTTTCATTTTCTTAATGATGTTTTCTAAGGAGCAAAACTTTTAAATTTTGATGAAGTGCAGTTTATCAATTTTTTCTTTAATAGATCTTTTATCTAAAAACTCTTTGTTCAACCCAAAGTCACAAAAAATATATGTTATCCTATATTTTCTTCAAGAAGTTGTATAGACTTCTTTAAAAAAAAAAAAAATTTTTTTTTGGCCACATCATGTGGCATGTGGGATCTTAGTTCCCCAGCCAAGAATTGAATATGAGCCCCTGCCATTTGAAACATGGAGTCTTAACCACTGGACCACCAGGGAAGTCACTAGACTTAGCTCTTACATGTAGGTCTTTGATCCCTTTTGAGTTAATATTTTTGTATGATGTGAGGTAAGGGTACATTTTTAAGTAATTTTTTTTTTTTTTTTTTTTGGCATGTGGATGTTATAACAATTCTAGTACCATTTGTTAAAAGACTATCCTTCCCATGTTGAATTGTCTTGGCACTGGACCATAAACGTAAGGATTTATTTCTGGCTTCTCAGTTCTGTTCCATTGATCTGTTTGCTATTCTTTTGCCAATACCACAATGTCTTGATAAATGAAGCTTTATGGTAAGTTTTTTGAAACCTCTGAATTTTAATTTTTGAAATTGGGTGTTGTAAATCTTCCAATTTTGCTCTTTTTCAAATTGTTTTGGAATAGCCAATTCCAGATCCTTTGCATTCCCATGTAAATTTTAGGATCAACTTGCCAATTTCTGCAAAAAAAAAAACAAACAAACCTGCTGGAATTTGGTAAGGACATGTTGAATTTATACAACAGTTTGGGGAAAATTGCCATCTTGACAATATTGAGTCTTTCAGTACATATGTATACAAAGTCTTTCCATTTATATCAATCTAATTTCCCTTAGCAATGTTTGCAGCTTTCAGTTTATAAGTTCTGCACTACTTTTGTTCAATATATTGCTAAGTATTTGATTGTTGTTGATATTATTGTAAATGGAATTGTGTTGTCTTAACTTTGTATCACTTATTGAAAGTATATAGAAATACAATAGATTTTTGTGTATTGTTGTTTATTAGCTGTATTAGTTTTCATGGATTCCTTAGGATTTTCTACATATATGCATATTCCTGTTATCTGCAAATAAATACAGCTTAATTTCATTTCTCATTTGGATCCATTTGTTTGTTGCTTATTGCATTAGTTAGAACCTTCAGTACAATGTTTAATAAAAGTAATAAAAGCAGACATCCTTGCCTCATTCCAGGTATTAGGGGGAAAATATCCAGTCTTTCACTAAGTATGATATTAACTATGGGATTTTTGTAAATGCCCTTTATAAGATAGAGGAAATTCCTTTCTATTCCTTGTTTATTAAGAGTTTTTTTTATCATGAATGGGTATTATATTTTGCCAAATGCTTTTTCTCTGTCTACTAAGATGATCCTATTGTTTGTTCTTTATTCTATTAATATAGTATATTGTTGTTGTTTAGTTGCTAAGTTGTGTCCAACTCTTTGCAACCCCATGGACTGTAGCCTGCCAGACTCCTTTGTCCAGGTCCATAGGATTTCCCAGGCAAGAATACTGGAGTGGGTCGCCATTTTCTTCTCCAGGGGATCTTCCCAACCTAGGGATAGAACCCAGGTCTCCTGCACTGGCAGGTGGATTCTTTACCACTGAGCCAACAGGGAAGCCCATATATTATATTACTTTAATTCTTAGATGTTAAACCAGCCTTGTATTCCTGCAATAAATTCTGTTACATTACAATGTGTATGATCCTTTCTATATAGTTTGATTTGGTTTGCTAGCATTTTGTTAAAAGAGTTTTGCACCTACGTTCGTTAGAGATATTGGTCTGTAGTGTTCTTGTGATAGCCTGGCTTTGGTATCAGAATAATACTTGCCTTATTGAGTAATTTAAAAAGTGTTCCTTCCTCCTCTGTTTCTGAGTTTTTGAAGAATTGATGTTACTACTTCTTTAAATATTTGATAGAAATCAGGGAAGCCACCTGGGCCTTTTTGCCTCAGGCCTTGGAGTCTAATGAACTGAAGCCAGACGTGAGCTACAACATAAGCTCCACAATGGCTGAGATTTTTATCTGTTTTTTTCACTGAGATTCCCCAGTGCCTGGCAAATAGTTGATGTTCAGAAAATATTAATATTAAATGAACGTGAGCAGGCGGTGCAGTGGTAAAGAATCTGCCTGCCAACCTGGGAGATGCAAGAGATACGGGTTTGATCCCTGGGTCAGGAAGATCCCCTGGAGGAGGAAATGGCAACTCGTTCCAGAATTCTTGCCCGGAAAATTCTATGGACGGAGGACCCTGGTGGGCTACAGTCCATGGGGCCTCAGAGTCTGACGTGACTGAGCATGTGCGCACACACACCCCCCCACACAACCAGAACATCCAAGGGGCATCACAGGCAACAAGAAAAGAGGCAATTTTACTTTGGCATAAAAAGCACCTCAACACAGGATATTTCTTAGATAAATGAATTTGAAAAACATTAAAGTTTATTAAATTAAAGTTTATATTAATGAATTTGAAAAACATTAAAGTTTATTAAATTATAGTTTATTAAATTAAAGTTTATATTAATAGACTGTTCAATAACATAGTAAGGTATGTTAAGAATAGCTTACCTACACTAAATTATGTTTAAAGTTTTTAATAACAATATTATTCTTAGGACATCAAAGGAAATTTATAACAATAGAGATCAAAACAAACAGATATAGCCTCAGAATTGCCTCTCTGAGCTGCTGGCATGGCTTTGTCTGATGGAACACTTTAGGTTCTAACACTTTCGGTTCTAGACCATGATATTAGGAAAATGCAGAGATGCTAAAACCTTAACAACCTGGCTTTGTTTTTCTTTCCTCCATCTAGTTAGTACAGAAGAAACCCCAAGCTTCCCAGCCCAGCGAGAGCCTCATGCAGCTGATGGCCAAAGGGGAGAGCGAGGCCCTCTGTCAGATCTTTGTGGACTTGCATCAGCACAACCTGTTCAGGTACATGACTCAAATCCAGCCAGCCTGATGTCCCCAGGTGGTCTGCCCCAGAGACTCAGAAACCAAGTAATCTGGTTAAGGGGCACAAGGAAGTACATGAAATTCTGCCCTTCCACATGCAATCCAGTCTGTATTCTTGACTCAGGGAAACCTTTTCCTGGTCTCTTTGCCTGATTGTCCTCCACAAGCACTGTGGGCTTGACTTCAGAGGAGGATATTCATAAAAAATGAAAAGTAACCTCTTCAATATTAAGAATAAATTAGTGACACAGTGGAAAAGTAAAACCTAATTTCTAATCTAGTTCCTAGATTTCCTACTGAGAAATAATCAAAACATTGTTGAAAACATCCTCTATCACTGAGTTCCTTTACCTACATACTTGGCCTCTGCTTGGACTTTATGGAGCTTCTGTGGTCAATTTTTTTTAAGTGTTTTCTGGAAAGCTCCCTCATGTAGGCCTGTCTTCTCCATGTCTGAGGAAATGTCATTGTAGGTACAGATGACTTAAGGTTGACTCTTAGGACTGGTTGGTATGAGAGAGACAAAAGCAGAGCACACTTAGACCTCAGGGTACCACAGCCAGAGAGCAAAGTTCAAGTGGGAACCGGCGTTCCAGTGAACTTGACATGTGGTGTCAAAGAAAAGGGAGAACAGAAATGAATTAGTAAATGTCACCAGATGAGAAAAACACCAGAGAAGGAGATTTTGTCATAACAGGGACCAGCAATTCAGAGACAGAATTAAAAAAAGAAAGTTTTTTTGTATGTATGAGTGCCAATAATAAACTGAAAATCAGGAGAGCTCAGAGGAGGCGAAGTCTCATAGTGGCTAAGTGCTCACATAGGTTTGGACCCAAGTCACTGCTCTGACTATGAGCCCTTGGGCACATTGCTTAACTCTGCTGGGCCTCAGTTTTCAGATCTGTAGAGTGGAAATTATGATAATGCCAACCTCATCCAGATAGTGTCAGTATAAAATGAACCCATATGCATCAAGTGCTTGGCTGGTCCTCAGCAAATCTAGAGGCAGTTATAAGTTAACTCTCAATAAATATTAACTTGTATTCTAACTTGGGCTGAAAGTAGAAAAGTGATAACACAGGAAAAAGACTTATTAGTTGCCTGCTGTTGAAGAATTTTTTATACTGGGGTTGTCATTGGTATATCACACAGAGATCTGTAATGAAGAAGTTCCAGGGTAAGATATCACAATCTGAACAGGAGAGCTCTGGACTTAATACAGATTTTTTTTTTTTTTTTTTTTTTTGACCACACCATTCAGCTTGCAAGCTCTTAGCTCACTGACCAAGGGTGAAACTCCTGACCCCAGGCAGTGGAAGTGCAGAGTTCTAACCATTGGACCATCAGGGAATTCCCAGAACAAAATATTCTGAAGCAACTTTTTGATTGTCTCAAAATGTTAACTCACAGATTTTCTTTATTACTCTTAGGACAGCCTCTGTTTATACCTCATTAGCCATACCTATATCTAGTCAAAGCTATGGTTTTTCCAGTAGTCATGTATGGATGTGAGAGTTGGACCAGAAAGAAAGCTAAGCACCAAAGAATTGATGCTTTCAAATTGTGGTGCTGGAGAAGACTCTTGAGAGTCCTTTGGACTGCAAGAAGATCAAACCAGTCAATTCTAAAGGATATCAACCCTCAATATTCACTGGAAGGACTGTTGCTGAAGCTGAAGCTCTAATACTTAGGGCACCTGATGCAATGAGTCGACTCATTGGAAAAGACCCTAATGCTGGGAAAGATTGAAGGCAAAAGGAGAAGGGGTGGCAGAGGATGAGATGGTTAGATAGCATCACTGACTCAGTGAACATGAATTTGAACAAACTCCAGGAGATAGTGGAAGGCAGAGGAGCCTCGTGTGCTGCAGTCTATGGAGTTGCAAAGAGTGGGGCATGACTTAGAGACTGAATAATGATAGTCACACCCAGTTGCAAAGGAGGCTGGGAAATGAAGCCTCTACTCCACATAGCCATGGGCCCAGCACAAAATTAGATGCTCTGCCTCAGCAGGAGAAGGGAAGAAGGGATGCTGGGGGCCTACTGGCAATCTCTGGCACAGAGAGATTTTAATATCTCTGAAAGGTCAGAGAAGTTGAAGACCTAAAGGAAAAACTCACAGAAGTCAGATAAAGGATGGGGAAAGCTGTGCAGACTAAGGGAACAAATGGGTGTAAGACTGAGGCTATGCCCTGAGTAAGAAGCTTAATGAGTCAGTGTAGAGAAAGGGAAGGAAGATCAAGAGGAAGTGGGGATGTTGGTAGGAGGACATACGTAGAAGTGGGCAGGGCCCAAACCAGGCAGGGCCTGGGAAGCCATGCCAATGGATTTAAGCTTTAAGTGTAATGGGAACCTTAGCATTTTCAATAGGGAAGTGCTGTGATCCCATTTACATTTTTAAAAGGTCAAGCTGGCTGCTGCTGTGACAGCGATTTGAAGAGAGGCAGGCTAGGTGTGATGGGACCAGCCAGGGAGCCATGGCAACCGAGTGCAGGCTGTCATGTCCAAGATGGATCAGAGGGATGTGAGAAACAGGGAACATTTAATTTTTGCTTCCCCATCTCAAACAATTACTTTGTACAGATGTTTAGTTTCTTCTCTTTCATTTCCCAGCATGAAGCCCTGGAGTGATGATTTTTCTCCTCATTTAGGCAGGTTCTGGTCTGGTTGCAGTTTTACCAGTTTTTGCACATCAACAGCAATATGCAACTTACAGCAAATAAAATAAATGGCTGAGATGCCAAACAGATGGAGTCACGCCCACTCCACCTCAGCAAAATCAGCATCAAGGGTTCTGCTCCCCAAACCCCTACCCCATTCTACCTCCCCCTTCTCTAGTTTTCCTTCTGGTGCTTTAATATGGGTCACATCCACCCAATATAGCCACAGCTGTCCTTTTTCATATTTATATCTGCCTCTAAAGCTTTTGTTGCATCAGGAAAAATATAATGAAAAACAAGCTTTAAAACAAGAGTCTCATGCTCTATTCTTTTCCTTCTGACCTTCATTTCCTCGATCCTGAAATGACTGGAGTTCCAGGAGCAGCAAAAAGACAGAGAACAAAAAGGACAGCTCAGGTAAGGGAGGGTACAGAGCACCCACATCTTGGAGAATCTTTCTGCTCTGCAGACATAGGAATAAAATTCCCTCCAGCCCCCCAGACCAACTTTCCTTTGCTGTCAGGATCACCATTATCCTCCTGTACCTTGGTTCTAGTTCTTCTGGGATCTGCAGTCACCATAGTCTATTTGGCACCACATCACCCCAGTTTCTTTCTTTGAAATATTCTTTACATTCTTGAGTTCATTTCCAAGCCCACAGATCCTACCCTAGTCTACTTTATTATCTCTTGCCTGGGCCACTGCAGCAATCTCCTGCTAGTTCATTCATTCATTCAAAAACACATATTGGGCACTTGGTAAGTGCCAAACACTGTCGAAGGCTTTGGAGTCACAGTGAAGAAAAACACAGCACCCCATTCAGGGGTTTATAGTTTTTGGAGTCGAATGGGTAAATTCCCAAATCACATAACCTCTCCTTCCAGGCAACATTCAAAGCTCAAGACTGGGGTGCTCCTGTCTTGAGGGCACAAAGGCAGAACTCCCTCACTCCTCCTGGGAAGCTGTCCCAGAAGACCTGGGGTCTGTGCTGAGTCACAGAGGATGAGTACAAGTGGGCTGGCCGAGGCGGATGAGGCAGGGATCCTAGAAAGAGACACAGAGTCTGTGTAAGACAGTATGACATGTTCTGGAAACAGCAGCCAGTTCCCGATGTATTCTCAGGTTCTAGTTTACCCCAAATCCACTCATTTTGGCATGGCTGATCCTGCATGAGCCTTCCATCTCTTACCCATCTCACCTGATTACTCTCTCCTTCTTAATCAGGAGCTCTCTGCCTTCTTTTCTCCAGCTTAAATCTTCTGCTCTGGTCAAACCTCAGTTATCCTTTCCCATGACTTATTCATCCTCCTCTGCTCCCTTCTTCCTGACGCCACTCTAAATCCTGCCTAATCATCCAGATACACTCACAACTGGGGCTTCCCCGGTGACTCAGCATTAAGAATCCGTCTGCAATGCAGGAGACACGGGTTCAATCCCTGGGTCAGGAAGATCCCCTAGAGAAAGAAATGGCAACCCACTCCAGTATTCTTGCCTGGAGAATTCCATAGACAGAGGAGCCTGGAGGGCTACAGTCCATGGGGTCGCAAAGAGTCAGACACGACTTAGAGACTAAACAATCACAACACCTTCCTGTCCAGGCACATCTTGCCTTGCTCATAACCTCTCTTTCATAACATAAGTTCCCTAATTGTTTCATAGGTTTAAGCCTTATTTCTTCAAACAATGCTAAACTTTTTTGTATGCCTCTGGATTCCTACAGTGGGAAGCACAGGTCTAAGAACGCAATAGGAGCTCAATAAATATTCATGCACCACATCCCTAAGAAATTATTCCTCCAAATTGGCTCATAAGGCAGCCAGAATATCATGTTATATTTGGAGGAGTGCGTAGGTCCCAGAAGAGCTGTGCCAACTTTTATCCAAACCAGGGATTCAAACTCAAACATCTGCAGGTGTTATAAAGGAGTAAAGAGTCTACATGTCATAGATAGAACAAACGGCTAATTTTTCCCTCATCCCTATTATTCATAAAACAACAGCTGGGCTGACACGGTTCAGCACTGAAGAGACAGTAGTGGGTGATGGGGACTGTGGCAATGAAAAAGTGAATGTTTCAATTCAAGTTTCATTAATGGTTGCCATGCTGCAACACAGGCCTGGCATTGCCAGATAATCTGATTTTTCAAGAAAAAACAAAAATCTGAATTTTTATATCACATACACCCCCACCCCCCACTTCATAAAAATCTATAGTGTGAAAGTGATAGTTCAGTCATGTCTGATTCTTTGTGAACCCATGGACTGTAGCCTTTCAGGCTCCTTGGTTCTTAGAATTCTCCAGGCCAGACTACTGCAGTGGGTTACCATTCCCTTTTCCAGGGGATCTTCCCAACCCAGAGACTGAACCCGAGTCTCCCGCATCACAGGACAATCCTTTACCATCGGAGCCACCAGGGAAGCCCAACAAAGTACAGTATAGGCCAGACTTAGTGGGGAAACAAAAGGTACCTGCAGACCAAAGTGAGCCTAGAGGCTGCCAGTTTTCAGCCTCTGTTCTCTATGGTAAGCGGAGCTGACTGCTGGCCCACATTTTCTGCAAGTCTAGAATTGCTTTTTAATATTATGTGATTGTTAATACAATGGTGAGTCATTAATGTTTTTACACATACATTCAAACACACACACACGTACATACACACACACTCAAAACATATCTCATGAGATTAGTGTCGAAGAAGATAAAGCTAGAGAATATTTCAAACTTATTTCTAGGACTTGAGAGAACAGCTAGAATTTCAGAGTCACAGGACATCTCTGACATCGGAACTGTTGCTCCCAAGATGTCCCTAGGCTGATTGCAATGAATGATCCTGGGATGTCCTTAGGACCCTGTTCTTTCCTTGGAGCTGAAGGAACCCCTCTTTTCTCTTTGGGCCAAGTAGCGTACACTTTCAGTTTGGAAGGACACTTACACCCCAGCCTCTTAAGACTTTTGGATGATGAGAGGGAGAGACAGAGGGAGCTACATTTGGAAAAGCCAGCATCCCCAAGTGTACCTGTGTAGTTGAACATGTCACTTCCCCATTTGTGGGTGATGTGATCTATATTGCTGTTGCTATGTTGCTAAGTCGCTTCAGTCGTGTCCAACTCTGTGCGACCCCACAGACAGCAGCCCACCAGGCTCTGCCTGGTCCTTCCTAAAACTTTAATGTGCAAATGCCCCCCTAGGGATCTTGTTAACATGTAGATTCTGATTCAGAGCATCTGGGCAGACCTGAGACTATATTTCTCACATGCTCTGGGTAATGCCAAAGCTGCTGGGCTGTGAGCCACCCTTAAGTAGCTCAAGCCAAGTGGACCAAGAACAGGCTCTGGCTTCAGGCCATCTGGGTTCAAGGGCATTGCCTGTTCAGCTAGCTGAATCTCCTGGGGAAATTCACTTGGTTAACCTCTCCAAGCCATGTTGGTTGCCTTGTTTTATGGGTACTGCCTGTTGACATGGTATAGTGGTAAAAACACGGGCTCTGTTGCCTGGCTATCTGGCTTGGGATTCTGGCCTTGCCTCCTCACGATGTGACCACGAGTAAGTGACTTCACCTTGCGGGGCCTAAAAATCCTCACGCATCAGATGGGGACTATGGCAGACTGACCTCTCAGAGGTTGTTGTGAGGGTTAAAAGAGCATTAATGCGTGTAATTGTTTGGAACAGTGCCCAGCCCATAATAAGCACCTCACACATGTTGGCTGGAACCTGTGAGTGTGCTCTGTGAATTAAAGTACAAACAATTGCATTCCTTTTTGACCTAGGAAAAAAAACCTCTCCGAGTGAAGACTCCATCCCTTGCACCCGTGACCTCAGTTGGAGGGATTCGTTCACCTATGGAGAGTGGGAAAGAGAGAACCCCTCTGGGCCACAATCCCTCTCGCTCCTCAGCACTCTGGCAGCTTCCACTGGGCCTCAGCTGGCCCCACTCATAGGTACGGTGACGGCATCATCCACTGCCTTCCTGGGACCAGCCTGGGTTCAGGTTCTAGGGTCTTGGGAATGATTCCAGGAGGCTGTGGGTTGGGAGTGGGGGACCAGCCATAGCTGCCTCAACACTCTTTCTTCCTGCCCTGTTCTTCTCTACCTCCAACTGGGCTGAGTGAAACCCTAAGTGTGGCACCTCCAGAGCTACCAGAGGCCCCTGGGCTTCCTGCAAGTGGCTCAAAAGAGACAGAGACTAGCAGGACACGGCTGTCATTAGAGCTGCCTTCTCTGTGCTGTGCGGGAGGCATGAGGGGCTGCCTCTGCAGAGGGAGGAGCTCCTTCTCCTTCTCTGGCCTCCATGGGAATCCCAACCTTCTGCTGTGTAGAGTGGGAAGGAGGAAGTCTGTGAGGAACAAAAGTGAAAGTCGCCTCTGACTCTTTATGACGCCATGGACTGCAGCCCACCAGGCTCCTCTGTTCATGGGATTCTCCAGTCAAGAATACTGGAGTGGGTAGCTGATCCCTTCTCCAGGGGATCTTCTTGAACCTGGGATCAAACCCGAGTCTCCTGCAAGGCAGGCAGATTCTTTACCATCTGAGGCACCAGGGAAGCCCAGGAGGGATGAGGTGTAGGGATCAAATTTCTCTGAGGCCCAGCCCTTATCTTTCCATGCACCAAGGCTCATCCATCCATCCACGTATTCATTTAACATTCATTAAGTATTTCCTATGTGCCTCTGTCTGACCAGAGATCCTTAAAGAAGGTACAGTGGTTTATGTTTTCTAGAGTAAAGTATTATCAATAAGCCACTAACTCTTACAAGTTACCTATTATCAACAGTTGACGATTTAAAAAACTAACAGAAGTATCTAGGTGCCTATAGAAGAGCTCATAAGGCAAGCTACATCTTATTGAAAGTTTTTCTCTCCTATACTCACAGGAAGTTCTATTTGAGCCACCCTTTCACAGTAGAGATAATCATACGACCCTTGCCAACACCACCCTGCAGCATTCAGCTTTCTGTGGGATACTGTCTTTATGGAGGGGAGGAGAAAAGCTGCACCTAAGGAAAAACTAGAATCATCTCACGCTGACAGCACAGCCTTTCCCTGGAGAATCGCTTGGGAGCATGGCTTCCAGATGAGAAACGTTATTACAGCATTATTCTGGTCCGTAACTTTGCATCCTCACCACCACACATCACTGCACCTCACCTCCCTTCCAGCACAAGAACATACGCTCTCAGAAGGACCAGGATCAAGAGAGAGAGAAGGAAGGAAAGAGAACCAGAACCAGAAAAGAGGTGGAAGAGAACAAAACGGGGCTGAAGAGGAAGGTGGAGGGCGGAAATCAGAGAAGAGGGGAGATGCAGAAAAGTGGTAACAGAAGGAAATGAAGCACACTGAGAGATGCCTCGCCACACTTCTATTTATCTAATTTAAAACTTTAAAGTAAGGCCATATACCAAAGGAGACATGTGTTTTCTTCTCTGCTCAGACTCCTCTGGACAAGGATAAGGGGACAGAAATGAATTCCAGCCAAAGGCCTCTCCTTAAATGTTCCTTTTTGCCAATTTTTCTCCTTAGTCCCTCTGTTTTGATTCAAGCCTTAGACCTTCCTCCTTAGTGCATTTCCTGACTTGGACCTGCTAGCCTGGCCCTGCTGTTCCAAATGGTGGTTTGGGTCTGAGGCTACACAAGTTTCCTGCGGGAGGTGGTAAGACAAGGTGCATGTGGTAGGGGGAGTTTCTCTTGCTGAGTTTCAGAAATAAGGCTTTCTATTGTCTCAGCCCTACAAACACTGGCTCAATTTCTTTTGCATATCATACTCCCTTGAAATAGAGTATCTTGTTAGTACTTATATATGCCAAAGAGAGGAGACACAGGCTCAAGCTACAGGTAAATCAGAGGTTCCAGGCTCAAAGCATAGGTAAAATCAAGGGTTCACAAATTATAGATGAAGAGAGTCACTAAGGAGGGTCTGCTAGAGAGACCATGGACTGGTCTCTATTTAAAATGCACGATATTGCATATTCAATAAAAGCCAGACTATACATATTTCAGAAAAGGTACCCAACCTTCCAATTGGAAAGCCTTTCTGGACATCTTGCTTTGATTTAGGCTGTCCTAGGGGAGGGTATTTTTCTTCAATGAAGCAGTTTTCAGACTGAAATGGTTGGAGGCCTAAAAAGTAAGTTCCTCGATCATCATTGGTCTTGCCAAGGATGAGTTATGTCCTAATTCTTGATGATTTCAGTATCCACATAGATGATCCTTCCCATACCCTAGTCACTGTCCTTGTCCTTCACCCTCCTCAGCCACTGACCCTCCCTCCGCGATTTACCCTAGAGTTTGCCATTAATAACTGCACCCACCCCATCATTTCTACTCTCCTACTATATACTATCTCCTATCTTTCCCTGAGTCCGATACTCCTCCGACCCCACCAATCCTGCAATTTCTTGCTCCTTCTGGGTTTTCATCATCCCTTCCTGTCCTCACATCCTCATTCCCTTCTCCTCCAGCCTAGATTCCACGATCCATCCTGAATGCCATCACTCTCTTGCAAGTACCCTCAGCGCCTTTGCACCTCTTCCGCTTTATTAACTGACCGGGTCGAACTCCCCACCATGACGCTAAACTATTTTTTGGCTGCTCTAGGTCTTAGTTGCAGGACCTGGGATCTTCGATATTAGTTGAGGTATGCAGGATCTTTATTTTTCTTCGTTCAGACTCTTAGTTGCAGGATCTAGTTCCCTAACAAGGGGTTGAACCCAGGGCCCCTGCATTAGGATCACGCAGTCTTAGCCATTGGACCACTAGGGAGTTCCCCACGCCACTAAACTTGCCTAGAGAAAAAATCACATGCCATACTACCCAGTTTCACCTCAACATTATCTCAGTTCTCAAGAGGGTCCTTAATATTGCCTGGAGCTCATACTATGTTTCCCTCATCGGCTCTTTCTGCTGAATGGCTATTTCACATCTTCTCCTTTGGGTGGGAGGCTTCCCCCAGTGCCTCCTGATGACCCAGCTTCCTATTTCACTGGGAACATAGTAGCAATTGAAAGAAAACTCCAAGTTCTCACTGACCACCCCTACCACTCACCTAGAACCAGACCAGTAGATCTAGATTCTCTCCTTGTTAATCTAAAAGAACTGCCTAGCTCTAAGCAAAGTCCAACTCTTCCCCTTTTGTACTGGGTCCCCTCCCACCTCACCTACTCAAGGACATTGCTCCAGCAACTCTCCCTTCTCCCTTCATCATCAATTTGATTCTCTCTCTTAGAGGCTTCCCATCAGTAACAAACATGCTGGTATTTTTCCTTAATATAACTGCTATTTCTTCCATTTAAAAACATGAAAAAAATAAAACAAAACCTCTCTTGGGCTCTCTGCCCACTCTGTTCCCCTTTAGTAAACTCCCTAAAAGGGTTTCCAATGTTTTGCTTCCCATTTTCTCTTGAACCCTTCCACTACAACACCAAACCTGATCTTCACATTGCTAAAGCCAATGGTCAATGAGTCCTCACCCCTCTGTTCAGTTCAGTTCAGTTCAGTCGCTCAGTCGTGTCCGACTCTTTGCGACCCCATGAATCGCAGCATGCCAGGCCTCCCTGTCCATCACCAACTCCCAGAGTTCACTCAGACTCACGTCCATCGAGTCAATGATGTCATCCTGCCATCTCATCCTCTGTCATCCCCTTCTCCTCCTGTCCCCAATCCCTCCCAGCATCAGAGTCTTTTCCAATGAGTCAACTCTTCACATGAGGTGGCCAAAGTACTGGAGTATCAGCTTTAGCATCATTCCTTCCAAAGAAATCCCAGGGCTCATCTCCTTCAGAATGGACTGGTTGGATCTCCTTGCAGTCCAAGGGACTCTCAAGAGTCTTCTCCAACACCACAGTTCAAAAGCATCAATTCTTTGGCGCTCAGCTTTCTTCACAGTCCAACTCTCACATCTATACATGACCACTGGAAAAACCTAGCCTTGACTAGACGGACCTTTGTTGGCAAAGTAATGTCTCTGCTTTTCAATATGCTATCTAGGTTGGTCATAACTTTGTGTGCATGTAACATACTTGATTTCTCCTGGAAACACTTCCTTCACTTGGCTTCTAGAACACTATGCTCTCCTCTTTCACTGGCTTTTCTTCTCAGTTTCCTTTGCTAATTCATTCTTATCAACACCCCTCCACCACCACCATCACCACCATCTCCAAACACTAGAAATTTGCAGGACTTAGTCTTGGGTCTCTTCTAATCAAACCTCATGGTTCATACCACACATAAACCAGTTACTCCCAAATGTATCTCTCTAGTTCAGAACACTGTGATCGCCAACTGCCTACTTGACAACTCTATTTGAATTTCTAATAGGCATCTCAACATGTCCAAAAAAAAAAAAAAAACCTCTCAATACTGACTTGCTCCCCACAAGGTCTTTTCTATCCTTGTAAATGGCAGCTCCATATTTCTGCTTACTCAAACCTGGAGTCATCCTTGACTCCTCTTTCTCTCCATCTCATTTCCAAACCATCAGGAAACACCTTTAAAGTGCTTTCAAAATATACACACAATCTGACACTTCTCAGAATTTCTACTGTTATCACCCTGGACCAAGCCATCATCATCTGTATTGTTGTAAAAGTCACCTAAATGAGTGGCTTGTTTCTAATATTACCCTCTTCAATTTCATGTGACCCCCTTTTTTTAAAGGTTGGCTTGATTTTTTTTTCTATTGATGGTAACATACTTTTCCATGACTCAGATGGTAAAGAATCCTCCTGAAATGCAAGAGACCCTGGTTCGATCCCTGGATCAGGGCAATCCCCTGGAGAAGGGAATGGCTAACCATTCCACTATTCTTGCCTGGAGAACCTCATGGACAGAGAAGCCTGGCAGGCTACAGTCCATGGGAATCACAAAGATTTGAACACGACTGAATGACTACTACTACTTTTTCTACAGAACATTATTTTATTTTTTAAAAACATATTTATTTGGCTGAACCAGGTCTTTGTTGCAGCACACAGGATCTTTAATCTTCAGTTGCAACATGTGGGATCTAGTTCCCTGATCAGGGATGGAACCTGGGCCCCCTGCATTGGGAACATGGAGTCTGAGCCACTGGGCCACCACCGAAGTCCCTAATGTGACCCTTTTAAGATCTTAGGCATGTCACTTTTCTGCTTAAAACCTTCAAATGGCTTCCCATCTGTATTAAGGTAATGCTACTTCTGTAAGGAATAAGCCCCAATATATCAATGGCATAAAATAATCAACAGAACTTCATTTCTCAAACACAGAAAAAGTTAAAGAAGGGTGTCCTGTTCAGGGAGTAGCTCTTTAATGGGACCCTGGGCTCCTTCCATCTTGTGACTTGCCATCTGTGCTACATAGCTCCCAGGGTTGCCATAGAAAGAGCAAGAGCTTGGAGAATGGCCCATGGCAGGTTTGCATGGCCAGTACTGGAAGGAGTGGACATCATTTGGCCCAAGCTCTGTCCCATTGCCATATCCCGAGAAGGGGGATAATGGGAAATGTAGTCGAGCTGTGTCACAGGATAAGAGGAAACAGTTTGGTAAACAGCCAGTCTCTTCCACATTACTTCAATCATAGTAGCAGCTAAAGACTTTAGAATGGCCTAAAGCCCTCCATGGTGTCCCTCTCATCTTCACCCCCATCCCTGCTCTGACCTCATATCCTCTACTCTCCTCAATTACTTTACCCAGACACACTGACTTCCTGATGCTGCTCAAACACTCCAAGCAGGCTCCAGAAGCTCAGGACCTTTGCTCTCACTGTTGCCTTTTCCTTCACCAAACTCAGATGTTCACTCACACTCATGTGTCATTCTCTTCATAAGCCTTCTCTGGCTACCCTCTTGAAGACTGTAAACCACTCCTGATGGTCCGAATGTTTCCTTTTTCCTTTCCTGCCTTATTTTTTGAAAAATAATTTATTTGGCTGCATTGGGTCTTAGTTGCGCCATGAGGGATCTTCCGTTGTGGCCCACAGACTCTCTAGTTGTGGTGTGCAGGCTCTGGAGCAACTGAGGTTCAGTAGTTGCAGTGCCGGGCTTTAGTTGCTCCTCGGCATGTAGGATCTTAGCTCTGTGACCAGGGATCAAACCCGCATCCCCTGTACTGCAAGATGGATTCTTAACCACTGAGCCACTAGGGAAGTCTCCTTTCCTGCCTTATTTTATTCTGAGGCATCTATCACCACCTCTCATTCTATATATTTTGCTTTTGTATACTGTTTATAGGCCACATTCCAGAATATAGGCACCATGAGAGAGTTTGGGGCTCCCCTGGTGACTTAGATGGTAAAGAATCTTCCTGCAATGCAGGAGACCTGGGTTTGATCCCTGGGTCAGGGAAGATCCCCCGGAGAAGGGAATGGCTACCCATTCCAGTATTCTTGCCTGGAGAATTCCATGGCGAGAGTTTTGTCCATTTTGTTCACTGCTGTACCTCCAGTGCCTAGAACAGTGTCTTGCACACAGGAAACAATACATTTGCGGAGTGAATGTTCAGTAGCGCCATATGAGAGCAGTTAGGATGTCTGAAGAATATTATCAGCCCTTTGAGGTTGACATTATTCTATCTGCCATGAACAGTCTTTTGGTGCTTCCCTTACAGTTTGATGGGCCTTGGGTACAGCTATGGTGATATTTCTTGACGTGTGTCAGCCCTCATGTCCTTTTCCTCCTCTACTGATTTTCTAACTCTAGGGCTCCCAAGAGGCCTAATCTGCTTTTCTCTCCTCAGAAACCTCATGTGTTCTCATGGCTCCACCAGCCGCTGCCTGGACAATGACCCTAAGTATCTCCTCCAGCCTACTGGTTCATTCTTTTTAGATGTTCTCCTATTACCTTAGACTCATCATGTCTTTAATTCAACTCCATTCCCCTATCTTCCATTCACCTAGCTCATTCTCCCAGTTTCCTACAATTAAAACTTTAAATTTTTGAGTGCTCCTTTTTCACTTCTTTCTTCCAAGCAGTCACTAAGTCCAGGAAATGCTTATTCCCACTTTTTAAAATTCTTTTATATACAAGTGTTCATTTGCATTTCTCTTGCTTGCCTAGGCCAAACCCTCATTCATAGGGGACCTCAGGGTTAAAGGGTGCCCCATCTCTGGCAGAGTCCCACTATCTTATCCAGCCTCTTCTAGAACACTTCCAAGATGATGGCATTTCCACTAGGCAGCTGTTCCTTGAGGGCAGAGGCCATGTCCTATTCTTTGTGGGTTTACCAGCACCTAGTACAGTGCCTGGGAGAAGGCAATGGCACCCCACTCCAGTACTCTTGCCTGGAAAATCCCATGGATGGAGGAGCCTGGTAGGCTGCAGTCCATGGGGTCGCTAAGAGTCGGACAAGACTGAGTGACTTCACTTTCACTTTTCACTTTAACACATTGGAGAAGGAAATGGCAACCCACTCCAGTGTTCTTGCCTGGAGAATCCCAGGGACGGGGGAGCCTGGTGGGCTGCCGTCTATGGGGTCACACAGAGTTGGACACGACTGAAGCGACTTAGCAGGAGCAGTACAGTGCCTGACTTCAAGGAGGCATTTTCAAAATAATTTTTAAAGTGGCTCCTGATGCAGCTTATTCTATAGTTAACCTGTATGGAGATGCATCTCCCTGACAGAACACTTTCAACCTCATTCCACCTGCCACAAAGGCACAAGCTTAGAAACCTTCAGAAGAAGACCCACAATTCCCAGTGCCTTCAGCTCAGGCTCCTCAGAGCTCAGGCCCTCCCCTCCCTATCCCCCCTTTTAATCTCCCTCATCCCCTACCTGACCTAAGAATTTAACTCCTACTCTGTCCCCCACATGCCCTTTTCCTAAATAGTGCTCAGGGATTTTTTAGTCCAGCCTGAGTCACACCTTCTTCGGAAGCCCTCTCTGGCTGTTACCAAGGGTTACGGCCACACCTTTGAATTCCCAAAGCATTGGTCAACCTCTCACCTTGATGTTTAAAGTAAACTAAGTTGCTTTGTATTTAACTTTCTCATGAGAACACTACTTGTCTCAACTGGATTTTAAACTATACAGGCTTTATGTGCTAAGAACACAGTAGGTTTATATTCCATTGACATTGCAAAGGTAGTAGCCCCTAGTGAAGCAAGTGAAAGTCACTTAGTCGTGTCTGACTCTTTGAGACCCCATGGACTGTATAGTCCATGGAATTCTCTAGGCCAGAATACTGGAGTGTGTAGCCTATCACTTCTCCAGGGGAACTTCCCAACCCAGGGATCGAACCCAGGTCTCCTGCATTGCAGGCAGATTCTTTACCAGCTGAACCACAAGGGAAGCCCAATAATACTGGAGTGCATAGCCTATCACTTCTCCAGGGGATCTTCCCAACCCAGAAATCAAACCGGGTCTCCTGCATTGCAGGAGGATTTTTTACCAACTGAGCTATCCTTATTTAATTCTAACTTCATGACTTGAAAATGAATAAGTTCATGATTTCCTGTGTTCCTCTTCAATTGGGACATCATATAGGTTCCACCCATTCAGTTCACTTAACATTATTAAGCATTTACTTTGAACTGGGCAGTAAGCTGAAAGCTTCAGGTACAAAGATGAATAAAGGCAGATCTCTCTCCTGGAGCTTAGTCTGGAGGACAAATGGATAAAAAGCGTTTTATAGCAAAATTTGTTCTTCCCAAGTGGCTCTAGTGGTAAAGGACCCACCTGCCAATGCAGGAGTCGAAAAAGAGGAGGGTCCATCCCTGGGTCAGGAAGATACCCTGGAGGAGCAAATGGCAGCCCACTCTAGTATTCTTGTCTGGGAAATCCCATGGATAGAGGAGCTTGGGAGGCTATAGTCCATGGGGTTGCAAAGAGTCCAACATGACTGAGCATGCGTGAACATACATACCAAAGATACAAAGTGTATTAAGGTAAATAAGGGAGGAACTGCTATGCCTAGCAAGGTCAGGAAAGGCTTTTACAGCTAACATCAAACTGGGATTTCTGTGAACTGGGACTTGTATTGTCATTCACAAGGCAGAGCTCACTGTCGGTTGATAATGAAAGACTATAGAGATGTGAATGAAGGGCTTCCCTGGTGGTTCAGACAGTTAAAGAATCTGCCTACAATGCGGGAGACCTGGGTTCGATCCCAGGGTTGGGAAGATTCCCTGGAGGAAGGCATGGCAATCCACTCCAGTATCTTTCTTGGAGAATCCCCATGGACACAGGAGCCTGACAGGCTACAGTCCATGGGGTCACAAATAGTCGGATAGGACTGAGCGACTAAGCACAGCACAGATATGAAAGGGCGGGCAGTTGGAAACATCTAGACGATGACACTCACAGCACAGGGTACGTACCCATCTAGGCGGCAGAGCTGAAGGGAAAGAAGTGGGTAGGGCTGTTCAACATACTTGGCGAATGATTCAATTAATTTGGCCCTGGTTTCTTGTGGGCATGAAGATAACTAGGATAATTTAAGAAGCCCTGCAGAGGCCGAGTCACGCTCTGCGAACCGGTACGTAGCGGCCAGACAGCCGCGCCCACACGGCAACCCGAGTAAGGGGTTGCTGCTGCTGCTAAGTCGCTTCAGTCGTGTCCGACTCTGTGCGACCCCATAGACGGCAGCCCACCAGGCTCCCCCGTCCCTGGGATTCTCCAGGCAAGAACACTGGAGTGGGTTGCCATTTCCTTCTCCAATGCGTTAAAGTGAAAAGTGAAAGTGAAGTCGCTCAGTCGTGTCCGACTCTTAGCGACGTCATGGACTGCAGCCTACCAGGCTCCTCCGTCCATGGGATTTTCCAGGCAAGAGTATTGGAGTGGGTTGCCATTGCCTTCTTACAACCCGCCAACTCCACAGGGCCCAGGACAGGAGTTGGGCGGGAATCCTGTCCACGCAACCCGGCGCGCTCGCGGGGACGTGGCGCTTTCCAGCCAATCCCTACTACGCAACTGTGGGGCCAATGGCTGCCCGGGGAAGCTGCGCGTAGGCGGCGGGCTGGCTGATGATTGGTCTGGAGGCTGCCGTCGTGGAGGACAGCGGCGGGGAGCGGAGCCGCTTCCGGCTGGGCGGGGCTTGCGCGCCAGAGCTAAGCCGGTGGGAGAGCGGCGGCAGCGGCGTCCTGGGCTGTGGGTGCGACGGAGAGAGGTAGGTACCACGGTACACAGTTCCTCTGCCGCCGCCGTCTCCTTTTTCACTTTCTTTCTGTCTTCTGGGCCTCGCTCCCGGTGCGGCAGGGCTTCTTTGGCTCAGGGTCCCCGTTTCTGCCCTCTTGTGGTTCTGGGGCCTGATACTGCTCATGACTGCCCGGCCCTCGGCGTGCAGCCTGGATTAGAGGCCGCCGCTCACCTTCCCGCGCGCTCTGGGAAGGGGCCTGGGGCCCTGAGAGCTCCTACTCCCCGCTCTGCGTCCTGTGGGGGTACTGTTTTGTTCTTGGCTTGCCACGTCCTCTGGCCGTGGGCCCCGCCAGTCACCAGCTCCCTCATCCTAAAGGGTCACGCTTGTTTGTCTCCTGAAGGTCGGAGGGCAGTCAGATAGCGTTATTGTTACAGCTCCCTGCCACTTCCCACGCTTGGGCCTGCTTGTGTCTGCCAGCTCCGCCCCAAAGCCACATCCCGAGAGGACATCTGCATCTGCCAAGAAAGTCGTGTTCGCTGACTTGGAGGGTGTAGAAACGAGGGGGGAAGAAAGCATACAGACCCTATGTGATTTTTTTTAAAAGTTGTCTATAATTTTAAAGAAAAGACGAATATCTCGAGCATGTTTGGCTGCATGCCTCGGTCAGAGACGGAAAATAGTTTTTAAAAACTCCAATAAAGAACTGTATTATTACATGGTTTCGTTGCTTTTAGCCCCAGATCCTAGTTCTGATTTTTAGCATGCTGAGTTCATAGGTAAACTTAATTCCCTACAGCTGCCCTGATCGAGTTGAGTGATTTTCAGTTCTGAAAGCTGCTTTTGCTTCAAGGCAAAAAGCTCCCTGGATCCCCTGCTAAAACTTTAGTAGGAGTTTTGATCTGAAGTCCTAAGTGTATAAAGTCCCAGGATAATGTCCTTGAGAATTGAATTGCAGTCACTTCCTGGCATGAACCATAAAATAAGCATGAGTTGGAAATAAGGTTTCTTATGATTTGTTTTTGTAGCTTAGAGGTAGAGAACCATAGGATTTCTGATAACTTATATTTTTGCTATAGAATGGAACTTGACACAAGGCACATGCACGTTTGACCTCATTCGGTAGATTTAGTTAACCAAGGACCAAACGATGGTCATCGTTGAAGAATTCATGTATATCTAGTACTATTGCGGCTCCACAGATAACCTGTAAATTGTATTTGTGTGGAGAGAAGATGAGTTTGTTTATCTTGGCCTAAATCTGAGATTTACAGGGATTCAGGGGTATCCAACAGGACTGTTTTGAGAATCACTAGGAGAAACACGAGCTAACAAAGATGCATTGAGTATGCCTGAATGGCTAGTAAACTTATAATCATCACTGTTAATGTAATCACTTGCCTGCATTTATCCAGTGATGTGTCAAAAGATACTCAGGGCATTTTCTGTACAGTGCATCAGTACAAGAGATCCGTTCATTGATTTTAACACACGTTTTCCTCTGTGTGTGGCACATGCATGGTTGTGCCAGGGGTGTTGGAAGCACAGAGGTGTAGTCAGGAATAGCCATTGGAGATGCTTACTAGGCCATAAGGTCCTAGTTCCAGTCTTTCTTTGAACTCTTAAATATGGCTGTTGTTGATGTTGTAATTTATGTATTAGAGTTAAGACAGCTGAAATAGCACTTTTTTTGTTGCTGGCTGATGACCAGATCCAGTAAGGGGAATTGGGGGATGGGGAGCACTGGTGGCAGGCAGGAGCTGTATTGCTGCCAAGTACAGTCCAACTAATGCAGTAAAATGTGTTAGTATACAAAAAGCACAAGACACAGTGTTAGAGATTACGATGATGGATGCTCAGTCAGTCATGTCTGACTCTTTTCAACTCTATGGGCTGTATCCCACCAGGCTCCTCTGTCCTTGGAATTTTCCACTCAAGAATTCTAGAGTGGGTTGCCCTTTGCTTCTGCAAGGGATCTTCCCGACCCAGGGATCAAACCAGCAACTCTTGCATCGGCAGGCAGATTCTTCACTACTGAGCCACAGGGAAGTCCATTAGGGATTACAGATGAGTATTAATTTATATTTAGCTGAGATCCCTGCCTTCCTAAAGTACATCTATAGAGGAGCTAAGGAGACAACTTAAGATAACCTATGATCATTATTGTGGAGTGGTACAAACAAGTTCTATAAAGTTCTTTAGAGGAATATATACAGACCACATGGAGAAGGCAATGGCACCCCACTCCAGTACTCTTGCCCAGTACTCTTGGACGGAGGAGCCTGGTGGGCTGTAGTCCATGGGGTCTCGAAGAGTCAGACATGACTGAGCGACTTCACTTTCACTTTCCACTTTCATGCATTGGAGAAGGAAATGGCAACCCGCTCCAGTGTTCTTGCCTGGAGAATCCCAGGGACGGGAGAGCCTGGTGGGCTGCCGTCTATGGGGTCTCACAGAGTCGGACACAACTGAAGTGACTTAGCATACAGACCACTTGCAGCTGGAGTGATCATAGTAGATAGGTCTTTTCATCTAGGATTTTAAATTGTTTATTTACATTTGGCACTAAAGGAAGGTTGAGCTAAAATAACTACCAAATTCCCAAGAATTTTGTGCATGTTACATATGCACAGCAAAATTGCAACTAGAAACCAAAACTCTTGCCCCTACATTTTACATAGCTTTCCTTTGGCAGTTAATAATTTATTGAAGTTTCATCAGCCAAAAGGAAACCTTCATTCTCCCAGGGTTTCTCGAATTTATTTCTTAAGGAAATTTTTTTACTCTTTAGCAAGAAAAATTTTAAGTTTGCACTGGGTTGCTTTGGTTATAGAATTAATGAAACCTAAGTAGTAGCCATTTCAAAGCTTTTCTCCTACAGCCAAATTTTGCACTTTTATATACTTGGCTAGCTTATAAAGGTATACCCTCAGTCACACAAATGATTTAATTAGAATGTATTAATGAACAGATCCAGATCCATTGATTGCTGGAGAAACGCTGAATAAATGGTTTGTCATTATTACAATTCTCATCAAATCATGAAGGGTGATGTTATTACCTTAGTATGATCCATTGGTGGTACTAAAGTCTGGAAGTGAAGAATGTCAGGTAGATCCCCAGGTGGCTTTAATTCCTAGACCTTATAACAAGAACTTTAGTATTGTTAAATTGCTATCAGACTCTTGCCCTCAATTCCCAATTGAGGTAGATGCTTAAGCATTGAGATTCCGCTTTTGCTGCAGTATAGGAGAAGGAAATGGCAACCCACTCCAGTGTTCTTGCCTGGAGAATCCCAGGGATGGGGGAGCCTGGTGGGCCGCCATCTCTGGGGTCGCACAGAGTCGGACACGACTGAAGCGACTTAGCAGCAGCAGAGGAATGCCTCCCCGCCTCCCGCCCCCGAATATCCAACTCACAGAACTGGCATTTTAACCACCACGCCCATTTCTCCCACTGTTAACACTGAGCAATGGGTCTTTGGTCAACTAGAATAACTGTGGGGTCACTCATTGTTAATGTTCTTGAGAAGCTGAATTTAATCCAGACCTCTAAATTTCCCTGAATCAACTTACTTTTAACTGTTCTGTGACCAGTGCATTTTTATTAAAAATGATTGGGAAGGAAAGGAGAAATGGCAAGAATTTAAAGCTTTCAAGAAAATTTTTGAATGGGTAAAACTGATTCTTAAGGCTATCATTGTTACTAAGAGAAATTCAAGTTTATGCTATTACCTCTCTCTCCTTATAAATTTACTGGAACAATTCATGAAAATAACTTTGTAGGAAACCATTATGGCTGACATAGTGCAAAAGTATGGTAGTAACTTGATACATTTTCTGTTCTAGCTCTTTATTTATGTCTGTAACATGGCACAGTGAAATAGAAATTAATATAAGCCACATATGTAATCTTAAACTTACAGGTGAGGGACTTCCCTGGGGGTCCAGTGATTAAGATTCTGCACTTCCACTGCCAGGGGGCATGAGTTCAGTCCCCAGTCAGATTCCTGCTGGTCGGGGCTGGGGTGAGGGGGATTTTTTTTTTTTTACAAGTGAATATTTAAAACAAGGGGCTTCCGAGGTGGCACAGCGTAAAGAATCTGCCTGCCAGTGCAAGAGATGTGGGTTCCATCCCTGGGTTGGAAAGATTCCACTGGAGGAGGAAATGGTAACTCACTCCAGTGTTGCTGCCTGGAAAATCCCTTGGACAGAGGAGCCTGGTGGGCTACAGTTCACAGGGTCACAAAGAGTCAAACATGACTCAGCGACTGAACAACATTTATTAATAAAGCATGTGAAGTTAATTTTAATAATGTATTTAATTCAGTACATACAAAAGTACCATTCTTTTATCATAAAGTGTAACATACCACATCCTTAATTCACACTAGCCATGTTTCAGGTGTTTGGTAGCCACATGCAGCTCTCATCCTGGACAGTGCAGGTCTAGTTTTCTGATTTTGTTTTTCTTTTAAGAAAAAATATTAAATGTAGTCAGACATGACTTAGCAACTGAACAGTATCAACAATTAAATGTTACCCTTGGTGAGGGAGGGGCAGAATTTGAATGAGAGAAACTTATAAGTCACTTGAAAAATGGAAGTGGGAAGATGTATTTTTCACAACCATTGATTTACCTTTAAGATCATGTGCTACAAGTCCTTTCTCAAAAAAGAAAAACAAAAATCTCAAACAACCTAACATACCACCTAAGATAAATTAGAAGAAAAAAACAAAAGCTAAAGTCAGCAAAGAAAGAGTTAGTGACTCTGTCGTGTCTGACTCTCTGCAACCGTGTAGTCTGTCCTTGGGATTCTCCAGGCAAGTATACTGAAGTGGATTGCCATTCTCTTCTCCAGGGGATCTTCTGACCCAGGGATCGAACCTGTGTCTCCCACATTGCAAGCAGATGCTTCTTTACCATCTGAGCTACCAGGGAGGATGGGTAAAGTCAGCAAAAGGAAGGATATAATAAAGATCAGAGGCAATAGAGATTTAAAAATAGAAAAAACCAAAAGCCTTTTTTTCCCCTATTGTTTGAAAGGGTAGACAAAATTGATAAACCTCTGGTCAGGCCCCATCTAGATCATGCGGTAAAAAGCCATACAAGCAAGCTATCGTGATGGAGAAAGAAAAGGGTCTGTTAGCTTTCTATTACTTGGTTTCAGTTTGGTTGAAAAGAGAAAGATGCTTCAGAAATAACTGCTGATGTAGTTCTTCAGGAGGCTTGTATAAGTTGTTCTATACTTTTCTCACATCTTTCCACGTTATATGTCCTTTGTCTTGGGAGATACCCTTTGTTTCTAATGGACATTTTTATATGTATGGATTTAAATAAATTTGGTAGTCTTTTTTAGGGTCTGTATTCATAAAACAAGAGCCCTTTTGTTAAAGTTTCTAACAGCCAAGGGGGCTTCCCAGGTGGCACTAGTAGTAACGAACCCACCTGCCGATGCAGGAGACGGAAGAGACACAGGTTCAATCCCTGATTTGGGAAGATCCCCTGGAGGAGGAAATGGCAACCCATTCCATTATTCTTGCCTGGAAAATTCCATGGACAGAGGAGCCTGGTGGGCTATAGTCCATGAGAGTCAAACACTACTGGCAGAGTCAAACTCTACTAAGCACAAGCACAAACAGCTAGGAGTTGATATACATGGGCACAAAAAGTATATTTTAAAATATCTGCTAAAGTACAGATTTTTCATTGCCCGCTGCAGAGAGATGAAGGTGAAACCATTGCTTTGTCTGGTAGGTAGTCCTTGGTGATGTTTTTAGGCACTTTCATCAGTAGTCAGTAGAAACCTAGATTGCAGGGAGACAGTAGGTGGTGTGGAAACAGAGACAAGAGTTCCTGGACACTATGTGGGTGAAGGAACAGGGAAGAGCACGCTTGAAGTAATAGTGCGGTCTGAGAAAGACTGATTTTGGATTATGAAGACCTGAGAAGTATTGATTGACAGAATGAAGGAACCTGTAGAGGGGCAGGATTGAGTTTAATTGTGAAGGGAAAGGATAGAGAGATGGATAAATGATAAAGCTGAATCACTTGGCTTTTACGCTGACCTTCTTCTTTTATCACTGGATCAAGATGTTAAGTCTCAATCTTAAATGTAGTTTTCCCTGTAAATCACAATGAGTCAATCTGTTACATTTCTGTATGTTACACAGTATCAAAACTTGACACAGTATCCCTCCCAGGCCCTGATAGTGTTCCCAGGTTTAAGCATTAATTTATATTATAACAATGGCAGTTTGCAAAAGCTGTCAGGGTATTATGCAAGAGTTGGTAGGCTATTATTCTGGGGATGTAATTAGTCATTTATAAAATTTTCCTAAATGTGAGGTCACCTTTTTAATAGGCATAAGGAAGATACTGTTGCTGTGACTCTTGATTTTTACTTGATTCTGTAAGCCTTTAACATCATAGATATCATTTGAATATGTCACAGAATAACAGCATAAAACTCATTCCTTATCTCTAAAGAATTTTATTTAAAGAATTATTTGTAGTTTGCAGTGAAAGTTTCATTTTGTCCTAAAATAAAGAGATACTCACTGTGACATTTGAGAGAGCCACTAAATCTAATTTTCTCTCTACTCTTCCACTGATCTGATTGATTAGTTCAATTATTGAAGTAGCCTGGAGTGTTTTTCTCCTTGGGCAGTGTTATTTTACTTGAAAAATAGCGTTTGTATCTTAAGAATAAATATATGTTTTTTTCCTTAAGAATAAATATGTCTCCTTTTCCAGTCAGGAGAAGTGGCTTGAAAATGTATGCTACCTAACAATGAAATTAATGTTTATCATATTGTTTAAAAAGTACACACAAAAAGGTAATGTACTCATTTAGAAAAAGGAAGATAGCACAACAGAGTACAGCATTAAAGTTCTCTCCATCCCAGCCTCACCACCCCACCCCCATCTCTTCTTCAGCCTAGGGCGTTGTTGCTATTTATAGATAAATGCTTATCCTTCCACACCATTTTCATGCATATATGTTATATTTTATGCAAACATAAGCAACCTGGAGAGGTTAGTTGATTTTTGCTTTTTATATGAATGAGATCTTGACATTGTTTTGCAACATGCTTTTGTTGTTTTCATAGACTTTTCTGGAATGTAACAGTCACTATATCTACTTTGTGGTGGTAGTGGTGGTTTAATACATATTTACTAATTCTTTGATTTAGTTCATTTTTCATTTTTTAATCATAAAATATCATCATTGATTAAAGCATCTTTGTATGTGATTTGGGTGTTTTGATGGAATAGCATGAAAAAGAACATTGATAAGCTTTCAGAAGCATGTGCATGCATGCACGCTCAGTCACGTCCCCTCTATGTCCACAGGTTCGTTTTCTGTGTCTGCATAAAGGGAGACTGCTTATAAGATGGATGTTCCTTGTAATTCCTTGTTCCTGTAATTCCTTGTCAGCCTACAATCAGACGAAGGAGAGTGGTGAAAATTTCTCGGAGTAAAACTAGAAAGTCTCATATTCTAGCATACTTTTTTATGGGTTAAATAATTGTATTTAGGATGATGTCATTAATAATTTTACTGGGTCTGAGCTTTTAATTTCCTGTTGAATTATTAAGCATACTGACTGAACTGCCTTTCTTTTTTCTTTAAGATCTGGTTATCATGGACCTGCGACAGTTTCTTATGTGCCTGTCCCTGTGCACGGCCTTTGCCTTGAGCAAGCCCACAGAAAAGAAGGACCGCGTACATCATGAGCCTCAGCTCAGTGACAAGGTTCACAATGATGCTCAGAGTTTCGATTATGACCACGACGCCTTCTTGGGTGCCGAAGAAGCAAAAACCTTTGATCAGCTGACACCAGAAGAGAGCAAGGAAAGACTTGGGTAAGTGCCAGCTCGCAGGGGGCTAGTTAGAGTAATGACCTTTCTTTATAAACCAACTCATTCTTTTTTTCCTCTTCTATCTCAGTCACCCAGTAAAGCTGTACTGAACTACATCTGCTGAAAGCTAACCATAGAATTGCTACCGCTAAAATTTAATCTCTTTCCTCATTTCTCCATTGAATAACAGTTTTTACCTCATTCTACAAAACAAAGTCATTTCTGCATTAAAGTGCCAGATACTGTAGGACTCGGCTTAAACCGCATCATCTTGATCCCAAAGGAACGTTACATGGGGATTTTCTCAACACTGTTGCTTTTAATTTTTAAAAGCAGTCTGTGACCTTTGTTGTTGACCATGCCAAGTCTTTGAGTGGATAATAAACTGCAAATTAGACCCCTGGACTGACTAATTTCTGTAGTTGATGATTTCCAAGGATGTCCTTCACCCTCTTTGGTTCATTCTCGGGTATTTGCTTAATTAAAAGCAAAACCAAATCAACCTTGGCTTTCAGAAGGTTGTATTAAGCTGTGATCTTATTGTCAGAGTATGTGTTGCTCTTGCAGTAAACAGCTGGGCCATAGTCAGGTTCTGTGGCTCTCTCCGAAGGCATCTTTTTACCTAAATAGTTGATTTGGTAGAATTCCAGCTGATTATTTCTAACTGAGAGTCTGAGAATGTCTTTTTTAGTTCTTTCAAAGGCTTGCTTTTTAAGGAAATGCAGGTTAATTGGTGAACATTTTCTCTTCAATGAATAGTGACCATCTGTGTAGCTTTCTGAACTAAATTTAACAGAGTTGTCTGAAAAGTTATATCACATAGGAATTTCCAGAAATATTTTTCCCATGGATAGTGCTGTGATTAGAAGATATTATAGGGTTTGCTTTGAGTGGTACTTAAAAATAAATTTATTCTTTCAGTGAGTTATCTGCCAACTGAAGGATACAGTATTCTTAAACACTGACAGAAATAATCAAAGATTTTGCCATGTAGAATGAGAAACTTTCCCAAAACATTGAAAATAGAGAAAACAAGCGCATCAGAGTCAGTCTTCTGTTAGGTTGTTTTTTGACTTTGAAGGACTGTGCTCACTTTTAATCTCTTAACTGTGCTAACATTCCAAGCTGAAAATAGGCGTGCATGAGGGTGTTCTCAGTCGTCATGTCTTGCCTGTTAATAACATGCATGTCCAGCCTAGATTTTGGTCTGCACACACGTCTCTGCAGAATTACTGTCAGATAACAAAGGGCCTCTAGGTTTGGTGGCAGTCGGTGTTCTGGCCCTGTGCAAGTATTGGGATTGCTCTGCTAACAGCCTTCAGTAGAGGAAAAAATGTTTCTTTTAGTCCTCAGTAAATATCAAAAGTTCAACACGTGATATTCTTATCATATTTGATAAGAATAAGATGGTTAAAATGATCTTTTTCATGGAATGTGTGAATGAACCAAGTCTGGTTTGCTTCTCCCACATGTGGAGATAATAACGAATAGCCCATTAATAAGGTGATATACTGTTGAAAGCAAGAATTCCAGGTGAACTTTTTTTTTCTTTTAAAGTAGCTTACTATGGCATTTTTGAACATTGTTTGGTATGTGACTGTACACCAGAGGTTAGGTACGACAGTTTCCCCTTTCCATCTATCTAGGAGGCCAGTGATTATTAGGAAATCAGAGCATTGTTTATACCTCTAGTTGCAAAAATTCACTACTATTTTTAAATATTTAGTAATAATATCTAAAAAGCTACAGGAAGCACTTAAAAACAATTTTAACATCCAGGTTTTAGTTTCTTTTTCTTATGAATAATCAAATAGAACATTTTTTTCTTCTGTGTGTATTCTCAACCTTACCCCACCCCAAGCAGTCTGAATATACTTAATTTTCATTTATGTGTCCTTCACATGATGATTTATCCAATTTGAGGTGGTGGTCCTTAGTAAAGTTTTCACTTATTTTGATATAGAAATGAAGTAGAGCTGTTCATCGTCCTTTTTTGGGGTCACAGGCCCAATCCCTTTGGCAGTCTGATGAAAACTAAAGTAAAGTGCAAGTATATGAATATATGTAAAATTTTGCATCCTTAAAATTTCTGGAATATTTTGAACCCTCCTGGAATCCTTTTATTGACCCAGGTTCTTAAAAAGCCAAAGGATTTGGCTTTACGCCTTTTGAAATGTAGAGGCATATGTCACCTCTTAGAAATGACATAATATCCACTTAAGTGCATTGTGTCTGTCCTAGAGTAAATACTTATTTAGTGGCATCATGCATTTGTAGGGTTCTCCAGTGTCATAGAAATACAATACCATTAGCTTTATAAATTAACATGGGCTTTTAAAGATCAGAGTTTAGAGCTTCATGCCAAAAATAGGCTGTGCCCACTTCCAGTGTACTTTGACAACTGCCTGCAGGCTGGATAACTAGAAAGATAAGGATAGCTTTTTTATTTTTAAATAGTTGCGTGGTTATTTTTACTATTGTTTTTAAGATATGTGACAGATGATATGTGGCCCACAAAGTGAAAAATATTTGACTTTTTCAGAAAAAGTTTGCTAACGTCTGAATTGAACCATTTGGGATATTTCTGTTGGGATGAATAGAATAGCATTCAGCCAACTTCATTAGGAAAAGCCCATCTTAAAGAGTCATGCCTTTTTTATCTTAGTGATGCTTCTCTTTAGGCTATTAATAATAGTTTAAAATTTTCTTTCGGGAATAAGTACCTTGCCTTTTTTGTCTTAATAGTACAGTGGAACTCTTGGTAGCCAATGCCTTTCAGACACAAACTGGATTCCATTATAGATAATGTAGAGGTTTTTGAACAGGTAAAACTTAATCTGTTGGGGCTTCCCTGGCGGTCCAGTGGTTAAGATGCTGCACTCCAGTGCAGGGGGCATAGGTTCTATTCCTGGTCAGGGAACTCAGACCTCTCGTACTGCACAGCACAGCCCCCCAAAGAGTAAGAAAAGCTAATTTATTAATATTGTTAAGATTCTACAGATTCAAGTTGCAAAAAAATTTTTGTCCCATGTCCATGTAGATGCAGAAGGGTATTTGAGGTGACTTCTTAGTATTTTAGGGGACTTCCCTGGTAGCTCAAACCATAGTCTGCCTGCAATGCAGGAGACCCAGCTTCGCTCCCTGGGTAGGGAAGATCCCCTGGAGAAGGGAATGCCAATCCACTCCAGTATTCTTGCCTGGAGAATCCCATGGACGGAGGAGACTGGCAAGCTACAGTCCATGGGGTTGCAATGAGTCAGACACAACTCAGCGACTAACACTTACTGTTTTACCTTTTTAAAAAAATATTTTAGAGTAAAAACTATAAGATTCTTTGAAGGAAAATGCTTGTTAATTACAGGATTTAAGTAATAGACAATCGTGGCTAACAGCATATCAATCAATATCGAGGTGAATTTGTGTCACTTATATTCTCTGATTCTAATCACTTTCCAATGTTGTATTCATAAGAATACAGACTGGGAAATGACAGTCTTTTTCAATCCTACAAACAATAGAGCATAGGGGTATGCCAAGATTTCAGTTCCAATAGAAGTTTTTTTTTTTAACAGTAGAAAAATTATTTATTCTTGACCCTTGAATTCTTTCTAAAATATTCCATGTGATGAAATAAGTGTGCATAATGGACTTCTACTGTGTCAATTCCATTAGAAGTTTTGATTTAAAGTTCTTTTGACTTGAGCCTCCTCCCTACAAAGGGCCAAGGGGTGTTTACGTGATCTTTTCCTGGCTCTCTTAAAGAATGTAGTCAGTGAATATTACTGCTCTTAGGCCATTAAATAATTGGTGTGTAAAATTGTAAAAAAAAAAAAAAAAAAAAAGTTCTTGTGACTTTACATAGGCAGTTTTAGCTTATATAAGTAAGCAATTGCATCTTTTAACAGAAGTTTTCATATCATGCACATATTTTGAAATCCTTAAAAAAGTCTTTTTAAAATGTCTGTTATTAATATGACAGTGCTGAAAGAAAGAAGCTTATGAAGAGCAAAGTATATTCATTCTTTAGCCTTGTAGTTTAGTTTATCATCTGCACCCTAACCCTCTCAGCTTATTAACATTCTCATAATCAAGGATGTATGTTCTTACCACATTACTTCTTCAGAGCTCTCTGTTTTTGTGGTTATATGTAAAAATCCAATTCAATATAGTGTATAATAACTGCTGGCCCCCTTTTTTTTTTATGTATAAGCATGCCTATGTCTCTGTACTTATTTTGGGGTTTAAAAGAAAAATCTTGACTTTAGGTATAACTGATCCTGGAACTTTTTTGATATCTTTATATTTTTAGCAAAAGTGTTTTGGTTTAAAAAAAAGACTTAATTTTTTAAAAAATCTGGTTACAATTTTTGAATTTTTAGAAAACCAAGTCAGTGGTTGTGATTATTTACCCAGAAATAGAGATTCTCCTAAGAGCAATAAAGAAAAAATATAAAAATTTGCATGTTGTTTGATACTAAGAGTGAAGAACCCAGATAGGAAAGGATATTCACTCCAAAGTTCTGACCACTGGCTGAAACCTACCTCTAAAGGGATAGTCCATAGTTTGCTTTTGGTTCCAAGTACACCAGCCATGGACTGTGCTTGTCTTATCTGGATGACTCATTTCAGAGCAGCAACAGGCACTCAAGAGAAAAATTTTCAGTTGCCCATCTGGCAGTTTTGTTTTGGAGACAATTTTTATTTCCATCCTTTAGCCCTGGGCAACACCCGTGGCCACAGCACACATCTGGCTAAGTCCAGAGCCTTGTGTCCTTTTAACCTCTTGCTGGATTTCTCTGCATTTTCTACAGAAAGATTGTAAGTAAAATAGATGGCGACAAGGACGGGTTTGTCACTGTGGATGAGCTCAAAGACTGGATTAAATTTGCACAAAAGCGCTGGATTTACGAGGACGTAGAGCGGCAGTGGAAGGGGCATGACCTCAATGAGGACGGCCTCGTTTCCTGGGAGGAGTATAAAAATGCCACCTACGGCTACGTTTTAGGTAGGTCCCTACTCTCTGGGGGAAAAAGCCTTGTGGAGCCGGCACCTTGAAACGTAACTGTTTTGTCTTGTAGAATGATTGTAGATAAAATAGACGCGGATAAAGATGGGTTTGTGACGGAGGGGGAGCTGAAATCCTGGATTAAGCACGCCCAGAAGAAATACATATATGACAATGTTGAAAACCAATGGCAGGAGTTTGATTTGAATCAAGACGGCTTAATCTCCTGGGATGAGTACAGAAACGTGACTTATGGCACTTACCTGGGTAAGGGGCAAGGTGTCAGCCTGGTGGAGACCATGGTCTTGAGTCAAAGAAACAAATGGGTCAAGCAGTGAAGGAAAGGAAGGAATTACACTTATCTTAGACAGTTTGATGCTGTGCTGATTCTCCTTCACTTTATTAATTTTGAATTTGTATATTATTTATTTTTTAAAATTTGTTTTATTTTGGTTTTCTAAGGTCTGACATCTTTTACGTCTTTTAGCATTTCAGATATATTTTCCCATTTTTTTCTTGCTGACATCCCTCAAAGAGACCATTTTTGGAGTAAATTCTCGTTCAAAAGGCTGCATTGTACCAACAATGCAAAGCAGGAGGCTTTGAGATGTCTCTTGACATGGTCACATTAAAGCGTTGGACCTGAAATTTAAACCAAATTAGATTTCTTTGTAACTGGTGACTATAGGAGGAAAATTACTCTCTTCCCTTGCTAAAATAAAAATCAAGTGTAATGGCATTCCTTGATGAAATTTAACTATTTCAATATGTCTGCTTACTGAAGTTTAGAAATGAGTATTTCCCATTTGTTTTCTCTGACACATGAGTTTATTAGCCTGCTTTGCAAATGCTTCGAGGCAAATCAATGTGACTTTGATTGCTTTTTGTTGTTTTGGTAGCTTGTATGCTTGGGCCACCTGTTAGTAATTTTCTTTTACTTATTCCACTTGCCTGCTATTAAATGCTAGGTGGCGATCTTACCAAGTTGATGACTTAGGGTGTTTTTGTTAGTGATATTCCTCTTTTGTACGTGGTCACAGTTTGAGATGAAACAAGAATGTATAAATGTTACTTCTTGCATTTTTATTCTGGAAATGAAATAAATTTCTGGGTGAAAGCAGGCGTTCTCCATCACTAACAGGCAATGACTGTATGATGGTCTGTTTCCCCCATTGGATAACCAGCTGTCCGTGTTAATTACAGGACTGCATGCATTTCTGGTGAACAGATTTTTATTTCTGTGTGGGGCTTGTTCTCATTCCTGAGACAAGAGTGGCCACCTCTCTCATGCTTGACACTTAGCCAAGAACCAAACATATCCTCCTCCCAATTAAGAACACATGTATTAAAAAGTCAGTGCAGATAGAGAGACAACCATGCTTCTTGCTCTCTGTCTGAGACCCAGAGCTTCATGATGTGTTTGGGATTAATTATAAATACAAAGTACTGGGTAGGCAATTGGTGATCTCAACAGAATGATGTGTTACTAAATCTCAGCTCAGACCTAGGCACTCACTGTCCAGAAGGAGTTTTAAACTCTTTTTATGATTATGTGCATACAAATCTGTTGAGAGCTTTGTTACCTCACAGGGCCAATGATTCAATGTAATGAGTATTTCTACTGACTTGAGACTCTGCATGAGCTGAAGCACTGGCTGGAGAAACAATGTCTTTATAAGGCATCTTTCCCTGGCGGCCTGGGGGTGGACAGTGCTGGGGTAAGGAGGTGCCTTCCAAAAGTGCTGAGGAGTTTTTTGTGAAAATGTGTTCTTGACTCAGTTGAGTTAAGGTAGAAATCATCTTAGCTTCTAATTAGGGTCTGTCTTAATACCTACTTTCCACAAAAGGAACATTAACCCCATCTCTGCCACAAGTAAAATATGAGATGCTAAGATCTGCCCTGTCTATACCAAAACCAAAACTAGATCACGAGCCTACCCTTCACTGTGTGCAAGCCAGCTGGCCCAGTAAACTGGTGCTTAGGACAGATAGGGCACTCTGAGCAGTGATGATAGACATGCGAGTTTAGTCATTAAATACAGTTCTGTAGCTTTCTTCTTCATCCTCATATATGTGTGTGTGATCCTAGTCACCAAGTTTTACTTAAGGAAAGAGGGCTCTCAGCTAAGAATCTACTCTTAACATGTAAGTTCTGTTATCTTATTTATGTTACATAGTTTGTACTGATGATTTGTTTAGAAGAAATGACTTAGTATCTGAGTGAAGTAGTATTTTCCTTAAATTCTCAGTCTCTAATCTATTATGGCTTTGAGTATACACATAGGGTCCCCAAAGCCCCAGTTTAATCAGTAAACTGTCTTACTGAATTTTGACCTCATCAAAGAATGAAGCTTCAAGTTGCTTAACTCAAAATAGAGCAATAGTTTATTGTTGTTGTTTTTGACTGTACTTAAAAGTATGGAAAGACTGAATTACAATATCAAAAGTCAGTAGTGTAGTGTTAGTAAGGGGCCCTGTGGGTTTGTTTGTTTGTTAATAAAAACTAGTGCTATATCTTTTTTTATTTGATCAGTATGTTTTGGGAATAATCATTTCTTACCTTTAATGTGGTGTCTTTTACTTTTCAAAATATCTTCACGTGTTATCTTATTTTGGTCCATATAGCAACTCAGATTGAAAAGTTGTTTTGTTTTTCCCCCTTTTTTGCCATGAACTCCTTCACATTTTTTCAATTTGAAGTTCATTTTTCTAGATTCTTAGGAAATGAAGTGAAAGTCACTCCGTTGTGTCCGACTCTTTGCGACCCCAAGGACTACACAGTCCGTGGAATTCTCCAGGCCAGAATACTGGCATGGGTAGCCTTTACCTTCTCCAGGGCATCTTCCCAACCCAGGAATCGAACCCAGGTCTCCTGCATTGCAGGCAGATTCTTTACCAGCTGAGCCACAATAACTATTGCTTGTGCAGTTCAGCATCCTAACAGATAGGTCCAAATTCAATTTGGTTGTAATCTAATATTTATCTTCTGTAACAGATTTATTGAAGTATAACTGACATACAGTTTATTGCACTGCACATATTTAAAATGCACAACTGATGAGTTTTGCCATATTTGTATGCATCAGTGAGCCCCTCACTGTAATTAAATATTTCCATTACCCCCAAAAGCTTCCTTGTGTCCCTTTATAGTCCTCACCTTCCTCGTGCCCTGTCCATGGCATCCACTGATCTGTTTTCTGTAACTTGATTTGTTTGCATTTTCTAGGATTTTATAAAAATGGAGGAAGTGGGGGTAGTGAACTGAACTTGTATTTCATGGTATATTTCTGAATTGACAAAAGAAACTAAAATGTGACCTTTCAGAGTGGTGCTGTTCTGGTATTGAATCTAAATGGCCTGTAATGGGATAGAAGGCCTTTGATATCTGGCTTCTTAATGAGAGCCTAATGTTTAATAAATGTTTAAATAATGTTTCCTAAACATAGCAATAGTTAACATGTATTAAAAGCCAGGTCTGTGCCAAGCAGTGTTCGAGGCACTTAACTTCTATTTATTTGCTTATTTAACCTCGTAACAATCCTGTGAGGCCAACTCTGTTACTGTCTGTATTCTACAGATGAGTAAATTGAAGCACAGTTAAGTTGCTTGTCCAAGGTCACATGGCTAAGAAGTAGTAGAGTTAGGATTCAAACCCAGACCATGTGACTTTAGAGCCATCACTGCCCCTTGGATATAACTAGAAAACTGAAGCCCTCTAGTAGCCTAGATATTGATAACAATGAAGCATTTATGTAACGGATCACATAGGCCAAGAGCCAGGGTTCCATGTTGAATTTACATTCAACTCAGACCTGACTTTGTAGTCTTTGATCACCAAAACTGAATGCCTTTAGACTGCTGTAGTTTTCCCTGAGTAACCAAGTTAATTCTTCCATGCTAGGTTTATTGTTCTTGGAAATTGATTTCCATACATTTTCATGTTTTCTGGAAGTCTTTTAAGATTTGACCTAAATTTTTGTTTCCTAGATGATCCAGACCCTGATGATGGATTTAACTATAAACAGATGATGGTTAGAGATGAGCGGAGGTTTAAAATGGCAGACAAGGATGGAGACCTGATTGCCACAAAGGAGGAATTCACAGCTTTTCTGCACCCTGAGGAGTATGACTACATGAAGGACATAGTAGTACAGGTGGGTGAGAGTGAGGATTCTCAATGGAAACTTCTCCTTTTGTTGCTTACACTCTTTCCTATGGTTTAACCATACTTGAATAGATATACATTAACACATACATACGTGTGTGTTTAATGAAGCACAGTTACTTGTCCTAAATAATTGCCTGAACTAATTCATCCAAATACTAGATCTAATTATTCTCTTCTGTCTAGGAAACAATGGAAGATATAGATAAGAATGCTGATGGTTTCATTGATCTGGAGGAGTATATTGGTAAGTCTGTTTCTAGTGTTTTTCTTAGAAGAACCTGGGAAACTTTGGAAGATATGTTCACCAATAAAAACAATCTACTCCATGGGTCAACTCTTAGCACATCATTAACTCAGACCAGCATGGGAAATAGTGGGTCATGATAAAGTGTTGAGTAGCACTGGCCAATCAAAATGTGAATGTGAGCCCCAAATGTAATTTTAACTTTTCTGTTAGCCACATCAAAAATAATGAAAAGAAACAGATGAAATTCACTTCAAAACTGTATTTTATTTAATCTAACTTTCCAAAATACTACAATTTCCACATTATCAAGGGTTTTTTTTTTTTTCTTTTTTCACACAAGTCTTCAAAAGTTTTACACTGTAGCACATCTCAGTTTGGACTAGCCACGTTTTTTTTCCTCATAGCCTGTGGCTACACAGTATGGGACTAGCTACGTTTCCTTTCCTCAGCAGCCAGTGGCTGCTGTAGTGGACTGCACTAAAATAGCGCATCCCAGCTGCCCTGTGGAATTGGCACTGAGGAGTTGTAGGGGACCTAGGCTGGTATTAGGCAACTAGGGAACAGAACAAAAGAGACCCTTGGGTGAGTAAGCAACCAGGAGTTGATGATTCCTCTTCGTCTTTCCTTTTCTCTGTATTCTATTCGTAGTTTCTGTAGAGGTTTTCTAATTTGTTTCCTTTTGTCCTTTTTTTTTTTTTGGCCATGCCATGCAGTTTGTGGGATCTTAGTTCCCCAACCAGGGATCAAACCCCACCCTTGGCAGTGAAAATGTGGAGTCCTAACCACCGGACTGCCAGGGAATTCCGAGTTGTTTACTTTAGATGCTGTACCTTCAAGGCAGTTTCTCTCAAGTACAGCTTTTTTCTTTTTTTTCTGCTATGCCGCTGCTGGCGTGTGGAATCTTAGTTCCCCAATCAGGGATTGAACCTGCATCCACAGTATGGAATCTGAACCACTGGACCACCAGGGAAGTCCCTAAACATTGCTTTAAAAAAAAGGAGCTGCCTCTTACCAAGTAGTTGACCAAATTGTTTCACAGTTCATGTGATAGAAAGTAGCATAAGACAATGCCCATCATTTTAAGAGATACATTGTAAAGTATATTTAGGCATTGACTGTAGACAGTTTGACTGTTTTACGTTTACAGACACTTTTACATCTCAGATTTTCCTGAGGATTTACAACCACATCTTTCTAAAACTAGTGGTCAGGTTAATTAACTGCCTTGTAGTGAAATGGAACGCAGGGAACAGGTGTCTTACGAAAGTTGGTCTTTACCTTTCTTGACACTAGTCATCTCCCTTTGTTTCTGCATTTTAAAAAATACTTATGGCTGCGCTGAGTCCTCACTGCTGCACGCAGGCCCTCTCTAGTTGCAGTGCCTGGGCTTCTCACTGTGGTGACCTCTCCTCCCACTGCAGAGCGCGGGCTCTAGGCAAGTGGGCTGCAGCAGTTCGGCTCTCAGGCTTAGTTCCCCCGTAGTAGCACATGGGATCTTCCTGGACCAGGGGCCAAACCCGTGTCCCCTGCATTGGTAGATGGACTCCTAACCACTGGACCACCTGAAAATCCCAGTTTCTGCCTTTTTTTAAAACAGTTCTCTTTGCTCATATCATTCAAGACCAATAGCTTGAAATATTCTTTTTGCAAGATCATCAGGAAAATGCCTTACTTCATAATATCTCTCCAACCTAAAATACCCTTATAACTTCCTGTGAGATTCCAAACTAATGAGTGAGGAAGAAAGGTCAGATCAGATTTGCATGGGGCAGGCTTTGAGAGAAGACACACCCACCTTATGTATGGATGTCTGTTCGTACAGGTGATATGTACAGCCATGATGGAAATGCTGATGAGCCAGAGTGGGTCAAGACGGAGAGAGAACAGTTTGTTGAGTTTCGAGATAAGAACCGTGATGGAAAGATGGATAAGGAAGAGACCAAAGACTGGATTCTCCCCTCAGATTATGACCATGCTGAGGCAGAAGCCAGGCACCTGGTCTATGAATCAGACCAAAACAAGGTAAGCCTGACTAGGCCCAAGCAATCTAGCAGTGGTCCAAGTCTGTCTCTAGGAGATTGCCTAAAAAATTCCTATTAATGTACATAGAGCATCTAAGGTTTTAATTAGTCCAAGTCTGCTATGGAGCTAAAGTTGGCGACTGAAACTTACAGGGCAGCACTGGCTCTATGCTCTCTCGTTTTAGAAATCCCTTTGCCCAATGTTCTTAGCATTGGAGGAATTTAGGCCTCAGCAAGAGCCTCTGGGTATAGCCTGTGCCCAGTGTGCCTCATCCACTATCTTTGGAACCCCAAGAAATTTTCTTTGCCTTTTTGTTGTTATTTCCTTTGTTCTTTTACCTTTTACAGTCTCACTTTGCCTACTCAAAGCTGATTATTTCCTTCTTAAATCAAGTATGCTTGTTGTAGCTTATAAATCAGCTTTTCTCTATTATAATTCAGTTCAGTCGCTTAGTTGTGTCTGACTCTTTGCAACCCCATGGACTGCAGCACGCCAGGCTTCCCTGTCCATCATCAACTCCCAGAGCTTGCTCAAACTCATGTCCATTGAGTCAGTGATGCCATCCAACCATCTCATCCTCTGTCGTCTCCTTCTCCTCCTGCCTTCAGTCTTTCCCAACATCAGGGTCTTTTCCAGTGAGTCAAATCTTCACATCAGGTGGTCAAAGTATTGGAGCTTCAGCATCAGTCCTTGACCAATTATCTCGGAAGGCATTTGGTTCATTGAAACAGTGGTGTTACTACTGAGCCCTGTCACCTTTTTCAGAGAACATTGTCCTTAGAGCAGACTGAAAATCAGTCTAAAGATGGGTTTTAGAATTCTCAATGTTCTTTTATTTAGATTAATCTTTGGTTTTTATGTAGTTTCTTATCGATGAGCCTTTTTAAGGGTCAGTCTGTTTTGAGTTCTTGCTCAGTCTCTTCAGTAGCCAGGTGCTGAGACATGAGGAAAGGAAACTCATAGTCATCCCTTGGGAATCTGCCCTAGCTAATTCTTGAGATAAGATCTGGACCTCCATTAGGGGTTCTGTCTGGAATCTGATTGGTAGCTAGCGCATTTTGGTGGAGATGGCAGTGGCACCCCACTCCAGTACTCTTGCCTGGAAAATCCCATGGGCGAGGAGCCTGGTAGGCTGCCATCTATGGGGTCACACAGAGTCGGACACGACTGAAGTGACTTAGCAGCAGCAGCAGCAGGACATTTTGGAGTTGAAAACTATGCTTGATAGTAACAGATTTCATTGTCCCTATTAGACAGTGACTTGATTCACTTTGAAGTATTTTTCCTGGCTCTTGTTAAATATCTCTTACCCATATCTAGGAGGTGTCCCACATTTTGCTGAAAAGGGAGCATTTTCTCCCCAAGAAATAAACCCATACCGCTGGCATTGTCCTATTCAGCTGTATTATTTTCATCCTTTTAACCTTCTTGATAAGGAAATATATTAATTGCTCTTTTCTTCCGTGTGTGTGTGTGTTGGGGATGGGCCATGAGTACTGAGTTCACATTTAATTTAGTGGGAATTAGAATCTTAAATCTTGACAATTCTTAGATCCCCTATTATATGATAGCAGTGTTTCTAAATTTGAAATGGGAACTTATATTTCGCCTCAGTTCACTGTTCTTTCTGCTTTTAGGATGGCAAGCTTACCAAGGAGGAGATTGTTGACAAGTATGATTTATTTGTGGGCAGCCAGGCCACAGATTTTGGTGAGGCCTTAGTACGACATGATGAGTTCTGAGCTGCAGACAGAGGAACCCACATTTCTTCAAAATAATTTATTTTTACAGCTTCTGGTTTCACATGAAATTGCGCTACTGAGACTGTTATTACAAACTTTTTAAGACATGAAAAGTTATAACAGAAATGATCCCGTCCCCATTCCTCCTCCTCTCTGAGGGACAGGAGGGAAACCGTGCTTCTGAGGAACAACTCTAATTAGTACACTTGTGTTTGTAGATTTACACTTTGTATTATGTATAACATGTGTGTTTATTTTTGTATTTGTTCTCTGGTTGGGAGTATGATATGAAGGATCAACATCCTCAACTCACACTTGTAGGCAAACATTAGCCCTTCTCTCTTTCTCAACCCTTATCATGTAATTTTTTATAATTTTGACTTAAGTTTAAGCCTGAGATCAATAAGAAATGTTCAGGAGAGAGGAAAGGGAAGAAATATTCCCCACTATTTAGAAAGAGAACACTTAAACTTGCCTATTGATAAGTGTATTTCATAAGTAGTAGGGGCCGCATGTTCCATTCAGTTGCTTCATGTCCAGGTCCTAGCATTATCTGGGCAAGGACAGATCCCTGTGCTATAAGAAAGCTTGAATCGACTTTATTTCATTCATCCTTTTTTTTCCCCCCTTCCCTGTAAGACTAGCTGTTTGCTAATTTTGTCAAGCACAGCTGTGGTGGGAAAAGTTGGGGCCAGTGTCTTGAATATCAATCAAGTAGTGAGTGTGATCTCTTTACAGAGATATAAATAGAAACAGCTGGAAAACTAAAGAAAAAATCCAAGTGTTCTTAGGGCACATGCTTTTTTCTGGGTGTGCGTCTATTGAAGTGCTCAAGCCTGTCTTTATTCAATCAGTCAGTGCCCCATTCAGCTTCTATTTCCCCAGGTGTTCCAAGGAACTAATTTTGATTTCATTGCAGTCAAAATGTGCTTTTCCAATTGTGTCATTGAAAGTGCCTTTAATGAGAGAAACGGTCACTGAATGAGGATTCTCTTAAGAAACCCTAAGATAAAAAGAAAGCAGACGAATTGGACCACCTTAAATGAAAGCTTAGAACCTCCTGTTGTGGTGGGGATTTTTTTCTTCCCTTTCTCTTTTGGACAGTGGTTCAATAGCAGTATTAGTTAGGGGCTTGGTTGCAGTGTTCTTACCTTGTGGGCTGATTGCTGAAAACCACATGCTGCTGAATTTACCAGGGATCCTCATACCTCAGAATGCTAACCACTTACTACCAGGCCTGTTTCTGTGTCAGCTGAAGAGGCTGAGCTAAGGCTCAGAGATGAGGGGACTCTTTGGTTTGAGGACCGTCGCTCACCCTTCCTGCCTTAGACCCATCCCTCCCTATGTCCCCATCTCCCCGCTGCCAAAAAATGTTTATCATGGATCAACATTGTCAGTCCTTATCAAAGAGAGGAACATTGTAGAAAGAGCTGAAGAAACCACCTCTGTTCCCAACTCACCTATATTTTACGTAACAAGAAACTGCCTTTTTTTTGGTCCCTTTCATACACATGGACCTCTTTTGAGAAGAATTATGTATTCCAAGTTTTTAGCCCTCAGGTTACTAAGACAAATATATATATATATAACCTTTATTATTTCATGTATCTTTCTGGATAATACATTCAGGTGGTGCTGGGTGATTATTATAATCTGAACCTAGGTGTATCCTTTGGTCTTCCACAATCATGTTCAGGTGGGCTCCTTGGCCTGGTAAAAGGCCAGATATCACGTAACTTCACCCTGGCCTTTGCATTGAGCTCTTGAGAGTGGATACATTCTTTGAACCCCCATATAAGGAAATGGAAATTCTCTGCCTTCCAGATTCCCCATTTGAATTGTTAAGAAGACTGGGGATAATTAATAATGCCACCAACCCTTGCTTGGAGAGGGCACAGTGCAAATTGTGTGGCAGGAGAGCCTCGCAGGTCACTAGGTACAGAGAACCCAGGCCTTATGTTAAAGTCATGCACTTAGAAAGCAAATCTCCATCTGCTAAGATAGCGACTTCTGGATGCTGGGTGCTCATCAGTAAGCATTTGTACTCTAATCTCTAATGACCCTCCTGGATTTTTTTTTTTTTTTGGTTTAAATCAAGCCTGAGGCTGGTGAACAGTAGCTACACACCCACATTGTGTGTTCTGTGAATGCTAGCTGTCTTGAATTTGGATACTGGTTATTATTTTTTATAGAGTGTAAACCAAGTTTTATATTCTATAATGCAAACAGGTACCTATCTGTTTCTAAATAAAACTGTTTACATTCACTGAAGGGTGTGTATGTCCTTTGTTTTCTTAAGAAATGGAACTCTTGCTTAGAATTATGGGGTTATAAAATGTCACAGAAAATGGACCTCTCCTAGAAGGTTTACCCCACCCCAACCCAGAGAAGTTGCTACCTTTTCCCAAATTGGTTACTGAAATCTTTAGCATCCTTATACAGCCATAACCCTTCTCTGCTTCTCTTAGGCCATGTAACTGGAGAGGAGCCCAGCTGCTCATTACATAATTGTCTGATACCAAACACAGCCATTTCTGAATGTACACACATTCATCTTGATTTTTATTTCAAAAAGGCCTACATGGAGTAGGGAGACAGAATATAAGGTAAAACAGTTTTTTGAACATTTTGTATAGTTTATAAACAGTATTGAGACGTGCCAGTTCATTTTGAGAACATGAAGGGAGTTGAACTATTGACTTTAGTAAATACACAGCTTAAGACAGATAAATCGGTTTAACCAAATAAGAGACGTCGGGGCATGGGGGAGGAAGCACCTGGAATAATTCATGCTGGTGCAGGCATTTATGGGCTTGTCAAAGTGATAGCGATTACTGGCAGTGACAACATAAGAAAGTTCTTTCAAACTCATATTTAGAAGCTACTAAAGGGTTTTTTTTTTTTTTTTTAATGTCTCATTTCTAAGGTGTTTTCCTAAATTCGTTCTGATTCAAAATGTGTCATCTTTGAATGGATCCCCAGGAGGGAAAAAAAATTCCTGAAAAGGAAAATAACTGTCTGTACACTGAAAAATTAGCCATACTCCTTTACAATTGCCTTGTACATAGAAATCCGTTTTCCAAACGCTGTAAATTGTGCCACTTAAGAGTAGAAGCTGATGACTGTGGCAGTGGCCCTTGAGGTGGTCTGAAGAAGACCCAGCTGGAGCAGTTACTTTGTAGGTAGGAAGGAAATAGTAGGAAAATGGAAAACTGACCCCTCAAGTTGCTATCACTCCCCTTCCCATTTTCTATGTTGATAGTGGTTTGGTTTTTGACAGAGAAAGTAGAAATGTCCTCAAATGTAAAGTCCTCACTGCACACAGGCCAGTATGGCTCCTTAGTTGGGGCCAACTTGGCTAGAAGAGACAGTAGACACTTCGGTTTTCTGGGAGCTAGACAGCTCAGACTCATCTGTCATGGGTTTTCCACACACCATCTCCATGATGCAAGCTCGGAACTAGAGGGAAAGAGCACAGATAGTCTCCTTGGCAGACCAGTACAGAGGAGGTAACATCAGGAAGCATGCGAGAAAAAAGATCTTTGTATCCCCATAGCCTTATACATGGGATCTCCTCGAGCAGTATTGATATGTCTTCTCAATCCTGAGAGCTGGCTAGTCCAGGCTAACTCTACTCACTCCTGGATCTACAATAATAATCTCTACACGTTCTGGCTAACCCTGAGGCCTCACTGTTGGGAAACCTCACAAAGCACCCCGTCCCAGGAAAGTGAAGTGAAAGTCGCTCAGTTGTGTCTGACCCTTTGCAACCCCATGGACTATACAGGCCATGAAATTCTCCAGGCCAGAATTACTGGAGTGGGTAGCCTTTCCCTTCTCCAGGGGATCTTCCCAACCCAGGGATTGAACCCAGGTCTCCCGCATTGCAGGCAGATTCTTTACCAGCTGAGCCACAAGAAGCCCAGGAATACTGGAGTGGGTAGCCAGGAGAGCACTGTCAAAAGTGACCCCACTGTACCCCCACCCACCCACCATTACTAGAAAGTGCTCCCAACTAGGAAAGGACTGCCAGTTCTGTTAATACTCAGGAGCTTCCTCATTAGTTTTTAATCCACTTCTGGAACTGAGGAAACAAAATCTCAAAGCAGAGTGTTTGGCTCTATAAGACAGGAACCCTCCTTGATTTGTCTGAGTTTGGGTTATTAGCTTCAATTCAGGATTTGGGGTAGGCAGAGCAACTAAACCCACGTGCCACAACCACTGAAGCCCGAGCCTAGAACCCGTGCTCCACAACAAGAGAAGTGACAGCAGTGAGAAGCCCCCTGCTCACCACGACTAGAGAAAGCCTGTGGGCAGCAACAAAGACCCAGCACAGCCCCAGATTTGTTTAAAAAGAGAACAACTTTACCTGCTTATTCATGAAGCAGTAGATGATGGGATTGTAGACACAAGCACTCTTGGAGAAGAAGGCAGGAATGGTGACAAGCCGTAAGTCCACCCCATGGTTACGGTTGTTGACTATATACATGGCCAGGGCAGCGTAGGGTGTGTAACAGAGACAAAAGGATCCCACCATGACCACCACCATGTGGCTCACCTCCCGCTCAGCCTTCTGGGTCGAAGCTGACTCCTGCTGCTGAGCCGCAACCTGGAAAGAGCGCAGAAAACATCACGCCTTCTGCTCCCTGGCCCTGAACCCCCAAGTCTCTGGACGTTTTTCAACAAGGGGGCCATCTGCTCTAATTGTCTCTCTGCCGTCCCACCTTCTGACCTAGTTCCTCTGTTCCCCTTTCATTGAGGAAGGCAAGATGGAGCCAGCTCTCTTTCCAGTCCGTGATACTGGATGGAATCACAGGCATCTCTCGATACATCTGAGCTGGGATGACTCCACCTCACTCTTCATCTCCTCATCTCCCTGTCCCTGCTTCCTGCACTGCTTTTTGATACCCCTCACCCTGGCTGTGGACATTTCCGGGTGTTTTGTGTTCTAGAGCACATACCCACTCTTCCCTCTCATCTAGAGCCCTGTGACCCCTCCTCCCTGACCCTCACAAAAGCCACTCACAGCTCTGAGGGCCCCCAGCAGCTGAGAGTAGGAGAAGCAGATGAGGGAGAGAGGCACAATGTAGCAGAAGATGAAGAGGAACCAGGTATAGTACTCGCTGTAATATTTGGTGCCCACGGTGTACCAGTCAGGACCACAGGAACACTGCAGGCCCTCAGGGACGAATCTGCAAGGGACCAAGCACTTGTTCACCGTGAGGCTCACAGCAAGAATTGGTAGAGTAGGAGCTGAGATTCCTGGGCTGTGTTCTCTGCTTAGAACCCAGAGTTATGTCAGGCAGAGGGTACTTTCTGTCCTCACTAGCCAACCTTTAGCAATTCCAACCACAGAGTAAACCTTAGCACTTGTCTCCCACAGCCCTTTCCCTTCTCTATTCCTCCAGCTCTTTAAAAATTAGAGATCAATGACCATACCCCACTCTTCCCACCCTGAGAACCTGAGCTTCTAGCTAAGTCAGCATAACTGCCCTGCACTCTCACCGGCTCCAGCCAAAGAAGGGTGGGATGGAGACACCAATACCGATGGTCCAGGTGGCCACGACCACCATCAGGGCATGCTTGGAGCTGAAGCGGAAGTTGCCGAAGGGTTTACAGATGATGATGTAGCGCTCAAAGGCCAAGAAGGCCAGTGACCAGCCTGTCACCAGACCTGTGATGAAATGGGCGGATAATGGGGTAAACAACTCCACTCATCCTAGCAGGCAGAGTGGAATACAGGTGGTGTGGAGAAAGCACAGAGAGGAAGGGTTGGACTGGAGAGTGAAATAGAGTTTGGGACTTGCTCAGACCTCTGGGTGGCTCTCTACCTCAGCATTCAAAAGAACACCAAACTTCTACCCCCCGGACTCCTCTTTAGGGGTCCACTCTAACCCAACAGACTGGCCCCTGGCTCCCATCCTGAAGCAGGATCCTTCCCATCTCTCCAGCTCCCTTCGCCTGCAGTACCTGCTGTACAGCCCAGGAAGGCCTCCAGGGCACAGACATGGCGGCCGAAGACGAAGTACCCATAACAACTGGTGATGAAGACGATGAAGACAGAGAAGATGCAGTAGATGAAGCCCCCCAGAGACACGTTGACCAGAATATAGTTGAGCGGCTGCCGCAACTTTCTGTAGCGCAGTGTGGCCACCAGCACCGTGGCATTGAGTGGCGTCCCTACAAAGAAGACAAAACCCATGAAGACTGCCTGGAGGTGGAAGGCCCAGACAGGCGCAAGGTGGTACTGAGGTCCATCCCACGGCCCCACCAAGGAGATGTTCTTGAACAGAAGAAACTCCTCCTCCTCTGACATCTTGCTCATGGGATGTCCCCCACCCCCTCTGATTCCTCTTATAGATCATCCTCCCCCATCACTTCTCCCCCACCTGCCAAAGACCCTCTCCTCCAAAGCCACTTTGGGGCTCCCTGAAAGATCAGTACTGATCCTAAGCCTCCTAAGGACAAAGTTTGAGATTAGAGACCCCAAACCCCCACCTAAACCTTTTGTGGCCCCAAAGCCGATTGTGTGTTCTTCAGAGGATAAAAGATTGGGCTCACAGAATCCAGATATGCGATGCTGCGGGCTGGAATAAATAAGGGTGGACTCAGTAGGGAGATGCTGACCCATATTTAATGAAGACCCTTCCACCACTCTTTTTCCCTTTGAGTGGAACTGTTGAAGGCAAGCCTCTTCGTTTCGCTTCAGGCACCACTACATCCATGTAGGTGTTTACACACCATCTGCCCCATTGTGGTAGGTGCCCCCTAAGTCTCCCTCTCCAGGGGTCTTGGGCTCAGCCAGCCTCAGGCTGCAGGAAAGGGTAAGGGATAGACAGAGTTCTTGAACAGCCTTCATGGAACAGTCCAGGGGCAACTCGACAATGCCTAGAGGTCTAAGGCATCCCAGGCTGCCAGTTTCTTCATGGCGAGTCTCCCCAGAGATGGAATCTTTCCTGCTCAGAACTCCCCCAGCCAGGTCCAGGTTGGTGTGCTGTGGTCCCTCTCACACCACGTTCACACCTGCCCCTGCCGTTAACTCAGCAGTGCCTCAGCGGCCAGACTTCCTCCTCTCTGCCCATCCCAGACCTGCCCAGCTCTTAGCCTGATTTTCTGAGAAGCCCACCCCAGTGACCCCAGCTCCACTCTAAACTCTGCGTGGGGACGTCCCTGGTGGTCCAGTGGTTGAGACTCCACACTTCCGCTGCAGGGGGCACCCACGGGTTTGATCCCTGGTTGGGAAACTAAGATCCTGCATGCCACATGGAGTGGCCAAAATAAATAAAATACTTAAAGCTCTGCTTGCACTTATACTCAACACTACACTTCAGCCTTTATGAGTGTATCTTCTTCCAAACCTCAGTAGACTATAGATATATAGATAAGTTAAAAGTGAAAGGATGGTCCGGTAATGGCGGTCATTTGGATCAGATGAATCCCATCAGAGATAAAAGTTATAAACTCTGGACAAAATATGAAAAAAAAAACTATTTGAAAGCACTATAAAGTATCCTCAAAACAGGCAGAAAATAAAGGGGACTCAACCCTTGAATGAAAGGAACCACCTACCATCTACATGCAAATGGATTTTCCCTAAGGACAACCCCCATCTAAAGGGCAATGACCAGCTAGGACTCCTCAAGCAAAGTCCAGCCTTTATTGACTTGGAGAGTCACAAGACAGAGCCTGGGACTCCAGAGCAGCTGGAAATTGAAGGTGGGTTTCTGAGAATGAAGGAAGCCATGAAAGGAGAAGCCTTCAAATCTGCGTATAAACTCCCCTCAGATCCTAAGACGACTGCTGAGCTATGCTGGAGGAATCTGAGGAGCCTAGCAAAAGGCAAGAGCTGGAGGTCTGAAAGCTCAGCAGAGATATGGGCTGCTACCTACTGCAGGAGACAAAGCGTTTATGTTTGATTCCTTCCAAGTTAGACAAGTTAAGCAAGGACTTCAGCTTCTCCAGAAACTGAGACTCTTGAAACTCCCAGAAAACCACACTTTAGGACAAAAATCTGTCCCTTGAATCCTGAACTAGAAATACTAGATGGAGACATGTCAGCCATTTCTGAAAGGCTGACATTTCCAGGCACACAGGGACACGTGTGCATGAGCACACACACACGCTGCACACAGACACTCACCCACAGGTAGGATTCCTCGCAGAGGTTCCTGGTGAAAGCCAGCTAACTGTCCAGGAATTGCAAGGCCAGTTGGTCCCCACTAGATTGCCTGAGTTGGCATATTCTGTGCCCTGGGCCCTTAAGACCAGGGCCAGAGGCCCCCCTGAAGGCAGTGTTCTAAGTGCCCATCCCTGGGCAGGGCACGCAGCGATGTGTCAGCCTGGGCTGAGTGGACTTAGTCCACCTCAGCTGTCAGCAGGGCTCTGCTGAGGTACCCACCTCTGCAATTGGTTCTGACAGGAGCCCGTGAGGGCAGCCCCTGGGCTTGGGCTGTCAGTCCAACCGTTATGGGTAAGAGAGGCCTCTTACTCCCACTCCTCAGGCCAAGTGGCTGCATCTTTAGCCTCTCCCTCTATTGTCCTGACAACTTCCCAGACAGTGTCTTCCTCTCTATTCCACCCCACATCAGAAGAAGGGGCAATGGGCCCCAGCTGAGGACAATGCAGCCACAGTTAAAAGGAGGCAGATGCCCCTGTGGGGCTCAGGCCAACCGAGCCTTGCTCAAGCATAGAGTCTCACTGGCAAGGGATAAAAAATTTCCAGTCATTGAAGCCATGGAGTAGGAGGAGGGGAGATTTTAAGGAGAGGACAACTGGTAGAGGAGAAGGGTAATGATATAAAAACTGGAGACATTTTAGGTATGGTGGACCCTCTGCTTCGGCAAGGGTCAACCAAAATATTTAAAAATTCCAGAAAATTCCAAATACCAAAACTTAAAATTGCCTTATGCAGGCAACTATTCACATAGCATTCACATTGTATTTATAACTATTTACAAGGTATTATAAGTATTAGGTATTGTCAGTAGTCTAGAGATAATTTCAAGTATCCAAGAGATGTGTGAGATTATATGCAAGCACTAAGCTATTTTATATAAGGGACTTGAACATCAGAGGATTTGGGTGTCTGCTGGGGGTCCTTACCAATCCCCCTGTGTATTTAAAGGGCAACTGTATATTTAATATATAATACTGTGCCCTTTTCAGATTTAGAGTTATTTTATTAATTTAGGAACATGACAATACACTGAGGCTTTACAGAATATCACATCAGGTGCATTTAGACCAGGGTTTTCTCAGCCTCAGCACTACCACTGCACTGGATGATCTGGGGGGACCGGGATGGAGGGTGGTTGTCTTGGGCAATGGAAGATGTTTAACAGCATCCCTGGCCTCTGGATGATGAGAGCACCACTGTCACCCCCGTGATAATAACCAGTCATGTCTCCAGACACAAATGGCCCCCCGAGAGGCAAAATTGCCCGCTGCTCTTCTCCCCTCCAATTGAGAACCGGTGATTTCAAGTTGAACTTATAAATGCCCAGAATCAAATGGAAAAGAATTAAGAGAAGTTATGTTTTTCTAGGACTTCTAATTATCCAGAGAAAAAAAAAAGAAAGAAAGCCCTAGTGAAAGAGGAGATTTTCTGATTTGTTTCAGGGTTTTTATCCCCCTATTGTCCTTAGTAGTGTATTCATATATACTCCCACCTTTTCCAGAGATAGTTTAAGGAAGGCTTACAGAACTATATAGGGTAAATGAGAAATTATTAATCAAATGTGAAAGCAAAAAAAAAAAGACAGAGAGAGAGAGAAACAACAGAAGCAAGTTCAGGGGCGAGAGTGAAATACAGCTACTCCGGGAGCTCGCTATTGATGGACCACATGTTCGTGCTTCCCCAGGGGCCCCATTTACAAAATTCAATGTCCAGAAAGCAAACACAAACTAACCATTCTTCGGATTATGAGAGGCAAAGAGGGGGGTTCACAGAGGAGACATCGGTGTGATATAATAAACAAGGTCCTTAACAACATTCCTGAGTAGCACAACCACCAGCTTCACTGGCCCGGGTCTGCTGCTGACTAGCACCTTCAGTATAGGCTCCACACAAGGCATGATTCAGAACAGGACATAAACCAGAACCATTCCCCAGGGGGCCAAATACCAGCTCTGCCAGGCTGCTCTGATCCACAAGACATTTCAACTCTCTGGAGGCTTGAATCATTGCTTCTCTCCACTTAGTGTTTTATCGTTTAATTCCTGTTTCGAGTGGATTGTATATGCCCGGGGCTCAAAATTCAAAAAGTACAAAAGAATATACAGTGAACATACATTTCTTTCCCACGCAGGCTCCCAATTGCCCTCTCCAGAAGCAACCAGCGTTTGCTTTTTGCTGTGTTTTTCCTGCATAGGAGGTGACAACAAGCTTGAAATGATGTGTTGTGACAACGTTGTCTGTTAAATACTGACCGGTCACTCTCCAAAGAAGTGGTGAGATAAGGGAAAGGTTCATACATGCTCTTTTGAAAATGAGAAATCATCCAAGGTTTACTTGAACAAATGCCATCCTCATATCTGGGAGGAAAGGACAGAAACCACCCCCATCCCCTATCCCCACCCCGAGGCAGAGTCATGACTCTCCCTAGAGAATTTCATCTGCTGGCCTTGAAATGCAGAGACAAATGAGTCACCGAGGGCCTGAACTCCTACTGCTTAGAGCCAGGCCATAGTCACTTTGGAAATCAACGCACGGTAGATGCCAACGGATTGCCACCAGGAAAGCGATCCTCTCCCTGACCCCACCATCTTGGAGGCATTTGGAAGTGTGTGGATGGGGAAAGGATGTCTTATGGCTCTTGGCAAAGAAGCTAAAACTGCTAAAACACATTTCATGCCCAGTCGTGTTTGACTCTGTGTGACACTATAGACTGTAGCCTGCCAGGCTCCTCTGTCCATGGGATTTCCCAGGCAAGAATTCTAGAGTGGGTTGCCATTCCCATTCTTCAGGGGATGAGAATACCTTCCTGATCCAGATATTGAACCCAGATCCCCCACATTGTGGGCAGATTCTATACCATCTGAGGGCCACCAGGGAAGCCTCAAGAATACTGGAGTGGATAGCTATTCAAGAATACTAGAGTGGGTAGCTGTTATTTCAAATCCTGAAAGATGATGCTGTGAAAGTGCTGCACTCAATATGCCAGCAAATTTGGAAAACTCAGCAATGGCCGCAGGACTGGAAAAGGTCAGTTTTCATTCCAATGCCAAAGAAAGGCAATGCCAAAGAGTGCTCAAACTACCGCACAATTGCACTCATCTCACACGCTAGTAAAGTAATGCTCAAAATTCTCCACGCCAGGCTTCAGCAATATGTGAACCGTGAACTTCCTGATGTTCAAGCTGGTTTTAGAAAAGGCAGAGGAACCAGACATCAAATTGCCAACATCTGCTGGATCATGGAAAAAGCAAGAGAGTTCCAGAAAAGCATCTATTTCTGCTTTATTGAGTATGCCAAAGCCTTTGACTGTGTGGATCACAATAAACTGTGGAAAATTCTGAAAGAGATGGAAATACCAGACCACCTGATCTGCCTCTTGAGAAATCTGTGTGCAGGTCAGGAAGCAACAGTTAGAACTGGACATGGAACAACAGACTGGTTCCAAATAGGAAAAGGAGTTCGTCAAGGCTGTATATTGTCACCCTGTTTATTTAACTTATATGCAGAGTACATCATGAGAAACGCTGGACTGGAAGAGTGTCTTATGGCTCTGGGCAAAGAAGGGTTTACTGGTATTGACTAGGCAGGACACTGCTCAAGACCGCCCACACTGAGAAGGATCTGGCCTCAAACTCCATCACCTCCCCCAGAGAGAAGCCCGGGCTGGGACCCAACCCCAGTCTCAGCCCTGAAACATTCTCCACAAAGTCCCCCTGGAGCCCTTACTAGGAGCCACCTCACTCCCTGGCACACCCAGCGAGAGAAACAATTAGGGAATGCATACTGAGGTAATGGAATGACGCGTTGAGTGGCTTTTATTTATAAGCCAGTTTGAAGCTGGGGAACAATTACCCAAAAAAGTCCCTTTGGTTTGAGAATAGATGAGCTGTTGATTTTCTCTCTGGCCATGACTAGTTAGCTGAGTCAGTCATCTGGTCCAGACACTCCTGGATGGAGATAATAAAACTTGATCCCCTGAGTACAAAGGAATGTTGGCCAATCTGTTCTCTAAAGTGAGAACCATTCTTCCTCCTATCCAAGAGAAGAGGGTGGTTTATTAGGAAGCCTATTTTTATGTGGACGGTGGAGAGGGTTTCTTCAGGCTTATGGTTTTTACCAAGTGAGTATCTGTTGCCCCTGGTGGGTTTTTTTGTGTACACCCCTGACTTTCTTTCTTCATTCTTGCACTCATTTATTCCACAGTCATTTGCTGAGAGATATCTGCAGCAGCAACTGTGCTGTGAGGGTGAGATGAGATTAATCTGATAGAGTGCTTACCAAAGGCCAGGCACACAGAAGTGCTTGGGAGTCATTTGTTTTGTCAGCAGTATTGCCAAGTGCCAGATGCCAGCCTAGATCCAGAGATCAATAAGATAGATCTCTGTTCCCCCAGAAGCTCCCAGCCTCCTAGGGGGCAGCCCCACCCCTGGAAGCAAGCAAGCGTCCTGGGATGTGATGGGTGTGGTGCCGTGCCGGAGCCTCCTGGGTCTCCTACAAGGCCCCAGTTTCTAGAGGGGTGACCTCCTCCCTCTCTCTCATTTGGGGAACCCCATCTTGAAGAACCCCACCCTGGCCACCCTTAGCTGATTGGCCAGCTCGTCCCTGCAGCCTCCCTGGATGGGATGAACAGGGCAGGCCAGGGTGAGGGAGGAAATGTGTGTATTTACAGAATGTATTCCCATTTTTGGTTTTCTAGAAAGTCTGGGTAGCATGTGTACTGTGTTTAAAACAGGCTTTGGATTCAGATAAATGTGATCCTTGTAAGCTGAGTTTTGCCAAGTTTCATTTTCTTACAGTGGGGTGACAGCTATTTCACAAGGCTGCCATGAAGTTAAGAAAGAGCTGTAAAGCACAGATCACACCGCTCACCCTACCGTAAGCATTAAGTGGCAGCTCTCCTAGCGTGTATTTTTTTCCCTGCTCTCAGATTACATCATTATAACTCCTTTCCTTTTCCAGCACTTTACAGTTTGCAGCATACTTTCTTTCTTTTTTAAGTCTATTGAATTTGTTACAATTATTGTTTCTGTTTTATGTTTTGGCTTTTTGGCTACAAGACATGCAGGATCTTAGTTCCCTGACCAGGGATCAAACCCAACCCTCTGCACTGGAAGTGGGAGTCTTAACCCCTGGGCCACCAGGGAAGTCCCTGTAGAGTGCTTTCACTTATGTTTTCTCACCTGATCCTCAAATGACCCTGTGAGACAGGGCAAGTGTTCCTTCCCCAACTGACAGATGAAGAAACTGAGTCATTTAGCAACTATCACCTAATCAAGGGTGATCGAGGACAGGTTTCTCAGTCCCCATCTAGGAGACTGATGAGTTTGGAGGATTTTTTCTGGTGGTCTAATCATGAGATAAGAAAGAAGAATGGTTCATTCTGGGTGCGGGAGACATCAAACTGGCTCCCCTCAGCCCTGGGCTTCTCACAAGGGCAGCTGGGGGAGCCTGGCCCCTTCTCTGCCCTTCCCCAGCAGCACCACATGAACTCCACTTGGCAGCCTGGGGGAGAGCTGGATGGTCACAGGGAAGATGGAACAGTCCCTGCAGTGGGCTGGGGAAGAGCAGAGAGCGCTGAGAGGTGAGGCCTGCTGGAGTGGAGCCGGCCTGGGCTGGGAGCCAGCCTGGACGAAGAAACTCTTGCAGGAACCACAGACTGTGGCTGCTGCTGAGGTGGCAGAGAAGGCACATCTGGCAAGGGATAACCATCAGTGGCTCGTTGGTCTAGGGGTATGATTCTCGCTTAGGGTGCGAGAGGTCCCGGGTTCAAATCCCGGACGAGCCCTATTTTTCCTGGATTTTTCTTTTTTTCCATTCCCTTTTCTCCACCACACACACAAGTACACACTGCCTGCCTTTTCTAAAGTTAGAAGCAGAGATGATGCAGTGGTGAATGAATAAAGGACTCAGGACAAGCTGCCAGTCAATTTCCCCACTAGCCATGTCCTGTAGATAGCCCATTATTCCCACTGAGGCTCCAGGTGGGAGCCTGAGAAGATTATAGAGCCAAAATGTTGCCTTGTGTCAGGCAGAAAGCCTCTCAGCCTCAGAGAAAGAGCAGGGAGTCAGGACTGAGGAGTGGGTCTGAGTTGGAGGTCAAGAAAAGGCAAACCCACCATGCAAAATCCAAGCTATAAAATACACTGGCTTCAAAGTCCAAAAGCTAGGATCAAAGTTACAATTTGGAGTCTCAGCTTTCCTCTTGGTAAAATGGGAACAATAATATTCATTTCTCAAAGTTGGGAGGATTAAATCAGAAACTGTATGTGAAAGCCCTTTGCAAACTATAATGTACCTTACCGACAGGGATTATTAGGAATACTACTAAAGGTAAAGAGAATCTAGAAAGGAAATTCTGACAACGTGACAGACTGAACTAACGTAGCTCTCCCTTCACCTAGTGTCCCTAAAACACACACAGAAATATTGCATAAAACAGAATTTAAAAACTAAAGTATGAACAATTGCAAAATTGACTTTGAAATTTCCAGATATCAGAATTTAATAAGGAATACAAGGGACTTCCCTGGCAATCCAGTGGTTAAGATTCTGCTTCTAATTCTGCTTCTAATCCCTGGTCAGAGAACTAAGATCCCATATACTTCACTGTGTGGCCAAAAAGTGAAAGAAAAGAAAAAAGGAATACAAAACAAAGAAGGGAGAGGGGAAGAAGGAAAAGAGCTATCACAGGAGCCCATGGTTTATTTCAGACACAGATAACAGATATATTGCTTTCAGTTCTAGGCTATGTCCCCTCAGCCCAGCAGACACAAAGGGCCGGGACTGAGCCTTCTACATTAAAGTTTAGAACATCGAAGATCTACCTTATCCATGGCAGGAAGACTAAAAATGGCACACTCTAGTTCAAGGAAGCAGAGGAAAAAGGGGGAGAAATATAAGTCAGCTCTGAGAAACTGAAGTCCAAGCCTGAGAAGATGCTTGTGTTGCCTCTGGGTTTATCTGCATGATGCTGAATCCTCAAGCCAAGAAATTCAATATAAATTGGTTTAGGAAAATCCCTAGGAATACCACAGGACTCCCTGGGAATACCACAGGAATCCCTAGGAATACCACACAGCCACAGAAAGCAGGAAAGAGCTCTCCAAGCATGTTTCATAACCCAAGGTATATCTCACTAAATAAATGGAAATCTCACTAAAAAGTGACAAGTCAAAAACACCTACTGAAAAAGAATTCATAAGAAAATATTAAAAGCTAGACAAGAAAGCAATCCATCATAAGGAAGAATTGGCAGACACAGCAGACAGGACAATTAACACACTAAGAACGGTGCATAATAGAAAAATATGACAAGCAGTGTATAAGTTTTCTTAAAAGTGTTAAAGATGAAAGACAAGAAAATAAACAATAATGAAAATATTGCACTATGAAGAAAAGCAGCTCATTGAGGGAAAAAAAACAAAACTTTAGGAAATGAAAGATACACCACTAAAGACTCAATGCATTAAACAGTAGACTTGACCCAGCTGGAAAGAGAATTGATGAACTGGAAGATGAGGCTGACGAAAGTGTTCAAAATAAGGGGGGAAAGGGGAGAGTAATGAGATACAAGATATGAAAGAATAGTTAAAAGACATGAGGAAAAGAACACTATATATATATATGTGTGTGTGTATATATATATACACATATATATTATATACTCATAGACTTTTGGGCTTCTCTGATAGCTCAGTTAGTAAAGAATCTGCCTGCAATGCAGGAGACCCCAGTTTGATTCTTGGGTCAGGAAGATGCGCTGAAGAAAGGATAGGCTATCCACTCCAGTATTTCTGGACTTCCTTGGTGGCTCAACTGGTAAAGAATCTGCCTACAATGTGGGAGACCTGGGTTTGATCCCTTAGTTGGGGAGATCCTCTGGAGAAGGGAAAGGCTACCCGCTCCAGTATTCTGGCCTGGAGAATTCCATGGACTATACAGTTCATGGGGTCACAAAGAGTAGGATATGACTGAGCAACTTTCACTTTCACTTTCAAAGACTTGCACTGAAATGCCACCAAAGGATATTTGTGTTTTGAAATAAAAGATCTTTTAACACAAAGACTGAGAATGTTTGCCACTCAGAGACTTCTGAAATGCCACCAAAGGATATACTTCATAAGAAGGAAACTGAAATAAAAAGAAAGGCATGAAATTCAAGAAGGAATGATGAGCAAAGAGATTTATAAATATGTTCGTTAATCTAAACAAGCACTGAAAGCCACTGCTGGTAGAATGTAAATTGGTCCTGCTGCTTCATAGAACAATTTGGCAATACTTTGTAAAGTTTAAGGTGCATGTATCCTATGATCCACAAATTCTACTTCTAGGTATCTACCTTAGAGAAGTGCTTACATATATGCCAAAGAGGCACACACAGCACTATTGATCACAGCATTGCTTATGATCTGGAATACTGAAAATGTCTTAAATGCCCACTAGCAGAGGAATGGATAAATAAATTGTGGTATATTCAAACCATGAAACAGTATTCAGCAGTTAAAATTTATGAAGTGGCACTATATGAAACAGCATGAATGTTTGCATTTAAAAAAGAATATATTTGAATCAGTTCTAATGAGGTGGATGAAACTAGAGCCTATTATACAGAGTGAAGTAAGCCAGAAAGAAAAACACCAATACAGTATACTAACACATTATGTGGAATTTAGAAAGAAGGTAACGATAACTCTGAATGCGAGACAGCAAAAGAGACACAGATGTAGTGAACAGTCTTTTGGACTCTGTGGGAGAGGATGAGGGTGGGATGATTTGGGAGAATGGCATTGAAACATGTATAATATCATATATGAAACGAATCGCCAGTCCAGGTTCGATGCATGATACAGGGTGCTCAGGTCTGGTGCACTGGGATGACCCAGAGGAATGGGATGGGGAGGGAGGATGGAGGGGGGTTCAGGATGGGGAACACATGTACACTCATGGTGGATTCAAGTCAATGTATGGCAAAACTAATACAATATTGTAAAGTAAAATAAATAAATTAATTAAATTAAAAAAATAAATATATTTTTAAAACACGCAAACCAGTATTGTCTATTGTTTGTTGTTGTTCAGTCATTAAGTCATGTCTGACTCTTTGTGACCCCCATAAACTACAGCATGCCAGGCTTTCCTGTTCTTCACTATCTCCTGGAGTTTGCTCAAACTCATTTCCATTGAGTTAGTGATGCCATCCAACCATCTCATCCTCTGTTGCCCCCTTCTCCTCTTGCTCTCAATCTTTCCCAGCATCAGGGTCTTTTCAAATGAGTCAGTTCTTCGCTCAAGTCCCGAAGTATTGAAGCTTCAGCATGAGTCCTTCCAATGAACACCCAGGACTGATCTCCTTTAGGATTGACTGGTTGGATCTCCTTGTTGTCCAAGGAACTCTCAAGAGTCTTCTCAAACACCACAGTTCAAAAGCAACAATTCTTCAGCGCTCAGCTTTCTTTATAGTCCAACTCTCACACCCATACATGACTACTGGAAAATTCATAGCTTTGATTAGATGGACCTTTGTCGGCAAAGTGATATCTCTACTTTTTAATATACTGTCTAGATTTGTCATTGGAGAAGGCAATGGCGACCCACTCCAGTACTCTTGCCTGGAAAATCCCATGGTCGGAGGAGCCTTGTAGGCTGCCGTCTATGGGGTTGCACAGAGTCGGACACGACTGCAGCAGCAGCAGATTTGTCATAGATATTCTTCCAAGGAGCAAGTGTCTTTTAATTTTGTGGCTGCAATCACCATCTGCAGTGATTTTGGAGACCAAGAAAATGAAATCTGACACTGTTTCCACATTTCCCCCATCTATTTGCCATGAAGTGATGATAGGACCAGATGCCATGATCTTTGTTTTTTTGAATGTCGAGTTTTAAGCCAGCTTTTTCACTCTCCTCTTTCACCTTCATCAAGAAGCTCTTTAGTTCCTCTTCACTCTCTGCCATTAAAGTGATATCCCCTGCATACCTGAGGTTGTTGGTATTTCTCCTGTCAATCTTGACTCCAGCTTGTGATTCATCCATCCCGGCATTTCACATGATATACTCTGCATATAAGTTAAATAACCAGAGTGACAATATGTTGTCCATTGTTTGTAAATACATATATTTAAGTAAATATATAATAGATGGGCTATCGGAATCAAACGTGTCAAGAAATGAACAGTTGTTAAATTTCAGTGGTAAGTGCATGGATATTTATTATGTTACTTTCTGTATTGTACTTTATGCATCTTTAAAAGATTTTCTTTTTTTTTCTTTTTAATGAAAGGATCTAGGTATTTAGAAATAAGGGTAAATGGGGATAAATGGCTGCATCAGTCCTCAGAGAGGATGATCTGCTGGGATGGGATTAGGAGGGAGGCTGAGTCCTGGGTCCAGGGATTATGAGGATTAATTCAGATCATCCCCCTAAGCTGATCACCTGCTTGGCATTCCCAGCACTCCAAGCCCTTCAGAGATGCATCTCTGGACCGCAGTCCACGTCCCCCCATACCTCCTGCCTCCTACCTCCACTCTCATGCTCAACCCAGTACTGTTCTGCTCAGGGATTACCCACATTTGGGTCCCTAGAATAGATGGGTTCAGGTGTCCCCTGAATACTCCTCAAATCAAGGGTAAATGATGACCTGCACCCAGGACCCAAGGAGAGATTAGTCCTAATACTCAGGATCAGAGCTCCCTGAGGAGAGCCTGGACCCTTGGATGTTATAGTTGACAACTGCCTTCCCAGTCCCTCCCTCTATTAGCCAAGAGGTCAGCAGTCAAGGTCTGCTAACTGACCCTGCTGGTCAGTCAGAACCAGAAGGAGCTGGGCTGGTGCAGAACAAAGAGTTGCTCTGCTTCCAGCATTAGACTCTGTCATTTCTGGGAACCCTATGCCCTTCATCTTCCTGATGCCAACCCCTTCCACCATCCCTGACAAGCACTCTGCTCCCCAAGTTTTGACAAACCTAAAGTCTGCAGCAGTCCCTCTGGAAGGGGTCTGGGTGGACTTGCCCAGCAGTCTTTCCCCACAGCTAGATCACATTAACCACAAGGTCTGGAGTGGAGCCCTATTCCTCAGGGAGCACAAGAAACATCTTGATCTGTGCTCACCATCTCTCTGAGCACATACTGAGCTGGGAGTATGAGAGGGAGAAAGAAAGGTGAGGAGAGGAGGCAGGGTGTGGAGGGAGGGAAAGAGAGACAGAGGCTGAGAGGCAATATTATTGTCAACAGGCAACACTGAACTCCTTGAGTGTGAGATCATATACTAAATGATAAGCAGAATATACAGATGTGAAGTTGGGAGATTTACCTTTACTCATTCATTCTACGTGTAAGAGAATTTGTCAGATGCTAGAGATACACAGAAGACCGTGGTAACTTCCCAGTCTTCAAGAAAATGGGCAGACAGAAAATTAAAAACCTGACCATGACAACCCTGAGTGACTGGCACTGCCCTAGAAAGAAAGGAGGATAGGGTGTGTATAATGGGGTGGAAGGGAGAGTTAGGAAGGGCTGCCTAGAGATGACTCCCTGCTGAGTGTTGAAAGATAAGTAGGGGATGTCCAGGTGAAGAAAGGTTCTCCCCTGAAGAATATGGAGGGATCGTGAACCTGGGAGCCTGTGGCGGTGACAAAGACAATATATGCCAAAGACCTTGCGAGTGGATGGGCGACAGAAGGGATTGGTGTGTGTCCCTGGCTTAGGAATCTCGCAGTGCTTTTCTGGATGTCCTGGGACGCCCCAGTTCTCAAGTGTACCAATATTTTTCCTAGCTAAGACCTTCAGAGATGTGAGAACAATTGCTTCTTCAAGACCTGGCCCCTGGTAGACGTTCCTTGAATGAATGATGAAGTTAAGTGACATAAGCCCGCGGAAGTTTCACATCTCCCATTTTTAAGAGTGTAAATCAGCAGTGCCCACCCTGAACAGGCTATGCGTGCAGGATGAGTGGGGGTCATGCTCGCAGCCCACCAGGAGTAGGGCTCGTGGGAAGGCAAGCGGTGGAGAAAGGCGGCCTTCGGACACTAAGGACTGTGTAGGGCCACGGAGCCGCCGCTCCTAAGAGGGTCCCTGCTTCTGGCTTGGTGAGGGGCGCACTCAAGGACAACAGAAGGATCAGGGCCCCGAGTTCACGTATCCTGGCCTCAGTTTCCCCGCTCCTGCCCTCACACAATTCTGAGTCTGGGGCGGGTGGCCGGGGTCCGCGCCGACTGCGGAGCTGGGGGGCGCGCCCTGCGCCGTAGGGAGCCAGAGGAGTGGAAAAGCATTCGCGTGTTTTCAGGAAACAGGCCGGGAGGATCCGTCCATCCTTTTGGTTTTCCTGCCTCATCACCGAGCGAGACGGGATCCTGGCACACGGAGCAGAGGGGGTCCCCCCGCGCAGCCGACTCCTAGCTGCTCGCACTCTCCGCGCGGGTCTCCTCCCATCGCCCGCTCGCTCGGCCTCGGGGAACTCGGGAGCTGCGGCTGCAGACCGGCTTCCGGGCGGCGGCGGGGGCGGTGTCAGGTGGCCCGGCCAGGCCCCGCCCCCTCGGCCGGCCCGCCCTCCCTCCCCGGCGCACCCGGCTCCGGTACCCGGCCTCGCGGCGGTGGCGGCGGTGGAGGCGGCGGCGGCGTCTGCTCCGGGAGGCAGCGGCGGTGGCGAGAGCGGCCATGGAGGCGGGCGCCGGGGCCGGCGCGGGCGCCTCGGGCTGGAGCTGCCCGGGCCCAGGTCAGAGCGCCCCTCCCTCACCTCACCAATGCCTCTCCTTCCTCTTCTCCATCTCTCCTCCCCCCAGACCCCCACGGCCTCTGCCCCCTCCGCTACTCCCCACCTTGACGTCCGAAGTCTTCCTCCTCCCTCCATCCTGCCCCCAACCCGGGCCCGGTCTCCATCTTTCCCGGCTGGGTCTTCCCCACACTGGCCGCATCCTCCTTGGCAGTCCCTGCCCTGAGCCTTCTCAGTCTCGACTCTCCAGCCTCATACCGCGTCCAGCCCTAGGGTCTCTACAGATCCTGCACCCGCTCGCACCCCTAAAGCTTCTGAGCGCGGGGCGCGGGTGGGGTGGACGAAGTCTAGGGAGAGATGGAGGGGAGGGGAGGGGCTCCGGTCCACGCGACCCCCGCCAGCCATCGCCGGCCCCCCTTAGGCGCACTACCTCACCCATTCAGCCTCTTTACTGGCTCCTACCCTCTGCCATTCTTGTCCATCTTACCACTCTTCCCCTCTGGGCTAAAGAGACACACACCCTTTCTGCCTGTGCAAGGGAGAGGAGCCTGGAACAGAGGTTGCAGAGGAGGATGGGCAGGGCAGGGCGGGGTCCCCAGAGGCCCAGCCTGAGGGGCAGCTTGGGGAGAGGAGTCACAGTGCCTGGGAGAGTGAGCCAAGTACTTCCACCGGAATGAAAATCCCAAGGGCTCCGAAGGGCTAGAAGGTGTGTCCCTTCCCCTCTCCGCCTCACCCCAACCACCCTGGCACCCCACAATCCCTCCTCTCTCCCTGCTCACAGGACCCACAGTGACCACTTTAGGCTCCTATGAGGTGTCCGAGGGTTGCGAGAGGAAGAAGGGCCAACGCTGGGGGTCCCTGGAACGGCGGGGTATGCAAGCTATGGAGGGTGAGTTTTCCCATAAAGCTTTCTTTCCTTCCCCCTCACCCAATTTTCCTTCCTCCCTCTGACCCTCCAGAACTCTGAGCCAGGACACACACCTTCCCCCTAGTTCAGCTCAGCACCTGCTAGCCCTCCTCAGGGCTCAGGCTTTGAGGGAAGTTCAAGGTACATCCTTTTGGGGTTCTAATCACCAGCTAACCAGGTTGTGTGTCCCGAGGGAGCTGCCAGACAGAGAAAGAGGCCTCTTTGGACAGAGCTTTGAAGCAGCCTTTCAGCAGGGGGTTTGTTCTCTCTGCCTCCCGACCCAGATCCCAAGCTGTCTCTTATTTTGAAAAGCAGGGAAGTGAGCATGTGAACTGTCTTTCTGGTGCTGCCACCACTGACTTCAAATGGAAGCCTGGTGGCTTTGGTTCTCTAGGCTATCTTACTGCCTGAAAGAGGGAGCCTGGGAAGGGGGCTGCTGAAAAGGCCAACCTCCCAACACATGTGTATTCCCACCACACCCATGTGACTTGGCAGTTGCTGCCAACACCCGGAGGATGCTAGAAGGATGCTGGTCCTGTTGCCAGGACTTCCTGTGAAGGGTCCCAAGGTCCCTGTGCACATCCAGTGTGGACAATCTTGCCCCCGCCCCGCCACCCCGGGGAGACAGATGATGCCAGGGGTCCCAGATGAATCTTAGGCTGTGGTTACTGGACAAAACCAGACCAGAGATTCAGAATTTTAAAACAAAACAGTTGCCATCCAGATAAGGTTTTGCTATTTAGAGGAACTGCATTGCAGTAAAGGAGGGGGTGCTTGCCAGCCAGAGACTGGAGACCAGCACACCCCAGTTTCTTAACTCATTAAAATGGCAGGCTTTCTTTTACACACAAGTACAACCTATGACTTCCCCCTAAAAACTGCCTTGTGGTCAGCAGGGGAGGAAAGGAGACCTCCAGACACTCAGCAGGGAAAAGAAAAGTGGACTTGGTAGAAAATTTCAAAAAGGCTATTCGATGGAATATGTTTGGAAGGGCCCCAGTGTTTGTCCAGTAAATCCTTTAGATCATTTCATTCAGATGTTCTCTTTCTCTGCCTACTGATAGGCAACACTTTCTTATCATGGAAAGGTTAGTTTCTCACAAGCCACTTGGATCGTTTGTAAACTTTGTACAAACCTCCAAACCGTAATTCTTGCCCTGTTTGGCTTAAAGACACACCCAGTGTCTGAATCCTTTCTTGACTACTTGTACCCAGAGACAAGGATGGAAGAAGCAGGTATCCTTGTGCAAGCCGGTCCCTGGCTGTTCAGTCCACCTGAAGGCAGTCCTTGGAGGCCCCAGAGGCAATATTGGTCCAGAAAGCGCCTGGGAGGGGGATGGATACCTCCAAACTTGACTCTCACACCTCGGAGCTCCTCAGGCATGCAGGTGCTGCCCAGGGGCTCCTTGGGGGACACCAGGTGGCACTATTATACCATCTCTGCCCTCTAAGGACAGTGAGGTGGAGGGCCCTCTAAGGACTGGGGAAGAAAGTTGGCTCTTACTGGCGGGATGTTGCGGGGGGTTCTCTCCTAGGGGAAGTGTTACTCCCAGCTCTCTATGAGGAGGAAGAGGAGGAGGAAGAGGAAGAAGAAGAGATGGAAGAAGAGGATGATTCAGGGCAGAAAGGTGGCAATGCGGGCTCCCTGTCGATGAGCAAGCACCGAGGCCTGAGCCTCACGGAGACGGAGCTGGAGGAGCTAAGGGCTCAGGTGCTGCGGCTGGTGGCAGAACTGGAGGAGACCCGGGAGCTGGCAGGGCAGCACGAGGATGACTCTCTGGAGCTGCAGGGTGAGCACCTGTGATGGGGCTGGAGGGCTTGGGCCCAAAGGCACTGGGTCCCCAGCCTGACACCAGCTCCCCTGTCCCTGCAGGGCTCCTGGAGGACGAGCGGATGGCCAGCGCCCAGCAGGCAGAGGTGTTCACTAAGCAGATCCAGCAGCTCCAAGGTAATTTCTTGCACTTGGACTGGCGGGTAGGCAGTCATCTGAGTACTTGTGTCTTGAGGGTTTAGCAGAGGCACAGCAGACCAATGGAGCCGAACTCGGTACTTTCTCCTCACTTTCTTCTACTATTCTTACCCTTTTCTCCTCATCTCTCCATTACCCTCTTAATTTCCGTTTTTGTTTTTTTTTGGCACCTCTAACTGACTCTTCTGTCCCCCTCCTCCTTCCCTTTTTTTGCCCTCCCATTTCACCCCCTTTCCTTGAGGCTAACTCCCTCTTCTCCCCTCAGTCTCTCCCCTTCTCGTCCCTTTTTCTTTGTTCTCCTGGTCAGTGCCAGGGGTAGGTAGTCAGGGTTGAATTGCAAACCATATTACTTTTTCCCCCATCCCTCCAAGAGCATCATGGGAAGAGTGGTGAGCCAATGAGAAGTGACAGGAGGGGACTCAGATGAGAACACTTCTCTTGCTACTGAGGACCGAGCTGCTGCTGCTGCTGCTGCTAAGTCGCTTCAGTTGTGTCTGACTCTGTATGACCCCATAGACGGCAGCCCACCAGGCCCCGCCGTCCCTGGTATTCTCCAGGCAAGAACACTGGAGTGGGTTGCCATTTCCTCCTCCAATGCATGAAAGTGAAAAGTGAAAGTGAAGCCGCTCAGTCGTGTCAGACTCTTAGCGACCCCATGGACTGCAGCCTAGTGGCCCCCAAAGCCCTTTTGTTTCTAACGCCCACGTCTCTGGGAAGCAGCAAGGCAGGCATCCTACAGTCCACTGTGCCACCAAATAAAGAGGCAGGTTTTGTTACATCTGTGGGCTTTGGGAAGGTTTTGGGGAGCTGCCCTAGAAAACTGCAGGGACTCTCCAGGCAGAACTGAGATCAAGCCAAAAGAGAAGTATAAATGGAAAAATAAGGAAGGCTGGCAAGCAGGCCTGGAGAGGAGCAAGCCAAGGTGGGAGAGGAGGAGGGAAAGAGGAGGGAAAGAAGACGTAAGCAAAGGTAGAAAATAAAACAGGAAAAGTAGACAATAAAGGTGCTGAGGTGGTGGGGAGGTAAAAGTGTTAGTCGCTCAGTCGTGTCCGACTCTTCGCGACCCCATGGACTGTAGCCCACCAGGTTCCTCTGTCCATGGGATTCTCAAGGCAAGAATTCTGGAGTGGATTGCCATTCAGGGAGGGAGAGAAACTGCAGGAGCCATGTTGCTCTGGGGAAAGAGTGTGAGCATTGTTCTCAGGTCACCTAGATTCTTGAGCCCAGTTCTGGCACATAACAAGCTTTGTGATCTTGAGCAAGTCACTTTTATCTTTCTGAGACTCAGTTCCTTAGCTGTAAAATAGGGCTGACTTATATGCTTTATCAACCATTTATTGAGTGCCTGTATACTTGGAGGACTAGCTATGGACAACATAGATCAGATCCCTGCCCTAATGAAGAGTACATTCTGATGGGAAAGGCAGAAAACAGACAAACACCATCAGTTCAGGAAGAAAATATAACAATATGATGTGGATGGGGGTAAGATGGAAGTGTATTTTTGATAGAGTAGTTAGAAATGTCTGAGAAGGGGTCATTTGAACTAAGACCTGAATCATGAAGAAGATCTGAGGGACATGCACACCAGGCAGGTGAATTAGCAACTGCAGAAGCTCAGAGGCAAGAATAAGCTTCATGTGTTTGAGGGATATCGTGGCTGGAGCAAAGTGTTTGTGGGGGATTTTGCTAAGAGAGAGTTCTGAGAAGTGGGAGAGTTCAGATTACAGAGGACCTTATAAGCCAGCTGAGAGGTTTGACTTGTATTCTAAGTATAGTGGAAAACATGGGAGGGTATTAGCCAGGGCTGGAGGGATATGATCCACTTTACATTCTTAAAAGAATACTTTGGCTACTCTGTGGAAATTGAATGACAAGAAAAGAGTCAAAACAGTTGAGTCTGGTCAGCAAATAATTGCAATAGTCCAGCAAAGAAATGATGGTTATTTGGATTAGAGCAGTAGAAATGGAGATGATTGAGAATACAATTTGAAATTTAGAGCTCTCAGGACTTGCTGAATTGGATTGGGGGATAAGAGAGGCATGAAAGATGACTTTGCCTTGAGAAACTGAATGGATGGTGGTGTCATCTACTGGAATTCGAACAACTTGACAAGGAACAAATTTCAGGGCTAGGAGAACCCTTTAAGACATGTTTTCTACATGTTGAGTTTGAAATGGCTATTGACATCTAAGTCAATATATTAAAGGAAGCTGCTGGATATATGAATCCAGAACCAGAGGATAAATCAGGACTGAGGATATAAATTTGGGAGTCATTAGCATATAGATTACATTTGAATCCATGGGAGATCACAGTGAAATCACATGGAGAGATACAGGAAAAGGAGAGAAAAGGGTTCCAGGGATGCTCTGAAAGTTAAAAGTCTCACAGGCAAGGAGAAATGAACAGAGACTGAAGTAGGAGGAACCACTGAAGCATTTGGTTACCTGGAAGCCAAGAGCAGAAAGTGCTTCAGGGAGACAGTGATCAGCGCTGTCAAAAGTTGCTAAGTAAGACGGCCATTGGTTTGGGCAAGACGGAGGGCTCTGAGACGTTTCAGTGAAGATAGAAGCCTGACTGTACCGAGCTTGAAGAGGAAAGGGGAAGTGAAATGGAGAAGGTGAGTACGCATAATTCCAGTAGTCATGTCTTGGAGAGAAGCAGAGAAACAACGGAAAAGAAGTCAAGGGACAAAAAAAAAAAAAGAAGTCAAGGGACAGCTCCTGGTGTTTCGTTTTTGGGGGATGGGTCACACTGGGTCATGTTGGTATGATGAAAGAAAGGATCCGCTAGAGCATTAGACCTCACGTAAGCCCAGGGGTGGGATGGGGCGGCGGGTGGTGGTGGGGGTGGGGGTGCTGCAGGTCTGGGTGGTGGTGGTTTTTTCACTAAGTCGTGTCCAACCTTTGCAACCCCGTGGACTATAGCCTGTCAGGCTCCTCTGTCCATGGGATTCTCCAAGCAAGAATTCTGCAGTGGGTTGCCATTTCCTTTGCCAGGGGATCTTCCCGACTCAGGAATCGAACCCGGGTTTCCTACCTTTCAGACAGATTCTTTACCCACTGAGCTATGAGGGAAGGTTTGGGGCAGGCACTCAAAGCCCACGCCACGGAGGAGTCCTTGCGCACGCGCGTTGCCCGTTTCCGCCAAGAGGGGGCGCGCGCGGCCTCAGAGGTAGCTGGTGTTGAGAGGCCGTTCCGGCCGCCACAGCCCTTCGGGGGCTGGGACCGGCCGGCGGCGGGAGGCCCCGCCCAGAGAGACCGCTTGGTGAGGGGCGGGCCAGTGAGATGGAGGCCATAACCAGTGAGTGAGAAGTGATTTTTCTGTGCCCCTCGCCCGGCTCCAGGGCCTTCGGCGTCGCCCCGACGGCCCCAGTCTCACTGCCAACCGGCGCTGGCTCTTCAGCACCCCGGTCCGGCCTTTCCAACTCCTAGCGAGGCCGCCCCAGTAAGGGGCCGCCCAGCCCAGCCTCCAGATAAGGTCCTCCCTGGTGTCCGCAAGCTCCACCCCGCTGCCCCTGTGTGTTTCTAATTAAGAGCTTTTCAAGGTTGACCCTCCGTCATTCAGTGGATCTGAGAATGTCCTTTTTTTTTTTTTTTTTAAAGACATAGAGGAAAACCTCAGGGATACTTGAACCTGAACATCAGGGGCAGAGTGGGGAAGTGGAGGTTTCTGACAGAAAACCCACCCGGGCCTTTATCCTAATGGCCAGTGACTTGTGTGTCTCCCCGACTAGGCTATATGCTCCAAGGGGCAGACTGTTAAGTAGTAAAAAGAGCAAGGACTTTGTTTCCTTCGAATAGGAAGGAAGTCGGAGAATCTAAGCAGAGATGTTTGGGCTTGGCACAGAGGTGATCAACTAATACTTGTTGAGTAGACTAAGTAGAGGAGACAGCTAGGATGCTTGTAGAGAAGGGAAGACTGGCAAAAGGTGTGCCCGGAACCGCACCTGTGAGCTTGGCAGTGTAGGGCCAGAGACCTTCCCCCATGCCTCCGGACTCCCCATCGGCCCAGCGTTTATGTCTGTAGTATGTCCAAGTTTTTCTAGTCAAACCTCCATTTTCTGTTCTAGTGTTTGTTTGTTTGTTTTTAATATCCAAACATACAATTCTGCACCTGTAGTCCTCAGTAAAAGTTTGTGAACTAGATGTATCCCCCGCCTCATTTATGCATGTATACAGCAAATATTTATTGAGTACATTATGCTAGGGTCTCTGGCAGATCCTGGAGCTATAATGGTGAGCAAAACAGACATGATTCCTGTCTTCATGAAGCTTGCAAGTGAAGGGGAGGCCAGCGTTTTAATAACACACGCTGCAAAGTACAAGGGGCTATGAGAGCATTTAATGAAGGACTTCATTTATTGAGAAGGTTGGGGGAGAGGCTAGGGAAGGTTGAAATCTGAAGGGAGTTGGGGGCAAGGGTTAGGGAGAGGCTGCCTTGCAAAGAGTTTGTGGGAAAGTCCTGACCCTCCTAACTGAATCCTAATTTCCTAATCCTGACCCCCAAATTTTGAATTCTGTGTTGGTGGCAATATCTTTTTACTCTTGCTCCACGTTTAGGTTCTCCTGATTCCCAATGAGTACCTCTATTCAGAAACCCTGAGATGCTCCACAGATACTGAGAGCTCTGACATGTTTATTTTGTACATTAGAACATATTATAAAATGTAGGCTTGTTGTGAAAACTATCAAAGCAGTGATATATATAATGTGGAAAGTAAAAGTCCCTCTCACATGCTAAATCATTCCTTAGCAGCAACTGTGTTTTATGGTTGAGGACTTCTATCTTTCCAGACCCTTTTCTATGTCTCTATATATTTGTGTTATATACTATACGTATAAATATTTTTGCAAAAATGGATAATACCATGTATTTTACAGCTCATTTTTCTTTCTAGTTAGTATATTATGGAAACCCTTTCATGTTTTCTCTATAGATCTGCCACTTTCTTTTAAATGGCAGCCAATATTCTATTTCATCTTCTTCAATTTAAACAATCCCTTATTAATTGGCATCTAGTTTATTTCCCCATTGTTTGATTACCTTGCTATGAGCTTATATTTGAATTTCAGCTGTGAGCTCTAAATACACATTGTTTTGGGACCAGCCCTTAACACAAGCAGTTCATGGAAAATCTGAGCCTCTGTAATTTCTAAGCTCCCAGACTGAATAGATGAGAATAATCTATAAGTGTTTTTTTAGTAAGATACTTTTTGGGAAGACTCAGGGCATAAGTAAAATGCTGAAAATTAGGTCTGGTCTTTAACTGTTAGGTGATTTCTTAGAAGTACCTAATACTTTTTGCTTGGGGTAGCCTAATTTGTTTTTTGTTGTTGTTGTTTGTCTTTTGGGTTTTTTGGGGTTTTTTGTTTGTTTGTCTGTTTGTTTTTGCCTAATTTGTTTTTGATGCAAAGCCTCAAGATCTGCTTTCCTATTGCACCTTACTACCTAGATTGACTCTGTTCTCTTAGGTATTCCCTTTATTCCACATCAGGTGAAGCTGTACTTCTCTGATGGGGTAGAGACCAGGTTGTCAGGAGTTTTCCAGATAAGAAATAAACCTGCCTTTTAACTTTGTGCCTCTAGAATACGGTTGGTTATCCTCTTGATCATCTCAATATCATCTTTGCGCTTTGCAGGTGAGCTGCGGTCCTTGCGGGAGGAGATTTCCCTGTTAGAGCGTGAAAAGGAATGTGAACTTAAGGAAATAGAACAGGAGTTGCACTTAGCCCGGGCTGAGATCCAGACTCTGCGGCAAGCAGCGGAGGACTCCGCGACTGAACACGACAGTGACATAGCCTCCCTGCAGGAGGACATCTGCCGGATGCAGAATGAACTCGAGGACATGGACCGAATCCGAGGAGAGTACGAGATGGAGATCACCTCCCTCCGTGCAGAAATAGACATGAAGAACTCTGACCCTTCCAATAGTTTCAGTCTCTCAGATTTCTCTGAGATGCAAGGTATGATAAAGTGAGCCCTCCTCCCGGTCTGTGAGTCAAATCAAGCAGAGGGAGCTAGGCTGCAAGAAGGTGGGCTTAGATCATGAATTGGGAACCTGTAGAAGAAACTTCTAGGTGGGATTCAAGACTGTAAGAGAGAAAAGCTTGAGGTCATGTAACCAATCTATGACGGTATAAGAAACAGTACCATGGAGATGTCCCCTGAGAATTCTTCCTCACAGAGCCATCATACATTTGTTGATTTGCCTGTGCTAAAGCCCTTCCTGCTTCCCTAGTGGCTCAGATGGTAAAGAATCTGAGTGAAGACATGGCAACCCACTCCAGTATTCTTGCCTGGAGAAGCCCCTTGGACAGAGGAGCCTGGTGGACTGCAGTCCATGGGGTCACAAAGAGCTGGACATGACTGAGCAACTAAGCACAGCATAGCACGCAGCCCTCCCCAAGTAGAAGTTTTAGGGGGCAACAAACCAGAGCACAAGACAGCTGGAGAGGAACAGAGGTTATTTCTAGTAATACATGAGGTACACAAAAGCTTAGAGCTCTGCTCAGAGTCTCCCAGTGAGTTGCTAGGCTTCATGACGTAAGAGACTTTGCCTTTATTCTGAGGCTAGATTTATGATCTGAGTATAATGGGAGGCCCTGTACTAGGCCAGGTCAAGCAAAGGCAGTCAACAAGGAATCAAAAGAACTTCAAGTTTTCCCAGCTGTAACAGGCTTCTCAGAAGCGCCTTTGGACTGATATACTCTGAGAAGGAGGCTAACACAGTTGGAAGGCTTGGGCTGTTCAGAATCTCAGCTCTGCTAATTAGCAGGATAAACTTAGCCTGGTTATTATCTCACAGTTTCCATAGCTGTGAAAATTGATTAATAAAACTTTATAGTTGGATGGGATTCTGGAACAGGAAAAGGACCTTAGAGAAAACGTAGAGAAATCTGAATAAAATATAGAGTTTAGTTAACAGTAATATACCAGTGTTCATTCCTTACTCATGACAGATGTACCCATGGAAAGATGTTAACAAGAGGGGAAGCTGGGTGAAAATACTCCCAGGGAATTTCGCACTATCTTTGCAACTTTTCTGTAAATCAAAAACTGTTCTAACACTAAAAGTTTATTTAAAAAGGAAGAAAGAAAGAAAACCTTATAGGGCTTTTTTGGGGATTAAATGAAATGCCTAGTATGCTGAAAGCACTCACACACAACTAACGCCAAGGCGGGAATCATCCGGTCTAATGCTTAGCACATGGTTAGCTTTTATTAAAGATTAGTTTCCTTCCTTCCTTCTACGGTAATCTGGAGTATGCCGAAAACTTTTGAGTGGACTAAAGAAGGAACACTAGAAGTGAATGTCAGGGTGTTGACTCTTAGAGTGGGAAAGATAGGCCTTGGGCTCTAACTGGAGCAAGTTAGTGTTCTTTAAACATCAGCAGAATTAGTATTCTGAGAGAATTAATTCTTCATCATGAAAAAACAAAGCAGATATGTGTGTTTCTATTTTCACATCATGAAAAAGTATTGGTATCTGGAACTTAGGATCTGTGCTGGGCATTTTAACCAGATCTCTGCTGATGCTTGTGGATGTATAATTTGTGGGTTCAGTTGTGGTGAGCTTTTTTGCTGGCAGATAAAAAAGATCATTAGAAAGAATTCTTGACCATGTGCAGGCCGATGGATTGGGTGTGATGATAAAGGAAGTAAAAGGACAACAAGAAGTGCAAGGATGCCTGGGTTGTCTCTGAAAGCTGAGGACTGGCAGTTCACACTCTCAGCTTTTTGTACTAAAAGTGTAAGGACAATAACCATAAACAGTTGAATGGGAACTTTAAATACAATAAACCAAAAACCCTCACAATTAATTCATTAAACCCTCAAAAGCTCCTAAAAATCTGAAGACGCTGTCTTGGTTGGTTTTGCTTGTTTCCCCTGCCACCTCCGCACCCCCCACCCCGGCCCTCTTGGTTGAAGTTTTGAAGATGGACACCCAGGGCCAGTCTTCTGGGAAGTTGAAAATAAGGGCAGCACACTGAAAGAGGACAAAGACCCATTGCAACTTGAAACTTTCTGGGCCCCGTCTTCTAAACCTCTGCATGGGGTATCTCATCTGTCTCTAGAAAAAGAAACTCTTCAGCTTTCTGCAGCCAGATTTCTGGGCTAGAAAACTGGGGGCTGGTCATCTGTGCTTCCTCCCTGGGGTCTCACCTCTCCGCCTGTCCTCTGCAGAAGAGTTGCAGCAACTGCGGGAACGTTACCACTTCCTGAACGAGGAGTACCGGGCCCTGCAGGAGAGCAACAGCAGCCTCACAGGGCAGCTTGCAGATCTGGAGAGTGAGAGGTACAGCCCACAGGCCCACAGGGCTCTTTAGGACAGGGCTATTCCCTGACTAGAACCACCGAAGGCAGATGTCAGGCTCCCCAGCCTTCCTCCACTGTGGGAGAGCTGGTCTTTCCCATGGTATTTGAAGGGTTTGAATACTGCTGAGAAGCAGGTATGGGGATCCAACCAGATGTCTCAGGACTAGAGCTGGGCGAGTTCTGAAATTTCATTTTCTTCCACTATAGGCAGTTAGGTCTGGTTGGCTCTGCTCTGGAGTAGAGGAGAAGCAATTCCTTTATTGTCCTCCCAGACTTGATCCAGTCTAAGGATGCACTGCTTCCAAATTGGAGCTGGCTTCACTCCAGTCCCAGCCTGGAGCCTGACTCGACTAGTACCCTTAGGGTCTCTCAGAGCCAGACATGCCTTTGCAGGTTGAGGTGCTGGGGACTTTTTCTGTCATCCTTCAAGTGTGTTTGAGAGGTAAATCACAAGAGAAGGCTCCTTAACTGTCTTTTGCCTAAAATGAAGGCATCAGGACCAGGCATACTTGGCCGGTTGTGCTGGGCAGAACGCTCTCCCGAATGTGGCTCTGGGGTTCTGAATTACAGGACACGAAGAGCAACAGAAAGGTGGCTGGAGTCCCAAACGCTACGGACTATGAGGTCAGCAGAGTCTCAGACCTCAGAAGAGGATTTCCTGGAGCCCGATCCTGGAATGCATTTGTTGCGGCAGCAGCTGCTGGGAGCCAAGGAGCAGATGCATGACATGCAGAGCAAGGTAGGGAAAGGCCAGCTCCTTCACTGCCTCGCTCTTACCTTCTCCTGGCCTGTGTCAGCAGCATCTCCTTAGACACAAGGTCAACAAGGGAGACAGGTGCTATGGCAAGAGATCAGACTCTGGGGTCTCACTTGTGTGCCTTTCATGGAATATTCCAGTAAAAGTACTGCCATTCTCTGCCTAGGTCCATTCCCAGAGTTCATATGGTCCCTGTAGTAATTCAGGCTTCCTGTTCCATTTCCCACACAGTGTAAGAAATTGACTTGTGAGTTGCAAGAGCTACATCACCATCGCCGGACCAGCGAGGAGGAGCAGAGGCGGCTGCAGAGGGAGCTCAAGTGTGCACAGAATGAGGTGCTTCGGTTTCAGACGTCCCACAGTGTCACCCAGGTAAACACGGATAGGGCTGGGCACCAGGGGAGGGCAGAAGGGCCCGATTGGAGTTACTGCTTCCAGGGAGGATGAAGGCAGAGGTGGGCTGCACTCTACTGACTCTTGGCCTGCAGCCAGGGGTACGGCCAACTGGAGAGCAAGTGGAGAAGTCACACAGCATTGCATTCTAGAATGGTAGTCATGATGGAGCATCTGCTGCAGAGAAGAAACTAAACGCTAACGCCCAGGGGAGCTCCTCAAGATGTCTGCTCGGCAAAAAGAACCACTCTGGTGTGGAGAGGGGTCTGCTGATTTCTGAGAGTAACCACTCTTCCCACATCCTCCCCACCACAGAACGAGGAGCTGAAGACCAGACTCTGTGCCCTGCAGCAGAAGTACGATGCTAGCCAGGATGAACAGAGTGAGCTCTTGAAGGTGCAGCTACAACTTCAGGCTGAGCTCCGGCAGCTCAAAGTCATGAAAAGCACAGTAGAAAGCCAGAGTGAGAAGGTAACAGCAACCCGAGATGAGGGGCTGCTCAGGTGCCAAGAGGTTTGGGCAGGGTGGGGAGAAGAGTAGAGTGTTGAAATAGCTCCAGCTGCCACCTGTATGGCACTGCAGGTCCAGGACTCCAGCTGCCCTCGAGTCCCCCATTGGACCAGAGGGCAGCATGTAAGCGCAGGGCAGGGACCAGTGGATTCTCAGACTGTGTCTGAGGGCGATTCCAGCAGAAGAGTGAGTGGGTGGAGGACTACAGAGGCACTGCCCCAGGCCCCCTCCACCGCAGGAGCTACAGTGCCAGCTACAGAAGCTGCAGCTGCAGTGCCAGAGCATCTCATGTGAGAAGGACAAGCTGCTGGACGTGCAGCAGCACCTGCGGGACACTCTGCGCTGCCATGAGGCCGAGGTGCAGCACCTCAGGGGTGTTGTGACCACCTACCAGGAGAGCAGCGAGAAGGTAAAACAAGCTTCAGGTGAGGGAGAAGGTAGCCCGGCAGACCCTCCCATGAGAGGCTGGGTCCGCAGGAGAAAAGGATGGTAGTTCTATGGAGGAGCTGTTGGTGAGGAGACTTTATACCTTACTATTAGAACCATAATCACATCCTGTCATTCATGAAGAACATATATGTAGGTCCATATACACAACTATGACTGTGCCCAGTGGAAAGGTGACCTCAGAGGGTCACAACACACTCGGCTTCCTGTGATTTTAAGTCCGAAATGACTGTAGAAAGGAGGCCCTTTCCCTTCCCTGCCTCCCCAGAGAGGAAGCCCCCAGTATCTGTGGAGAGCCTGTTAGGGATTCGTCCATCTCAGGGAGTTCCCCCCTAGACCTGGAAAGGACAGGATAGGACCCCCTTAGCCCCTGCCCGAGAGGAGAGAGTGTGGCCATGGGTCTCTGGGGATAATGGCCGGGTCTGCCTCCCCACCCCAGAGTGCAGAGGTCCACGCCCAGCTGCAGGAGACGAAGCGGCTGTACCAGTGCAGCCAGGAAACACTGGACCGGCAGAAGCACATGTATGACCAGCTGGAGCAGGAGTTCCTGCTCTGCCAGCAGGAGCTGCAGCAGCTCAGGAGCACCCAGTCCATCCTAGAGGACAAAGGGAAGTGTGCTAATAAGGTAATTGTAACTAAGACAGGTGAGGTCTCCCAAGCCTTGGAGAGAGGAAGTAGAGGGGCAAGAGATGAAGTCATGCAAACGAAAGGCTTGATGGACTTCCTGTCCAGTCAAAAGCTGAGTGTGGAAAGGCAGGGAACAGAGACAGAACCCATGCTGTTAACATTAAAACTTTGACTTGACCTTCACTTTGAGCCTGAGCTACAGCTTAGTAGAATCAATACATCTGGGTCCAGTCTGAATACCTGAAGGTTTTACACATGATTCCATGAGTGTAGACTTTATACTTTATTTTTAGAACTATAGTGAAATCCTGTCATTTGTGGAGGAGAACATACACGTAGGCCCATATGCACAACTATGACTGTTAGAACTAGAAAGAGAAGGTCCAGTTTTCTGAGGCAGATTGTAGCTGCTCTTGTCAGAAGGCATGGTTGGTGCCCTGAGTGCTGATTGTTATTAGAAGAACCTGGGCTTTTCCAGGATTTATTCCATGACTTCAGAGTAGTTAAATTCTCAACTCAAATCTTACCCTTTTTAAATTGAGCAGAATATTACTCTTACCTCACTTTGTTTTAGTGAAAAATCCTGGTGATCAATAAGGCCTTCCTTCCTCACTTTCCCTTTTCTCCATAGTGTGTAAAATGCAAGTCATTATTAATTAGCCTTATTGAGTACTTTCAGCTCCTGATCACTGGCAGGAAATGGAAAAATGTCAACACATGATGCAAAATACTGCTAGAATACTCATTTGCTCCTGCCACAGCAGGCTATGTCTCCAGGGGAAGGCCTTCCGAAGACACAGAGCTGGAGATGTTTTTTGGGCTGCCCTAGTAGTCCACCTGCCTTTCTACACCCAGGCTCACTTTCCCTTCTCCCGCCACACCGACTCCATTGAGAGGGCCAGGGGGTCCATATCCCGCTCATCACTTCCTCTACTAGGGGAGGGGACCATAGGAAGGGAGAAGGATGTTGGCACACAGAGGCAGTCTTTTCTCTAGTCCTAAAAGAGCATTGAGACTAGTCTGATACTAGAAGATTGGGTTTTTGGAGTCATAGGATACTTTAGTCTTCTCAACCCCAGCTTAGCAATAGTTCATACTTCTCTAAAGATTTTTAAAGCTGATGATGAAAACAAATATGGGGGGAAATTAGGGTGAAAGTACATCCTTATTGGTAAGGAACATAATCAGTTATAGAAACAACTGGAAAACTAGAATTCCCAGCACGGTGGGAAAATGGTCTTCACCAGAGGAAAGAAGCAAGGGGGAGGTAAGAAGGGAGGGGCATTGCCAACACTCTCTTGAAAACCACCCTCAGAGAGGACTAGTAGGCAAAATATCCAGCACAGCCAAACTTCAGCCCTGAGCCGCCTGCTGGGGTTCCCGTTCAACATCTAGGCCTCTAGGGGGCGCAGTGGGGCTTGGGGTGATCAGTCTAAGGTGACCACAGGGCGGGAGATCCTGGAGAATCACAGAACAGAACACAGGCGTGGTCCGCTGACCACCCTGCGTGCCCCGCCCCATCCACAGTGTGATGCGCTGCTCTTCAGACTGACAGAATTGCAGGAGACTTACAAAGCCAGCCAGAAGGAGATGGCACAGCTGCAGATGGAGCAGTGCGAGCTCCTGGAGGAGCAGAGGAGGATGCAGGAGGAGCAGGGCCAGCTACAAGAAGAGCTGCACAGGCTCACGTTCCCACTCCCCAAGTCTGGTCTCTTCCATAAGGTAATGGCGGCCAGGGCGGCCGTCAGCTGCGAGGCCCTTCCCGGATGTGAGCGACCTGAGGAGAAGTGAAAGGATGCAAAAGGAACTTTGTCTTAACTCCTCACTTTCTCACCAGTCTCCTCACACAAAACTGCTCAATATAGCCGATTAGGGCTTTAAATCTTGAAATACAACCTCAACTCTGGAATCTGTCCAGCATTTTAGATATTTAGTCCATCTGGAGAAAATGTCCTTGAAATCACTTTGTAAAAAGCAAAAGACATCCACCCACAGGAGGTCTTAACTCCTCCACTGGCAGGTCTGTGTAGAAAGACTCCCCTCCTATCCCAAGTGGGCTGAGCAAAGCCAACTCCTTTGAGGGAAGGGTCCCCAGAGGGAAGGAGGCAGAGGTCTTTCCGTGTAACTATCACAGTGCCGCCCACTTCCTTCCACTCCACCTCACAGAGTCAGGAGCTTCTCACAAAGTTACAGGACCTGTGTGAAGTGCAGATGCTCTACCAAGGCATGCAGGAGGAGCAGAAGAAACTGATACAGAACCAAGAGAACATAGTAAAAGAACAGTTAGAACTGCAAGGAGCGCTGCACCGTTTCAAGGAGTCCAGCTTCCGGGAAGTGTTGGAGAATCCCGAGGATCCCAAATGGCCTAAGTCCTCGAAGTGTGGTCACAACAAGGTAACCATAGCAAGAGGCAGGGAGACAGTTCTGGGGGCAGCAGTATGCTAGGGAAAGGTGCTCCATAGCAGGGTCTGAGTTCCGAAGGCCTGTTGGGCCAGGAGCAGAGAGGAAGCTGAAGCCCACTCATGGGCTCCTTAGTCACAGCTTTAGGTCTGGCCTGAGCTGCTCCTCCGGATGGATGCCCACCTGAAGCACTGTGATGATCAGGAAGTCTGTGATCTCCTGATACTTTGAACTCAGTCTCTTTAATACCTCATTTTCCAGATGTAGTTGGAAGTAGAGCAACCTAGTGTTTGTTTGGGTTCTTTAGGACTGACTCTAAACATGTTGTCTTTTCCTCATGAGCTGGTTGATGATTGAGAAGTTCACTTTCCAGTGATCCAAATTTGTAACCTTTTGGTGTTCTACATGAGGCATATCTGGGGCCATTTGTTTCTAAGAGAGAAATTCCCAGCATATGGGGTTCTTGGTACTGACCTCACTGTCTTCATTGGATTGGAACTTTGCAGCAGTAACAGCCAGGTCAGAGGCGTTAGACTAGAGAATCCATGTGTCTCAAACACCAGTGAGTGGTCAGGCCTCTGAGGTCATATTGGTGGAAATTTCTAAACAAGTATGTTCGGGATTGGGAGATGCATTTGGTCTGAGGCCTCAGTGTAGGCAAGGAAGAGCAGGAAGACAGTTTCCATTTAAGTGAGATCAATTTGTTCAGATATTAGCCTAGACAGGCAGATAGATGCATAGAGCAGCAGAAGTCCAAACCCTGCGATTTGGTTGATCAGGTTCCAGGGGCATCCGATTTCAGCCTGGATAACAGAGACCAGGAACCAGACCAGGAAATAGAAAATATTTCCTTAACTGATCAGATCTCATCCTGGGCATCAGCTGCCAAGGAGCCAGACCCAGAGGGCCCAGAAAGCATGCCCAGAAGCCAGATTTGGCATTGAGGCAGGAGAGGGGCTCGTAGTGAGACCCTGATTGGAAGTCTTCATCTTCCAAGGGAGGAGTTCTTCATATGCTCATGTTCGTGGCCAGGGCTGATTTTAGAATTGGGAGTGGAGGAGGGGACTGAGCCCCAGAGGTCAGGATAATGGATCCACCTGACTAAAAAAAGAGAAGGGAGGCTGAGTGACCTTGAGACCCACTCAGTGCTGCTCCAGGGAGAGAGGAGGTTACCAGAGCATAGCAGCCGGGGGAAATGAGAGCCCAGAAATTGCGGAGTGTCTGCCCTAGGAGATTTTCTCCAGTGAGTAAGAAATTGAAACATGCCAGGTACCTGCAGGCTAAGTGGAAGTCCTGGGCTGCGGTGAGCTGGGAGGGCCAGGTGTGCCATTTCCTGACCTGGGATATCAGACATCCTCACCAGGAGGGGTTCCACTGGAAGGACCACAGCGTCTGAAGTAACGCTGGTGTCTCTCCACCCACTCCCGCCAGTCCAAGATGATCATTGCCCAGATGCAGGCCCTGCAGGAGCTGTATGAGGCCAGTGAGACTGAGCAGGAGCTGCTGCAGCAGGAGCAGGAGCGGCTTCTGGAGGAGCGGAAGAGGCTGCAGGCCGACCTGCAGCTCTGTCTGGAAGAAATGCAGCTGCTCCAAGACCAGTCCCCTTCAATCAAGATGAGCCTGGACTCCTACAGGAAGAGTTATTCGAGCACGACCACCAGCAACGAAAACTGCCACAAGAGCTGCAACATCAATGACGATGAGGGCTACCAGAAGAGCTACAGCAGCAGCCAGGCCAGTGAAGAGAGCCTCCTCAAGAGCTACGAAAGCAGCACCAGTGCCAGCGAGTCCTATCAGCGGAGTTACCTCAGCAGCAGCAGCAGCAGCTCCGACACCTATAAGAGGAGCTATGGCAGCAGCAGCAGCTCCGACACCTGTCACAAGAGTTACGTCAGCAGCAGCATGGACGACGAGCTGGCCAAGCCTGGAGATGTGGAGGTAAAGGCAGTCAGGTGTCTGGTCAGACAGGGGACAATGGTTCTTGTCTCATTAGGAGAGGCCACGGGGAAGGGCCCGAGAGGTGAAGTGGGCAGCGGGCTGAGAGCTGAGCTGGGTGACCGTCAGGAAATGAATGAGGTGCTCTTCCCACTTCCTGTGGAGATACAGTTCCATCTGGACGGAAGTCTAAGATTCTGGACTTTTCATCAACACAGTCATGTGCTCTTCATGGGAAGAAATCCAGTGTTCTCCCCCTGGGCAGCTTCAGATCCTTTCGGCCAGTGTTTTGTACCCATGAGAAAAAAGGGCCCAGCGAAGAGAGCGGGTGGAGGGGCAGGGGCTCCTCAGGGTGCCCTCCTCACTCCTCGCCCTCCACAGCACCTTGAGGACGTGGTCGCCAAGGTGCTGATCAAGCTGCAGGGTGTGCAGGCCATGTACCAGCTCAGCCAGGAAGAGCACACGCTGCTGCAGCAGCGAATGAAGAAGCTGCTGGATGAGCAGAAAGAGCTCAAGGAGGAGCTGGATGCCTGCGAGAAGGAATTCAAGGAGTGCATGGAAGGCCTTGAGAAGCCCGTCGCCTCCCAAAACGACAAGGATAAGAATGAGGTAACTGCTTTCAGCGAGGCAGGGCTTCTCATAGGTGTCTCCAGAACCCAAGGAGGTTGGAGTCCTTTCAGAGAGGCTGAGGGTGAGATGGGAGCTCACTGCTAGCTCTCTACAGGTGCCATCCTCCTGGTGGAGGGACAAAGCAGGGGCTGAACCCCAGGCAGCAGGGCAGTCTGCTGGGCCTCTGACGGGCATTTCTCAGGCGCCCACTGTTCTGGAATTTACTGATCATCAAGACCTCTTGAAATGATTTTTTTTTCCCCTCTGCCATTTTGTTCTCTCTTTTGTCCTAGAGCACTTCTGTAGAGTTGCATTTTTTTTACCTGCCAATTTTCTTTAGTTTGTGTGTATTCCACCTTGTCTCTTTAACTAGATTGTAAGCCCCTCAAGGACAGGGCCAGGTCTTTTGGATTTCTCATAATACCAAGCAGAGTGCTCTGCATGCCTAGGAATGGGATAGAGGGCATTGACTCTGACCAGGAGTAGTCCACTGTCCAGTGGGGGTCACTGTATGCATGGGAGAGGCTCAGAGAGCGGGAAACACATGGGCCTCTGTTGCTTAGTGTTGGTACCTACCTTGGGGGCCACAGTATGCTGCCAGAAGCCAGGAAGGACAAAAACCAGTGAGTAGTGAGCAGGGTTGGCAGTTGCCTTTGTTTCCAGGGCAAGGTGCAGGAGCCCAGTCTGGTCTCAGAAGGATACGACACAGTTCCTATAGTAATGATTGACCTGTTAGAGAAATAGCCTGAGTCAAGTCCCATGGTTCAGTTAGTCCAGCAGTCATTCCCCCACCAGTTCATAGTAAAAGCATAATTTAAGTCATCCTTTTTTTTTTTTATCACATTAGACTTACACTAGATGTAAGTCAGGTGCCTCAAGTTAGGGAGAACCTCTTTGTAAAACTGCTTTTGAGGCTCATTTTCCACGGTTTTCATGTTTTCTGTATTATCTGCCTCCCCCCGGGCTTTAGCAGGGAGATCCTGAGGCCGGGACCCCCAGACAGGGGCCAGACTGATCACGTAGGCCCAGCCACGGGTAATGGGCTCTCCACTACCAACAGATCAAAGAACTGCAGGCCAAGCTGCGGGAGCTGCAGCTGCAGTACCAGGCCAGCATGGATGAGCAGGGGCGGCTCCTGGCCGTGCAGGAGCAGCTGGAGGGGCAGCTACAGTGCTGCCAGGAAGAGCTCCGCCAGCTCAAAGAGAAGAAGTCCTCTGTTACCAAGGAAATCAGGGGCAAGAACGGCAACAAGAACATGAACAAGAATGCCAATGGGGTGAAAAATAAAAAGGTGGCCAAGCCAAGCCTAGAGAGTACTGAGAGCGGCCTTGAGACCACGAAGGTGAGTAGTAACCTTAGTAGTCAGACGAGTAGGAAGTTAACAGAGATCCTGGGAAGAAAATTCATCTTCATCACCACTGTGACCAGATGAGGTCACTGTAGAGAAGCTTCTGGGGTCTCTTAACTCGTCTATAGTAGATCCATCTTGGTAGTTGTTTGGTCCTCCCTTTTCTTTTGAGGTCAAGGGGAGGGTAGAATACGGACCACTTGGATCTGGAGCTTTAGCCCCCAGGCTAGATGACTGTTTCAGGTAGCCCAGTGCAATTTGTGGAGGGATGGGAGGTTGTTTTCCTAGATCACATGCCCAAGAGAAGCACCAAATGGATGAAAAGAAAGGAATTTATTCAAAGCCCTGTGTACACATAGGTGGAAGAAGATTGGATAAAATAGGAGCCACCATGCAAGGGTAGGAAACAGCAGTTGAGATGTAGGATCTTTAGCTCTGGGAACTGTTGGAAATGGCTAATAGCTGGATAGGTATAGTGCCAGGTAGGTGTGGTCCCGGATAGACATGTGGTCCCAGGTAGGTGTGTGGTCCCAGGTAGGTTTGTAGTCCCAGGTAGGTGTAGTACAGGCACAGAGAAGTTGGGTGTGGCTACCCTCCACATGGTGCACAGGGGCATCAGTTGGGTCCTGGGACACAGTACTGTGTATGCACCATGACACACCAGGAAGCACGTGTTCCCGAGGTGGTTGAGCATCATCCTGAAGGTGACAGCAGCATCCCCGGTCCTGCCCCCGCCCACAGAATCTGGAGGTGGTGCTGTACTATAAGGCCAGCCACACATCCTTGGATGGTCCAACAAAGGAGGAGAAGAAAGAGGAAACAGAAGAGGAAAAGGAGGAGGAAGTCAAGGAGGGAACAAAGGAGGAGTCCCAGGACGGAATGGTTTCTGAGCCATCAGGTCCTAAAGAGGTTAAGTTCAAGGACGATCAGGAGGAGAAAGACGAAGAGTTCCCCAGCCAGGAGGGTAAGGACGAAGACGATGAGGAGGAGGATGATGACGAAGAAGCTTCAGAGGAAAGCAACCCCCTCAAACTTTCTGAGAGCAAAAAGGTAACCATAGCTGAAGGCTAGATCATGTGGGAAATGGGATCTTGGTTGCAAGTGCCAGTGTTTGGGGGTGGCCCAGCCCTTGGATGGACTTTGGCAGGAACAAAGGCTGGAAGCTCTGAGGCACCACACTGGGGAAATGGGAGTAGAGGTGGGGACCACCTTTTCTGGGAACCGCAGTGTGCTGGTTGGAGTCCCACCTCCTTACATCAATGAGGTAGCCCTTGTCACTTCAGGAGGGTTCTTCACCCTCTGCTAGCGCTGCGCTGAGGACACTGATGGGCATTTCTGTCAGCCGGGGCAAGTCATCCAGTCCTGCTTTCCCGGGGTGCACCCCTAGGGCTGACTTCTGTTGCCGTGAGGGGTGTGGAGAGGCTGGTGTGCCTCCTGGGTTCTATATAGTATTACAGGCATGAGGAAGGGGGCGGAGCCCATCAGAAGTGCTGGGACATTCCATCTGTACAGCGGGGCCGTTGGCCAATCTCAGGAGGCCAACCAGAGCCCTAACCCTCTAGTTACCAGATCTTGGGAGGTTGGACAGGAGTGTCCTGGGTAACATACCAACGGTACAAAAACATTTGTATATTTTAACAACTGGTACATCTGTACAGGAACATACTAGCTGAATCTCTGCCCTGGTTGAAGTTAACTGGGGGCTCTGATTTCTGAAAGGTTTGATTAGTATCTGAAGAAGTCCTCAGTTTACAGTACTGATTATTTTTGTCCCTTTGAACACAGGGTAAGAAAGTAAGTCTCTTGTGGTGGGATGTCCCAGTCAACTCTTAAGGTTTTCTGGAATTTTCTGTCAGTCTGTGGCACGGGCCAAGGACCCAGTTACAGTTCTCTGTCAATCTTTTGACAGAGGACCTTGACTTAGGATGTGGGAAGTAGGAGTAAGCTCAGCCCCTCCTGCAGGGTTCCATTTCTTTGAGGTCTTTATATCCCGCCACATGCCTGTTCAGAACCTCCTCCTCAAAGATATCCTTGCCTCATGTGCCATCTTTCTAGACAGCAGCCTGGATTTTTCTACTTCAAAATCTAGTACATTTCTTGTGTCTGCTTATGGAGATGTCCCTTTGCCTCCATGGGTCCTGCCTCTTTTACAGGCAGCTCTACTGGTATATGTGTTGCTGCTGCTGCTAAGTCGCTTCAGTCGTGTCCGACTCTGTGCGACCCCATAGACGGCAGCCCACCAGGCTCCCCCATACCTGGGATTCTCCAGGCAAGAACACTGGAGTGGGTGGCCATTTCCTTCTCCGATGCATGAAAGTGAAAAGTGAAAGTGAAGTCGCTCAGTCATGTCCAACTCTTATCGACCCCATGGATTGCAGCCTACCAGGCTCCTCTGTCCATGGGATTTTCCAGGCAAGAGTACTGGAGTGGGGTGCCATTGCCTTCTCTGGCATATATGTTACTACCTGCAAATCCAGTTTCTCTCTGGAAGACAGTTGCAGTCACAACTAGACCTTCTCCATTGTCAGCTTGTTTTAGTGCATTTTGTCTCACAATGACAGCATCAGACTCCTAGGGGATGGTAGGGACCAGAGCCCAGAACACAGACTTGGTGGAAAGCAGCCAAAACACGTGGCTAACAAAGGGCGAGGTGGCCTGGCAGAAGACTGCCCTTCCTAGAGTGACCCAGGCGGAGCAGACATCCTGCACATCTGGAGCGCCCAGCTTTACTCCCTGGAGCTTCACTTTGCCAGAGGTACTGATCCACAGGAAATGTCTTGGTGCAGATAACCCTGGCTTGACAAGATACAAGTGGGATATGACAAGCCAGAAACCTGGTCCCGAATTGGACCTAAGCTGCTGCTTTTAACCCGTTCAGTTTTGCATCTTCTGCAGGCCACCTACAAGAAGAACCAGGCCCGAGTTGTGGAAAAGAAACACCACTGCTCTTGCTGACCTGTTGTTTAACCTTTTAATCTCTTTCTCTCTTCCCTTTGTTTTATCATCTTCATTATCTGTTGGATTCATGTGTGTTTGTCTTTTTATACCATCTCTCATCTCCTGGTCTCTCCTCGTGCCTCTTCCTCATTTGACATGTTGCAGTCATCCCCCGCCCCCGATCCCCCCATCTTCTCCTTGCCTCTTGTAGGCCTGGTGGTCATATCGGCTTTGCTCTGGTGCTGGTGGGCCGAGACGTCGTCCTAATGCAGGTACTGGTATTGCGTCCTCTCCTTCCGAGGGGTAGAGGGGGTTGCAGGTTGCCCTGGCCTCTCCTCTTCACCCTGTCTCTCAGCGGCTTGCTGCTTGCTTTTGCCATTTTACAACAGGTGACAGTAATGACTGAGTGTTAGTCCTGGCTTCCCATTGGGCTACCACAAAGCCCATAACATCTCGGAGCATGTCTTCCTAATGTGTGGGGAGTTGGAATGCTCACCATTGACACAGTTTGAGTTTCTGTCCTCTGGGTTGGAAAAATCTGGATGATTGCAGCCCTGTGGCTACTTTCAGAGCCCCCTCAACTACTTCCAATGAGAGATGTCTGACTGCAAGGCTCGCCTGGCTGCTCTTTGTCTTTGTTTAGCCCTAGAGCTAAGTTCTTACTATAACCATTAATTACCGCCTCCCCACTTGGGTGAGAGAGGAGGTCTGGAGAGCTGTGAGCCCCAGGGTCATTTGTATGAGGGCAGTCTCAGTTGTCTGTCAGCCTTGGCATCAAACTCCACCATATTATATACTTCCTACTGAGACATTCTCTGGTTTGGGAATTCTGGTCTCCAAAAAAAATCAGAAAAAGAAACCCACATCTCTTTTGAGGGGTCAGATTCTGTTGTAATTGGCTTCCCAAGCTAGACTTTCTGAAGAGGATGTGGTATTGGTGAAAAGTTTCCATTCACCAGAGATGCTGTGTTCTCAGGGAACCAAACTGATATATTCTGGGCACCAATCCACGTAATCTGATCTGTTAACAGGACACCAAGTTCAGGAGGTAGAATGTAGAACACCCCAAAGTAGAATCCTTGCAGAACCCATAAACTATTCTCCCTTGGCCCATTTTGGCTCCTTTCTCATGCTCCGCCTGCCACTTCCATCGCCCACCCTCTCTTCTGCTGCTGCTGCTGCTGCTAAGTCACTTCAGTTGTGTCCGACTCTGTGCGACCCCATACACGGCAGCCCACCAGGCCCCGCCGTCCCTGGATTCTCCAGGCAAGAACACTGGAGTGGGTTACCCTCTCTTCTAACGTCCCTGTAAATGGGGTGCGGTTGGCTCAGAGCACACGCAGGTTCAGAGTAACTGCTGGACCATTCGTCGTAGCATTTATCTCTGTTTCCTTTTCTCTCCTTCCTGTTTTCCTCCTCACCTTTTGTTTTCTCTTCAACCCGTCTCCTCCCTTCTGTTAGACATTCTAGTTACTTCTCTCGGATGGTCTAACTCCTTTGGTGTGAGGACTCTCTCCCTCTACACTCCCGGATTTCTGAGTTCCTCCCTGTGGGATGAGACCCAAAGCACTCAGCCATAACCTTTCACCAATTCACACCCAGCCAGGCCTGGTCCAAGGGAGCTGAAGGAACTCCTGGGTAAGGGTCCTCTGGGAGGAACCTGTTAGCCCAGAGCCTGGCTGTGCCCTAGTATGCCGCCCCCCCATCCAGGAACTGAGGCTTCAGAGTGTGGCAGGGATGTTGGGTGAGTCTGTCTCTTACTTACAGCTCAGTCCCAGTGGGAAAAATGGATAATCTGAACATTAGTCTCTTCAAATGTAAGCAAAAGATGGTAAGTCCTCTGGCTTCCTCATATGAGGAACAGATGAGTTCATGTGTATGAAAATATTTTATAAATGATAGAACACCACAAAAATAATAATGAGCGCATACTCTTCTTACATAATGCATACTATATGCCAGGCACTGTTCTAATCACCTTGTTTAATTCTCGCAACAACCCAACAAGGTAGCTATCGTCAGTTTATACATGATAACACTAAGGCCTAGGGAGGTTACGTAATACAGCCAGTAAATTGTGAATCAGATTCTAAGGTCTTAGTATTAGCATCAGATAAGATTCTAATCTCTTGGACTTCACTGTGGTCTCGTAGTTAAGATTCTGTGCTTCTACTGCAGGTAGGGTATGGGTTCAGCCCCTGGTTGAGGAATTAAGACCCCACATGCCATGCAGTGTGACCAAAAAAAGAAACAAAAAAATTCTCATCCTGTTTCACTGTATCTCTCCTTATTTTGAGCAGTTTTCCTTGGTTACTTCCAAGTAGTTAGGAAGACACCATTCAGCAGCCTCTTAGTGCAGCCTCAGATCTCATTGGCTCTCTTGCTAACTAATACCACATTGCTAACTTATATCATGTATTGTTTATAAAACCCCTTTGCACATTGCATATGCTGAGCATTCTTTCCCTGTCCTCTGCCTGCAGTTGATTTTTTGGATCCAAGACAGAATTTTCCATTCAGCTCTGAAATCTAGTTCATTGTCCACTGTTCTCACCTATAGATTGTTTCTGTTTGTTTTTTCTCTTGGCCCTGTGGTTTCAAAATATGTTCACTCCCAGCTTCACCTCACACTCAGGGGTGACCAGCCACCATCTCGTCTTCACCTGAGTTACAGGTGAGGGCAAGCCTCTGGAGGCCCTCTGCAGGCTCTCAGGCTCACTGGTCACACGCGAGTGCTCATGCAGCAGGCTGCTGTCAGCCTGCTCTTGGCTTCTCATATTCTTTCCAAGGACAGCATGGAAAATCTTGTCAAACACCTTGATTAAGTCCCCAAAACACGGATTTCCTTGATCAGTCAATTCAGTAATGCAGTCTGAAAAGAAAGCCTGACATGACTCACTCCTTAGGGACATCCACACCCACCCTCCCCTCAACCAGTCTAAAGTCTCGCCTCTGCCGAGTGTAAAAGGCCACCAGTTCATATTTATGGGTTCAGCTCTTTCCTCCTTTAAGAACCTCAGGCTAATATTTTTCTTTTTTTAACTTATTTATTTGCCTGCATCGGGTCTTAGTTGTGTCTCACAGGCTCAGTTGCTCTGCGGCACGTGGGATCTTAGTTCCCTGACCAGGTCCTAAACCCTCATCCCCTGCACTGCAGGGCAGATTCTTAACCACTGCACCACCAGGGAAGTCCCAGACTGACATTTTTCGCAATGCATGTCAGGTTGTAAGCATCTGAGTAAATGTTTTTTCTAGCTCCCTTTTCAGTTATCTTCTCACGTGAATTACTCTGTATTGCACTTCCAACATGGTTTTGCTTTTCTTTCATTTCATATCTTCTATTCTTCTCAGTACCTCTTTCTACAAATGTAGGAGATTTTCTTTGATCTTTATCCTTGGCTTAAAAATTCTCTTTTTAAAATACAGAGGTATGGCCAAAAGGCCAAAAGATAATATTCAATAATTACTTTTAAATTAACCCAAGGAAGGCAAGAAAGGAGAAACAACAGAACAGAAAACAGTAGGACAAACAGAAAGTAAATGTGGAAACAGTACACCTAAAAGGCATAACAATGATGCCACAATGAAATGAGGCAGCACTCCCCAGAAAAAATCTTCTTAGACCCATTTTTCTCTGAGCAAATGCATCCTTAGCGTAGTGAGTTATTCTTTGTCCTTACCTAAAACCATTCTTCTGTTACTTTATGCCTTATGCCTTTATACTTATGACTCAAAATCCAAATTGTCTTCTAAGTTTAAAAGAAAAAGGAATATAAAATAAGAACAATTTCCCAAGTATATGTATTTTCTTGTCCAAGACGTCACATTCCCTGAGTGATGCTTTTCCTTTGGTCCCAAGAATCAGCAGGATTTGCTGTGGTCTGCAAAGTCTGGAAGCCTCAGCAACTCCAGCACATGCTCAGGAGGCTAGTCACCAGGGCCGGTTACTGGAGGTGTTTTAATGACCCTGGTGTTTGCCTCCCAGGGCCAGTGACCGGCTTCCTTGAATTCATCCTTCAAGGATATCGTCCTCCACAGACAGTCTGGGCTGCATAAGAACCTCACATTGGCTTATACTCCGTGGTGCAGTTTCTTCCCTTCTCCCCCCAAGTCTTATCATCCTCCTTCTTGACTCTGAGTTCACTTTTCCTCCATCAAGCTAATGATGCTTCTGCTTCTCCCAAGGACCTAAATTTACCCTCTTTTTTCCTACCATGGCATCTAATCCTTTGTGGCAACCATTTGGATGCTCTAAAAATCTGCTCCTGAGCTTGCCTCCTACACACAGGGGCTGGTTTTCTTTACACCCCATGGGACGTGAGTAGAGGCAGCCCACTCAGGTGATCCAGTGTTGTTCCAGATACCTAGTGGTGCCGGAGCTAAGCCCTCATTGTCTGCAGCGGTCACCCAGGAGGTAAGAGAGACTGGACCATAATGATGTTGCTGAGGTATCTCTCAGCACCAGTAGGCAGGGTGTTCTCTGGCTTAGGGAAGGGTTCAGAAGGCTGGGCACTCACCATCTGTCTTTGGTCCCCACAGAACATGTTTGGGATGTGGAAGCCTGTGGTGTTCTTGGCTCTTGCAGCTGTGGCTCTGTATGTGTTACCCAACATGCGACCGCAAGAGACAGAGTTCTGCCTCATGGAGTGATGGCAGGCCTGGGCCAGCCGTGGGGCAGACTCCCAGTGGCCACTACCCTCAGCTTTGGGCAGGACACACTGTGCCAGCGGCCTCACCCCACCCACATGTTCCCCGTGTCCCCATCTCCTTAGCCTCCGCCATTCAGGCTTACGGGGAACTGCTGGCTCCCATCTCCTGCCCTGTCTCAGAACCTGGGTTCCTTGTAATTAAATGTCAACTGAATTACGAGACTTTGTGGCTTTTTACTTGTTCAGCACCTCAACACAACCAGAAAAGAGTGGTTCCCCTCTAACCAGGTACTCACTAAGGGTCTGGCTCCTCCCTACAATTTCTAACCCTGCCAGTGACCTCAGCAATGAGGTCGGCTCCTTGTGTGGCCAGCCAAGTCACAAATGGATTGTTCTGTCCACACTCACCCCAATCTCGAGGAACTCATTTGAGCAAAGAGAAACTGAATGATCTGGGTGCTTTGTGTGAGGGGGGCCACCTGGCTTGCCCTTGGATCCTGTGAGAAGGATGCCCTGAGAAGATCTGTGTGTGGGCCTTCATGGCTTAGTTCTTATGACTTCTTGAGCTATTTACCCTCAGAGATGACTTAAAATCACCCAGGCTCCTAGCAGTGAACTGAAGGGAGTCCAGTAGCCTCAGGGTTGGAATTCTGGGTTTTCACTGCCACAGCCCAGGTTCAATCCCTGGTTGGGGAACTGAGATCCCACAAGCCATGCAGTGCAGACCAGAAAAAAAAGCTTTAACTGAAGAGTTCTTAGTGAACAGACTGTGCAGAGGGCAGAGGTAGGAGAACCAACAAGAAATGGCGAAGTCCCCAGGCACCAGTGGGCTTCCCAGGTGGCTCGGTGGTAAAGAATCCACTTGCAAATGCAGGAGATAGAAGCAGATATGATCCCTGGGTTGGAAAGATCCCCTGGAGTAGGAAATGGTCACCCATGCCAGTATTCTTGCCTGGAACATTCCATGGACAGAGGAGCCTGGCGGGCTAGAGTCCATAGGGCCCTAGAGAGTTGGACACGACTGAACGACTAAGCAAGCACCAGGCACCAGCAACAGTGGAAAAGTGCTGCCATCATGGGCTTGAAGGGGGAAGAGGAGGGAGCAAGAGCTGGAGACCTGGTGTGGGCCAGACACACACTGTGTGGGCCAGACACACGCAGTGGCTACAGGGGCTGCGGCCTCTGTCAGAGCCGTGGTGAGGTGGGCAGTATACGTGCTACTCCTCCCTCTCTTCTCACCTGCCAGTTCTATGTTGGTGTGTCTCATTGGCAGATCCCAACTAGCAGCTAGAGAGCAGAGGTGCCCAGGTGACAGTCTTTCAAGGTCAGCCTCCTAAAGTTTGGAGCAAGGCGGAGGACTGAGTTGGTCTAGGTGGGAACAAGCAGAATGATGAGAATAATTTATGAGTGTTCCTGTTGACCTTCATTCCTGCAGAACCCTTTGTGACAGGTTGTTCTCATCATGGATGTTTCCATGTGAAAGCCCGCAGGGACTTCCCTGGTCATACAGTGGATAAGAATCCACCTGCGAATGCAGGGGACACAGGTTCAACCCCTGGTCCAGGAAGATTCCACGTGCAGTGAAGCAACTAAGCCCAGGCACCACAACTCCTGAGCTTGTGCTCTAGGGCCCGCGAGCCTCAACTGCTGAAGCCCATGCACCCTAGAACCCATGCTCTGCAACAAAAGAAGCCACCGCAATGAGAAGGCTGCACACCACAACGAAGAGTAGCCCCCACTCGCCCCAACGAGAGAAAACCCACACACAACAACAGAGACCCAGCACAACCATAAATTAATAAAAGAAAGTCCCCAAGTGTATTCATACACCATTGTGGGCAGAATGGTCCCCATAACTGCTGGTTTCCTGGCACTCTTATCTCTGCCTCCTTTCTACCTGATACCAAGGGAGTTTGTTTCATTTCTCCAAATATCCAAAGCAGCACATACCTATCGAGTATATACTGGGGTGGGCACTGCTGAGCACGAAATGAATTCATTTCTTGCACAGTCTTTTCCTAGGGGGAGTAGCAAAGACATTTAGAATTAGGAGATTTTAAAGTTGTGTGCAGCCCAGAGGAGTGGCAAGGCTGACTGGGGCCCCGAGGAGACCTGGGGCCAGGCCCCAACTGTGACCAGCCCCTATACACAGGGTTGCACGCAGGCAGATTGAAGGTAGTGCCACAGGTCCCTTTTGCCTCCCTCTAAATGACTCCTCTTTAAAGACAGGGATTTAGAGGGGACTGGCCCCTTGCTACTCAAAATGTGGCTCAGGAGTTGTGGTGCCTGGGCTTAGTTGCTTCACTGCACGTGGAATCTTCCTGGACCAGCAGCATGAGCATTGTTAATTCATTAGGAAGGTAGAATCTCAGCCCTCAGCTCAAACCCAGACACAGTATCTACATTTTAACAAGATCCTCAGTTGATTAGTATGCACAATAAAATTTGAGCTTCACTGCCTTCAACTATATTAGATTGCGTATTCTCAGTTGTAACCTAATTGAAATTCCTTCACAATCTACCTGCTACCCTGTCCCCTTGCTATTGAGACTGTGCTTTTTATCCAGTTTAGTCCAGCCACCAATTGGCTGGAGAACGTGTGGTGGAAAGAACCGGAAGATTACCCAGCAGAGTATCATTGCTTTAACTTCGAATTTGAAGCCAAGATGGAGGTTATGTTCTGGGAGGCAGTCAGCCTCCATTAAGGACTTTTATCTGGTCCTTTTCAGGCCCAAACCCAGAACCTGCAATGACAGGGAAGTAGTCCTTTTCTGCAGTCTTTTTGTTTAGAATATAGAGCTCTTCCCTTTAGGACGCTTGTCCTTGTGGGCTCATCTTAGAAGACCGTGCTCTTCGTTGATTTGGACTCTGCTTTCTGGTCTTGCAGGTGCACTGTTAACTGGAGTAGATTAAAGAGGTCTACCTATTGAATGTGAAACAGTCCCTTGAATTAGCTTTAAATCTACAGGGATGTCACAGGCAAGCACGCACCCTGGCCCAGGTACAGATAGAACCAAGGACTCAAAACACCTCCAGGGGCCTCCATCTCCCCGCTCTACTGCCCTCTGCAGAACTTTCTGCTCTCTCCCTGCAACACGGCCCCCCTTTGCTTTCCCTTCCCAGGCCACATGGTAGGCACACCACCTGCCACCTCTTTCCACGACCAGCTGCTATTGGGAGGCAGGGTGGCTCTAACGACTGTAAGTAGTACTCTGGCTCTGATTCTGGCAGGTGGAGTGTTAGGATGCAAGGAAGGGAACGGGGAGCCAAGGAAGATGCTGGCAGTGGGTGCCACACGGGGCAGAGGTAGCTGTGAGGAGGGCCCAGCTCACTAGAACCCACGTGGTCCCCAGGATACCAGCAGAGGATGCAAACTGTTTTTTCTGATCACATATGAGCTGCCCAGCACCATGCTAATCATTTTACCTGTTATCTACTTTCACATCTTCACCCATTAAAAAAAAATCCCTATGAGAGTACTGTTAATTCCATTTTGCAGATAAGAAGACTGAGGGCCCAAAGAGTTACATTGCCTGATCATGTCTATAGAACCAGAGGTGAAGAGGCTGGAATTCAGCCTAGGTATCTTCCCAACCCTACCACACCTGGGCCAGGGCCATGTCAGTATCACAGACTGAACACAGTGCCTGCTGGGAGCCTGGTCAGCCTGGTGCCACCACAGATGACTATGGAAACACAGGATCTTCAGACATGGCCCTTCAGACATGGACTTGCTCACTCAGATGCTTCTCAGCTCAAGTTAAATATGGCCAGCATTGGTGGCAGAGAAGTAGTGCCCCTTGGTAGGAAAGGCAGGGCCAGGTGAAAGGCCAAACCTGGTCTCCTGAGACAGGTCAGTGGGTGGTGAGTCAGGGGGCTATAAACAGTCTGTAGCCACAGCAGCAAAGCCCCCAAATACTCAGCTGATGAAAGCCCCCGTAAGCCCCTCCAGGAGCCCCTGCCTGGCTCCGAGAGGAGCACATCAGCCCTCTTCCGGGAGGCGGCCCCTGCTTGGCAGGCCCCAGGACCAGCATTGTGCACGGCCTGTTCCAGCTCTCATGGCCCGGCCCGGGCTCATGGGCTATATTGAGGGCTGAGTCACCAACCTGTGCCTGGGTAGCTGACTGTGACTGGCTGGCTGGGGCCTGAGTCAGGCCCTGATTTATCCTGGAGAGCAACGGGCTCTGGTTTCTGGGGTGAGGGGGGAGGGGAGGTGTGAGAAGGGTGCCGGGAACCATCCTTGGCACCGGGCACCCTCTGCCGACCATTCACTCACTGCACACAGACCTCTCCCAAAGAGAGGGAACAAGAAGTGGGAGAGGGGAGTCCTTTGTCCACTTGCTGGCTTCCCTCTGAACTCCTACCACCTTAAGAGAGCACCTCAACTTACTGGAGGACCTTGGGAAACACCCTCAAAACAAGACTATGAGCCTTTAGGGTTTGTAGAAGGCTGTCAGCTCCAAGCAAAACCACTCTATCCCTCTCTCTTCTCCCTAGGAGCTCAGTAAGAGGGATCCATCCTTTTCCAGATCTATATATCTCAGTTTCTTCATCATTGAACCCCAAACTGGCACCTCAGGTTGGGTGTCAGAAGTCTGCCTTTTTACACACACACACACACACACACACACACACAGAGTTCCCTTGTGAGACCCAGCTACATGTCATGTGTCCCCAGGAGCTGGGCATCTCTCCACAGGAGAGCTCAGCCTCTCAAGCAGACAGACAACACTGATGGCTGATGGCTGGTCTTGGCCATGGGACAAAGGTGGCATGGGGGGAGCGAGAGTTCTGGAGACAGGCAAGGGGGTGCCAACAGGAGAGTGGAATTCCTGAGCACCTCGTCACAGGCAGCCGACAGAACATGAGCTGTGGGGCCCAAGCTATTTATATCTCGCCTGTCACTCTCAGGGCCCCCAGAGCTCCCCCCCCACTGAAGTCACGCACAGCAGGTCCCTTTTCTGTTTCTGGTCCCTTCTCTCCTCCTCCCCCTCCCTAACTGATGAGAAGGGAAAGAAATCATTCTTGGAGCCCTTTCACCATTAGCGCTGACCCCCCCTCCCCACAAGCTCCTGAACTTCTTCCCTCACAGAGATGCCCACCATCCCTTCCCTTTTCTCTTGGCTTGGTTGGGGAAGAGCAATAAGGTCAAATGATTCACCAGAAATGTGCCCAACTTCAGTCATCACACAACTTGAGTTGGGGCCCAAACTTAAGGGTCCAGAAGGATGGGAAAGTGGAGGAAATTTGGCCTAAAGGGGGTACCAGGAGGTGTGGAATACATGTTATCCTACAGAATCTCAGAATACATAGTCTCTTTATGTAAGTATATTCTACCGCTTTTTCACCTCATCCCAGGCCAACTGCTCTGAGTGCCTCAGTTTCCCTGATGTCAGCTGCCCTTGGCTTATTCTGAGCCCAGTCCTGCCCAGACTTCCTGGCGGGCTCCCTAGGGCTCTCCGTGTCCCCCAGCCCCCATCACACTTCCCCGAGGCTGCTCTGGGCAGGGCTCTCTGTCTCTTGTCTGGTTAACCTGCCCTCTGACCAGAAAGATCTGCCCAGTGGCCCAAATGGGCACACCGCCCAGGGGGCTCCCTGGTAGTACAGGCCAGAGGCTCTGCCTCCTCTCGCGTCACCTTAGTTGAGTCAGACTTGGGGGAAGGGGGCACAGTGTGACTCATTGGGTACACTTTTCCTGAGCTCAGCTTCATTCTGAGAGGATGAGGACAAACGGACTGGTGACAGGGACACTGAGTCAGGGGTAACGTCCGTCTTTCCCCTGGGACCCTGGAGTTGCAGAGGGTTTTTTTTTTTTTTTGGTTGCAGAGGAGACTTTTCTACCTGTAATGTGGAACACCCCCACCCAGGCCTTCTCCCTAATCGGCCTGCATGGAGTTGTCGCTTCCTCTCAGTCTATCTACACACAAGCACACACACTTCCCCTGCCGGTCCGCAGGTGGACAATACCCTGGGCTAGCAGCCAGGTCTCCCCGGCCCTGTCAACAGCCCTGCCACCAACCAGTCCAGAAAATTCTGTCAACACCCGATCAGCGTGTTTTGCCCTAACCACTGGCCTCAGTTTCCCTTTGCATCTCTTTAGTCCTGCAGGGTGGGGGGTATATATTTCATCTCTGACTAGCGATGCTTAAGTTTGGGGTGTTGGGAGCCCTCAGTCCCCCTAATTTTCCAGCTCCACTATTCATCTGTCCAGCTTGGCGGCCTCGGGCCAGAGCCTCCTTCCCCGGGGGTGGGGGCAGCAGACCCGGGACCCCAGCCTGGACGGAGGGCCGCGTGGGGGAGGGGAGAGGAGGGAGGGAAGGGAGGGAGGCGGGGCCGGCGGGCTCGGCGCGGCCCCCACCCGCGGGCCGGGCGGCATTCCTGGGAGGCCGGCGCTCTGACGTGGACCCGGGGGCCGCGGGCTCGGCGGGGGGGACGCGGCCCGGGGGCTTCTTAAACCCCCCGCCTCAGCCCGGCCCGCACTTTCCAGAGCACCGCTCCGCCCCCGGAGGGAGAGAGAGACACACACACAGACAGAGCGCGGCCAAGGAGCCGAGGAGGCCCGCCCGAGTCCCGCCAGCCAGGGGCACAAGAGAAGTTTAGAGCCGCGGAGCGCACAGCCGCCGGTCCTGTCCCGGACAGCGCCCCACTAGCCCGAGCCCCGCCGGCCCCCAACCCCCGCCCCAGCCCGCGCCAGCATGATGAACAACAGCGGCTACTCCGAGGCCCCGGGCTTCGGCCTGGGCGACGAGGTGGACGACATGCCGTCCACGGAGAAGGACCTGGCCGAGGACGCGCCGTGGAAGAAGATCCAGCAGAACACTTTCACGCGCTGGTGCAACGAGCACCTCAAGTGCGTGGGCAAGCGCCTCACCGACCTGCAGCGCGACCTCAGCGACGGGCTGCGCCTCATCGCGCTGCTCGAGGTGCTCAGCCAGAAGCGCATGTACCGCAAGTTCCACCCGCGCCCCAACTTCCGCCAGATGAAGCTGGAGAACGTGTCCGTGGCCCTCGAGTTCCTCGAACGCGAGCACATCAAGCTGGTGTCCATCGGTCAGTGCGTGCGGCGAGGGGGCAGTACCCCGACGAGGGGCTGGCCCACGGGGACAGGGTGCTCGGGGCTGGGAGGGCGCGCGGGGAGCCGAGGCAGGGCCGAGGGTGGGGGGCCCGGCACCGGGAGAGGATCCTGCCCCGGTTCTCCCGGAGCCCGCCCACGCCAGCCCCGAGGGGGCTCTGCCTTCACACGCCGCCCTGGTCGGCCGGCATCCCGAGGGGGGCCCCCGGGGGCATCCAGCCCAGGCCGTTTCTGAGCCCTCCAGCTTCAGCTCCCCTCGCACGCTCTTGGCCAACCTGCTTCTACCCGCTCGTCTCCTTTTTTGCCACCCGCACCCTCAGCCCAGGCTTGAGAGGATGGGGCCAAAGCTCATTGCCGATTCCCGGGGCCGCCCCCTCCACCCCAGACAAAGCAAATGGCTTCCCAGTCTCCCAGCACCTCCACCGGGGAGGAGAGGCTGAAGGCAGGTCCCCATCGCTGCCCGGTCCCAGGGATCCCAAGGAGAGCGGGAGAGCGGGTGGCTGGGCGGGCACGGGGCCCGGGCCCCCCGCCGGCATGTGCTCGGCAGCTGGGTTCAGGCCCAGGGGCCAGAGCCGGCAGGGCCCGGCCTCGGAAACCTAAAAAGGCTCTGAGCGAGCGCAGGCAGCCTTAACCCCTGCCTGTCCTCCATCAGCTTCAGCAGGCCAGGGAGGGGGCTCCCTCCCGTCCACTCCCGGCCCCAGCCCACCCCCTAAGCCCCGATTGGCTACAGCTAATGATCTGGGCTGAGGGGAGGGAGGCAAGGCCTGGAAAAGGGAGGAAGTCATTGAGTGTAACCAGATTTGGAAGGTGTGTCAGTGCTGGGTGGGGGCGGGGAGGCACTCCAAGCTGGGGAGCTGGGGGAGCCAAGGATGGGTTCTGAGAGCCTAGGAGTTGGCTGTTCCCTCTCAGCTCTGCAGTCACCCCTTCAGGCTGGGGGCCTGGGCAAGACCCTTACCCCTATGGTGAGCTGTTAAGTGTCCTGATGTGATTTTCAGGAAAGCGCCCCTTGATGGGGTGCACCCCAGGGCCCCAGAAGGGGAATTTCACAGGGGGCCCAATGCCTACCCCCAGGCTGCCCCAGAGATTTCTTCAGATAACTGAAGGTCTGTCCATCCTCAGCCTCCCTCAGGGCATCTCTGGGCCTCCTGAATTAGTAGCTGAGGTCAGTCTGGGGCCCTTTGGCCCTGTCCAGTCCCCTCTACGCCTTACCCTCTCCTGCCCCAATACTGCCCCCACCACCACCCCACCCGCTCCAGCCTGGAAATAGCCCTGCCTCCGTGACACAGCAGATGTCTCTGAGCTTTCCAGAGGACAAGGCTGAGGACAGGGGGTGGGGGAAGGGGCCACCCTGGTGTGTGTAGTGGGACTGAGGGCTGCCCAAGAGTGTGTGTGGTTGGGGGGGGCCAGGGGTCAGCGAGGAGTCAGCCCTGGGCCCTTCCACCCCCCCCTGGCAGCTGCGATCTGACCGCCTGGACTGACTGTCCCAGGTGGGATCCCGAGGGGAGAGCCTGGGGCCTCACCAAGACTTTATAGGAAATGGCTTGGCCTCCTCCTCCCCTCCCTGCTGCGGGGGCGCTTGGCCCCTCTCCTGGCCTCATCCTTCCTGAGCGCACACCTCTCCCCTCCCCAACGGTGGTGCCTCTGGCTCCAGCCCCCTTGGCTCAACTGTGTATGGAGAGGCCTTCTCAGAATAGAGGGGGAAGGAGGGAAAGCTGGCTTGGGGGCGGGAAGGAACCCTTCTTTCCCTTTCCTGCAGGGAACTGTTCCCCATTTGGGCCAAGTGGCTGACTCCCGCTGCCGATGAGATAAGCTGTCAGCAATTCAGCTGCTGGGCCCGAGGCGGAGGCTGGAGGAGAGGGGGCACAGACAGCAGCGGCTACCCATCCATGGGGAAGGAGATGTCAAGGGTTCCCCCTTTCTGCTTCCTCTGATTCCCTTGGTCCCGCTTAGTGGTGGGAAGGGGCTGGGACGGGGGCTTCTCTGGGTACCATCTCAGGACTGAATGTGAGCCTCTAGGCACCCCCATGTCCCTTTCCAGGAGTGGAGTGGGAGCTGGGCATCGAGCAGTTCCTCTGAAGGAGGGCCGGGTACACAGTCTGGGTTGAAGGGGCGGTGTGCCCTCCTTACCCGCACCACCCCCTCCGCCCCTCCGAACAAAGAGGCCTAGAGGCCGCTTAGCCCCGCAGCTGTTCCCCAGTTGCTATTCCTTCTCCTGGAGCCAACCGCCGAGGGAGGGGCTGGAGGGGGCAGCAGCTGTCCTGGCCCCTCCCTCACTGGTCCTCTCCTTTCCCCCCACTCCACCGAAGGCCTGGGGTGCCCTCAGGGACTAGCTCTGGAGCTCCTCCCACCCCTTTGGTGGTATCCCCAGTGGGGTGCGAAGAAGGAAGAGGCCTGGCTTGAGCAGAGCTCCCCTCCTCTGCCTGGCCTCCGATGGGGAGGAGGGCGAGGAAGGTCATTGCTCCCAGAGTGGGACTCTGGACCCACCCCTCTCCTGCCACTTGCTGTCTGGCCCAAGGCCAGTTGCTGGGGAGAAACCTCTCCCTGCAGCAAATATGAATGACCCCCCTCACCCGCCCCCCCACCTCTTCCCAATCCTGGTGATCCTCGGGGCCTCAGGGCCTCCCTCCCAAGGATCTGGCTTCAGTTTGCAAGAAGCACTTCTGGGTGTGTGAGCACCAGCTTTGGAGGCTGTCAGGGTTGTGAGAGGCCGTGAGGCCCTTGGTGTCAAGGCTGTGTGAAAGTGTCCTGGGCCTGTGTGTGTTTGAGAGAGACCGCACCAAAGCACCGGGAGGCTGGGAGTGAGTGTGTCATGGAATCTGCAAGCTGCCAAACCATTGTGCTGCAGCAGAGCCAGGGGGAGAGGGGGCGGGCCTGGGGAGCTGCTGGGGAAGGAAGGATGAATCAGTGAAAGGGTGGGGGAGCCAAGGGGACCAGAGCCCAAGATCAGAGGGACAGAGAGACTGAGATTCCCCTCCAGGGGGCAGGTTGGGGAAATGCTGGGGACAGGGTGTGTGTGTGGGGGGCGCATTCTGGAAAAGATATGTAAGGGGAGACACCTTTGGGATCTTTACTCTCTAAAGGCTGTCTTCCAAGATCTAGGCCGGGTGGGCAGGAAAAGATATAACCCTAACCTCCAACACCACGCTTTCCCATCTCTCGGGTAACACCAGTAAACAAGGCTGAGTCTTTCACCCCCTCCCAACCTCCTGAAAGCAGTGCTCAGGGAAGCTGGTGGATTTCAGGCCTGCCTTGTCCTTTACAAGTAAGCTGGTTTCCAATGACCTGTACTCTAGGCCACCTCCAGCTCCTGGATGTTTCTCTCTGGCTGTTACGGGGGAACTAGGCGCACCAACCCCCCCCCCTGCCCCGCCAGCCCCCAAATCTTGGAGTTCTGGTCCATAATATTTATCAAGGGACGGGATGAGTCTAGAGTCTCAGCTCCTGAGACTTGAGTCCACATGGGTAACACTCCCCCAGCTCTTGTGAAATCTCACTAGTCCCTGCCATTAACAGAATGTGTACTGTCCCCAGCCCCTCCTCCCAGAACTTTGTTCCAAAAGCCTTTTATAGCATTCAAAGGAGAATTTGGCTGGAACCAGGTTGGTCCCACTCCTCTCCAACTTCAGTTTTTAAAATGTTCATTCAACCAGTATTTATTGAGATTTTACTAAGTTCTAGGCTCTGAATATATGGAGAGAAAAATACAGTATCTAGAGTGAAAGAAGGCAGACAAAAAAGATACATACTCTATGATTCTATTCATATAAAACTCTGGAAAATGCGAACTAATGTATAGTGACCAAGAGCAGATTGTTGTCTCAAAAGATAGACGAGGAGGGGCAGGAGCGATGGATCACAAAAGAAAGGAAACTTTGAGGAAGGGTGGAAGTGTTTACTATCTTGATTCGTGGTTATGCACATGCTGTCAAAGGTAGGGCTCCCCTGGTGGCTCAGATGGTAAAGAATCTGCCTGCAGTGCAGGAGAACCAGGTTCAATCCCTGGGTAGGGAAGATCCTCTGGAAAAGGGAATGGCAACCCACTCCAGAATTCTTGCCTGGAGAATCCATGGGCAGAGGAGCCTGGCGGGCTACAGTCCATGGGGTCGCAAAGTCGGACACAATTGAGCGACTAATGTTTTCACTTTTCACATATTGTCAAAACGTATCTAGTTGTACTTTCTAATATGTACAGTTTGTTGTATATCACACAAAGAAGAAAGGAAACAAAACAAAACAGTGTCTGCCCCTAGAGACTTACAATCTTGCATAACTCTATAGATGCTTGTAGCCTGATAGAAGGCCCATGCAAGTGCCATCAAAGAGTTGAAAGTACCTGCCCAAGGGACATATTGGGATGCAGCCATGTTCTGAAGTGGGTGGGAGGTACATCAAAGACTGCGCCTTGTGGGATGCAACAGTGGTAGGCAGAGAAGTGGTAGGTTCCAGGAGGAGTCCAGACCCAACGCTTAAGCAGCAGCCTCAGAAGCTGGGCCAGGAGAGGGAGGGTGCTGCATCAGAAGTGGGGCACTCATGAGCCCTGCTTGTCTCCTCCTCCCTGCAGACAGCAAGGCCATCGTGGATGGGAACCTGAAGCTGATCCTGGGGCTCATCTGGACCCTGATCCTACACTACTCCATCTCTATGCCCATGTGGGAGGATGAGGACGACGAGGATGCCCGCAAGCAGACACCCAAGCAGCGTCTACTCGGCTGGATCCAGAACAAGGTGCCCCAGCTGCCCATCACCAACTTCAACCGGGACTGGCAGGACGGCAAAGCTCTGGGCGCCCTGGTGGACAACTGTGCCCCTGGTGAGTGGACCCACGGCACACTGTGGCTCCCTGACCCGGGAAGGGGTGCGGGATGAGCTGGTGATGCCAAGGCTTGTGTTTGTCAGAATGTGTGTCCCAGGGCTGGGGGAATCAGGGCCTCCTCCTCCAGCTGAGAATCACTGCTGGAGTTGGACCCTTCCCAGTGAGTTGCCAGATCCTGCAGTGGCAAGGACACAGAGGTCCAGAGAAGGCCAGTGACTTGTCTGAGGTCACACAGCTTATCTGTGGCGGAACTGAATCAGAGGCCGGCGGGGACCTGGAACTCCCTGCTCCGTGAACTTCCTATTTTGCTACACAAGGGTCATTTCTGCTCAGCCAGCAGAAAGAAAATGTGGTGGGACTTGTAGAGAGAAGGCCAGGACTTTAGGCCTGGAGAAGGCTGTTCTTTGCAAGCCCCTGGGATAGCTTTGAGAAGGGGTTGAGACCCAGGATGATGTGGTCTGAGGCTGGTGGGACACTGCCCCAGGGGCAGGTGACCCAGGCCTGGCCTGGGCAGGTGGGGGCTACTGAGGGCCCATGAGAAGACTTAGACATCACAGATGAGAACAGTACCCCACACACAGCTCCCTTTCTGACCCTCATCTCCTGAGACAATCTGTCGTCTCCCCACCTCTTGGAGCCATGTCCCCCTGGGGGAATCCTCCCCCAGCCTGGGGTCAGCCGGGGAGCAAAGGGTGGGAGGAGGGGGCACCGACTGCCTGGGAAGCATTCCCAGCTGCTGAGCCATTGCCCACGGCTGGCTCGGCTGCCAGCAGTGAGCTCAGCTGTTCTGGCCAGTCATGGATTCCAGCCTTTGAGCTGGTCCCCTCCCCGCCAGGGAGCATCACCCTCCTCCGCCAGCTCTGGCTGGGATCCAGCACCCCCTAACCATGCAGCCTTTCCCAGGAGGGACCTGTGGCTGCCTCAGCTGTCCTCCCATCAGGAGGGCTGGGCTCTAGGTGGCCAGAGAGAACTCGGCCTCTCAAACAAGCCCTTCAGTGCCTTCATTTCCCCGAGGCGGAAGTTAGGAAGCAGAGAGAGCCCTATGCTCTGCGGCTGATGTGGGAAGTGCATGGACACTAGGGCTTCAGGGCAGCTGTGAGGAGACCTTTCAGGAGATGGGTCAGAGGCACTTGTGGGACAGGGACTGCCCACCTCTGAGCCTGCTGGAATGAGGCAGGGGGTCTGCAAGGGGTGCACTCCCTGTGGTTTGGTGTTCAGGGTTGGTGCTGGGGCCTGGGCAGGCCGGAGGCCGGCTGGCAGGACTGGTGCCAGGCTGCGTCAGCTGGGGCAGAAAGGCCTCATTGTTGGTGCTCAGGAGGGCTGCAATGTGTCTAAACAGTGATGGGCATCCTGGCTGACGGGCCGTAAGGTTGGGGGTCAGCAGGAACCCTGCTGGTCAGGGGCCTGGGGCCGTATGGGAAGCGGGTGTGAACCCACGGCCTGGGAGGGTGTTGGTGGAGCAAGTGCTCTGTGTCCTGGCTGAGCGCTTCCCCCTCATCATTGCTTCCCTCCATCATCTCTCCAGGCCTCTGCCCTGACTGGGAGGCCTGGGATCCCAACCAGCCTGTGGAGAACGCCCGGGAGGCCATGCAGCAGGCGGACGACTGGCTCGGGGTGCCCCAGGTAGGCAGAGGGCAAAGGGACCCGGAGAGGGCCAGGGTGGGGTTGGGTCTACCTGGGCAGGATGCTGGGGACAGAGGACATTTTCTGACTCCCTTCCTCCCTGGCAGGTGATTGCTCCCGAGGAGATCGTGGACCCCAACGTGGATGAACATTCGGTCATGACCTACCTGTCCCAGTTCCCCAAGGCCAAACTCAAACCTGGTGCCCCCGTTCGCTCCAAGCAACTGAACCCCAAGAAGGCCATCGCCTATGGGCCTGGTATGTGTTGAGCCCTGACGGTCTTCGCTGGGCAGCTGGACACGGGCTGGGATGGTTCTCCCTAAACTCTGCGGCCCTGCCTTCTGCCCTCAGGGATCGAGCCCCAGGGTAACACCGTGCTGCAGCCTGCCCACTTCACCGTGCAGACAGTGGACGCTGGGATAGGCGAGGTTCTGGTCTACATCGAGGATCCTGAGGGCCACACCGAGGAGGTATGGAGAGGCCACTGGGGATCGGACAAGAGCGCGGACCAACAGCGGAATGGGCTGGCGATGGCTGCTGGGGGCACCCTCCAACGCTGGAGAAGGGGAGGCCTCACCATGGGGGTTGCAGAAGGCGTGGGGTCAGAAGGAGCTCTGACGCCGATTGTTTCCCTTCCCGTAGGCCAAGGTGGTTCCCAACAATGACAAGAACCGCACCTACGCTGTCTCCTACGTGCCCAAGGTCGCCGGCTTGCACAAGGTATCCCTCTGTAGGCCCTCCCATGTCTTCCCCACTCCTTTCACATCCTTGCATCCGGCTGAATGGACCCCTCCCTCAGGTCACACCCCGCCCCACCCCCATGCACCAGCCCCACCTGCCTGCCACCCCGCTTGGCTCTGCCCCGCCCCTCAACCCCCCTCTCAGAGCTGCTTTCTTCCAGAAGCTCACCTTTGGCCTCTGACCTCCAGGTGACCGTGCTCTTTGCTGGTCAGAACATCGAACGCAGCCCCTTTGAGGTGAACGTGGGCATGGCCCTGGGAGATGCTAACAAGGTGTCAGCCCGTGGTCCCGGCCTGGAGCCCGTGGGCAATGTGGCCAACAAACCCACGTACTTTGACATCTACACCGCAGGTGGGGATGGGCCCTTCCACCAGACACCCCATGACTGTTCATGGTGGGGGGACCTGGGGGCCAGGGGCAGGGCCCGGCCAGAGGGCCATGGTCTCAGGGTGAGGGAACCCGAGCAGGAGGGACACCCCATGACTATTTTTTTGGTGGGAGGGGGTGCCTGGGGGCTGTGGTCTCAGGGTGAGGAAACCCGAGCAGGAGGGGCTGACGGCTGTTGTCGTGACAGGGGCCGGCACTGGGGATGTTGCCGTGGTGATCGTGGACCCGCAGGGCCGGCGGGACACTGTGGAGGTGGCCCTGGAGGACAAGGGTGACAGCACGTTCCGCTGCACGTACAGGCCTGTGATGGAGGGACCCCACACAGTGCACGTGGCCTTCGCCGGAGCCCCCATCACCCGCAGTCCTTTCCCCGTCCACGTGGCAGAAGGTAAAGGCCCTTCACCCACCCCCATGAGCCCCCTCGCCAAAGGCCAGGACGCAGAGTGTTGCCACCGAGTCTGAGGACTTACGGGAAATGAAGCACTGCAACCGGGGGGTGGGGGTGGGTGGGGATGGGGTCAGGGGGAGCCTTCTGCCGGCTTAAAGTGGGCAGAAAGAAGAGCCCAGGGGTGGGGCTCCCGAGAGCTCGTCTGTCAGCCCCTGCCCCCGAGGTCGGTCAGGTCACTGTGAAGGATACCAGACAGGGGCCACGGTGGAAGGGCTGAGGAGGAAGTGACCGGACCATGTGGGCGGAAGGGCATATTCATGGGCCCGCCTTGCACCAGGCTCTCAGGCAGTGACTCCCCACTTTCTCTCCGCCACTCAGAGCCCCTGCCGCCGCCGCCCGCCCCCTCTGTGCCCATCGTCCACCAGGCCAAGAAAGTGGTGCCACGTTAGTACACGCCAGCAGAGGCGGGCCGGGCATGGCCATAGCTGACTGGCCTCACCTGTGCTGTGTGGCATGGCGCGAGCGGGGTGGAGTCGCCCCCCCTTCCGTGGCATTCTGTGACAGGCCCAGGTTCCGCGCCTTTGCCTCTGTTCTGTGGCAGCTCTGGTCTCCTGGGACCGGCCTGGTGATTTCTGTGGGAAGGGTCTGGGTTCCGTGCCGTCGCCTGTTATGTGGCAGTCCCCAGACGCTGTGCCGTTTGTCTGTGTTCCAGGGCAGGCCTGGATGGATGATACATCGTTGCCTGTTTGGTGGCACCCCGTGGGTTCTGTGCCATTTTATGTGTCCCGTGGCAGGCTGAGATCCCTGTCCTTTGGTCTGTGTTCAGCAGCAAAGTCATTGCCACCGGCCGCGTTCCGCAGCAGGCTGACCTTCATGCATTGCCTGTGATCTGTGGCAGGCTTCTCGTTACACGACCCTTCCTCGTTCCATGGTGTGGCTGAGTGTTTTGTGGCATGACTCGGTTCCTGAAGCTGCTGTGGTGGCTCCAAGAAGGCTCAGATGGCTCTAGGTGGATGGCCGTGGGGTGAATGAAAGGCCCCTCCCAGTCTGTCTTAGCTCTGGGCTCCGCCCGGCCTTTGTCCCAAGTGATCCTGACAAGGAGACCCGAGGGAAGGGTTTCTTGTAACCAGCCTGGGGACGGAGGTCTGGGGGAGCTGTGGCTGTGCCCTGCCCAGCATGGCTCTCAGTCGTGTTGGGGGTGCCAGGGAGCAACAGGGGAGGGCTGCATGAGGCCACGGCCTGCGCCTGGGGAAAGAGGACGGGGTGGGCGGGCTGGTCAGCAGGACTGCGCACAGTGAGGTGGGGACAAGTGGTGGTAAGGGCTGAGGCTCCGTCTAGGGCCCCTCAGCGCCCTCAACCTCACCTCTCCTCTTCCTCCCAGCCTGTAACCCCAACGCCTGCCGGGCCTCTGGGCGGGGCCTGCAGCCCAAGGGTGTGCGTGTCAAAGAAGTGGCTGACTTCAAGGTGTTCACCAAGGGTGCTGGCAGTGGGGAGCTGAAGGTCACAGTCAAGGGACCAAGTGAGTACCAGGGCCCAGGGCCATGGTGGGGGGTCAGGGAGCTGGGAGGAAAGGCAACCAGTGCTTCCGACCCCCTGATGGCAATGACAGCACTGTGCACCCTCCCTGGGGGAGGGGCTCCAAAAAGACACTGACCAGAGACATTGTGGGACCTCAGGTGAACCGCCCTGCCTGGCTCAGTCTCCCAGGCTGCAAGCTGGGAAGGCTGCACTAGGCTGTTACACGGTGCCTGCTCACCGTGCCCACGAGCAGCGCTGTCCTCAGCCAGGGACTGTCCCACAGCACAGTCCCAGGGGTCCTTGAGGGGACTGAGGTGCGGAGACGCACAGATCATTGATCCTCCGCTTCCCACGTCTCCTCAGGAGGCACAGAGGAGCCGGTGAAGGTGCGGGAGGCCGGGGATGGCGTGTTCGAGTGTGAGTACTACCCCGTGGTACCCGGGAAGTACGTGGTGACCATCACATGGGGCGGCTACGCCATTCCCCGCAGGTGAGCACCACGCAGCCCTGAGCCCTCCAGCCTGGGCCCTCACAGGGTGGGTGGAGGGAGGCAGGCTGCCTGGGGCTCCGAGTGAAGCGAAGAGGGCTACCTCTGGTGGGGGCACCTCGGGTGTTGACACCAGCTCCCTCTTTTCCCAGCCCCTTTGAGGTGCAGGTGAGCCCAGAGGCAGGCATACAGAAGGTCCGGGCCTGGGGTCCCGGTTTGGAAACTGGCCAGGTGGGCAAGTCAGCCGACTTTGTGGTGGAGGCCATTGGCACAGAGGTGGGGACACTGGGTAAGTGGCCGAAGTGGGAATTCCGGGGAGTGGTGTGATGGAGGGACACTGGGGAGTGACTGGGGGGCAGGAGGCAGGAATTTGGGCCAGTGTTGAGATGAGACAGGCGCTGGAACGGGCATGACTGGGGTGGTGATGCTGGGAGAGTGATGGAGGACCTGTCTGGGTGTCCAAGTCGCTTCTGGTGCCCCCTGACCCTCCCCCACCTTTGCCCCAGGCTTCTCCATTGAGGGGCCTTCGCAGGCCAAGATCGAGTGTGATGACAAGGGAGACGGCTCCTGCGACGTGCGATACTGGCCCACGGAGCCCGGGGAGTATGCGGTGCATGTGATCTGTGACGACGAGGACATCCGAGACTCACCCTTCATCGCTCACATCCAGCCAGCTCCACCCGACTGCTTCCCGGACAAGGTGTGTCCCCAGCTCCCGTAACTGGGCCTGCACCAGGGTGAACAGACCCTCCTCCCGTCCCCAGCTCAGCCCTCCACTCTCTCCCCTGCACAGGTGAAGGCCTTTGGGCCCGGCCTGGAGCCCACCGGCTGCATTGTGGACAAGCCAGCGGAATTCACCATCGATGCCCGGGCTGCTGGCAAGGGAGACCTGAAGCTCTACGCCCAGGTAGGGTGTTGCCCCGTCTTTCTGCCCCTCGCCCTGGGAGGGTAGGGTAGGTTAGAGAAAAGGGCCTCAAGGCATTACAGGAATGATTCTCATGAATCTATTTGAACTATGGGAAGTCTAAAGTTTTGTGTTTTCTTATTGATGATAATCTTAAAAAACATTGTACCAGATATGTATTTTTATGTTAACTATTTGCAATTTAAAGATGGTTGAGTTAAGACATTGGTTTCCAGGTGAGTTTCTCAAAATGGTGTCCTTTGACCCCTAGAGGTTAATGAATATGTTCTTTGGTCCAGGAGGATGTTTCTTTTATTAAAGTTTGTTTATTCAGTTTTAAGAACATTGGTTTAGCTGAGCGTTTTCCCCTGACAACACATTTTGGAGACCTAGGCTCAGAGACCAGGCCACACAGATGACCCCTGTGTGACCCCTGGTTCCTCAGCTCTCCAGGGTGTGCCCTGGCCCCCAGAGCTCTGGCACTAGGCTCCAGTGGTTGGAGGTCTGTGATCTGTTTGCGGGGAGGGGCTTTGATGGTGGGCAAGCAGCCCAGCAGAGGGCACGGGCGCTCTGAGACGGCCGGGGCGCTCTAAGAACCTTGCTTTGGGTGATGCCCACAGGACGCCGACGGCTGCCCCATCGACATCAAGGTCATCCCCAATGGCGACGGCACCTTCCGCTGCTCCTACGTCCCCACCAAGCCCATTAAGCACACCATCATCGTCTCCTGGGGAGGCGTCAACGTGCCCAAGAGCCCCTTCCGGGTGTGTCCTCCAAGCCCCGTGCCCCCTGCCAGCGACCCCAGAGGGAGGGTAGAACCCCAAGCGGGGGGATGTTGGCTGTCTCTGGGCCCTGTCCCCACTCCCCACTTCATGGCCCCTGTGAAAAGGCTAAGACCGGGCCTAGAAGTGCTGGGGAAGGGATGGACCTTGAGGGAGGGGCCCCACGCTGACCGTCGACTCCTCCCCACAGGTAAACGTGGGAGAGGGCAGCCACCCCGAGCGGGTGAAGGTGTATGGCCCCGGCGTGGAGAAGACAGGCCTCAAGGCTAATGAGCCCACCTACTTCACAGTGGACTGCAGCGAGGCGGGGCAAGGTGCATCCAGGAGCAGGGAGTGGGGGGCGCGGCCGGGGGTGTCCAGGCAGGAGGCGCTGGTGCCCTCCACCTGTTCCCCGGAGTGGGACCTGTCACGTGCAGGAGGTTGTGGAGCCCCCAACTCATGGCCTCGTGCCTGCCTCCCTTCAGGCGATGTGAGCATTGGCATCAAGTGCGCCCCCGGCGTGGTGGGCCCCGCAGAGGCTGACATCGACTTTGACATCATCAAGAATGACAACGACACCTTCACAGTCAAGTACACACCTCCGGGGGCGGGCCGCTACACCATCATGGTGCTGTTTGCCAACCAGGTACCCTGTGCTTGGGTTTTGGTTATCAACCCTAACCTCACCCCCTTACCCGATCCCAACCAGCAGCTTGAGAGGCTGTCGTCTAGGGACAATTCTATTGCCCCTGACTGAGCACTTCCTGTGTGTGGACAACATGCCTCAGAGGAAGCAAAAGGGACAAGGGGCTCTTTTCAGACACTGCCCGTGTCTACCCTGACCAAGCCTTTTCTCCCTCCAGGAGATCCCCGCCAGCCCCTTCCACATCAAGGTGGACCCATCCCACGATGCCAGCAAGGTCAAGGCAGAGGGCCCTGGGCTGAACCGCACAGGTAGCTGTCTGGGCGGGGCGGGGCTGGGGTGGGGCGGGGTGGCCACCTATCCCTCACCACCATCTCGGGATGGGCGCTCCAGGTGTGGAAGTTGGGAAGCCCACTCACTTCACCGTGCTGACCAAGGGAGCTGGCAAGGCCAAGCTGGACGTGCACTTTGCTGGGGCCGCCAAGGGCGAAGCCGTGCGAGACTTCGAGATCATCGACAACCACGACTACTCCTACACCGTCAAGTACACGGCCGTGCAGCAGGTGTGCCCCCCTCCCCGGCCCTCCTGTCCTGGCTGACTGGGGGCGTGGGGCTCCTTCTTCCAGCCCCAGAGGGCCTGCTTGGCGTCTTGGCCCCTTGCCTGCCTCCCCGTCCTCTCCTGCCGTGGGTCTCTGAGCCCCTGGTCTGTGTTGGCCAAGGACATGTTGGCGGGCTGGGTCTCAGCCCCTCGCTTCTGACTTCCTGCTGTACCCATTAGGGCAACATGGCAGTGACAGTGACCTATGGTGGCGACCCTGTCCCCAAGAGCCCCTTCGTGGTGAACGTGGCACCGCCTCTGGACCTCAGCAAGGTCAAGGTTCAAGGCCTCAACAGCAGTAAGTGGGGAGGAGCTGCCCGTGCAGTGAGGAGGGTTGAGGGGGGCAGTGGGTTGGAGTCTCTGCTCACCGTGTCCCTCGCCCTCCACACAGAGGTGGCTGTAGGGCAGGAACAGGCATTTTCTGTGAACACACGAGGGGCTGGCGGTCAGGGCCAGCTGGATGTGCGGATGACCTCACCCTCCCGACGACCCATCCCCTGCAAGCTGGAGCCTGGCGGTGGAGCTGAGACCCAGGCGGTGCGCTACATGCCCCCTGAGGAGGGGCCCTACAAGGTGGACATCACCTATGATGGTCACCCGGTGCCTGGCAGCCCCTTCGCCGTGGAGGGCGTCCTGCCCCCTGACCCCTCCAAGGTGAGGAAGTAGGGGCGGGTGGGAGCTGGGGGCTTATAGGGAAGGTGGGTAGTTCACAGGGGCTGAGGCCAGAGGCCTTATGTCCTGGGGTGAGCACAGCCAGGGCCCAGAGCCAAGGCAGTCCCCCAGCTCAGGACTTGCCTTTGCGACAGCTTAGTTTTTGTTTTTTTATATTTTTATTGAAGTATAGTTGGTTAACAATGTTGTGTTAATTACTGCTGTACAGCAATGTGATTCAGTTATACATGAGTACAAATGCATACATTTAAAAAAATATTCTTTTCCATTATAGTTTATCACAGGATATTAAATACAGTTCTCTGTGCCATACGGTAGGACCTTTTTGTTTATCCATTCCATATATAAAAACTCATACCAAGACAGCTTAGTTATTAAGAGCCTGGCCTTGGATCTGACCTGGGCTTCAACCCCCAGGTCCATCAGCCGGGACAGATTTTTTAATCTCCGTGCATTTCCTCACATGGAATTGTTATCAGGACTCAGCCTGTGGGAGCTGCTACAGTTGAAAGTGCTTAGCTGATTCGGGAGCCATGAAGGCTGGGCGTGGGACCAGTCGAGGTAACCTACACACCTGCTCCTTCTTTTAGGTCTGTGCTTATGGCCCTGGTCTCAAGGGCGGGCTGGTAGGTACGCCAGCGCCCTTCTCCATCGACACCAAGGGAGCGGGCACCGGTGGCCTGGGGTTGACCGTGGAGGGCCCCTGCGAGGCCAAGATTGAGTGCCAGGACAATGGGGATGGATCCTGTGCCGTCAGCTACCTGCCCACAGAGCCGGGCGAGTACACCATCAACATCCTGTTTGCCGAAGCCCACATCCCCGGCTCGCCCTTCAAGGCTACCATCCGGCCTGTGTTTGACCCAAGCAAGGTGCGGGCCAGCGGGCCAGGCCTGGAGCGCGGCAAGGCTGGGGAGGCGGCCACCTTCACTGTGGACTGCTCAGAGGCAGGCGAGGCCGAGCTGACCATTGAGATCCTGTCGGACGCCGGCGTCAAGGCCGAGGTACTGATCCACAACAACGCGGACGGCACCTACCACATCACCTACAGCCCCGCCTTCCCCGGCACCTACACCATTACCATCAAGTACGGCGGGCACCCCGTACCCAAGTTCCCCACCCGCGTCCATGTGCAGCCCGCAGTCGACACCAGTGGGGTCAAGGTCTCAGGGCCTGGTGTGGAGCCGCACGGTGAGTGAGAGAAACCTGGAGCTGGTCATGTCACCAGTCAGGGGAAGAGAGAAGCGGGCCTGAGGCCTTGGGGGGCAGCACTGGCGTCCTAGGGGCTCAGATACCCCTGAGAAGGTATCAAAGCCAAGGGCAGGGCATGGAGCTTTGCCTTGGTCTGGGTGGCAAGACTGCTTCTGCCTGTGGCCATTTTCCTCGGGAGATCCTCAACTTTCATCAGCGGATCTGAAAATCAAAGAATCTTGCACTTGATGATACAGAGGGAAGGCTTTGGGGTTGAGGGCAACGAGAGTCAGGAGATAGTTCTGCTCAGTTCAGTGACTGAGTTACCATCTGCTGGGGGCCAGACCCTGGGCCAGGCAGGGTGGGGCATGCAGAGGGTTGGAAGAGCCAGCCCCATGCTCCAGGGGCCCACGGCCAGGTGGGGAGACTCAGGTGAACAGAATGTTACTATCTGCTGAAGGCAGGGAAGGCAGGGGCTATGGGAAGCAGAGCCTGGGCTGTGGGGATGGTCCAGGCTGGGGAGTAGCAGGTGGAGAGGAGCGGCCACCTCGGAGCTGGGGAGGGAGGGCAGGGGTGGGCAGGCGTGTGAGGGCTGAGCACTCGTCTCCTGGGACTCAGGTGTCCTGCGTGAAGTGACCACTGAGTTCACTGTGGACGCGAGATCCCTGACAGCCACGGGTGGGAACCACGTGACGGCTCGCGTGCTCAACCCCTCGGGCGCTAAGACGGACACCTACGTGACCGACAACGGGGACGGCACCTACCGCGTGCAGTACACGGCCTACGAAGAGGGTGAGGGGCTGGGCTGGGCAGGGACGCCGGGGGTCTGGCCCCAGCGTTTTCAGAGGGGCGGGTGGTGGGGACCGCGCACACCCTGACCTGCGCCGTGTGGCTGACCTCCAGGAGCGCACTTGGTGGAGGTGCTGTACGATGACGTGGCCGTGCCCAAGAGCCCCTTCCGTGTGGGCGTGACTGAGGGCTGTGACCCCACCCGTGTCCGGGCCTTTGGGCCGGGCCTGGAGGGGGGCTTGGTCAACAAGGCTAACCGCTTCACCGTGGAAACCAGGTACGCCTGCCCCTTTCCTAACCTTGACCCTGATGCTGTGGCGACCCTGAGCCCAGCCACCTGCCCTTCCCCCTCATCCTCCTGTATGGACCTCATCCCCACCCACCCCCTATCAAGGCTGCAAACCTCCCTGCTGTAGCTGCTGGTCTCATCTCAGCCAGCCCCGCACCCCCATTCACCTGCTTCTCCATCCCAACTCACTGGTCCTTGTGGCGCTGATGTAGGGGTGTCCTCTTGTAGGGGAGCTGGCACCGGGGGCCTAGGCCTAGCCATCGAGGGCCCGTCGGAAGCCAAGATGTCTTGCAAGGACAACAAGGATGGGAGCTGCACCGTGGAGTACATCCCCTTCACCCCCGGCGACTACGACGTCAACATCACCTTCGGGGGCCGGCCCATTCCAGGTGTGCACTGGGGGCGGGAGGGGTGTCAGGGAGGCCAGCAGGGGGCCTGCTCCGCGTGAGGGAAACTGGAAGGAAGTAGGAGGAGGAGCAAAGCCCCAAACCAGCAGCAGGGACAAGGAGCAGGCAGGCACGGCTGCCACGGTGAGGGCTGAGGCAGGGCGGTGGGTACAGCTCATTCCCAGAGGCCCAGCACTGGTGCCCTTTTGCCTGGAGCACCAGATCTCGTGAGTTCCGTCACTCACAGTCCAAGCCAGTGTCGCTGGCTCAGTCAGGACAGCCTCTCACACCCTCTTGCTCTGTCAGCAAAGCCAGGAACCCCCCTGCCCTCCAGCAGGGGTGGGGAATGGTTGGTGTCTTCAATTATCACATTACCCAGGCTTGCTGAAATGGGACTGTCCCCGCCCCGCCCTACTTATCTAATTTCATGCTGGAAAAAATTCATTTTCTTTTACAAATACTTCTTTTAGCAATTTACTAATTTAGGAGGGCCTTCTTTCAGGCATGTGGCCTAAATAAGTGGATTCACCCTGCCTCAGCCTGTAGCCAAGTTTTTGGGTTTTGTTTTTAAATTTTACTTTTATTAATTTTTATTGGAGTATATATTCTGTAGCCAAGTTTATTTCTCCTTGTTATGTTTTCTTAGCAAGTTTCTAAGTGTTTGCACATTTGGTCTGGTATCCCAGGGGCATTTCAAAGGCAGGGGAAGCCTCGCTTTCCTGGGTCCTCTGAGTTGGGGAAACCTTCTGGGGCAGGTGGGCTGGGGCTGACGACCGTCTTCCTTGCAGGGAGTCCATTCCGGGTGCCAGTGAAGGACGTGGTGGACCCCGGAAAGGTCAAGTGCTCAGGCCCAGGGCTGGGAGCCGGCGTCAGGGCCCGGGTACCCCAGACCTTCACAGTGGACTGCAGCCAAGCTGGCCGGGCGCCCCTGCAGGTGGCCGTGCTGGGCCCCACAGGTATGGAGTGTCTGGGGCTGGGTGGAAGGAGCCGGAAAGGGTGCCGAGAGGCTCTGCTGACTATTCCCTTTGCCCAGGTGTGGCCGAGCCTGTGGAGGTGCGTGACAATGGGGATGGCACCCACACCGTCCACTATACCCCAGCCACGGACGGGCCCTACACAGTAGCCGTCAAGTACGCTGACCAGGAGGTACCACGCAGGTGAGGCCCAGCCTGGGGTTCTGTGCTCTGCTGGGCTCTGGGGAGCTCCCACCAGGGCCACAGCTGCGGGGCCGCTGCGGGGCCGCTGCGGGGCCACTCCAGGGCCCTGGAAACACTCCCCTACTTGTCTACGCCTCATCTGTTCTCTGCTGCACCATCACACTCTTCCTCAGGGCCCCCTGCCCATCTTCTTCTCCACCCTGGAGGTGGCACAGCCCCAGGGGCTCTCCTCTGGCTGGGCTGTCCCCCTAGTTAGCTACAAAATCAGCACCTTGGGAAAAGGCACCATGTGGCTACAAACAGGTGTGACAGGGCAGCCTCCTGCAGCCTCTCTGTAAACCATCGGAAACATCTTCCCGGAGAGTGGAGAAGAAATGCCTAGGCTTTGTCAGGGCCACACCTTTGTGACCCTCCTCTAAGACTCAGGCTTGACCTGGTCCCTCCTCCCTGCCAGGACTCCTCTCCCCTGCTCATGAATGTAGGGGGTATTCCAGGCCCCAAATGAGATGGGATTCCTTCTCCCCCTGAATCCCAGCCAACTGTCTATCCCTTCTGCCTCTCAAGCCCCTTCAAGATCAAGGTGCTTCCAGCCCACGATGCCAGCAAGGTGCGGGCCAGCGGCCCTGGCCTCAACGCCTCTGGCATCCCGGCCAGCCTGCCCGTGGAGTTCACCATCGATGCCCGGGATGCTGGGGAGGGCTTGCTCACTGTCCAGATCCTGGTGAGTCTATGTGCTGCCCACCTCTCAGGCCAGGGTCTGGGCACAGGCAGGCCTTAACCGCTGCTTCTCCCCCAGGACCCTGAGGGTAAGCCCAAGAAGGCCAACATCCGAGACAACGGGGACGGCACATACACCGTGTCCTACCTCCCGGACATGAGCGGCCGGTACACCATCACCATCAAGTACGGCGGCGACGAGATCCCCTACTCGCCCTTCCGCATCCATGCCCTGCCCACTGGGGACGCCAGCAAGTGCCTGGTCACAGGTGGGCACCCACCCCTGCCCTCCCCTCCCTACACAGCCCCACCCCCACCCCAGCTCATCCTTAACACTGCGGCTTACGCTTTTCTCTATTTCCAGTGTCCATTGGAGGTCACGGCCTGGGTGAGTGTCCTTTTTCTTCTCTTTTTGGTGTGGGCTGAGGTGATGGGGGCAGCTGGGAACTGAGCGGGGGGAATGGGCACAGGTCCCACGGACCCCTGACCGGGCACTCCTGTGTGGCAGGTGCCTGCCTGGGCCCTCGCATCCAGATTGGGGAGGAGACGGTGATCACAGTGGATGCCAAGGCCGCAGGCAAGGGGAAGGTGACGTGCACGGTGTCCACACCCGACGGGGCGGAGCTCGACGTGGATGTGGTCGAGAACCACGACGGTACCTTCGACATCTACTACACGGCACCCGAGCCCGGCAAGTACGTCATCACCATTCGCTTCGGAGGCGAGCACATCCCCAACAGCCCCTTCCACGTGCTGGTAAGTTCAGCGGCCACAGCAGAGCTGGGGGTGGCAGGGAGGGGGGCCAGGCCCTCTTAGTGGGAGCAAGGAACCCCAGAACCCGTCCTCACATCTGATGGATCCTGGGCCCGGAGTGCTCCAGGGTGGGGCCTGTGCTTTCCCACAGCCTCCCAACCCAGGAGGCACGCAGCCCTGCCTCTGGCCCCTCTGGGCATCAGGCAGCTCTCTGGTGGAACCTGACCCCCAGGCCCACCGTCCCCGTCCATCTCCTCAGGTGGCCCTGCAGGACAGGGAAGCCCTCGGGAGAGTAAAGCACCCAAGATAGCCATCCTGCCCTGGGGGCAGCCCAGGTTATCAGGTCCCTGGGCCGTTCTGAGTCAGCCTGTGGTCACCCGAGCTGGTGGGGACTGGCCTGTCACAGCCCCCACTCTCCCGTGCCTTGCCTCCCAGGCGTGTGAGGCCATGCCCCGCGTGGAGGAGCCCCCTGATGTGCCGCAGCTGCACCGGCCCAGCGCCTATCCCACACACTGGGTACTGCCCCTCCCACCTGGGCCACACTCGCCCCCCACCTCCTCTTCCTTCATCTCTTCTCTTCTTCAGCGGCCAGGGCCGGGGCATGGTTTGGGGGCCATCTTGGGGAGCAGGCGGGAAGTCAGGCGGGGCAGACAGATCCCGGAGCTGGGCACGGCACCTCTTCTCTTGCAGCTGACGCGCCTTTTCTGCCCTCTGGTTTCACCATTAACCATCTTGCTCTTTCCTCACCTTCTCTGACTTCAGTCACGGCTCAGTCTGAGTTCCCCAGACCTTTCCCAGCCAAGTGACTGTTCCCTCTCCCCCGCCACAGGCCACAGAGGAGCCGGTGGTGCCTGCAGAACCCATGGAGTCCATGCTGAGACCCTTCAACCTGGTCATCCCCTTCACTGTGCAGAAAGGGGAACTCACAGGTACTGCCCCAGGGCCCTGTGGCAGGATGGCCCCAAGGGAGGACATGTGTCCAGGCCCAGCTCCTCCTTAAGAGATGAAAGCTGGGGCCCAGAGTGGGGAAGTAAGCTCCCCGGGGTCACACAGCAAGCTGAGCAGAGCTGGAACTCGAGACTCCAGCCTTCTGTCTCCCAGGTCAGGATTCATCCTGAGGCCTCCTGGCTGTCTCCTGGCAGCGGGGGAGCCTGGGACAGCAAGGGGGTGGAGCCGGGAGAAACTGGGGTCCCACACATACCCGTGTCTGCCTGGCAGGGGAGGTGCGGATGCCCTCTGGGAAGACCGCCCGGCCCAACATCACTGACAACAAGGATGGCACCATCACGGTGAGGTATGCGCCCACCGAGAAGGGCCTGCACCAGATGGGGATCAAGTATGACGGCAACCACATCCCTGGTGAGTCGGGGCTGAGCCGGGCTGAGGGGAGCCCACAGTGACTTCCTCCTCATCGGCCTTCTTTCACTCATAATTGAGCATGTGCTGTGTGCAGACATGTGTGAGGCCCCAGGAAGGCTGGTGTCCTGGTGGGAGGCCCCGTCGGCACAGATGCAGGGCCTGGCGGGGAGGCTGTGGGAAGGTGTGGGGGTCCGAGGGGGGCTCAGGCAGCCCCTGTGCTCACTGCTGACCCAGCCCCCTTTCCCCCCCCACCCCCAGGGAGCCCCCTGCAGTTCTACGTGGACGCCATCAACAGCCGCCACGTCAGTGCCTACGGACCAGGCCTGAGCCATGGCATGGTCAACAAGCCGGCCACCTTCACCATTGTCACCAAGGATGCCGGGGAAGGTGAGGCGAGCTCCGGCAGGGGCTGGGGGCGGGCAGCGGGGCAGGGGTGAGGCCCTCTGACCGCCGCCCCGCCTCCACCCGCAGGGGGCCTGTCCCTGGCCGTGGAGGGCCCGTCCAAGGCAGAGATCACCTGCAAGGACAACAAGGACGGCACCTGCACCGTGTCCTACCTCCCCACGGCGCCCGGGGACTACAGCATCATCGTGCGCTTCGACGACAAGCACATCCCCGGGAGCCCCTTCACAGCCAAGATCACAGGTGGGTGGACGCGTGGGCACACCCCGGCACACGATGGCTGTGCAAGCCCGGCACGTCCAAGTCTCTGGGGTGTTTAGGGTAGGGTGCCCTCCAGGTGGAAGAGGTCATTTTTGGATACGTGTAAGGAGTACGCTGTTCTCTACAGCAAGTGAGAATCACTCAGCCACCCTTTGAAAACACACTCTCGAAGTCTTTTAAGTCAGGATGTTGATGATAGGTGAGGAAACCGGTAGGCCCGGAGGGGCAACACAGCAGGTAAGGGAATGGGCTGTGTGGTCTAGTCTCAGTTTTTTTTTTTTGGTCCTACCAAATTACCTGACTCGGAATTTAAATTTATGTAAATTAGGGGTTTAACCCATTCAGGACTGGGGTGCTGACTCATCCCTAATCTCGGGCCCCTAACATGTGCATGGAGACTGTGCTCTCCCCAGTCTCTCTGTGCCTGCTTTGGGGATTGAGGGGGGTGGGCAAAGGCTCTGTTGAGTCCAGGGAGGCTCCTGATCCCCACGAGGGCAGGGCCTGCCAGGAGTCACCCCGTCTGACATGCCAACTCTCCCCTAGGCGATGACTCAATGAGGACGTCACAGCTGAATGTGGGCACCTCCACGGATGTGTCCCTGAAGATCACCGAGAGTGACCTGAGCCAGCTGACCGCCAGCATCCGTGCCCCCTCGGGCAACGAGGAGCCCTGTCTGCTGAAGCGTCTGCCCAACCGGCACATCGGTGAGCGTGGTGCCATGGCAGGGGCCCAGGGAAGGAAGGTGGGGGAGCTGGGAAAGGACTATTGCCAGGCCCAGAGCTCCATTCATGCCTGACCTCCCCCTCAACAGGCATCTCCTTTACCCCCAAAGAAGTTGGGGAGCATGTGGTGAGCGTGCGCAAGAGTGGCAAGCATGTCACCAACAGCCCCTTCAAGATCCTGGTGGGACCATCTGAGATTGGGGATGCTAGCAAGGTGCGGGTCTGGGGCAAGGGCCTGTCGGAAGGACACACGTTCCAGGTGGCGGAGTTCATCGTGGACACTCGTAATGCAGGTACTTCTTGCCCCGGAGACCCCTCACTGCAGCTGGTGCCTCAAGTGGGGACCAGTCCTTTCCTTCCCAGTGCCCCTGGACCATAACCTCCCCTCCCCTCCTGAACTTCCTGGCCCAGTCTCTGCTGAGATTCCCATTCTGGGGCCCACTTGGGAAGAGTAAATGTCCCCCTGTCGCTTCTCCTGTGTCTAAGAGAAAGCTCAGCCATCCTGAGTCTCTCTCTCCTTCACTCACCAAAACCCAAGAGGCCTGCCTTAGAGGAATTTCCAGACTACCTATCCCTGACCCTCTGGGTCACTGCCTGGCTCACCCCTCCTTCTACTGAGCCATCTTTCCTTAGTGGTTACGATGCCCCTTGGGTGTCTGTTCTGGGCGGAGCCTGGGGTTTGGGGAGGGGAGAGCAGATGGCAGTGGGGACTGAGGGAGACGTGTCCCTTGCCTCCCGCTAGGTTATGGGGGCCTGGGGCTGAGTATTGAAGGCCCTAGTAAGGTGGACATCAACTGTGAGGACATGGAGGATGGCACGTGCAAAGTTACCTACTGCCCCACCGAACCCGGCACCTACATCATCAACATCAAGTTCGCTGACAAGCACGTGCCTGGTAAGGCTCTGGGCTGTGGCCGGGATGGACCAGGAGGCTGGAGACGAGTGACCTGAGGTGGCTGACCCACTCTTTCTTGTCCCTACAGGAAGCCCCTTCACAGTGAAGGTCACTGGCGAGGGCCGCATGAAGGAAAGCATCACCCGGCGCAGGCAGGCGCCATCCATCGCCACCATCGGCAGCACCTGTGACCTCAACCTCAAGATCCCAGGTGGGCGCCGGAAGAGTCTGGTGGGGAGGGCCCAGAGCCTGTCCCCGGGGCCTCTGTCCTTCTGGCTTATTTCTCACCTCCCTCCCCTCCGCCCGCTCCACGTGTCCCACAGGGAACTGGTTCCAGATGGTGTCCGCCCAGGAGCGCCTGACACGCACCTTTACCCGCAGCAGCCACACATACACCCGCACGGAGCGCACGGAGATCAGCAAGACACGGGGCGGGGAGACCAAGCGCGAGGTGCGGGTGGAGGAGTCCACCCAGGTTGGCGGAGACCCCTTCCCCGCCGTCTTCGGGGACTTCCTGGGCCGGGAGCGCCTGGGCTCTTTTGGCAGCATCACCCGGCAGCAGGAGGGTGAGCAGGACCGGGCTGGGCTCTTCACAGGGAGGTGGGCCTTCTGTCCCTCGGGACAGGATGGGGAGGCTGCTGGTCTGAGCAGAGGAGGGGGTGTTTACTGAGGGAGGGAGGGAAGGGCGAGGGCCTGGAGCAGCCCCGGAGTTGCCCTGACACTCCCCACCCCCTGCAGGTGAGGCCAGCTCTCAGGACATGACCGCACAGGTGACCAGCCCGTCGGGCAAGACGGAAGCTGCTGAGATCGTGGAGGGGGAGGACAGTGCATACAGCGTCCGCTTTGTGCCCCAGGAGATGGGGCCCCACACGGTCACTGTCAAGTACCGTGGCCAGCATGTGCCAGGCAGCCCCTTTCAGTTCACCGTGGGGCCGCTGGGTGAAGGTGGTGCCCACAAGGTGCGGGCTGGAGGCACGGGGCTGGAGCGAGGGGTGGCTGGCGTGCCAGGTAAGGGGGTAGGTTCCCGGGACGGGGGATGGGGGAGGACAGCCAGCAGGGTAGGCGACGGTGCTGAAGAGCTGCCCCCGTCCCGTTTCCATCTCCAGCCGAGTTCAGCATCTGGACCCGAGAAGCAGGTGCCGGGGGCCTATCGATCGCCGTGGAGGGTCCCAGCAAGGCGGAAATTGCATTTGAGGACCGCAAGGACGGCTCGTGTGGGGTCTCCTATGTTGTCCAGGAGCCAGGTGGGCATCTTGCTGGGCCTGCCTGACTTTCCAGACCAGGCTTCTGCTCGCCCCGGCAGGAGATAGGGCTCCCAAACCAACCCCTCACCTGGGCCGCTGCAGTTTCTCTGCCCCATTTCCCTCCACCCTACACTCCTGGGAACATGTGTCTCCAGAGCTGAGCTCGACCTAGGAGCTTGTCCGGTACTGAGATCAGGGTGGGGTTGTTTCCCACGCTGCTGTCCCCTGTCCTGCAGCTTGAGCTGACTGGTCTTCTCTCTCCAGGTGACTATGAGGTCTCCATCAAGTTCAACGACGAGCACATCCCAGACAGCCCTTTCGTGGTACCCGTGGCCTCCCTCTCAGATGATGCTCGCCGTCTCACTGTCACCAGCCTCCAGGTGTGTGCCCGGGGGGGATGGGGCCCTCCTGCCACCCTGAGGGATGGGCAGTAGAGGATGGTAGGCCCATGTGACCAGGGACTTAGCAGTGACCTTGGAAGGGCCATACAGGTGGCCCCTCTCTCCCAGTGTTTGGACAACAGGGGGCTCTAGCTATACTAGCTGCCCCTTGGGGTAGTCTTGGCAGCCTCAGGTGCTGCTGTGTCCTCCACCCCCTTCCCAATCCTAGAACTGGGTTCATCTTCACCACCTGCCCCCCTAAACTTCCCCATCGGCCCCACCTTCCCCATCAAGTGCCCCCAGGGCAGTCCAGCCCACATGCCTCTTTTTCCCATCCCAGCACTGGGTTCTCTGCTATCAGGCCAGCTTTATGGTATCTGGGTCTTACCTCCCCAGCCAGGACAGGGCATATCATCTCTGGTCCCTGACCATGCCTGGCACAGCCAGGTGGCCCCACCTCATAGCAGGTGGTTGCCAAGGCCAAAGACCCAGCCTCTGCCTCCCATCGCAGCCTTGTTCAGAGCCTCCCTAAGCTGGGTCAGGCGGCAGGGGGCAGCTGGGGGTGGGAGGAGGGAGCCTCCGGGCTGGGCAGGAAGGGATATCAGTGCCAGGCTGCAGACATGAGCCCTCCAGGCCCTCCCAGGAGTCTGAGCACCCTCCGTGGTCTCTGCAGGAGACCGGGCTCAAGGTGAACCAGCCGGCGTCCTTTGCGGTGCAGCTGAACGGTGCACGGGGCGTGATCGACGCTAGGGTGCACACGCCCTCGGGCGCCGTGGAAGAGTGCTACGTCTCCGAGCTGGACAGTGGTGAGCTGGCCTGTCCCTGCCAGGCTAGGACCTTCTGGAAAGGGGGGGGGGGGAGACTAAGGCTCACCCACCAACCTCTGCCCCCACAGACAAGCACACCATCCGTTTCATCCCCCATGAGAATGGCGTCCACTCCATCGACGTCAAGTTCAACGGTGCCCACATCCCTGGCAGTCCCTTCAAGATCCGAGTTGGGGAGCAGAGCCAGGCTGGGGACCCAGGCTTGGTGTCGGCCTATGGTCCTGGGCTCGAGGGAGGCACTACAGGTGAGTGCCTGGGGCTGGGGAGAGGGGTGGGACAGTGCTGATGAGCCCTAAGTCCTGGCAGAGGTCTGCTCCGGGGAGCCGGGACCACCCAGCTCTGGGCCCCAAGCCCTTCTGCCTACATCCTTGCTACCTCTGGCCCCCAGGCGTGTCGTCGGAGTTCATCGTCAACACCCTGAATGCAGGCTCAGGGGCCTTGTCTGTCACCATCGACGGCCCCTCCAAGGTGCAGCTGGACTGTCGGGAGTGTCCCGAGGGTCACGTGGTCACTTATACTCCCATGGCTCCTGGCAACTACCTCATTGCCATCAAGTATGGCGGCCCCCAGCACATCGTGGGCAGCCCCTTCAAGGCTAAAGTCACAGGTGAGTGTCCTGGGTGGGGTGAGGTCCCACCCTGGGCTGGGAGCCTATTCTGGGCTGGCTCCAGTGGCTGTTCACATCTGGGTCAGAGTTGGCCCCAAACATCAGTGTTTCAGGTTACCAGGAATAAAGTGCACCTGGCTTTACACAACGTGCCATTCCCCACCTTCTATGTGTGCACTTGTGTACATCATTTTAAAAAAATCAAATCCCTCTCTACTGTCCATCCCTTGACTAATCTTTTCCCTGCGGTGGCTCCCCAAGTTTTCACTTAACTCTGCCCTTCTGGCATCCCCGTTTCTGGCTTCCAAGAAGACAGAGCTCAGCAGACATTTACCTGATTTTCCTTCTGGAAGCTGTGTGAAGGATTGGTTGGATACTTGTTCCTTTTTAAAGCAGGGCTCTACCTACCGTGTGACTTGGGGTCCCAGACAAAGCCCAGAAGGGTGGGGGGTGGGTGGACAGAGCCATGGAGGCCCCAGACCTGGAGACAGGCCTGCCCGAGAGCCCTGTGTGAAATGGGCTGCTGCTCCTAGGATGCTGCAGCTGAGGAAGGGAACATGGGCTGTCAGGGCCGCCACACGGGGCCTACCACCTTGGGAAGAGCAGGCCTCTGACCCGGCTCGTGGCCACCCCACCCTGCCCCTCAGGTCCCCGGCTCTCTGGAGGCCACAGCCTTCATGAAACATCCACGGTTCTGGTGGAGACTGTGACCAAGTCGTCCTCAAGCCGGGGTTCCAGCTACAGCTCCATCCCCAAGTTCTCCTCAGACGCCAGCAAGGTGGTGACACGGGGCCCCGGGCTGTCCCAGGCCTTTGTGGGCCAGAAGAACTCCTTCACTGTGGACTGCAGCAAAGCAGGCAGGCAGCGGGCAGAGCGGGGGAGCGGGGGCGGTCTCCCAGGGTGGGCAAGTGTGTGCGAACGTGGGGCCAAGGGCCGGGGCTGAGCCTGTCCCTCGCTGCCTCTCTCTCCAGGCACCAATATGATGATGGTGGGCGTGCACGGGCCCAAGACCCCCTGTGAGGAGGTGTACGTGAAGCACATGGGGAACCGGGTGTACAACGTCACCTACACCGTCAAGGAAAAAGGGGACTACATCCTCATCGTCAAGTGGGGCGACGAAAGTGTCCCCGGAAGCCCCTTCAAAGTCAATGTGCCCTGAATCCCAGAAGTGCCTCCCCCAGCCTCGGCCCCCACCTCTGGCCAAACACACTCACACACACACACACACACACACACAGGCCACACCCAGATGCATGCTCGCAGAATCAGACACCACAAACACCTGCCCTGGGGTGTGGACGGAGTGGCACTGCCCCCTCGCCGCCAGGCCCTCTGGCTGGAGGGCCTTGCCTGTTTCAGGGCAGTGTCCCTCGCCTCAAATGTGACCTGAGGGTGAACTGGGGGTTGGGGGGCCAGGGAAGCCCTGTGTTTTCTGGTGGGGCTGAGGCCAGTGGAGGAGCATGTGTTTGGGGGTGTCTGCATGTGTGAGAGAGGTCACCCTCAAATCGCACTGCCAGCCAGCCCTCCTAGCCGCTGAGGACTGCGTCCAGCCCCTCTGGTGGCCACAACCCCAGAGCGTTACGGCTTGGAAAACGAAGCACAGTCAGAGGAGAAAGTGTACCTAGCGGCAGCTGCACACATGTCCTGGCCCCAGGCGATTGAGACCCCAGCCAGGCTTCCTGGGGGACTGATTTCTTTTTTTTTTTTTTTAATAATTGCACAGCTCTGCCCCATGGGGGGGCCTTTTTTACACACTGCGAGGCCCAGCTTTCTGGGGGGCTTTTGCACATGTCATGCGGCTCAGCTGGGAGCCGTTTAGGCGGAAAACTCCAAATAAAGTGCGGCCTGTCGCAGAGGCGTGGTTGTGCCTTGTGTGTGTGCGCTTTCCTTGGCTGGCCAGCTCTGGCTGTTGACCCTCAACCAGGCCTTGGGAGGCAGAGGCTGGCTGCCTGTCCCCTCGAGGACCGAGTCAGGTCCAGGGGAAGGGCCTGGGGCAGAGAGGCACCCCTCTGGGCCATCTATTTGTCAACATCTATTATGTTGACAGAATGCTGCAAAGAAAGGGGGGCATGTCAGGGATGTGGGCTTGGTCCTCAGATTCCCGGAGAGCTGGGGGTGGGAGAGGGAGGGGGACACTGTGTTGTAGAAGATTGCCCCGGGGACTACCGGGAGGCCGGTTTCTGTTCGGACTGAGCTCAAGGATGTTCTCAAAATCAGGACCTTAAAAAAAAAACAGTCACCCCTGGCTCATGCAGGAACGCTCCTCAACCAGCAGGCAGGCAGAACCACAAACGAACCCAGGAACCTGTCACTCCAGCTAGGTCCTGGGTCAAAGCTGGGTCTCCTCTGTCCCTCCAGCCCGACCTTGCTCAGGGCCTCCCTCCTGAACTGGTCCCTCCTTCCTGATCCACCAGCAGCTCCCTCCAGCTCACCACACTGCAGCCAGAGGAGGGTGGTCACATTACAGGAACTGTGGCCCTCTCTGGTCTAAGGCCCTTCTGTGGCTCCCTTCTAGTCTAGTCTACGTGTCCTAACAAGGCCCCCAGAGCCTCCCTACCCATTCATTGAAACCTCCAGCCAAGCTGGTGGTGTACCCTTTCTCACCACACCCTCCACCTCCTACCCTCTTCACAACTTCTAGATTCCCAGACCCACGTGCTGCAGTTTGGGCCTCTGCCCCGGAACATCCTTGCCTCTCCACCCTCCTCACCTTCCTGGCCAACAGGAAGCTTTCCTGAACCCCTCCCTATCCTCCCAGACCTGCCCCCCAGCTCTCATGCTGCCCTGGGGCACATCTCTGGCTGCATTTATTACTACTACCCTCGTCTGTAACAGTGAATCTGAGGGTGGGCCTGCCCCACCAGACTGCGCTCCCTGACCTAGGAGGTCGAATACAGACAGGTGTGACCAACGAGTAAATGAGCAATTGAGTAGCCAGAGCAGGGCAAGGCAGCTTCACTCAACTGATCCCCCAGCTCTAGACTCATTCCAGATATTCGGCACATAGCGGTGGGTTGACCAGAGAAAACCCAACACACGTGGCCTGGCTCCAAATACGCCCATCCCCTACCTCTTCACTCAAAGGATGTCTGCCTCCTGGCTCCTCTTGTCCTTCTCTTCCCCCTCAAGACCCTTCCAGGGCCTCTCTTTCTGTAAGTCCATCTCCGTCCCTGTGATATTTTTACTCTCCTCTCAGTCCCGAGAGAGTTCCTTGAGGACAGAAACTGTATTTTATCAATCTCATGTTCTCAGCCTCTCCATGGCCACAGTTGATAAAGGCTGGTTGAATGAAGGTGTGTGTGATGAATGGGGTGCTCTCACAGCTCCCTCCCTTACCTGACAGACCCTTGAAGGCGAGATCCCTTCTCAAGTTCCCAGCCATTCATGGCCATTAAGGGCCAGCCCTGTGCCAGGCACCGAGCCAGGTGCTTCTACTCACATTCTTCCTCACTCTCTGCCTCCCCTCCCACCTCGCCCCAAGATGGGAGCATTTTCCTGCCAGGCTGCCGGCCTCCTCCTCCTCCTGCTGCCCTCCACCTGTGAGGGGATGTATTTATGGATATCCAGTCCCGCTGCTCTCCCTCAGTGGTAGCATGGCCTCGGCTGCTAAGCATGTAAGGACTCTACCTCACTTAATCCTAACAGCTCTATGAGACGGGCACATTATTACCTGAAGAGATAAAGGTCCTGAGAATTTTGGTGATGAGTCCCAAATCATACCTCTAAGTAGCAAGGCCGAGATTCATACCACTTAGGTTAAAATCCCGAGCCTATCACACATGTAACCACCAGACCAGACCATCCGGATGGCTCAAGTGCTCTCAACCCACAGATCAAATGCCAGATGCCAGGACGCCTGTTTGTTAGAAGGGAGGGGGAGCGAGTGGCCCCTTCTCCTTCAACATGTTCATCTCAGAGTTCACTCTCTCAGGAATGTGACTCCCGTCCATCTAGCTGCACAGGCCAGAAACCTGGAAGTCACCTTGTCTATTTCCCCCCTCATATCTCCCCAAACATATCTAATACCAGTTCTATCCTCTTTGTCTCTAAATACTTCTTGGCTCCACCAGACTCTCACATTCCCCATTCCCACTCCCTGGGTTCTGCCCACCATCATCTCTTCCCACAACGGTTTCTCTCCCTTCAGTCCTGCCTGCTCACACAGCACAGGTCTCAACCTATCCCTAATACATAAAGTTGGCCGTATCATTCTCTTGCTTAAAATCCTTCAGTGGCTTCAGAATAACTCTGTCCTCAGGATAACTCCCAAATTCTTTTTCTTTCCTTGAAGGCACTTGTTTTCTCTAGTCCCTAAGTCTTCACACGTGCTGTTTCTCTTTCTAACAACACCCTCTTGTTCTCATCGCTACCAGCCTCATCCAGCTAGCGGCCTTCTTCGCGCGCCTCCTCTCCCCCATGGGTTAGTTACACCTGATGGGTGCTTCCACGTACGTTTCACATTTTAGCAATTGACACACTACTCACTGAAGAGTATCATCATTAACTTATCTATCCTTTTATTAATTGAGCAAATATGTACTAGTTGTTAACTACGTGCCATAGTTACATACATACACGATAAAGACTCGGACCTTACTCTGGAGAACAGAAACCGTCTCTCCTTTGGCGTCCAGACGTCCAACAGCAATTGCCTCACCTGGCCAAAGAACCAACGAACTTACCTGCGCGAGTCGACTGTGCCGCGCGGACTTCTGGGAATCGTAGTCCCCGGGTTCAGGGCTCCCACTATGGCGCAGGCGTATTCTGAGTCAGGCGCTTTTGCTCCTAATGCGCATGTCCGAGGAGGCGGAGTGGTACAACTGCGCATGTCTAAAGCGTGGGGGTGCGGCCGAAAAGGCGGTGCGCTGCGAAGGCGGGGCTTCGGTGACACCCGGCGGTCGCTGAGGATCTCGGGTGGTCTGTGAGGATGGCGGGGAGGGGGAAGCTAATTGCGGTGATCGGAGACGAGGACACTGTGACTGGCTTCCTGCTGGGCGGCATAGGGGAGCTTAACAAGAACCGCCACCCTAATTTCCTGGTGGTGGAGAAGGATACTACCATCAATGAGATCGAAGACACTTTCCGGTAAGGTAGCCCGCGAGGCCTGAACTGGACCCTCTGCTGCCTGGTGGGAGCGCGGGGAGGGGAGGGGGGGGGGGGCGACACTGGCTGAAGTGTCAGACCCCGTCCTCGAGGGTCGGAGAAGTTGGTCCACCGATTGGAGAGGAGGCCACTGCGGCCCAAGTTGCCTTTCGGGGCTCGGTGGGACCAGGGCTAGATCGGGTCCACAAAGGCCCCCCTCACATGACCGTGTGTCAGGAAAGAAGAGGAACCGCTCATGTAGGACGGGCACCGCCCTTTGGTCCAACCTGTCCCGCCAGAGCTGAACTTCCAGGGTGCCCAGGCCTGGAAAGGGCCACTCTCAGCTCCCGGTTCACCCGTAGAGCAGGCCCCGGTCATTGCCAGCGCTGGACTCTTCTGAGTTGACTCCTAAAGGAACCACTCACTCAGTGAACACCTGGGCAGTGGGCTCGGGCTTTCAAGTGTTTTATCTCCCTTAGAAGCTCACAATCATCATGTAAGATAGGGGTTATTCCCATTTACTGGTAAGAAAACTAAAGTTCAGAGAGGTTAAAGGCACACACTAAAGTCATACAATTCGGAAAAAGATGGAGCAAAGATTTGAACCCAGTCTCACCTTTTCTGCCTTTCTTAAGCCAGGGCCACACTCTGCTCCTTCAGCTCTCAGTCTGCTTTGGAATTTCCCGTTGTCCTGAACTCAGCGGACAGAATATCAGGACTGTCCTACCTTCTACTGATACCTTGTGCTTCAAAGCTTCATTTCCTGTCCCGGATTAAAAGCAGTAGTTTCAAGCTGTGGGTGCAGGCATGTCCTTTAATCCAGGAGGTGACCTGGTGCCTAGAGTTGAGAGCGCCAGCCCTTTGTTCTTTCCCACACCCCTTCTCTGGAGCCCCTATGCCAAGTGCCAGGAACAAACCTCTCCTGCCTGTTTTCCCCTAAACAGCCCAGCCCTGAGCTGCTGGCTGAGACTGGTTCCTTTTGCCTGGGGTATGATCAGCCCTGACCCAGGAGGCTGATCTCTAAGCAGTCTGGTAAAGTGACTCAAGTTGTCATGAGAGAAGGACAAATTTTACTTCAAGATCTTTTCAAGTTTCCAACCAAAAGGGACCTCTGAAATCATCAAATCTAACCTGCCTTAGTGTCTGGTAAAGAATAACTACTCTGTAAACAGCTTTTATTTTTTAATAGTAAATAGTTTTTAGTGAGTAAATAAATTAATGAATGTGTGGGTGATCACAAGAAAGTAAGAGCCCAGTGCCAGGTTCCTTCTGTGTGGAAAGTATGATTCCTTCATTGCTGATTTTCCTCTTCCTATGCTCTGTTCCTGGCTCAGGCCAAACTTCCCCTCTGATCCACCCCCTGCCCTTATCAGCATAGACCATGAGTGGTCCGAACAATGCCTTCCCCCCTTAAAAATTTTTATGGGGACTTCCCTGGCGGTCCAGTGGTTAAGACTCTATGCTTCCACAGTAGGGGGCACGGATTCGATCCCTGTTTGGGATACTAAGATCCCATGTGCCACATGGTGTGGTACAAAAAATTTTTTTGTGTGTTTAGAAATTTAATCTGTTTCCTTTTGAAAAGTTAACATGTTCATGTAGTTTACAAATTAATCTTTAAAAGATCTACACATTGAGAAGTCACACTCTCAACCCCTCACCTCTTCTACTTCATTACTTCCTTCACCATGTATTTTTTTTCCATATCTTTCTGCTTTTTTCTTTATGCAGATACAAAGAGACTGGCATATATATATATAGTCTTGTCCTCGCCCATTCTTACCTGAAGGCAGCATAAGGAACGCACCAGCACGCACCCTCATCTTATTAGCAGATCATTTGGGAGTCTTCCAGGCGGCGGGGGTGGGGGTGGAGTAGAAGCTATGCCCTTAGCTTTTGAATGAAATGGACTCTAAACAGAGTGGAGAGTTTAGTGTAGCACCTTTTTCTCTTGTCCACTGCGCTCTCTGGATTAAGCCCATTCCATCTGTGGCCACCAACTCAGAGTGGGCCGCCCTGGACTCCCTTCTCATTTCTCCCTCCAGGCAGTTTCTAAACCGGGATGACATCGGCATCATCCTTATCAACCAGTACATTGCAGAGATGGTGCGGCACGCCCTTGACGCCCACCAGCGCTCCATTCCGGCTGTACTGGAGATCCCGTCCAAGGAGCACCCGTATGATGCTGCCAAGGACTCCATCCTGCGCAGGGCCAGGGGCATGTTCACGGCTGAAGACCTGCGCTAGAGGACTCCCCTCCGCCTTGCGGCCTCTCCCTGGGCTTGCCATCAGCCCTTCTCTAAGATCTTAGCCTCTGAGTTCCAATTCTCTGCCCCTTCCCATTCTACTGAGAGGCACCAGAGCTGGGGTGCTTCCAGTTGCTGGGGCTCTGCCATTAAAATTAAGGCTGGTTGGGATACAGGAAACCTGAGTGTCTTCTCTCCACTGCCTCTTCCCTGTGCTGTCACTGTTGATGTTAAATTAAAATAACATTCTTGCTTCTCTCCAATCTGAGGCTGGGTGTTAGAAACGACATGTGTAGAAGGAGGCTCTTGGGGGGGATTTGATTGGCAAGGCTGGAAAAGGTTTTGCCAAAGACCCAGGCCTAGAAGAGTTAGACCAGGAAGATTGTGCCAGCCCGGCCTTCTGAATTAAAGGCGACCGGCTCTGGCAGGGGGAACAGAAGCAGGCTTGCGTTCAGACCCCTGGTGCCCCTGCTTGAGTCTGTATTGGCTGGGAGTGGTCGGGACCTCAAGGGATGGAAGCAGGAACCACAGCAAACTTGGAAACCAGAGATACTTAGTTTGAGTCTGGCAAGAGGTTTGCGGGTCAAGGCTCTTAGCCAGTGGGCCCTGGCCTGAGGCTGCCCCAGCAAGCAAGGCAGGTGAAGCGTGCTGAGGGCATGGCCCTGTGTGAGGTGAGGCATGGTTGCCAAGTGACTGTCCCTGGGCAGCCACCTGCTGTCAGAGGGACTCTGCTTGCTGTGCTCACCCCTTGGCAGCAGGCACCCCACGCCTGCTCCTTCCTCTGCCACCATGTCTCGGCAACTCAGCATGGACACGGTGCGGCAGAACTTCTGGAAGGAGGAATACCTGAGGGAGAAGATGTTGCGCTGCGAGTGGCACCACAAGTACGGGTCCCTGGTGAAGGCCAAGCAGAAGGCCAAGGCTGCAGCCCGCCTGCCGCTCAAGCTGCCAACCCTGCCCCCCAAAGCTCCACTCTCACCCCCGCCCGCCCCCAAAGCAGTTCCTTCCAGGGCTTCCAGCCCCGCCCTGGAGGCTCCTATTCAGTCAGAAATGTACCCAATCCCGCCTGCCACCCAGGCCCTGCTATACGAAGGCATCTCCCACGACTTCCAGGGCCGCTACCGCTACCTCAGCACCCGAAAACTGGACATGCCAGAGAAACGCTACCTCTTCCCCATCACCACCAACTTCACATATGGCTGGCAGCTGGGTGAGCCCCAACCTCCCAGAAATTATCCACCTCACAGAAAACCTGCCACGAGTCACAGCGCTCTTGGCACTAGACACACGAGACACATGGACACTCCTTTTGGGGGCGTCCATTCTAGTGGAGAAACATAAGAGCAAGAGAGGGCCAAGTTCCAGAATGAAACGGCATGATGGGCGAGGAGGCAGGGGCGTGTGGCGCTTTGGGATGGATTGTCAGGAAAGGCCTCAGGACCTAAAGGCCGAGTGAGCTAACTGACAAGGGGGAGGAGCTGGGTTTTATTCTAAGTTTAAGGGGAAGCCACGGCGAGTTTTAAGCAGGTGAATGATACTGATTTACTTTAAAAAAAAAAAAATCACCCTGACTGTTCTGTAGGTTGTGGCCTTTTTGGGGGTAAGAACAAACTGGCAGATGGTTGAGTTATCCTGGCAAGAAATGACGGTGGCTTGGACTAGAGTGATTAGCAGTTGAGCTGAAATCTATTCTGGATGTGTTTGGAGGAAGACTCAATGGAACTTACTGGTGGTTTGAATGACAGGAGAGAATGCAATGCCAACACGCAGGTGTTTGACTGAAGCAGCTACAGCAAGGGAGACTGGGGGTAGGGAGAGTGCTGGGGGGTGTGAAGGTCAGCGTTGCTATGTTGTGCTGGAGGTGTCGGTGATGTGGCCCTCTGGAGTGAGGTCAGAGCTGAAGGCACAGTTTTGGGGGTTATCAGAATATAGGTGCTCTTTAAAGCCTTGAGAGTGGGTGGGCTCACCCAGGTTGCTCCAGAGGCTGGATCACGCAGGGAGAAGGTGCGGGCTTGGGGGGAACAGTGATATGTAAGGACATGGTATTGGCAAGAAGGCTGTCCATCTGGATTGACTCATAGTCGTTAGTTGGGTGGGAGAGGAGCGAAGGCAGTGGTGTAGTTTGAGCTGAAGAGTCAAGGTGTGGGACAGAGAATATGCCAGGGAGTGTCATGGGTTTGCTGCCTGATGAGAGTTCCTTTGCTGTCTGTGGTCATGAATTTCAAGTGAGACTACTCAGTCAGGTGTTTTCTCCAGTTCCTGCACCGAAAAGGTGGATGATTGAAGATAAACAGTTGAAATTTGGCCTTAACAAAAAATCCCCCCAGGGCCCAAGGATTTGCCCCAGGATTTCCTCTCCCTAAAGGGAGAGGAAAGGAACAATTTCCAAATGAAAGCAGAAGGTAGAAAGAAGCCCTGTCTGCCCCAGAGAAGTCCAGCTCTGTCTGTCCCTGTAGCAAGCACGGCTGGGAGTCCCACCACCCTCCTCTGTGAAGGATTCTGAGGCTGGGGGAGGTGCTGGCACACAGCTGACTGGCATTTGGCCATCACTGCTGACCCGGGTGGGCAGCCAGCCAGCTCCCTGTTTCCCTGTAACTCCCGCTTCTCAGAAGCATTTCTTTTTATTTCTGCACACTTACAAAGTGGATACAACACAGGCAGACTCCTAGGGCTATGCAGGCAGGGCTCCTGTGCTCTGCCGGTTCTTTTCCCAGGAACCCACTCCTGGCCTCTGACATCTTTTCCCAGGCCCCCCAGTGAAGCAAGAACTGGTCTCCTGCAAGATGTGCCGCATTGAATCTTTCTTCCGCAAGAATGGGGCCTTCTCGCTACTGGATCCCCGGGATTTGGCCCTCTGACCTCGAGCAGGGCAGAGGGCTTAGGGGAGGGAAGAAGAAATAACACACCTCCTGGTAGGGCGAAGCTGCATGTGTGTCTGTGTCTGGCTCTCCCAGGCGCTGAGGCTGCGTTCTGGGCCTTTCTGGAACTCCCTCTGACCTGCAGGTTGCCTTCTTGCTTTTCCCTTAACCCCCCATCTCTTTAATCATCTCCTTGAGGATTCATCAGAGACTTGGAGAGGCCTCGGAAGGGTGAGCGATGCTCGTCAGGTTCCGCGGCGCCGAGGGGCCACAGTAGCTGCTGGAAGTTCTGGGTGTTCCTGGGGAAGAGTGGACTTTCATACCAGATGTCAGGAAAAAGTGACCGCCACCACTCCACAAGCCTCCCCGCCCGTCCCCTCACCTGACCCCGAGGGCTCGCAGCCGCCCGGTCCTTTCCCGGTGCGTTTGCTCCAGCTGTTCCCTCAGGGCGCGTCGTCGCCCTGCCGCGTCCTCCTGAGGCGGGACGGAACGCTGAGCGCCCGCCGGTGCCTCCCGGCCCCCGGGCTCGAAGCGGCCAGCAGAGGGCAGCACCCTCTGTGCTCTGGAGGGTCGGCCCACTCCGCAGGTGTTATCTCAAGTGCGGGATAGACGCCAGTCAAAGCGATCCAGGTCGCGCCCAGCTCGGCCACCGGCCCCCGCCCCTGCAGGGTCGTTGTGGCCCCACCGCCTTCTCCTAGGGGTCTTGCCTGTGGTGGGAGCTGAGCTGGGCTCGGTGGGGGTTCCAAGGGGTGCACCCGGCAATGGCGGTTCCTGGCGATGCGGAGGCGCTCCAGGACCTGCGGGAGGCGACTGTCAGCGGCCCAGAGGCCGCCCCTCTGGGCCCCGCCCGCCTGGCCCGGCCGCGCACCCGGAGCCGCTGCTGCTCGCGGTCCCGCTGCCGCCGGCGCCTGGCCTCGCGGTTCAGCTCCAGCAGCCGCTGCAGAGCCGACGCCTGCTGCGCGGCGCTCACGCTCGCCGACGCCCGGTCTCTGCTCAGGGGCTCGGGCCAGGCGGTCTTCGAGGTTCTGGGGGCCTCCGCAGCACCCCTCGGTCTCCCGAAGGCGCCCGGAAGCCCCGTGGAGCCGCCCAGCTCATGCTCCGCGGGGCCAGGGCTTCCCCCTGGGCCCTGAAGCGAGTGTGGATCGCTCAGCGGGCCCAGGTGCCCTGGGAGAGCAGCGGGCCGTTCCCGCTGCCCGGAGCCCCCAGTGCATGGGGCCGCTAGCATCACCGCTCCTGGGCCTGGGAGCAGTGGCCGGGTCGGGGGCCCAGCGAGCGGAAGCGGAGCCCGCAACCCTTCCCGGAGGGGCCCCTGCGCTCCCAGGGCCGGTGCGCTGTTTCCTCTCAGGCCGTCGGTCTTAACCTGCATCAGCTGGGTGGTCCTTCCCCGGGGCCCTGGGCCCGCCCTTCCCCCAGGCTGCCCCATCCGTTCCCCCAGGGACCTGCGGAAGTCCCCCGGGGAGCCGCTTTTCTCCCGGGGCCCCTCTCCCCGAGCCGCTTCCCAGGCAGGTGGGATACAGTCTCTGCCCTCGGGAGACTGGAGGATCTTCTCTTCCGAACCCCGGGGAGAATCTGCCCTCGGCTCTGGGAGGGCCTCCTTTCTCCCGCATTTGAGGCGACTTTCGCTTTGACCTTGAGGCGCCCCTCTGTGCTCACCCTGGAGGCCCTCACACCTTTGACCTTGAGACACCTCTTCCATCAGAGCCTGAGTGGCCTCCCCGCTTGGATTCTGGTTTGTCTTCTCTCTCTTACCCTGACCCTGAGGGTCCCCCTCTCTCTGATTGTGAGGAATCTCAATCCTTAGCAGTTTCTTCTGTTCTGCTCTCTCCTGGCCCAAGCTCCAGCCCAGCCCCTCCAGGGGATCTTGGGGTTCTGGCAGGCCTGGGGAGGGGAGGCCTGGGGGCCCTGGGGCTCCCTGAGCCAGCTTTTTCTCCTGTAGGCTTCCGGATGATAGTTGATGGGGCCTCTGGGGCGTGGGCTCTGCTTGGTTCCCCTCTGGCTTCTGGGCCAGGTCCTAGGAAGGAAGAACACTTTGTCCCAGGTTTGTGAGGGAATCCTCCCTCCAGGGCCACTTCCCCCAGCAGAGCCTGGAGGCCCCAGGGCCCCAGTGGGCCTTACTTCCATTAGGCCCCTGCCCTGACTCCTGAATTTGTAAAGCCCATGTTGTGCTGTGCTGTGCTTAGTCACTCAGTCATGTCTGACTCTGCAACCTCCTGGACTATATAGCCTGGGAAGCCCCAAACCCATGTTATGTAGTTTAAAAGGTGCTTTAACGACGGCCCCTTCTTCCACCCGGCTGTGGGCTTCCCACCCCAGCAGTCTCCTCCCAGGCAGACCCCACCTCTGCTATCCCCCATCTGAGAGGGGTCTTGCCCAGGCAACTTCACCCTTTCACCTTGAACTCTGAGTTTCCTGGTTCTCCAGGGCTACTGCTGGTGGTAGCGTTCAGCTCCTGGAAGCAACCTGAAGGAGAAAGACAGATGTCTGCTCATGTCTCAGCCCCTCACACGCACACCCCTGAACTGGAACCAGGAGGCCCAGGGAGTCCCCAGCAGGTGAAGGGACTGAACCCAGTGGTGTTGGTAGGGTACCCTGAGGGCTGGCATTGGAACTGCACGGCCTTCGCAGCTCACCATCCCACCTTTATTTACACAGCCAGCTGTGTGTCTGCTTGTCAGGTTTGCCTGCCAACAGCTGACCCCATCTTCCTCACCCTCCCAGCCAAGGACCACCTTGGAGGAACCTACACACCGTCTTCCTCAAAACTGCCAGAGGCAGCCCAGGAGCAGGAAGGGACAGCCTGCCAGGGTTACCAGTCCCTCTTAAGGACACCCCTACTTTGTTCTTGTGTCAAAGACACAAAGTCCTGTCCAGCCCCACAATAGGTGCCTGACTTTTCTATTGTTAAGGATAATCCTCTTTAGCTCTTTCTTGGTTTCTGGAAGGCAAAATCAAATGAAATTCAAGAAGTGGAATTTTAGGCCAGAGGCTAGTCTAAAAACTGCAAGTCTTTATAATTAACAAAAGGAATCTAAAAAAAGAGATGAAATGTCACTGCTCCTTTGCAGCTGTGAAGGAAGGAGCATCGTTTTGCATTCATAAAACCACTTAAAAGAACCTGATTTCATAAGGTCTTAAATTGAGAACTCTCACAAGAAATGCCATCTTTATGCAACATGAATATGTGAATATTCATAACAGTAACCAAATGGGAATGTTCTCTGTGAAAACAAATCTGTCTTTGGAAGAGTTTTGAACAAAGACATCTGGTAAGAGTCCCAAGCCTTCAGAAATTATTGCCATGAACTGTGAAAATAACCTCCAACCCCGTTCCTCTGTAATTCTGATCCATTGTCTTACTGGATCATTTATTTCACTGGTTATAATGATGTAATAGATATCTTCCGCCGATGTAGTCCCAAGAGATAATATACTTGTAAAATTTCTGTCAATCAGAAAATAATCATTTGTACTTTCCTTCTTTTGCCCATACACGATGTCACAATTAAAAAGCTTGTGACTTTGCTAGGCTTATTATTTAACCAATCATTTGAGAGCCTGTTTCATTTAAATGAACAGACCCAGGGCTCACAGCATCCATCCTGATGAATTCTAATCACCTGCTTATTGTCACACTCTCTCACTAGGCTGTGATCTCCTCAGAGATGAGGACAAGTGACTAGCAAGTCTGTTTTGTGCCCTGTATCTCCCCAGTGCCTGGCATGAGGGTGGCAGCTTGGAGCTGCCATTTTGTTCTGTCCCTGCTGGAGGACAGGGAGGACAGACAGCCATTCCCAGCACTCTCTCCTCTGAGCCCCAGCTTAGCTTCAGGATCATCCTGGACACAGGGCCTGAGATGGCTGGCACCAATCAGGTGGAGTTGGCATAGAAAAGAAAACCTGGGGCTTCCCAGGTGGCTCAGTGGTAAAGAATCCTCTTGCCAAGGCAGGAGACGCGGGTTCAATCCCTGAGCTGGGAAGATTGCACAGGTGGTGGAGCAACCAAGCCTGTGCGCCACCACTATTGAGCCTGTGCTCTAGGGCCTGGGAGCAGCAAGTACGGAGCCCAAGTGCCGCAACCCCTGAAGCCTGTGCTCTGAAACAAGAGAAGCCTCTGCAATGAGAAGCCTGAACCTCAGCTGAGAGTAACCTCTGCTTGCTGCAACTAGAGAAAAGCCTGTGCAGCAATGAAGACCCAGCACACCCAAACATACATACATAAATCAAATTATTTTTTAAAACAGAAAACCTACTTTTTGTCCCTGGTTGCCCTGGAAGCCCCACAAAAAGGTATGAAAAGAAGAATTGGTGAGGATGAACCAGAATCCTGGGACTTGGGGTGATGGCTTTCCAGCTTGCCCCAACCTAAGCTCAGCATCCACGTCACTGAATTTAACCCAGGGGCTTCTGTTCTCCTGGCTGCCAACCCCTCCTGTCAAAGTACCAGATGTGGGCCCTTCCTCAGGCAAGCCAGGGCTCTCCTGCCTTGGGTCTGCATCCAGGCTGGCTTCCCTCAGATCCGCGGCTGATGGTGGGTCCGCTGCCCGCCCCCTGCAGGAGTGCAAGGACTGCCTCAGGCACCTCTTGCTTCTGGTTCTGCTACGTGGGGGGTTGGGGGGGGTGTAGGACTCCCCACCCACAGCAGGCTGCAGGAGTCTTCCCACCCCATCATCCAAACTCAGTCCACGGCAGCCTCCCCTCCCCCTCGTCTGCACCCAGCACTGGATGCCGGGAGCTGGAACTTGAGGTTATCCTTTCCAGGGACTGTGGGGCAACCACGTGGGTTCAACTGAGTAAAAGCCCCAGGAGGAGTTAGGGGCATGAGGAGGGGCAGGGTTCTGGAGGGCGACAGGGCAAAGGGTCCTGGGTTTGGTCACTTTGTGTGGCAACATGGAGTGGACGGAATTCCATGGAGACTTACCCCTCCAGGAGCTGATGGTTCTGGCTCAGGGAGTCTTCAGTCTGGGGCAGTGGGCACAGCCTGGAATTCTGGAAGGACTGGGGGGTGCCCCAGCCCACATGGCATCATCCCCCAGTGTGGTAGGGAGCCTCTAAAACAGCCCCCAGGGATCCATCTCCTGGCTTCTGTGCCCTTGTGTGACCCCTCCCCTTTCCCTCCAAGTCAAGGAGCTTGGAGACGGATCCCTCCTACCCACTCCAACCTTCAGATGAGACTGTAGCCCTGGCCAAAAATGGTTGCTGGACACTTCCCCAGTAGTCATGACTAACACCTACTCCTGCTACAGCTACTAACCTGCCCAAAGGGCCTCAGGCAGCGGGGTGCCGAGCCAGGACTGGAAGGCACATCCTGGTTCCAGTCACCACAGCACCATCCTTCCCGGGGTGGCGGGCCAGGGTGAGGGCCACCAGCCCTGGAGGGAGGGACCCGGGGCTGGGGCTACTCGGAGTCCCATCTCAGGGGCACCTGGGCAGCAGCACCTCTGTCTCTGGGCCCCATCAGCCCTGCTTTCCTCTCTCACTGCTGTTGCTGCTGCTGCTGCTAAGTTGCTCAGTCGTGTCCGACTCTGTGCGACCCCAGAGACAGCAGCCCACCAGGCTCCGCTGTCCCTGGGATTCTCCAGGCAAGAACACTGGAGTGGGTTGCCATTTCCTTCTCTAATGCATAAAAGTGAAAAGTAAAAGGGAAGTCGCTCAGTCATGTCCGACTCTTAGCGACCCCATGGACTGCAGCCCACTAGACTTCTCCATCCATGGGATTTTCCAGGCAAGAGTACTGGAGTGGGGTGCCATTGCCTTCTCCATCTCTCACTGCAGCCATGGCTAAAGGCATGGAGTCACCATGCAGTTGATTGGGCTAGGACAGTTCATTACGGAACAGTAACAGGCTGGAATGGTCCTGTATGTCCAGCAGGGTGCTAAACCTCTACACAGATGAGTTCATGGGCCTCCCAGCAGCCCTCTGAAAAGAGCTCTTATCTTCCCCATCCTGTAGCTGAGGAAGGAAACAGGCTTCCGGTCCACAGGAAGCATCAGAGCAGAGATTTGAACCCAAAGCCTATGTTCCTCCCACTTCTCTACCACTACAAGTGCCCCAGTGTCTCACTGACCCCCCCCACCAGCTCTCAGCTGAGCCCCAGCTCACCCCACTTGACAGCCGCTCAGAGTTGTCATCGGTCTTGCTGTGGGGCTTGCTGTGCTGGTTCTGTGCATGCTGGACCTGGGCCCTCAGACCACAGAACTGGGCCCAGGGTGGCCAGAAGAGGCCCAGCCCTGCCCCAGTCAGCAACTCCAAATCCCACAGGAGCTGCAGGAAGGCGGGATGCCGGGACGTGAGGGGGCACTCGCCCCGCCCTCTGCCTCACCCCCTGGCTGGTCAGCCCCTACCTGCTCCTGGGCCCGCCGGCTCCGCTCCATCTGCAGCAGCACGGTGGGCAGTTCCAGGACCGAGGGGCAGGCTCGGCCCTCTTGCACCTGGGAAGGCAAGGTGGAATCAGACCCCATGGACACCTGCCCTCTCAGAGATGGTGCCCTGTGGCCCTCACCTGCCGCAGGGCAGCCTGGAGCTGGTCTAGGCCTGCAGGGCACCGGAAGAGGTGCTGGTACAGGGCCAAGGCCTGCCTGGGGCTACAAGGGAGCCCTAGGTCCCCCAGGGGGGCTGCCTGCTCCATGGAATTGGGGGCCTAGGAGGGTGTCCCCCACCCTACTCCCTGCTGCTCCTGGAAAGAGAAGGACCAGGAGCTGGGGACAGGGGGAAGAAGGAGACAAAGGCTCCTGAGCTCAGTAATGCAGGGCCCTGACATCTGAGCCAGGCCTGGGCCTCAGCCAAGTCTCATAGAGACGCTGGCCTGACTTGGATCCAGGTTTCTCGGCCACGTGGGTGGCAGTGTGGGGTGAGGACTGTGACTCTGACAGAGAGAGATGTGTGCGGGTGCTCGTTTGCAGCCCCGCGTGAACATCTGCTTTGTGTATACAGTTGATGCTTAAACAACACAGGGGTTAGCGGCCCCGACCCTTGCTGCAGTCAAAAATCCATATATAACTTACAATCCGCCCTCTATATCTGAGGATTCAACCTATCGGGGATGGTGGAGTACTGTAGTATTTACCACTGAAAAAAATTGTGAGTATAAGTGCATCTGTGTAGTTCAAACTCATGTTGTTCAAATGTCAACTATATATATGGAGTCCCGAGAGGCATGAGTAAGTCATATACTGGATAGTTGTCTCCGAGGGGCAGCAAGGGAAAAGGTTAGCCATGTCATCTTTGATCAGAAGGGTGATCAGCACAGCGAAAGCCCCAGTGGCCATTGGTCCCCACAGGCTGTGTTAGTCGACAGGACCATTTACATTTCAGGACACCTAGGCATGGACCCTGCAAGTGGACAACTTGTGCCAGGAGGGGTGGCAGAAGAGACTAAACAGGCTCTTACAAACATGGGTGAAATTCTGAAAGCAGCAAGCTGCAACTTCACAAATGTGGTAAAAACAACTGTTTTTCTGGCTGACATAAATGACTTCAAAACTGTCAATGACATCTACAAACAATATTTCCAGAGTAGCTTTCCTGCTTGAGCTGCTTACCAGGTTGCTGCTTTGCCCAAAGGAGACTGTGTTGAGATTAAAGCAATAGCTGTGCAAGGACCTCTCACAATAGCATGACTCTAAGTGGGCCCAGTGTTCTTTAGTCTGGAATTTTAATAATATTTTTTAACTAATAGCTTAATATTTGTTGGAAAGTGTAAGGTTGAAATACTATGAAAATACCATATAATAAGGGGAACTGAACATGAATTGAAGATTAATGATGAGTCTAGTTACCAATATTATAAATTACACTTCTATAACACTTGTATTGCTGGGTGTGGGAAAACAGACATACCTTACTTAACTCAGAAAAATAAAAGTAGAAGGAAATAACATGCAGGAAAGATGAGTTACTATTCCCGCGGAACAAGAATCAGCACACCTAATTCAATTAAACTCTTAATTTAATGATGTGAAGTATTTTGTTATGTCAAATATGTGATTCTGCTTTTACTTGAGTAAAATTAAAGTTTGAATGGTAGAGGTAAAGGAGAAGAAACTGGACCAAATTTTGTAGAGATAATATTTTTCTAATGGAAATAAAGTAGCTTGTAGATTTAAAAAAATAAAAATTGTATATATGAAGCTTGCAACTGCATTATAGATGTGATATATACCCAATACTTTGGCCACCTGATGCGGAGAGCCAACTCATTGGTAAAGACCCTGATGTTGGGAAAGATTGAAGGCAGGAGGAGAAGGAGACAACAGAAGATGAGACGGTTGGATGGCATCACCAACTCAATGGACATAAGTTTGAGCAAACTCTGGGAGATGGGGAAGGATAGGGAAGCCTTGTGTACTGCGGTCCATGGGGTCGCAAAGAGTCAGACACGACTTAGCGACTGAACAACAACATGCCCAGACAGGCAGCAGCTCCCAACAGCTTACTGCATGCCAGGACACAAGATGCTGCTGTGGACGTGTGATCCTTTCTTGAAGCAACTCTATGAAGCAACTGGAATCATCTTCATCCCCATTCCACAGATGAGAAGATCAGGCCCCAGAGAGTAAGCTGCCCTAACTAACACAGGGCACTGTCTCCCTCATCTGGAGACACAGCCCAAGAAACAGGCTCCAGGAAAATGTGGTCCCAAGTGTGAACTGTAACGCACTTCCCTAGTGCTTGCTGCAAACCATCCGTGGTCATTCTGTTTATTCCCCACAACACAGGGGATAAATGGGTGAGGACACTGTGTAAGTTACGACAAGGGGGGAGAAAGGGCATATGAGACGGTTTGTCATCTTCCCCTGCTGTCAGGAGTATCCTGGCCTGCCTGAGTCTTGGAACAGCTCCCTGAAAGGGGCCCCAGCAGAAGCGGGCTGAACAAGCAGGCACGGGGTCTCAGTTCAGCTGGCTCTCCCTTCAACCCTGTTGGAATACTGGGGGCCCCACCAAGAGAACTGAGTCCCCCAACCCCAATTGTTTAGCTAAGATCCCTAAAACACCAAGATCACACAGCTGATAGGTGGCAGAGAGAATTAAGAGTTCTCTTCGAAAAGAGACTTTTCTTGTCAAAAAAGACTTTTTTTTTCAATTTCAGACTCCCAAGTTCTTTTCCCTGTAAGGATGTCTTTGAAAGTTGCACGCGTGTCCCCTTCCCGCATGTCCATCAGGGGTGGGTGTAGCTGCGAACACACACGGGGTGCATGCGTGGATTTATCTGGGCTTCTGAGGGTCTGTGTGTGTAGTCCCTCATGGGTCTGCATGTCATCACATACATACTGTTTTCCCGTTCCTCACCCCAGGCGCGGGGTCCCTGTGTCACCAGATCTTAGAGTGGCCCACAGGGTGCCTGAGCTCTCAATATCCCCAAAACCACGAGGAAAGGGGATGCGATGTGGGGACTGAGTCCCTTCTCCGGGCTCCTCAGCCCCTGCACGATTGCACAAGGATCCACAGAAGCCCCCGCAGAGGGGCCACAGGCTGTGCCTACGACATGTAAGCACAGGGCTGGGCTGGGACTCCTGGGTCCTCCTCCTGCCCACGGCAGGGTTTCCCAGGCAGCCCAGGGTGTGGCAGGCGGGGCAGCCCAGGGATGCAGGCTCAGGGAGTGTGTACGGTCTGGGCCTGAGTCCCCACAGCTGCCACCACCCCAATTCTTGGACACTGACCTCTGGACCCCACATTGCAAACAGCTCCCCCACCACCCCAGCACCAGGAGGAAGCACACATACACACAAGGAAACCTTAGGGTGGACCCTGAGTTTACTGTTTCCGATGCAACACAGCTGGGGTCTTTGTGGGAGCCACGCCCAGCCTCCCAGCACCCAGGTCGGGCGGGAGGTGCTCGCCAAAAGGAGACTTCATGTCCGGATGAGTCCTGGTCAGTGTCGTCCGGGCTCAGGTTGGCCCCTGAAGCTCCTGGCTGGGGTTGCGCGGAGTGCTGGGCAGCTGGTCCCCAGTGAGCAGGACAGAGGGGCAGGCCTCGGGTGAGATACAGTGGCCCTCGTGCTCCACCAGGCCCGCTGGGCACTGGCAGCCGGGGATGCAGGGCCGCACGCAGTGGGCTGCCAGCTCCCCCAGGGGGACGTGCTTGTTGAAGCAAGTGCGGGGACAGGGTGGGCCACACTCATCAAACACGAAGCCGCGGTCCAGGGGACAGCCCACCACTGCGGGCAGAGTGGAAGGAGGAATCACCATCCAGTCCCCAGGCTCCCCACCCAACCCCGTAACCCTCCCTGAACCTTTCCTGTCCAGACTTGAGCCCTCTGTGTCACCCTCTCCCCAGCTTGCACTGGGCGCTACCCCCTCACCGCAGAGTGTGGGGCCCCGCCAGGCTGGTGTCACCCCTGCCTGGCGACAGTGGCTAGCATAGGCTTCCAGGGCGTCACAGAGGCAGGCGTCAGAGGAGGAACCGGGCCCGCAAGCACAGAGGTCATACACGCAGGCGGCAAAGAAGGGGTCTGGTGGCACCACAGCATGGCAGCGGCTGAACGGGGCAGACTTCAGCACCGCACACCGGGCGTTGGCCTCACGCCTGGCACGGTACCCTGCTGCCCGGCATGGATCCACCTCACGGCCCTTGGAACAGGGCCGACCAGGTCCTGGGCCCTCTGGGACCTAGAAGGGGAAGGCGGCCTTGATCAGGTCAGCGGCCTGGCAGCTGACCTTTGTGTGCTATGTTCTTCCAAGAGCTTTGCACCAAATGTTTTGTTGTAGTCTCAAAAACTTCCTTACAAGAACAGCAAAGAAAGCATCAGCTACTTTTCCTTTCCCCCATTTTACAGATTGTCAAATCAAGGCCCAGAGCAGTTAAGTGTCTTGTCCGAGACTTCGAGTCAGTGAGTGATGAAGCAGGCCTTGGGGATTCAGTTGATGAGATCCTTTCCAACAGGCGCCCCCCCCCCACCCCAGCACTGTAACAGGCAAGAAGACCCCAAGCCTTCCTGAAAGCCCCAAAGCCCAACCCCTCCTTTCCTTACCAGAGGGCTGCTCTGAGACTCAGGCTCAACTGTGCCTCCCCCAACCTCTCACTTCTGTGCAACTCACCTGCCAGCTATTCCCAAATGCAGCCTCAGTGGACCGGAGCAGTTCCTCAGGGTCCCGCAGGTCATCCTGGGCAAAGCCATTGAAGTTGCCGCAGAGCCCACACATGTGGCCCCGGTAGGAGCCAGGCACTCTCACCTCCACCTGGGACCGCCCATCCCACAGCACCTGTGCAGAGAGGTGGGGACTGGAGAGCAGGAGAAAGCCAGGGGCCCCAGGAAGCCCAGGGCCCGTCTCTGTGGTGTGTCAGCATGCCCCCTGCAGGAGGGGAGGAGAAAGGACAGGTGGAGTGCCTCAGGAAAGGGAGGCTTGCTCTAGCCAAGGCCAGGAAGACACCTGCGGTGTCAGCCCTGGGCAAACACAGAAGACGTGAAAAGGTGAACACAGCTCCCTCAGGAGGGCACCTTCTCCCGTCATCATCCCTGAGCTAGGCTTCCCCGTGAAATGCAACCCACTTCCAGAGATTCACTCCCTCACGGGCATTCAGGCCTTACAGAGGACAAAGCACAAATAGAGTCTGTATCCTAAGTTTTCGTGTGTGCTAAGTTGCTTCAGTCATGTCTGACTTTGTGTGACCCCCATGGACTATAGCCCACCAGTTTCCTCTGTCCATGGGATTTTCTAGGCAAGAATACTGGAGTGGGTTGCTATACCCTCCTCCAGGAGATCTTCCCAACTCAGGGATCAAACCTGCGTCTTTTATGTTTCCTGCATTGGCGGGCACGTTCTTTACCACTAGTGTCAACTGGGAAGCCCCATCCTAAGTGTAGATAAGCCATATTTTGTATACTTACAAATGTGCTTGTGGCTGGAGGCAAGGGAGTGAATTACTTTTTGACATGGGAATTGGAATCTCTGAAACCATCTAGGAGAGGGTAGTTGACATTGCCCCCCGCTTCCCCCACTTGAGGGATGGGAAAGCTGAGGCCCAGAGGACTGGCTTCCCTGGTGGCTCAGTTGGTAAAGTGTCTGTCTGCAATGTGGGAGACCTGGGTTCGATCCCTGGGTAGGGAATATCCCCTAGAGAAGGAAATGGCAACCCATTCCAGTATTCTTGCCTGGAAAATTCCATGGATGGAGGAGCCTGGTAGGCTACAGTCCATGGGATCACAAAGGGTCCGACACGACTGAGCAACTTCACTCACTCACTCAGAGGACTGGCTTAAGGTAATGGCCTAAGAGCCCCAGCACATCGGTGGCTGGAAACCAGGCTCAGAACTCCTTTCACCACACCTGGAGTTCTCTAGCCCTGATTCCTCTTCCCCCTAGAATCCCGCAGAACTCTATCAGCTCCTTGGCCCCATGGCCTGGCAGGTAGTTGGTATTACCCCTCCTACAGAACAGGCGCCCCCTGCCCCGCACTGGCCCCGGCCGCACCTGGAGCCCTGGCTGGGAGTGCAGCACCACCGTGCGTCCCCGAAGCTCTACATAGAACAGCGGTTCCTGCAGGAAGGGCAAGGCCACAGGGCGCCCGTCCACCTGGAGAAGGGACGTGGGAAGAGGACCGAGGTCGGGACAGAGAAGGGGACAGCGCTGACCGACCGGCCCCCGGATCCTTGGCTCTACTGACCGTGACCGCCCTGTCCTGCAGCAGCCGCACGGCCACGTCTCCCAGCAGCACAGCCACTTCCTGGGTCCAGGACACGCCGCTCCGGCCCCGGTCATCGTTGGTCACGTGCACGCTGCAGGTGGGAGGCAGGGTGCAGGGGTCAGCAGGGCCGGGTGTGGGAGGCGGGCAGGGAGAAAGGCAGAGGGAGCGGCGCACCTGAAGTCCCCGCCACGGCAGTCCTTGGCCAGCACGTAGCTACAGCTGCCCTGGAAGTGCAGCAGGCGGCCGTCGAAGGTGCGGTAATGAGGGTCTCCGAAGGCCATGCAGGAAGCGGGCCGGGGCAGGCAGCGAGGACAGCAGCTGCCGGGACTCAGGGCGGGGGCCTCGTCCTGGCCTCCGCCCCGCACACGGTCAGACACGCCGCGCTCCCGGCCGGGCCCCGCGCTGAGCCTCCCCGGAGGACCGAGCATCTCCGGGGAGGCTCCCTGGCTCCCGAGCTCCTGCTGGAGGAGGTCAGGACGCCACCTCGTGGCCATGTCAGACACTGCACGACCCGGGCGAGCCCTGTCTCCTACTTCCCCGGTGCTCCAGGTGGGCCGCGCCACGTGCTCACCCATCCCACCGCCCCAGACCCTGGCACTCACGGGCCCACAGGAGAGCGGCGGGCAGCGCTGGCTCTGGCAGCGCACGGTGCCTGCCATGCAGGAGCAGTTGGTGCAGGCGTCCACGTCCCAGCGCTCCCCGGAGGCCACCTGCCGGCCCTGGTGCGCGCACGACGGGGCGGGGGCTGAGGGGACGGGAAGTGGCGAGAGTCAGATGCCCGTCCCTCACGTTGGGTCTCGCTCCGCGCGCCCGACCCCCAGCCCCATGGCCCTGGCCCGCACCTTGGCACCTCTCACAGCACCTGCCAGCCTCCCGCACCTTCGCCCAGCCGCGAGGGCAGGTGAGCGCCTGGCACTCCTCCAGGCGGCACTCCACATGGCCCCGCTGAGGACAAACGTCATTGCTCTAGGGACTTCCGGTAGGGTTTGGAGTCCCTGACCTCACACTTCTGCATCAGGGACTGGGCAAGCAACCCTTTTCCTATAAGGGCACCCACTTCAGGTAGGGGGTGAAATCACCTTCAGCTGCTTGCCCTCACACAGGGGTACCTCTGCCCTCTCACCCAGAGGGGGCGCCTTTTTCGAATTACCTTGAAGACCCCATGTTCTCTGGTCCAGTGTCCTGAGGCCCTTCACTTTTGCCTGTAAGGTTCTCCACCCCCCACCCCCCTCCCCCAGCTCACACGGCAGGTGCACGTGACACAGGCGTTGCTGGGGTCCCTCCAGCTCTCTCCATCCGCCGCTGTCCGGCCCGCAGCCTCCACCACACAGTCTGAGGACAAAGAAATGCGGACGGGGAAGCACTGTCATTCTGGCTGCATGAGCTCACCCTGAAGGCCCAGGGCAGGACGGTGCCCACCCCATCCAATTAGTACCCTCAGGGTGTTAATTTCTTCAACCAGCAGCACCATGGCCGACTAAATGGCAGACCTTACGCCAGCGCCCAGGATATCCAGAGCGTCCAGGATACTGAAAGAGCCAGAGGCTGGGACTTTCTCTGGTCTGACTGCCAGCTCAGCAGTGTGATGCCCTGCTAAGTGGGCCTGGGGTCCCTGAGCCCCCTGACAAGCCTCTGGCCGGCCCTGGAGAATCCAGGCTCCATTCCCTGCCTCCCTCCACGGCACGGGTCCCTCCTCTAACGAACAGCCCTCCGTTTCTATAAAAGAACAAAGCCTGCATTCGGAGTGCACACCCCAGGTTGCCCACTTGGCCCATAGACCACGCCTCCTGTCTCCCTCCCGGCTCATGTCCTGAGGATGCAGAGCAAAACTGGGCACGAACCCTGGCACATGGGGCAGCAGCTCCCAGGGGGTATGTAGCGTTCAGGCAGGGGACAGCTGAGCTCAGGACAGGCCCGGTGAATGCAGAGCCAAGTCAGGTCCTATGGAAGGGCATAGGAACAGCACAGGAAGAAACCGCAGGGAAGGCGCAGGGGCTAGGTGGAATGTGACATTCAGGATAAGTGGGTGAATGTTGCTGGGGTGATTGGGAAGCCTGGAGGTGCTAAAGAGAGGAGTCACAGCAACAGAGGAGGAAAAAGAGGGGGCTGGAGGAGTCCCCAAGGAAAGAGGGCTCACCTGGCACTGGCAGCTGTAGCAGGGGTCTGGTGGGGTCAACTCAGACCCCAGCAGGTGCTCTGTGCAGTGGCTCAGCGCCTCTGTGAAGACAAGAATGCAGTATGGGAGATGCTGGGGGAGCAGGGACGAAAGCCCCATTGACCGCCTGCCCCCTTACTGTGCCCCAGATTTCTTGAGCCCAGGATATACTTATAGCCCTGACACCATCACTCCAGGGAAGATAAATCCTTTTTCCTTTTGTTTCAGCCAAGAAAAGTTTGGACTTTTGACAAGGAACTCTGCTAGGATGGGGGGCCTGGAAAAAAGTGTGGCTTCCTCAGCCTGAGGTCGCTAAGGACCATGGGGCTGCCTGGCCTGCCCCTCCCACTTCTGATCATTTCGTCTGGAAGGAAGCACAATGAGCCAGGTACCCCAGGTCCAATCCTGGCTCCAGCACTCAGAGCCTGTGCCATTTTCGGCAAATTAATCAATTTCTCTGAACTTCAATTTCTTCATCTGTAAAATTCCTTATCACTGTAACTGTGAGAATTAAATGTGAAACTGTTTATTAAAAGCACCAAGTACAGTGCGTGGCATACAGTAGGTGCTTAATAAGAATGGAAATAGTGACAGACTTTAAATTTTCTTAGGTTCCAAAATCACTGCGGATGGTGACTGCAGCCAGGAAATTAAAAGATGCTTGCTCCTTGGAAGAAAAGCTATGACAAACCTAGACAGCATATTAAAAAGCAGAGATATTACTTTGCCAACAAAGGTCTATCTAGCCAAAGCTAGGTTTTTTCCAGTAGTCATGTGTGGATGCAAGAGTTGGACTATAAAGAAGGCCGAGCACCTTAAAGGCTGATGCTTTTGAACTGTGGTGTTGGAGAAGACTGTTGAGAGTCCCTTGGGCTGCAAGGAGATCCAACCAGTCCATCCTAAAGGAGATCAGCCCTGGGTGTTCACTGGAAGGACTCATTAATAAAGACCCTGATGCTGGGAAAGATTGATGGCAGAAGGAGAAGGGGATGACAGAGAACGAGATGGTTGATTGGCATCACTGACTTGGCATGAGTTTGAGCAAGCTCTGGGAAATGGTGAAGGACAGGGAAGCCTGGCATGCTGCAGTCCAGATAGACATGACTGAGCGACTGAACAACAGCAGCAGTACGTGGCATACAGTAGGTGCTTAATAAGTATTATTATTTTTCTCTCCCCCTACAGCACATTCTAGCAAGTGTTGGTAAGGATAGCTCTCCCCACCTCTGTAGCTGGACCACCCAGTGCCCCTCTGGTCCTAAGATCCCTGCCCTCAACAAGCCAGCAGCCTGCACAACTGCAAACCTGTAGCACCACCTGCTGGACAAGAGGCGGCAGGCTTCAGCTCAGTTCAGTTCAGTCACTCAGTTGTGTCTGACTCTTTGTGACCCCATGGACTGCAGCACGCCAGGCCTCCCTGTCCTTTACCGACCCCCAGATCTTGCTCAAACTCATGTCCATCGAGTCTGTGATGCCATCCAACCATCTCATCCTCTGTCGTCCCCTTCTCCTCCTGCCTTCAGTCTTTCCCAGCATTAGCATCTTTTCCAATGAGTCAGTTCTTTGAATCAGGTGGCCAAAGTATTGGAGCTTCAGCTTCAGCTTCTTCCTTCATTCAGTCCTTCCAATGAATATTCAGGATTGATTTCCTTTAGGATTGACTGGTTGGATCTCCTTGCAGCCCAAGGGACTCTCAACAGTCTTCTCCAACACCACAGTTCAAAAGCATCAATTTTTCGACACTCAGCCTTTCTTTATAGTCTAATTCTTACATCCATACATGACTACTGGAAAAACCATAACTTTGACTAGACAGACCTTTGTTGGCAAAATAATGTCTCTGCTTTTTAATATGTTATCTAGGTTTGTCATAGCTTTTCTTCCAAGGAGCAAGCGTCTTTTAATTTCATTTTCTTGGGTTCCAAAATCACTGCAGATAGTAACTGCAGTGATTTTGGAACCCAAGAAAATAAAGTCTGTCACTGTTTCCATTGTTTTCCCATCTATTTCCCATGAAGTGATGGGACCAGATGCCATGATCTTAGTTTTTTGAATGTTGAGCTTTAAGCCACCTTTTTCACTCTCCTCTTTCACTTTCATCAGGAGGCTCTTTAGTTTCTCTTCACTTTCTGCCATAAGGGTGGTGTCACCTGTGTATCTGAGGTTATTGATATTTCTCCCAGCAACAGTTAGTTTCCCTGGTTTCCCCTTAGGGCCGTACAGGTCTCACTGGCTAGGGTGTGGGCTTCTAAAACAACCCACTGGACTGAGGAAGGGGCTGGGACTGTGGAGGAGAGCTGGCTGGCCCTTCTGGTGTCACTCTGGGGGATGGCAGCCCTGCCCTCTTGGCCTCCCCCCAGTCCGGGGACTCACCGGCACAGGTGGGGCAGCACTGCTGGGGCCCTGGGGTCAGGAGCTGGCTGGTGGGGCAGCCCGCTAGGTGGGGGCACTGCCGCCGGTGACAGCGCAGGCTGGGTGTCCCCTCGGGCTGCAGCTGAACGAGAGAGCAGAGGGTTGGGGTCCGGGCCACGGAAGCCAAGAGCCGCCCCCTTTCCCCTGGACTCCAGGCACCTCTTGTCTGCCTTGTGCAGGTCAGACTCCCGTCTGCAGAGAGATTCAACCTCTCCCCAGACTTGCCCCTCACCCCCCGCCCCAATCCTCAGAGGTGACCTATGGGGTGCCTGCTCCTGTAGTCACTTGGGCATGAGCCTTTCTGTGACCTTTGAGCCTTCTGCAAGCTCAGGGCATCTTCCCTCCTCAGTCCCACTGCCTAATCTCCTGATCCATGACGTCATTTGCCTGCTCAAAACCCTTCCATTGGCTCACCGTGCTTTCAAACAGACTTCTCCCGATAGGGTCCCCGACCACTTCCCAGGTGCCTCCCCCCAGATTTCTAGCCACACCACCCTCCACTCCAGCCAGGCGGGCCTACACACTGCCTGCCCCACAACCCCAGACTTCCTGGCCCTGTTGGCCCTTCACCCGAAGCCCCTGCCTCACTCCCTGGCCTCAGGGACACACGCCTGTCCCTGACCCCACAGTGCCTGCTCCCCACAGTGTCCAGGCTGCCCCTCCACGGTGCCCTCCCCTACCTCACAGACGCAGACTTCGCAGGGGTCTGCACCGGGCTGGAAGCTCTCTCCTGGCTCATACTTCCGACCCTCATGCTCACAGTCTTGTTGGAGGGTGAAGGTTGGGGGGTTGGGGGGGTACGGGTGGGGTGGGGTAAGAGTAGAACAGAACCAGGGAACTTTCAGACTGGCCGCCATGCCATGGGGGGTGGTTCTCTGCCCTTGGACCCCCCAACCTCAGAGATTGGAGTGTGTGTAAGAACGGGGGCCACCCAGCCCAGGCAATGGCAGGGAGATGCTGACTGGTTCTGCCTCCTTGCCACCCCCCGCCTCACCCCTCCCCAGGCATCGAGGGCATACCAGAGCACCGAGGGCAGCAGTCACTGGGCCCCTGGTGGGGCTGGGCACAGGAGGTGACACACTGGATGCGGGCACAGGTGATGACACCCTCATGACACATGCAGGAGGAGCAGGGGCTGTCAGGGGGCTTCCAGCTACTGCCTTCGGGGTGCTCCTCCCCATGAAACAGGCAGCCTGTGTCCAAGGTGGGCAGGGGTGAGCTCTGAGTCTGGGTTCTGCATGTCTGCCCCGATCCCCTGCCCCACTCTGCGTAGTCAGTAGGGCATGTGGGTAACCAGGAGGGGCTTCTTCAGGGCTGGAGTAGGAAGCTGGGACAGAACCCCTGTATGTGCTGGAGGGGAAAGACACTGGGTCAGGGTCAGAACACCCAGGTTCTAATCCTGTTTCTGCTTGCTTGCTAGACCCCGAGCCCGGCAGTAAGCGCTGCCCGTCACAGCCCAGCACCAGCAGCAGTACCGGGCCTGCGGCAGGAGGGCGATACACACACGTGACACTAGTGGTAAAGAACCCGCCTGCCAATGCGGGAGACACAAGAGGCACAGCGTGGATCCCTGGGTCTGGAAGATCTCTCGGAGGAGGAAATGGCAACCCACTCCAGTATCTGTGCCTGGAGAATCCCATGGACAGAGCCTCGCAGGCTACAATCCATGGGGTTGCAAAGAGTCGGACAGGACTGAAGCGACTTAGCAGGCATGCACGGGATGAATGAAAGGTTCCATCACTAGCCATGTGCCCAAGGTAACTCCATCTCTCCAAGCCTCAATTTCCTTACCCATTAAATGGAGGTTTCTTCTGTCCTGCCTACCTCCCAGGCCAAGCAGATACTCATGGTTCTTATACCATTTGGGGCAGTGTATGGGGTTAGGGTCTTCTTCATAGGCTAAAAAAGACCCCTATTCTAGAACCAGGCAGCCTAGATACAAATCTTGACTCTGCCACCTACTTGCTAAGTGACCACGGGTAAGTTATGCTAACTCTCTGTACCTCAGTTTTCTCACCTGTAAAATGGAAATAATTAATCATAATACCTACCTGATGAGATGGTGTGTATAAAGTGCCTAACTCAGAGTCTGGCACATGGTGTATACTCAACAAATGTTAACTATCATGAGTACCATTATGAACCACAGCCTTTGACTGTGTGGATCACAACAAACTGTGGAAAATTCTTAAACAGACGGGAATACCAGACCACCTGACCTGCCTCCTGAGAAATCTGTATGCAGGTCAAGAAGCAACAGTTAGAAGGACATGGAACAACAAACTGGTTCCAAATTGGGAAAGGAGTACATCAAGGCTGTATATTGTCACCCTGCTTATTTAACTTGTATGCAGAGTACATCATGAGAAATGCTAGACTGGATGAAGCACAAGCTAGAATCAAGATTCCTGGGAGAAATATCAACAACCTCAGATATGCAGATGACACCACACTTATGGCAGAAAGCGAAGAAGAACTAAAGAGCCTCTTGATGAAAGTGAAAGAGGAGAGTGAAAAAGTTGGCTTAAAACTCAACATTCAGAAAACTAAGATCATGGCATCTGATCCCATCACTTCATGGCAAATAGATGGGGAAATGGAAACAGTGACAGCCTGGAAATCAGTCCTAAATAGTCATTGGAAGGATTGATGCTGAAGCTGAAACTCCAATACTTTGGCCACCTGATGCAACTAACTGACTCATTGGAAAAGACACTGATGCTGGGAAAGATTGAAGGCAGGAGGAGAAGGGGACAACAGAGGATGAGATGGCTGGATGGCATCATTGACTCAATGAACATGAGTCTGAGTAAATTCTGGGAGTTGGTGATGGACAGGGAGGCCTGGTATGCTGCGGTTCATGGGGTCGCAAAGAGTCGGACACAACTGAGCGACTGAACTGAACTGAACTGATATGAATGGGGTGTGGTTAGGAACAGGATAGCTTTGAGGATATTCCAGTAAGAATCTAGAAGGAGAAATGGGCTGGGCAGGCCAGGGGCAGGAACAGAAAGGAAGAGATGAAGGTGGGCATGGTGAGAGCTCAAGTCCTGAGGTGTGGGCAGGCCAGAAGGGTGGACAGGGAGGTGGAAAGGCTGGAGGAGAGCTGAGGGGAGGGCGGTGGGGCAGATGGAGGGACACGGGACCCAGCAACGGAAACAAGGGGGCAGCCCCCATCAGCCCGGCGCACCTCTGCAGCGAGGACAGCAGCTCCCCGGCTCCGTGACCTGGAGCGGGCAGGACAGGGGTGGGCAGCGCTGCCGCACACAGCTGACCTGGCCGGCCTGTGGGAGAGGCAGGCTCAGTGGCCTGCTCCCCCCGCCCCCAGCCCCTCGGCCACCTCCCTGCCACACCTGACAGAGACAGCGCTCACAGCTGCCTGTGGGCCCCTCGAACTCCTCCCCGTCCTGGTGCTCCCGGCCCTGAGAGAGGCAGCCTGTGGGCAACACGTGTCCTGGGTGAGGGTGCAGGGTCGAGCCACCTTGCCCGGTCCCACCTCAGGCCTGGCAGAGAGGGAGGGAGGAGGGGCAGAGAAGCGCGTGGGGGCAGGCGTGTGTGCTCACTGTGGCACACGGGGCAGAAGCAGGGTCCTGAAGAGGGGCGAGGGCAGAGAGCTGGAGGACACGGCTTCTTCTGGCAGCGCATGGAGCCTTCCTGGGGGAGAGAGGTCGCCCGGCCACATCCCGACCCCCGTATCATCACACCCTCAAACAGGGCTGCACACAGCCCCGCCGTGGGGAGTACCTGTACTGACCCCCTCCCCTGGCCCCGGCAGACCTGAACCCAATCCTGCTCCCAGTGGATGTCACAGGCAGAGTGCAGCCCGGGAGGAGGAACAACCTTTTTTTCTTGCCAGAGAGGAGGATCAAGGGATGAAGGGTTCCCAAGCCCCCAGAGGGCCACCTCACCTGGCAGGTGCAGAGCGAGCAGGCGGGGTCTAGTGGGTCAGGAAGGGTCTCTCCAGGGGCAGCAGTGACGCCATGATAGAGGCATCCTGGGAGAAAAGGGAATGCAGTGGAAGGGGCTGCAATCAGCGGAGCCTTCCACCCACCCACTCACACACACACACACACACACACACACACACCGGGCCACACACCACAGCCGGGCCTGGGGTCCTCTACCAAAGCTTAGCTACAGTCCGAAAGGGAGAGGTGAATGGCTGGGAAGGGGAGGGACGGGAGGAAAGACTTCGGCCAGACCACGGTGGAGAGACTTGTGTGCGTGAAGCAGGGGAGGACAGAGTAAGATTGCAGAGCACAGGCCAGGGTGGGAGGCGGATGTGAGGGAGGGGCACCTGGAAATGAAGGTGGGCTGGGCTTGGGAGGGTGGATGAAGGAAGCCAGGAGGGAAGGAAGGTGCTGGGCGTGTTGGGTGACTCAAGGGCTGTGGGAATCACTGAACGGCTTCTAGCCTCATGACATGTTTGAGGGAGGCAGGGTGACAGCCAAAGGATGTGAAGGTCTGGCCACACAGACCTTCTGCGTATTTGGTGAGTACGACAGTCAGCGTGAGGTGACAGCAGAGACCCAGAGGAGGCTGAGAATGGGGTGAGGAACCCGAGGAGAATCCAGGGTGTGGGCTTGCTGTGAGGCTGTCTCAGGGGAGGGTGACAGTGACCAGACCCACTGACAGGGGAAGTGGGAGGGCAGGTCTACCCTGGCAGGTCGGGCAGCAGTGCCCAGCTCGGGTGAGTGGGTGGCTGCAGCCCAGGGGCTCACAGGGCCGGCGGCCGCAGGTCACGAAGCCTCCGAGGCAGGTACACAGGTTGCAGGGCTCGCGGGGATCTGGGAACTCCTGGCCACTCAGGTAGGACTCCCCCAGATACTCACAGCCTTCAAGAGAGAACAGGGAGGCCAAGGTGGAGGAGCGGAAATCAGAGAGGAGACCGGTCATCTGACTCTGAGCTTGGACCTGGCCTGAGTTCAAGGGCTCAAAGGGCACCTGGGGGCAAGGGGCAGGGCTAAGTGCTGGCAGTGGAGGGGGCTGTGCAGGGGGGTGGATGGACTGGCCAAAGGACAGACTTTCTCCCCTTTGGTCTGCAAAGAAGCCCCCTGTGCAGTCTATAGGGAAAATCCACCTAGAATTTAGTCCAGGGCTTTTTTTCTTATGATAATAAATATCTTTGACCCATACCAGGGCAGTAAATTGGATGGCATCACTGAGTCTATGGACATGAGTTTGAGAAAGCTCTGGGAGTTGGTGATGGACAGGCAAGTCTGGTGTGCTGCAGTCCAAGGGGTTACAAAGAGTTGGACATGACTGAGTGACTGAACTGAGGGCAGTAAAGGGGCTTCCCTCGGGGCTCAGATGGTAAAGAATCTGCCTGCAGTGCAGGAGACCTGAGTTTGATCTCTGGGTTAGGAAGATCCCCTGGAGAAGGAAATGGCAACCCACTCCAGTATTCTTGCCTGGAAAATCCCATGGACAGAGAAGCCTGGCAGGCTACAATCCATGGGGTCGCAAAGAGTCGGACATGACTGAAGTGACTTAGCATGCGCTCTGGGCAGTAAAGAAGACTTTGAGCCTGCCCTCCCAGCCCACCCCCCAGTCCCTTCCCCTCACCATCACAGGCAGGGCAGCAGTCACCCTGGGCAGGGAAGGGGCACTGGGCAGGTGCACAGGCCCTGGGCTCACAGCTGATGCTGCCCTCCCAGCAGAGGCAGATGTGACATCTGGCAGTGGGCGAAGGGAAGCGCTCCCCGCTGGTGAACTCCTTCCCCTGGTACAGGCAGCCTAGTGGGACAGGTGAGAGGCTGGGGGCTCGTGGAGTACCAGGCGCATTACCAGGGCATGCTGCCCTCCCAGCCCTAGAGGCCAAGCCATTCCGGAGACCACCCCCCACCCTGCCAGGCCCTGTGGATCAGGTGGGCACTGTTTCCCCATTTTCTTAGTGAGAACCCCGATGTGGGAGGGGCAGGCCAGGAGGAAGTGGGGAGAGGAGGTGGCATCCTCCTGGAGATAAAGAGGGGCGTGGAGGAAGAGGGGCACCAAGAAGGCGAGGGGTGGAGTTGGAAGAAGTGGGGACAGGGCAGGGAGGGGGATGGCCAGGGCGTTACCGTCACAGGAGGGGCAGCAGGGCCCCTGGTGCGGGTGGGTGCAGGGCACGGGAGGGCAGGGCAGTCTCCAGCAGGACACCGAGCCGTCCAGGCAGAGGCAGCGGCGGCAGGGGTCGTTGGGCGGGGAGAAGTGCTCCTGGTGGTGGGCAGGGACCAAGCCCCCTGGCCGGGGGCAGCCCGAGGGGGCAGCTGCAGGGGAGAGCCTCCATCAGCGGGGCTGGGGACAAGCTGTGGAGGGGATCCAGCCTGGAGAGGTGGCGAGGGGCGCAGTGCCTACCTGGGCACCGTGGGCAGCACTCTCTGGGCAGCAGGACCGGCTCTGGGCAGGGCAAGGGTGGGCAGCGGCGCGCCAGGCACTGCACAGTGCCTCCCTGCAGGTGGACCAGTCCAGGGCCAGTTAGCGTAGGAGGTGGAGGAGCCCCCACGCCTTTCCACCCTGATCTTGGCTGACCTTCCTGGTCTCCCCAAGCTCCACCCTCCCTCCCCCGACTCCTCCTCCCATCCGTATGGCAGACTCACCACACAGTGACACAGACGGCAGGGATCGGAGGGGTGGGGGAAGTCGGCCCCGTTGGGGTACTCTTTCCCACCAAAGGCACAACCTGGAGGAGAGGGCAGCTAGAGGCCCAGGGGAGGCCCTCCTCCCCCAAGGGCACGCTGCCCTCTCCAGACCTAAAGGCCAAGCAATCCCGGAAACCACCCCCTATTCTGCTCGCCTCACCATTGCAGTTGTTCTGGCAACAGACACCAGGCAGCGGGTGGGCACAGGAGGTCCGGGGGCAGAGCCGGGGTTGGCAGTGGGCATGGCCTTCCCGGCACTGGCATTCCTGGCAGGGATCTCGGGGGTGCGAGAAGCGTTCACCGTCCAAAAACACCTGTTTCTCCAGGACGCAGTCTGCACAGTGGGGTGGGGGGTGGGCACGATGGGGGCACAGAGACAGCGCAAGGAGCAGACTGACAGCCCCTCCCGCCTTGAGTCCAGAGCCACCGCAGAAGTGCCACTTAGAAGCTGTCCCCATGGAGTGAGAGGGGGAGGAGGGGCTGTACACACGCAAGGGTATCTCTGTGAGCACACGCGCGTGTGTGTATGTGTGTAGTCCCTTTACCTGCAGGCAGATGTGTGTGCCTCTGAGGGTGAAGAGCTGTAGGGCGAGTGCACGTGCCTGCCTGTGTTTGTGATTTGCGCCCCGCACACTCTCCATGTGGGCAGGGATCAGGGCACACCACATCCCAGCTCCCAGCCTATGGTATGGAAAACTTGAACACTTGTCATCTGAACCCGTCTTGTACAGGTAGTTACACGAGATCCGGGTGTGCGGGCAGTGGAAGAGGAAGTAGTACAAGATGGGAGAGAAGGGTGGGTGTAGTAACATGAAGGACAAACGGATGTCTGCCGTGTCTCCCACCCCTGCCTTGTGAGTTCCGGAGAGTTCCAAGCTGTGTCAGACTGAAAACAATTCAGAAGGCCATTGCTGTCTAAAGTTAGGGTTAAGGTTAGGCCCCCAAGGGGGGGCTTCCCTGATAGCTCAGTTGGTAAAGAATCTGCCTGCAATGCAGGAGACCCTGGTTTGATTCCTGAGTCGGGAAGATCTGCTGGAGAAGGGATAGGCTACCCACTCCAGTGTTCTTGGGCTTCCCTTGCAGCTCAGCTAGTAAAGAATCTGCCTGCAATGTGGGAGACCTGGGTTCAATCCTGGGTTGGGAAGATCCCCTGGAGAAGGGAAAAGCTACCCACTTCAGCATTCTGACCTGGAGAATTCCATGGACTGTATAGTCCATGGAGTAGCAAAGAGTTGGACATGACTGTGCGACTTTCACTTTCACTAAGGGCCCAAGGGGCCATGGAGTGTTAGAGTCAAGGGTCCCCCGAGCCACACAGGTGCAGTAAGTACATACCTGGGCACCTGGGGCAGCATTGGCTGGGTCCCCTCTGAGGCCTGGCACAGGTTGTGGGAGGGCAGTTGACCAAGGAGCACGTCACGGTCCCATCCTGGGAGCAGGTGAGAGGGCAATGGCGGTGGGTCCTGGGAGGGGCTGAGCCGGGCAGCAGCAAGCCTGGGGAGCTACCTCGCAGTGGCAGGTGTGGCAAGGGTCTGCGTCTGTGAAGTTCTGCCCGTTGGCATACACTTGGCCATGGTAAGTGCAATTCTCACAGCTGGGGCAGCAGGCACCTGGGCAGGGCAGGTGGGTCAGAGCCCTACACATCAAGGTGAACTGGTCAAGGCACAGGGGAGAAAGCTAGCTCGGGGCAGGGCACTCACCCGGGGGCTGGGTGGGGTGCTGGCAGGGGGCTGGGGAGCAGAGCAAAGTCCCACACACAGGTACCCCAGCTTGACAGGAGCAGGTCGTGCAGGGCTGGCCATCAGGCTCCCACTGGACACCCTCAGCAAACTCCTCTCCATCAAGCACGCAGACTACAGTGGTGTGAGGCAGGGAATGGGTGTCACCATGGCAACCCAGGCACCTCCATCCATCCCTGTCCTTCCCAGACTACCCAGAACCCTTCCCAGGACCCTAGCTTCACCATCCCCACAGCAGCCTCTGAACCCACTCTGGAATGGCTGGTGGACTTAAGGATGTGCCCCCACTCCCTTACTGTGAAGAAACACTCCTGGCTGCTGTGAGCAGCACCCTTTCATGGTTGTTCCCTGCCCCGTCCCCCAATACACACACCTGAGCAGGGCTCGGGGCCAGAGTCAGGCAGGGTGCAGGGCATGCCTGGGCACTCACGCTCCTCGCAGGAGACTTCACCAGCCTAGGAGGGAGGCTGGGTGAGAGGCCCTCAGGGGACAAGACGGAACTGGGATGTGAGACAGCAGGACTGCCTACCTGGCAGGAGCAGTGGGCACAGCGGCCACTCTCTTGGAGCTGGAAGGTCTCCTGGTTCTGATACTTGTGTCCCTGGTACTCACAGCCTGGACAGGAGGACACAGGGGCAGGGGGACAGGGCTGGGGGCTGATGGGGAAGCCTCACCACACCTGAGGCCTCCACCACCCCTCCATCCTGATAAGGACAGTCACACATGTCCTCCAGGAAGCCCTGCCTGCCAGCCTCCACCAGCCCCCAGGTACCCAGCATGCCATGAGGTGAGGAGAGAACTCATCCCTCACCCTTGGTGACAGAGCTTAGGTTGGTTCAAGGGGGCTTCTGTAGGTTCGGTAGAGGCAACCACCCCCACCCCCAGACCCAGAGCCTCTCCTGGGGCAGTGGCTAGCCCTCCCCCTGGTGACTGGAGCCCTCACTCACTGTCACAGACAGGGCAGCACTCCCCCGGGGTCCTGCCTGGGTGTCTGCAGGGTGTGGGTGGGCAGGGTGGAGGCTCACACTGGACACTCCCATTCTGCCAACAAGGCCTGGTCAGCATGTGAGAGGCAGGCCCAGACGCCAACCCCTCCCTACCGGGCAGCCACACTCACGACACAACGGCAGCGCGAGCAGGGGTCCCCAGAGCCCACGGGCTCCCCGCTGCGGTAGTCCCGCCCATTTAGGAAACAGCCTGTTGGGAAGACGGTGCCTGAGACCCTCCTCAGGGCCGTGTGCCAGTCAATGTCCTGATCTTCTCAGGAGGCCTGTGATAGGCTGTCCATCCGCTTTCCGATCCCCCGACCACCTGCTGACTCACCATCACATACCGGGCAGCAGGTGCCCGGGAGGGGCCGGGCAGGGTATGGGCACAGACTGGCACATTCCCGCTGGCGGCACCGGATGTGGCCTTCCTGTGGGGGACAGAGGAAGGGGCTATCAGAGCGCAGCCAGGTAGCAAGATAGCCTTCGAGTCCTAGCTATCCATTAACTAGATGTTGTTATGAGCAAATTGTGTCCCCCTTCATATTCTTATGTTGCAGTCCTAACCCCATCAGAATGTGACCTTATTTGGAAATAGAGTCGTAGCAGATGTAGTCACATAAGATGAGGTGAGACTGGAAGGGGGTGGTCTCTGATCCAACGACTGGTGTTCTTTTAAAAAGGGGAAATTTGGACACAGACACACACAGGGAGAGCAGCATGTGGAGACAAAGGCAGAAGCCACAGGGTGCCAAGGATTGCCATCCAGCTGCCAGAGCTGGAGAGGGGCCTGGAACAGTCTCCCTGACAGTTCTCAGTCAGAACCAACCCTGCCAGCACCTCGATCTTGGACTTCTGCCTCCAGAACCATGAGAGGACCAATCTCTGTTGTTTAAGCTACTCTTTGTGGCACTTTGTTACTGCAGCCCTAAAAACAAATACAGATGTATAACCTGGCATGTCACCTAAAGTTCTCTGTGACTCAGTTTACTCATCTGGAAAAAAAAGAGAATGATCCTATTTGCAGGAATAGAAATGCAGACGTAGAGAATGGACTATGGCACGAGGGAAGGAGGTAGGGGAGGGGAGGAGCTGGGAGAGTAGCGCTGAGATATATGCACTACCATGTGTAAATAGCTAGCTGATGGGAAGCTGCTGCGATAGCACAGGGAGCTCAGCTCGGCCACCTAGAGGGGTGGGAGAGAGGCTCAAGAGGGAGGTAACATGTGTATACGCATAACTGATTCTAGTCTAGTCAAGGCTATGGTTTTTCCAGTGGTCATGTATGGATGTGAGAATTGGACCATAAAGACAGTTGAGCCCTGAAGAATGAATGCTTTTGAACTGTGGTGTTGGAGAAGACTCTTGAGAGTCTCTTGGACTGCAAGGAGATCCAACCAGTCCATCCTAAAGGAAATCAGTCCTGAATATTCATTGGAAGGACTGACGCTGAAGCTGAAACTCCAATACTTTGGCCACCTGATGGGAAGAACTGGCTCATTGGAAAAGACGCTAATGCTGGGAAAGATTGAAGGCAGGAGGAGAAGGGGATGACAGAGGATGAGATTTTGGATGGCATGACCAGCTTGATGGACATGAGTTTGAGTAAGCTCCAGGAGTTGGTGATGGACAGGGAAGCCTGGCATGCTTCAGTCCATGGGGTTGCAAAGAGTTGGACACGACTGACTGACTGAACTGATAGCTGATTCACTTTGTTGTACTGCAGAAACCAACAGAACATTGTAAAGCAATTAAACTCCAATAAAGAACTTTTAAAATAATGAAATAAAAAAAATTTTAAGGAGACAATAATAGTGCTATCCTCACAGCCTTGTATGGGCATAAGATAAGTATGTGGTGTGGCATCCCTCTCCAGAAGCTGACACTTAACAAACACACAGCTGCTACAACTCCCCACGGTCTTTCCCAGACAGACCCAGTCCCTGGAGTTCACACCTATACCTGGCTCGCTACCTCCAGCCCCATGAGTGTCTCTCACAGGTGGGGTGGGCATGTGGGGTGTCCATGTGAACAGGGCGGGGAAGCACATGGTAACAAAGGGGTGGGTGCACCATGGCCTTCGCAGTGGAGTCCTTCGTCCTTGCTGAGCTGCCAGGAAGCTCTGTGGCTCTGGCTTCAGCCCTCTGAATCATAGCCTTACTTGGCGTGCACCCTGCCTGGACGTGAGGCCTTCGTGTCTCTGCCTTTCTCCCCCAGGCTTTGCCCTGACTCTTCCCTATATCTGGTGTCTTAGTCTATTCAGGCTTCTGTAGTAAAAATCCTGTAGTCTGGGTGGCTTATAAACAACAAAAATTTCTCACTGTGTGGGAGGCCAGGGAGTTCAAAATAAAGGTGTTAGGAGTTTCGATGTCTGGTGAGAGGCCTGTTCCTGCTTCAAGCATGAGTGCCTGCTAAGTCGCTTCAGTTATGTACAACTCTTAGAGATGCTTTGCACTGTAGCTTGTCAGGCTCCTCTGTCCATGGGCTTCTCCAGGCAAGAATACTGGAATGGATTGCCATGCCCTCCTCCAGGGGATATTCCCAGTCCTGCTTCATAGATGGCTGTCTTCTTGCTTGCATCCCCCACATGGTGAAAGGGGCAAGAGAGCTCTCTGGGGTCTTTTTTTATTTTTGGCTGTACTTGCTGTGCTCTGTGGCACACACAATCTTAGTTCCCCAACCAGGGATCAAACCTGTGCCCCGTGCAGTGGAAGTACAGAGTCTTAACCACAGGACCACAGGGAAATCCCTCTGGGGTCTTTTTTTTAATATATATAAATAAAGGCACTAATCCCGTTCATTACTTTGCCAACAAAAGTCCATCTAGTCAAGCTATGGTTTTTCCAGTAGTCATGTATGAATGTGAGAGTTGGACTATAAAAAAAGGCTGAGTGCCGAAGAATTGATGTTTGTGAACTGTGGTGTTGGAGAAGACTCTCAAGAGTCCCTTGGACTGCAAGGAGATCAAACCAGTCCATCCTAAAGGAAATCAGTCCTGAATATTCATTGGAAGGACTGATGCTGAAGCTGAAGTTACAGTACTTTGGCCATCCGATGAGCCAACTCTTTAGAAAAGACCTTGATGTTGGGAAAGATTGAAGACAGGAGAAGAAGGGAATGACAGAGGACAAAATGGTTGGATGGCATTATCGACTCGATGGACATGAGTTAGAGCAAGCTCTGGGAGATGGTGATGGACAGGGAAGCCTGGTGTGCTGCGGTCCATGGGGTCAAAAAGAGTTAGACCCCATGGATCGAGCAACTGAACAACAACAAAATCCCAATCATGAGGGCTCTACCCTCTAGAAGTAATTACCGCCCAAAGGCCCCACCTCCTAATACCATCATGTAGGGGTTAAAATTTCAACATATGAATTTGAGGGGGGCACAAAGACATTCAGTCTATAGCACCTGGAGTGTCCCCCCATTCCTCCCTGCCCAAATCTTACTCACTCATTCAGACCTAAGTAAACACCACCCCACCCCGAAGTTTTTCTAGATCTGTGCTGCCCAATAGAAATAGAACACAAACCACATATGTCATTTAAAGTTCCCTGGTAGTCAAAATTCAAAAAGAAAAAGAATCAGATGGAACTAAATGTTAACATTATATTCCACTCAAACCAATGTATCCAAGAAGTTATTTCAACATGTAATCAACATGAAGTGTTAATGAGACATTTTATGCATCTTTCTCTCGTAATTCGTCTTTGAAATCCAGTGCATAGTCTACCCTTAAAGCCCATCTCAAACAGGACGGTCACATTTTGAGGGCTCAGTGTCCACACGGAGTGGCTCCTGCTCAGACAGCAGGGCTCTGGACATCTCAGATCAACTGTATTTCTCCGTCCCTGGAGTTTGTGCCCCCGTCACATCCTGTCTGCCCAGCCTCACTCCTCCTGTAACCTGAAGCGCCTTGTTTGGGTTCACAAACATGCTGCCCACCTACTGTGCTTGGAACTGGACATACGGGCACGACCCCTTCCCCAGCCTCACAGCCTCCAGAATTGGGTCTCTTCCATCTCTGTCCCCTCACAGTGCCTTTTGGGATGTGTTCAGTGGAGTGAAGGAATGAATCTGGGTGACCCGGGGTCGGGTAGTGGTGGGGACAGCCCCAGAGCAGCATGGGGACTCACCAGGCACTGGCAGATCCAGCAGGGGTCCCCAGGGGTGGTCCACTCTTGGCCATGCTCCCAGTGAGAACCATTTTCTGTGCAGCCTTGAGCTGGGGGAGACAGGCAGAGAAGAAGCCTGGTGGAAATTTCAGCCAGACCCTCCCTCCTCCACATGCCCTCTGAGGGTCCTCCTCAGACCCTAAACCCCACCAGATCCTGCCTCTGCCTGGACCCCTTGTCCCAGCTTCCCAGCACCCCAGGCAGGGTCAAGCCCAAGCTCCTCAGCCTGATTTTCTAGGTCTTCGAGGGCCAGCATGGCCACGCCCACCTGTCTCTGCCCTGCCCCCCACCTCTCAGTGTAAGCCACGCCCACCAGCCTGCGCCTTCCCAACCAACACACACCCACCTCACATGGAGTGTCAGTCCCAAACGGCCCTCTCTTCCTGGCATGCCCTCTGCCCTTCACCTAGCGAACTGCTCTTTAGCCTTGAGGTTCAGTCCGGACCCACCACCCCCAGGACGCCCTCCCTTCCGTGCCCAGGTTGGACGAGGTCTCCACTAGGTCTCCTTCCTCTGAGTTTCTATAGTATCTGCGTGGAATTTAATCCCGCCTTTGCCAGTCCTAGTTTGTGACTCAGTGTCGCCCTCTAGTGGTCTGCCTCGAGGGTCCACGGGTGTCTTTGCACAAAGCAGGTAATTGTCAATGTTTATCGAGGTATATACAGTATCATTATCCCCCTCTTACAGATGGGGAACTGAGGCACGGAGTAACTCTCTCAGAGGCACACAAGCGCTAAGTGACAAGGGTAGAACTTGGAGCAGGTGTGGTCAGGCGCGGCTCCCCCGCTGACGAAACCCCCAGGTCAGGGGTCTGTAGAGTAAGCTCTGGGTTGATGAAACAGCCTAACAGCCCCACCTGGAGCTCCACCAGGGAAGGGGCAGGGGCTCTCACCTTGGCAGGTCGGGCAGCAGTGCCCAGGCCTCAGGACTGGCTTGGGGCAGGGGATGGGCGGGCACTTCGTGGGCACGCAGCGAACCAGGCTCCTCTGTAACACACCCACAGCTGTGCTGCCTCCAGCTCTGGCTCCCAGAGAGAGCAGGCTGGGCCACAGGGCGGGGATGGAGGGAGGATCTCTCTGGCACCAGGCCTCAGGAGGTATGTGAGGGGCTGAAAGTGTGGCAGGTGCGGCCCAGAGCAGGCGCGGGTATCCCAGGAGGAGCAGGGCCCGGGCAAAGGTGCGGGGGACTCACCAGGCAGGAGCACTGGAGACAAGGGTTGGAGCTGGACCAGAAGTTGGCCCCTTCCTCGTAAAGCTGCCCCTCATACTCACAGCCTGGGGAAGATTGCCAGAAAGACAAGCTAGTCAGTAGAGAGCAAGGTGGCTGGTCATCACCCAGGGGAAGGCATGACCCCAGGTAGGTATGGAACCCTCTGGGGCTGAGGCCAGGGTGAGGGGGTAGGCAAGACAAGGGCAGGTCACCTGGCCGGCAGACGGGGCAGCACTCCCCAGGTGGGGTGTAGCTCTCCAGGCAGTTGAGCTCTGAGCATGAGGGCCCCTGGCACCGCACTGTCCCTGCCTGCAGAACAGACACTGAGCCCTCCTGCCTTCTCCACTGCCCAAGCCGAGTGGAGGCCTAGACAACTCCAGGGCTCAGTGCCAGGGTGGCAGCAGCAGCCCTGCCTGGCCCCAGGTCAGGCTTAGCACTGCCAGGCCTGGGGTATGCCGGACAGCAGGGATGTAGCTGGTAGTTGGGGCCAGGCTCTGATTCCCTTACCTGGCAGGTGCAGATAACACAGCGCTCCAATTGCCACGTTTCCCCATCCCTGTAGCCTCCAGGGCAGCCTGCAAAACCAGGGCCAGGCCCCAAGTAAGGGACCCAGCGAATTGGGGCAAAAGACAAGGACGCGACATCAAAGGGGCACTGTTTGGGTGAGAATCAGATTTGTATATTTACTACAACATCTCAGCAGATGGCAGTATAGTGTCTGACTCTAATATCAGTAGGCCCATCATTTTACAACACATGCAAGCAGTGAGGGAAGAGTGACTTTTTAAAAATTTCACCAAAGACATCATCAGTTCAGTTCAGTTCAGTCGCTCAGTCATGTCCGACTCTTTGCGACCCCATGGACTGCAGCACGCCAGGCCTCCCTGTCCTTCACCAACTCCCAGAGCTTGCTCAAACTCATGTCCATTGATGATGCCATCCAACCATCTCGTCCTCTGTCGTTCGCTTCTCCTCCTGCCTTCAATCTTTCCCAGCATCAGGGTCTTTTCAAATGAGTCAGCTCTTTAAGACATCATATGGGCTAGCAATGGCCCTGAGGCACCATTTATCTTACAAGCTGTGTGCGGGCGCATGCGAGCACGTGTGTGTGTGTGTGTGTGTGTGTGTCCCTTTTCACTGAGATCTAATGACTCCAAAGACATTACTCCTCATCTCATCTTGGCCAAGACTTTCAGGCTACATTGCCAGACCTCAACCAGTGCCTGGACCCCTGTCCCACCTTTCAAACTACCAGCTGCTATTCTTCCTGCAGTATGGTTGCCAGATTAAAATATAGAACACTCACTTAAATGTGAATTTCAGATGAACAACACAAAATTTTTTAGTATAAGTACACCCCAAATATTGCACAGGACATACTTAAAAATATGTGCTATTTATCTAAAATTCAAATATAACGGGGCATCCTGTTTTTATTTGCTGAAGCTGGAAACCTTATCTTCCTAACTATGAGCTAGTAACACTTCCCAGCAGTCACTGCCTCCACTTCCGCCCAGCTCTCTTCATGTCACTGGCCCATGGCCTTCCTAGTCTCCTAAAGCTCGGAGTCCACTGTTCTATGGCATACAACCATGTTCCTTAGAAACAACCTTTCTTCTGTAGCCTACTGTCATCTCTGGCTCCATGCCCAGACCACTGAGCATGTAATAACCCCCTACCTGGTCTTCCTACATCTAGCCCATACCAGATGAATATTCCAAAAATGCCTCTTGGAACATGCCACACTCCAGCTCTGCAGCCTTCAATGGCTCCCATTGTCCACAGAAGAATGTCCAAACTGCAAGGCTTATAGCAGCCTGTTCCCACTGGCCTTCCCAGGCTGATTTGCTGTGACACACGTCTCCGCATTCTGGTGTGCAGAGGACCCTCCTTCTGTGGAAACCCCACTCTTCCTTGAAGACCCAACTTGGATGACGCGTTGTCCATAGAGCCCTCCCTGCCCTCTCCTCTGGCAACTGGCCACTTACTACCTTTCTCTGCTTCCTCTTAATCTGTTCACTAGCTCTTAAATCTTGTATTACACTAGCTATGTAAATTCATCTTCTCACTAGATTAGAAGCTCCTGGAGGGAAGGAAGAAGATCATGTCAAGCCTTTGGCTCAGTCCCAGGCCAGAGGCAGCATTTGCTGACTTGCACTTCACTTCCAAACTCCCTAAACCGGAGCAAGCAGGCGGGCACCCTCTGGGCACATAGCAGGAGGCAGGCCAGGCTTGGGGGCCCTGGAACCAGTGTGGGAAGTGCGGCTGAGGCAGACAGGAAGCTGAGCGGGCTCACAGTGTGGGCAGCATGCTCCTGGCTCTTGGCAGGGTCCTCTCCGGCATGGCTTCTGGGTGCAAGTTACAGCTCCTTCCTGTGGGGAAGCAGGTGATGGAACTCTGGAGGGTGGTCCTTCAGAACTGAAACCTCCCCCCAGGCTGGGACCCACCGGAGGAGCAAGAGGCTGAGCGGGCTCAGAGTCTGCAGGCTGCCCTTGGCCCAAGGGCAGAAAAGGGACATCCTTCCCCCACCCCCATCATCTCCTGCCACTCTCAACCCTCGGAAACCAGCGCTTTCAAGAGCCAGCCACATCTCCAGAGTAGGGAGATCCTGGGAAGGGAATAGAGGGCTTCCTATGGAGGGGTGAATAAGGGAAGGCTGGAGGAAGGTGGAGCCAAGCGAGGGAGAAGAGGCAGGTAGATAACAGGGACAGACGCATGAGTGGGGGACACTGAGGGTGCACAGGTGAGGAGTGGGTACAGGAGGATAAGAACCCCTCTGTGTGTGTTGCGGGGGTTGAGCTCCAGAAAGCACAACAATTCAGAATCAACTGAAGGCTGCCAGAGGCAAGGCTTGGAGGGATGGCAGGTAGAACGCCCCACTTCTAAACATTCTGCACACCAGCTGCAGCAACAGGCAGCTGAGGTGAGGGGGACAGGGGTGGGGTATCCCAGGGGCCCGTGAGAACTTACCAGGCAGCGGCAGATGGTGCAGGCATCTGGGGTGAAGGTCTCCCCATTGCCATAGGCCTGACCATTGTGGCTGCAGCCTAGGGAGGACACGGTGCTGTCACTCGGGGCCATCTCCAGGCCCCAGGGTGGTGCCCGCGGGCAGGCAGATGGCACTCACCGTGGCAGCGGGCCAGGCCGGGCTTGGGGACACAGTTTGCAGCCCCGTCCTGGCAGACACAGGCTGTGCAGGCGTCGGGCTCCCAGCGAGCCCCCTCGGGCCAGGCCCGGCCCAACCCCCAGCACTGGGGGGAAGCTGGGTGGCACTCACAGGACTCCAGCTGCGTCACCCTGCCCTGCAAGTCCTTGTTCTGGGGAAGAGGTGGGGGTGGGAGGCACTGGTTCAGCCTCCCCCACCGTTTCCCACAGCGTATGAAAGCCAGGGCAGGATGAGAAGGAAACTTGATGGAGCAGAGGTGGGCCCACCTCCGGGCAGCATCCCCTCAGACAGCGCCAGTTCTCACGGCCTGGGGTCTGGACGGGCTCCCAGAGGAGCATGGGCCCCCAGTCCTCTTCTTTAGACAAAAGGGGACCCAGTCCCCATTACCCAACAGTTAAAGACCTTAATCCATCCAAAATTTTCCCTGACAATGTCTTATATGAAGTAGGCACTCCATAATGTCCACCAAGTACATGAAAGAAAATGAAAATCTGGTTGACAGATACCTGGAGGTCCTTCTCGTGTAAGAAAGAACCAATGTTAACTGTTCAGATAAGAGCCTTTCTATGTGCATTTAAAACAAAACTCTGTTTCAGGGTCCCACAAGCTCCCCTTCCCTCCTTTCTTCCCACTACGCCAGGCCTGCCCTGCCCCTTGCACACCCAACCACTTTCAATGGTACCTGTTCTCTGAGCTCCGTGACCTCTGCCTCCAGCCTTTCCAGCTGCTCCTCCAGGGGGCGCCACCATTCCTCGGGGACCCCAGCAGGGGCTGAGGAGTGGGCTGGCCCCTCTGACTGGTAGTCCTGGATGTCAGCAAGGCCAAGGGGCTCCCTGGAGATGGCCCCACCTGAAGGCACAAGAATCCAGGGAGGGCCTATGGGTGAGGGGCTAGCAAGGCTTCCTGGGTTTGTCTTCCCAATATCAGTCCTATATCCCACCCTTGTCCACCTGCCAAACCCACCGTCCTGGGAAGGAAAAATGGTCTGTGAGGGGCTGGAAAGCATTGGAGGAGGAGGAGGGTGCCCCGAGTGGACAAAAGTGACCCAGACCAGTTTTCCCAAGTAAAGCTATGACAAACCTAGACAGCATATTAAAAACAAAGGCATCACTTCGCTAAAAAAAAAAAAAGTCTGTATAGCCAAAGTTATGGTTTTTCCAGTAGCTGCGTAAGGATGTGAGAGCTGGACCATAAAGAAGGCTGAGCACCGAAGAATTCATGTTTTTGAAATGTGAGGCTGGGAAAACTCTTGAGAGTCCCTTGGACAGCAAAGAGATCAAACCAGTCAATCCTAAAGGAAATCAACCCTGAATATTCACTGGAAAGACTCATGCTAAAGCTGAAGCTCCAATAATTTGGCTACCTGATGAGAAGAGCTGACTCATTGGGAAAGACACTGATGCTGGGAAAGATTGAAGGCAAAAGGAGAAGAGGGTGGCAGAGCGTGAGATGGTTGGATGGCATCACCGACTCAATGGACATGAGTTTGAGCAAACTCCGGGAGATGGTGAAGGGCAGGGAAGCCTGGTATGCTGCAGTCCATGGGGTATCAAAGAGTCAGACACAACTTACTGACTGAACGACAGTAACAAGAACCTCAGGCAGGTATAAGCCCCAGGGAGCCCAGCTCACTGGGAGCCTGGGGGAGGATACAGACCAGGTTTCCCTGTAGTCTGTTCTGACTCTGCAGGGGTCCCCAGCCACGGGGGACGTGCCAGGGTCATCCAGCCTCATTCAGACCAGGGTCTTTGCCAGGGACAGCCTGGGGAACTGACATGTCATGCTGGGAGGGCCCACAAGTCAACACAGTCAGCAGGAGAGGGAGACAGACCAGTGAAAGATGGGCCTGCTTTCAGGGACCTGGGGTCTGTGAGCAAACCCCGCCTCCATCTGCTTGGCTTTATCTTCAGAAAGGACACCGCTTCTGGGCGCAGCAATGGGCAACTCTCCCCCCTGCTGTCACACCCAAGCCTTGCCACTCTTTTCCAGGCCTATGGCAGAGGGGCTTGGCAACCCACACTGGGCAGGGTGTGCTCCAGAAAGCAGGATGTGGCTGCATTTCTTAAAGGGTTTGGGGAAAGTGCTGGCAGGGCCCCTACTAGCTTTCAAGGCTCCATCAGAATGAAGACAGCCTGTCCTGGGTTCTAGATGACACTGGGTCCTGGGAGAGGCTGGGGAAGGCCACTTTTGCCTCACTTTGATCTCTATTCCACAATCAGGAAAATAAAGACCATGCAGATGGGGATCGTCTGATTCCAGGCTTGGTTCCCAAACATCATCCCTCCTCTGGGTGAGGTGGGCAGGGCAGCAGAGGGTCTGGAGCAGGAGGCGGGTGAGGAGGAGAAAGGGGAGGAGGGAAAGGGAAGAGTTCTTCCTCAGAGGCATCTCATTAGTGAGGCTGGCCTGGGTGGCTGAAAGAGCTTTTGGTGAACGTTAGTCCAAGGAAGCAAGGGCACAATGTCGCTCACTCCCCAGCCGCCTGACTGCCTCCACCAAAGTGGGTTGGAGAGTCTAGTCCAAAACCTATATTGTCTTCTTTTGTCCAAATCTGCTTTGTCCTGGGTTCCTTGGCTTGGTTAACGCCACCTTTGTGGTGCATGCTAAGTTGCTTTGGTCGTGCCTGACTTTGCGACCCTGTGGATTGTAGCCCACCAGGTTCCTCTGTCCATGGGATTCTCCAGGCAAGAACACTGGAGTAGGTTGCCATTTCCTCCTCCAGGAGATCTTCCTGACCCAGGGATAGAACCTGCATCTCTTAGGTCTCCTGCATTGGCAGGTAGGTTTTTTACCACTAGCGCCACCTGGGAAGCTCGATGCCACCCCCACCTACCTAGAAATCTGGGGCTCAGCTGCCCTCTTGGTACCCCTCCCAAACCCCATCAGTCTCTGGTCTCAGCCGGTTATCCCCTCACCCCATCTCCCCAGCTCTGCTCCTCTCCCCTCTCATCTCCACTCTGGAGGCTGAAATCTCCTTGCCTCCAGCTGCTCCTCTTCTCTTGGCACAGTTGCTTTAAATCCCACATCTGAAGGTGCCCAGCAGCAAATCCAAATGTGACCTTTCCCAAGTGCCCATTATCTTTTCAGCCCACTCTCCTACCCCCCAACAAACCTTGGGCAGGGTGTCATCACTTGGAATGGCTCTCTGTCCTGGTGTGGTATCTAGCTCCCTTCCCGGCCCCATGAAGGGTGGCCAAGGGTGGTCCCAGTATCTTATACCCTTCACCTCAGCTCTACACCCCATGTCCCATGATTCCTCCTTTCAGGCCACTGCCTGCCTGCTTAAGCAAACACAGTCAGGGGGTCAGGAGAAGCTGGGGTCCTGTGGGACCCTCAGGGAAGATCCAGCCAGTCCTTTTCCTGGAGAGATCTGCAGAGAAGAGCTCCTGGTTGTTGTGCAAAGCCTGATTCCTCCCCATGGAACTGTCCTCAGCTCCCCTCCCTTCCCCGCGCTGCCCCCCCCGCCCGACACAATCCATGCACTGACCCCTCTACTCCTGCCGGTCCTGGAGGAAAGCCAGACACAGACACTCAAAGCCAGTTCCCATGGCGGACCTTCTTTTTTTTCCCCCTCTGTTCTCAGGACAAATAATTAACTTCAGACTCCCAGATTCCAGGGCAGCCTCTCCCCCACCACTGCCTGCAAGAATTCCTCCCGAGGCCAGAGCAGGAAGCCCCCTCCTGCCCCAGGACCCCAGAACCTCATGTCATAGTCTCTGTGCCGCCGGCACCACGCTGGCTCCTCCAACGATGGGGAGGACTCAGGCTGGCCGGAGAGGCGAACACACTGCAAGGCAGGGCCCCGGGAGGCAGCCCCCCTCCCAGCCCAGCTGTTCCCTCAGACTGGGCTGAGCAAGAGGTAAGGTCCCACCTGGCTGTCCCCAAACCCTTAGCACCCCAACTTACCTCGGCTGGTCCCCGGGGCCAGTGTCCGGCTTGCGAGCTGCAGAATGAGGGACAGCAGGACGGCCACGGCCCTGGCCATGCTCTCCCCGCCTTGCTGACTGTAGTCTTGGCTCAGCAGGCACAGGGAGGGGGGGTGGGGACACACCAGGCCGCCTCCCACCCAGCCTTTGTTCAGGGAGGGCTTCTGGTGTCTGTCATCCAGGCCTGTGGTGCCTGCCTGCCTGATGGCACCTCCATCCTGACCCCAGCCCCGGCTCAGAGGTGCAGGAGAGTGCCTGGGGGGCCGGAAGCTGGAAGCAAGTGGGGGTGACTTCTCTTGCATAGGGTCCAGGAGCCACTCCTTAAAAAAAAACCCACAAATTCATCACTCTCAGGCTCTGGGACCGCTGGTCTCCCTGACCCTTGGGTCACTCTGCCACCCTGGGGTTCCCTTCTTCACCTGTGTATAGGAGAAGCAAACTGAGCTGGGTTCAAATCCCAGCTCAGCCAATTCCACGTGCCCGTAGGCCTCTAACTTCGTGCCTCAGTTTCCCTATTTGTAAACTGGTCATAATATCTACTTTATAGACTTGCAGTGAGGACTAAGAGAGACTATGGAGATAAGGAATTTAGGGTAGGGTAGTGGCTGGCACAGACTAAGTGCTCGGTAAACAACTGAAAACAAGTGGTGATGCTCCAGGTCTCCAAAGTCAAGGACTCCTCGTTTCCTCCTCCTCCTCTCTTCACCTCTGCATTTCTTTCCTGGACTCTACCCGCCATCCCCATCTACCCTGATAGCCCCAGGTTGGGCCCCAAATGCCAAGACTTTCCTTCCCCAGCCCATTTCCAGATCTTGGGCTCAGGCCTGGCCTGGGGAGGGGGGGCGTTGTGAGTCCAGGCAGGGGGCCGGGCTAGGCCCTGGGCTCCGCAGGGGGAGGGGGCCAAAGGGAGGAAGTGAGAGACACTGGTCACGTGGACCACAAGCCTGGGAAACTCCTCGGTGCAGCTGGGAAGCAGGGGAGGTGGGGATGGGCCCCAGCTCACAGGCCCAGGGACATGGAGGGTGGAGCCACGAATCCCGCCATAGCAGTCTTTGCCCCCCCACCCCCTGCCCCAGCCACAAAAGCCAGAAAACCAGAGCTCTCCACCCTCGCCCAGGACAGGGCTAAAGGTCCCTCTAGCCCACTCGCCAAGCTCCATAAGGGAAAGGTGTGTCTCACCCCCGCCCAACCCCCCCACCCCAAGTGTGGACCCCTGAAAGGTCCCCAGCAGTTGGCAGCAGGGGGCAGGGAGGGCAGCTATGGGCCAGTTCTGAGACCTGGCTTGGCTAAGCCTGGAGCCAGGCTCCTGGGAGCAGAAGAGCACCAGGGCCAGCTGGATGGAAGAGGAACAAGGAAGTGGCAGCTGTGCTCCCACCAGGTTTAAGGAAAGTGATGTCTGTCAGAAGCAGGGCCCCGGGAGGCTGCGTGGAGGAGAGGCTAAGAGCAGACTCCAGGTCAGTCTAGAGTCTGATGCTCTCTGCTGTGACCTCAGGCAAGTCGTTTAACTTTCAGTGGCTACTTTTTCTTCTCTGTGGCTCTAATGGCACCCACCTCATCGGTGTGTGAGGGTTAGCAAATTAACGGCTGGAAAGAGGACTCAGCACAGGGCCTGGCACACAGGCATTAGGTCTTATCGCTTCTCCCCTGGGATGTCGGTCACCCCATCATTCCCGCTTTACAGGTGAGGAGTCTGAGAAGTCAGGTTAGCTGCGAAGTCAGCTGAGAAGTCAGGTAAGTCACCCTGGAAGTAAACCACGGAGCCTGGATTCAATGCCAGGCCCTTGGGGCCCCAGGACTCATACTCCATATCACCACCAGGAGCCCAAGCACCCGCCCTGGCCACCCCAGCTCCCAGCTGCTTCCTGCTCTGGCCAGCCCCCCACACCCTTGCCCTCCTACCGTGCCCACTCCAGCCCCTCCATCCCCTGTCAGAGTACCTGAGTATCGCTGGAGAACATCCCCACCCTTGGGTGACTAGATTCCCTTCAAATTCATATCTACAAACTTCAATGGACATGCAACAGCGTCAGGAATTCTATTACAGTTCCCTGGTAAGGGGATTCCCTGGTGGTCCAGTGGTTAGGACTCCATGCTTCCATTACAGGGAGCCCAGGTTTGATCCCTGGTTGGGGAACAAAGATCCAACATGCTGTGCAATGAGGCCAAAAAAAAAAAAAAAAATCCCTGGTAAATCCAATCTCCTGTTCCCAGAGAGGAGCATTTCATACCCTTGCCTTCCTTCCTAAATGTTTCAGTGGCCCCACCCTTATCCACTATATGATTTTGGCAAGTTATCAAACCTTTCTCAGCCTCAGGTCCCTCCCCTGTGAAGTAGAGGTAATGATAGTACCTCCCTCGTGATTCTTATAAGGGCTGTCTTAGCCTGGGTTCCCTGAAAGCAGAGCCTGAGACAAAGGCTTACATGTGGGTTTATTTTGGAATATGATCCCAGGGAGCAGGAATGAAGGGTGGGAAGGATGGAAAGCTGATACAAGACCGCCTTGTGGAGGAGCTGATCACTGTGTTGGGCATCTGTGTGTCCAATCCCACAGGTCCATCTGTGTGAAAGCAGCTCAGCTGGAAAGAGGAAACACTTTTCCCCTGAGCTAGCCTCACAGGGCACTCGCTGCTCCCAGTCAGGTGTGAACAAGTGTTCAAGTGGGCTCCTGAGGTGTCCAGCGCCGTGCAACAGGGAAGTTCCAAAGCAAGATGGGAGCAATTGACAGCTGGGGCCTGAGGCAAGATGCTGCCAGGATGCGTGTTTGCAGAGTTGTGTGCTTTGGAGAATGGATTAAGGTGCAGGTGAGTTGGAGAAGACTCTTGAAAGTCTCTTGGACTGCAATGAGATCCAAACAGTCCATCCTAAAGGAAATCAGTCCTGAATATTCATTGGAAGGACTGATGCTGAAGCTGAAACTCCAATACTTTGGCCCCCTGATGAGAAGAGCTGACTCCTTGGAAAAGACCCTGATGCTGGGAAAGATTGAAGGCAGGAGGAGAAGGGGACGACAGAGGATGAGATGGTTGGATGGCATCACTAACTCAATGGACATGAGTTTGAGTAAACTCTGGGAGTTGGTGATGGATAGGGAAGCCTGGCATGCTGCAGTCCATGGGGTCACAAAGAGTCGGACATGACTGAGCGACTGAACTGAACTGAAATAATTTGCAGAAGAGGTGTCAATGAGACAATGCCTGTAGAAGTCTTTCTATGGTACTTGGCACGTGTTAAGCACCCAAAACATATTATTATTTTTATCGACATCATTGTCATCTCCTGCTGAAGCCCAACCTGAAAAGCTAGTATTAGCTTTCTTTGTCTCCCACCGAAGGTACAGAAACTTCTGGAAAAGTCACTCTATGAAATAAAAACCCAGGAAAGGGTGTTGTTTGGGAGAGGCAGTTGAGTTTCAACCATGACTGATCACAGCCTCTTGGTGCCAGGTATTGAGCCAGATACAGGAATATAGGGATGAACAAATCAGGAACAGCAATGGGCAGAATGCCCTGGGCCAGGCCGAGGGATGTGGGACGTGGCCCCTGGCAGAGGGAGGGGCACGAACACACGACCCTAGGTGCACGCAAATGTCAGGCTTGGAATAAAGGGCTCATATTTCTCCGCTCAGCTAGTGGAACCAGATGCCACCATCCTCACCAAAAACCAATGCTTTCTTGTTTTCTTTAGCCAGGAACTTTCTGGCTAGAGAAACAAGGAATAACTCTGGCCCAGGCTTAAGTCCTTACTCAACAGGGTGTCCCCAGGTCTGTGACTCAGCAGGGCTTGTAGGCACAGTAGCGTGTGTAGCTCAATATGGCAGCAGAAGGGCTCCGGGTCTAGAGTCAGTGAGTCCTGAGTTCAAATCCTGCTCCACCACTTACTGTCTGTGCTGAGTGATCTACCTCTTCCATTCATCCTCCCCCTCCACGCCTTACAGACTGCTTCACCTTGGCTTTCATGCCCTCTGTCTTCCTGTTGGGTGAGCCAAAGAGAGGCACAGGCAGGACCTGCGGGCAGGAGAGGAGAGTGGTTGGGGTATTTCTTCCTGGCTTCCTGCTCACCACACTATTCCTGCCCCTTATCTGCTCAGCCCAGAGGGTGGCAGTGGATCCCTGCTAACAAGTTCCTGGCCCTCAGCATCCCTGGTGATTCTCTTAACCATGTCTGCAGATCTGTAAATGGTCCCTTATTAAACTTCTCTTTAGCTAACCCCTTTGGAGGGGAATTCTCTTTTCTCCTGGGCCTTTAGCTTGTATGCTAACCTTACCACATATACTCTACCTCCCTAAGCCAAAATCTTTCATCTGTAATGCAATACGTGCATACGAGTGCTCAGTTGTGTCTGACTCTTTGCAACCCCGTGGACTATAGCCTGCCAGCCTCCGCTGTCCTTGGAATTCTCCAGGCAAGGATACTGGAGTGGCTATTTTCTACTCCAGGGGATGTTCTGGACCTAGGGATCGCACCCACGTCTCTTGCATCTCCTGCGTTGGCAGGCAGATTCTTACCGCTGAGCCACCTGGGAAGCCCCTCCATCTGTAAAAGGAAGTAATAACCACTGCTGTAGGTTGGGAGAGTCCAATGAGGCAATGTACATGTGATGTGTGCCTGACACGTGTGTGGCGCCTGGTACGCAAAAGAACCCAACATAAGTTACTTTCTGTTCCTCCCCTCCTTCTGGTTGTACTGAAAAGAGCAGCAGGTTGATTTTCCTCTGGATTTTGTGGCTGGAAGCAAGAGGTTGCTATAAGGAGTGAGGGAGATAGGGATAAGGAAATTGTTAAATTTTGTACTTAATGCCTTTCAAGTCCGGGGCTTCCCCGGTGGCTTGGTAGTAAAGAATCCACCTGCTAATGCAGGAGACTCAGGTTTGATCCCTGGCTCGGAAAGATCCCCTGGAGAAGGAAATGGCAACCCACTCCAGTATTCTTGCCTGGGAAATCCCATGGACAAAGGAGCTTGGTGGGCTACAGTCTAGGGAGTCGCAAAAGAGTTGGACACGACTTATCGACTTAACGACAGCAACCTTTCAAACCACGCCAGTTTAACAAATGAAGTAAGCCCACAATGTCATAAAGGCAAGTGCATCATGACACCTGCTTCAGCCCTTCCTTGCTTATCACTCCCCCCAACGTGACCAATGGTAACAAGGTCTGTTGTTCCACACCCATCCCCTGGCCCACACGACCACATGCAAGCCTGTGAGCATCACATGGTTTCGTTTGGGTGTGGTGCTTGGGAAAAGGCCGTGCAGGATCCCATCTCTCCCCCACCCAGTCTGCCCCTGCAAGTCACCCACTCACCCCTGAAGCTCCTTTCTTGGTGGTTCCTGTCTCCACCTCCCTATTTACCCAGGACCCTCTCTCCCCACTCACAACATCATGTTCACCCCAGGCAAAGGTTACCCTGACTGAGCGCTGTTTATCACAGATCTGATTCTAATTCCACAGCTGTATCCCACAGCTGGCCACTCCTCTGCCTGATTCAGAATAACTAGGCTGCCAGCCCCTTCCAGAAAGGACTTCTTCTGCCCCTTAAAATGCCTGCAGGTGTCCATCCCACTGTATTCCAGGGATCATGCCAAATCGCAGCATGCCTACTCAAGTACCAATGTCAGCCCCCATACTTGACCGTCACTGCTCACAGGTTAATAGCAGAGTTGGAACTCAGTACTTCCTTTGTTGGATGGAACCTGCTGGGATTTTAGGAGTGTGTCTGTTTTTCTGCTACTGTTTTTTGGTAAAGAGAGACCAGTGCAGTCAGATTGCCTATCTGAACCTTGCCACAGAGCCAGCACCTGGAGCTGGGTAGTACTGGCAGAATATTTCCAGGCACCACACAGGGACCTCGAAGCCACGAGTTTCTCCAGCCTGGAGGGGAGCTTGCCAATCAGCCTTGGGCTGATTGGGGAAACTGGGACTTCCCCAATCTCTTTTTTGACTTTCTTTTTCACAAATAATGACCCGTGGGGACATCATTAGGGCATGAAGAAGCTGAGAGGGTGGGGCAAAGAGGAGAGGAAATATGTGTGGCTTCCTGCCTGCAATTTCCTCTTCTTCCCACCCATTTCTCTTCTTCCAATGCCTCATAGTCCTGCTCTCAAGATCCCATAAAACCTCCTCTGCTGGTTCTGGGCAGCACAGTCCAATAGAACTTTCTGTGACAACGGAAATGTTCTATATCTGTCCCGTCCAATACAAGAGCCCCACGAGGCTCCTGGCTAGTGCAATTGAGGATCTAAATTTTTAGCTTTATTTAACTCTAACTCATTTTAATACAAATAGCTTTGTGTAGCTAGTGGCTACATAGCACATATTCAGACTGTAAGGCAACCTTGTGCAAATTAGTGAAAAGGAGAGCTTAACAAGACAGCCTACTCCCTTCCATGGGCTGGAAAGTTTTATAATAGGTTCGCAATGGCAGAGATGGGAATGAGGCCTCCTCAAGCTGTGCAGCACACAGCCCCACGTGGCTGCCATGGCTCCAGGTCCTGTCCCCGAATGGCAGTGTAAAGAAATGTGACTGAATGGTTGCCTCTTGACTTCCTTTGCAGGTAGGAAAGAAGCTGCCCATGCAGACCTTCCCATGAAGGCTGGCCAGAAGAGAGAATCTTGCAGGAGTTTGGGCCAAGACTTGCCAGGGGCCTCTGGACAAAGGCCCTGACCTCACTCAGCACCATAGCTCCACTCCATAGTTTTGACACAAGCAAGATCTTAGGCTGAGGGAGGGGAAATAGCAGCTGTCCACTCCAGGTCATATGAAGAGAGGGGGTCAGAGGGTGAGGGGATGGAGGCCAGTGGGTCAAAACCACAGCTGGGGCCATCTTGAGGCCCCAGATGTCTTGGCATCCAGTATTGATCTCAAACTCCTACTCATCTGGGGCTTTTGGTAACAGCTTTATTGAGATATAATTCACACACCATAAATTCACCTGTTTAAAGCGTACAATTTGATAGTTTAATATATTCACAGAGTTGTGCAGTCATCACTGTGATTAATTTTAGAACATTTATCTATAATAAACCCCACACCCTTTAGCATTTCCCCCACTATTTCCCGCCACCATCCATACCGCAGTCCTAGGCAACCATTCGACTACATTTCTTCTCTATGTGTATGCCTATGCTGGACATTTCATGTAAGTAGCCCTTTGTCCAGCCTTTCATTTAGCATAATGTTTTCATAATGTATCCATTTTGTACCATGTATCTGTACTTCATTCTTTTTTATTGCCAAGTAATATTTCATTGTGTGTATGTGCCATACTTTATTCATCCACTCATCAGCTGATAGACATTTGGGTTGTTTCTGCTTTTTGGCTGCTATGAATAATGCTGCTATGGATATTTGTGTGCAAGATTTTGTGAGGACAGACGCCATAATTTCTCTTGGGGATATTACTGGGCAGGGAATTGCTACAGCATATGGTAACTGTGACTTTAACTTTTTGAGGAACTGCCAAATTGTTTTCAAAAGTTGGCTGCATCATTTCACATTCCCACCAGGGATGTGATAAGTGATAGAGTGAAAGTCACTCAGTCATGTCTGACTCTTTGCAATCCATGGAATGTGGCCTGCCAGGCTCATCTTTCCATGGAATTCTCCAGGCCAGAATACTGGAGTAGGTAGCCTTTCCCTTCTCCAGGGGATCTTCCCATCCCAGGGATTGAACCCAGGTCGCCTGCATTGCAGGCAGATTCTTTACCGTCTGAGCCACCAGGGAAGCCTAGTGATGTATGAGGGTTTTAATTTCCCTACTTCCTTGACAACACTTATTATCATCTGATTTTTTGGATGATAGCCATCTAGTGAATGTGAAGTGGTATTTCTTTGTGGTTTGATTTGCATTTGTCTAATGACTCATCGTGTTGAACATCTTTACATGAGCTTATTAGTCATTTATGTTTCTTCTCTGGAGAAATGTCTATTCAAGTCTTTTGCTCATTTAAAAAATTGAGTTACTTGTCTTTTTATTATTTTTTGTAAGAGTTCTTTATATATTCTAGATACAAGTCACTTATCAGGTATATGTTGCTGCTGCTGCTGCTGCTAAGTCGCTTCAGTCGTGTCCGACTCTGTGCGACCCCACAGATGGCAGCCCACCAGGCTCCCCCGTCCCTGGGATTCTCCAGGCAAGAACACTGGAGTGGGCTGCCATTTCCTTCTCCAATGCAATGAAAGGGGAAAGTGAGAGTGAAGTCAGTCGCGACCCCATGGACTGCAGCCCACCAGGTTCCTCCGTCCATGCGATTTTCCAGGCAAGAGTACTGGAGTGGGGTGCCATTGCCTTCTCCTATCAGGTATATAGATAGCCAATATTTTTCCCCCATACTGTGGGTCATTTTTATTTTTTATGATTTGTTTTTTTTTAGCAGCACAAAAGTTTTTGATTTTGGTAAAGTCCAGTTTATCTGTTTTTTTCTTTTGTGCCTTGTACTTCTGGTGTCACATTTAAGGAATCATTGCCTAGTATATGGTTGTTGTTGTTCAGCTAACTCATGTCTGACTCTTTTCGACCCCAAGGACTACAGCACGCCAGGCTCCTTTGTCCTCTGCTATCTCCCAGAGTTTGCTCAAATTCATGTCCATTGAGTCAGTGATGCTATCGAATCATCTCATCTTCTGCCAACCCCTTCTTCTTTTGCCTTCAATCTTTCACAGCAGTCTTTTCCAATGAGTTAGCTCTTCACATCAGGTGGCCAAAGTATTGGAGCTTCAGCTTCAGTCCTTGCAATGAATATTCAGAGTTGATTTTCTTTAGGATTGACTGGTTGAATCTCCCTGCAGTCCAAGGGACTCTCTTGAGTTTTCTCCAGCACCACAATTCAAAAGTATCAATTCTTTGGCGTTCAGCTTTCTTTATGGTCCAACTCTCACATCTGTATATGACTACTGGGAAAACCATAGCTTTGAATATAGGCAAGTGTATGGTTAGAAAAATGTATCCCTGTGTTTTCTTGTGAGAGTTTTATAGTATTAGCTCTTCCATATAGGATTTGATCCATTTTGAGTTAGTTTTTGTATATGGAGTGAGTAAGGATCTGTTGTTAGGTACCCATGTTTATAATGGTCACTTTTCTGATGGAATATACTTTCATCATTATAAAATGTCCATCTTTACCTTAAGTTACGTTTTTTGTTTTAAAATCTATTTTGTCTGGTGATACTATAGTGCCTCCAGTTTTCTTACGGCTGCTGTTTGTATGATAAAACTTTTCTCCATCCTTTCAATTTGAATATATTTGTATCTTCCAAGTATCCTTCTTATAGACAGTATTATGTTGGATCTTGTTTTTAAATCTGGTCTGATGATCTCTGCCTTTTGATTGGACTGTTTAATTCATTCACATTACTAATATAGTTGTATTTGCATTCGGGATTTTACTTGTTTTCTAAATATATCATTCCTATTTTTGTTCCTCTGTTTCTCCTAGACTGCCTCCTTTTGTATTAAATGAATTTTTTTTTTTTTTTTGGCCATGCTGCATGGTAGGATCTTAGTGCCCCAGCTAGGGACTGAACCCATGCCCCCTCCATTGGAAGCATGGAGTCTTAACCACTGGACCACAAGGCAAGTTCCAAGTCAGTAATTTCTTCTATAACATTTTAATTATTCCTTTAATGATTTTTTTAAAAAACTTTTTTCTGTTTTCTTAGTGGTTATTCTAGGGCTTCCTTGTGGACAGTTTACTGTCTTCCGTCCCATCCAGGTAAGTTGTCCCCGGGAAAGGTCCTGGCAGAGCAAGTGGGCAGGGGAGCTGCCTGAAGAAAGATGGCCTTAGAGATGGGCCACAGGAGGCAGGACTGAGCCAGGGAGATGGCCACAGGGTGGTGGCCCCAGGCTGCAGTTGTGATGGAGCTTTGTGGGGCTGCACGGACCTCAGATTTTGAGTCAGGGCAGAGGTCCACTTTCAGGGAAATGAACATTCTAAGGTCCAGGCAGGACTTACTGGTAGCCCTGTAGTCAGGCTCCCAGGTAGCTGCCCCTGTGGCTCCATCCTGCCCCTCAGATACCTCCCAGTGTGGACCCCTGAGCTGGTCCACAGTTCCCCTCGGCCCCCAGGGACCAACAGGCGACAGGGCTCAGTGGGAATGGTGGCTACCCTCCTTTTCCCCATCAGCTACCAGCCCCGCCTCCCAGGGCACTCAGAGCGTGTGGGGGTCCAAGGCCAGGCGCTGCTCCCCCAACCAGGAGGCCCGCTCTGGGGAGCATGGCCGCTGCTCCGCGGATGAGCACACGGGTGCTACTCAGAATGACAGGTCCCTCAGTTTCCTCCCCTCCTCGGCAGCGCCAACGCCTGACTGAGCCCAGTGAACCCAGCCCATGTCCTTCCCCGATGGAGAAGGTGGGGTCTGGGGAGGGAAGGTTTCCGGGGCAGGTTTCCGGGGAAACAGAGGAGGAGCCAGGCCTTTTATCCTGCAGGACCCTCAGGCTCCCCCTGTACCTGATGGCCCACCACGCCCCATCCTGCCCAGCCCGTGACCTCAGCTTGTTTTGCTCAGGGTCCTCTGTAGGGCCCCAAAGTGGGTACTTAGGAAGTAGTCCTTAAAGGCCTGGAAAGGTGGAAATCCTGGGGAAAAGGACCCACCTTGTTCTTAGTGCCGATAGAAACAGACCCCTTCCCATTCATTCTGTCGCCCATTCCTTTTCCCATCTATCATTCATTCATCCAGGAGCTCCCACCATGGAAGAGCTAGGATGGCTGGCTGGCCCTCGGTAGAAGCCTGAGGTAACCATGGGACCAGGGTATGCCCCCAGTTTCCCCAGGAGAGTCCTCCCTTCCCAGCGTTTTGGTTTCTCACCTCTTGCCCCACCATCCTCACTACCCTCTGCTTTTCTCTGCTCTACTTCACTCCCCAAAGCTGCTGGGTCTGTGTGACATGGGGTCCCTTGGCCTCTGAATTCTGGGCGGAATTGGCTAAGGGGAGGCATTGGAAAAAAATAGGAGGACAGGAGGGTGGAACGGATGGAGCCCCCCCTGCTCCCCCCTCCCCCCCCAATCGTGCATGGCCATGGATCCTGGAGGTCAGCCCCTCTGTGGATGGTGACAGTTCCCTACTGATGCTCACCTTGGGGGCCTGGAAGTTTCACGGTGGCTTTGTCAATCCTGTTAATGTGTGCTAAGTTGCTTCAGTTATGTCTGACTCTTTGCGACCCCACAGACTGTAACCCCACCTATCCATGGATAGCTCCTCTATCCATGGGATTCTCCAGGCAAGAATACTGGAATGGGTTGCCATGCCCTCCTCCAGGGGATCTTTCCAACTCAGGGATCAAACCTGCATCTCATGTCTCCTGCATTGGCAGGCGGGTTCTTTACTACTAGCGCCACCTGGGAAGCCCAATCTTGTTCACATCTCTGCAAATATTCTAAACTTGCTTCCATTTAATTTTACCTGCATCCTGCCACAACCTCGCCTCATACGCCTCCTATCTGGAGCTGCCCACACTGAGGTGGCCCCTTTTTCTGAGTCCCTGGGGCAGTCGGGGGGCCTGTGAGAAGTCATCAAACCCCAGAGACAGTACTCAGCTTCCTGAGAGCAGGAGGAAGTCAGGACAAGCAGGGGAAGGGCGGAAGAGCCAGGCAGAGGGAAGAAGAAATGGAGAGGGTCGGGGCAATCACCACCCCAGTGTCTGTGTGCTGAGCCTGTTCTTTTACTTTTCTTTTAAAAATTATTTAGAATTTTTATCTAAGACTTACTGAAAGAGTTCTTTAAGGCCTATTTACCATATATAGGTCTTTTGCTTCCATGAAAAGAAAATTACAAGCTAAATACATTTCTTAAGCTATTCCTATTCCTAAAACTTCTTTTTAAAAAATAGTTATTTTTATTTATTCATTTATTTGGCTGTGCTGGATCTTCATTGCCACATGCAGGATCTTTTGTTGCAGCATGCAAAGTCTTGTGACATGTGGAGCTAGTTCCCTGACCAGGGATCAAACCCAGGACCCCTGCACAGGGAGCACAGTGTCTTAGCCACTGGACCCCCAGGGAAGTCTCTATTCCTAAAACTTCTTGACATGTAGAATTTGGATTTTCTGAGTGCCCTTTTTATTTATTTTTAATGCCCTACATACAATGAAAACTTTTTAGTGTACAGTTCTGAGTTTTGGCATATGCACAGGGTTGTATAACTGTCGCCACAATCAGATCAGGATAGAGAACCCTTCCCATCACTTCATATTGCCCCCCCTTGGCAGTCAGCCCCTTCCTACAGTCCCCCATCCACCCACCCAGCTCTGTTCTGTGACCCTACACCTTCTTCTGGGCCTATTTCTGAGGGTGAGGCAACTGGGGAGTGGGCAGCCTCTCTTAGGGGCCATGAGCATACCCCAGCACACACAGGCCACATTTTCTGTACAGACCATCCCCCAGGGCCTGAGCATGAGGAAGGAGGCCCCTAGCAGCCGGCTCCCTCTCCTCTCCCAGTGTTGGGTCGGCGGCTGGAGGTGGGGGGATAGCCCCAGCATGCTCTGGGCTGGCGGAGGGTGGGATCTGCCTGCCTCTCTGGCTCTGCCTACCCCAGGGACTCAGCGAGGACATCTGGCTGTAGTGAGGCAGCCACCCAGAAACAGCAGAACACAGGATGTACTCTGGGGAGTAGCTGCTGCTATGTTTAAATTATCATCACTTCTGCTGCTGTGTGCCAGGCACTGGGCTAGACAACCCGACCCCCCAACCCCCCTACTGAATAGCAGTTCTTTCCTGACAGTAGGGTGTTAAACCCCTTTACAAACAAGGACACTGAGACTCAGAGAGGCTGAATGCTTTGCCCAGGATCAGACAGCTGTGACCTGACTTCAAGGTCTGTCTGACATTAAAGTGATCAAAGATCACTCATCAGATCAGATCAGTCGCCCAGTCGTGTCCGACTCTTTGCGACCCCATGAATCACAGCACGCCAGGCCTCCCTGTCCATCACAAACTCCCGGAGTTCACTCAGACTCACGTCCATAGAGTCAGTGATGCCATCCAGCCATTTCATCCTCTGTCGTCCCCTTCTCCTCCTGCCCCCAATCCCTCCCAGCATCAGAGTCTTTTCCAATGAGTCAACTCTTCGCATGAGGTGGCCAAAGTACTGGAGTTTCAGCTTTAGCATCATTCCTTCCAAAGAACACCCAGGGCTGATCTCCTTCAGAATGGACTGGTTGGATCGGGACTGGAATGCAAAAGTAGGAAGTCAAGAAACACCTGGAGTAACAGGCAAATTTGGCCTTGGAATACGGAATGAAGCAGGGCAAAGACTAATATAGTTTTGCCAAGAAAATGCACTGGTCATAACAAACACCCTCTTCCAACAACACAAGAGAAGACTCTACACATGGACATCACCAGATGGTCAACACCGAAATCAGATTGATTATATTCTTTGCAGCCGAAGATGGAGAAGCTCTATACAGTCAGCAAAAACAAGACCAGGAGCTGACTGTGGCTCAGACCATGAACTCCTTATTGCCAAATTCAGAGTTAAATTGAAAAAGTAGGGAAAACCACTAGACCATTCAGGTATGACCGAAATCAAATCCCTTATGATTATACAGTAGAAGTGAGAAATAGATTTAAGGGCCTAGATCTGATAGATAGAGTACCTGATGAACTATGGAATGAGGTTCGTGACATTGTACAGGAGACAGGGATCAAGACCATCCCCATAGAAAAGAAATGCAAAAAAGCAAAATGGCTGTCTGGGGAGGCCTTACAAATAGCTGTGAAAAGAAGAGAAGCGAAAAGCAAAGGAGAAAAAAAAAGATCACTCATAGTCAGGTTCAAATCCCAGTGCTTCATTTTGCTAGTTGCTGTGTGCCTTTGGGGAAACTGCCTAACCTTTCTGAACTTCGATGTCTTCATCTATGAAATGAAGATAAAGATAAAATAAACTCAAAATGGATTAAAGATCTAAACGTAAGACCAGAAACTATAAAACTCCTAGAGGAGAACATAGGCAAAACACTCTCTGACATACATCACAGCAGGATCCTCTATGACCCACCTCCCAGAATATTGGAAATAAAAGCAAAAATAAACAAATGGGACCTAATTAAACTTAAAAGCTTCTGCACAACAAAGGAAACTATAAGCAAGGTGAAAAGACAGCCTTCAGAATGGGAGAAAATAATAGCAAATGAAGCAACAGACAAACAACTAATCTCAAAAATATACAAGCAACTCCTACAGCTCAATTCCAGAAAAATAAATGACCCAGTCAAAAAATGGGCCAAAGAACTAAATAGACATTTCTCCAAAGAAGACATACAGATGGCTAACAAACACATGAAAAGATGCTCAACATCACTCATTATCAGAAAAACGCAAATCAAAACCACTATGAGGTACCATTTCACGCCAGTCAGAATGGCTGCGATCCAAAAGTCTACAAGCAATAAATGCTGGAGAGGGTGTGGAGAAAAGGGAACCCTCTTACACTGTTGGTGGGAATGCAAACTAGTACAGCCACTATGGAGAACAGTGTGGAGATTCCTTAAAAAACTGGAAAGAATTGCCTTGTGATCCAGCAATCCCACTGCTGGGCATACAAACTGAGGAAACCAGAATTGAAAGAGACACGTGTACCCCAATGTTCATCGCAGCACTGTTTATAATAGCCAGGACATGGAAGCAACCTAGATGTCCATCAGCAGGTGAATGGATAAGAAAGCTATGGTACATATACACAATGGAGTATTACTCAGCCATTAAAAAGAATACATTTGAATCCTTTCTAATAAGGTGGATAAAACTGGAGCCTATTATACAGAGTGAAGTAAGCCAGAAAGAAAAACACCAATACAGTATACTAACACATATATATGGAATTTAGAAAGATGGTAACATATTATGTTAATAGATCACTGAGAGAATAAAATGTTAGCCTTCTGTAGCAAAAAGAGAAAATATGCATTTAAGAGGAGTATTGTGGGTCCCAGGACTTAGAAAGAGTCATTGTATTAAAAAAAAAAAAAAAAGAAATGAAGATAGTACATATCCCTGCCTTGCACAGTTGTTATGAGAATCAAATGTGACCCATGTTTGGTGGATAATGGGTTACACAGTAAATACTTGTCCCTGTCCTGGAAGTCACTGATGGCCCTGGACAAGCTGTCAGGCCGTATCGCCTTCCCTGCAGCTTTGGAAGTGCTGCTTCAGAAGAAAGGGAGGAGGATAGGCTGAAAGAAGTAGGGGAGAATGGTCCGCAGACTGACACAGATCAGCAGAGACTCCTGGATCCTGCATGCCACCAGTGTGGCATGGGTCCAGTCTGCCTAGCACAGGGTCCTGGGTGGGCATCAGAGTGCCAGCTGGCTCTCGACTTGGAAAACTGTGAAACACTGAGATTCCAGGACACTGGCCTGGTAAGAACTCCCTCTGGATTCCTCTCCAGTGAGGCCTAACCCACTCCCCTTCTCTGGGAGGAGTGGTCCTGCCCTAGGAGACCTCCCCCACCTCCAGAGTCCTCAGCCTTCAGGGCCCTCTGCTTTCTTGATTTTCTGCCCCCAACATCAGAGGCCATAGAAGCAGCAGAGCAGCCTAGGGGTTCCCCAACTGGGCCACCAGGCCTGATTCCTACAGGGCGGTAGCTCTGGCCCAAGGGTACCTGGCTGGGAAGAACCAAACACCTGTACCCACAGCTCTGTTGGTTCCCGGCCCCCCAGGAGCTCCTTGCCCTGCCTTTACACACATGATGTGCTTGTGCCACGACCCCCAGCCAGCCCATCCCTTAGGAGGCCAGAGGGACAGCCTGGACATCCCCTTCCCACAATGAAGTGTTGAGAGGCCACGTGGGACAAATATCCTGCCCCCTGCTCCCTCCCATAATCTCACGCGCCAGCCCCTCCAGGTCAGAGAGTGCCTCCTCTGGACTCCCAGAGCCATCCTGGGTGTCCGTTCCCATCCAGGGTGGCTCTGGCCTCATTCCACCACCCTGAGGTCCAGATGTGAGCTGAGAAGAGGCCCCCTGTGTCCTTGGGCTGATGCTGCCATCCTGAACATAGCTGAGCCACATACACACACCCTCCACCTTAGAGGGACAATAGTCTCTGCCCCAAGGGGGATCCTGACCCTTGGTTGTAAGCTTCAGGGACTTGAGATGAATCTGGCTGAGAAGCCACGGGGCCTCCTGCCTCCCACATCTATGATGGGTGGTCCTCATGCATCTAGATGGGACCCCTCTCTCCGGTGGGGACACCTATGAATTCTAGGCTTCAGCCAAGTCTGTTTGAGACAAGCTGGAACACTGAAGTCCATTTGTTGGTTCCCGTGGGACTGGGGTGGCCTCCGTACCCACAAAGCAGGGCCTTAGCCATTTCCACTGCCAGAGCCCTGGAGGGCTCCTGTTTCCAGGTTGGACTTCCTTCTCTTTCTTTTCCTCCTTGTCCAACAGCTGCATGCTCTAAAGTGAGTCCTCCAGACTGGCAGGAAGGATGGAGGCCCTGGCCCCTTCCTTGACACAGCCCAGGAGAGGGGAGGGAAGTGGTTTGAGCAAAGCACTGAACTAAGCATATTGTAGGAGAGTCTGAATCAGACTAAGGGCAGATGGGAGGAAGGGGTGCGAAGATGAGGATCTGGGCGAAAGGCATCCTCATGTCTCAGTGGGGGACAGTTGGCAGAAGGACCAATGACGATTGCACCAAGAGGCAGGGCAGAGGGCAGGTGGCGTGGGGTCGAGGAGGACACTAAGACACCGAGCTGAGCTAGGAGCAGATTGCCAGGACATTTATTTACAGTGGATAGGGAGAAACTCAAGCAATAGTGAAATCTCAGGATCTGAGGGTTGAAGTGAGAAAGAGACGCAGAGACTGGAGTTTCTGAGGCATACCTGAGGGTTTCAGGGACTGCTGGAGCTGTGGATCCAAGGTCCAGAGCAGAATCCATGGGCAAAGGGTGGGCGCCAGATTGTTGAGGATTAGGGAGAGGAGAGGGGCTGACTATGGAGGAAAAGGGAAGTAGCATTGGTTCTCAGTGGGCCTGGGGATGGACGAGGGCGGTGGCGGAGCTTCCTGGGACTCAGGCCATTTGAAGAAAGAGTGTAGATTTGGGAAAGAGGGGACGTGAGGTCTAGAGGCGTCAGTGTGACAGTGCTGGCCGAGTGGGGGACTTCCAGCTCACACCTCAGAGTGCTCCGAGGAGGAGGGTTTAGTGAGAAAGGGGAAGGAAGCCCCAGTTGTGGTGTCCTGGGCCATGGTGATGCGTGTCAGATATGGTGTCATGTCCTCTGCAGGCAGGAGCCAGAGTGGCAGCATGAAGCCTGGTCAGACCACGTGGCGCCTCTGCTCAGCCTGTGCATCGACCACAGGGCGCCCTTGGCCCAGCTCTGTTCCTGAGGCACTGACTGTCTGTCTGGCTCCACAGATGGAAGCTCCAGGAGGGCAGGGGTATTTAGACCAAGTGGACTTTGGTTGGCCACTTTCACCTGGCTTGGCCGAAGGCCTCACTGTGACTCTCAGGTTATCATTCTCACATTTCGAGGACTTGGGGGTCCTCGGAGTCTGAGGTTTGCCTAGGATCAGACCATTCCAGAGGGGAGAGCCAGGGTATGGCTCGGGCCAGCTGGATCCCAGAGCCCAGTGTCTCGCCAACAAGTTCCCAGAAATGGGGGTGAATATCTAAGGGCCAGGCCGGCCCCGGGGAAGCCTGACAGCCCAGACTGAGGGGCCAGGTCTCCTGGAGGGGGGGTGTGGGGATGGGTCCCGGGGCTGTGTTGAGGGGACGGGTCTAGAGTCGGGAGGGGGTCTTGTCCGGCTGCCTGCAGGACCTCTAGGTTCTGTCCCCACCACTCACACTGGGCTTTCGGTTCCCTTTGGTGATGTGGCTCCCCCCACCCCCAACCCCTGCACATACACACACGCACCGTGGCTTCAACCGGAATCAGGCCTCTCACCACACCCTCAATCTGATGCCCCAAGCAGGGGAAGTGGGGGCAGAGGCTGTCTCACCATTGGAAGTGAGAGGCCTGGACACACATCTCTGCCAAGGCTCCCAGCGCTGCGGAGGCCACGTCTCCTCGCTCCCCGTGTGCCTCGGCCCCACTGTGGGGGAACTTGGAGTGATCACATGGGGTCACTGGTGCAGTCTCACTTCTCCTTTGCTTGAGCCTCACCATAAGTCAGCATCCGGAAGCAAGGGGACCCTTGAATTTTGGAAGAGCCTGAGAAATGCTCTCTGTCTCCACCCCGTCCTCCTGATGCCGTGTCTTTGGCCCAGAGTGCTTCTTGGTTCAGGTTCCCCTGAACCTGGGGAAGGCAGAACCCAAGGGGTGTGGAGCCCTTGCATAGCCCCTGGCCCTGGAGCTTCATGCCAATGCTGCGATCTCAATAATACCATCACCTCCCCCTTTACCGCAGGAAATGAGATTCACAGGACCCGCCTAAGGCCCCTGAGCTTGAACACAGCAGAAATGGATGCACGCTCAAGGGCAGTGCCCCTTCTTCTACACACAGCCTCCAGAGGATTCTTTTTTTTTAACTTATTTGGCTGTGCCAGGTCTTATTTGCAGCAGGTGGGATCCAGGTCCCTGACCAGGGATTAAACCTGGGCCCCCTGCATTGGGAGCACAGAGTCTTAGCCACTGTACCATCAGGGAAATCCCCCAAATGGTTTTAGACAAAGTTCAGGGGCTCTCAGTGAGGGGCGCCTCACCTGAGGACTGGGGATAGTGCTGGGGGCGGGCAGGGTGCAGAATCCTAGTCTTAGCCTCCCTTAGACTGTGTGTGGGGGGCATTTAGCAATAAAATAAGACTCTTCTTGACGATCATTCCAGATATATTTTCTAGTCCAACATAGAATACTTCCTATTAAGCACGACTCACCTCCAATGAAAAAGGTTTGTATTTTGGGGGCAACTATTTTCAATTTGGAATTGAAGTCCCCCACTCGGCCAGCACTGTCACACTGACGCCTCTAGACCTCATGTCCCCTCTTTCCCAAATCTACACTCTTTCTTCAAATTTGGAGAAGGCAATGGCAACCCACTCCAGTACTCTTGCCTGGAAAATCCCAGGGACGGAGGAGCCTGGTAGACTGCAGTCCATCGGGTTGCTAAGAGTTGGTCAATTTAAATAGCAGTTTCACTTTTAAAGAAAGAAATATAGAACGATCTCCCTATCCTCATTTTCTGCATTCACACTTTAAATCTTAAAAATCTTAAATAGTGACATATTCAACAGATACAAATAATACAATACTTATATAAGATTATATTTCTATTTTATGTTAGGGCTACAAGAGTGGGGGAGAAGGAGAGAAATGCAAGAGAGGAGAAAAAGGACAACACGTAACGAGCAATGATACAAGATCAGGGGTGAAGATTAACCCAGGTATTTCTACAGAGATGGAGGCGGGAAGGGAAGGTCAAAGTTCTGATTCATCAACTAACTGCTATGCTGTGTTTGTTAAAAATACAGGCGCTAAACTTTAAAGGGCAAAGAGTACTTTCTAGAACTTATGTATTTTAGTTTCTATCTAAGATGTAATCGATTGACATAAATTTCCTTCATATAAAAATGTATTTTTATTAAAAATTACTATAGAAAATAGGAGATGAAAAGATAGGCGTGGTTCCTGAGTAAACTGATTCTAGTGGAAATCAGACATTAAACTCCTAAGTGAAAACCAGTGAAGACAGGCCTTAGGGTCTGGGAACCCTACCTAGGAGACAAAGTCAAGGTAAGCTTTTCAAAGGAGGTGATGCTGAAACAAAATTTGAAGAGGAGCAGGAGTTCCAAAGCGAAGAATACTCCAGGAGAGGTAACTGGACAGTGTGAGGGTTGCGACCAGCGAGGGAGGCCTGCCTGCGGAACCAGAAAACGTTCAGACCGGCAGACGGATGGTCAAGGTATCCGTGAGTGAAGAGGTGGGACAAGAGACCAAAGCGCTGACGCACAGAGGTCCCCAAGGCGATCAGGGAGGGGGAGCAGGGGCAGGCAGATGCGAAGGTTAAGGATTAGAAAGACTCAGAGTAGCCTGAGCATCCCTGTCTGTAGGCACCTCGTGGAGCGAGTGTCTGAGTCTGGATGCCAGTGGCTGGGTACTGGGCGACCCTCGGAAGGGTTCGCGGGCGCGTGGGGCGAAGGCCAGGGGCGACTAGTACCCCCACCGCCCTCGTACATGGCTCGGTTGATCGCCAGTGTCCGCACCGATCTAGAGCTCCCAGAGGGACAGGCTAGAAAGTTCCCGGGCCCAGCCGATCACTATGGCAGGGTAGGGTTGGGGGGCTGAGGTTGTCGAACGGCTCTTGCGCCTCCAGATTTCTCAAGGAGCCCAGCAGTCCGTTCAGGCCACCGCGCTGCCGGGCGTCTCCGCCAGGCCCTGGGCTGCAGGGGAACCAGCCTGGCCCGGGGCTCAGCCCCGTCCCTCGGTGGCTGAGTCTGCGCGGGGACCCCAGGGTGGCTCTGCGGGGCAGGGCGGGGCGCTGCCGGCGCACCGAGGCTGGGCGGCCGCGGCCCAGGGGCGGGGGCGGGTGATGCGGAAGTGGCGAGCAGGCGGGCGGACCCGCGCGGCTCCAGGACAGCGCGGCTCCAGGACAGCGCAGCTCGGCCCCACCGCCTGGCCAGGGCTCCCGGGCGCAGCCACGCGGGCGCACAGCAGACAGGTAGGTCCAGGCGGCCGCGCGCTCCTCTCCGCGCCCGCGGGGCACCTGCCGGCGGCGGGCTGGGGACTGAAGCGGGGCAGGCGCGCGGGAAGGGTCAGCATCCGGCTCTTCCAGGTGCCCAAGCTCAGGGTGGGGAACGCCCAAGGCAGGACGCGCCCCGCCGTTGTGGGGGCCTCCAAGATGCCTCCTATTTCTCGATCAGAGTACGGTGCCCCGCACCAGCAGCCTTGGTCCAGAAGGCACCCGAGGAGCCCGGAGGCGCGGACGGCGGAGTCCGCACCGCTGCCAGGGGCGCCAGCTCTCCGGCTTCTCTCCCTTCCTCTCGCCTTCGCGGTGGATGGGCAGCGCCCGGCTGGGGCCATGGAGGGAAAGCCCCGATTCCCCCTAGAGTTCTGTACGCTCCGATCCCCCTTCCCCGGGCAGCCCTCCCCTCATCCTTTCCAGTAAGAGAATGAGGTTTAAGAGGTT